>NC_090022.1:97017890-98267890 GCF_037176765.1 Anolis sagrei
TGTTGTCCTTTAATGGTTAGGAAGAGATGGCAGTATATTCTCAGGCAGCACTCAAGTACAGTCTCGACTATTGGAATAGAGCCATCTCTTTCCTGTCACTTGTTGAAAAGCCTAGGGGATTTCAATGGAATACTTAATGGTCAATTGGATAAAACCAAAAATATGAAAAAAGCCCCAAAAGGAAAGGTAAATACTTTACCAAAAAAGATGATTGACTTAAAGGATGATCAGAAGCTGGAAGACATATGGAGATGGAAGAACCCGGGTAAGAAGGACTACACATGCTATTCTCATAGACACCAATCGTGGTCGAGAATAGATATGTGTTGGGCCACAAACAATATTATCACAAAAATTTCGGATATAACTATCCTGCCAAGGGATATTTCAGACCATGCGCCTCTGGAAATTATTCTCAATCAGAAAAAAGTAAAAGGAAGATGGAGATTCTCAGTTCTTGTGGGTTTTTTCGGGCTATATGGCCATGTTCTAGAGGCATTTCTCCTGACGTTTCGCCTGCCTCTAGAACATGGCCATATAGCCCGAAAAAACCCACAAGAACTGAGTGATTCCGGCCATGAAAGCCTTCGACAATACAAGATGGAGATTAAATGAGAATTTAATGAAAAAAGAACAGGACGTGGAGAATTATAAAAAGGCTATTAAAACATATATGGAATTAAATAATACCCCAGACGTGCATCATAATATAATATGGGATGCCGCAAAAGCGGTGATGAGAGGTCACTTCATCCAACACAATGCAAGAAATAATAGAATCAAACAGAAATCCCAAATGAAGGTTCTAAATAAATTAAAAACAAAAGAAAATCAATTGAAGATTAAACCAGGTAATAAAAAAATTATGAAAGAAATAGAAACACTACACCAGAAAAGACGCAGTATAGAAATAGAGGAACAAGCCAAGCAATTAAAATTTTTGAAACAATATCAGTTTGAAAATGCAAATAAAGCAGGCAAATGATTGTCCAAACAAGTCCGTAAAAAGAAACAGATACAAAGAATAATCAAAATTAAGACTGAGAACAAAGAGGTAATGACGGATAAAGAGATTTTAAAGGAATTTAAAACTTATTATGAAAGATTGTACTCTTGTGACCAAATTCCAAAAGAGGAGGTTGTAAAATATTTAAGCAAATTTAACATCCCTAAGATTACTGAAGCCCAAAGAGAAGACCTAAACAAGGATATTACAGAAGAGGAAGTGGAGGAGGCCATAAGGAAAATGGATGCAAATAAAGCGCCAGGACCGGATGGTTTCTCCGCAGGTTATTACAAAGTCTTCATAAAGGAACTTATGCCAATGCTAAAAACGGTGATGAACGGGATACTCCAAGGTCAGGGAATCCCAGAGACATGGAACTCGGCAGAAATAATAGTAATTCATAAGGAACAAACAGACCCCTCCGACGTACGAAATTATCGGCCTATTTCATTATTAAATGTGGATTATAAAATTTTCACGAACATTTTGGCCCAAAGACTAAAATTTTTTTAAAATGTTTGGATAGGGGAGGAACAAGTGGGTTTTTTACCAAACAGAAACATGAAAGATAACTTGAGAATAGTTATCGACATGATTGAATATTTTGAAGCTAACCCTCAAAAAGAAGTGGCCTTTCTCGCGATCGATGCGAAAAAGGCCTTTGATAATCTCAATTGGGATTTTTTCAAAATTTTAATGAAAGAAATGATTTGGGGCATCAGTTCATTACGGCAATTGAAGAGATTTATAAGAGTCAAAAGGCAAAAGTACAAATAAACGGCCAAATTTCCGACGAATTTGTGATCGGGAAAGGCTCTAGACAAGGTTGTCCGATCTCACCCTTGATCTTTATAATGGCACTAGAAATTCTGCTGAAAAATCTAAAGGATGATCAGAACATCAAGGGGGTAAAAATCGGTAAACAATAATTTAAGGCTAGAGCCTATGCCGACGACATAATAGGAATAATAGAAAATCCATGAGAAAACATTAAAAACTGGCTAAATACGATTGAACAGTTCGGGAAACTGGCAGGTTTTAAACTAAACAAACAGAAGACTGTTATTTTAACAAAGAATATGTCAAAAGAAAAACAGATAGAATTAAAGGACATCTCGGGCCTCACAACGGTTAATAAAATGAAATACTTGGTGTAACGAAGCCTCCCAGCTGCTGGCACCAAATTATGTAAAGAAGTACTATTTCCACTGAATGTGAGGAAGTACTAATTTTCCTTGATGCCAACAATATTTGTAGGAACCTTCTTTTAGATATCAATTAAGCTGCCACCAATATGTTTAGAGACGTTGGTTTATGTCTCTGTTTATCCTTAGTTGTGTTGTGAGGTGACGTTGGTAGTGTGGAATGCACCAAGCATAAAAGCAATGGAGGAGGCAGGTTTGAAATACAAAGAGAACAAGTTTTATTGTTAACAGAACGTAATTGTTGCAGTTTTGAGAATTTGAACTTGGCACAAGGCTTGATGTTACAAAATGGTTGGTTTGAGATACATTCAAGCTTCTGATGTTACAATTCTATAAACTCCTTCTTTAGTGAAGTGCTTTTATTACTTCAGAGTTCCCTATTGTGAATATTCCACACTGTTTGTCCTATACTCGGATCAAACCACTGATCACCAGTCTTTCCTTACTGGCGATCCTTAAAACCCCTTCTGTTAGATTCTTTTAACCTAAGCAATCTAACAAGGTAACACCTTCAGCTCTCTTGCTGAAGAAATATTCACAAATCCTAAGAACTAACTGAATTCTCACAGCTTCACAACCCAGAGCCCTAACTGACTCTGATCCTCTTCCCCGGGTCTCATCCACCGGACTGAATATTAACTGTCGCTTTCAAACCTTTTATTCCTTAAACTCCGCCCACCTCCTCTGAGGCCTTGTTACCATGGCAACCTATCTCTTACAGTTAGGCCATAGCAACTAATGTAAACCCTAAATACAGTTTAAACACAGTACATTAAACACTCTATAATAAACATTTCTCTACACTTGGGCATCTGGATTACCTCAAAAAATTCTCAACTTCTTACGAATAATTACGAAAGACTTTGGAAAGAGATTAAATGGAAATATTTAAACCTTTCCCTTTTGGGAAGAATTTCACTGATTAAAATGTCAGTCCTCCCAAAGCTATTATACCTTTTACAAAACATCCCAATAATTAGAAATCTGAAGAAATTTAAGGAGTGGAATAAGGACCTTATGAAATTTGTTTGGAAAGGTAAAAAACCAAGAATAAAATATCAAATTTTGACTGATAAGAAAATAAGAGGTGGGTTCGGATTACCCAATTTTAATCTATACCATGATGCAAATGCCTTAATCTGGTTAAAAGATTGGATAGCTTTAAAAAGAGAGAACCTCCTCACATTAGAGGGTCATGACTTACGTGTAGGCTGGCATGCCTATCTTTGGTATGGAAGAGAACAGAAGGAAAAGAATTTTGGAAATCATTTTATCCGATCGTCACTAATTAGAATCTGGGATAAATATAAAAAATATCTCTACTCCAAAACACCTCTATGGGTTTCTCCTATGGAAGCGAAACAACGAAGGTTACTGGGCTGGACAACCTGGCCTACATATAAAGAACTTTTAAAAAGTGGCACAGAGACATTAAAATCTCAAGCGGAAATAAATCAGAGTTTCCCTAAAATCACATGGTTACATTATATGCAAATAAAGGAACACTATATGCAAGATTTAAAACAAGGCTTCCAAGTGAAAGAAGTTTTTTGGGATAATTTTCTAAAAACTGATACGAAATGTATAACTAAATTATATGAAAAACTATTAGAATGGTCAACTGAGACTGAATTAA
Source organism: Anolis sagrei (assembly GCF_037176765.1). Classification (NCBI taxonomy): domain Eukaryota; kingdom Metazoa; phylum Chordata; class Lepidosauria; order Squamata; family Anolidae; genus Anolis; species Anolis sagrei. Next base: position 97,021,738 of record NC_090022.1, read on the forward strand.
TAAAAGGTTGTATGGTAAAATGGGCGGAAAATTTTAAAAGACCAATAGCAATGTGCGATTGGGAACTAATGTGGAAGAAAAAACTTAAGTACACCTATGCAATGGACTTAAAAGAAAATTGGATGAAAATGTTTCATAGGTGGTACTTGACACCAGTAAGTTTGAATCGCATGTATGAAAATGTATCGAAAGCCTGTTGGAAGTGTAACGAATATGATGGGACCTTTTTTCACCAATGGTGGAGTTGCAGAGAGTCTCAAAAGTATTGGAAAAGCATTCATGAAGAAATGCAGAAATTATTTAAAAAGAAATTTCCAAGAAAGGCTGAATATTATCTATTGGGAATTGTTGACGGAGACATTGAACTGGACTCCAATGAAGACATCTTGTTCACATATTTGACAACGGCAGCCAGAATTGTTTATGCTAAAGTTTGGAAACAGAAAGAAATACCAGAAAAATCCCACTGGATTAACAAGATAAATGAAATAAAGGACATGGACAAGTTAACATTTTTATTAAAAAAGAATACAGGCAATCCAATTAAAGAGACTAATTGGTCAGCAGTCGAAGACTATATGAAAATAATATAGAACACTATTATTTGAATTGAGGAATTTTTCTTTTTTGGTTTTTCTCTTATATAAATAGATATAGAAAAAGAAACTATTATGCGAGCTGAATCAGAAGGGAGTCGACATCCCCCTTTTTTTGGAATTTTTTTTTGCTTTTTTGGGAATTTTTCTTTTTTTCTTCCCTCTTCTCTCTATTTTTTCCTACTTTTCTATTCTCTTATATTATTCCCCCTCTTTCGTTGTAATTGTATAAAACTTAATAAAAAATTGATAAAAAAAGGAAAAGCCAGTAAGGTGATGTTACCAGTTTCCTTCCATCTGCAGCATTGCTGCTTTCTAGTGGCTTTCTACTATCTCTATTTCTCCCCAGCATAGACTAGTAAATGACCACAGTAGCATATCTTAGAAGAGAAAACAGCTACTTGTAGAACAGAATGAATGTCAAACTTGATAGGTGGAATATCACAGTCTACCCATATAGTACATGGTTATGGTTCTACCTCTGTGTGTGTAACGTTCAATCCTGGAACCATGGCTAGCTGCCACCTATTTTAAAGATGAATTGTTAACCCTGGATTGTTAACCCTTCAGGGGTGCCAGAAAAAAGTCTGAGGATCCTGGAAAAACCTTTAGGAAGGTCACATGTGGCTCCAAAATCTGAAGGTGGAAATACTGCCATGGAGGTGTCATCCAAAAATTATAACAGATAGAACCAGTCTTGCTTGTAACAATGAGGTTCATGCTACTGACTCAACTTTTCTCTTAACAAAAGGGGCTGAAGTAAACTGCTCTTTTCCATGGGGACCACTCAAAATTCTGATTTGTGACCAAGCTCCAATTATGCCTGTAAGGCACAAACTCAAAATGTACCATGCAATGTATAGTGTTAATTCCACAATAGGTAGCTAATCTTCTGAAACAAACTTCAATAGCACAAGCTGCTCTAAGGCTTTAAGAATCAAGTACTGATGGCAAATAAAGCAAAATAGCTCGTAATTTTCCATGCATGCACTTTGATTTCAACATTCAGCAGAGTAGATTGGACAAAATAATTGTTGAAGCAACGTTGCTGCAAAAGGATCTTAATACAAATGAGGTATAATTAGGAAGCAATTTCACTGCCATTACTTAAAACTTAGAAATGATTAGTGTTGGTGCATTTACTGATTTTTTAAAAATCACTTGACTTTATTTAGGCTAATGATTTTATGATGGTTTTTACAATAACAAAAGCAAGAGGGGAAAAAAGAAAAAGAATGTTCCCTGCAATCCCTGAAGGAGTCAAGTATCTCTGAAAAAGCTTCTTCATTATGTTACAGACATCTCATATAGGATGCAGCTCTAACAATAAAGATGAGGATGTGTAAAATGGAATATAGATTTATTTATCTCCCTTACTTTTTTCTAGGGCCAAACAGAAGGTAGCTTTTATCATGGTTCTTAAGAACTTTGTTCAAATACTACACATGAACATGAGGCAAGGTATGGAAGACATAATTTTAGTATCAAGGGCGGGGTGCTGGAGAAAGCACCAAAAGCAGAGCTAGGTAAACCTAACCTCACTCAGAGGTCATTGTCAGCTGAGAGCTATCTTTTATTCCTCCAGCTGAGGAAAAACTCAACCAATGGGCATTAGGGACAGACACGATAAGAACACATTATCAACTATAATGCCTCTCTGCAGTCCTTCAGGCAAGCCTGAGAGATGCATTTATTCCTAGTGGCCTTCTCTGAAGAGTTCTTCAGAACTGTGTGAGGGAAGTTGTCTCCATATGTAATTTAAAAATATTAATTAGGTTTTAATGGAGTATTATTGAGGTTGATAGATTTGTAGCATGCCTTGCTAAACATGTTGTTTCCTTTAGGTGCTCTATAAGTGACTTTAACTCAAGAAACAAACAAGTAGTATAATATGTGTGGGTACTATAGTGGCTCATTCTATGTCCAGTCAATACCATGTTAATTTAATTTATGCAGATACTTATTAAGAGCCAGTATGATGTGGTGGTTGGACTCAGAATGTGGAAGACCAGAACTGGAATCCTGAATTAGCCATAGAAATGTTATCCTAAGCAAATCTCTCAGCTTCTGAGAAAGGCAATGGCAAGCCATTTTGCCAAGAAAGCCACATGATAGTATCTCCTTACAGTTGCCATAATACAGAAATGACTTGAAGGCATAAATCAACATCAATAGTTATTCATTTATTTTCCACCCAATATCTGTAAGCAGGCCTGTAGCGAGGGGGGGGGGTTAGGGGTTCAACACCCCCCCCCCCGAAATGTTTAAGATTTTTTTAAAAAACCTGGTTTACTCATGAATTTTAACTGGTTAACCCAATCCCCATGCTAAGTCTATGAGATGCAAAAATTAAGAGTCCCTCCAGAACTGCAAGCACTATCTCAGGCAAATATTGACAATTTATTCACACTGTCATTACTTGCAGCAATAGCCGATGTAGTGAAGCAACCAAGTTGGGCGGGGGGGGGGGGGGGGGTGTTGAATGCTCTCATTAAGGAGGCCAGACTTGGTAGAGGTGGTTGACAGGGGTGGAGCTGCAGGTTATTGAAGGCTGCTCTCCCCGCTGCTCTGCTCTTTGCTTCAGCGTGAACTAGGAGGCAGGTTTCAACCCCCCCCCCCCACGAAAATTGCAACCCCCCCCCCCCCAAATTTCAACCCCTCCCGAAATTTTTTTCTGGCTACGGCCCTGTCTGTAAGGGGCATCCAATTAAACCAATTTATACTGATTAAAGCAATTTAAAATTGATTAAACAGTTTAAATATATATTAAATTATGTTTTCCCTGTTATTTATTGCACCACAATGGCTAAACACACGTGTATTGGTCATATACAATGCAAGTATAGTAGAGTCTCACTTATCCAACGTTCTGGATTATCCAACGCAGTTCAAGGTGGGAGAAAGAAAGAACCCTTGTCTGTTTTGGTGCTAAATTCATAAATACAGTAATTACTACATAATGTTACCATGTATTGAACTGCTTTTTCTGTTGATTTTTTGTAAAACATGATGTTTTGGTGCTTAATTTGTAAAATCATAACGTAATTTGACGTTGAATAGGCTTTTCTTTAATCCTTCCTTATTATCCAACATTTTCGCTTATCCAACGTTCTGCCGACCAATTTAGGTTGGATAAGTGAGACACTACTGGATAAGTATATTTGCTTTTTAATATGTTTTTATTGTGACATATCAAAAAACAAAAACATATAATATTCAAAATGTAAACAATCAAAATACAAACATTATTTCCCCAATCTCACCACATTCCCACCTGTGAACTACCACTCATGACTTGCAGCACCACGCCATATGGAACTAGTATCTAACAAAACTCTATCCTTATTATTACATTAATATAATAGTATAAGTATATTTGCTAGTCATTTTTCCCTTGAACGAATGAGTGCTAGTATAGTACAATGGCTAATGAAGAATGTGAACTGTGCACTGTATTATTAATGTTAGCTAATAATACAGATATGTTGTAAGCAGTAAGAAAGAAACCAATTTCTCTCCCTCCTCTTTCTCTCTCACACTTTTATTTCATGACACTGTAGATGGCTTAAAAATACCGCACTGTTCAGCTGCCACTTCACAAGAAATTATGATGTGCCTGCAGAGCATATGTACTCTCTTTTTACATTCTTCTTCTAGATTTTGTTGTTGTTGAACTTCACGTTGCTGGAATCCTTGCAAGGCTGTGCTACCTAACTCACAGTCTTGTCAGTACTGTCTGGATACTTAGCCATCTATTTACTTTTTCCTGGAAACATATGCTTGTGAGTGACTTTTCATAGCAGCAGTTGAGTTCCAGCATAGGAGTATTTCATGAAAGTGATAAACTGGCGTAGAAGCAGGATTATCACCTTTGGTGATGGGTTCCTATCACGCAATGACATGTGAAACCCATTGCTGGTCTGCCACCTCCTCTTCCCAAACCATTCCTATGCAATTGATGGGAAAACCCATCAAAGTCCTTAATCATACCATGGTCCCATCACTTAGTTAGTGCACTGAATCAGGAACTACTACTGTGCTATCATGCCAGCACAGAAGTGATGGCAAGGAGCAGAAGTGTCCTGCTCTTTCACTCTTCTCTACTTCCTCAGACAGTAATTTATGAAGTATTTATTACCTATACTTCTTTGCAACTGAAAATTGCTTTTAAAAAACATATTTTAAAAATATTCCAGAGTAGCAAAACTGCACGAAGATGTAGTTATGTCCTTTGTAGGAAGTATGGCTACAGGACCATGTAGCAGTGAATTGCTGGAGTACTGCTATTGTGGAGAGGTGGAATAATGGAGGTGATAATTCTGATAAGTTGCTGCTATCCCTGATCATATGAATGCCATGGGATTGACAATTTCATGCAATACAGTCCATGCCATGATGAAAGATTGGAGTAGAATAGCCAGTTGTCCAAGGCTCTTGGCTTGGATAACTGGGTGAAGCGATCCTACCCTCTTTCACCAGTGCCCATGATTGTTGGCACACCCAGTGGTAAATCTCAGGGCTAAGGTCAGGAGCCCCACAAACACTTGAGGGATGTATTAGAAATGACAAACAGTTTGTCTATGGTGCTTGGCTGCCACCTAGCTGAGGTAGTTCCCCTTTCCCATCAATATCCACATTTTTGTGCCCAAATGATTACTGGTACAACTAGTACTAAACCTCACAGCTAAAATCAGAGGACCTGCAATCACATAAGTGACGTGAAGAAATCCAATTAAATTAGTTATTCTTGATGAGACAAGCTAAGCAGCCTGCTGAGAACTTATTAATCCCTGTGAGAGTCCTTACTTGCAGCATGAGAACAAAATAATGAGTGTTCTTTTTCTTCAGTCCTCTTTTCTCTTTTCTTTTCATTTCTTTCTTTTTTGGGGGGAAAGGGGGATGTTGGTTGTCTACAGTTTGTGAAATATGCCTTCTGCCTTTCCCCTTTGTGAAGCAAATTACACACATATTCATTCATGAAGCAAGTATACGGAAAAATTAGTTAGTTGATCAAAAAGACACAATAGAGCATAAGACAAATTTATTCAAAAAAGATGTTTTATTACTTGCACCAAATCTAACATAGTACAAACTAAATTCCAAGTTTCACTGGATTTAAAATAAATTATGATCAATTGAAATATTAAATGTAAATATGAAAAAATCCAAACTGAATAAAATATCTAATTTATTAGATTTTTATTTATATTTTAGACAGTTTTATAACTGGAAATCTGTACAATTTTAGTGTACAGGTATTACAACTAAATATTTAGAACATGCTTGCCATCATCAAATACAGCATTTGATCCTAAAGTTTTTTCTTGTTTATTCCATTGTGAATACATGAAAACATTTACAAAATAGCAAACAGAGATAAAAACTTATATCAATTGAGATCTTTAAGTTTCAAAAATAATACCAAATATCACAAATAGGTCTAGCCCTACCAAATTCATATTGTGATACTTTCCAGTTGGTCCAAATTGTTAAATTCATAAAAGCTGATAACTTGGTTGCATAGATCCAAATAGAAAACAATTCCTAAAATGTTATAAGGCAGACATATTTTCATATAAAGCTAAAAAAAATCCTACAATATAAAATAGGAAACCCATTTACAGAATGTTCAGTACATGATACACACGCACACACAAGTGCACCAGCTCCATCACCTGTCAGTTCTGAGGGAAAAAAATTAACAAAAAGCTGTATATAAAAAATAATAATAACAAAAAGCTGTATATAACCCGGTTTAGGGAGTGGAAAGAAATAATAATATATAGAATAAATGACATATTTGACTAGTAAAGCTATACAATCAGAACAAATATAACTTTAAACCAATAGATCCATTGTGGTTGCAAGTAATCCAAACAAACTCTTGTCAGACCAAATTAAATAAACAGGTGTCCCTTTGAGAGTTATAACTCTATTTTAAACATATTGTAATGACAGCATAAGCAAAACATTTTCAGAATTATATTAAATAATACAAGATCTGGCAATTCTAAAGGGATGTGATTTATTTGGGAGACAGATCTAGGGATAAAAATAACAGATAAACAATGGGATTTGTTTGGAAAGAACTGCTCTATAAATCAGTATATGCCCAGATGAGAGAAAATGCACTAAAATATTCATGAATTGTGTTCCTATCCACTAAAACTTCACAAGGTCAGTAATGGTGTCTCAAAGCTATATTTTCTTATAGCATTTATTTTAAGTGGTGTAGGTTAGGATATGGTCCTTACAGGCCCGTAGCCAGGATTTCTATTCGGGGGGGGGGGGGGCTGAGTTTTTTTCAGGGGGGGGGGTTCGGGGGGCCTGAGTTTCGGGGGGGGCTGAGTCTGAGTGAAAGAGGGTCTACCCTAGCAAACCTTTTGTATCATTACCCCAATACCCCCATGCATATGGGATATATTGAGTATGGTGATCAGATCATGATATGAATAAACATAACAGTTTAAATAATGCACCAGTAAGGCCTTTTCGTGAACCACCATGAGAATTTCGGCGGGGGGGCTGAAGCCCCTCAAGCCCCCCCCCCCCCCCGGCTACATGCCTGGGTCCTTAGCTCTTTCAGAAAAGTTAGCATGCCTTTGATCCTCTCTGAGGCTGAGAAAGTGTGACTTGCCCAGTCGCTTTCTATGGCTGAGTGGGGATTTCAATCTCAGTCTCCAGAGTAATGGTCTGATTATCAAACCACTACATATTTATTTATTTATTTATTTATTTAAAAGTTTTGTATACCGGCCTTCTCACCTCTCTTGAGGGACTCCGATACATATACATTTTATCTCTATGTAGTCTGTATTGCTGATTGTTATAACTGCACCTCCTTTGTCAGCAAGCTTTATGAGAATCCTACGACCTCATCATATGAGTAAATTTACCTGTTGTATTACACTTTCATCACAGTTGAGGGACGGAGCCTGCCAGATCCCCTCAAATGACGTACATCTACTTTCAGAGGAGCTCAATTCCTCAATTGTGGTGAAATCATCATAAGAGGCAGGAATGAGAGGCTCCCCATGTTCTCATTGAGAAGAACAGGATGAGGGGGGTGGAGCCAGGTGGCAATACCCCCCCCCCTATGGAATAGCTAAGAGGCGATGTGGGAGATGTGAGGCATGGGGCAATGGGTTCCCCATGCTGCTCACCGGATTTGCCACACTGCATGGTGAATCCCCCTACTATCACCCGCCATGTGGACCTCAATGTAATGAGATCTCTAAACATTAGTACAAAAAAAATACTATGTTAATGATCATAAGAATACAAATAACAGTTCCCAGAATACAGTTCATATATATTGAGAGCCTCTAACAGCTTTTCAAGTATTCAGAAAATGTTATAACACTAGCATCATTCTATTGCTATTTTAAATTCAACCTCTAATTCATTTTTCTAATTATCACTCAAAATTTGGATAGTCATTGTAAATTATTCACTTGTGCTAGCTTGCTAGGTTCAAATTTCTCGCTACTCTAAACGTCTAGCCTTTCCTTTGATCCATAAAGTGGATCCCAATCCTTTGGCTTCTTGCCATCAAAATGAATTTTGCTAGCTTGACCTAGCAACCTAAGCTTCCAGTTGACTGCTAAGGGATTGTTTTTGATCTTTGCTTTTCTCCTTTTTTTCCCCTTCAGAAGAGGAACTATGAAGCCAAGAAGGTTTTACCTTTGAACAGCTATGACCTCTAGAACTAATCAAAGGGCCACCAGCTGGGGACTGGAAGGGAAGAGGTGAGTGGCACATATATCCTTTAGTGTCATATGTGCAGCAAATGTATTTGAGTGAAAAAGCTTATGAAGAAAGGACCATTAGCATTCCAAGAGATCAGACCTTGAGTCCCTATCTTAGGAGAAAGGTAGAATAAAAAGAAAGTAATTTTTTTTAAAAAAAATGTAGGAGTTTGACTGGTGGAATGTTTTTAAGAAATGTGCTTTTTGGATAATTTTAAAATGCATGTTCTGTGGAAGAAGATTATGTTCTATAGGGAACAATATTACTGTTTTTATATGTCTTCAAGTTGTTTCTGATTTATGGCAACTTGAAGATAACCCTACCACAGGGTTTTCTTGGCAATATTTGCTCAGAGGAAGGCTGACTTTGCCTTTGTCTGAGACTGACAGAGTGTGACTTGCCCAGGTGAGTTTCCATGGCTAAACAGGTATTTGAAAACTGATTTACAATATCGCAGTCTAGCACTCAAACCACTATACCATGTTGGCTCTATTACAAGATATATTGTATATGTTCCATACACTGGACAAAATCTATGTATATTTAAAATAATAGCATAACAGGTAAAACAAATAAGTTTATTAGGTCGAATATATCAGTCATTAGAGTTTCATGGTCCTTTCATGTTTAGAATAATGAATTTGTCATGTTCAAATTTTCCTCTATATTTCATTTCTACAGTCAGAAGTTCTAATTATACTGAATTTTGAAATGAAAATTTGAATCAACTTGTTTTTGCATTTCAACTAATCTATTTTATGCAATTCTACGCAATAAAGACATTTTAATGTTATTTTCAACAATGTACACTTTTTTGAACTTTTCCACCCTAAATATAATTTTTTGTTGTTTTATTTTTGTTATCTTGAAAAAATGAGATAAATATATATTTGAAAGGAAAACACTTTGGGTAGTGATTAGCAAGTGAAAAATTACTAAACTTTCAACAGAAAATTTCAAACTCAAGAAATATGTGAAATGAGAAAATGCCTTCTCTGACCCTATATATATATACTAATTTCCTTATTACAATGAGACATTATCAATTATTTCAAGTACACCTGTTTATTGTCTCAAATATTTTAATATTTGTTTTTGTCTACTATTTCCAGATCCTAGAAGTTTTGGATGGATTATTTTCCATGGAAGTTAATCTGGATTCTTTGCATGAAAATTGTGGAATTTTCCAGGGAAATATATATTTTGTATTATAGAATCGTAGACTTGGAAGAGACCACAAGATCATTCAATTCCATTCCATTCTGTCATGTAGGATATCATCATCATCATTTACACTCCACCTCCCCCCGCCCCCCAAATAGGGACTCAAGGTTGCTGACACTCCACGCTAGACAAGTTTAAAAGGTTCAATACAAAAATTTAAAAATGTGATAAAACAGAATTAAAATACAGTAAATACATTAAAATGGCCTTTAAAACTCATACTCCCCCTCCCAATCAAAACACAATCAAAGCATCCCAGAGAGATGGCTATCCAGTCTCTGTTTTAAAACCTCCAAAGAAGGAGACTACACGACACTCCAAGGTAGCATTTGCCACTGTCGAACAGCAGTTACCATCATAATTTCCCCCCTTCTCTGCGATTTTCATCTATTGGTCTATTTCCTAATCTCCAGAACAGCAGAAAACAAGCTTGATGATCCCTCAATATAACATCATTTCAAATATTTTAAAAGTTATATCATGTCCACCTCAGCCTTCTCTTCTCCAAGCTAAACATAGCTGACTCCTAAGCTGCTTGATTTCTGGACCTTTTACCATTTTGGTCATTCTTCTCTGGACACCTTCTAGCCTGTTGTTCATTGCTGCCACCATTGCATCTGCAAGGAACTGTCCAGCTGAGCTGTTTCAAGTGGTCGGAGGACTATTACATACTGGTTCTCAAAGGGAAATCCCTGACCATTCAGCTGTGAAGAATTTACTTGACACTTTCTAGATAAAGTCACTCAGATACATTCTGACTTGGATGTGGCTATTGATACACTTCCAATAGATGTAGCTCTGGATCCTGCTTGTCCAGTGTTGATTGATACCTTTCGATTTGTGCACTCTGGGATGTGGGAAGGATTCTTGAAGAGGTGAAAGTGACCACATGTATTCTAGATCCTTGCCCTGCTTGGCTGATCAAACAGGTCAGAGGGGGATTGGCAGAGTGAGTGGTGGTCAATGCCTTCTTGGTACAAGGCAGAGTTTCAACTTGCCTAAAGGAGGCAGTTGGGAGACCCACATTTTTTTAAAAAAAACATTCACCCAGACTCTTAGGAAACATCTACACTTATCCCAAAGAGTAGGCCAGTCAGCTCAGTGGTGGTAAAATGATGCATGGAGTTGATCCTGATTAACAATTGACCAAAGCCACCTTACTGTGGTCCCAATCCATGTTCAAGTTGTGGGTTGCTCCAAATTCTCCTTTCAAATCTAGAGTAAGTTGCAATTTCTGGCCCAGGTAAATGGTTGCACCAGTTTGGAGACAGAACTTCCTGTAACTGTTTGCACAGCCATCCCAGAGGGATCCCAGGAACACAAGATGGTGTTCACAATCTTACTCATCATGGTAGCCAGCTGATGCAACATGGTTCATCAATAATAGTCCAGGGATTCTAAGAGTTGTCGACTGGCACTGCCAAGCTGGATTTGGCACCACTAGTTGGTCAGGACTCCCTCCAACCTGTGCGGCAGCACTGGGCAGGGGCAGTCTAAACCATCCTGGGGTCGATCTAGCATTCACCGCTCCACATCAGTCCTTGTGTAAGCAATGAGTGTAGATCTGCCCTTAGAATTAGAGGGGACCACAAGGATATCTTGTCATGTCTCTGCAACTGTCTGTCTCAATGCATTCCAAAACTAAAAGACATGTGGAAATGAAAACATATGTTTCTATAGTGATTTTCTGTTATATTCAGTTGGTTTATATGAAATTTTCAAGATTGTGCACTTTATAAATTCTACAAATAAATCTTTATAATCTTAAATATTAAAATATTTTAAAATGCAAACAGCTGCATGCCAAGATCAGTTCTACTAGAAACAAAGTCATGTCACATTTGGATGTCTCCTCTCTCCCAAAACATTATTGTGCTCTCTGAGTGAAACCAACTGCAAATAGTTTCTTGCAAGGTTTGTGTTGACTCCTATGCAACATTTAGGTGTTTCTGTTTCTAAGCAATCTGTCATCAAACAACCTTGAAAAATGCAAACAGCAAAATAATAGGAAATGGCTTTGTGAATAATAGCTTGTAGGATCAAATAAAAAAAATCCTTATAGGCAAATGCTAGAGGAAAGTGGCAGGGAACTCAAACCATCAACTCCAGAGCAATCATGGGAGTGAATTTAATAGCAAACAATGGTATCACAAACCTGCAAAATTAGCTGAGAATTAGGCCTGGGCGGTTTCGTTCGTTAATTTTGTAATTCATTAAATATTCGTTATTTTTAACAATTACAAAATGATTTCAAAACATATTTTCAAACCCGGAAGGGTTTTTCAATATCAAAACGGCATCCTCCATCCTTTTTACGAGCTTCCGCCCGTTTCGGAAATGACGTTTAAGGGATGGAGGATGCTGGGTGCCCTGGGAGCCAATCTGGCGCTCCCAAGCACCGTGGCTGATTGTGATTGGGCGGGCTGCCCTTTAAAAGCAGCTCCGCGTGGCCGCATTGCTCATTGCGAAGGCGAGGGAGGAGACGGGAGGTTCGGGAGGGAGGGTTGGCTTGGCTTGGCTTGGCTTGGCTTGGATTCATTCATTGCTTGCATTCATTCATTTCTTGCTTTCATTCATTGCTTGCATTCATTCATTGCTTGCATTCATTCATTCATTCACATTGATTCATTCATTGTTGTTGGGAGAGCAAGGGCGGTTGTGAGACCTGGGCTGGGAGCAGCGGGGAGGCTTTGCCCTGTTTTCGCCCTACAACAGGACAGGGAAAGCTTTTTGTTAATTTTCCATTTTTAAATATTTCTGATAAATATTTCTCTTTTATTCTTCAAAAAATTCAAAAAATAATCTAAAAAAAGAAAAGAATCTTGTGTGCCTGTGTGTACGTTTCTCCCTGTCCTGTGGCTGTGTTTGCTCCACAACAGGGCAAGTTTTTTGTTAATTTTCCATTTTTAAATATTTCTGATAAATATTTCTCTTTTATTCTTCAAAAAATTCAAAAAATAATCTAAAAAAAGAAAAGAATCTTGTGTGCCTGTGTGTGCGTTTCTCCCTGTCCTGTGGCTGTGTTTGCTCCACAACAGGGCAAGTTTTTTGTTAATTTTCCATTTTTAAATATTTCTGATAAATATTTCTTTTTTAACGAATCGATTCGTTATCACCTTAACGAATCGACCCCCATCTTAATAACGAAGTTCCGGGGGTGATTTGCGCATGCGCGGGGGGTCCGCCATCTTAACGAATTGATTCGTTAATATTAACGAAATTTTGTAAATACTGAACTTTTTTAAAGGAAAGTTTTGTAATTATTTAAATATTGAAACGCAAAACCCCCCCAAATACAAATCGATTTTAGAAACAAATTTTTGCGTTGTTACCCAGGCCTACTGAGAATGCTCTAACTACTGACACTAAGCTGGCAGGTTGTACATCTAGGCCTCCCTTTCATTCCTTTTTTGTAAGATTTACCATATCCAACCCATAACAAAAATACAGACAATAGTGGTGTCTCTAACCAAAATTATTGCGCCTCATATACTGGCATTAAGGTTGAATGATAAAAGCAAAAAATTCAGATTCCCTTACATAAACCAGAATGTGATATTAAACATATCTTTGCATATTAATATTTCCAAAGATCAGCCAATGTGGGTCTAATGGTTTTTGAGATTGCAGTAGGAAATGTGGGTAAGTTTTGATCTGTTCCCTTCTGGAAGAATTCATTTCTCAGGAGTCGCTGTTGGCCCTCTGAGGAAAGTTTATGCTTGTTTTTCCCATAATGGATTCCATTACACAATGACAGTTGTGATCAAGGACCTTTCATTTGTGTTACATGGCTAAATGTTTAGAGATGTTCCAGACACTTCCTAAAGAAATATCACCACATTTATGAATTTCGTACAGAACCATCATGTTATGAAGGGGAAATTAAGCCACAATATTTCCCCTTGACCAGGTGCCCCATTCCGCAGTCTACCACGTTTGAGTGTGTCGGCCTGAGGGTCGGTGACCAGGATAGGATAGAGATTCTGTTAGTGTACCGACCACCCTTCTGCACTACAGTCTCCCTACCTGAACTAGCCGGAGTGGTCTCAGGTCTGGCGTTGGAGTCCCAATGGCTCATTGTGCTGGGGGACTTCAATGTCCATCGTGAGAGCACTCTGTTAGGAGCAGCTCAGGACTTCATGGCTGCCATGGCAACCATGGGCCTGTCCCAATTAGTATTGGGTCCCACTCACAGTGCTGGACACATTCTGGATCTGGTTTTCTGTCAGGGATGGGAAGAAGATTGCAGGGTGGAGGAGCTGACCATCACTCCATTGCCATGGACCAACCACCACCTGATCAGGTTTAGACTTATTGCTCCTTCCTACCTCCACAGCGGTGGTGGACCCATTAAAATGGTCTGCCCCAGGTGACTTACAGATCCAAATGGTTTCCTGGCGGCTCTTGGGGATTTTCCTGCCTCCTCGGTAAGTGACACTGTTGAGGCCCTGGTCTCTCTCTGGGACAGGGAGATGACCAGGGTTATAGACACGATCGTTCCAGAATGCCCCCTCTCAAGTAACTGAGCTAAACCAGCTACTTGGTTCACTGAGGAGCTGGCAGTGATGAAGCAAAGGAAGAGGTGGCTAGAGCACATGTGGTTGCGGAAGTGTAGCAGGTCAGTCCAAGCACTTCTAGTTTCCTTCTTAAGGAGCTGTTATGCGGCAATAAAGGCTGCACAAAAAACATTCCTTGCAGCCAATATTGCGTCCTCTAAGAACCGTCCGGCTGAGCTGTTTAGAGTTGTCAGAGGACTATTAAATCTGCTTCAGAGTGAGATCCCTGACAACTCGGCAGATCGCTGTGAAGCATTTGTTCGGTTCTTTGCGGACAAAGTTGCACTGATCCATTCTGACTTCGATGCCACATTAACAGTCTCTGAGGATGTAATGCGAGCACCTGCTTGTCCAGTTTTAATGGATTCTTTTCAATTGGTTCAGCTCGAGGATGTGGATAAGATCCTTGGAGAAGCAAGGCCTACCACATGCATCCTAGACCCCTGCCCATTCTGGCTGATAAAAGAAGCCAGAGGGGGTTTGGCAGAGTGGGTTAAGGTAGTGGTTAATGCCTCCTTACAGGGGGGCAAAATTCCAGCCAGCCTAAAACAGGCTGTTATAAAACCGCTCTTGAAAAAACCATCGCTGGACCCCACTCAATTAGTCAACTATTGGCCAGTCTCCAATCTTCCCTTCTTGGGCAAAGTCATGGAACGTGTGGTGGCCTCGCAACTCCAGGGGTTCTTGGTAGACACTGATTATCTAGATCCAGCACAGTCTGGTTGTAGGCTGGGACATGGTATTGAAACAGCCTTGGTCGCCTTAGTAGATGATCTTCGCCAGGAGCTCGACAGGGAGAGTGTGTCCCTGTTCATTCTGCTGGACCTCTCAGCGGCCTTCGATACTGTTGACCACGGTATCCTTCTGGGACGCCTCGCAGAAATGGGACTTGGAGGTACTGTTCTGCAATGGCTCCAGTTCTTTCTGGAGGGTCAGTCTCAGAAGGTGTTACTGGGTGACACCTGTTCGACTCCACAACCGTTGTCTTGTGGAGTCACACAGGGTTCAGTTCTGTCCCCGATGTTATTTAACATCTACATGAAGCTGCTGGGGGAGATCATCCAGAGTTTCGGAGTAAGTTGTTATCTGTACACAGATGACATCCAAATCTGTCACTCCTTCCCACCTGTTACCAAGGACGCTGTCCAGACCTTGAACTGGTGCTTGGCTGCTGTGTTGGACTGGATGAGGGCTAACAAATTGAAATTGAATCCAGACAAGACAGAGGTCCTCCTGGTCAGTCGAAAGGCCGAATAGGGCATAGGGTTACAGCCTGTGTTGGATGGGGTCACACTCCCCCTGAAGACGCAGGTTTGCAGCTTGGGAGTGATCCTGGATTCATCGCTGAGCCTGGAACCCCAGGTTTCGGCGGTGGCCATGGGAGCTTTTGCACAGCTAAACCTCGTGCACCAGCTGCGCCCATACCTTGGGAAGTCTGATCTGGCCATGGTGGTCCGCGCTCTGGTTACATCCTGAATAGATTACTGCAACGCACTCTACGTGGGGCTGCCTTTGAAGACGGTTCAGACACTTCAGCTAGTTCAACAGGTGGCAGCCAGATTACTAACTGGGGTGGCATACAGGGAGCATATCACCCCCCTGCTATGCCACCTCCACTGGCTGCAGGTCCATCTCCAAGCCCAATTCAAAGTGCTGGTTTAGACCTATAAAGCTCTATATGGTTCTGGCCCAGCTTACTTGTCCGAATGCATTCACCCCTATGTCCCACCTCATAATCTAAGATCATCCGGGGAGGCCCTGCTCTCGCTCCCGTCAACAGCACAGATGCGTCTGGCGGGGACAAGAGATAGGGCCTTCTCGGCTGTGGCTCCCCGCCTATGAAACACACTCCCAAATGAGGTAAGATCTGCTCCCTCCCTCCTGGCTTTTAGGGAAAAAAATGGTTTTGGGACCAGACCTTCGAGCAGTAGAAGTAAATGTATGCAGCATTTCAGAAAGACAATGACTGGCATGGCGATTTGATGGACGAGACTGTTTTATTGTTTTAATGATTGTTTTATTGCTTGTGGATGCACTGTTTTTAACTTGAATTGTAGTGTATAATTGTAATTGTTTGTACTGGCATTGAATTTTGCCATTACTTATGTGTAAACTGCTTTGAGTCCCCCTTGGGGTGAGAAAAGTGGTATACAAATACTGTAAATAAATTTCTGAAGCTGGTGAATGTAAACTGAAGAGACTAGACAAGACTTGCACAAGACTTGCACAACTTGGCTCTTGTGAAGGACCAAGATTTCCTCACAAACCCTTCTGTGGACCATACCTCACCCTAACCCCACCCCCACTCCCACTAAAGGGGAAGTGTTTCTGCATCCACCCCACCCCCCCCCCCCAAAAAAAATTACATCTGTTTCTCTGCGGCCCAGGTGAAATAGACATTCGTGCCACAGAGGAAGAGGAAGAGGAGCCAGATATACAGGATAAGACAAGGGGGGGCAGCTCATTCCCTTCATGCACATGTCTGTTTTGCCCAGGTAAAGGAAGTGAGGTACTAAGCCTCCTGAACAGCACTTCCCCAAATTGCTCCCAAGCTGCCATGTAAATATTCACATACAGCCAGAACTTGGGGAGGTGGAGAATGGTGACACAAACCTGTGGATAATCAAAACCATGAGTTTGAAAGCTGTGAAAGTGGAAAATGACTGCAGGTTGAGGGGGAAGTAGTTTTGGGCGCCATTCCTTCTGCTGCTGCTTCACAGACATGTTTTTCTCATCTTCTTTCCTCAGATTCAGCTCAGTCTCTCAAGAGGTCCTAGAGTGGATCTGATGTAATCATAATACAATCCCTTTTAACAATGTCGATATGGGAAAATGAGTCTGAAAGAGGCAATACTTCACTGCTTACCGGCACCTACAGCAGAATATGATTTTGATTATGATGATCAACTCACCTTTTTCCCAGCTTAGAACTCAAAGTGGCTTTTAAAAGTTAAAATCAAATTGATACAGCTAAAGAAAAATCATACACAATTTGAAAATATAATGAAATTAAAAGCAATTAAAATATGAACATTAAAAAGATGATCAAATATAAAAATATAGCCCATTATGATAGACCTTTTGTCCTGAGCAACCAACTTTCACAGGACTACTGGGGGAACAAATCTTAATAGAATCTTTGAGCTGGGGAAAAAAATCACAAGACCTATCCAGTCCAACCCCGAGCCATGCAGGAATGGACAATCAAAGCACGCCTGATGAATGCTCATCCAGCCTCTGTTTAAAAACCTCCAGAAAAACTTCTATAGTCTATGGTAGGGTAACAAGTATAACCTCTTTAGGCAAGGAGTTCCAGAGACTGGGGCTGTCCCCAAGAAAGTCATCTCCCATAGTCCTACCAGGTGTATCTGGGTGGTGCTAAGCTCAAATTTGAGAACATGGTTTTTTGGTATAGTATTTGTACACTATCTTTCAAGAGAAGGGTTCTTACTTTTCCACTTGAAGCCACAGTAAGAATCTGTAATTCTAGCCTCTTATAATCATATGCAGTTGTAGATGTTAAAAGTTTCTGGTCCAGGTGACAGTCATGGAAAAGTTGTGTACAGTATCTTCTTCCCAGTTCTTGTGATGGTACTGGTACACTTCAGATCTTGCAATGGAAAAAGTCTAATCTTGATGTGCTAGTCACTAGAACCTTTCTTATATTCTACCATTTTTGGATTTGAATGCAAATGGAAAGTAAGTAGAACTCTCTGAATCTCTTTCTTTCATTAGCACCCATTTTTGGATTTGAATACAGTTGTCCCTTATCTTGGCAGCTGGAATGTGTAGTCCCGTAACCCGTCCCCCGTCCCCCGTCCCCCATCCCCCGTCCCCCCCGCCCAGCCACACACACTGAACCAGTTTCAGATGAACAATTTTGCACCATATAAAGGTGTGACAATTGTTTTCCCTCATAAACCATAGTGTTTTTGAAAATGTTATATTTATGTCATTTGAGTGCTGGAATAAACTACCATAATTTTTAAGTAACAGGAAAAATGAAATAATGGGTGCAAAAATATGAAAGAATACAAACAAAACACACTTGGCATATTATTTTTTCAAGATGTAGCTAGGCTAATTCTATCTCAGGTTACTTTCAATTCCCATTTAAGGTGATAAACATAATGTGAGTGTTCAGTCTGAAGGTTACAAAGGATTGTGTCAAACTTTGCCCAACAGCCAAATGGATTCCATTTGTTTGCAATGTAGTTGGAGGGACTTTCTAAGATGACAAACATAACTTCAAACATAATAATATTGTGAGGTTTAGGGGATTTGTTTGTTTATTTGTTTGCCAACTATACTTATCTTATCTCTAAACCTAACCTGAACTTATAGGAGAGATGGAAAATTTCACATTGTGAGTTTGCTGTTATTTGAGAAAGTAAGTGGAGTAGGCCTAAACTTTTCTGAAAAGCTGTATAGCCAAGTAACCATGTAAGAAAGAGAGGAAGTTGATATGGCAGATTAACTTCTAAACCACCCTCTGGGTCTTGAAGGAAAAAGAAAATATTTGGATCTATCAAGTGTAGGGCTTATCAGCTTGTCACAAAATACCAAAATATGAAAGTATAATGGACATGGAGTTTAAAATAGTTCAGAATTCATGGGAATCTAACATTGTATGTACTAATGGAAATTATATATATTCCAAGCACAATTTGCAAGAGTTATTGACTACTGTCAGAAGATGCTTGTCCCATAATCTTAAAAATCAAATAATCTAAGATTTTTCACCAACAGATATTTGGTCATTCAAACAAAAATCCTCAAATGAACATTCAGTAGGGATGCAATTGTATACTCAAACAAAGGAATGAGTGATTTTATTTTTGGGTTCATCTACATTGTAGAATTAATGCATTCACCACTCCGACTGTGATGATACAATGCTATGGAATCCTTGGATATGTAGTCTGGTGAAGTACCCAAACTTTGGCAGGATATACTAAAGATCTTGTAAAACTACAGCTCCCGAGATTTCATAGCATTGAACCGTAATAGTTGAAGTGGTGTCAAACTTCATTAATTCTATACACCCATTGTCTGATACTGAAAATATTTCAGATCTCCAAAAATCATGCAGTTACACATTACCTTTTCCTTTTTTTTTTTTTTTTGCCATACTGCAGTGATCACCCTGGCAACCATTCCCCCATCTCTTCACCATATTGTATATCTTTGTATGTGCAGAATGCAATACTCCAGAGACCAATAACCATTTCACATAACACAATTTTAGTACTGTTATTCCACATTTAACAGATATGGTTCTATGCTATAGAATCTCAACCCCCTAGTGTCTCTGATTAAAGTAAAAATGTCAAGATTCCAACATTCAGCTATGGTACCTTGAGTAGAACCTTTGTAGGACAACTGTTTAGTGTGAAAAGGCTACAACACTGCTGGAGAAACCTAAAATAAGTTATCATATGGAGTTGGAATTGGAAGGAGCTCTATAAATCCAAATTGCCCAACTACAACAGGTACTCTCCAGCCTCTCTTTGAAAATGTCCACAGGAAACCCCAACACCTTTCTAGGCAATTGGTTCTATTGCTGAATTGCTCTCACTGTGAAGAAGTTCCCTATAATATCAAATTGAAATCTACAAGAATAGATTTATTTATATCCTGCCCAAACTCCTCAAATGGACTTACAATATAAGAGAACTGTTATTTCCCTCAACTTGCAAATCATGCTTCCATCAATGCAGGCTAAGCTATCTTTTTTACTGGTTCATGTTCCATTTATGACCAACAATCGTACCAAATTCTCTGTTGAGCCAAGTATTCCCATCCTTCAGTTGGCAGAGATTCTACTTGACAAATCCACAATGATTCCTAGTTGTAAATGCATTGTCATCAAGATACATTGTCGTCAAGACACAATGCAGGGAGACTCCTGTATTCTAATATTTTCCTAGTATTAAGATCAGGCTGTAGATTCCAAGATCTTCCCTTTCTTTCCCATTTTAAAAAGAATGAAAATGTTTGCTCTTCTCCAGTTCTCTAGCATTTCAGCCATTCTCTAAGATTTCTTTAAAAAATGATTGCAAGTGGTTCTTTGACCGTAATCAGAAAGTTCTTCCAATACTTTAGGATGCATGTACCCTTTCCATGTGTCCATGAAAAAGATAAATTGCCAGTAAAGTCTTCAACATACCTAGTGAATGAAACCCTATCATTTCTGGTTGTGAGTTTTCCAGGCTTTATGGCCATGCTCCAGAAGCATTCTCTTCTGATGTTTCACCTGCATCTATGGCAGGCATCCTCAGAGGTTGTGTGGAAACTAGGAAGATGGGGTTTATATATCTGTGTAATGTCCAGGGTGATACATAAACCCAATTTTCCTAGTTTTCAACAAACCTCACAACTTCTGAGGATGCCTGCCATAGATGCAGGTGAAACATCAGGAGAGAATGCTTCTGGAACATTGACATACAGCCCAGAAAACTCACAACAACCCAGTGAGTCCATCCATGAAAGCCTTCAACAATACCTGTAATTTCTGCAGATGATTTCTGATGGTCTTGGGAAATCTGCATGTAGCATTCTCTTTGTTGATACTTTTACTACATGTATGCCTTCGTATGTGAACATGGTTCCAGTAATGAAACCATGTCCGGAATATTCTTTCCTTAAGGAGAATGCTTGAACATTTGAATAGTACCTACCTATTGATTTTCAAATGCAGTTGTACCCCAACTTCTCCCAGACTGAGATGCAAAATGTCTTTCAAGAGAGAGAAAATTACTATATATATTTGCATGTGTGTGTGGTTAAAAAACACAGAATATTTTAGATAGTATTAAACAAACAACAGAATAAAAACAGTTTAAAATATTACAGCAGGTCCATGTATGATACAATAGATCTGATCCAAAATCCTTCATGCAATATGATTTTTACACAATACTTGAAACCCCTCTCATTCAATCTGCCATTGAAAATTGAAAATAGTGTATATCAATAAGTCAAAATATCTCTGCACCTCTGCCCTGTGAAGAACAGCTGAATGGAGTAGCTGAGGAGAGGGCTCACATGTTGGGGCAAGGAGGAATGTCATGGAGGCCAGGTAAGTTTTACTTTATTTTATTTTTAGAGGAGAAATGGGGTGGGGGAGGGGTGGATGCCATCCCTGACCTTTGGGCTCCAGGAGCCTAAAAGGTTTGGGATGGAAAATGGGGAGTAACCCCTGTATAGTCCCAGAACTACCTGGAAATGAGTCCCCACAGGTCCAAAGACCTGGGCCTTTCAGGAAGGCCTGGATTTAATGGGGTATCTAATTAATTCAGAACAAACCAGGAAAACCCTTGTTTGTTCCAAATTATTTTGGGTTTATCGGATGAGTCATTTGGAAGCCTCTGGTAAAACTGAGACAGGTCCCGTTTTGGGGGCCCTTAGATAGATCACCACTTGTTCAGTTTAGGTTTACTGGGACTCAGAGCCTCTGCAGAGATGGGTGATGATTAAAATTGGCTTCGTAAGGAAATTGATGGATCCAAGTAGATTCTTAATAGCTCTTAGAGAATTTCTTGTTATCTCAGCAGGTGATTCTCATAAAGCCCTGCTTGACCCTATGAATAGGGAAGTGGCCAGTGTAGTGAACATACGTGTTCCTACATGGAGTTGAGCTAACCAGCTCCATGGTTCTTTAGGGAACTGGCAACAGTCAAAAAGTGAGATGGCAATTAGAGTGACATTAGAATTGCTCTTCTATATCAAGGTCCACAACACTAGACAACAAGTTTACCTGTGCTTGGTGTTTGGTAATGCATTTATGAGGAACTATTTCTTCTTTAAATACCCCAGGCTCAGTAATAGCACTGGAGAGAGTTTCACAACATGCAAGTTCATTTCACAGCTCTAAGATTTATATGTTTTATTTAGCTCTACAGTGGTCTCAAATGATTTTGAGACATATTTGCAGCTTTCTTCATCAAGCAGAATCATAGAGTGTAGAACATTCATGAATGTGAAGTGATTAAACCTATAATGAGCTATTATTTTGATTTAAAACCCTGTGTTGACACATATTAATTTAGAGATTCCCCTGAAGTGTAAATAAAACTGTAGTGTTTCTGGGTCATTCTCAGAAAGAGGCTGAGGTCAATGTTGCAGTTAACTGAGCTGTGCTGTCTAAACAGGGTTCAGTTGGACAAATATATATAGATGAGGAGTGCATTGAGATCTAATGATTTCAAAAAAGTAACAATAAGACACCCTTTTAAAGCTATTTAACTTCTTCTGACTTCCTCAGCATTTTCAACAGCAAGGGCCATGATGGGAGGAAACAAAAGCACAACCATAATGATTATTATTCTTTCAGTTCTGACAGAGGAAATAACCTCCTTGCCCCACTGTTCACAATTTAGAATGCCAAGTTCTGAAAAGCAAGCCTTTAAATTCTCAAATCCCACCCAGTTAATTTTTATGTGAGCCTCCTGCATTACACTGGGAATTCAATAGGGTCATACCAAGTTCGTTTATTAACAAGTACTGCCATTTAACTGTGCAACAAGAGTTTGTCATTATTTTTTATTCCACCAAAGAGTTTGGAAATATTTGAAAAATTCCAGTCACGGGGGTTTAATTGGATCTTGGGCATCGGTTTAATTTGTAAAATCACTGTTTATTAAGAAGAAAACAGCTGGAAAGCATATAGCTGAAAGAACACACCATTCTTAGATTACTATGCATTTCTGGATGAGATGCTTCTGTGAACTGTATTGTCGAAGGCTTTCATGGCCGGAATCACTGGGTTGTTGTAGGTTTTTTCGGGCTATATGGCCATGTTCTAGAGGCATTCTCTCCTGATGTTTCGCCTGCATCTATGGCAAGCATCCTCAGAGGTAGTGAGGTTTGTTGGAACTAGGAAACTATAAACCCATTTTCTTAGTTCCAACAGACCTCACTACCTCTGAGGATGCTTTCCATAGATGCAGGCGAAACGTCAGGAGAGAATGCCTCTAGAACATGGCCATATAGTCCGAAAAAACCTACAACAACCCTTCTGTGAACTGTTAGTTTGAAAATGTAGTTTCATTGTAAGAAGAAATCCAGTAGAATAACTATATAACTTTATCATGTCTTCCAAATTGTGTAGAGAAGTATAAATGCTTCTGAACTACAATTCAGCTTTTCTAGGTGAGCCACTTTGGTTATTTGGACATGCAACTGCCCTCCTTGATCTTCCTAACATGAGCAATTGTAATGCAGGGCGGGTACGCAGGAAACATGGCAGCAGCTTGGAACTTTATTTAGCCTGACTGCCAAGCTTAGCCTGACCTACGTACAAGCTTCCATTTTTCTAATGCACAAATCTGTCAAGCAGATGGTTTTATCTATATCACAAAGCAGGCAAAAACTGGTTAATGCTAATGAGGTCACTTTGTTGTTTATCCTGATAAGTTGGCCATGTTGGTTGCAGGGGGCTTCTTCTTCCCAGAAGTCCCCTGCATGGTGCAAGTTTTTCCCGCCTACTACATTCCCCTTACCCATGAATAGTTCTTGAAATGCTAATCCACCTTTCTTAGCTATTAGCTTATAAGAGGGGTTCTCAGTATTTTCTGCTGAGGAAGACCAATAAGAAGAGCAGTGGCAAGAGATAATTATTTTTCAGGTCAAAATCCACCATCTGGGATTCTCCAGTGAATTCTGTTGGGACAAAGAATACCAAACCACCACTTCCTCTGCCTTTTTTCAATTTCTTTATGGCTGATTAACTAAATGCTTTATAGCCGTGTAGGAATGGGGGTTCAGTTCATGTGTCCAGGTGTCTTGCAAGCAGATTAGAGATTGGAGAACGGAAGAAGTTCCAGCAGATTGGAGGAGGGCCAATGTGGTTCCAATTTTCAAAAAGGGAAAAAAGGATGACCCAAACAATTACCATCCGGTCAGCCTCACGTCGATACCAGGCAAGATTCTGGAGAAGATTATTAAGGAAGTGGTCTGCAAACACTTAGAAACAAATGCGGTCATCGCTAATAGTCAACATGGATTTATCAAAAACAAGTCATGCCAGACTAATCTGATCTCTTTTTTCGATAGAGTTACAAGCTGGGTAGATGCGGGGAATGCCGTGGATGTAGCGTACCTGGATTTCAATAAGGCCTTCAACAAGGTCCCCCACAAACTTCTGGCAAGGAAACTAGCCCAATGTGGGCTAGGCAAAACTACAGTGAGGTGGATCTGTAATTGGTTAAATGGATGAACCCAGAGGGTGCTCACTAATGCTTCCTCTTCTGAGATTCTCTGGCATGGCCGCCCAGCAGGTCTGACTCCTCCATTACCCACCTTCAATGGTGCCGCCCTATCTCCATAGACCACTGTTAAGAGCTTAGGTGTCATCCTGGATTCACAGCTGACAATGGAAGCTCAGGTCGACAAGCAAGGCAACTGGCACCCTACCTATCTGATGAGGCTCTGGCAACTGTCATCCATGCCACGGTCACATCTAGGCTGGACTGTTGCAATGTACTGTATGTGGGCCTTCCAATGTCTACAACCCGAAAACTTCGTATTGTTCAGAATGCAAAACCCTATACGGTTCCTACAAAACCCTATACGGTTCCTACAAAACCCTATATGGTTCCGGCCCAGTGTATTTGTCCGAACAGATCTCCCTCTACGTCCCATCTCGAAGCTTAAGATCTTCTGGGGAGGCCCTGCTCTCGACTCCGCCACTGTCACAAGTGAGGCTGGTGGGGACGAGGAGCAGGGCCTTCTCAGTGGTGGCCCCCCACCTGTGGAACTCACTCCCCGGGGAGATTAGATCGTCATCTTCCCTCTTGGCGTTTAGGAAAAAACTGAAGACCTGGATCTGGGATCAAGCCTTTGGTCATTCTGACAGCTAATTGAAGGATCTGATGATAGACAAGGACAAATGGAATGGAATGGATATATGGACTCTGAACCCTGAGCATGAGATTGTTTTATGATTTTATTATGTATTGATGTTTTTAATTAATTGTTGAATTGTTTGTATTTGTACTGCTTGTGAATTGCCTTGGGCATCTAATTGTGCCCCCACTGTAAGCCGCCCTGAGTCCCCCCCCCCCCCCCGGGGTGAGAAGGGCGGGGTATAAGTAAATGAAATAAATAAATAAATGCGGCAGCCAGGTTACTCACAAGAATGCCCATGAAATGCCATATAACACCAGTGCTGCAACATTTACATTGGCTTCCAAGTGAGTACTGTGGCCTGTATAAGATGCTAGTTCTGACCTTTAAAACTCTTTACGGCCAGGGTCCATCGTACCTTAGGGACCGCCTCTCCTTCTCCCATCATCGGAGGTCACAACGACCAGCCCAACGTGACTTACTCCATATACCGGGTCCTAGAGAAGTGCACTTGGAAAAGACCAGATGCAGGGCTTTTTCTCTTTCTGCCCCTGCCTTGTGGAATTCCTTGCCGCCCTACATGAGAGCCATGCATGACTTAGGGCCTTTTACTCTCGCACTTAAGACCTGGCTTTTTACTAGAGCATTCAATCTCTGTTAATTTTTAATTTTTGTATGTATGTATGTATGTATGTATTTTATCTTTTATAATTTAGCTGTAAATCGCCTAGAGCATTCTCGGATGGAGGGCAATTAATAAGTTATTAAATGATGGTGATGATGATCTTGGAAAGAAGTGATGAGCGGAGTGCTGCAGGGTTCCGTCCTGGGCCCGGTCCTGTTCAGCATCTTTATTAATGACTTAGATGAAGGGTTAGAAGGCAGGATCATCAAGTTTGCAGACGACACCAAATTGGGAGGGATAGCCAATACTCCAGAGGACAGGAGCAGGATTCAAAATGATCTTGACAGATTAGAGAGATGATGGGCCAAAACTAACAAAATGAAGTTCAACAGGGACAAATGCAAGATACTCCACTTAGGCAGAAAAAACGAAATGCAAAGATACAGAATGGGGGACGCCTGGCTTGAGAGCAGTATGTGTGAAAAAGATCTTGGAGTCCTCGTGGACAACAAGTTAAACATGAGCCAACAATGTGATGTGGCAGCAAAAAAAGCCAATGGGATTTTGGCCTGCATCAATAGGAGCATAGTGTCTAGATCTAGGGAAGTAATGCTACCCCTCTATTCCGCTTTGGTTAGACCACACCTGGAATAGTGTGTCCAATTCTGGGCACCACAATTCAAGAGCTGGAATGTGTCCAGAGGAGGGCGACTAAAATGATCAAGGGTCTGGAGAACAAGCCCTATGAGGAGTGGCTTAAGGAGCTGGGCATGTTTAGCCTGAAGAAGAGAAGGCTGAGAGGAGATATGATAGCCATGTATAGATATGTGAGAGGAAGCCACAGGGAGGATGGAACAAACTTGTTTTCTGCTTCCTTGGAAACTAGGATGCGGAACAATGGCTTCAAACTACAAGAGAGGAGATTCCATTTGAACATGAGGAAGAACTTCCTGACTGTGAGAGCCGTTCAGCAGTGGAACTCTCTGCCCCGGAGTGTGGTGGAGGCTTCTTCTTTGGAAGCTTTTAAACAGAGGCTCTGTGAGGGGTGATTTGAATGCAATATTCCTGCTTCTTGGCAGGGGGTTGGACTGGATGGCCCATGAGGTCTCTTCCAACTCTTTGATTCTATGATGTGATTCTATGATTATGTCAAATATCCAAAGAGTTCCAATAAATTATTTATCTGCCACTTTCTTTTCCAAGCCAGCCAGATTCCAAGAGACTATTTCCAGCCCTACTCGCTTTTTATCTAGTCAACTGATGTTTCTAGTCGCTAATCTTGTGGAAAATGCTCAGGGTTAGTCCTTTCATTAATTTCCCAGTTTTTCCTGTGCTCTCTAATGTTTGGCTCACTGCAGCAACCTCCCAAACTTCTGGGGGGGGGGGGGCACATCATTGTTTAGGACTGCCCAGATATGCTCCATCCATCATGTGCCTTCAATGTCTCATCATCCAATTTTTTGTAGCTGGATGTTATTTGGGTATGTAATAAAGGATAGGGTGCTGTGACAGCGATTCCTCTATCTCCTTTCACTCCACTTTCCATTTTTGGGTGTGCTTTGCCACATATTCTGTAAAGAAGATGCTGGTGCTTGGGATGCCAAGGCCTGTTTTCAGTTTGTGTTTTAGTTCAAGTTGTAGATGTTCATTGAGAGCATTTAATAAAGACCAGAATTTGCATCTCACCTTTGGATCCTGGAATACTAGTTCTATGCTGCCTCATCAACCTTTCTGTGTCAGACATTTACAGAATACAGATTGCAGTTCTGCTAGGTGTTCCTTTGACAATATCATTGTCCCACTTGGTTT
Organism: Anolis sagrei; assembly: GCF_037176765.1. NCBI lineage: Eukaryota > Metazoa > Chordata > Lepidosauria > Squamata > Anolidae > Anolis > Anolis sagrei. The sequence continues at coordinate 97,049,145 of NC_090022.1, forward strand.
CCTCATTGGTCACTTATGTTTTATCACTTGCTCTCCAGGAGAGTGTCTCTTTTTATGTTGACTGTAGTTGGGGGACTTTTTTTCAGTCTTTTGGGGAACTTGTTATCTATTTCTCCACTACCCTCTGCCATTTCTCTCTTTTGGACTGCCGAGAGAGTAGGGTGTTTGCTTCCTGTGACGAAAACCTCTTTTACAGCAGGGCTATTGGAATTTTATAGATGCAATATTGAATGTAGTATTATTCTTGTTGTGTGTCCCTTGGTTGTAGGGAGGAGGGGGAGTGTCTGAATGGCCTTCCAGGAACTCATCAATTACCCGGAAGTTTGGGTCTGAGGGAGTAAGACTAAGCACCAAGATTGAATTGGTACTATTGGGGCATAGCTTGTTTCTTCTAACTAGGGGACATCTCCTGGAGTTCAGCTTCCAGTCTTCCATTATGCCATTTAATTGCTTGCCCATTTTTTCTGCAGATAGTTTGGCTACTTCTGGTTCATACTCAGCTTGGCAATCTACTGATCCAGTACTTCTCTCAATTTCTTGGCTAGGGCAATTTCCTGAAGGTATTGCAGTCAGAATCCCAAACTCAACCAGAGCAACCAAAGTACCAATGGCAGCTCTTAGGCCAGAAACGTCCCATTGCAGCATATTCATTCTCCAAAATATTTTTTCTGCTGTTTGCTCCATTAGGAAGCATTGATTAATAAGAATAGCAACATATTCCCTCCTGAACATTTATTTCTGCATTATATGGTTGTGTGCTTGCCTGGTAACTATCTCCCTTTTATCCTTGCTAGAGGAATAACTGTCATTGGTAGTGACCTCCTGTGAAGGCTTTATAGCTTCAATTCTAAATATGTAGATTTAGAAAGAAGAATGTTCCACTATACACAGTGGGACCTTCCACTAAACATGCATTGAACTGGGCTCCACAATGTATATCCTATAATAATATGGCCCTCCAGCTTTGAGATGACTGAAGTCAGGAACATGTACATAACTGCAGAGAAATGTTCACAAAGAAAATATTGAAAGACACAAATCAAACTAATGGATGGGAGGAATAAACTGCTGGGTTTTATACAAAAGTACAGCAGTGCTTTAGCAAATAAAATGAAAACCACACTGTAGTCTATCATTAGAGGAACATTCTCTGTTGGTTAAAAATAAGGAAAGGGGTCTAAGTTACAGATTCTCTTAGTTAAAAAGAATAGGGAGCTACAAAGCTTTGAATAATAACTATAGAAATAATAGTGGTGTGACTAGTAAGAAATTGAGAGAACTTTTCACTCATATTAGGGCAGATAAAGAGCTTTAAAAGGCTTAAAGTGCTACCAAATATTCACAATTACTGTGGGGGTTTTTAAAGAAAGAAAGAAAGCATTTGAAAGCCATTAAAACTGCTTTACTCCTGGCCATCTCCTAAGGCATACTAAACTAAAGCACTTTAATGTATGAGCTTAAATGTCATGCCAGGCCAGTAGCTAAAAGGGGGCTTATAAAATGTGCTCTTGAATTTTATGTTCAGATTTGTCATTTACATTTTTCTTAGATGATTGGGAACTTCTGTTGCTTAACCCCTGTGTCATTATTTTGAACAGCCACATGGTTTCCTTGCTCAACCTCTCCCCCCTACCCATTAGAAACTGCCAAACCATACAGCTGAATTCAGATTGTTTCTATTAATTGAAGAGACCAAGTTCCAAAATACTCCTATTGCATGATGCATGGGGATTTTATATTCTCTCGCAAACACTCCTGCATCCCCGTGCAAATTCTTACATTGGCCTGGATGCATAAGGAGGGGCCTACAACCCTGTGGGCTAGTTTTTTTAAAAAAAAATGTGGACACAGGTAGTGCATGGAGAAGAAGACAGACATTTATTTTGCTTTCCTTTTTCCAGTGGGAGTATTCTGTGAGTGGAGTTTTGCTAAAGAAAAATCTGAATTCAGGCTTAAACACCACTTTTAGTGATTCTAAGGATGCATCTACACTGTAGAATTAATGCTGCTTGACATCACATTAATTGTCATGTTTCAGTGCTATGAAATTCTTGAATATGTAATTTGACAAGGCACAAGAACTCTTTAGCAGATACTATAAAATTACAAATCCCATGGTTTCATATCATTGAGCCATGGCAGTTAAAGCAGTGTCGATCTCCCTATGGCAACTTCTTTATTATATATTAAATCTTAAAACATGTTTATTTCACTGTATTTCATTAAATCTTAGATTGGGGTACATTGGAGAGTTCTTAAAAATGGAACTACTTTAAAGCCACATATTTATTCAGGACTAAACTATCCACTTGAGCCAAGTTCCTGAGACACACAGCTCCTAAAAGCTTAGTCTTTAAATGCTGTTTGAGCATAAAAACACATGTGCAAAAAGATACATTGATACATATACTGGTTTTAAACCACTTCATTGGATGTGTTGCAATAGCAGATTCCCAGATTAGTTTAGTGTTTACACCTTATTTTATTTTTCTGGTTATTTAATATTTAATGTTTATTTTACTTAAGTGATATTTGTCTTGACTGTTCTAATGTAGCACAAATCCTATGTAAAATCATACTACGTATTTTTGACATTAATATTGAAATCTGAAATATATACAGGTAGATTTTTAAATCAAATTTTGATTCAAAATATCTTCAGAGCATATCTGAGATTTTTGACAGGGCAAAAACTATTTGAGAAAATTTCAGAGTAAGCTAAAACCATTTGATTAACAGTAGCAACATTTTTCAACAGTGGGCATTTTGATATGCCCAGGTTGTCATTTGGTTTAAATGTGAGGTGCTGACAGATGGTTTTACAGGGGAAAATATATATTTTAAGTTTCAAAGGCACCTGAAAAAGATTTGAACAGACAGGCCAATTTTGACGAATATTTCTCAAAACTGTAAATGACTACAAGTGTTACCAAGTGTTATGTTGATGACCTAATTTACCTGGGGAGCGCATTCCACAGGCGAGGGGCCACCACCGAGAAGGCCCTGTCCCTCATCCCCACCTCTTGACCCTTCTTTGGGCCAAGCAATTAGACCTCCTCAGCTGAATGGCATCGGTCCTCAACTGCAACCAAGTCCTCAACTGGAGCCAAGCTAACTCTTTCTCTTCCTTTGAGAGTTCATGATCCTGCTGTAACTCATTGTCTATAGTACCCTGAAGCTCCTGTGTTAGCTCTGCAGAGCTAATTTTTTCAGAGTTATCCAACATCCAGGATACAGTCCATCTTTCAAGGATTCACTGTTCCAGACACAATGCTTTAGGCCACAGCTCAAATACCAACTTGCCATGATCAACTAGCTATTCCAAACTTCAGTTATTTATACAACTGTCTCAAGTGGTCCCACTTGCTGGCTCTCTTCTCAGCCAAAGACTAGATCTCAGTGCTTGAATCTCATCTGTCCTTTATTGTAGCAGTCCGGAATACTTAACCCCAGGTCTCCCAATTCAAGGTCCCAATTCTGCCCTTGCTGTGAGCCTAGAGAAATTATAAATCTTTCACAGTTGACTTGGAAGGAAGCAGTCAGAGTGAGTTGAAAAAAAACAACAACAAAACAGTTGCACAGTCCAGAAGGCAGAGAGGCAAATGCCTTCCCTTGGCAATGAAGAATTGGAAATTTTGAGTTTACTACCTTGCCTTGATGAACTGTGAGGCAAGCACTGCTGGGATCCAATTAATCTAGAACATAATGTGGATTAAGAGATTTGGTGGATCTGCATGGATTCTTGCATTTTCCAGCTGATTCATGTGGTACCTGTGTAGGCTCTCCAAAGTGAACAGGATCTGTACAATCCACATTCTGCTCCAGATTAATTGCCTGTGTAGAGGCACCTAAAATCACATTAGACAATTGGAAATTAGTCATTTTCTGTGCAAAATAAAAGTTTTCCATGCAACAAACAATAATTTCAACACAGAAAACTAGATATATATGCCAAAAATGTCATGGTCAGGTCAGATAGCAAGGCTGAAGAATTACTAGAAAGGCCAGCAGAAATGATGGAGACAATCAGCTCCCAGTAATGAAGATGAGCACTTGGCTGAAGTAAACACTCGACAGAAGTTCATGCAAGCCCTTGTAGCTAAAGCATATCTGAGCAAGAAGGGTCAAATATACCCATACCTTTAGAGCATTGATTACACAAGCCAACAAGTACAGTATTTCTCATCAGATATAATTTTAGATCATTCTTATAGAGTTTTTGCACTGAATTCAGATCTGTATTTATTTTTTTCTCTATCACATGTAGTTTTTGTAATAAAGCTAATTGAATAATTAATGCGTTTACGCACGGATATCAATTACACTAGATTCTCTGCATAAATGCATTAATTATTTGATTAGCCTCATCGCAAAAATTACACGTGATAGAGAAAAAATAAACACAGATCTGAATTCAGTGCAAAAACTCTATAAGAATGACCTAAAATTATATCTGATTATACTTGTTGGCTTGTGTTACACGAATATGATGTGAAATTTGCAGACTTTACAGTAGTTCATTGGAATGTACCATTCATCATATTGTAAAATTTTGACTTGATGGGAAAAATAAAGACATATTTAAAATCAACATAAAAATTGATTTATACTGTGCTACTCTCATTTCTGACAATTACAAAAAAGTTTGATTTTGTTGGCTTGTGTTATATATAGCAGGGATCCACAGGTCTCCTAGATTAGTTGAAAATGCTTGTTAATCAAGCAGCAGTTAAGTTCTTGAGCTATAAAGCACTTAGTACTAAGACTCCCTCTTTATGGACAATGTCATTATTTGACTTGACTCCAGTGTCCATTTGTTCTTAACTTGGGACCTGACTTCTGCTTCCAGAACTCCTAGCATAGGCATTTTGGTTTATTTTTACTTTGTGCTTTTGACTGTGGACCAGACTTCTAAATATTCAGCTGTTTTCCAAGGACTCTTGCACCACTGACTTTGAACTTGTTGTTGAACTTGTTGATGTTAGCTAGCTTCCTCATTTCTGTTGTTTGTTTGGACTTTGGACCTTATCGGTGACTATGTTTATGACAAAAATGAAGTTTCTTGCACAGAAAACCTTGGGATTTTTGGCACTTTTTTTTGTTTTCTCCATAGAAAATGAAGTTTTCTATATCAGAAACATTTTTCTGCACAGAAGATGCGATATTTGTATAGCCCTCTTCCCATGCATACATTCTCCTCTACAGAAGATGTCTCAGAAGATGGAGGGTATGATATAGTTAAGTGATATTGTATGTACATCCTGGCTATGAGTTTAGAAGGAGGTATTATTATTCTCCTGGTTCTTCTATGTCAATGTTTCTCAGCTGAGGGGTCGGGACCCCTGGGGGGGTCATGAGGGGGTATCAAAGGGGTCACCAAAGATCACCAGAAAATACAATATCTTCTGTTGGTCATGGGAGTCCCGTGTGGGAAGTTTGGCCCAATTCTATCATTGGTGGGATTTACAATGCTCTTTGATTATAGGTGAACTATAAATCCCAGCAACTACACCACCCAAATGTCAAGGTCTATTTTCTTCAAACTCCACCAGTGTTCACATTTGGGCATATTGAGTATTCATGCCAAGTTTGGTCTAGATCCATCATTGTTTGAGTCCACAGTGCTCTCTGGATGTAGGTGAACTACATCTCCAAAACTCAAGGTCAATACCCACCAAACACTTTCAGTATTTTCTGTTGGTATGGGGGTCTCGTGTGGGATGTTTGGCCCAATTCTATTGTTGGTGGGGTTCAGAATGTTCTTTGATTGTAGTTGAACTATAAATCTCAGCAACTACAACTCCCAAATGTCAAAGTCGATTTTCTCCAAACTCCACCAGTATTCACATTTGGATGTATTGGGTATTAGTGCCAAATTTGGTCCAGTGAATGAAAATACATCCTGCATATCAGATATTTACATTACAATCCCAACAGTAGCAAAATTACAGTTGTGAAGTAATTTTATGGTTGGGGGTCACCACAACATGAGGAACTGTATTAAGAGGTCGTGGCATTAGGAAGGTTGAGAACCAATGTTCTATGTGATGCCATTGTCCTTTCTTAACACTGCCTATTTACACATTTTTGATTACATTAGCAAGCCCATTAAAAGTGTGTTTTGTTACAAACCATGCCATGTTGGGCCCTGTAAAAGTATTGTATTTTTCATAATAAATGTTAATTAGATTTCAGCAGCCTGCTTTTTAAGCTTCAACATCAGCTTTATTAGTTTTAATTACAAATCCATAGCAATTTGTTATGCAGCTACATTTTGATTTTATTTTAATGACAGTTATGATTTTATTCAAAGGAAAAACATACTTAGGAAAATAAGAAGTGAGAGGCCCATTGTGTAGTTTGATGAATTGAACTTCAGTTTCTTGTGGCTTTGTGATAAATGATTACAAGCTGGAAAATAACTAGAATGAAGATTAGAATGTGCTCATTCATTTTCTTAGGTTTACATAGAGTCCAAGTATAGCTACAAGAGTTCAGTTTGGAAATGGACAATCAGGCCTTGCAATCTAATATTCTGGTCTTTATCTTAGCTGAAAACTATTCAGTACAATTTACATCCATTAAAATGGTCCCATCTAAATCTAAATAGAGCCAAGACAAATAGTCAGCCTCTTCCTGAATTGCACTTGTAACACATAGATCCATAATAAATTGGTAAAAACTGCAAACAAGTGAATGCTTTAAAAAAGAGAATGAAAAAAGAAAAAGCAGCAAATGTAGTGCCTTACTACTTGCTCTTTGTTATTTTACTTTCACAGCTGCAGTTTAATTATGTATGATCGTTTCCTAATATATTACCAAATAGGCTGCAGTATATTTTGCAAAAATTATGAGGGCTCAGCAACAGAGAGAAGTAGGCTCTATTTCCATCCATTAAAGTCAACCTGAGTACTTCAGAGAGTTCGACACTTTTCCCTTTGTTTTTTCCTGTAGTGGTGAAGAGAGAGTACCTTTTTTTAAAAGACGAGAAAGCTTTTAGTACTTTTAATAATGTCTGAGCTTTTCCTCCTTGACTCATTATAAAATGACTTCATACAATAAAAGAGAAGGAGGGAGAGGGAAAGAAAGGGGAGGAATAATAGAAATAGAAGAGACCACAAGAGCCATGCAGTCCAATACTCTGCTATGCATGAATATACAAGTAAAGCACTCCTGACAGATTACCCTCCAGTGTTTATTTTAAAATCTCAATCTTCAATATGATATATTTTCAAATATATAAACATGGTTATCATGTCGTCTCTTACCCTTCTCTTCGCCAGGCGAAACATACCCATCTCCCTAAGGGCACTTCCACACAGCCATATAACCCAGAATATCAAGGCAGGAAATCCCACATTATCTGCTTTGGATTGGAATATATGGTAGTGTGGACTCAGATATTCCAGTTCAAAGCAGATATTGTGGGATTTTTTGCGTTGATATTTATTTATTTATTTATTTATTTTTTGCATTTATTGACCGCCCCTCTCAGCCCGAGGGCGACTCGGGGCGGTGAACAACAACAAAAAAGGACAATGTACAATAAATCAAGACAATACAAACCAGACAATACAACATAACATATACTTATACTAAAAATCCGCTTCGTCAAGTCCTGGGGTCATATCCAAAATTCATAGTCCTAGTCCATTCCAGTGACGCTTCAAGATACTCTCAGTTGAAGGCCTGCTCGAAGAGCCATGTTTTCAGGCCCCTACGAAAGGCCATCAAGGAGGGCGCCTGTCTAACTTCAACAGGGAGGGTGTTCCACAGCCGGGGGGCCACCACCGAGAAGGCCCGCTCTCTCGTCCCCGCCAGACGTGCCTGTGAGGCAGGCGGGACCGAGAGAAGGGCCTCCCCGGATGATCTCAAGGCCCTCGTGGGCTCATAGGCCGAGATGCGGTCTGCAAGGTATTTTGGGCCGGAACCGTTCAGGGCTTTGTAGGATAACACCAGCACCTTAAATTGGGCCCGGTAGCGAATCGGCAGCCAGTGGAGCTGGGACAGCAGGGGCGTTGTATGCTCTCTGCGTCCTGCTCCCGTTAACAACATGGCTGCCGCGCGTTGGACTAGCTGAAGCTTCCGGGCCGTCTTCAAGGGCAGCCCCACGTAGAGAGCGTTGCAGTAGTCGAGGCGGGATGTGACCAAAGCGTGTACCACCGTGGCCAAGTCAGACTTCCCAAGATACGGGCGCAGCTGGCGCACGAGCCTAAGCTGTGCAAATGCTCCCCTGGTCACCGCTGAAACCTGGGGCTCCAGGCTCAGCGATGAGTCCAGGGTCACACCCAAGCTGCGAACCTGCGCCTTCAAGGGGAGTGCGACCCCGTCCAGCACAGGCTGTAACCCTATACCCTGTTCGGCCTTGCGACTGACCAGGAGTACCTCTGTCTTGTCTGGATTTAGTTTCAGTTTGTTCGCCCTCATCCAGACCATTACAGCGGCCAGGCACCGGTTCAGGACTTCGACGGCCTCCTTAGTAGCAGGTGGGAAGGAGTGACAGAGTTGGACATCATCTGCGTACAGGTGACACCGCACCCCGAAACTCCGGATGATCTTACCCAGCGGCTTCATGTAGATGTTAAACAGCAAGGGGGACAAGATGGTACCCTGAGGAACGCCACAGATCAACGGCTGTGGCGCTGAACAGGAGTCCCCCAGCAACACCTTCTGAGTACGACCCTCCAGAAATGACCGGAGCCACTGCAAAGCAGTGCCCCCAAGACCCATCTCTGCAAGGCGCCCCAGAAGAATACCGTGGTCGACGGTATCGAAGGCCGCTGAGAGGTCCAGGAGCACCAACAGGGACACACTCCCCCTGTCTAGCTCCCGGTGCAGATCATCCACTAAGGCGACCAAAACCGTCTCGGTACCATGTCCCGGTCTGAAACCAGACTGTGCCGGATCCAGAATATCCGTGTCTCTCAAGAATACCTGGAGTTGTGAGGCCACCACGCTTTCCATGACTTTGCCCAAGAAGGGAAGATTGGAAACAGGCCGAAAGTTGTCCAATTTAGTGGGGTCGAGTGATGGTTTCTTCAACAGCGGCTTTACAACAGCCTGTTTTAGGCTCGCTGGAATCTTGCCTTCCCGAAGGGAGGCATTAACCACCACCGTTACCCACTCGGCCAATCCCCCTCTGGCCTCTTTCAGAAGCCAGGATGGGCAGGGGTCTAGGATGGACGTGGTGGGTCTCATTCCTCCAAGTATCTTGTCCACATCCTCGGGTTTCACAAACTGAAAAGAATCCAACAAAATCGGACAAGCAGGTGCTTGTGTCACATCCACAGAGACTGCATCTAATGCGGCGTCCAGCCCAGAGCGGATCAAAGCGACTTTGTCTGCAAAGAACCGAGCAAATGCTTCACAGCGTGCTGCCGAATTGTCAGGGCTCCCACCTGAAGTAGGGGGAGTTAAAAGACCTCTGACAACCCGAAACAACTCCGCCGGACGGTTTTTTGCAGACGCAATAGTGGCCGCAAAGAAAGTTTTCTTTGCGGCTTTTATTGCCGCGGCATATGCCCTTAAAAAGGACACAAACCGTGTTCGGTTTGACTCGCTTGGGTCTGAGCGCCACACGCTCTCTAGAACCCTCTTCTTTCGCTTCATCGCTGCCAGCTCCTCAGTAAACCAAGGGGCTGGTTTAGCTCGGTTACTCGAGAGGGGACGTTCCGGAGCGATCCTGTCAATAGCCCTGGTCATCTCCCCATTCCAGAGAGCGACCAAGGCCTCGACATGATCACCTACCGCGGCGGCGGGAAACTCCCCAAGAGCTGTCAGGAATCCACTCGGATCCATTAGCCTCCTGGGGCGGACCATCCTAATGGGTCCTCCACCCTTGCGGAGGTTAGGGGGCGCAGTGAGTCTAAATCTAATCAGGATATTCTGGGTTATATGGCTGTGTGGAGGGGCCCTATGCCACTTCTCATAGGGCATGATTTCCAGACATTTACCATTTTGGACACTTTTCATATTTTCAGTCCTTCCTGAATTTGGGTGTCCAGAAATAACACACTATTATGATACAGTGTGACCAAAGCAGTCATTATACCCTTATTGATGCAGGCTAAAATCTTTTTGGTTGTTTTAATTTCTACATTCCACTGTTGACTCATATTCAGCTATTAAGAGTCCTTTCACATGTACTGTTTTTAAGCCTGGTGTCACCAATACTATATCATCCTATATATTTCAGTGTTTGCCAAAATGTAGTGCCTTACAATTCTCCATTTTGAAATGCATTTTGTTAGTTTAGGTACAGTTCTCCAATATGTTAAAGTCATTTTGTATTATGTTACTGCCTTCCTATTTTGATGTCATCTGCAAATTCGATAAAGATGTTGAAAAGCACCGGGCCCAGGACAGAATCCTGTGATACTTTGCTTTCAGTCAATCAATCAATCAATCAATTATAAAATCAATAGTAGCAATATGTAGCCCACGTTTACTAGCGTCTTTGCAAGAATATCATGATGAGGATTAGGGTCCATCTTAGGATGCTTCCAGGATGGAGCCAGGAGGGAGGCCAATGGAGCCCATCCCATGGTGAAGAGCTACTTCTGGTGGGGCTCCATCCTGGAAGCCTCCTAGGATGGAGCTCTGAGAACATGGGTGGCTGGCTACCCATGTTCTCTTTAGGTAAGCCAGGGTCAGTGCAGGGGGAAGCCAGGAGGCAACACTTTCCTCGGTGGGATCAGGAAGGGGATGCTGGATTTGCCCCACATATGTCCCCACTGTCCCCCAACTTGATGATCTTAAGGTCCAAAGTCCTAACAGAAATCAAGACATGTTCTATCTCCATAAAATTAGTTTGACATGAGTTCTTTTTGAGAAACTAATGTTGACTTTTAGTAATCATGGCATTCTTTCTAAGTGTTTACAGATTGTCCATTTAATTATCTGATCTAGTCTTTTATTTCGTGGATCTATTCACAAGTGTAAACATCCTTGATATATATAGTTACTTCTCCTTTCTTGCCCAGTCTATTTCTCTAAAGTAGGTTATACCTCTCTACTACTATTTGCCAATCATGAGATTCATCCCGCCAGGTTTCAGTGTTGCCTATTATATTGTAGTTGCTTTGCTATGTTAAGATTCACATTCATCTTGATTATTTCCCATACTCTGTGCATTAGCGCAGAGACAAAAAAGACCATGGGACATTCTTGAATTCAAAATGATCTTAACAGATTAGAGAAATGGATCGAAACTAACAAAATGAAGTTCAACAGGGACAAATGCAATATACTCCACTTAGAGGGAAAAATGAAAAGCAAAGATACAGAATGGGGGATGATGCCTGGCTTGACAGCAGCACATGTAGAAAAGATCTTGGATTCCTCATAGTCAACAAGTTAAACATGAGCCAACAATGTCATGTGCCAGCTAAAAAAAGCCAATGGGATTTTGGCCTGCATAAATAACAGTATACCGTCTAGATCCAAGGAACTCATGCTATCCCTCTACTCTGCTTTGGTCAGACTGCACCTGGAATCAGGGCCGTAGCCAGAAAAAAATTTCGGGAGGGGTTGAAATTTTCGGGGGGGGGGGGGGGGTTGAAAATTTTGCAGGGGGGGATTGAAATCTGCTTCCTAGCTCACGCTGAAGCAAAGAGCACAGCGGGGGGGGGGGGGGGGGGTGGCCTGCGGCTCCGCCCTTGTCAACCACCTCCACCAAGTCTAGCCTCCTTAATGAGAGCATTCAACATCCCCCCCCAACTTGGTTGCTTCACTACTGTTCTGTCGTGCGCTGGGCCTGTAAAAAATTGTCTTTAGAACAGGATGTGCACCCTTTGCCCAGCGGGAAGCCAGGGGGCCTAAAGAGAAGTTCTCTGAGATTTCCACCACAAACAGTCTTTAGATGGCTTGAGAAGTACAACGAAGTCTTTTATTAATGAACAATCAAACAGAAACTTCTTTTGTCTTCAGTAAATTTATGCAAATGATTCCAAGCTTTTAGGCAACTGGTGAATTCCTAATCTTGCCCACGAAGGACAGGCAACTGTCTTCAATAACTTCTTTAAAGGAAAATCCCCTTTTTAACTTCTCCCAGGCTGACTGTAATCTAACCCTTACTGATGTGGGCTCCGCTACCGGGTCGAACTGCGTCTCGAATGCCGAGTGGACCTACCAGCAAGGCAGTAGATGTTCTCCAGCTGGAGTTCTTTGGTCTTTAGGGCTGTTTTCCTGGAAATTCTTTGGAGACTCTTAAGACCTTTCTCCCCTGGAAGGTCTTAAGGGTTGAAGCTTTTGCACAGGGGAAGCTTGCACACATCCTATACATAAGCTTACCTTGCTGAAACTAATTAAAAATGGCTCCCTTCCCTTCCCAATTGCCCTGAGCAAGGGGCGGGACCAAAACTTAACAATGATGGACAGGTGACTGCAACCAAAGAAGCCACCTATATGCAGAGTCCCTGAAACCTAGGACTGCAAGCAAACATTTAATACAAAGCAAATAAAGTTGGAGCTCCTGGTACAGCTGTACCAGAACAACTACATCGGCTATTGCTGCAAGTAAGGACAGTGTGAATAAATTGCTAATATTTGCTTGAGATGGTGCCTGCAGTTCTGGAGGGACTCTTGATTTTTTGCATCTCATAGACTTAGCATGGGGATTTGGTTAACCAGTTAAAATTCATGAGTAAACCAGGTTTTTTTTTTAAAAAATCTGAAACATTTCGGGGGGGGGGGTTGAACCCCTAAAGCCCTCCCCCCCTCGCTACGGGCCTGCCTGGAATACTGTGTCCAATTCTGGGCAACGGAATTGAAGGGAGATGTTGACAAGCTGGAATGTGTCCAGAAGAGGCTGACTAAAATGATCAAGGATCTGGAGAACAAACCCTATGAGGAGCAACTTAAAGAGCTGGGCATGTTTATCCTGCAGAAGAGAAGGCTGGCTTCAAACTACAAGACAGGAGATTCCATCTGAACATTAGGAAGAACTTCATAACTGTGACAGCTGTTTGGCAGTGGAACTCTCTGCCCCAGAGTGTGGTGGAGGTTCCTTCTTAGGAGGCTTTTAAACAGAGGCTTGATAGCCATCTGTCGGGGGTGCTTTGAATGCGATTTTCCTGCTTCTTGGCAGCGGGTTGGACTGGATGGCCCACGAAGTCTCTTCCAACTCTATGATTCTATGAAATGAGATATGAACGCCATGTATAAAAAAATATGTGAGGGGAAGTCATAGGGAGGAGGGAGGAGGCTTGTTTTCTGCTGCCCTGGAGTCTAGAACGCAGAACAATGGTTTCAAATTACAGGAAAGGAGATTCCACCTGAACATTAGGAAGAACTTCCTAACTGTGAGAGCTGTTCAGCTGTGGAACTTTCTGCCCCAGTGTGTAGTGGAGGCTCCTTTTTTGGAGGCTTTTAAACAGAGGCTGGATGGCCATCTGTCAGGGGTGCTTTGAATGCAATTTTCCTTCTTCTTGTCAGGGGGATGGACTGGATGGCCCATGAGGTCTCTTCCAACTCTTATGTATGCATTTAAGTTTTTCCCCCTTCCCACTGTTGAGTTCTTGTACTTCTTGCCCAACTCTCTCTATATCATTTAGGCTATTTTCTCCAGCACTTGATGAATATAAAGCTTCAGGAATAGTGTCTCCCTCCTCTACCTAACTTATTTTAAAACATTCTTGGTCTCTATGAGTCTTATAAGACTCTTAGCAGAACAAATCCCTGCCAACTGCTGAGAAACAGAAGTCAATCTCTATGAAGTCAATCTTCATGAACCTACAAACCATGGTTCAAGAAGACAAATGATTCCTGACGGCACATCTGTGGTCCCAGTTATTCACTTACACTATTTTTTTCTCCTTACTGGCCCTTGTCTTTCAATTCAGAAGTGAAAGCCAGAGCCTTCTAATCCCTTGTTTTATCATGAAGGCTATGACTTGAAGTGTCATTGGTTCCCACACGGATCTGTAATGGTCAGTGGACTTGACACTTCACTGGAGCCAGGAGGGAGGGGAAAGCACAGAACACCCTTTGTGTCTGCAGGACCGACACCTGTCATTTCATTTACCCATTTCTTTTTTTAAATATATCTTTATTGAAATTTTCTTGTTACATGATTAAAAGATAAAAGAGAAAAGATAAAAGATATAAAAAAATAGAAAAAGGTGTAGAAGAGAAATTGGGAGTAGATGGGGGAGGATGGGGGTGGGGAGAAGGGGGGAGATAGAGTAAAGGTTGTGCTAGAAAAGAAAGAGTGAAGATTTAAAAATCACGAACATGAAGATTGAGGAGTTCCCCTTCGTTCGGTCTGACTTCCTGGTGTTGTTGAAGAGGATTCCTTTTCTTTCTTTTTTTCATATCAAGTTCCTTGTCTTATTTTCCTCCAATTCCTTCTTGGCAGTATTTCTCTCATTCTGTCTATCCATTCCATCTAAAATATTTGTTTATTAATGTCCAGTCCGTTTCTTTTTCTAGAAATCCTTTACCTTTCTGTATTAAATAGCTTAGTCTGTCCATATTTCTTATGTCTATCAGATTGGCTTCCCATTCTTCTACCTCCGGCGTTTCCTTCTTTCTCCATTTTTTGGCAAAGGATATTCTTGCCGCTGTCGTAGCTAAAAATAAGAGCTTGTCTATATTTTGATCGGTTTTTTCTTCTGTGAGGCCCAACAGAAAGATTTCTGGTTTTAGCGGGATGTTTATCTTTAATATTTTCTGTAATTTTTCCTGTATTTTTTCCAGTAAGTTTTGGCTCTACTGCAGTGCCACCACATGTGATAGTATGTACCTTCTATTTGGCCACACTTCCAACATTTTGTGTTAAGATTTTTGTAGTACATTCCTAGTTTCTTCGGCGTCATATGCCATCTATAAAACATTTTCAGCCAATTTTCCTTCAAATTGTATGCCTTTGTGTATTTCAATTTCTTAGTCCATATTTTTTCCCATTCAATTAGTGGTATCGACCTCCTCACGTTTCTTGCCCATCTTACCATCCCATCTTTAACTCTTTCTTCTTCTGTACTCCAGTCCAGTAGCCTTTTGTATGTTATTGAGATCGTTTTTCTTCGTGTTTTGATTTTTGACCCAGGTATTCTCTTCTGTCATAAAACCTAATTCCTTATCCTTATTATAATATTCTTGTATCTGCCTGTATTGGAGCCATGTCATGTTTGTATAGTCTTGTTTTATTTTCTGTTGCGATTTCAGTTGGTATTTCCCTTCTACCTTTTCTAAAATTTCCTTATATTTGGGCCATTTCCTCCATCCCGCTTCTCGTCTTTGGCAAGCTTCCATGGGTGAGACCCATAGTGGGGTCCGGTTGTACATTCTATTTTTATATTTCTCCCATGGTTTTATGATGGCCGCCCTGATAAAATGATTTCCAAAATTTTTCTCCACTTTTTTCCCATACCAAATATAGGCGTGCCACCCTCTTCTCAAGTCAAATCCCTCTAATTCTAACAACTTTTCATTTTCCAGTTTGATCCAGTCAAATAGCCAAGTCAGTGCACATGCCTCCGCATATAATCCTAGGTCTGGCATGGCTAACCCACCTCTTTTTTTTTGTCTGTCATACTCTTGAAATTTATTTTGGGTTTTTTGTTTTGCCAAATAAATTTTCTAATATCCTTGTTCCATTCTTTGATTCCTTTCTGATTTCTTATTATTGGTAGGTTCTGAAAAAGAAACATCATCTTCGGGAGGATTTCATTTACCCATTTCTGACAAAATATGTCATCTCTAGATATTTCCTAGGTACTTCAGGGGATTAAATTGTATGAGTCACAATGGAGAACTTTGCAATGCATAGATGTACCTAGTGGTGCCATTTCTAATAATTTCCTAAGTTCTCCAGCATAACTATAGGATATTCTTCTGTCAGAAACTTATTTAATACAGTTTGTTATTATACAGTTGCATGTATCAACACAAATTCCTGGAACATATCCCCTGTGGATATAGAGGTTAGGTTGCATAAAGGTGACCTGCTCAGTGGTGGTATGATGGAACGCTCCTGGCTGTTTTGGGCAGGAATTGTGAAGCTTACCTAAGTATTATGAAGCAGTGACTATACTGCTACGTAAAATGGTTGCATGAACATCATTTGGGGGAAGGGGGAGGGTAAATGCGCTTGCTCAATCATCTTTGCTCCAAATACAGAAATGATTACACTGGAAACACACATTTGGGTGCCTCAAATGTTACACCTGTGTCTGAGTTTTATTCAACCTAGCGATTTCAAAAATAATATCAGTTTTCCCCTACCAGCTCAAGTTTTTGAGATACAGAACATATGCCATATACCAATCACAATCTGCTCACCCAAAGAAAACCATAATGATAATTTCTAAGAGACTAGAGCTGATGCAGTCTAACCAATGCAAATTTCTGAATTAGAGCTCCAAATAACCCCAGGAACAGACTTAAAAATCCAACACCAAGCATTTTTGTTGGGCTGTGTTATTTGTTTCATTTTTTTAGTTTGGTATATAGCCAACTTTCTCCCATCAACAGACCTAAGACAGTTGCTATAGAGTGGATTTGGACTGGGTTATACACAGAGAGTAGTCTCTTTGATAACAACAGGCCATAAATTAGTTATAACTGATGGGAAACAGGAGAAATCATAATAAAACTATTGCAGAGAAATCAAATTTGGTGAGCAGAAGCTTAAAAACAACCAATTCTCACACCAACCCAGCCACATACAGGATCTAGGAGAGAAAGGTTGGTTTTCTTTATAAAAACATATAAGGGTACTGTTATTTACACATTACTTAAAGTATTTTGGAAGAGAGAGAAGAAAAAGATTGCAGGGCAGGGAGATGTAGGAAGAGAGTAATGATAACACAAACAACCACTGAGTCTACGTGTTGTACTAGAGTCCGTTGGCAATGCTGCAACTGGTAGTAGGTGTGGTAGAGGAGGGAAACAAGGTGCCCAGGTGTTAGATGAGGAGCAGCAAAGAAAGAGAATCCAGGAAATACTTATGTCACACACTGATGAAGAATACTTTGAAGGTTTCTCCATGAGTGAAAAGAGTGAGGAGGAGGAAGGAGATTCAGATGGGAATAGAGGCATTAAGAGGTTTACTCAAGAGCAGGAGTCAGACGAGGAGCGTCAGAGAAAGAAGATCCGGGACATACTTACTGCTCCCACAGAGGAAGAGGATTTCATGGGTTTTTCTGGGAATTATAGGTCTGGGAGTAGAGGGGATGAAGAGGAACAACTGAATTGGACCAAAGTACAGGAGATTCGGAATGTGTGTACTCAACCAATGTCCAGTGACACTTTTGAGGGGTTTTCTGGTAGTGGAGATTGGCAATCTGGTGATACCATGGAATCGTGGGGGAGACCTAAGTCTTGACAAGAGGTGGAAGAGTGGAGGGATGGATGTTGGTGTTCAGCTGTAGAGGCTAAGCCAGCTGATAGTGATGAGGATGGGGTGGAGGGCAGCTCATTATCAGATGATGAGCAGTAAGATAAATGAAGGCACTGGAATGATAGAACTTTGCAGTAGGCAAAGTGTTGGTTTCGTGCCTTGGGTCTTGTCGCTGCTGCTTTTCTTGTTGGGCTTGGGTCCTGGATCTGCAGGTTGCTGCTTTTTTCGTGTACTGACCGGCTTGGATTCTCGTAAGTGCGGATTTTCCCTCTCCTTGACTTCGGACTGTTTTTGATGACGACGCTGCCTTTTGGACTTTGGAACTTTCAACTGGGACTTCTTTGACTTTGGACTGCTTTTGGACGATGGCTTCTCTTCACGGATCTTTGTTTGCTTATTACCTTTGAACTGTGTGATTTTGGTGTGTTTTGGAAGAACTCTTGTTTAATCCGGATTTTTTGCTAGTTTAATCCGGTTTATTTTCTGAGTTCGTTTTTCAAGCTGCAAATTGCTGCAGACTTTGAGTTTTGACCAGAGGCACTGAAGCAAGTGTCTCTGAGTCCTGTTTGCTTTTGTTTAATAAACTATTGTTTTAGACATACTCCTGTGTCTGCCTCTTTAAGGCATCTGGGTTCCGACACTACAAGTGTTCAAACTAGCAGCAGATATGGGCATGCAAAGGTTATTAAGTCTAAAAATGGCAACATCTGGATCCAATCTAGATTAGGAAGGTGGAGTAAATGCTGGATTGTAACCTGAAGACTGTCTTTTGTTTTTTCTTCAGGCTGATTCAGGGGGCATCCAAACAGTGGCCATAGTGGGTTAGATGCGAGTCTTTCAGGAAGACATGGATCTAATCCACTATGAAATTAATTTGGTTTTACCTGTGGCATCCTTTGGATGCCTCACATAAAAACACAGGAGGGCGCACATTTTAGGCACTGTGTGAATGCACCTCTAGTCTCCAGGGCAGCGGAAAACAAGCCTGCTCCTTCTAACTTATGATATCCTTTCACATATTTATACATGGCTATCATGTCTCCTTCAACCTCATATCTCTCTGAAATTAGAAGCTGGTGATGGAAGATAAGAAGAACTCTCCCTCTCCAAATTGGAAGCCAAAGTGGTGCTTTATGAAGGTCGGAGTGGATGTGGGGTCTTGTGGGTGATATGTGACTAGGGTGACTAAGGAGAAATATTTGTATAATTTTTTAGAAAGTTTGGGATTTGTTTTATTACTGTCAATTGTGAGGTTTATGAATTAGAAAAGTGTCTTTGAAATTGGAAGTGAGGCTATATAAAGAGCGGAGATTAATAAGAGATATAACATCATAATGAGTGTGATGTTTTTGATTGGAGGGATTTTTTTTGTGATCTTTCAGTTAGCATTGTATTTTGAGTAAATGAGTTTATTTGTGAGTTTTATTTTGTGTTCACATTCTCTTGTTTTAGAAGGTATTTAGTTGTAGTGTTGTAATTGTAGAAGGTTAAATGTAGATGTGTAGTTTTAAAAAATATAATCTTAAAAATATTTTTAACTGTCCTGAGGCCTGATCAAACTACAGTTTTTTGGAGCAAACAATGTATAATATTTGGTCAAGATGCAAAAAATTATTAATGAAAAAATGAAGCTAGGAGAAACTTCAACAGTTTGCTTTTGCCTGAACCTACTGGGAAGAACAAAATTCTCTTTTCTCCATCCTGCTGAATTAATTGAGTGCAAACTACTTTTCAGCTTTGAATTCAATTTGAAGCAATTGAAATAAGCTGAAAAGTGGAAAGAAAAAGTGAATTTCCAGAATGCCTGGTTTTAGAACTGTGTTTTGAATGGCTCATTTGAACTATTTTAACTGACAGTTGCTTTGACTGATTTTTTAATGGTTTGTGTTTCAGTGTCTGTATTTGAATGTATTTTAAATAGCTTTTATCTTTTACACACTACTTCAAGTTATCGTGGGATGCAGCAATCAGTACATAAATTGATTAATGATAACCATTATTATATGATTGCATTGTATTCTGAATATTAGAATAAAAAGCCTTTCTCTTACCTGCTCTGTTTATAAACAATTACAAATATTCTTTTCTTCACAGTAGCCCTACTGAAATAATAATCACCTACCTTCCGTGCGTGTAATATATTTTGTGACTGAGAGCAACGTAAATATTTTGAACCTTCATCCCCACTGTGTTAAGCACAAGCTTTCAGAAACTGGAAAAGTTCATCAACTACAGTAATTAATTTTTTAGGACCTGTTATCAGAACTGCAAAAGAAAATAAACCTCTGAGATCTTCTGCCCTACTTCACATTGACATGCTTTGTATTTAAAGATTCTGTGTATCTGTGCAACCAACAAAGGTGCATCACATACCTACCTAAATGCTTTTAGGGTAATCTGGCTGGAAGAAGGCAGTCAGGCAGAAGCAAACGTATCCTCCAGCAAGCAGGCTTTGTTTTAATCTTTGTAAGCCTGAATCCTGAGGGAAAGGGCAGGATACAAATCAATAATTGTGATGATGATGATGATGGTGGTGGTGGTGGTGGTGATGATGATGATGATGATGATGATGATGATGTTGTCTCTCTTTTCTGGATCATCTAGGATTCAAATCCAGGAGCCACCTGGATTAATGAACCGGAGGCCACCTGATGCTGAGAAACAAGATTAAACCTTATTCTCTCAGGTTCGAGCATGGCTTTATCTATTCAGCTGCAGCATAGCCTCCCACTTTTCACAAGTGAAAACTGGGACATGTGTGGTCAAACAATAGCAGAGTGTGATCAAGATCATGGGAGTTATTAGTGAAGAAGAACCACAGAATCTAGAAGTTGAAGCAGTTTGCTTTTGCATGAGCTTATTGGGAAGGGCAAGATTATGACCACTCTTCTCTGATCCTGTCATTGAGTTGAGTGCACTACTTTGCACTTTGAACTCCATTTGCAGCAATGGAAATAAACTATTTTTATTTTTTATTTTAGCAACATGTTTTCTTGATTCCATAGAAATTTGTTTTGAGGTTATATTTGATTTTTTGTAATGATGGCTATGACATCATTTGAAGGGAAAATGTATTTGAGACAGTTGAAGGGTATGCTATGGATAGGTATAGACTTTAGGTCAAAGGCTACAGCATTTTGTTTTGCTATTTTTTGCCCTTTCCACTTGATTTGAAAAAGTTTTGTAGTCAGAGAACAACTGGCCAGATAGATCCATCAGCACAAGTGTCCCCCCCCCAATTATTTTCATTTTGAATGTGCATTACTGCACAAAAGTGATGATTATATGTTTAACATCTGGGCAACAGAGCCTTGGTGGCTCTAGAAAATGTGTTCAGCTTAAAATGCTATGCTTATTCAGTTCTATCAGGGCTGGCAGAGTGTTTAGAATATGTTTGTTTCTATGTGTTGTTTTATTGTTGACTTTGCTGTCATGTGTATCACAATATGGCATTCAAGTGGGTGGATGTAGAGTGAAAAATAAAACTGCAGTAATGTGTGATATTATAGAGAGCTGTAAGATCATTAAATTACCTGCCTACCTTTCCATAACTCTGTCTTCCATTATCTGACTTGCACATAGGTTTGCTAGTGCCAGGCTTTGAGATTTCTGGTCCTAAAACTGAGACCTAAGGGTTGCATTAATGTCAGGACTAAATAGTCCCTAGGATGTCACAGAGGAGATTGGAGGAAGCTTAGCTACATATACATACCAATACTGTGGAATTTTAGCAAACTGTCCAAGGAGCTTTACAAATTGAAGCAGACTGCACGACCAGTGAAACAAACATGGTGTGTGTGTGTGAAGATAATGACTAACTAGCAGATTGCTGTTGGATGAAGCTTTGCATGCCATTCTTACTCTTGTCTGGAGGTGACTACACAACAGCTGGAGAATTTGCTCCTGTGCAGGCCTGTAGCCAGGATTTCGTTTCGGGGGGGGGGGGGGGGGGGGGGCTGAATATTTTTCAGGGGGGGTTTTGGGGGGGCTGAGTTTCGGGGGGTGAGTCTGAGTGAAAGAGGGTCTAGCCTAGCAAACCTTTTGTATCATTACCCCAATACCCCCATGCATATGGGATATATTGAGTATGGTGATCAGATCATGATATGAATAAACATAACAGTTTAAATAATGCACCAGTAAGGCCTTTTCACGAACCTCCATGAGAATTTTGGGGGGGGGGGTGAAGCCCCCCGAGGCCCCCCTCCCTGGCTACATGCCTACTCCTGTGCCTCCTCCCATCTGGAGCTCACCAAGGAAATCTAGATACTTAAAGATCTGGCAACCCCAACCAGCACCATTTCATTCCTCCTAAACTAGCCTGTTCTTAAATCATGGATAGGAATCATGTGGTCCTCCAAATGCTCTTGAATTAAAAGTGCCAGACTCAGGCCAGCATCGTCAATGTGAAATATGCTTCCAGTTGTAGTGTTGAAACATCAGAAAAGGTCAATGATTACCACCCAGGCCTAACCCCAGTTTTGAAGATGTCATGATTTTGCATGGGATTTTATCATGACTGTTAATCATAGAATCATAGAGTGGGAAGAGTCCTCATGGGCCATCCAGTCCAACCCCCTGCCAAGAAGCAGAAAAATTGCATTCAAAGCAGCCCCAACAGATGATCGTTCAGCCTCTGTTTTAAAAGAGAGTTGCACTGCTGAACAGCTCTCACAGTTAGAAAGTTCTTCCTCATGTCCAGGTGGAATCTCCTTCTTGTAGTTTGAAGCCATTGTTCCATGTCCTAGACTCCAGAGCAGCAGAAAACAAGTTTGCTTCCTCCTCCCTATGACTTCCCCTCACATATTTTGTACATGGCCCTCATCATGCCTCCACTCAGTCTTCTCTTCTTCAGGCTAAACATGTCCAGCTCTTTTAGTCATTCCTCATAGGGCTTATTCTCCAGGAGGGCAACTTGATCATTTTAGTTATTATTATTATTATTATTATTATTATTATTATTATTATTAAACTTTATTTGTACCCCGCTAGCATCTCCCAAGGGATTCGATGCGGCTTACAACAGGCCGGAGCCCAGCACAACACAATACAACAATACAACAATACAATATATAGCAAATAAAACAGTTCAAGTAGAAAAACAACAGCAATAACAATACAACAGGACATTATTAAAACTGAGCCGGCTGAAGTGGGGTACAGGGTTAAAAGTGCTGAGAAAAGTGTCGGAGGGATATGAGATTAAAGTATAAGTGCAGTGTGCGTTGAGGGTGATCTTGACTCTACTAAAGTGCTTCTGGGCTTTGGTAGGGGTTCCTAATCTGAGAAGGCACGTTGGAATAGCCAGGTTTTCAGGTTTTTTCTAAAAACCGCCAAGGTGGGGGCCTGTCTGAGATCTTTCAGGAGGGCATTCCAGAGGCGGGGGGCCACCACAGAGAAGGCCCTGTCCCGCGTCCCCACCAAACGTGCCTGCGAGGCAGGTGGGATCACGAGCAGGGCCTCTCCTGATGACCGGAGCGAGCGTGTGGGTTCGTAGACTGTGATGCGGTCTCCTCTAGACACATTCCAGCTTGTCAACATCTCCCTTAAATTGCAGTGCCCAGAACTGGACACAGTATTCCTGGTGTGGTCTGACTAAGGCAGAATAGAGAGGAAACATGACTTTCCTGGATCTAGACACTATACTCCTATTTCTGCAGGCCAAAATCCCATTGATTTTTTTTTGTGGCCACATGACATTGTCAGCTCAGGTTAACTTGTTGTCCACAAGGTCTCCAAGATCTTTTTCACATATACTGCTGTTGAGCCAGGCATCTCCCATTCTGGATTATTTCAAATATTCCAGTATTTTCTATCTCCTTGCTTCTCCTAATTCATCATATTCTCAGACAGATTCTAAGATGAGGCACTCATTTCCACTGTCCAGATTTCAACTCCTCATGTCATGGTCAGCTCATGTGACTCACTGTTGTGTTGACAAGATTTTAATTACCAGTAGAATAGAGAGAAATGTTTGTTCCCATTCCATCATGTGGTCATGATGGCTGAAATGACTTCCACAGCATGGTTCTTTACAAAGTAAGGAAGGGCATTTAAAACTAGAAAAGACCCCAAAATTCCAAGCAACAAAAAAGTACAGAAGTGAAAATAAACTTGTCATTCATCCCATCACCTCATGAACAGCTTTTGATAGTTCTGCTAAAGCATATGGTGATGAGTCAATATCCTGGAGAAAGAGAACTGGAAGTCCAGAAAGGCACTAATGTAAGAGCAATGGCATTTTCCCATTTGCACTACAGAAGTAGCACTGTTTCCAGAACCATTTCATATTTCATCTACAAAGAAATACAAGTACCTCCCACTGGTTGCTAAAGTATTTCTGTGCACATGTTTTGTAAAATAAAATAAATATAGTCTACTTCCTCATACTGTGACTGGTCCCTGTGGAAAATAACAACAATAGCAGCAGCCTTGCTGACTGACAGCTTCTGGGTGCCATAGAGCACATCTACACTATTTAGGTCAGATGAGCTCCACATTAGCTCAGTGGAGGTCAAATGCCACACAGAGGTGATCCAGGGCAACATTGGGTGAGGCTGTATTTGCATGTCCTTGCTGCTATTAACCAAAATTTGACCCAGAATTTGGAGTATCTCCTAACTTTGGGCCTGTCTGAATAGCTGCAATAGTTCTCACTAGCATATGGGGTTTTCTGGGCTCAGATTGCCTGGGACATTGGATTGCAGTGTCTGCCCCCTCTGATCCTCTATGCCACAATGGGCTCCAGCCCCAACACATGTCCTACCTGTTGGGTGTCACTTGCAGTGTGACTGGGGCAACAAGGCAATTGGGGAAGGGAAGGGGGAGAGGAGGGTGGATACTCCCTATCCCCTCTGCCCCCTCCCTCATTTACCTGTCACACTGGTTGATGTTGCTGCAGATGATGGCTAAGAGGTCAGATCTATATCATACCTGGAGACCACCGTAACACAAACGATGGGAAGAGGTGGTAAAGGTAACAATCCAGTGGCACCAAACCATTGGGTAGACCTGCTGAAGTTTCTGAATGGTTATGAGAATTGCAGACCAATAAGATGGGCTACACATTTCTCAGTGATCTTCTGTATGAAGGGATTTAGAATAGATTTGTTTGTCATTGTGCTATTGTACAACAAAATTACATTCCATCCCCCTCACACACCACAAAACAAAACACCCATTCCTCCACACACACACACACACACACCACCACCACCACCACACAGTCCCCAATGCCACTTCAATGCAAAACCACAGAGTTCAACATAGCCACAGCTCTAGGATAAAAGCTATAATTCAGTCTGTTTGTCCTTGTCTTTGTCACCCTCTACCACCTGCCAGGTGGCAATAATTCAACGAAAGAATATGCTGGGTGAGATGGATTGCTCTGAATTTTCTTAGAGGGGAGAGGGCAACCAATGATTTGTTGTACAGAAGTGGTGATCCTTTGGATCACCTTCCTATCTGCCACTGTGCAGCTACCAACCCATGTGCAGATGAATTGAGTTAGTACATTCTCTATAGCACAGCGGTAGAAAGTCACCAATATTTTTAATTCAGTTGGTGGTTTCTTAGGAGTCTCAGGTAGTACAGTCTATGCTGGTCCCTCTTAACCTACACTGCCATATGGGTTCCCCAGGGTAGATCCTCCTTCACAGTGGCACCCAGGAACTTGAAACTGGCCATCTACTCCACTTGGTCTCCATTTATGAATGTCTGGTCTGTTCTTCCTACAATCTACTATGAGCTCCTTTGTCTTATTGATGTTAAGAATGAAATTATTGCCCTTGCACCACGAGAGCAGCTGATCCACCTCATCCCGAAAGGCAGAGTCATCCCCTTCAGAGATAAGCCTCACTGCGATAATATCATCTACAAATCTGGTAATGATATTGCTGTGGTGGATGGGGGTACAATCATATGCATACAGAGTGAAAAGCAGAGAACTCAACACACAGCCCTCTAGGGTCCCACTGTTGAGAGTGACAGCTGATGAGTTATGGTGACCTAACCCCCTGGGAATGTCCAGACAAGAACTCCATAATCCAGGAACAGATTGAATATGACAATCCATGGACAAGGAACACTTCATTCAAGTGTTTCTTGGCCATACTACTGACCCCACTTTCCACCATTTTATCTCCCATTCTTTGATCTCCATGTATTAAGAGATCTGAAAGAGAAATTGGCTGTAGGTAAAACATGGGAGCAGTGAATAACTAATGACTGTTTCTGCATTTCTTCCAGTTCATCTCAGCCAAAGTTTTGCCTTAGCAGTGTTAAGTTACAACAACAGATGTTACATGCTATATAGTGAACATTGCCACCATGAGGATAATTCTGCTTTAAACATGTTGCTGAAGTACTGCAAAAGCTGATCTTGTGGCCCTGGACAGAGAGAGGATTTACTCTTCATTCCCATAAAGTTGGGGGTTTCATAGAACAATCTCAGACCTGAGAATTCACTGCTGGAAATCAACACAGACTGATCCGAAATGGCAACTGTACTTGGAATAATTTTTTACAGGGATCTCTGATGGCTTTAAACACATGCTGAGAGAATGAACAGTGGAAAGATCTGAGAAAACATAGATCATACATTCATTTCCTTGAAAAGTTTTTTTTTTAAATCTCTTCCATTGGTGAGCCTTGGAAAGGACAGTGGCAAAAGAGGAAAAAATGCTTATCAGTTAAACAGCTGATGTAGTTGTATTGTTCAAGTTCTATGATAATGCAAGTGATGAGCAATTGCGGACACAAACTTATTTCCCTTCTTTCGGAACTGACAAAACCGACATGATAAATTGCTAGCAATGACAAAAACATCACAAAAAAGCCTTTGACATTTGCAACAAGAACTGCTAAAATACCCCAGAAATGTGTAACTAATACCAGTCTGTTGTTATGGTGATATGTAATTGCCTTTTATTTTCTTTGCGTATGTATATATTGATTGAAAACATGTGGGTAAAAGGATATGGATTTTACAAAATTGTGGCAGAGGTAGAGAAATTGTTATGGATTTAAGAAATTGTTATGACCTCTCACCTATAGTTGTATAACAATAAAATGTCTACTTCTTCCTTGTAAATACTCAGGAATCATTTGAACAATATTCATAAATGCTTTTCGTTCAATCAATTGCTGTACAATCTTTTTCTGGAATTCTTATTTAGATCCTTAGGACTGAATCCAACATTACTCCTTCCTTGTGGATCTAGGTTTAATTCTGTCTTAGTGTTTATAGTCTTTACATCTTAAATGGTATATTGTATTGTTTTTAGCATTCAGTTCTTGTGGGTTTTTTCGGGCTATATGGCCATGTTCTAGAGGCATTTCTCCTGACGTTTCGCCTGCATCTATGGCAAGCTTCCTCAGAGGTGAGGTTTTTAGCATTGTTTGCCACTTTGAGTCTCTTTAAGATAATAAAAACAGCATGCTATAGAATCCTGGGATTTGTAGTTTTGGGAGGGACCAGCACTTTTTGGCAGAAAAGGCTAAAGATCTTGGAAAACTGCAACTCCCATTATTCCATAGCCTTGAAACATGGCAATTGCAGTGGTAACAGTCTACATTAATTCTAGGTGCACTCTATTTCTCATTAATTTTAGTTGGTCTTCTTTAGGTAAAACTAATAGTGGATTTTAGCCTTTGGGAGTATCTGCAATTCTGCACTACACAACTCTAGCTATTTGGTACAATTTTAGCTGCGATATCTCTGTCCAACAGAACACTCATATTTGTATCTCATAGTCATTACAATTCCCAATAGACTTCTGAATACATTGCCAAACTACTAATATAAGGATTCTGTAGGGTGTTGCCATGAAAGGTAACATGACATGACTGTTATAAATTATGTAGGAGAGATGCCATCTTTATGGAAGGTGTTTTGTGGGCTGTAACTGGATTGTGGAATATCCTGAATTGCAATCAGTTCCTTTTCTCGTCATTTTTCACCAATTGCTAAAACTCTGTATTCCAAACAACTTTTGTTGATTGTGACTAACAATACCTTTTGGTTTTAACTGCTGCCCTCTTTTGCTTTATTGAGTGGTTTTTATTTGGAGTTTTAAAAATGAATTTATGTTTTAACTTTCATAGTGTATTCTGAATTCTGAATTGTGTGTGTGTGTGCATGTGTGTGTATGCCACTTTTCTCCCACAGTGGGGATCCAAAGCTGCTTCCAACATGTTAAAAATACAATACAAAACAAACAACAATCAAATGTCAAACAACAGTGTGTATCTCCACATAAACATATACATATACATACACAAATACATACACCAGCCATCATACGAATATTTCCAAATGTGCAGTGAACAAATTGTAATATGAATGTGTTATAGTTCAAACAAATCATAATGATGTAATCAATGGCTTTAAGTTAAAGATAAAAACTACAGGTGTCATGATTCAGTAAATTAAATAACAGCCTGCGCAAATTGAAACAAAAAATATTTCCCTTTTTTAAGGGAGAACTTCTTTTGCAACAAAAGGTTGGTGTACAAATGCTTTAAACAAGCAAACACATTTTGCTGAGGAAATGACTGTAAAGAGATCTACTGGTTTTATATGACTAAACATTTAGAAAAAAATGGTTGTGGTACACAAGAAAATAACAGTGAAGGCTATTTTTTCTAATTTGAATTTTTCTAGTAGCCTGAATGTCATTACACTTCATTCTCCTACCAGGCCTCCCCAAGAAGAAGAACAAAGAAATAAACACATATAGATACAGACTGAGATTTTGGCATGAAATCAGAAAGTTTATCAGTTTCATCATTCTGTGTATGTGACAGGAGAGCTGCATTGAGACTGAATGGTCCAGCAGTTTCTTCTGCTCACACAGCAGGAGACTGTTTGTAACACATTACCATCCTGACGTATATTACCCTAGCACTAATCAGTTTGTTATGGACACTGATTGCAATCTATTCTTCTTCCAGAGTAAAAATCAGAGTAGTGATTCTTATATTTATTACTTATATTTTTAGGAGAGGAAATGCATTTGAACAACTAAGATGGAACCCTATGGTTGTCTGTGTTTATGTACCTATTACATCTGAAAGGGTACAATTAATTTTTACATGCTGAAGGACGTTCTGTGTTTTTAGAGGTCATAAGTTGTTTGTTGTAGATTCGATACCATATTTTGTTCATGTTATTAAAAATAATAATTTCATTCAGCTTATATGAAGGTAGATGAAAAAGCAATAAAAGTGGCTGGTATCTTCATAGATTAAAAAGCAAAATGTCTGTGTGCCAGATAGTGAAAAAACACTGTCTGGTTCTAGATATTCAAACACTTAACACAAAACAGGAATAATAATAGAGAAGTCCAATGAGATAATATAAACAGGTGGTGTAACTACAGGATGGGTAACTTCAATAGAAACCCAAGACCCGAGTATAAAAAAATGAACACTCTCAGGAATTTGTTGCAGGAGGCCGGTAAACCAACACTGAGGCTGTTGAAATTTCTGTTACATGATTATGTGTACATCTCACTACCAGTCTGCCTCCCCCTCCCAGTTAGCCCATCTCTCACTATTGATGGGAAAACCCCATCAACAGCTTGCAATCCCACATTTCCATCAATTACCTTGGTGCGAGGTGTGCCATCTGCATCAACACTGATATGGGTTAAGTTGTCAAAAAATTTGTAATTCCTCCTACATGAGAGAAGGGGGAAATGGCCTTATGCTTATTTTAGGCTGAGAACAAAGTTATAATTGTGAGTTTAATAAGAGTTCATTGACAGCAATGTACAGCTGATGTACATTAACATGAAACATTCAGAAAAGGTAATTTTAAAATATAGACTAGTTACTCTGATTTTTTTTTTGTTTTAATATATCAGAGCAGAGTTCTTATTTGGGCATAATGTCGTCCTCCCCTCCCCCCCCCCCCCCCCCCCCCCCCCACACACACACTTTCAGGTAGCTACAGCTATGTAGTGTGGCATCAATAGAAAATGGGGTCCAAGTTCAAAGAAATGGCGAAAATGGAACTAATAAACAACAGAATGGAATGAATACAAAAAAAATCTGAACATGATGTAATCATTCTCAAAAAGGGAGTTGAATATACAAGAACAATAATTAAAAATGTTTATCATCTAAGTGATTTTATATTGTTTATACTTAGGGATGTAATGTCATGATATTTTAAGTTTGTTGTTGTTCATTCATTCAGTCGTTTCCGACTCTTCGTGGCCTCCTGGATCAGCCCACACCAGAGCTTCCTATAAGCCGTCGCCACCCCCAGCTCCTTCAAGGTCAATCCAGTCACTTCAAGGATGCCATCCATCCATCTTGCCCTTGGTCAGCCCCTCTTCCTTTTCCCTTCCATTTCCCCCCGCATAATTGTCTTCTCTAAGCTTTCCTTTCTCCTCGTGATGCGGCCAAAGTACTTCATCTTTGCCTCTAATATCCTTCCCTCCAATGAACAGTCGGGCTTTATTTCCTGAAGTATGGACTGGTTGGATCTTCTTGCAGTCCAAGGCACTCGCAGAACTTTCCTCCAACACCACAGTTCAAAAGCATCTATCTTTTTTCGCTCAGCCTTCCCTATGGTCCAGCTCTCACATCCGTATGGAGAATACCATTGCTTTAACTATGCGGATCTTCGTTGCCAGTGTGATGTCTCTATTCTTCACTATTTTATCAAGATTGGACATTGCTCTCCTCCCAAGAAGTAAGCGTCTCCTGATTTCCTGGCTGCAGTCTGCGTCTGCAGTAACCTTTGCACCTAAAAATACAAAGTCTGTCACTGCCTCCACTATGCAATGCAGTTGGCTAAGCAGAAGATAGACACCAATATGGGTGTAAATGTTGAAATATCAGTCGATAGGTCCCATGCAAAGAAAATCAAAATTCCTTCCACTGAGGTGCATGAAGTCTATTTTTAATTTAACCCTAATCTTAATCCAGATACAATATGCAATACACCAAAATTCCCCACAACTCACAGAAGTTTTTTAAAAAAATGATATGCACAAGGGCTAATGGAAATTGTATACAAAATGTGTATATGCTGAGAACTCTATGGAAAACAAGACATAATGACATGGTTAAAAACAAACAGTAAATGTATAAAGCAAAATAGACAGGTTGGCTCATCCTATATAATTAACATCTATAATAAAAAATGAAATGCAACTGCTAATGGTGAGAGAATAATGTAAAAAAGAATTATTGATTGTCAGTTTGGGGGTAAGAAACTTATAATACTTTACACTACATTGTTAGTTATCTATGGCAACTGAGCAATTTACTGTTATTAAGTAATTGTTCTTTCTTTCACCTGGGACCTCAAGAGGTGAAGGTGGAATTATCTTCTTTGTGTGGCACTCTATGGAGTTCCATCTTTAAAGAGTTTAGTCACCCCCACCACACAGGATCACCTCCTCCTGTTTCTAGCTCAACCATCCACTTCATTTCCCATCACATGGGAAATGTCTCTTATATCAAGGAGACCAGCACACTTTTAAACACTCCTTTCAATGGGATATTCCCCTCCTATTCTTTGAATTCCTCCTCTCCAGAAGACCAGCACACTTTTGAAACCTGTTTTTACACGCTGCAGAGACAGAGTCCCATGAGCAATCACCGGAAGCAGTCCTACATCATTTGATAGTCTCCATGGGATTCCTTCTTTGAAGTGGGCAGAAAGGAAGGAGGAAAGCTGTCTGATGAAGTCCATCATGGGGATGCTCCTGGTGAAAAGTGATGGGCGGACTTTTTCACATCTCAAGTATGCAGATTTTATTTTTCATTATTTCCTCCCCAAAACTATGAAAAGCAGGTTGGAAAAAATAGCTTGAAAAATTAAAATCTGAACATATGCTGGTGAAAGTAATAGCCAGTCAATTTGTACTGGAAAAAGATTATTATGCACCACCATTATTTTTTTCAAAGATAATAAAAGATGCAACTAATGGCTTGATCTGAATTCATGAACTCCAACTGCAGACATATATTATTAACACCCTGCTGGCAATTGTGGTTTCCCCCTCTCTGAGGTTCTTATTTCTGAGCAACTTAAGAGATTGGGGAACATCTATTGTGCTATACCCCCATACCACAAAATTGGTTTCTGTAAAGGGAAAAGGGTACGGGAAGGCCCACAGATCACAGAATCACCTATTAAACACTTATTATTACAGTCAAATAGGATTATGCTGTGAACTGTTGGAGTGCTATTGGATTTTTGATGACACCAACATGCCAACTCAGTGGTATAGATGCTAAGTCCTGGCTTGATGGAACAGGCAAGTGGACTTCCTCCTACGGAGCCTGTCAAACATAACCTACTACAAAACAGTTGGAGAGGCATAAACTGGAAAATTATATGGATCTTGGATGAGAACAGAAATTGTCAACAAGTTCATCTTGGATAGCACATGGTTTTACTCCTCATGCAGCCAGTAATTGCAGAAACAATGAACATGTGAATCCAATATCATTTTATCATTTTCTTTCCTCTGTATCATCATTTTTGAACATCTTTAACTGATAAATAAGCCAGTGAGCTTTAGAAGCTAGGAAAATGTTTTTGTAAGTCTAAATGTGCATCCTGGGATATGTAGCTTGGTGAGGCACCAGAACTTTTTGGCAGAGAGGTTAAAGATAATGTAAAACTGTAGCTCCCATGATTCTATAGCATTTAGCCATGGCAGTAAAAGTGTCAGTCTGCATTAATTTTAGAGTATAGATGTGTCCCCGGTGAGACTAATAGAGATATATTTGATATGTGTTTTGGATTTTGTTTAATGATCAGTTCAGATAATCCTCCAATAGGATTTTTTAAATGTTAGCATTTAGTCTTCTGCTCTAGTCACTGAATCAGATTGATCCTAGTGGGGTGGTGTGCTGTGTCCTGAATGTTCTATATCTATACCTTCAAGCCACCAGTTCTTGTCTTGCCTTTTTCAAGCTGAACATACCCAGCTTCCTAAATAATTCGTCATAGGGCTTGGCTTCCAGACCTTTGACCATCTTGGTTATCCACTTCTTGCCAATATTCTTCCTGAAATGGGTTGCACAGAAATGAAGACAATATTCCAGGTGAGGTCTGACTAAGGGTCCTTCTACACTATACTACAACCCAAGCGGAACCCCTCACCCAAACCCCAGGCTTTCTTGGGAAAGGTGGCTAAATGGCATCCCAGGTCAAACAAAGGTTGAGCTGGGATGTCATCCAACCCCCCCTCCAGCCCCCCACTTCAACCCCAAAGCTTACTGGAGAGGCCTGCTGGAAGCACAGGCATCTCTCTACAGTCCTCCTGGTACAGGAAAATGATGCGTCAGGAGAGAAGAGGGGGCAGAGGGAAAAATCCCTCCTACTCCCCCAACCAGAAAATCTTGGTTTACTCTGCATTAATTCACTTTTGCCTGAGGTGTTGTATGGATGCTTCAGGTAAAAAGCAAGACACATCCTGTGTTTTGGGCCTGTGTGGAAGGGCTCTAAAGCACAATAGAGTGGAAAAATTCTATCCTTCAATTGGGACTCTATACTTATATTATTACAGCCTAAAATCTCTTCCATCAAGGTCCTTGGGATTGGGTTGATGAATGCTTTGAGAAGCAATACATACATTATTTAAATGCATTATTTAAACAAAATAAATTAAGGTTTGGATGCAATAACCAAAAGATTAAAAAGCAACAGAAATGTAAATTTGAGAAGTTGGAAAGTAAAATTAATCACTGAAATGAAATCAGAAAACTAAGAAGGCAAGCTGGAAGATGGTGTTCGACTTTGTATGCTACTAGGAAGGGATAGTAATGGAGAACTGTCTTCCTTTCCCAGTTTATAATGGAAAATTAAACTCAGAAAAAATTAGACTCTACAATCCAGTCTTGTATAACAAATAGCCATACATTTGATTCATATTAGGAACCAGATGAGTGGGAGAGAAATTGATTAGAAACAACATGCTGAACCCCTGAGGTACTGCTTACAATCAATACTGAAGTATTATAAGCCCATCCTTTTAGGGGCCTGAGGGAAGACCAGGTTCAGAAAATAAGGAAACACAAACAGAAATGTGAAATGCAGAAACCCAAAGGCTGACATTTAGAGATGTACACTTATGAGGAAGGAGATTTGGGAGGTATTGTAAAATAATTCATAAATCCTTCACTGTAAAGTGCTGTTACAGCAAAAAAAAGAAAAAAGAAAAAAAGGAAGGCTTAGTTTTATTGTTATGACAAATATCACATTAATCAAATAGGAATGTTTCCTTGCCGTGTACAGTGCTGCTTAGATCTTAGTAGTTTATTTGGTATTGTGTTCAGATTTAATAATGACACAATTGCTTCTAGTATGCTGCAATGCAAATGCAGAACTGCTTCCAGGGCAGTTAAAAATCCAGAGAAGCTATATGTATTTTGATAAAGAATAGCAAGAAAAAAGTGTAAAGATCCAATAAAAACCATCATTGATGTTTGAAGCATCTTTCTTGTAGGTGACTACTCTAAAATGATGCTCCGTAAAATAATAGTGGGGATCCTTAGGTGCAAGTTGTGCAAAAGGAGAGTTGCTGAGTTGAAAATATTAGTAGACTGTTATGAATGTGCACCCATCATCTTGATCGTGTCATTTTGTGTGCTCTAGTGCCTCATCAAATTACAAATCCCAGGATTCCATAGGATGCAACCATGACAGTTAAAATTGCATCAAAGTGTAGTGTGAAAGTGTCCTACACAAATATAATAATTGGTTCATGACGTTACTTCACATGAGCGACCTGTGTTGATATCATCTCATGGCTGTCACAGACATTACATCTCAATGTTAAAGGTTAACGAACCACTAGACATATACCTTATATATATACCATACTTACTTAGGCAATCCCTTGTTGTCCGAGTAGGATAGTCTTCCAAGATCAGTGTACTGGTGGTGGGTCCGTAGGTGACTGTGAAGCCCTATTATACTACCACACCTTCACAAATAAGCAAAATAAAGAAACACAGTACGAAATGCCAGATGCAAATGCTCTAAAGATATGAATCAGTTAACAAAGCCACTGACAAAGAAGCTTCATATTACAAAGTATTTTTTCCATTTGCCCAATTTCCTCGCCTTCTGGGTAACAGGATGATTTTTAGCAGCACTGGCACTGAGATAATGGTGAAGGAGGGTAGAAGAAGCACAGACTTGTTGCAGTTGTGTGTCTGCAGTAAATTGCTAGAAATCTTGAGTGAGAAAGCTGTAGCCATAGTTTGAGTTATTGCTGTGTGTCCCTGACTGCCAACAACAGATGAGGTAAACATGAGCACCTATCTCCAGAATTTCTTCTTGAGAAGATGTGAACAGCAAAATGAAGAGAGAGAAATAAAGGAGACAATCCTACCTCACCAATTGCCCTCAATATATATATATATATTTAAAAACCAGATCTGTCCATTTGCAAATGCAATTCTTAAGAAAAGTAAGTGTTGAAGAAAGAAAGAAATCATCCCTGGATACATTTTGGAAAAAGGTTTTAGGTGGTTCAATGTGTTTTTATTTACTTAAGACTGGTTCTTTCATTTTATATGTGCATATTGTTAGTTTTGAATTAAAATGTGTCCTGGAATATGTTGGATGGATCTTATATTTTATGGTGTATGAACTTATTCTTGCATTATATGGTAGTGGGGCTTCATTCTGTCGTCATTTTATTCAAGTAAAACCTTCATTGTGTACCTTGAATGACAAAAACACAATAACTGCTACCTGTGGGTCCTTCCACACAGGGCCCATAATGCAGGAGCCCCCACAGTTTTACCAGAGGTGTCCAAACGACACCTCAGGTAAAACCAAATTAATTCAGGACAAAGCAGGAAAACCCTGTTTTGTCCTGAATTAATTTGATACTTCATTAGACCCAGATGTTTCTAAAATACGAGGGTCTAATGCAGTATGGGCCATGTGGGAGATGACTCCTCGGTACTGCTGGGAGGGGTCATTAAGTGAAGCTATTGCAGCAAGGAGATTGTATGCTCCTGTAGCCAGCTCGTTTGTATTCTATCTGCAAAAATCCCTTGTATTAGCTGACGATTCTGGGCATTCTTCAATGGTGGTACCATATAGAAGGCATTATAGCAGACTAAAGTTCCCCAAAAGTAATGTTTCTGAATTATGACAATGGTAACAAGATATAGATAGTTCTGGCTATGCATCTGACATTTTACTGAGAGCAGACATGATAGGTCCCTAATCCAAAGACTAACAAACTGAAACTGAAACAAGCAACAAGAGAGGAAGAGTAAAATAGAGAGCTATATGCGGTTATTTCTGTTATAAATACTTCTTAATTACAATAACACATAAAAGAGAAGAGGGAAGGAAATGGACACTGGTTTCCTAGAAATTGTGAGACTGAAAGTACATAAGGAAACTGCTTAGAAAGACACAATCTTGGTCATGGGCAGGTATGAAAAGGCACAAAATAAATGGGTGAACTCAGTTCAAGGAGAAGACCTTTGGAATACAAGCCTTAAAACCGAGACCTGTCTCAGTTTTACCAAAGGCATCCAAATGAGGCCTCCAATAAAACTGAATTAATTAAACACCTGGTAAGACCCAGATCTTAGGTAAGATCCAGGCCTTAACAGGTGTGGGCCCTGTGTGGATTGGGTTCGGGGACCGTATCTCGAGATCCCTGGGCCCCATCCACATAGCCTTCTCAAGAAGGCACCCGCCCCCTCCCCTCCAACCCCAAAATAACCCATTAATAATTCAATAAACATACCCAGCTGGCATTATGGTCCAACTTGGACCTTTCTGATGCAAGGAAATAACACACCAGAAGACCGGGGAGGGTGTGGGAGAGAGAGAGACTCCTCCTCATCACCTGGCACATCATTTCCTCATGACAGGAGGGCCCAAGGAGGGCCATAATGGTGGCCAAGTAAGTTTTAACTCTTTTAAAGAGTTATTTTGGGGGGCTTTGGGATAGCTGCATGCCCTCCAGATAGTAGTCGCAATGGAATGTAGACATTTTCTAGTGAAAGCCTGGGGTATTTTTTTTTTGGGAGGAGGGCTTAAACATGGTGCATGTTTAAGTGACATTTGGAAGTGCCTGAAACTGATGAAAGTGGATAACCCACTGCCACATGAAAGGATGTGCTATACTCAGTGCTTGGGAAAGTAATTGTTAGAGTATACTTTCAGAATCCTACCACCAGTATACTAACTGGAGGAGGTTAGGACAAGCCAGGCGTTTAAAGGCTTTGACATCCACAGGAAACTTGCTGAGAAAACTGGTAGTGGATGCAAAGTCAATGAAACACTTTAAACAGCATCAATAATGAGTACGGGAGTAAATAAGGTCCTTCTTTATAAAACTATTTCTTTTATAGAAAGTTTATTCTCCCTGCAAGACAGTCTTTACAATCTTTCAGTTTTCAGAAACCATTTGCAGTTTGAGATTTATTCACCTGTAGATTTTGTGTGTGTGCTGAAACAGCAGGCAACAGCATTTTCAACATCTTTTGACTAAATCCATAAAATGCTGCTTTCTCTGCCATGGGTATCTTAACATGTATAAAATTTACACTGTTCTTTTTATTTCAGAGGGGGGAAAGACATTCCCTGCACTAGTGTTTTCAGTGCAAATTATGTTTTTGTGTAAAACAAAAATGAAAGCCAACATGAGCAAATTTTGTATAGGGTAAGTCTCAAATGGTAATGATTTTAATCATTCCAGGATCCTTCTTTGCCAAGGCTTTCCAACATTCAAAAAGCACATTTGACCACTTTCATAATATTTCGAATATTATTTCCATCTCTATTTAATACATAGCAGGCAGACAGATACGTGACATTCAAAAGGTTTCTTTGCATAGAGGCAAGGGGATCAATCCAAAGGTCTAAAAAAAAGAAAGAATGGCACATGGGAAAGATGAACTATAGTCATGACCCATAAAGAGAGGTGACTGTAACAAATATGATAATTATAAGTGGCAGGATTGCAGCGCATTTATAGCACTGAAGGGGGGAAGACTTTTTCTAGTGAAAAAAAATTTCAATGAGACACTGAATAGAAATCCAAGTATAGAGAAATGGAAATAAAACTTAATAGCTGCCAAGAGGGATTGAATAGTCAAGATTAGTTTAAGCAAGTCAGAAAGTGAAACAATGCAACAGAGGTGCAAAGGAAAAATCAATATTATTCAAGGCAACCAGCTATATAATAGGGAGCCATGGATAGTTAGGTTTGTGAGCCAGGGAAGTGCGTGGAAAAAATGGCTTTAGATTTATTGTAGTTCTTTTGTCCCCTACAAGTATACTTAACTTGGCCTCAATTTGTGGTCTATATCAAAATTCCCTGTCATAGTTTCAGCAAATGTGGGCAAGTGGTACCTGCCAACTATAGATTCTTTTGAGAAACGAGTAATGTTTCACAGGTTGTTGAGCTATATAGATAATCCTTATGTAAGCAACTCTGTATTTTTCGTGATAACCTGTTGCAACATATACACATATTAAAAAATGGGTTAACCCACAAATATATCTATTAGAATATAGATATATTTGTGGGTTAAATGATAGTTCCCCTTCCCCTCAAGTGGATTCAAGAAGAAGAACTGTTGCCTTAGCATTTTTCCATGAGAATGAAAAATTCTTTTGTTCAGAAAATCCCTGGATCATTGTGAAAGATGTTACAGTATCCCCACACAGCAATCTGTTTTTGCCTCTTTGGTTATGCATAGCTACCATTGGGTTTTATTGGATGGTAGTTTCATATTGTTGGTTTCATATGCAGTGTTTCCATGTGACTTTGATACAGGGAATATGTATTTTCATGCAAACATCAAGAAAAACCAACTCAGTCACCCTCTTTCAATTAATTTCCATACTTCAGTTCTTGAATTCTGGTCTTGCTAACAGGAGCAGCGCCTAGGGATCATAAGCCTCTTCTGTTTCGCCAGCTCCAGTGGCTGCCAGTTTACTACTGGGTGCAATTCAAAGTGCTGGCTTTAGCCTAAAAAGCCCTCAACGGTTCTGGTCCAGCTTGTCTGTCTGAACATATCTCTCCTTATGAACCATCTAGGACTCTAAGATTGTCTAGGGAGGTCCTGCTCTCAGTCCCACCCTCTTCGCAGATGCGTCTGGCGGGGACGAGAGACAGGGCCTTTTCAGTGGTTGCCCCTGGGCTATGGAGCACCCTCCCTAGGGATATTAGATTGGCCCTCCCCCTCCTGACATTTCGTAAAAAAGTCAAAACCTGGCTCTTCGAGCAAGCTTCTTCTCCACAGCTGCTGGCTGATATCTTGCAACATCCGGCAGAACATAAAATGCTGTATTGGAAGGTAGATGAACCAGGGTGGGATACACAATGCTACACTGTTAGCTTGAAGCTATCAGATACACTGAATGGGTGTGCTTAAGATTTGGAAAGCTTCATACCTATAATGAATGATGATTCATTCCTCCCAGGGGAGTAGCGAATTAAAACTGTAAAGAACATTAATCTAAACAGCCTCAGAGCTGGATGTAATTAATACATGTTCACTAGTCAGCTGCATTCTTTCCATGGGATAAAAGAAATGCTCACTTGTCAGCTGCATTATTTCCATGGGAGAAAAGGCAACCTGCTGTGTTGTCAGGTTGTTGTTAATTCTTTTTTAAAAAATAAAAAATAGTACCTGCTACCTTCAATGCCTTCCTACCTTGTTCAATGACTGCTATTCTCAAGAGGAAGCTCATTAGTACCTTCTGACAGCTAGATGTTTAGCACAAATACTGTACAACATGCAAGACCAATTGCCAAGATCTTGTTTTTTCATGAAGCCATGCAGGTTTCAAAAGCGAATGTTAATGATGTGCATAAATTTGTTGGGCACAAGTGGACAGAGCTCACAGGAGTAGCACAGCAATCCACCAGTTGCCTCATCCATACAAAAGTCTAATTTTGCTCACCACTATTGCTTCCTAGTGCACACTTCTCCAGGGGACAAGAATCCATGTGAACTTTGAGGGGATGTTGAGCCATGCCTCAATCTACTTCTGTTCTAAACTGAGAGGCTTTTATTATACCATTTTATGAAACTGTCATTTTCTATATTTATTTGGCTGGAAGGGGGTTAGCTGACTTTAAAAAAACATTGTAACATTTATCTTACATGAATTATTTTCTTTCCCTGCTATTAGTCTCCATTATTATTTTGAACATTGCCAAGAGTTTAAGAGCTGGAATTAATGATCTGGAAGGCTTTTGGCTTTGCACACTGCTTCTGTGTCCAGGAAGCCTTTGGAATCTTCCTGTAATAAACTGTTAAATATAGTGTTCCAAAAATTGTTCCTCCATGAAAGACCAGATCTGCTTCCATCTTGAACAGCTAAAATCTTGTGACTAGTGGTAAGAAATGTGATTTGCAAACCCATGCTTCACATCTTGTTTTGGTCATTAACTAAGTAGAGGGGTTTAGACTAGTTTTAGGGAATACGAAGCTCCCCTAACATCTTGAGTTGCTATTCCCAACAGTCATTGCCATTGGCTATGCTAACTAGATGCGATAAGAACTTCAGCCCAATAGCACTTGAAATGCACGCATTCTGAGGTCTTGGTTTAGGCACATATGCTTTTAGATAAGTTAATACATTCTCACCTTCCATCTTCTTGTTTCTTGAAATAGGAGACAGCAATAGTGAATGACATACCACGATGGTTGTAGGTTTGCCTTAAAGAGGAAAAGTGAGAAAGTAATCATAAACCTATACACCTATGGTTTTATTATGCTGTTTTATATTGTTGCTTTTATTTGTTATTTCATATTTTGTTATGATGTATTTTGTTATAGTGTGTTTATTATGTTTTATTATTTTGGGCTTGGCCTCATGTTAGCCGCCCTGAGTCCCCTTTGGGGAGATGGTGGTGGGTTATAAATAAAGATGATGATGATGATGATTATTATTATTATTATTGATACAAAGGCACAGTATGTCACAGCAAACAAGATCTATATGCTGGATTTCATATCAGAAAATCACAAGTCGAACACTTCCCAAGCATCTATGACAGTGTGATGTATTTTTGAATGATGCTCACAGATCCAAGTAAGGTGCCTTTTGCAGTTGACAGATCATGATTTTGTCGTTGTTTATTGTTTCCAAATGCCGGCTGAGATCTGTCACCTGGTATGGCGACATCAATAATCCAGACTTTTTTCTTTTCCACAATCGTGATGTCTGGTGTATTGTGTTCCAAAACTTTGTCAGTCTGGATTCGAAAGTCCCACAGTATTTTTGCATGCTCATTTTCCACGACCTTTGCGGGTTTATGATCCCACCAATTCTTTACTGCTAGCAGGTGGTACTTGTGACATAAGTTCCCGTGAATCATCTGGGCCACAGAGTTGTGTCTTTGTTTGTAGTCTGTCGGTGCGATTTTCTTGCAAAAGCTGAGG
Organism: Anolis sagrei; assembly: GCF_037176765.1. Lineage (NCBI taxonomy): Eukaryota > Metazoa > Chordata > Lepidosauria > Squamata > Anolidae > Anolis > Anolis sagrei. Next base: position 97,089,898 of record NC_090022.1, read on the forward strand.
ATATGATCCATGGTTTCATCAGCTTCCTTGCACAGTCTGCATTTTGGGTCATCCACTGATTTTTCAGTCCTGGCCTTTATTGCATTGGATCTGATGGCTTGCTCCTGGGCTGCAAGAATCAGGCCTTTTGACTCCTTCTTCAGTGTTCCATTTGTGAGCCATAACCAGATCTTCTCCTTGTCAACTTTTCCTTCAATCTTCTCAAGGAACTGCTCATGTAAGGCTTTGTTGTGCCAGCTGTCAGCTTTGGTTTGGAGTGCAGTTTTCTTATACAGACTGTTTGTCTGCTGTGCTTTGAGACGTTTCCGATTATTGACTTCAATTAAAGCAGGTTCTTGGCTTTCCTTGACATATTCTGCCAGGGCGTGTTTTTTTCTTTAACTGCTTGTTTGATTTGTAAAAGTCCTCTGCCCCCAGACTTTCTAGGCAGATAGAGCCGGTCAACATCACTGTGAGGATGTAATGAATTATGAATGGCCATGAGTTTTCTTGTTTTTCTGTCCAAATTGTCCAGTTCTGCCTGCATCCGGTTTATGATGCCAGCAGTATAACCTATGACAGGTATGGCCCAGGTGTTTATGGCCTTGATGGTATTGCCTCCATTGAGCTTGCTTTTGAGAATTTTTCTGATCTTTTGAATGTATTCTTTGCTGACCACTGTTTTCACATGTTAATGTTTGATGTTGTCCAGCTGTAGTATGCCCAGATATTTATAGGCCTCTGGCTGGTGACACTTGATTGCTTGGCCATTGGGCATATTTATGCCCTCACTTTCAATGATTTTTCCCTTCTTCAGTGCCACTGTCAAACATTTGTCCAAACCAAACTCCATGTTGATATCTGTGCTAAAGATTCAGACAGTGTTAGTCAGAGACTGGATTTCAGTTTCAGTTTTCATCCATGTACAGGCCATCCATGTACAGCAGATGTGAAATTTTGTGAGATGTTTGATAGCCAAGGTTTGTTTTTTGTAAGATTGTTGACAGAGGGATCATGGCAATGATGAAAAGCAGTGGGGACAATGGAAAATTCCTCTTCTGATGTTGACAAGTCCATAATTTTCATTTCCAAAAAATAGTTCAGTTTTCCAGTGCTTCATCATATTTTCAATAAAAGTGCCAACGTTTTTACAAATCCCGATGGTGTCTAGACACTTGATGATCCAACTGTGTGGGAGTGAGTCAAAGGCTTTTTTGTAGTCAATCCGCATCATGTGAAGATCGGTTTTTCGGCTTTTGCAGTTCTCCAGAATCATTTTGTCAATTAATAATTGGTCTTTTGTGCCCCAGCTTTTCCATTTGTTGCCTTTCTGTTCATCTGGCAAGATGTTATTTTCTTCAAGATAATCTTGAATTCTGTCAGCTATGGTGCCGGTCAATAGTTTAAACATAGTGGGCAGACATGTTATTGGTCTGTAGTTTCCTGGTGCTGCTCCTTTTGCTGGATCCTTTTGTATCAGATATGTTCTCCCAGTTGTTAACCATTCACTGATACTTCCTTTTGGTAGCATCTCACTGAATTGTTGGGCCATTTTTCCATGTAGGCTAGTCAGATATTTTAGCCAAAATCAATGCAGTTGATCACTACCAGGTGATGTCCAGTTCTTGACTTTTTGCATTTGTTTGCTGATCATTTCAGTTGTTATTTCCCTCTGTTCCATTTTGTTCTGTGATAATTTTTCTTCAAACTCCTTTGTCCAGCCAGCATTTTTGTTGTAGTTCTTATTATTTTCCCAGAGTTCTTTCCAAAACTTAGTTATTGCAGTTTTCTCAGGCTTTATGATTACTGTGTCTGTTGTTTGGTTCAGACTCTGACAGAACCATCTTTGGTTTGTTTGAAACAGTTGATTTTGTATGTACTGGATGATTCTGGCGTCATATCTTTCAATTTTTCTGGCTGTTGCTGTAATTTGTTCTTTTACGATTTCCAAAGCTTCTTCTATTTTTTCTGGTGTTCAGCCAATACTTTATGATCAGATATTGCTTGATTTTGTCATTCTTCAATTTCTTCTCCTTCATATTTTTCAGGTTATTTGCATCTGATCATAGATTCCAACCTAACTTTCCATTTTAGTTTTCCAGTCAATTTTCTTGGAGGCTGCATTGGTTGTAGGAGCCCAAGCTCTTCCGTTACTATCACTGCTGTGCTGTAGGCAAACTAGTTGTTTGTTCAATTGATGTTATTTGGACAGTAGAAAGTAATGTATTCACATCCTTCATGAGAGGTGCTAGTTGTCTCTTAGGCACTGTTTTTAAAGTTGGGAGTCGCTTTCTTATTGCATTTGATACAGCATGGGCCATGATTTTATCCTTTAGTTGTTGTTGTCTTGCTGTCAATGTTCCTGGTAGTTCAACAAGTGCTTCAGATACCGGTTCTTCAAATTCTTGCAAAGCTCCACATTTTCTTCTGGTTCAGTCTGTTCTAAGTTCCTAGTGTTGCTGGAGTCTCTGCTACTGTCTGTGCTGCGATCTGATGGTCATTTGCTTTGCAGATTTTCTGAATTTCTTTGAGTTCAACTTCACTGAACACTTTGTTTCTGATTATGAATCTTCGTTGATCAGCCAGTCAGACTTCAGTTATCTGTGAGTCAGGGTACTCTTGTTTCCACAACTTATGCATCCTTTTTTGGTAGCCACACTTTTGAGGTTCTGATTTGTAATAGCATTTCATAACTGTGTGGTTTTCTGGCATTTTATATTTCTGCCGCTTCTGTGATGGTTCATTTGTATTTTTATTCTGTAGCCCACTTGTCGATGGATGCCCAAAATCAGCAGCATCCACCGCAGTCCTTTTTAGCCTAGGCATCGACCGAGCCAGTATAGACTTTGTTTTGGTTTGCTGCTCCATAGTGCTAATGGGTTAGGTGATCTTGGTTCCACTCCTCAGCTGACACCTCTCTGGCTTGGTTGGACCTGCTGATAGTTACACTACCACCAGCACTGCTCTCAGCATCCTTGGAGCATTTAAGCCCCCCACCACGACAAGGTGGCACCCATCGGGGGGATTATTATTATTATTATTATTATTATTATTATTATTATTATTAGGTTACAGCTATGTTGAAAAAAAAGTCTGCTGAAGTGTTTTGTTGTTTATTCATTCAGTCACTTCCATCTTTTTGTGACTTCATTGACCAGCACACGCCAGAGCTCCCTGTCGGCCATCGCCACCCGCAGCTCCTTCAAGGTCAAGCCAGTTATTTCAAGGATAGCATCCATCCATCTTGCCCTTGGCTGCCCCCTCTTCCTTTTTCCTTCCATTTTCCCCATCATCATTATCTTATTTTCCTGTCTTCTCATTATGTGGCCAAATTACTTCATCTTTGCCTCTAATAGCCTTCCCTCCAGTGAGCAGTCAGACTTTACTGGAGTATGGACTGATTTGATCTTCTTGTTGTCCAAGGCACTCTCAGAATTTTCCTTCAATATAACTGTTCAAAAGCATCTATCTTCCTTCACTCAGCCTTCCTTATGGTCCAGCTCTCGCATCCATAGGTTACTACGGAGAATACCATTGCTTTAACTATGAGGATCTTCATTGCCAGTATGACTTGTAAAAATGTTAAAAACTCACAGAACTTTCAAGTTACAATCAAACATACACATGGCCACTATTCTCCCCACCTCCATTCTCATTGTTGCAGCCCTCAGCAAGTGCAACATGGCAAGTGTTGGTCACTTGTCTCCTGGAGTGAGATCAGCTGGGGTACCAGAGATACATGTAGATGTGGAATGAGGAAAGGAGGAATAATACTCCCCCCCCCCACTTCTCCAATTTCCTTGTTAACAATGAGAATGGGAGGCAGGCGGTTAGTGTCATCCTGTGTCCTAGGGCAGCCCAAGCCATCTTGGGACCAGTCAACAGTTTACATATGCCCAATTTAGCTGCCACTAAGCTAATTCACAGACACACATACACAAACACCACCACACACCTTTTCAAGATAACAAGCCAGTGTAGATGTACCCCAGGTTTTTAATAAACACTTAGCCATTGAAATGCACTAGGAAAAATTAGTCAACTCCCATTCTGTTAGCCTCAGAGGAAAACTAAGAGAACAAATCTTGCTGGAAGAGATTCATCTTAGAGTTGCCATATATCAGAAATGATTTAAAGGTACACAACTTTGGGCCCATCTACACTGTTGTATAATGTAGTATGAACTCTCCACCCCACACCTTGCATCATCTGACTTACCCCAGACCTCATTCTATGGGGGAAAACGTCTACTACCTGGCTTCCCCCATTGATCCCAATGCAACATGGGAAGCCTCCTGTATTGTCACAGTGGTGGCATTTGCCAGTTCCCCTTCAGTTTTGCAATGAACCCTGTCAGAAGTAGATCTATGTTGTGGGATGAGAGCTGGTGGGCTCCATTGCAAAAAAGAGAATGAAGTCATGAGAAACTATCACTTGGATTTAAGCAACCATTCTTGTATTATCTGCTGGTACATCTTAATCTTAATCTGCCTGTCCTAGCTAATTATATTATCCATTTAACATCGCTGCCTAGGTGAGGCTGAAACACCTACACACAGATGCACACATATCTATCCATCCATCATTTAATCAATGCCAAAAAGGGTTTTGGTGATCTGTCCAATATATGCTTTAAAAAGACTTAATTCTAGTGTTCTATGCAGTTACATTGTTGCAAAGATATATATCAGATCCTGAGTTACGTCTTGAGACAATAACATAGAAGACACATGTTCTGGTCTACTGATAATGATTCCCTGACATACTGTGCTGCCAGGGAGAAGGCAACATATGTATTTAGAAAGCATATGGTAATAAACATTAATTTTATTAAGCCTTCGGGTCCAAGCCATATGCCATCTGGAACAATATCTATATGGTTTAAGCATTGCCAAATTGCTGGTTTTGTTTATGACAATGTTTCTGATTGCAAGTGTCTTCACTTAATACTCTCCCTTATCCCAAATATAAAAAGATGTATTGTTGAAACATACTTGTTATGGATTGTTTGAGTGGGCTCTTTTATCTGTAGTATAACTGGTTAAAATTCAATGCTAAAGAATTCTGGGATTTTATTATGGTGTCAGAGTTATTTGAAAGAGAAAATTAAACATCTCACAAAACTACAAATCCAGGAATTCTATAGCATTTTGTCTTGGTAGATAAAGTAGTGTCAAATTATTATAATTCTGCAGTATGGATACAGACTATGTCAGAGAAGGAACTTGAAGCCCTGGCTGGGAGCCCTCTCTAGAAACAGAGGTGGAGCCAAAACCTTCCAAAGATGACTCATCCCTTTCAGAGAAGGGCAAAGCTATTCCCTAAGATACACAGAGAGAATGCCTCTGAAGCTGATACAGTATAAAATAACGTTTCAGCTCAGCAATCAGTCTTGAGAGCATCACCCTATTTACCCAAGGAGTTCCCTGCTCTCAGCTCTCTTAGATTCCAGTTTGACTGATACACCAGTGACCTGACCCTGCATACTCCACTGACTTTTCCTTTGGTTGCTCCTTGTCTTAATTGATGTCCCAGCAGGAATCTGCTCTGCTATTCTGCTTGTGCTCTCTCTTCTTCACATAATTCTTTGAAATATCTCCTACTGGGTTGTGTGTGTGTGTGTGTGCCATTTCTATCCTGGCTTTGGTCCTTTCTCTTCCTCTCTCTCATTATTTATTTTTTTACCCTCTCTATTCTGAGGTATTGCCTTCCTGCCTGACAAATTTCTTTCTCCTCTTGCCTCACTTACAGCCACAAATTAGGACAGTACTTTGAGTTCCTTATTAGAGCATTTTACTGCCGTTCGTATTCCTCTAGCCCTCTCTAGAAGATACCCATCATCATAGGCAATCGCTTGTGGTCGAGAATGATTGTCTTCCAAAGGTAGAGTCTTGGTGGTGGGTTAGAACAACTGAATCCATATCCACCACCCATGGGCCAGTTTGTAGCTAGTGACTTCCAGATTTCACAGTCCTGCTTCTGTCAGCATTCACTGAACACCATGGGCCTTCTGTTGGTTTTAGTTTGCTTTGAAGATGCCTGTGCATGAATTGGTTTTATGTATGGGGCTTGGTGCACATCAATCAACACATAATCTTTCTGGGAAGAAATTCTAATCCAATGACATGAATACCATGATGGTTGGTGGCCTCTTATCTGTTGCAGCCTTTGTCTGCCCTTACAGCCATTGTAACATGCAGTATATTACATCTGCTTTTTCTCTCACTGAAGACTTCCTTGGATTGTTCTATGTGATACAGAAGAGATAAATGGAGCTGCATCTTGCTGGTTACCTATCTCCTACTCAATGGCCAGTGGAATATTTGTTATACCAAATACAAGCAGACATTACTAAGCACTTTACTAAATTACAAATCCCAGAATTCTATGCCATAGAGTCATGAAGTTCATGAGTTCAGTATCAAATCATGATCCTCATGTACAGTAGTAGAACCACACTCAATAATAGCATTTGAGGTTCAAAGAAAAAGCTAGCAAACCAATTAGAGTGCGTTTACACTGTACAATTAAGATAGTTTTACTGCTTGTAAATGCCCTGGCTCAATAGCATCAAATTATAGAAGTTATAGTCTCACAAGGCCTTTTGCCTTCTCTGCCAAAGAGCACTGGTACATTATCAAAATCCCATAGTATTGAGCCATGGCAGTTAAAGCGGAGACAAACTGCATTAGTTTGGGAGCCATTAATAGGAAAAATGCTTGAATAATTCAAAGAGGGAAAGAATAGGGAAGAATTTGCCAAGTTTATAAATGTATTTGTTTGATATAGAAAGATATTTATTATATTTATATTTATTTCTATTTGTCCAGCTAGACCCAAAGTTTTTGAGTGCTTCAATCTTAGAAATTTGGCGTCATGTCAACACTTAATTATTTTTATTACAAAAAATATATTCTGAAATACACTTTTTCCTTGAAAAACTTTTTCTCCAATTACTGTGGAAAGGGAGAGTTTTTTTAAAAAAAAATGTTCTACAGAAGCAAAGGTTTTATTCTTCTTTAAGAAAAGTGAATGCTTTCAAACCAATAAAGCAAAATATTATGAGCTGCTGAAATAAGAGTCCACAGAGATGACAACCTTGGTCAAGACTCCAAAAACAGACCAGATCAGATTATTCCTTAAACGAGTATGTGGCCTGGAGACTAATTTGGTTATTAAAAACTAAAAAAAGAATGGAATTTTATGGAAAAAGTTCTAATGCATTAGTGATGTACAACCCATGACATTTCTATGTGGCATTCCATAGCCAAATGCCGGCTTACATCAAGCATTTTCTGATAATGAGTATCCATCTGGAGTGAGAACGTACATCCAGCTGGTCATTAATTGCTATGAAAAACCTTTCATCTTTCAGCCATTATGGCTGAAATTAATTGTAATTGGTCTCACTGCAAACTTTTCTACACAGCGTGGATAGGTTTTCTAAACATGCAGTTTTTGCAGGGTGGTATAGCTTAACAGTGATATTGAAGATGGTTGCCAAAAAGAGCAATATTCCCTGGAGTGAGCATGCCAGTTCAAGGGCAGTGGAACAGAGATCTAAGGCGAAGGAAAACAAAGGCCATGACATTACTGTATGGCACATATATTTTCGCAAAGAGGCAATGCCATTGTGTATATTTACCATTTTGAAAATGGATGATTGAACTTATTCCAAGTGTATTCCATGCTGATTCTGCTTCATTAGCTTCCATATGGTGGGTGGAAAACTATTTCAGAGTTTTCATTTTCATAATTTCTCCCCATCACTCTCTCAGTTTACAGAAGTTTCTCCAGTCAGGCAGGTCATGTTATGATATCTTAGCTAGGCTGATGTTCCACACGGCTGTTCCGTGCTCAGGCCTAATTAGGAATCAGATAATAAGTAATATCCCCAGAGAAAAGCAAAGCTTCCTGCAAGGAATATTAAGAATTGAGGGAGAAGGATTCGCATTAGTAGGAAGTGGCAGTGATGTTTTCTTTTTCAATTTTTCTTAAGTAACTTCTCCACCATCCTTCAATATGGCTCGACAGACTCTAAAGCCAAACTAACATTCCCCATTTTTCCAGTGACATTTTTTTCTCCTTTTGTCAGAACAGTAAAGACTTTTAAAGAATATTTTAATGCATTTTAAATGCTATTGATTTAATTGCTCTCTCCCTCAACTATTGTTGGGTTTGTGAGGGACTCCCAAAGAATCCCCCTGTTGATACCCTGTTGTTGTTCATTCGTTCAGTCATCTCCGACTCTTCGTGACCTCATGGACCAGCCCACACCAGAGCTCCCTGTCGGCCGTCACCACCCCCAGCTCCTTCAAGGTCAGTCCAGTTGCTTCAAGGATGCCATCCATCCATCTTACCCTTGGTCGGCCCCTCTTCCTTTTACCTTCCACTTTCCCCAGCATAATTGTCTTCTCTAGGCTTTGCTTTCTCCTCATGATGTGGCCAAAGTACTTCAACTTTGTCTCTAGTATCCTTCCCTCCAGTGAGCAGTTGAGCTTTATTTCCTGGAGGATAGACTGGTTGGATCTTCTCGCAGTCCAAGGCACTCTCAGAACTTTCCTCCAACACCACAGCTCAAAAGCATCTCAAAACATCTCAAAGCATCTCAACACCAAAAGCATCAAAAGCATCTCCAGCAAAGTATCACCGCCTTGTCGTGGCGCTGGAGCTTGAGCACCTCAATGATGTCATGAGTGAAACCGTGAAGGGACACCCGAGACGGGACAGTCGTGGCAGAGAGGTCAGACCAAGCGTGATCCCTGAGGAAGGCAATGGCAAACCACCCCAGTATCCTTGCCAAGAAAACTAAATGGACCAGTTGATACCCTGGTCCTCTTGAATTTGTCATTTCTCCCTCTGAGGTAGCCTTTTTATCTACATACACCCTCTTGTGGTTGTATCTGAGTGCTGCATACATACAAGTATACACATTTTGTGGTCCTGACTCTGAACTGGATAATTTATTTAATTCAAACTCCAACATTACTTTTAAGTTGGGTAATGAAGGGTATGTATACCAAATTTAGTCCAGATCCATCAAGCCATGTAGAAGCCTTTGAGTTACATGTATACATACATACATATGTTCACTTTTATAGAGCTAGATATTATTCGCAATCTATCTGCGGATTTATACCAGTGATATATCATTTTATAATTTTCTTTAATCTCATACCATAATGTAAGTGTCAACATCTTCAGCCACATATTTTCCCAGTGATCCATTCTTATATTATAACCAATTGTCTTAACCCATTTTATCATTCTTCTTACATTTCAGGATTCAAGATACATTTATATGTTTTAATAGTTATGTTCATCACATGTACACACATACATTTCAGACTTATTTTGTTCAAAACCAGAGGTCTTTTCATTCAATTTCAATCCTTCTAATAAAACAATTCAAAACTGTGTATCTCTGCTACCAACTGCCCATTTGTTTTAACTTTATTTTCTCCTTGACTAATCTACAGGAAATTTTGATACCTTAGCTACCTTACTCTATGTATTGTTTCTTTTCTTTTGAAAAAAACCCCCTCCTTTTGTTGAGACCCACAGAGGCATTATTGGACACAACCTAGTTTTATATCTAAGATTCCATATTTTTAATACAGCACTTATTACAATATTATTCTTAAAATCTACATTAACTTTGAGCTTATTGTACCATAAACTTTGATCTTATTGTACCATAGTATGAAAAACTCAGGTTGTCCCCATTCAACTCTAAACCTTTTATTTCTCTGTACTGCCCTTTCTTTAATCCAAACCAAACCAAACCATAGGTTGCAAAACACAATTTCAAATTATCCTTTTTCCTTAGTGCCTTGTTATTTGACTTGAAGCTTCTTCCCGTGCCATGAATGGTTCAATATATCTTTTTGACATTGTTTAAATATTACATCAGTTGTCAAAACAAGTGTTGTCTGAAATAGCAACATCATTCCAGACAAAACATTCATTTTTAACACAGAAATTCACTGCTACAGAGACAATTTCAGTTTTTTCCATCTTAATGTGTCTTTGCAATGCTGGACATCAGGAGCTATGGCAGTCCTGATAAGTAGTTATCCTGTCTTTTCTTAAAAACCCGAAAATCCCCTCCCCTCAGCTGTCTTGATTTGGCAGGGACAGTCCTGGTCAGTCCCGTGTGGTCCCACTTTTTCACCTCCTTTTAAAACACTCCAATTTCTCCTCCTCCACTTCTGCAACTTGGTTTTCAGGGTTTCAAGCTGAGTTCAATAAATTTGCACTCAACTCTGCAGGGTGCAGGGGAGAGTCTTGCCCTTCCCAATAGGTTCAAGCAAAAGCAAATTGTTGCAGCATTTCCTAGCTTGTGTATTCTTTCCCATTAAAAACTTTTGCCATCAGTCTGATGTTGCTTGGCTGCTTAGATCCCAGTTCTCATCTGTGAAACTTTAGAGGATATGCAGCAAAGGATAGTACACCACTTTCCAAACCTGATCATTCCACACTCCAACAGCTTGTGTTGTTGCAAATCTCTTCTGTGCTAGAGATAAATTTATCACACGATAAAGTTAAAATGCAACCCTATAGTCAGCTGCTTCCAAATACTGCCATATGCAGGTCGATATAGAATAATAGGCCAGAGATCTAAAAGGGACAATTAGGGACATGAAGGGAGAGGCTGTTTTCTAAATTGAACAATGCTGTAACATATGGAGTAGGCTCTCTGTTAGGGAGTTATTTTTATTTGACCCACCCTCCCCTCCCAGCTACACAAAAGATTGCCAACTGGCTGCTAAATTGTGCAGATATGACAGGATTGAACCAGCATGAGAGAACAACATTCCCCCAGCTCTTGCACATCAAAGAAAAGCTCTAAACCAATAGGCAGTGCATGGAACAGGGAGGATTTTAATCCTTGCTGTTACTTCAAGATTCTCTGACCCCCACCCTTCCAAATCAAAAATAAGTGAAGGAAGTATTAAAGCTTCTGGCAATTGTTAGACTTTTCTGTATTCTTGCATGTAGTCCTGGTCTAAGTCCAGTTCTTCTCCCTGGAAAGGAAAAGATAAGTGCCAAAATGCCTCTAGGTTTCAAAAATAGAAAATGACATGCCAGAAGTTGATGAAGTTGAGCATTGATGAGAAGGCTTCAAGAATTAACTTGATCAGACTCCTGCAGAGAGAGAAAATGAAAAATATCTATATTGACAGGACAAACTTTCCATGTCAAGCCTGAGGTATACAAAGGATAACATGAGTGTTGGCATCAAGTAGTGAATCACACTGTGAAGGGTTCATAATTGATTGGATATGTTCTACACTAACATGGAAAAATTCAATGTTTGTTCCTATAAAACTGAACCAGAAGTTATACATTGTTACTGGAGATAATTTCTAAAACTGTGTACAGGTGACCAAGGCTGTAAAAATCCTTCTCTTACAAGCAGATGTCATATAGGTGAAAAACTGCAGTTTCATAAGCCAACTGTTTAATTCAGTGATTAGGGAAACCATTATATTCACCAGAATGTCTCTCTAGACTTTGTTACGAATCCATTGATATGACGTCAAGTTTCAATGCTACTCTAAGCTGAATCTTAACAGCAGTGTCAGAGAGGTGCTTAACAAAGTGACAGTCTTGATGCCCCGAATTATACCTCAGTTGCAAGAAAAGAAGGGAATTCTGTTACTGGCAAAGACAGAGCATTATTGAATCAGGATCAAAACATGTTCCAAAAATTCTCCATTGGCAAATGAAATAGGCAGTTGTTACTGGAAACATTGCTTATTGGTTATTTGGAATGCAAAGGAAATTCACATTAACAGAGATTTCTTTTAAAATTAATGTGTTCATCTTATATTTCACAAGATTATTAGCAATTCTTTCATTTTCTGTATCCATAGGAAACCAATGATCTGGTGATATTCAGATTCTTGTTTTCCATTATGAATTATATTCACCTGAAAACACAGAAAAAAATGTGTATTTTGAAAAGATACAGTAGTCAATGGGGAAAAGTGAAAAAATATTCATTTATATTTTGTGTACATTAAGAAAATGGCATGCTAAAATATTTATGAATGTTTTAAATAAAGTTTTTGGAATCCAATGTAAAACTTGGACTGGATGTGAGATTCTGAAAAAAACAGTGTATACAACAAAGGTTGATATTCTTTTACTGACAACTAGCCATGTGTGATTGATTAAAAATGTTTCAAACATCATTACAAAACTGGGAGTGTTGGCATTTAATTTCTAAAGTGTTTCACTAAGTATCGTTAATGAAAATTTCATTACTTTAATGAGAGTAATGAAAATTTTGTTACTTTTTGTTATAGTAATTGTGCAAGTGGGGAAACTTAATGGGCTCCTTTCTCCTTTATTTTACATCTTTTCAGATGAAACTTGCAACAATGGTAGAACACATTTACCAGTGTTAGCGGACCAAATTTCAGAACATTTCACTTAATCACAAATTTGGGGGGAATTTTCAAAGTTTTTATAAACAACATTTTAAAAAATTACAAGAGTTATCTCCTTGAATTTTCTATACAATGACAAGGGAATTTTTGTGTGTGTATCAGGAGCGACTTGAGAAACTGTAAGTCCCGTCTCGTGTGAGAAAATTGGCCGTCTGCAGGGACGTTGCCGAACGGATGCCCATCCTGTGGGAGGCTTCTCTCATGTCCTCCATGGGAAGCTGGAACTGGCAGACAGGAGCTCACCCCTTCTTGCAGATTCAAACCACCAAGCTTCAGGTCAGCAGTTCAGACGGCACAAGGGTTTAACCCATTGTACCACCGTGGCTCCCTACCCCACTCAGTGATCTTGGGGAAGTCACATACTCTTTGACCTTTAAACCCCAGTTTGCCTTAGGGTCAGTATTAATCCAAAACAGGCCAGAATGCAAACAACATATGTCTGGAAGAATCGTTAAAGCCTTTTGAGTGTCAAGTAGAAGCAAGTTAGGAAAAGGAAGATGTGTGAAATGGAGGAGGGGCCATAAGAGGAAAACCTAGAAATTCTGGTCAGGCTTTGGTTATTTTAGATCAGCTGTCCAATGTATGGCTTTCCAGATGTCACTGGAATGCAACTCTTATTATACAACTATTTAAAGGACTAATAATGGCGGAGTCACACATAGACCGCCTTAATCTACAATAATTGAATGGCTACAATGGGGCAAATGGATGAGTAGCAATTGGAGAGCCTACATTTCACAACCCCTAAACTCATTCCCTGGAGGCATTTGCTTCCTTGGCTCTGCATCTTATCAAGGGGAAGTTGAAAGGGTCTAAACAGGTATAAGAAAACTTTGGCTCTCCAGGTGTTTTGGACTTCAATTCCCACCAGTCCCAACAGCCCGTGAGGGTTTGCAGTCGATTCTGTGGGCCATTCTACACTGGCTAAAATGTGATATGAAAGGTGCATGAAAAAATATTTATTTAAAACATTTATACCCCGTCCTTCTCGATCTCCGCAGAGGGGACTCAGAATGGCTTCCAAACAGGCAACAATTCAATATGGCTGTGTGGAACAGCCCTTTCATTCATAGAGTCATTCATATGATGACTCTACGAATGAAAAAAATTCTAAATCAACCTATTATCCACACCTCTACTCAGATCCTGGAAATTCAAAGTCATCTTCCTAGTTCAATATATTGTTTGTGGCAGAGACATTCCATGAACCAGGCCAGGATATTTATTAATATATTCTGGACTAAGCACTAAATACAGATAACCCAGTTTTGATTTTGGGGTGTCTTGGAAAACAAGAACAGTTGGCCTGTGGCCTTAGACCCAGAAGGAACCAAAGGGATAAAAAAACCTGTCTCTTCTATTGGTGCGTCTTTGACTGGATCTATGCTGCCATATAATCTCATTGAACTGGATTATATGGTAGTGTAGATTCATATCATTTCATTCAGTGTAGTTAATCTGCATTCTGAAACTGGATTATGCCAGTGCAGATCCAGCCTACAATGTAAAATCAATGCAGTTTTACACCACTTTAACTGCCATGGCTTGGTGCTATGGAATCCTGGGAGCTGCAGTTTTTAACCTTTTCTGCCAAAAAGTGCTGGAATACTACCAAATTACAAATTACAAGTTACAATATCATTGAGTCATATCAGTTGAAGAGGTGGCAAACTGCAGGGTGAAGGATGACAGTTTTCCCCACTACCCCACAGATTTCCCCCACTGCTCCACAGATGCTCTTGCTGTTCTCCAGCCTCCCATGCAAATGCATCAGTGGAAAGATTTCTAGCAATAAGAGAGAGTCACTAATATTTCTTTAAAGAAGCAGTGAGAATGTATAGGACACCAAAGACCTTTTTAAAAAAGTTAATTTGCTTTAGTCTTGACCAGAACCAATGTATTGTTCATTTTTAATGACATAGAGACCACCTTTATATTTGCTTATTTGAATTTACATATCAGGAAATACAAATATGACATTCAGGCTGGACTGCTTGGTCCATTTCTTTCTGTCATGCTCTTTAGAACTAGGAGTCCTTTGGGGAAAGTTTGCATTGCATTGTCTCTGCTCTCTCTCTCAGGGTTAGTCGGGTTGAATTATTCCAAGTGAAGCAAGCAGTGTTTCTGAAGACAAAGAAGACATGCCCTGGGGATGCGTGAAGGCCAAGCAAAGTTTACAGAGGAGCAAAACCAGATTTCTTAATTTATTTAGGTTGGAAAGCTATAGCAGGAACTAAAAATGAAATAAGTTCTTGTGAGTGATGGTCTCTGGATAGCATTAAAGGAGTGCATGGTACTGTAACTAAAATGGACTGTCGATGGCACTGAAACTATAATGGACCCCTCGATGGACAGGCGGAGGATAACATGGTACATGTTACAATGGTTGTGAAAGTGAAAGAAGACTGCAACAGATTGAGAAGCCACGGTCATTGTGTTAAACTACATCACCAGTGGAACCTCATTCTGTGAAGACTGTGTGTTGATCGGTTGTGCACTGACCTCCACACATTAAAAAAAACTCACGCACAGGCATCTTCTAAAGAAAATAAAAACAAACCAACAAAGGTCCCATGGCAATCAGTGAGTGGCGACGGGGGCAAGACTGTGAAATCTGGAAGCCCCTAGTCACAAACTGGCACATGGGCGGTGGATACGGACTCAGTCGCTCTACCTCAAGGTCCGAGGAAGTTGAATAGTTTGGCAGCTGTATCCATGACTGAGCAGCCCTTTTCAGGACCCACTCTGCTCACCCCACATGGGAAAGGGGGTAGAAAAGATGCCCTAAACATAGTCTGCCTCTCTTACCCTTTTCTGGACTGCTGCATCCAGTGGGGTCACCACCCTGCGGCCAAAAAAGAAAAATGAACTTTGGTACATGGAATGTATGGATACTGATGGACAACACTGACAGTGAATGCCCCGAACGCAGAACTGCCATCATTGCAAGGGAGCTGGGACAATTTAACATCGACATAGCAGCACTTCAGGAGACCCGGAGAGCAGGAGAAGGACAGCTGAAGGAAGAAAAAGGAGGCTACACCTTCTTCTGGAAGGGATTGCCTGAAGCAGGCCAAAGAATGCACAGAGTTGGCTTTGCTATCAGAAATGATCTGGTGAAACATCTGACCGAAGCACCCACTGGCATCAACGAACGACTCTCAACCCTCTGAATTGATCTTGCCAAAAACCAACAGGCAACCATCATAAGTGCCTATGCACCAACACTAGATGCTGATGAAGACATCAAGGAAAATGTTTACTGTCAGCTGGACACCATCCTATCGGAGATACCTAAGGACAACAAAATCATCCTCCTGGGGGACTTTAATGCAAGAGTCAGGCGAGACTTCGACCTGTGGACAGGGACCATAGGAAAAGACAGAGTTGGAAACAGCAACTCAAATGGCATCCTGCTTCTCACCAAATGTGCAGAACACAACCTTGTCATCACCAACATGCTCTTCCACCAGAAAAACAAGCTCAAGACACCATGGAAGCACCCCCGATCAAAGCACTGGCACCTCTTAGACTATGTAATCATATGTGCCGTGATGTGCTCCTCAGAAGAGCCATGACAGGTGCTGACAACTGCTGGACTGACCACAGGCTAATCCGATCCAAGATGGCTATCAAGATCGCCCCCAAGCGCAGACTCCAAGGAAGAAAGACAAGGTGCAAAATGAACACTCAAGCCCTTCAGGAGCCCTCTAGACAAGCCCTTCTCCAAACAGCACTCAAGGACCATCTACTCACAGAACATCCCGAAAGTGGAACAAACTGAAGACCTCCATCATCCAAGCCTGCGAAGAAACTATTGGATATCAAACCAAGAAACATCAAGATTGGTTTGACAAAAATGACAATGATATCCAACAGCTAATTGACAAGAAAAGGAAAGCCTTCCAAACATGGCAGAGAGATATCAACTGTGCTGCTAAGAAAAATATCTGCACCAGTGCAAAAGCTGAGGCCCAAATAAGGACAAGAGAAATCAAGAACTGGTGGACAAAGAAGGCTGAAGAAATCTAACACCTGACAGATACTCATGATTCTCAGGGGTTTTTCAAAGCCACAAAGGTCATCTATGGACCAAGAAACCATGGCATACATCAGATGGAACCAAACTCCTGAAGGACCAAAACTCAATTGTACTGCATTAGAAAGAACACTACCAAAGCCTCCTGAACCACAGCTCCAATGTGGCCGAAGAGGTTCTCTCAAAAATCTCACAACAACAAACCAGGGATGAGCTTGCAACACTGCCTAGTTTGGAAGAAGTCAGCAATGCCATCAGCCAACAAAAGAAACAACAAAGCCAGCGGACCTGATGGGATCCCTGCTGAAATCTTTAAAGAGGGAGGATCTAAGCTGACAGAACAACTTCACCAGCTCATAGAAAAAGTGTGGGTGATGGAGAAAATCCCAGCAGCTTTCAAGGATGCCACCATCATCACCCTCTTCAAATAAAGGGAAAGAACAGACTGCAGAAACTATCAAGGTATCTCCTTCTAACCTCCGCTGGGAAAATCCTCACAAGAATCCTTGCAAACCGCGTTCTACCCCTCTCAGAAGACACCCCCCCCCCCCAGAATCCCAGGATGGCTTCTGTCCCTCCAGAGGAACAGTGGACATGACCTTCACTGCACAACAGCTCCAAGAAAAATGCAGGGAATAAAATCAACCTCTGTACATGACATTCATTGACCTTGCAAAGGCATTCGACACAGTGAATTGCAGCGCCCTCTGGACCATCCTCCAAAAGATCGGGTGCCCTAACAAATTTGTGAACATCCTGCGGGTCCTCCATGATGACATGATGGCAACAGTCTTGGACAGCAATCGCTCTCAAAGTGACCCATTTAAGGTGGAATCGGGCATCAAACAGGAATGTGTTATTGCCCCAACTTTATTCTCCATCTTCATTACTATGATACTTCACCTTGTTGACGGGAAGCTTCCCACCGGAGTGGAAATCATCTATCGGACAGATGGCAAGCTGTTTAACCTCAGCAGACTGAAAGCCAAAACCAAGGTTACAACAACATCTGTTATAGAACTCCAGTATGCTGATGAAAACGTCATCTGTGCGCATTCAGAAAAAGATCTACAAGCCACTCTAAACACCTTCACAGAAGCATACGAGAAGCTTGGCCTATCATTGAACATCAAGAAAACCAAAGTGCTGTTCCAGCAGTCACCAGCCATCCCCTCCCCAATGCCAGAGATACAGCTTAATGGTATAACATTAGAAGATGTTGACCATTTCTGCTACCTTGGCAGCCACCTCTCCACCAAAGAAACATCGACACCAAAATACAACACCGCCTGAGCTCTGCATGTGCAGCATTTTTCTGAATGAAGCAGAAAGTGTTTGAAGACCGAGACATCCGTAGGGATACCAAGGTGCTTGTCTATAAAGCTATTGTCCTCCCAACCCTGCTATATGCCTGCGAAACATGGACTGTCTACAGAAGTCACATGCAACTCTTGGAATGATTTCATCAGCGCTGCCTCCGGAAAATCCTGCAAATTTTTGGGAAGACAGGTGGACAAACGTCAGCATGCTGGAAAAAGCAAAGACCACCAGCATTGAAGTGATGGTCCTCCGCCATCAACTCCGCTGGGCCAACCACCTTGTCTGGATGCCCGACCACCATCTCTTAAAGCAGTTACTCTACTCCAAACTCAAGAACGGAAAATGGAATCTTGGTGGACAGGAAAAGAGATTTAAAGATGGGCTCAAAGCCAACCTTAAAATCTCTGGCATAGACACTGAGAACTAGGAAGCCCTGGCCCTTGAGCGATCCAGTTGGATGTCAGCTGTGACCATCAGTGCTGCAGAATTTGAAGAAGCACGAATGGAGAGTGAAAGAGAAACATGCCAGGAGGAAGGTGTGTCAAGCCAACCCCAACCGAGACTGCCTTCCACATGGAAACCAATGCCCTCACTGTGGGAGAAGATGCAGGTCAAGAATCGGGCTCCACTGCCATCTATGGATCCACAAGAATACTGATCATGGAAGACTATCCTACTCATCCAACGATGGATCGCCTAAGTAAATAAGTAAAGTAACTAAAATGTGTCTTGAGTTGCTGGTATTGAGACATTTAAGAGAGCCGTAGACATGGTCTTATATGTAAAATATTGTTTATTTGTTCTGGACCCCTGGTCTTTGGAATGGTTTCAGAAAATTGAGAAGACCACATGTGGGGAATCTTCCCTTAGTATTCCTTTCATTGAACCTGGTATCTCTTGTTGGCATGGTCCTTTCTCCTTCTCTTGACCAAACATACAGCAACAGGAGCAACTGGAGACACCAAATAGTTCATGTATTATTCTCCAGTATTATTCATGTTGAAATGGAAATTCTAAAGCCTCCAGCATCTCCATGAATTTTGGGATCTGTATTTGTAATATAGTAATATAATCACATTCTCTTTAATGCAGTGTATTCAACCAAGTTTTTAGTCTTTATTATTCAAATTTAAGCAAGAGGGAAATGCGGGGATGGGAATTGTGTTAAACTTCATTTCTTAGCAGCCTGAGCCAGATTAGTGAAGTAGATAGATGTTTTAGATTCCTTGCATCTGGCTTTAGAATTCTATGAAACCACTCCAAAAGACAGACTGAAATCATAGCATGGTTTTGAAGGACTATTTAACCTTTTGCTCCAAGTACTAATCTGAAACAGTATACCTGCAATTTACATAAGAAAAAACCTGAAACATATGGAGCTCACCTGAATACAAGAATTAAAAATGGCCTTACCCAATGGTGAAGGATATAAGGAGGGCTGTGGACCAACATTACAGAAAAGACTGTGAGGGGTGAGAGAAAGGAGTTTGGGTGAGAGGATGACACCTTAGACAGTAGCCAGTCTAAAAATTTATAAATTAGGGGGTTTGCCTTCTCCCTCTCTTAGCATTCCAAGGCTTTCTCTAAGGACCTTATCACCCACACCCCCAATGCCATTTCACTAGCAAGCTACTCTGTCATCCTGCACACTGCTACAGTGCAGCAACACTTCCCCTATCCCCTATCTCGTGGTGCCAGAGCGCAGTCTGTTCAGTGCCTTCCAAGTCGCCCAGTCTTCTGGGCACTCAGGAGACTGGGCGACTTGGAAGGCGCTGAACAGACTGCGCTCTGGCACCACGAGATGCAGAGCCAATCTTAAGAAATGGGGCTACAGAGTGGAATCCTCGGCATGTGAGTGCGGAGAAGAACAAACCATTGACCACCTGCTGCAATGCACCCTGAGCCCTGCCACATGCACAATGGAGGACCTTCTTGCGGCAACCCCAGAGGCACTCCAAGTGGCCAGATACTGGTCAAAGGACATTTAACCAAATACCAAATTTGCAAAATCTGTGTGTTTTTTTCTTCCTTTTTCTTTTTAATCTGTGTGTTTGTTTTGCTCTGTTAGATTTGTAATACAATGGTTGCTGATGACACGATAAATATATGGGGGAAGCATCACTGAATCGGAGCATAAATCTGCTGGCTCCATTGTAGCCAGTAAAACGCATGTTGAAAAGGAAGCATCCTAGGATGCTTCCACACTAGTTGTGACAGGGCATCATATGATGAGCTGTACGCCCACCCATCCCTCAACTGGCTGGCAAACATCCTAGGATGCTTAAATTGGTTGGTGTGATGAAGTCCTAAAAGCACATATTCAGGAAACTTAATGGTCTGGAGTCAATGACTTCTTGAGGCCAACTAAGGACACAGCTACACTGAATATATAATCCACTCTGAAACAACTTCAGATTGTAGCAACTCCAAATGCATGCCACCCAAAAATTTTGCAGCAGGAACAAAGGCCTTTTATGCACGTCAAGCAAAGTTAGAGGAAAGTCTGAAATAAGCCCCTAAATGCTCATCAGTGATTCCCAAATATAAACCACATCTCACAGTGAAAGCAGGTCTGACGAATGCAAAGTGCATTGAAGACACCTACCCATGCTGAAGCATTTTGTAAAAATTGAAACAAAAGGGCAGAGACGGCCAAAAAAATTCCCAAGGGGATAGCTGGGCAGCAGGGAGCCAGTTGACCCCCTGGTACAGGTGAATTATTACATTCAGTGTTCACTGCCACTTTCCCCCCTTTTCCCTTTGTGTCTCTGTATTGCTCATGTGCATCTTGGCAGGGAAATGGGGAAAATGTATTTTTTGGCAGGTGTCAAGCTGCAGATATTACAGATTTGGATTCAGTACAAGGCCAACTTCCATGTTTTTGCAGTCACCTTCCTGGCCTCAAATCTGTTCCAAAAATGGCAATCTAATTGCCCATACTGCAAACTAGTTTCTGCCAACCAGATTCCAAACAGACCTAATTGGTCAATGTTGATCAGCTCTATGTGAGGCCTGGAGACAGTAGGGCTTTAATACAGAATAAATATGTACTGGTGTCGCTGCTTCCTTTTAAAACACTATCCTGAGTGAGAGGACTTGCTGTAAGTGGGGTTGACCTTGACTGTTTGTTTGTTTGTATGTATGTTTGTTTGTTTATTGAATTTACAGAAAAGCCCTTCACATTCACAGCAGTTAAAAATGCAGAACCCCCATGAAAGTGGAAAAATCATTAATATCATAAGAGCTCCCAAACATGAATGCTCCAGAGTCCTGTCAACAGTGCCAGTCCATCGCTTCCTTTCACATCTTGCCATCAGAATGCTTTAGCCAGATTGTAAACTCTTTGGTAGCTCATTGACTCCTCACCTCACTCTTCTTCTTCCCAATCTTCTCATCTCAATCATGTCTACATCCATCTCTGGCCACAAGATTCCTTTCAGCTTTAGTTGGGCGATTTCAACTATCCCGATATTTGCTGGAAAACAAACTCGGCCAAGAGTACAAGGTCCAACAAATTCCTCGCTTGCCTTGCAGACAATTTCATGGTCCAGAAGGTAGAAGAGGCAACAAGGGGGTTAGTTACTCTTGATCTCATCCTAACAAATGCGGAGAACCTGATCGATGCGGTTGAAGTGGTCGGATCCTTAGGGGCAAGTGACCATGTGCTCCTGCAATTTGAGGTACAAAGGAAGGCCGAAACTAAGACAAGTCAAACTCGCATTTTGGACTTTAGGAGAGCTGATTTCCAAAAAATGAAGGAAACGCTGAGCAGCATTCCGTGGACGCAGATACTAAAAGATAAGGGAGTTACGGATGGATGGGATTTTCTCAAGAGTGAAATACTCAAGGCACAATTGCAAACTGTGCCAACAAAGAGAAAAAATAGGACAAGTGCAAAGAAGCCAGAATGGATGTCCAAAGAACTTCTAACTGTGCTAAAACACAAAAGAGACATGCACAAGAAGTGGAAAAAGGGAGAAATCACCAATGAAGAATTCAAACAAATAGCCAACACCTGTAGGGAAAAGGTCCGCAAGGCTAAAGCACAAAACGAGCTCAGGCTTGCCAGGGACATTAAAAACAATAAAAAGGGCTTCTTTTCTTATGTCAGTAGAAAAAGGAAAAACAAGGAGGCGATAGGGCCTCTTCGAGGAGAAGATGGGGCAATGCTGACAGGGAATAGGGAAAAGGCAGAACTCTTTGCCTCGGTCTTCTCACAAAAAGAAGGTCATCTTCAACCTCAGCAAGATGGAGTGGATGAGGGATTAGAGGACATCCAACCCCAAATTGGGAAACAAGTCGTCCAGGAATACCAGGCCGCTCTAAATGAGTTCAAGTCCCCAGGACCAGATCAACTACACCCCAGAGTATTGAAGGAACTAGCAGAAGTCATTTCGGAACCATTGGCAACCATTTTTGAGAGTTCTTGGAGAACGGGAAAAGTTCCAGCAGACTGGAGGAGGGCCAATGTGGTCCCAATCTTCAAAAAGGGAAAAAAGGATGACCCAAACAATTACCGTCCGGTCAGCCTCACGTCCATACCAGGCAAGATTCTGGAAAAGATTGTTAAGGAAGTGGTCTGCAAACACTTAGAAACAAATGCGGTCATCGCTAATAGTCAACATGGATTTATCAAAAACAAGTCATGCCAGACTAATCTGATCTCTTTTTTTTGATAGAGTTACAAGCTGGGTAGATGCGGGGAATGCCGTGGATGTGGCGTACCTGGATTTCAGTAAGGCCTTTGACAAGGTCCCCCATGACCTTCTGGCAAACAAACTAGTCCAATGTGGGCTAGGCAAAACTACGGTGAGGTGGATCTGTAATTGGTTAAATGGACGAACCAATGCTTCTTCTTCATCTTGTAAAGAAGTGATGAGCGGAGTGCCACAGGGTTCTGTCCTGGGCCCGGTCCTGTTCAACATCTTTATTAATGACTTAGATGAAGGGCTAGAAGGCAGGATCATCAAGTTTGCAGATGACACCAAATTGGGAGGGATAGCCAATACCCCAGAGGACAGGAGCAGAATTCAAAATGATCTTGACAGATTAGAGAGATGGGCCAAAACTAACAAAATGAAGTTCAACAGTGACAAATGCAAGATATTCCGCTTTGGCAGGAAAAACGAAATGCAAAGATACAGAATGGGGGAGGCCTAGTTTGAGAGGAGTACGTGTGAAAAAGATCTTGGAGTCCTCGTGGACAACAAGTTAAACATGAGCCAACAATGTGATGTGGCGGCAAAAAAAGCCAATGGGATTTTGGCTTGCATCAATAGGAGCATAGTGTCTAGATCTAGGGAAGTAATGCTACCCCTCTATTCCGCTTTGGTTAGACCACACCTGGAATATTGTGTCCAATTCTGGGCACCACAATTCAAGAGAGATATTGACAAGCTGGAATGTGTCCAGAGGAGGGCGACTAAAATGATCAAGGGTCTGGAGAACAAGCCCTATGAGGAGCGGCTTAAGGAGCTGGGCATATTTAGCCTGAAGAAGAGAAGGCTGAGAGGAGATATGATAGCCATGTATAAATATGTGAGAGGAAGCCACAGGGAGGAGGGAGCAAGCTTGTTTTCTGCTTCCTTGGAGACTAGGACGCGGAAAAATGGCTTCAAACTACAAGAGAGGAGATTCCATCTGAACACGAGGAAGAACTTCCTGACTGTGAGAGCCGTTCAGCAGCGGAACTCATTGCCCCAGAGTGTGGTGGAGGTTCCTTCTTTGGAAGCTTTTAAGCAGAGGCTGGATGGCCATCTGTCAGGGGTGATTTGAATGCAATATTCCTGCTTCTTGGCAGGGGGTTGGACTGGATGGCCCCTGCGGTCTCTTCCAACTCTTTGATTCTATGATTCTATGATCTATGATTCTATGACCTCTCTACCACACTCTTCTTCCCCGTAATCATCTTCCTCTCAATTTCCTGTCCTCCCAACTGCAAAGCAAGTGCTCAAAGAAACCATTGGGCAACCAATATTTCACCTAATGTGCCACTGGGTCCAGTAGAGGCCAGATACTTTGCTGAGCAGTCAAATAAAATGGAAACACAAAGGTGCCCTTACAGTCAATGGGCATCAATGAAAATTGGAGCGGTTGTGCTTATTGTGTGTGCCCTGCAGAGTGTGATTCTGCTGAAATGAACTGTTTGCTAAATCACAGTTGGTTTTATGAAATGGCTGATGGTGAGTGAGGAGCTGCTGTTATATTCAGCTCTTCACAGTGGAAGTCAGTGTTTAGCCTTAAGGTTGGGGCACTTTAACAGACATGTTTTCCTCAAACAAACACAATTTGGATTCTTCATGCAGATATTTCCATGTCCCAAGGAAGTGAGTTTTCACCCACTGGTCTAACATGTGTTCTTTGTGGCTCTTATGCCTTGATTAAAGAGGGTAAGGGAGGGAGATTGAGATGGAAGTCTGTCTCTGGATAAAAGCTGTGGTAAGTATTGCCAAGAAAATAATGAAGCATTCCAGTTCATTATGCTTTTGCAGAGTTTAATCAAAGGAGCAATGGACTGTACAAGCACCTGAGGCATCATGGAGAGAGGATTTCAATACCAAATTCTTTCATCTGTATTTGTGGCAACAGCATTTCAGTAAACCATTTTTAAATGACACAACGGATCCTATTGGGAAGATATTTGATGGAAGAACTATACAAGCTCTTATGTAACCAAAGGGAGGGTGTTTTATTTTTATTTATTTTTAAGTGAAGGAATCAACAAGTTTGGAAGCAGTGACTCATTGCCAATTTTAGCTTTGATTTATAAAAAATTAATGCAATTTGTTTGCTATCTTATGGTTCACTGGATGGTAGCGGGAATTCTTTTGCTACTGTCTGCCAGGATTCACAAAGCAATTTGTGTCTGAATCTCAGAAATAGTATATTGCACTAATAAAATTAAAACAAAGCCAACAAAGATCAAATCTGAACTGGTAATTATGTAAATTCCATATCTGGACGGACACACCACGGTCTCTAATCAGGAAATGGTAAATGCAAATAAGCATGCTTTGTGTTCCTGTAACACAGAAATGTCTTTTACATGCAAAAGATATTGACATTACAAAATTGCAAAATACCCTGATATAGTTGCATTACATTTACTAAGAGTGATTGCAGGAAAGGGCAAACTAAGCATGATGTTGAACTTTTATCCCCCTTTCAAAAGCAGCAGCAACCACTATATCATATCATTAATCTGGTTTCTTAATCCCTCCCCCATGGTTTCTTTAAATCTGAGTTTTATGAAAAAATGGGATATCCAATCACACATCTGCTGCTGCCTCACAGCCTTGAAATGTTACTTTTTGCACAACAGAGCCCAGAATAATTCAGCCAGCATGATCCCTGCTAGCTGGGTATTCAAAAGAGTAACTTTCCCTTGGGTTTATGTAATTTAGTTTTCAGTTTAATCATCTAAATTCAAACAACAAGACAAGACATGGGCCAAGATCTGTAAGAAGAAATGTATCCTATGTATTTGTATTAACATGACAGCCATTTCTAGAAATCCATACTAAAGGAATGCTGTTGTGCACTAGAGCAGGAGTGGGAAGCCTGTGGTCCTCCAGATCTTGCCAAGTTACATCTCCCACTATTAACCATGGCTGAAAATTAGGTTATAATGAAACCTCAGAATAGAGTTCTTTTTGAGGCTGCATTCCGGAATGTTGTTTGGTTGTAATGGCCCAACCCAGGTGTAACACTGCAGTATCTTGAAGATCCACTATTGCTGATGTAGCATCGATTTCCGCAACTAGCACAAATAAAGTGTAAGATTCCATTGAAATCTTTCAAAATACATGTTACTTAATAACTTTGTGTTGAGAGTACTATATTGATGTGAAACACAGCTTTATGGTGTGCCATTCTATTTTCAAAATACCCTAATTGCTTCCACCCACTGTTTTGATTGACAGCTTCTCTTTTCTAGGGAACCTGAATTCAACTTAGGGTTTTAGTTCAGGAAATATTTGAATCGATATTTAGGGATTTGGCATATTCATTAAACAACTCAGAAAGTCGTTTCTTTCAGCCTGTGCAAACAGTGAAGGGGGACAAAGTCTTGCTACAGTCTATGAAGGATGCAAATAAGAAGAAATTTAAACAGTAGTAGTATCTCATTAGCAAGAACAAACAGAAAGATTTGTGCTGCTCTTATCATTGAGCTTTTGCAATTCCCTCCAGGGATTCAGTTCAATTAGTTATTTCATATTAATCACAGTCTGAACTGTTGATTCTTCCTGTGGAAAGCAGTCCTCTACTCTCAATTGAGTGTAAAAGCAAAGACAATACAAATATTTTATTGTAGCTTTCATTCACTAGCAAGGACAGCAGTTTAGCTGTTAAGGCAAAGTATAATATTCTGTGCGAATAGTCTGCACATACAGAGAGATCAATTTCTATCATAACCAAACTTACATAGTATAGAGATTAATATGGACTTTATCTCTCAGAGGTGGTAAAGTGGCACAATAGCATGACATTGTGTGATACCCATTGCTAATCCAACACTTCTTCATGCTGAAACCATCAGGAGCTACTGATGGGAAAAGTTTGTCAATACCCCGGATCGTTTCATGGTCCCAGGACTTACCTCACGCAATGAGGTCCCTCAGCTTCTGTGATGACATCCTCTCCTCTCCCTTACTGATTTTTAATGCAGTTTTATTTTATTTTATTTATTTTTGACATTGCAAAGTATCTCAAAAAGAAAAAAACAAAAGAATGGAGTTATTAATTTATTCACTTTTTTATCCTGCCTTTATCCCAGTATAGAGACTCAAGGTAGCCATCAGAGACTCTGAGACCCAGAAAATCTAAACCTGGCAAGGTAGCAAACTGTCCATGACAACGGCACTGTAGAGAGCTTCTCTATTCCCAGATCACCATCATCCTAAGCCCCTATACAGAATACAAGGTCTATAGTGTGTCCAGCAGCATGCATGGGGCGAGATACAAATTGGGACAGACCCATGGTTGTCAGGGCAGAAATGAAGTTCTCATCCATTCTCAACAGGGCAACCTCAGCATGGATGCTGAAGTTTCCCAGTATCACAAGTTGTCAAGACCCCAACATCACCCCTAAGACCACCCTGGTTAGTTCAAGAAGAGAGACTGTCTGTCTTTGCTCTCCACTTTTAGGTAAACACACTCAAACGCTGTAGACTGAGAACAGGGCATCTTGTCAGGAGGATATTTTCCTGATAGATCACTGCAACTCCACTTCCCTGCCCCCAAGCCTTGCACAGAGAAACCTGGGTGGGCAGAGCTGAGAGAGATTGGCTCCCCCAGTCTCATCCAGCCAGGTCTCTGTAATACATGCTAAGTTGGAATGCTCATCCAAGATCAAGTTCTGAATGGCCTTTGTTTTGCCATTTACCAACTTGGCATTCAGGTCCACATTATTTGGGATAGGAGGTGAGACATTTTTGGGGTGACGAGCACCTTATGATAACTCTGCCTGTAATACAACTATTTCCCATTACTGTATCTCCCTCTATTCTGTATAACTGGGATGGCTGTTCAGTGAGGTCCATTCCTCACTCTCTTGGAATGACACCTTCTTTCCTCACAAGTAGTCTATTGTTTACTATGGGCAGTAGCCAAGTGTGCGTGAAAAGAGTCCCTTACCCTTTGGGCACTTTTGAAGTGGCTACCCTAAAGGGTTGACCCTCTTTTATGTTGTCCCCCTCAGCGATGACCCTGCCAGTCATGGACCTGCCTGCACAGGACTCTGGGTGTTATCAGGTAGCTCCTTCACTTTACAGATGGGGAAGTTTGGCTATGCCAGAAGCAACTACTGAGTCAGGCTGGTGGTAGGGCTAAGTCTCTTTCTAATTAAGCTGCTTATACATAATTAGCAACATGCAAAAGTCAGGCTTGTTTATGTCATTGCATTTTCAATTTCCATGTATGGTTGTGTTAGCTGGACAGTAACTAAAATGAATAGAAAAAGAATCAATTCATTTGAGATGTGGATCTGAAGGAGAGTTCTATGAATGCTGTGGGCTGCCACCCCACCACTCAAAAATGGGTCTTAGAATACATCAAGCCTGAACGGAGGCTATTGTACTCTGGCCTAACCTTGAGATATCATGACACATTTTCAAAGATGATAATGCTGGAAAAAGTGGGAGACAGTTGGAAAAAATAGACCACATTACAGATGTATAGATTCAATTAAGAAAGTCACCTTTCTTAGTTTAAGGCTGGACTACTGACTAGGTGTCTTAGAGATGTCTCATTTCTTGTGTTGCTAGATTTCAACTTTCTAGAAAATAAGAACAAAAATATAGACTTAGTTTTGCCAGACCACACTGAGTCAAGCACACAGTTTTAAACAGCCTTCCCACAGAAGACATGCAGACAATTCTTTATTTCCCAATGGACTGTTTTCCTATTCTGAACACAGAATAAATAAATCCCCCTGAGACTAAATTAGTGTCTAGCTAGTGGTTATCTTAATTTTTTATAGAATGCCAAAGCATGGTTTCTTTTACATTTAAGGTAAGGAATTGAGCATATAGAAGTTTTTTTATTCGTTTGTTTGGGGTTTTTTTTTTTGACTTTTTAGTTTAGTCTTGTTGTTGTTGTTTTTGTTGTTTTAATTTTTTCTTTTGCTTTTTTTTTGCTTTTTTCTTTTTTAATTTTTTTGCTTTTTAAGGATTGTAGTAGGTAGGTATATACTTATACACATGAACTCATGCCTTATTTCTGGCTTGTGCCTTCATGTTCCTTCTTATTTATTTTACAAAAATCCTGCTTTAATACTCAAATGGACCTCATGTCCCCCAGCATTATTCTGGAGCATTTTGCAGAAAAACTAGTGATTGCTACCAAAAATCATACTAGGTAAGATATACAGTCAGCCCTCCATATCCATAGATTATTCTGCATTCATGGATTCAACCACCAAAGTCCTAAAAGATTTAAAAAAATCAAATATTAAACCTAGATTTTAACACATATGAAGTAATGTGCTAATGTTTAAAGATATTCTGCTGTAGCCACCTGCAATTTCACAGGTCTTCGGGTTCTCTCTGGCATTCATTTGCTTTGCATTTTATATAAGGGACACCAATGTATATAATGAGACTTGAACATCTATGTATTTTGGGATTCATAGGGGATCCTGGAACCAAACCTCAGCTCATACAATGGGCCCACTATATAGAAACTCACTGCATGAACCTTGCCCAAGTCACAATTTTTCAGGCTTAGAGGAACACAAAGGCAAACCCCCAGTGAACAAATCCTGTGATAGTTTCACTTTATGGTTTCCATAAGCTGGAAACAACCGGAAGGCACACAAAAACAACAATGACAACTGATCCACTGAATTCATGTAATTGTTCCACAGAAATGTTATGAATGGAATGGCCACTTACAACTCTCCATTAACCATTCAGACTGGATCCAGTCTCATTTTGTACTGTTATTCAATTTTCCACTATTGCTACTGTTTTATTCACTTCCCCTTTCTCTCCTTTTCTTTTGTTTACCATCAGTGTTAGCCTGATGGTAAACAAAAGTGTTGTATATAATATAAGCAGCAGATTGTCATCATTTCACAGATCATCTAATACATTTTGCTGTGGTTTTCATGCCAACTGTAACTGCCATCTTCATATCTTGTACTGTTTATTATGTTCAGAGCAGTGGAATGCCATCACGATGGGGGACACAATGCATCCGGATGGAAAAACTGCATGGTGGTGTTTCTGCTGAGAGGGTAATGAATCCCTGCTCACAGATAGACAAGACAGTGTTTTTACACCGTCTTCTGGGGAAAGCTGAGAAATCTGTGAATGCAATGAGCAACTAAGCTAAATTCTCATCACAAAACTGTTAAACTGTAGCACTTATAATGTACCAGTTGCATTGATTGCTACATTTTACCGACTACTACAGAATTGCAACTTAATACCTATTGAAATTCCAAAACCCAAAAACACAGATATGTACTCACATACACATAAAAACGAAAGCAATATACAAACAAACAGATAAATCTTGAACTTGCCACTCATTATCTGATGGCTGTATGTCTTTGGGTTGTTGTAGTTTTTTTTGGGCTGTATGGCCATGGTCTAGAGGCATTCCCTCCTGACGTTTCACCTGCATCTATGGCAAGCATCCATAGATGCAGGCGAAATGTCAGGAAAGAATGCCTCTAGACCATGGTCATACAGCCCAAAAAAACCTACAACAACCCAGTGATTCTGGCCATGAAAGCCTTCGACAATATGTTGTATGTCTTATTAGTCTACTTCTTTTAAATTATATGTAACTAGCTGTGCCCTGCCACGCGTTGCTGTGGCCTATAGTAAAACTTATCAAAGTTGAGGTAGATACCTGGACTATTATGTGTGTGCAGCGGCGGGGGGAATGATGGAGCCTGGGGTTGTGTGTGTGTGTGCGGCAGCGGGGGGAGTGGGGTTGCGTGTGTGTGTGTGGCGGCGGGGGGAATGATGGAGCGTGGGGTTGCGTGTGTGTGTGAGGCGGCGAGGGAGTGATGGAACGTGGGGTTGCGTGTGTGTGTGCGGCGGCGGGGGGAGTGATGGAGCATGGGGTTGCGTGTGTGTGCAGGGGCAGGGGGAGTGGGGTTGCGTGTGTGTGGCGGCGGAGGGAGTGATGGAGCGTGGGGTTGCGTGTGTGTGTGTGCGGCGGCAGGGGAGTGATGTAGCGTGGGGTTGCGTGTGTGTGCGGCGATGGGGGAGTGGGGTTGCGTGTGTGTGTGTGCGGCGGCGGGGGGAGTGATGGAGCGTGGGGTTGCGTGTGTGTGTCCAGCGGCGGGGCGAGTGAGGTTGCGTGTGTGTGGCAGCGGAGGGAGTGATGGAGCGTGGGGTTGCGTGTGTGTGTGCGGCGGCGGGGGGAGTGATAGAGCGTGGGGTTGCGTGTGTGTGTGCGGCGGCGGGGGGAATGATGGAGCCTGGGGTTGCGTGTGTGTGTGTGGCGGCGGGGGGAGTGGGGTTGCGTGTGTGTGTGCGGCGGCGGGGGGAGTGATGGAGCGTGGGGTTGCGTGTGTGTGTGTGCGGCGGCGGGGGAGTGATGTAGCGTGGGGTTGCGTGTGTGTGTGCGGCGGCGGGGGGAGTGGGGTTGCGTGTGTGTGTGTGCGGCGGGGGGAGTGAGGTTGCGTGTGTGTGGCGGTGGAGGGAGTGATGGAGTGTGGGGTTGCGTGTGTGTGTGCGGCGGTGGGGGGAATGATGGAGCCTGGGGTTGCGTGTGTGTGTGTAGCGGCGGGGGGAGTGATGGAGCGTGGGGTTGTGTGTGTGCGTGCGGCAGGGTGTGTGTGTGTGCGGGAAGCGGCGCAGGGGGCTTGGAGTGGGCATGGCTTCTGCAGAGGGAACGTTGGCCAGAAGGCTGTGTGCGCGCGCCAGGGAACTTGCGGCTGGGCACCAATGCGTATGCTCAGTTGTTTTGCCGTTTTGTGAGTGTGTTGTTGTGTTGTTTTTCATTTTGAGTAGATATGTTTGTACCTTGTGGGTTGTGTTATGGGCATGGGAATTTTGGTTAAGTTTCGTTGGGGGGTTGTGGAGTTTTGTTGTTTTGCCGTTTTGTGAGTGTGTTGTTGTGTTGTTTTTCATTTTGAGTAGATATGTTTGTACCTTGTGGGTTGTATTATGGGCATGGGAATTTTGGTTAAGTTTCGTTGGGGTTTTTTTGAGTTTTGTTGTTTTGCCATTTTGTGAGTGTGTTGTTGTGTTGTTTTTCATTTTGAGTAGATATGTTTGTACCTTGTGGGTTGTGTTATGGGCATGGGAATTTTGGTTAAGTTTCGTTGGGGGGTTGTGGAGTTTTGTTGTTTTGCCGTTTTGTGAGTGTGTTGTTGTGTTGTTTTTCATTTTGAGTAGATATGTTTGTACCTTGTGGGTTGTATTATGGGCATGGGAATTTTGGTTAAGTTTCGTTAGGGGGTTGTGGAGTTTTGCTGTCCAGTTGAACCAACCTAACAGATTTATATATATAGATTACATTTCTATTTTTGATAACCCTCTACTACTGCATGAATGTTGACAATTGTGCCCATCGTTGTTGTGAAAAGGTAAGAAACAAGTCCCAATCTTTCTTGAAGTTGGTCAAACATTTTTCCTTAATCATAATTTATCCATCTCAGCTAGCTGAAAAATCTTCATCAGCCGGAGGTTTTTTTGTTTTGTTTTTGTTTTGTTTTGAATAACTTGTTCCTTCCATTTCTGAGCATAAACAATTCTACTGCAGTTATTGTATTGTAATAATATATTTTACAATATTATATATTGTAATAATCTTCTAGATTTTCTTTCTAAATGGTCATTCAGCATTCCCAACAAATAAAACTCTAGTCTCATTATGGAATTAACCTTAATTAATTCTTCCAGAATCATTACCAGTCATGTTACCAATCAGTCCAATATTTCTGGACCTTTCTATGAGACTATCACATGTAATAAAATGGTCAAACATTGTGTTCATATTTCTAACATTTATTAGAGCTGCCTTTATGCATCTAGCAAAGTTTCTGTGATGTCAAATACAATATCTACATAATCTCGTTTTTTCTTTCAAATCATTACTTAAAGAAAATGCCAAACCCTTCTTCCACACCATCGTCCATTGTTCCAACTGGATATGCATACCTATACATTTTAAATTCATTCAACTGCCATACAACCTTTCACATGTTCTGCCTCAACTTCACATTTATAAACTTTAGTAATCATATGATCATTGCCTGAGCACAATATATTTTCAAATTGTTTCAAATCCATTCAGAGAGAATTTTATCCATCATAAATTGCCTAGTAATCTATCTATGAACAAACCATTGTATTGAGTAATCCTCCATCATTAACTCTTCTCTCCTATTTTACCTATACTTAATTATCTATTTTAACAAATCTTTATGTCAGCTCATTTCCCTCTAAATAATTATCTCTTCAAAACAATGCTTCATGAGGACAGTACCATAATGGCAACTTTGAATAAAATCCATTTCCTGTTTATTCCATATTTGCAGTAGTGATCTCCTTGTGAACTGGTTATTAAAACTTGAGTTTTTAAAATTTATCATACCAAAAATATACTCCAAATTTCAAATCAATATCCTCTAGTGGCAATAGTCTTTTGTTTTCAATTTTAACCAGTCGTTCAGCCATGTCAAACACAAGCGTAGCAATACATTTTCAAATTGGGAAGGCTGCTACCCCGCTCTTTTCTTATCAGCTGGAAATGTCTTAAATATGACTCTGGGTCCTTTCCTTACCAAATGAAAGCTGACAAGTGTTTTTTTGCCATTTTTTAAATGGAACATCATTAACATGATTGATAATTATTGAAATAAGAACAACATATTTGGTAAAACATTTATCTTAATAACTGAAATTCTATCAATAACTGACAGTTTTAGCCCATTCCATCTATGCAAGTCTTTTGAAAATCTTATTCCTTATTTTACCTTCTGGATGTGCTCTTTAGCAACTATCTTTAGCAAAATAACTATCTTTAGCAAAATAACATATATTAAGCAAGTAAGTTGGGCAAAGAAAGGAGAGTGGTCTGAGCTGGGGTGTGTGTGTGCTGTTACGCTAGAAGTCTATTATGATATCATATCCAACAGTGGCTCTGTGCAATATTGGCAGTTTTAGCAACTCATTTAGACTACTGCAGTGCTCTCTATGTGGGGCTGCCTTTGAAGACAGTTCAGAAGCTGCACTCTGTGATTGCTTCCCATCTTTGGAACTCCCTCCCTAAAGCTCCCACCCTCCTCTCCTTTAAGAAACTTCTGAAAACACACCAATGCATATGGAGAGGAGGAGGATTATGACTGCTGGCTGATCTACGTGTATTAGACAGATGTTATGATACATCTTAAATGAAACTCCATTGTCAGACATTTTTACTGTAATATCTCATAATTTGTTTTTAGGGTTTACATTGTAATGTGTAATGTTTTAGTTTTTATGTTTTAGTTTTTATGTCTTGATGGCTTCTTGTTGTTTTTATTTTTTTAATACTTAATTCTTTTGTTGTAAGTTCTCTGTTGTTACTCGCCATGATTGTTTCAATGTGTCTGCACCTATTTTGGGGTGTTGAATGTTTGCCTTTTTATTTGTAAACCACCCTGAGTCCTTCTGGGGAGAGAGGGCATTTTAGAAATAAAGTATTATGATTATGATTTCGATTACTGGACCTCAAAAATGAATCACAGTTTACCCTCCTTTGTTTTAGAGTGGAAAGCTTTAGATGAAGAACACCAATAACAAAGTCTTGAGATAGTGTTTTTTCCCCCCTTCTTATTCCTGCCAAGCGCTGATTCAGATCAAATCATACAGTCCAACTACAACAGTAAGTCAAACAGGAGCAGGAACCTGGGGCATTTATGCAGAGGATGATGGAAAGACATGAAGAATAATTTAAAGCAATGAGTAACAGCACCTGAAATGATGTAGTGGCATTTGCTTCCTACTTGTAACAGTCAGGGCAGACTCTCCTTGACTTCATGTTCTTTGTTGCACTGAGTCATGACTGACTGGCTGCTCTAAATATTTCATCCTGCACTGATAGATAAAACCTTGATCTTCTGGCCCAATGCTATGCTAGCTAGAGATAGTCCACACTTATTGCAGAGTTTCACTCCATTTTTGTTTAAAGCTTTTTCAGGAGTTTAGGTTTGTTTTGTTTTTCAGAAGGTCGCTCAAGTTCAACACAGTGTTTGGATGTAACATGTTTGATCTTTTTTTATTCCCTGTATATTTTCTACAGCCATAATTTTAGATTGATTCAGAAGACAACCTAGTGTGTCAAAGAACAATGTCCTTTGTACCATTATTTGTTTTAAAAATTCTGATATATGCTCCAAGCAGTTTGTTTTTTAGCCTGTGGGTAACACAGATTCATTTGCAATCAGTTTCTGGTTATCTTTACAATTTAATTTAACCAACATTTTAATTAGTAATACATTCTTAGCAAAAAGAAAAGGTCTACCAATCACTATAAAACTAGACTCAAATTAGAGTCATAAATATGAGTCTAATTAATAGTATAGAGGGAATATATTCCCCTATTTATTTTGCTACAGGTGAATGGGAAGATGGGGGTTCTTACCATTATCTATTATTATTTAGCATAGTTAGTGGTATCTCCAAAATGCCATGTAGCTATGTGGATGTGGAAGAGTAGGTGTAGACTGACCAGGGCTACCTGTTCCACAAAATAGAATCAAAGAGTTGAAAGGGAATCACAAGGGCCATCCAGTCCATGTCCTGCCTTGCAGAAGTGCATCCCCAAAGATAGCTGTACAACTTTTGTTTAAAGACTTGTAAAGAAGGAGAGTCTATCACTTTCCAAGACAGGCTGTATGATGACTCCATGTTTATTTTTAATTCTCCATTTTTTCACATCAAACTTCAGCATTCTAGGTGTTACCAGACTCCAACAAAATATATGGAGATTAAGAAACGAAGGCCAAGATCTTGCATCAGGAGGCAGAATAGACAGGCAGAATTATATTACATCTCTCATCTTCCAGAATTCACATTCTACCTGTAGGCTCATCATCCTAAACAATTCAGTAGCTAGTGTAAAAAAAGCTGTCTATGTCCTAATAGCTAGACACACAACAAAAATGTCATCCTCTGGGATCTGTGGAGAACATCTAGCAATTCTCAGAGGATACTCAGTATCCCCCTCCTAAATCTCAATTTCTCACTAAATAGCTAGTGACAGATAAATGAAGAAGGTGCCATGGATCAGTATCTGGTGTGTTCAAAACACAAGGACATCTCCATGCCATTTGTTTCATAACCAAAGTCAAGGAATGAAAACATTTGGGGCCCTGAGCAGGAAGAAGCCTGATGGCATGAACTGGCTCAAATGAGAAGAACTGAAGGCTGGTTGGAGGATCTTTCAGGAGTTGAGAAGGTGAGGTTTGGGGGGATTGAGACTGAGAAGCTGCCAGTATTTTCTTCATGCATAACTTTGCTGTATAGTGGTAACCTGGCAATTAAGAAATTTCCAAGATTTCCTTGTGGATGTATTTTAAAAAATATTTTTATGAATCATATAAAGAAAAATAAGGTAATATTTACAGATTATATAAAAAGCTCAAATGAGAGAGACAAGTAGGGATGGAAAGGGAGAGGATAGCTGTCAATAGAAAAAAGAAATCAGAGAAAAAAGGACTGTGATTGGGGATAGAGAGGGAAGGAAAAAAGGAATTGTTAAGGGATGTTGTTGACTTCCAATCTCTTTCATCTGGAGAGTGAATCTTTATCTCCAATTCTTATTAATATGTTCCACTCCCTCTCAAAGTTTTCTTCTATTAGATAATCATCTTCATTTTTCTTGGTTTTTCCCCCCTTGTGGATGTACAGGGTTAGTCAAACTGCATAGGCCAATAAGCCATTCAATTGAATGGCTTATTGGCCTATGCATTTTGACTAACCCTGTATTTAACTGCTACCAAGGTTTTGCAATCATCATAGAAGGTGAGTTTTGAAGGATTGGGATTTAAATTAATTCCTTGCCTTGCATCAACCTAGAATAAAACATATACAGGTGGAAGTTGGACTTGTGCCTGCCTATATCACTAATGATGCCATCCAAAAATGGAAAGTGTTGAGTTGCTCTGAAAAATGTCAAACATATCAAAGCTTACATCTCAGGTATAGCTGGCAGAACACAGCATTTATCCCAGAACAGAGGTGCTTTCTCACTTGAAATTCTGAGGTTCATTATTTTTAGATTGACCACGCTGCACTCTTGTTGGCATGCCTTTCCTTCCTTTCAAAAAGAGATGTTGACAAATTACCCAGCATTGCAATCAAATCCTGTTCTTAGAAGAAGGAAAACAGCCATATAATTTATTGCTTTACTTTTCTGCCAAATATAGACAATAGCTATTTATATTATTTATCCTAGAACAATAATTTTCTTTTGCTAAATGAATTTCCTTATTCATAAAAGAAGGAAGAGGACTGTCTTGGCTGCAATTTGAATCCAAATGAGTCACTTCTTTGAATCTACAATCTAGCAGTGACAGAGGTGAAGATTACGGGCAGAATCATAAACCTTCAAAGTCCTCCAACCCAGCAGGATCAAGGCAGAAGCAAATATTCAGGAGTTGATTTATTCCTCCATGCTGCTTCCATAATTTGGCCTTTTTTACAGTGACACACTTAAATTCTGATTTGCAGTGAGCAGCACTGTACTGATTTTCACAAGACAGCACATTTCTGGCTTCTTGCTGAAGTCATAATGCATCCTAAAACAGGGAAAACAATGCAAAGCATCAAAACTCCTGATATTGAGAATAATGACTCCTATAAATTGTGTGCATTACTCAATGCCACATTATTTCCATGAATGTGAAATAACATATCACATACTAATACCACTGGGTCTTTGCCTCTAGTTTGGTTCTATGGTTATCTAAACATAATCATTTAATTGTACTAGTACTCAGTGAGGTGACAGTTTGCAGGAACATGTATTATGATGTCCATGTATCCTCCCTAAGTGATTTTAGAATGATCTTCCCTGGATGGTGAGTCATTCAGCCTAAATTAACAAGAAACATAGTATTATTTTAAAGATAATTAAAATATTTGACAGAGGGAAATTTAACTAGGAATTAAAATAAAGGAAGATGGTGGTTCGGGTTGCTTAGGCCTAGTGTTTCATGTTCATCATATTTTAGATTTCAAAACCTTGCCTTTTGCCAGAGATACATGTTTGTATGGAGCCATGGAGTTCTGAGCATATATGGCTGACATCCTGTTAAAGATGTATACCAACCTGTCTTTTTAATTGTATCATTTATATCATTTTGTTTGCATGCTATCCCTCTCCTGAGCGTGACCCAAGGGGGCTCCTAGAAAGAGTTAATTAAAAGGCAAAAAATTAAAATAAAATCATCATATAAAACAGTACAGTATCATTGAAAAAACATAGTTATAAAAGATACATAAAACATCCTCTTTCTTTGCACCCAGAACGCCTCCTGCTCACAACTGCTAATACTTGTGATACCACTGTTATAGAAGAGGGACAATAGGAAGAGGATTGGGTAGTGAGGATTATACTTTTATCCCCCTGAAATCTGAAGGAACAGCAATGCCATTGTTCTTCTATTATGGGGGTTCCTAAACTTTGGTCCTTTGGTCCTTCAATTGTTTTGGGGTTCAGTTCCTCCCCTCAGCAACAATACTACATCTGCCTGCCACCTCAGGAGGAGAAGGAAGAAATTCTGCTGCTTCTCTCCAGCCCCCGCCCCCGCCCCCGCCCCCGCCCCCGCCCCTGCCCCTGAGTCAGCTAAGAGGAGGAAGGGGACTGAGGAAGAGACTTTAAAAACACCTGTGTCCTGGCTGTTGCTTACTACATCTGCCTGCCACCTCAGAAGGAGAAGGAGGAAATCCTGCTGCTACTCTCCACTGCCCCACCCCTCCCCCACCCCCCAGCCAGCTAAAAAGAGGAAGGGGACTGAGGAAGAGTCTTTAAAAACATCTGTCTCCTGGCTGTTACTTACTACATCTGCCTGCCACCTCAGGAGGAGAAAGAGGAAGAGGAAAGAGAAAGAGGAAATCCTGCTGCTACTCTCCCCTTCCCAAGCCAGCTAAGAGGAGGAAGGGGACTGAGGAAGTTACTTTTAAAAACACCTGTGTCCTGGCTGTTGCTTAAACTGCCTTGAGTCACTGAAAGGCTGTACACAAATACAGTAAATAAATAATTAAATAAACTTCTTCAATGGCCAGGAATACTGAGAGCAGAAGTCCCAAACACCTGGAAGACCAAAGTTTGGGAATACCTAAATATTGCAAACTGCAAAAGTATGGAAAGGTAATCATACCTGTCCAGTTACCTCCCAGCCTCCCTCCCCCGAAATTGTTTAACAGTGGCAATAGGGCTGGGCGGTTTCGTTTCGTAATTTCGTAATTCGTTAAACATTCGTTATTTTTTTTGTTAACAAAGCGATAACGAACCATCCAGGAGCATCTAAAAAACGAAATGAATTTTAAAATTCGTTTCGTAATTGTTTTGTATTCGTTTTGTATTCGTTTCATTATCGTTTTGAAATCGTTTCGTTATTATTTCCGCATGTCTGGGGCAAGTTTTATAGTTGTTGTTTGTTTAATCAGTGAAAAAAAATTATAAATATCACACCAACAGTCAACAACAGAGGGAGAGGGAAGCTTCAGAAGTTCCCCCTGTCCCATTTGGAGGTTTTTTAGCGTATTGCGCGGTTGCGTCCGCCATTAACGAATCGATTCGTAATTGTTTCGTAATTGTTTCGTATTGTTTTGTGATTTACGAAATTTCGTAAATATCGAACTTTTTTAAAGAAAAATTTCGGAATTCTTTAAAAAAATGAAACGCAAAAAACCCCTAAAAACGAATCGATTGTAGAAACAAATTTTTCCGTGGTTGCCCAGCCCTAAGTGGCAACAGTGCCACCATGGAGTTTGCTGCCATGGAAGAGTAGGAGAGAAACCACAGAGCTAGATGCAGAGAGTGGTATGTGCCAAGGGGTCCCTTGGTAGTAGAAAGACCAGTATCCACTAATTGCAGTGAGGCAAAAGTATCTAACTAAATAGAAGTTCAATGTATACATACAAATACAAATGTCAGTAAAACATAGAATTGTTACATCCACATTAAACAAAAATGATTTGTTCTTTTCTCAGAAGATGGAAAAAAATCCTCTTCACATGTGTGGAAATAGTTCTTGTGCCTTTACTACAGATGAGTAGATTTCAAATCCTTGTATATACCCACTACAGAATAAAATGCCTTTGCAGAGTATGCTGGTTAACAAAAACTTCTTGATCCACTTTTCAAGAGCACTGCTAATAGACCACTTGCCTCAAATATTGAGCTTTTTTGATAAGTGAACCCACTATCTGATGAAGACTCCTGAGAGTCGAAACCGGTTGTGAGAGAATGTTGGAGTCCACTCTTGTGTAATAAAGAAAATAGGACATTTACCGTGCAAGGATTTGGAGTCTACTCATCTGTAGTAAAGACACAAGAACTATTTCCACACATTTGAAAAGGTTTTTTTTTTACTTTTGAGAAAAGAACTAATTATTTCTGTTTACTGTGAATGAAACAATCCTATGCTTTCCTGACATTTGTATTTGTATATATTAGACTTGGTTGATCCAAAAAAAATGGTTCAAAACACATTTCGGTTGTAGGCAGCACTGGTAGTTTGATTCTAAAGTCACTTCCAGATTTTTCAAAAAAAATCAAGACTTTTTGAAACTTCAAAAACTTCCAAATTGATTCATTAATACGGACACGCATGTGCAGTAGGAAAAAACCAGCACTGGCACTCCCCGGAAACTTCAAGGGATTCTCCCTCCCTCATTTTAGACCAATCCTGATGAAACTTGCTACAGTGGTAGAACGCATAGACTGCTGTTAGCTCACCAAATTTCATAACCTTTGACTTATCCATAGATTTTTTGGCAATTTTTCAAAGTTTTTATTTTAAAAAATGCTGTTCCTTGTTTGAAAGTGTTATTTACTGTTTCATTGGGTGGTCTTTACTCTAAAAGTAGTTGTTCTACTCCAGAAACTTTATGTGGCAAAAACTGTGTTAAATTAGTAGAGAAGAGAAATCATAGTACATACTCCATCAAGGGACATCTAGACTGACTCCCTTCTTCTGGGCAAAATGGCACCACCCAAACTCTCCTGACATCCATTTGCTTCCTCTACTGAGTTGGAGGGGACCCTCAAGACACATCCATCCGTTTATTCCTTTTTGCAGATGCAATCAATCATTTTATTTCATCATTACTTACCGACTGTAAAGGGCTGGCTGGCTGGCTGTGGCTGGCTACCCCAGGCCTTGTACAATCGGGCAAAAGTAAAATGATTGGTTTTTAAGCAGTTTGTGTTCTCTTGGCTTTGCAAAAGTTGCTTATTTCTTTGCTGCCTTCTTTAAACACCTTTGTAGATTGAATCAGTTTATTTTATATTTAGATGAAGACTGCTACATACAGCTATTTTTGGGTCCTTCAGCCATTTTGGCTAATGAGCAGGCGAGCATTGTGGGAAATGTAGTTTAAAAGCAGGGCCTTTTGCAGTCTCTACCATTGGGGGCCTTCACAAACTACTACAGTTAAAGATGGCTGTGATTAACCACACACACCGCTTCCCTCTTTCCATCGCCCGTGGCACGGAAGGCATGAGATTTTAAAAAATTCTCTTGCTTAATGGTTGTGAAAATTAAAATAACCTTGGGAGACATCTGAACATTATAGGATATTTCCGGGGGAGAAAGGTAAGTGATTCAAATTTGGATACACACACACACACACACACAGCTTCCTGCATGGTTCAAAACTGCATCAGATGTCCAAATTCATATGTTTTATTCCAAATTTCAATCTCTTCTGAATGAACCTATCAAACCCTAGTATGTATACATTGAACTTCTATGTGTTTAGATACTTTTGCATCATTGCAATTAGTGGATACTGGTCTTTCTATGTGCCTCATCTCCCATGGCGAATCTTGGCAGACATATCCACGGATTTCAGTGTTAAAGCAACATCTGCTTAGTTGAAAGCATAATAGTGTGGCAGAGTGCTGGACAGCTTTGTTCCTCTATCCCAAAATGGTACGTTTAGAAAAGTAGGGCCACAACCTTACAGTGTTGTGGCCCTAAACCAGGGCTTTTCTAGATGTTATTTATGTTATATTATTTATTTATTTACTACATTTCTATACTGCCGTTCTCAGCCCGAGGGTGATTCATGGTGGTTTACAGGATGGCACAATTTGATGCCCATAACAATACAAAAACAGCAAAAACATCCAAACATAGATAAAAATTCAATACATAATAACATCAATAAAAGCATAATAAAACCATAGATCCTCCGCATTTCTTTATCAAATCATTATCCAGTCGCGTTGTCCAGCCATTCTGAGATCAGAGTTTGTCTGCTATACTACATTTGGGAAAGCCTGCTCAAATAGACAGGTTTTAACTCTTGTTTGAAACATTAAGAGGGTGGGGGCTGATCTAATGTCCCTGGGAAAGCCATTCCACAGCCGAGGGGCCACCACTGAGAAGGCCCTGTCTCTCATCCCCACCAGCCGAACCCGTGAGGATGGCAGGACCAAGAGCAGGGCCTCCCCAGAAGATCTTACATTCCTAGATGGTTCATAAAGAGAGATACGTTTGGACAGATAAGCAGGGCTGGAACCATTTAGGGTTTTATAGGCTGAAGTGAGCACTTTGAATTGTGCTCGGTAGCAGATTGGCAGATGTGGAGCTGTCACAACAGAGGAGTTGTATGCACTCCAAGCGCTGCTCCTGTTAGCAACCTGGCTGCTGCCCGTTGGAGCAATTAAAGCTTCTGAACAGTCTTCAAGGTCATGTCTCGGTACCATGTCCCAGCCTAAAACCAGACTGTGCCGGGTCCAGATAATCCATGTCTTTCAAGGATACCTGGAGCTGAGAAGCCACCACATGTCCCAGTACTTTGCCCAAAAAGGGGAGATTGGAAACAGGCCGATAGTTGTCCAATTCAGTGGGGTCCAGTGATGGTTTTTTCAACAGCAGTTTTATTACAGCTTGTTTTAAGCTCGCTGGAATATTGCCTTCCCGGAGGGAGGCATTAACCACCACCTTTACCCACTCAGCCAATCCCCCTCTGGCTTCCTTTAAAAGCCAGGATGGGCAGGGGTCTAGGATGCATGTGGTCACTCTCATCCCTCCAAGTATCTTGTCAACATCCTCGGGTTTCACCAATTGAAATGAATCCATCAAAATCGGACAAGCAGGTGCTCCAGCTACATCCACAGAGTCTGCCGTTAACATGGTGTTTGTCTAGGCCAGAACGGATCAAAGAAACTTTGTCCGTGAAGAACCAAGCAAATGCTTCACAGCGAGCTGCCAAGTTGTCAGGGCCCCCATCCTGAGAGGTGGGATTTAACAGTCCTCTGACAACTTGAAACAGCTCCACTGGATGGTTCTTCACAGATGCAATATTGGCTGCCAGAAAAGATTTCTGAGCAGCTTTTATTGCCGCGTCATATGCCCTTAGAAGGGCATGAAGCCATGTTCAATTTGACCCGCTCAGATCCTGACGCCACACACACACATATCTACAGGAACATTTTATACAAAATCAGTTGACAAACAATCCAAGCAGCATCTTTCTGTGATGAATACATGAATTCTCAAACCCCAAAGAGTTGAGGAGCCACAAGTCATAAATATTTTCCATTCTACAGCAGAATATGAATGTCTTGCAGATACAGTACACATTCGGCAACCCTATATGACCGGAATGCCCAATCAAGCCTATCCATGCTGGCAAAGTAGCCATACATTGCCCTTTCAAACCTATCACCTGGCACACAAAGGCCTAAGATGGAACCTGTTGTAGTTCAGCGTGATGGTAGCATTCCTACTACTGGTAGAAGGGAGAAGAGGTCTGCGTAGGTGTTAGAGTAGGAACAGCAGCGCAAGCGGATTAGGGAGATAATCATGGCCCCAAGTGATTCTGAGATGTTTGAGGGCTTCTCCGATTGTGAAATGGGAGATGGGGAGGAGAGCAGGGAAGTAAAGCGGGCTACTCGCGATCAAGAGTCCGACAAAGAGCTTCAGAGGAAGTGCATTCGGGAAATACTTAGTGCTCCTACAGAGGACGAGGATTTCATGGGGTTTGAAAGGAGTGATGGGTCTGGGAGTGATATGGGGGAGGAGGATGGGTTGGAGTGGACCCGTGTTCAGGAGATTAGGGACATTTGTAATCAACCCACCTCCAGTGATGACTTTGAGGGGTTCACAGGGGATTGGCAACCGGGGAGCACTTGGCAAGACCTAAGTCTTGACAGATGCCAGCAGAGGT
The DNA here is from genome assembly GCF_037176765.1 of Anolis sagrei. Classification (NCBI taxonomy): domain Eukaryota; kingdom Metazoa; phylum Chordata; class Lepidosauria; order Squamata; family Anolidae; genus Anolis; species Anolis sagrei. Next base: position 97,133,553 of record NC_090022.1, read on the forward strand.
GGAGGGATGGGCATTCAGGTTCAGCTGCGGGGATGGAGGCAGCTGAGAGTGATGAGGAAAGGGTGGGGAGCTCATCATCCTCTAATGAGGAGCTTTAGGATAAAAGTGGGTTTTGATTCTATGGCTCTTTGCAGAAGGCAAAGTGTCTCTTTTGGGATGTGAATCTTTGTTACTGCCAACTCTCGAGCTTGGGTCCTTGGACTACAGATTCCTGTGTTGCTGTGTTCCTGTGCTCCTGTGTTCCCGTGTTTACCTTCACTCAACGGCTTGACTACGGACTGGTTTGACCAACGCTTTTGTCTCTTGGACTTCTTTATTGCTAACTTCGTGTTTGGCCCTAACATCATTCTGGGACTACATTTTCTTATCTCCTGTGACTGTGTTTTTGAATTGTGTGAACTTTCAAGCAGATTGCTGAACTTTTCTGTTATTTATTTATTTATTTATTTATTTATTTATTTATTTATCATGCCAGGGCAACCAGTCGATTATATTACATTTCCAACAGAACAGAGCAAACAAATAGACCAAATACAAAATTTGTGAGTTTGGTAGTTGATTAAATGTCCTTTGACCACTATCTGGCCACTTGGAGTGCTTCTGGTGTTGCTGCAAGAAGGTCCTCCATTGTGCATGTGGCAGGGCTCAGGTTGCATTGCAACAGGTGGTCAGTGGTTTGCTCCTCTCCACACTCGCATGTCGAGGATTCCACTTTGTAGCCCCATTTCTGAAGGTTGGCTCTGCATCTCATGGTGCCAGAGCGCAGTCTGTTCAGCGCCTTCCAAGTCGCCTAGTCTTCTGTGTGCCCAGGGGGGAGTCTCTCATTTGGTATCAGCCATTGGTTGAGGTTCTGGGTTTGAGCCTGCCACTTTTGGACTCTCGCTTGCTGACGTGTTCCAGCGAGTGTCTTTGTAGATCTTAGAAAACTATTTCTAGATTTAAGTCGTTGACGTGCTGGCTGATACTCAAACAGGGGATGAGCTGGAGATGTCTCTGCCTTGGTCCTTTCACTATTGGCTGCTACTTCCCGGCGGGTGTTAGCTGGTGCAATACTGGCTAAGCAGTGTAATTTCTCCAGTGGTGTAGGGCACAGGCACCCTGTGATAATGCGGCATGTCTCATTAAGAGCCACATCCACTGTTTTAATGTGGTGAGATGTGTTCCACACTGGGCATGCATACTCAGCAGCAGAGTAGCACAGTGCAAGGGCAGATGTCTTCACTGTATCTGGTTGTGATCCCTAGGTTGTGCCAGTCAGCTTTCATATTGTTTCTAGCACCCACTTTTTGCTTAATGTTCAGGCAGTGCTTCTTGTAGGTAAGAGCACGGTCCAGAGTGACTCCCAGGTATTTGGGTGCGCTGCAATGCTCCAGTGGGATTCCTTCCCAGGTGATCTTCAGAGCTTGGGATGCTTCTCTGTTCTTGAAGGAAAGGCACATGTCTGTGTTTTGGATGGGTTGGGGATCAGCTGGTTTTCCCTGTAATAGGCAGTAAGAGCACCTAGAGCAGTGGTTCTCAACCTGGGGTCCCCAGATGTTTTTGGCCTACAACTCCCAGAAATCTCAACCAGTTTATCAGCTGTTAGGATTTCTGGGAGTTGTAGGCCAAAAACATCTCGGGACCCCAGGTTGAGAACCACTGACCTAGAGCTTCAGAAAGCTTCTGTTCTACCATCTCAAAGCTCCCTGCTTGAGCAGTAATGGCACGATCATCAGCATAGATGAAACTCTCTGTCCCTTCTGGCAGTGGCTGGTCATTTGTGTAGATGTTGAACATGGATAAAGCAAGCACGTTCCCCTGAGGCAGGCCGTTCTTCTGTTTCCGCCATCTGCTTCTCTGGCCCTGGATTTTGTAGCAGGTTTCCTATGAGGCTGGTGAGGTGGTAGTCCTTTGGGATATTATACATTTTTCTCAGGAGGAGGCAGTGGTTCACAGTATCATAGGCTGCTGTAGGGTCTATGAAGACAGCTCCTGTGATCTGCTGCCTTTCAAAGCCATCTGCTATGTGCTGAGTCAGGTTCAACACTTGCGATATTCAGCTTTTGCCTTTTCACATCGCAAGTGTTGAACTTGAACTTTTCTGTTAACCCGGATTAAACAGCGATATAATCCGGGTTATATTTTTGTTGCTGGTATCGCTTCATTTTTGATGCCAAATTACTGCCTTAGTTCATTGCACTGAAGTTAAGTGCTTTAAAAGACTCTTTTTGTGTAATAAAGCTGTGTTTGAACCTTCTACTTTGTGCTTGGCTCTACTTAAGGCTTCTGGGTCTTGACAGAACCAATGGGAACATGAACATAAGCTTTGCTTCCTCATCCATTCATTCTTTGAATGAATGGGGTGGGAAGTAACTTCTGAAATGGGGCTACTTGCTTACAGACAATACGGTAATATGTAATGCTAATTGCCTCAATATTCATTTGTAACAAAAAATAGAAAGTAACATCAATAACTCAGTGTGAAAACAAATGAATTCAATGTACATAGTGTAATTTTTTTTTTCTTAAATTCAATATTCACAATTTGTAAGCTTTTCATACCAGATACAGTAGCACTGTAGCTGTGACTTTGATCTTAAAAGCTTTGAAGCTCTCTTTAAAAAACACTAGGTAATTTTTAAATGCTTCACATCCTTTCATACACTAGCGCTTAATGAAAAGGCTGCTTTGTCCACTGTAACTAAAACATAGCATCTAACTAATTACTTTAGTCAGGGTTAACATTTCAGGCCTTCATTATTTATGTTCGGTAAGGTTATAGCATCCTTCAAAGCAATTGGTTGCTATGATGTCAGTCTTCTGTATGTACAGATTCTGTATCCATGGATTCAACCATCCACAGTTTTAAAATATTCCCCTCAAAAAAGATTTCAAAAAGTAAATCTAGATTTTTTTTTCTATTTTATATTAGGAATATCAGTCTAGTATGACACTGCATATATTGGGACTTGGGCATCTATGAATTTTGGTATCCATGGCGGTCCTGGAATCAAACCTCAGTGGAAATCAAGAGCCCAATGAACACCCATCTTTAAAAGATCTACTGAAGTAGATACCATGAAACACTGAAAAACTTGCAAGGAACACAAAAATATAAAACATTGGAAGAACAACAAATAGTGGAGATGAAAGCTGCAAACAGTAGTTGGGCATAGTGGAAATCTGGCAAGATGAGGTAAGATTGTGTTATATGAGGTGCAAGGAGCTCAATACATCAAGGTTGGGGTAGAGGAGTAAGGGGGACTGTTTTGTGCTGTTGGTGAAGAGCTATTTTTAATTATGCATTTGTCTAGATTACAAAAATACACTCCAAAATCACTTCATTTATCTAAATAACAATACAGTTGTTTAATATATGATGATTCCTTTAATATAGAGAGATATTGGGTGCTGCCTTGCTCTCATTATAATAAATGCCATTGCTTGTTGCACTAACTCCATTTCCCCCTGAAAAAATCTAACTTATTTATGTCAATTTTCTGTTTGCATTTTTTAAAGAAATAAGGGAGTTTTTTTCTGCATTATCATGAACAAAAAAATAATCTAGGGTATCTGTATAAATTCCATTACATAGACAGTGGAAAGTCATGGAATCAACAATTGCTTCTGGGACTACTGAGAGCATTTGCTATAAGCTATACAAGGCATATTCTTTCCTTCATGTGAATTTGCAGAAATTGACTATTTTTCAAAACCAGGCCAAACTTTTACAATAAGTTCAACAAATGAAAATATTGTGGAAAAATCTAAAAGAAATATATACATTAATGTTATTTTATGGGGAAATACTGTGGCATCATGGTTTTAGTGCTGAACTAATACTCTGGAGACCAAGGCTCAAATCTCTGCTTAGGCACGAAAACATACTGAACTTTATTCACACTCATTGACCCTCAAAGGATGGTAGTGGCAAACCACTTCAGACTTAATCCTACCAAGAAAACCCATGATGGGTTTGCCTTAGGATCATTATACGCTAGAAGTGATTTGAAGGCACACACAATTTGTTATTGTTGTTTATTTGTTCAGTTGCTTCCAACTCTTTGTAACATCATGGTCCAGAGCTCCTTGTCAGCCGTCACCACCCCCAGCTCCTTCAGGGTCATGTCAGTCACTTCAAGGATAACATCCAACCATCTTTCCCTTCTGGTTGCTTCTAATCACATCATATGAAATCTGACTGGCACAACCTGGGGATCAAAACCAGATACAGTGAAGATATCTGCTCTTGCACTTTACTACTATGCTTCTGAGTACACATTTCCAGTGTGGAACACATCTCACCACACTAAAACAGTGGATGTGGCTCTTAATGACACATGCCACATTATCACAGGATGTCTATGCCCTACATCACTTTAGCCGGTATTGCACATTCTGACATATGCTGGAAAGTAGCAGCCAATAATGAAATGACTAAGGTAATGTCATCTCCAACCCATCCCCTGTTTGGATATCAGCCAGCATCCCAATGCCTTAAACCAAGAAATGGTTTTCTAATATCTACAGAGATACTCACAAGAAATACCTCAGCAAGCAAGAGTCCAAAAGTGGCAGGCTAAAATCTAGAACCTCAAGCCATGGCAGATACCAAATGAGACTCCCTCCTGGGCAGACAGAAGACTGGGTGACTTGGAAGACACTGAACAGACTGCGCTCTGGCACCACGAGATGAGAACCAACCTTAAGAAATGGTGCTACAAAGTGGAGTCCACAACATGCCAGTGTGAAGAAGAGCAAACCACAGACCACCTACTTCAATGCAGTCTGAGCTCTGCCACACGCACAATGGAGGACCTTCTTATCGCAACACCAGAGGCACTCCAAGTGGCTAGCTACTGGTCAAAGGACATTTAATATAATGTCAAGTTTTTAAACTTTGTGCTTTCTAAATACATTACAACTGTACCCCGGTTCACTTCTGATACAATAAATAAATAAATATCTTGCCCATGGTCAGCCCTTCTTTCTTTTTCCTTCCATTTTCCCCATCATCATTATCTTCTCTAAGTTTTCCTGTCTTCTCATTATGTGGCTAAAGTACTTCATCTTTGCCCCTAATATCCTTCCCTCCTGTGAGCAGTCAGGCTTTATTTCCTGGAATATGGATTGGTTTGTTCTTCTGGTAGTCCGAGGCACTCCCAGAATTTTCCTCCAACACCACCGTTCAAAAGTTTCTATCTTCCTTCACTCAGCCTTCCTTATGGCTCAACTCTCACATCCATAGGTTACTATGGCACTCATAATAACATTCTTCATTTTGGGATGCCATTATCTTGCTATGCCTTAAATAGCCTGAAGGAACTTGATTCTATTTGTGGAGTTTCTGTCCAAAAGGTATAAAATCAATCTGAACATATTTTTCCAGGAATTGGGAAAAATGTGCTGAGGATATACATTCTTTTGCTATAAAATGCACAATTTTCCTGACCCTATACCAAAGTTGATCATTTTGATTTTTATCTGTGCATGATATTCTACCTATAGCCAATAATGTGCTGCCACCTATAACTCATTTTACAATTTTTGGGGTTTTGGTACTTTTTGGAATCAAACTCCAGGCTCTAGGCTGGATCAAAATTTGTTATACACTTGGATGGAAAACGAACAGGGGATAACTATCCTACCACTTCTTCACATGGGGCATTTTTGCCACATTTTGCTGCTTTGCTTCCGGGCAAGGACGGGGCCTGCCATGCGCCATCACACGACGCCTGGCAGGCTCCACCCACTTTCCTTCAAAAGTCAGAGGGAAGCGCTGAAAAGCAGGAATGTAGAAACACCAAACCAGAGTAGGAAAGTAGACAATTGTTTCCATTAGAAACAGGAGGCATAGTCCCCATCTACACTGCCATATGATCTAGTTTCAGAATGCAGATTAACTGCACTGAACTTGATTATAAGGCAGTGTAGACTCATATAATCCCATTCAATGCAGTTCAATCTGCATTGTATGATTCTACGCTGACCATTATAATGCAGTTCAATCTGCATTATATGGCTGTGTAGATGGGGCCTGAGGGTGTGGGCACAGTGATTCTCTTATTGTTCGAGCTGTTCCAAAGCTGGCGGTTCTTGAACAGCCTCAAATGAGTCCTGGCCCTTCCTGAGGATGCCATCCCATAGGGTAAGCTGCAGGATTCTCCTCATTTTCTTTGATGGGAGGAGGACAGCCAGCTGTGAAATTCCCTGCATCCTTTAAATGAAACCATGAGAATCTTTCCCATGTTAGGACATTATGTCTCATGTCATTGCTTCTTTGATGGGGACACGAGGCAGGGAAGGGAAGGCACAAAGGAAGAAGGAGCCAGGCCACATGTGTGCCTGAAAAGTGCACAAGGAAAGACTTCACACATAAACCTATTATGAGAATATAGTGTGAAAGGGAGGTGCAGATGGGTTTCCCTCATCAATTAAAAGGGCTTCTCTATGAATGGGTGAAAATACAAAGCAGCTACAGGACAGGCACAGTGGCATGCTGTGAGTTACAGCCAAAGACATAATTATTACATGGTAATATTGCTTTAAAAGTCCTGTGCAATCAAGTTGGGAGTCCTGGCTCATGACAATAACAGGTGGTGTAAGCTATATTTCAGAGAAAGAAATTAGCTAAGTGATTCTGACTATTCCTTGCATAAGAAAGCCCTATCAACATCATAGGATCATAAGTAGACTAGGAATTTGAAGGCGCATATATACACAACGTCTCAACAGTCTCAAAACCAATTAACTTGAAAGCCATAATTTTGAAATTTGTGATAGCTGAGAGACCCGCTCCCCAGAATGTAACTGTTATAGCTCATTTAAACAGAGCCTTGGGAGGCTATCCGGTGATAAATTTGTGCATGTAATTAAATATACAGCTTTAGTTGCAAAACCTCAGTTTCTAAGTTCAAAATTACTGATTGCCTGTAAATCTCCCACCCAACATATAAAATTGTACCTCTTTGATAGCAACTTCATATTTGACAATGTCTATGAACTTGAAGTGTGCCAATCTAAATTTCATTATCAAGTCATTCTGCTGGAAATTTTCTTGGACATTAGCTAGTAATCATCGTTTACTAGAGACATCAAATGGTTGCCTCCAGTAAAAGTTTGATAGGGCCCACATTTTGGGCACTGTCTGGAAGGGTATTGAGTCTACCAGGACCTGCTTTTGACTTTCTCCAATTTTTCCTTTCTTCTTGAAAGCATTCATCTCAACTTCCAAGAAGCTTTGGGGAAAACAGAATGGAGTCTGTATTTTACAATACAATAAGCCTTTATTGGCATAGCATGGCAGAGAGTATAAAACATAGTACACGTAATAAAAAAGGGCTTCTCGTTTGCTACACATTCAGTTTGCAGACTTCATTCAAGAATCTTGCCACTGAAAGGCAGCAGCTAAAGTCCTGGCAATTTAAAAGCAAAATCACTTTGTCAGAATCGCTGCAGTTCTTCAGTGAATCTATAGCTTGTGTTAGCAGGCTGGATCTTAGCTCCTGGTAGAGTGGACAGTGCAGGAGAATATGCGGTATGGAATCTAGCTGTCCTGTGCTGCAGGGGCAGACCCTCTTGTCGCTCGGGAGGCCATTGAGTCTTCCTCTATGGAGCGGCGATGGCATGATGTTAAATCTAGCCAGCATGTAGGCTCTTCTGTAAGAGGGGTTGGTGAGCTCCGTGATGTAAAAGGCTGGATTTCCCTGTGTGTATGGAATTGCCAAGTTAATAGGTGAGCAGGATTTGTTTGCCAAGCTCAACAATTGGTTGTAGTCCCTTTCTAGCAGCCTCCTTTTGATGAGGGTAGAAATCTCGGAAAAAGATAGTAGAGTCAGGAAATCACTGTCGTAGCCCAATTCCCCGATCTTTGCTAGGACAGTTGAGCACCATTTGGAGTGGTGGAGTTCGCTCAAGGTGAGTTGAGTCAGAGAGTCGCTGGGACTTTGATAGTGTATAGATAGCCAAAATTTAATGACGATTAGCCAGATAGTAGCCTCAATAGAATATTGCCCAGATTCAAGACAAAGAACTTCATACGGGACACAGTTGGGGGCACCATATAGTTTGTGGAGGAATTTCGAATGAAAAGATCTGATGGCGCTGTTATTGGGGGTTAACCAGATGGGTGCACCATAGAGAAGTTGTGACATCGTCTTTGCTTTGAAGACTTGCAGAGCTAGGGGGATATATTGATTACCCCTGGAGTGGAAGAACCTCCTGGTCGCTCTGCCACTCGATTTGGCCCGGGCCAGTGTATATTTTAAGTGGGTGGACCATGACAAGTTGTTGCTAAACCAGAGACCTAGGTATTTGAAATGTTTTACTTGCTCAATATAATGGCCCTTTATCTTCCAGACTTGTCTTTTGTTGCTATTCCCAAACGCCAAGATTTTGGTTTTATCGTAGTTCACCTGCAGTTCGTTCGTCTTGCAAAAATCAACAAATTTATGCAGGAGTCTTTTTAAGCCCACATGAGAGGGCTTAAAAAGAGAGGCTTCTCGGCCTTTTGGCTAAGATCAAGTGTGAGTCTGTATTTTATGGAAACCTGGTAATTATAACTAACATTGCTATGCCTCATTAGTTGCAGATTTTTTTAAAAAAAAAAACAAAAAAATAGTCTGTGACACTTTAAATACTAAGTGTTTTTAGTGGCATTACAAATAAATTGTCTAGTCTCCCTGGGTATTTTTATTCACTTGCATTTCCCCCGTTGCGAATTCCTACAGCAATTCTGTGTTCCTTTTTTATGCTTCCTGCATAGGCAACTGTGTAAGAAACAGATACTGACTATCTGCAAACAGTAGATTTTTTTTTCAAAAACTGGAACAATTATCCATAAAATTCTAAAGCTTAAAACTTTACAAACGAGGCTTTTCAGCCATTATCTCAGAACTTTAGCACATAAAGCTAGTATTTCAACAGGATGAGCACCTTCAATATTCACAGAATTGTGTCAATTCAGTCCTATCATCATATTTCCACATATTCTTGTATTGTGCCCATCAATACTGGGGAGGAGGCAGAGTGGCATTAGAACATACTTGTTGTCATGCTATAGAAACAGCTTCAGTAATGTTCAATAATGCTGTACCTTTTGCTTTTCATCTCAAATTTCCTAAAGGCTGGAATATTTTTTTCAAGGTAAGCTTGGAACCCAGAACAAATGATGACCCATGCAAGCAGTTAGGAGCATGTCTAGATCTGGGATAATAATAATAATAATAATAATAATAATAATAACAACAACAACAACAACAACAACAACAACAACTTTATTTTTCTACCCTGCTTCCAACTCCTTGAAGGAACTCCAGTGGCTTACATAGGGCCAAGCCCAACAGTACAATAAAAAAATAACACATTAAAATGCATATCAAGCAAAATAAAATCAAAAAGCAAGATAACAAGATAAAAACAACAACATTAAGCAATATATAAAATGAACATCCGAACCAACAGCCAATAGCAAAATTCAATGTCAAAATTCAAAATCTTACCAGCTAGCTAACATGGCTAACTAGTGTAACAATCTTGCAGATATTTAAAAAAAACCACTGTGATGTCTTCTGCTTCAAGAAGAGCATACCAACCCTTCCATCTATTCCTTGTAGGGCTTGTAGGATATTTTCCTTTTAACATTATTCAGTTTATTTATATGGTGTATGTATAAGATTAAAATGTAACTTGAATAATGAAGTTATTGATTATTAATTTCTGTTAATTATTATTTTCCTAGCTTATATTGCACTTATGTTCAATGAAAACACCAGGATGTAAATCAAATTCTCATCCCAATTAGAATAGATGTATTGAATCATTGTGATTTACATAAGTGTTAATTCATCAGACAACAGTTGAGTTGAATCAATAGTCCTGTTCTAGGGGGTACTATCTGTAGTATCAGGCCTGCTGTTAAAATCAGATTCCTCCCATTTCGTTCCTTATTTGTGATTATTGAAACCTAAACACAGGAGTTTATCTCTCTTTATTTCAACATGTTCATTTTGGCCAATGTAATTTTGATTCTTGACAATCTGTACCACAGAATAAACAACGCCCCCCAGCTTCATCTCCTCTGAAAATTTAATAAGTATTTCCTTTACTCCTTTATTAAAATTATTTATAAAATATTTGAATAGTACAATGTTTGACAGACAAACCTTTGCATCCATTCACCCTAGACCTCACACAAGGTTGATAAATAGGTATTAATGCGTTGCTGCTGAATGAAACTTTTCAACTAATTCTAAATTCACCTAAGAAGGGTTCTACTAAAATAATTTGCTTTGGTTTCTCCAGAATAGTTGATTTCCATTACCCTTTGGGTAGACTAAGGCAAAATATGATCCAAATAGTGCTCACTTCTCTGTGTCACATGCTAGTTGTTCATCAGCTTCTGAAAGGCTTCCTTGCATTTAAATTTTACTACAATTTTTACAAGTGGCAATTTAGTTATTGAAACAATAATTTAAATCTGTATATATTTCTGAAAAATATCAAGAACCCTCAACATTAATTTTGGTTCATTGTGAGGCAGATATTATTTATTAAGAATTTAATTTTCTTCATGAAGTTTGCAATTGGTTGGCAAGGTATTTATTATATGCCATTAGGCAAGGCTCTTGTTTTGATACGTTTCTGCTTACATCCTTGGTCTCTTCAGTATGAATTAAATTAATTTAGGTTCCATAAATTAAGACTTCAGCTGCTTAGGCCTATTGATCCCAGTTGAAAATCTATTAAAATAAACAGTACAAATGAAGATGAATCCAATTATGCACAAATAAATTATTTATTTGGATCAAAGCCTGCAAATCTAAATCTGAGTGTCTGTTAAAGGAAAAGAAGGCACACATTTAACTGATTTTAAGAGCTTATAATGATTATAGTAGCATATTTTGCCTGAAAAGATAGTTAGCTCATAACATAATCAAGCCATTCTGAATAGTAGAATGTAAAGTGATTAGTAATTTTCAAACTTGGCTGTCATAGCTCAACTTCAGCCAAGTTGGGAAGGTATGTAGCATACCTTGCCCAGAAAGTTGTGTGTGTATGTGTGTGTGTGTGCGCGCGCGCGCTTAAAATATATACATCAGGCATTTTAGCATCTTGTAAGCTAGCTATAAAGAATTGATGTATTGGTTAATAATTCAGCTCAATTTAGAGTTAGAAAATGAATTTCAGTGATGAAGTCAACATAGTATAACGGAGAAAATCAATCATAACTTCTTTTAGTAACTGAAAATATAAATCATAACATTTTCTCATGGAACCCATGGTGAATTCAAAGGTGACTTCTCTGAATTTGCAACTTGTTAATTATTAGATATTCAAATGATTTGAAGGAAGGCAGTAGGGGCAAGATTGGAAAATGAATTGTTTAAGAGCTTGCTGATAATCAAAATGCTGCTCAAAGCTATATCTCAGAACACTTCAGTCATCAGTGTTCAAAGGTGCCATTAATTTTATTTTTCTGGTGATTGTTCAAGCAACTTTCCCAATTTGGACTAATAATTGGTTGAACAAATCATTGTTTTGGAACCAAAATTCAAATGCTATCAAAAGCATGTGGCTTTGAATAAAACAATCTGCACATATCATCAAAACTAGAGTAAGAATAATATGTAAATCTGACTGCCACTTCTTTCCTTTGGCACAGCACATGAAAAGGACGTCTCACAGCAAAAAAACATTTGATCACTACCAGCTGAGTTCAGTTCAGATAGAATAAATACACAGTCACTTCTTTTACTACTATCTGCCCAAAGAATTATCACAGAGATTCTTGAGTCTCCCTAATTTGCATCTCCCTTGTGCACTTCAAAAATGTAATGTTTTTAGAGTAGATTCATTCACTGTTCTAATTCTAAAACCCACCAATCTAAGCTGATTATTACATATTGTCTTTCCAATCATGTTCAAATTCTTTCATCTCAAATATGGCTTATATTCTGATTACAGTTCCAGAAATAACACCAGACTGCTTGCTGATAAATCATCCAGTTCACTGTCTCATGAATGAATTTTCCTTTTCCTTTTAATATAAATGAATCTATGTTTCAGTAAAGAAAAGTAAAGGGAGAGTGCTTTGATATGCATTCCCTTCTGAATTCTCTCTCACACATATCACAGATGGAAACCAGCATACACATAGTCAAACAGAATCAAAGTGTGGTCAGGCAACAAGAGGGCAAATGTAATTGATGAGAAAAAAACATGCAAAAATATTGTTTTAAACAAAAGAACCCTCGATTTATGTAATATGTTTAAGAAAGTCTGAAAAAAGACAAAAGATCCAAATCAATAAGTGCATTGGTGGATGCGTGTTGCAGTGCACATTGGGGTGTGCATTTTCTTTTCAGCCCCACTCCATCACCATCACCTTGTAATCCACACCATTCTGGATTTTACAGCATGTGTAGATGGGACCATAGGCTCTCCAAACTGTCACTTTCCCTTTTTATTACCATCTCCTATGCCTTTGAAGTGCTAGTGAACATCTCTCCCAGAAATGGCAGGGAGAGGTTCTGTTATTGTAATCACCTTCTTGGCCTGAGACCTGTTCCAGACCTGTCAATCTACTCTCCCACATTAAAAAAAAAAACAGATTCTTCCCAAACCAGTTCCAAACTGCATTATAGTGTCAGTGTAGATGTATCCATAGACTACAATCTTATGTACGTTTACATAGGAATCTCACTGAATTCATTTTGATTTACATCTAAGGGCACATCAACACTTTAAAATTAATGCAGTTTGACACCACTTTAACTGCCATGGATCAATGCTATGGAATAATGGCATTTCAAGTTGAAGAAGAAAAGGATTAAGACCTTGTAAAACTACAATTCTCGTGATTCCTTAGCATTGAGTCATGGCAGTTAAAGTGGCATCAAACTACATTAGTTCTACAAGGTAGATGAACCAACACAGAAGCAGACTTTTTCTGAACAAATCTTGCCCAAAAAACACCCCCTCATGATAGGTTTGCCTGAGGGTTGCCATAAGACAAAAATGGCTTGAAGGCACACAATAACAAAGATATATCATGTTTGCATTGTTAATGTAACTGGAACATTTCTCTAGAGGGGGGGAAACCCTCAAAGCAATTAGTAACATCTCTCCCACTGTTCTGTCTCTATAAGTTACACTTTCTTTCCTGTGGCAATACACATGCCTCGCATATAAAAAGAATTAGCAAATCAAAAGGAAAAGGATATATAAAAAATTAAATCTGAAAATACAAGGTTTAAACAATTATAAAAGAAGCCAAAAATCAAAATGGAGTGGAGGAGTAAAAATTAGGAATGCTTCTCAGCAATACTGATCCTATTTTATAGAAATTAGAGGCAAGCACAAAAGCTGTGTATTTCTGAGAGGGAATTGTATTATCGTGATTAGGCATGTGCAATCCATTAAAAAATGTTCAAAGGTCATTACAAAACTACAGGGCACTGGTGCTTCATTTCTAAAGTGTTTCTAAAGTAGACTTTGTGAAAAATTCATTACTATAATGAGAGTAACAAAATTTAATTACTATTTCGTTACAGTAATTGCGCAAAAAATTACTATAATTGGAGAAAATTCAGGGGCTCCTTTATCCCTCAGTTTTAAAGCTATTAGAGTGAAACTTGATACAACGGTAGAACACATTTACCACTGTTAGCTCACCAAATTTCAGAATGTTTCACTTATCCACAAAATTTGGGGAAAATTTTCAATTTTTAAATAAACATTTAAGAAAACTACAAGAGCTATCTACGTGAATTTTCCATACAATGCACAAGATAACCAGGGCATCAATTCCCAGAGGTTTCAGAAAAAAATCACACATCTACAGATTTTTGGGGATTTTTAAAAGTTTAGACTAAAACCATTTAACCCCCCAAAAAGCAACAACAGCTATCGCCTTGAATGTCTGTCTGTATTTATGACACACAACCACATAAGTTCAACTTAACACAGATTTGTATTATTACTCACTTCCTTTAGTCCTCTTTGCAGATGCAATAATGTCATTTATTATTATTAGACTGACTCTAACCAGCTGGTGCCGTCCATTAGGGCTTTCTAATAATGAGCACTGTATTCTAGGAAATGTAGTTTAGGGCAGGGCTTTTTTGCATTCTCTACCACAGGGGGCCTTGCCTTTCCAAACTGCATTTTAAGCTTGCTATGTTCTCAGTCTCCGACCCATTAACTTTGCTACCCCACTCCCAGAGCCTTTGCTTATGGTGATCAGGTCAAAGAAAAAGGATTGATTTTTATAACACTTTATGTTCTCTTGGTTCCCCCCCCCCCCCGCTTTCCTAAATGTTTCTAATATTGATTCATATGCACAAATTTAATGAATTTGATCCAAAAAATGAACATTTGTACACCCCTAGTAGTTATACAAAACTGTCTAATGCTCAGATTGTCAGCTCTCTCTCTCTCTCTCTCTCTCTCTCTCTCTCTGTATATGTGCCTTCAGGTCTTCTGTCAACTCATCGCAATCCATGGATTTCAAAGGTTTTTTCCAAAAGCAAGGAATAATTTGAGGTTTTGCAATTCCTTCCTCTGAAATATGGTCTACAGCATCCAATTTTCATTGGCAGCTTCCCATCCAAATACTAAATAATAACAACAACAACAACAACAACAACAACAATAATAAATGGATTACTCAGGATAAGAGGCCTGACTGAAGAGCCATGTTTTTAGACTGAGAGAAGGACCTCCCCAGTAGATCCTAATTCCTGCACTGGTTCATAGAAGGAAATGTGGTCTCAAGCATAGGTTGGACCCAAAGCATATAGGGCTTTATAGGTAATCACCTCCAATTTGAATTCGGCCTGGAAACTTGTTGGGAGCTAATGGAGTTAGTTAGTTACAATCCCAAAATCTATTTCCCAAGTACCATTGTCAAATCAATTAACCTCCATTGGGTTTCTTCTTCTTTGTTGTTACCGGACTAGAAGCTGATATCTTAATTGAATTCTATCTGATCACGTTCAACCCATCATACTTGCACCCAGCTATTACTACACTCAAGGTCCTCTCTCAAAATGCATATGAATTTTTATGAAGAAATCAATGTACTCTATTGTTAACCTAAAAAAAGATTTTTGGCCTGAAAAACTGGTCCCCATCAATTCAATCCTTTGTTGGTTATCCACTGATTTCCCAGTTTTGACCCAAAAGATCAGAAGTGAAAAACTTTCGGCTCAGCCATACTTTTAGATGTCTTCTTTCTTTCCTGTACATTTATTGTTTATATGTCCTTCTTTGGAAACACCGAACACAAGCATTCAGTAGCCTTTCATTACTGATGAAATCTCTCAATTTTGTCTATCTATCTGTGGAGAAACAAATGAATATTACCTATGAAAGACAGAATGTGTTTCTTTATGTTTCTGTTACTTGCAAACAGGAGAAGTCATTGTAGCCTCCCTGCTTGTTCTGTGATTGAAAGTAGCAGGGGACATAAAGAGTGCTCCATATAGGGAAAGATCATGGCATGAGAAGTCCACATAGATAAGGTTATATGCTGTTATTCTCAAACATGACTAATACAGCGGATGAGTGAATAGGATATGTCATTTCTAAATGCCTCAGACTTCATAAATATAAAGATGACTAAAGAGGCTAATTGACACAACTTAACACAATGTTTTTCAGGCCAAAAATCTTTTTTTAGGTTAACAATAGAGTACATTGATTTCTTCATAAAAATTCAGATAGTAATAATGGGGAAAATTGGCCACGGTAGTCCATGCTCTGGTTACAACCCGTATAGACTACTGCAATGTGCTCTACGCGGGGTTGCCTTTGAAGACTGCCAGGAAGCATCAAATGGTCCAACAGACGGCAGCCATTAGTATGCTCAGGGAGCATACAACCCCTCTGTTGTGCCAGCTACACTGGCTATCAGTCTGCTACCAGGCACAATTCAAGTGCTGGCTTTAGCCTATAAAGCCCTAAATGGTTCTGGACCAACTTACCTGTCTGAACGCATCTCCCCTTATGAACCTGTTAGGACTTTAAGATTGTCTGGGGAGGCCCTGCTCTCAATCCCACCTGCATCTCAGATACATTTGGCAGGGATGAGAGACAGGGCCTTCTTAGTGGTGGCCCCTTGGCTATGGAACGCCCTTCCTAGGTAGATTAGATTGGCCCCTTCCCTCTTAACATTCCAGAAAAAAACTTGGCTGTTTGAGCAAGCGTTTGAAAATGCAATGTAATAGACATAGGAATATGGAATGACCGGACTATGAGATTGGACAATGTTTTAATTAGGAGACATAAATGATCTATGTTTTTATTGCTTTGTGATGGTTTCATATTATATAGTAATGTTTTTAAATGTTTTATGGTGTTCTGGGCATTGAATTGTTGCCTCTGTAAACTGCCCTGAGTCACCTGAGGACTGAGAAGGGCGGTATACAAATATAGTAAATAAATAAATAAATAAATGTTGCTGAAACAGGACCACAGGAAAATTATATTTCTCTTCATCATGTTTTGGGACTTGTGTGGCTAGTTATGAAGTGGATTCAAACGAAAGAACATTACTTACAGCTGCAGTTTTTCTTCCAGATTTTGAAATGTTATTTTCAATATTTAAATGTTATCCCACATTCCAAAGTACTTGGTAGGAGGCTTATTATTTGTGCAGCTTTAAGTATTGGACATAACAGCTCTTTAAATGCCACTAAGCTGAAGCTTAGTTAATGAATGCATAACATTAGGACTTCTAAAACTGAGGTCATCCTCTCCCACAATGCAATCTGAAACAAAAGACAATAGTTGTGGGAAACTCTACCGAGTTAGATGCCCCACTTCGTCACCCCAGAGAGCCATGTTATCATGGTCAAAATGTGACAACTTCTTAATCTTCTCTTTTACAACTTAAAATACCCAGCTTCCTAAGTTATTTGCAGTACAGTTTGGTTTCCTTACATTCTGTCATGTTGGTTGCACTCAGCAAGTAGCCCAGGTATCAAATGATTGTATGGCAACACATTATAGGGTATTCAACCTAGTTCAAGTCAGGCACAGTAATCCAATAAGATGAAGGGAGGAACAGGAGCAAGGTCATCATCTGAATCAGGGGTCACTACACCAAGCTGGTCATCCAGATAAACAATGCCAACAAGAGGTAAGACACAGAGTTAACAGTCATAGCCAGTCCAAAGATCAAAAGTACTAAAATGCACAGAACACTGCCAGTCTTCAAAAGAGAACGGTTTCAAGCAACAAAGAATTCAAGGAGCTGGTCAGAGGTTTGCAGATAGCTGCCTCTGGCTACCACATGATTAAGTTATTGTTTCCTTTTTAACAGATGCTGGAACCTAATAAGTCTTTCCTTATCTCTTTTGCAAAATTCAAAAGAAGGGAATAATCCACAGCATCTGCCTCATCCTATTGCTGAGAGGGTCCTTCCTCCCTGACAGTTTAGTTCCCAGTTAACACGGATTCAGAGAAACTATCAGTATCTGGAGACATAAACTCCTGGCAATCTTCCATCTCTGTTTGTTCATATTCCAGAGGATGAGTTATGATTTCTCCCATTGTTTCTATGTCTTTTTGAATGTTTGATCATTTCATCTAGGAAAATATCACTCACATTTCCTGTCCATTCAGTTCTACCCAAATGCTTTCAACCTTTTCCTCATGTTTTTAGGTCATTTATTTCCCCACAGGATACACCTCTTAGACACATAATCATACTATTCATCTCTTTCTATTTGGTCTCTTTCTTTGAAATAATTTATACCCCTTAACAGCATTTCAACCATGAAACTTATCCCACCAGATTTCAGTGATGCTTATTAAATCTTATTTGCCTTTCTATGTTGAGTTCAGAATCATGTTCTGAGCCCATCACTAATACAAAAAAAAAAAAAAAAACAACACATGTGATGGGGTCTGACAGATTCACCTGTGTAGAATTGTTTCAATGACATGTAGAAATGGAAGTTCCTCACCACTTTGCTTCTACTGCACTTTCTTCCTTTTTAACAAATAGTAATCTAGGATCGAAATTGTGCTCTTGCTAGCTTTTTAACATAACACTGGTCTAATAGAGGGAAAGAAAGCCTAGCAGGAGATGATCATGGCAAAGGAGTTTAAAATTACACTGATTTAATGAAGGGAAGCATAGCCTTGCAAGGGGGGGGGGGGTTGCAAAGGGGATTAAAATTGCACTGGTCTGATGAAGAGAAGGAAGGCATGGGAAATACTAATCAAGCCAAAGGGAGTTAAAATCCCCCCACCCCAAATGGGACGAAGTCTATAATGATCTTGGCTTTTGATACTGAGGTTTTCCCTGATTTAAAAAAATTAATTTGGAGAGGGCGGAGAAAAGGATTTTCTGTATGATGGTTCAAAGGTGGACAAAAACGGGAGGGGGGGCTAGTGAAAAAATGAAGAGGGAGATATGTGTGATGTGAAGACCAAACTTGAAGCAGGCCAATTGGGGACTGAAAGGTATGACTCCCCTTCACTAGACACATGGTCTCTCACGCTTCTCAAGGTTCATGTGATGAGGTCCCTAGAGAGGTGTCCTGTGCCCCAGAGAATGAGGAAGACTCACTGTATAACTGTCTATGTCAATCTCCCAACCTGCTTCCTTATTTGCCCCCCTTCAACCATTGGGTTCCTATATAATCTCCTCAAATTCCCCCAAATCTTTGAGGCTTTTTAGCTAGTGGTTGGTTTTTCAGATGCCATTACATTTGCTGCTTCCCTCCCTCAGAATATCACTCACTTGCCTGATCAGAAGAGACTCCCTCTCCGTTATATTATCAGGAATTAGAACAGTGTAGAGAGAATAATATTAAGAACCTTGAGTGAGGTCAATGAAATTGATCATAGACTGTGGGAATTTGAGAGTAGGGTTGGATGTGAATTGTTTTTTTGTCCAGTTCTCATTAAACCAAAAATATTGTTATGTGATAATGAAAAACATGAGAAAAAAATGAAATTACAAGAAAACCAAAACTGGATTTTCTAGTCATTGTGTGGCTTACATTTTCAATGCACCTAATTACAATATAATAAATATGATACAATTTTCAGGTTTTTGAGTGCTTACATCATCAATATAGTTTGACTCTGTAAAATAAACACTAAAATATTGGGAAAATGCAAACATGTTCTCAAGAGGCAGGAAAGTTCATATTAACATTTTGGAACATATTTTGCATAAAATGTACACATTATTGTCTTGTACCAACAAAAGCATTTTCTGGTCAGTATGCCTTTTCTGCGTGCACACACACAATACCTGCACCTAAATATAAGATAACAAATCTGATATTGTTTTCTACACCAAACACAACACATACATTTTGCACCAAATATGTCCTGAACTGCATATTGAAAACCGGAGCGTTTTCAAAGATTTTTTTATAGTGAGAAGAAAATTGCTAAAATTACTTGTTGCTGCCTCTGAGAATGAAATTAGTTAAAAAGATACAATTACTGCAAAACTGCATCACTGCTGTGAATCTATTTAAGGCTTGATGAAAGTCACTACTTATTTTTTTTCCTCTGAGAAGTTCCTCATGCTTAGCAACTTTGCAGTAGTCAGGGATGATACAGTCCCTTGAACACTGAGAATAGCTGTAGCTATTGAATTTAGTTGTTGAAGATGGAATACAGGAATTTTCATTTTGTTCTTTAAAGCATTTATCATAATTTCTAAAAGGCCTCTTCAGAACAGGAAGAACTTTGGGCTTCAAATGTGACAGAAAACAGAACTGATTTTTCCATACTCATGTTCCCGAAGTCAAAATGGAAAAGCCTGAAGGGTCATATTTGGCACATAAAGATCCTCAGTCCCATTCTATGAAGTTTCACTCCTTACTGAAGTTTGTGCATGTATATTTTCATTTTTTTTAAAAAAATCTGTCCCTTCAATTCCCTTTTCAATTCCTAAAAAAGAACGGGGGGGGGGGGGGGGAGAGATTGAAGGAAAGGTTGAAAGCTTTATCCTCTTCTTTTAGTCACTCTAATGAATGCTAAAATACCAGGCTAATGTCCTTTGTATCTCTTTCAGCTGATAATGAAGTTTCATTGATGTCTGAAACTGTAGGAAGGTTAAGTGAAAACCTTCCTTTAAAACAAGGATTCTTTAAACACACTAGGGATTCTCTAAAGCTAGACATTAATATATCCTGTAATTAAGAAATAATGGCCTTTCTGGGTGATTTATTCCCATAGATTTAGTGTCAGTTCTGAAATGTTACAGATTAAATTGTCATAGACCCCTTCATGGAAAACCTTGATAAATTGGGGTAGGAACAGATTTAAACAAACAGATTGAATAGATTCCAGTATGTGATGACTAGATACCTTTGAAAACGAGGATGAAATTATAGATATCTATGAAAAATGATGTTGCTAATAGAATTAAAATTTAGATTGCTGGCTAGAAAATAATTCGCAAAGGGAAATGCTTTTTCTGACACACCAATTTTTAGCCAACAGATGTTAGGGATTATTTTAATTTTTTACACTTGCATAAGGTGTCCTTTACTCTACAGATGATTGAGTAGCTTAATTCATACCTCAAGTTTCAAACATCTTTGCTGAGAATAAGGGATCAGTGAGGAATTGTACCTGCAAATCAAGCTAATGATTAATACATTATTATTATTATTATTATTATTATTATTATTATTATTTCTTACCCGCCTCTCCTCATGGCTCGAGGCAGGTTACAGAACAATTAAAACATATAAGCACACCAAAAACACCACAAATACACATATTAAAATGTGCCTCTATAAAAGTTACATGCCAAAATGTATCTCAATAAAATACATATTAAAATACACAAAGCAGAGATTCAACAGAAAACACACATTTAAAATTCATGTTTAAAGACTTTCTGGATAGTTCTGGTGGAAGAGGTAGGTCTTTACATGGTTTTTAAATTCTGACAGCTCATTTAGCTGTCGGAATTCTTCCAGCAAGTTGTTCCACACTCATAGGGTTGCCAATATAAAGGTCCCCTGGGTGACAGTTGCTAGTTGGGCTCTGGCTGATTGGATGTGCAGGGTGGATTGTACCCCAGATGCTCCCCAAAAGACAGAAGTGTGCAGGGTGGATTTTACGGGAGAAGGCAGTTGTTATGCTGCCTTTACTTAATTACATAATTACAACAACATAACTATCATTTGACCATCACTTAGGACTGAGGAATTTAACACCGTGTGCCTTTTGTTCTGCTTAGGGAATCACTGTGGGAGAAGTTGTTAACAGCTGAGGAATTTTACGGTTCCCTCCTGGAACTCAAGATCAAGCTGCCATTGCTTCCCCCATGTTGCTTTATTCTGCACTCTATCCCTAGCCCTCTGTGACTGTGTTTCCATGCTCAACTCAAATTAATCTCTGTTTTATTGTTAAACTGCCGGTCTCACTAGCACTCCAGCACTTTAGTACTTGTTAAATGAACTCCATCAATACTTGATATAATTAAGCTTGGAATTGATTGAATTGCATGTGGGTCTCCCTAGCACTTTAATTTATGTTACCAATGCTGCTCCTGGTCTTCTGGCTCTTTGAACCTGCAATTGCACTTTCCATCTTGCACTCTGCTATCGCACTTTATGATTGTTGTATGATCAGTGGGAGAGGAGAAAGGATTTATGAGATTGATGAAATGAATGATAGAAATGATGGAAATTTAACATCTATGGACAATGAGATACTACATCATAGTGCAATATTTGATCATCAGGATAAGGGGAAGAGAGGGGGCTTCGTGGGTGGAAGGAGTTCCATTGGTTGGGGGGCCTCCATCGAGGTAATGATGGGAAGGGGGAGATACGGGAAAGGGAGATCTAATCAACCAATTCAGCTAATTCGGGAAAAAACTTTAAAAATTCCAAAATGTTCTCCTGACATGGTGAATCGGAGTACCCAGAACGATGGCTCCCCCAGTTTAATGGTGGTGCTGCTGAACGCCAGGTCTGTCAATGGAAAAGCAACAACCATCCAGGATTTAATCCTGGATGAAAAGGCAGATCTGGCGTGCATTATGGAGACCTGGTTGGACGAGGCTGGGGGAGTTAATTTTACCCAGCTTTGTCCTCCAGATTATGCCGTGCAGCATCAGCTGAGATCTGGGCGATGGGGAGGCCAGGTTCCAGTAGTCTATAAAGAGACTATCTCCCTGAGCAGGTGCCCCATCCCACAGTCAACCTTATTCGAATGTGTCCACTTGAGGTTAGGAGACAGGGACAGATTAGGGATTCTGCTAGTGTACCAACCACCCCGCTGCACTACAATCTCCCTACCTGAGCTAGGAGGGGTGGTCTCGGCCCTGGCATTGGAGTTCCAGCAGCTCCTAGTGCTGGGGGACTTCAATGTCCATGCAGAGGCTACCCTTTCAGGAGTGCCTCAGGACTTCATGGCCACCATGGCAACTATGGGGCTGTCCCAACTAGTATCTGACCGTACCCACTGTGCTGGACACACATTAGACCTGATTTTCCATCAGGGATGGGAGAATAGTGGTGGTGTGGAGGAGCTTTCAATCGCTCCATTACATGGACCGACCATCACCTGATCAGGTTTAGGCTTTCTGCACCCCCTAACCTCCCATTAGGATGGTCCACCCCAGGAGACTTATGGATCCAGAGGGATTCCTGATGGCTCTTGGGGAATTTCCCTCTGTAAGTGATTCTGTCAATGCTCTGGTTTCTCTTTGGAATAATGAGTTAACTAGGGCAATAGACACAATCGCTCTGGAGCACCCCCTCTTAAGTAGCCGAGCTAAACCATCTCCTTGGTTTAACGAGGAGCTGGCAGCGATTAAGCGAACAAAGAGGAGGCTAGAGAGCGTGTGGTGGAAAAAGCCTAGCGAGTCAAACTGAACACGTCTATGCCTTTATCTAAGGGCATATGCCGCGGCAATAGAAGCTGCAAGAAATTCTTTCTATTCGGCTAATATTGCGTCCTCAAGGAACCGTCCAGCGGTGTCCTGCAGGGATCAGTTTTGTCCCCTATGTTATTCAACATATACATGAAGCCGTTGGGGGAGATCATCCGGAGTTTCAGGGTACGGTGTCACCTGTACGCAGATGATGTCCAACTCTGTCACTCCTTCCTACTCCTGGTCAGTTGTAAGGCTGACATAGGGTTACAGCCTGTGCTTGACGGAGTTACACTCCCCCTGAAGGCGAAGGTTCACAGCTTGGGAGTGATCCTGGACTCATCGCTCAGCCTGGAACCCCAGGTCTTGGCGGTGGCCGGGAGAGCTTTTGCACAATTAAAGCTTGTGCACCAGCTGCGCCGTACCTTGGGAAGCCTGACTTGGCCACAGTGGTCCACACTCTAGTTACATCCCACATCGACTGCTGCAATGCTCTCTACATGGGGTTGCCTCTGATGACTGCCCGGAAGGTGCAATTAGTCCAATGTTTAGCAGCCAGATTACTAACGGGAGCGGAGTACAGGGAGCGCACAACTCCCATGTTGTGCCAGCTCCACTGGCTGCCAATTAGCTTCCGAGCACAATTCAAAGTGCTGATCTTAACCTACAAAACCCTATACGGTTCCGGCCCAGTTTACCTGTCTGAATGTATTCTCCCCTATGAACCATCAAGACAATTAAGATCTTCAGATGGGGCCCTGCTCTTGGTCCCACCACTTTTGCAATCGCATCTGGTGGGGATGAGAGACAGGGCCTTTTCTGTAGTGGCCCCTCGGCTATGGAACTCTCTCCCAATTGAGATCAGATCTGCCCCCTCCCTCCTGTCCTTCAGGAGGCTGGTGAAATCCTGGCTATGAAAGGAAGCATTCCCAGAGTAATGGTTGAGACTGGCTACAGAACAAAGTTATCGATCACACCCATGGACTGAATTGCACATGATTTTATCCTGGCGATTTGGGTTATTGGTAAATCTAATCTATGTGTATTTTTAACTTGTTGTTATTGTATGATGTTTTGTATTGTATTGTTATAATTGAATTCTGTTGTGAGTCGGTCTGAGTCCCTCTACAGAGATTAGAGAAGGTCGGAATATAAAAGTTTTAAATAAATAAATAATAAATAAGGCAATCCTTTAGGTAACCTGGACCCAAATAAAGGTTTTCCTCCTTGAGAGATGCATTAATAATCTTTGTATTTGAGATCAATTTCATCTCCCCCCTGGACGACCAGTTAAAATGGACAGGGAGCAAGAAGGCAGGTTGTCTTACTCACCAATTGAAACCAATACAATGTAATCCCACTTACAGAGTTGCTGGATACCTCGTTGTTGACCTCTGCTCCAATGATAGTGTCTAAGTCAGCTCTTATGTGAGAGATTTTATGTGCAAAGTGGTTGTTAAAAGCATGAGCTACTAGCAAAGGGTTCAGAGGGAAAGGCACCTGGATTAAGTCTCTCATCACTCTGAACAGCTCAACTGGATGTAAATCTGCAGATGCAATGCTTGCAGAGAGGAAAGCTTTCTTTGCTGCAAGTATTGCCACCTTATAGGAGCGAAGGTGCCCTCTATACTGTGTCTTGTCACATAAAAGTCAAGTTTTCCACCATCTGTGCTCTAGTTTTCATCCCATTTCATTTCCCTGAGAGTATCTTTATAATAAAGAGCCTGTTTTTTCATGGATTAGAGAGGACGTTTGGAAGTGATCATGTCAATAGCCTGATTAGATTTAGATTTTGATTCCACTTACTAACCTGGAATTCGACAGGGGTGTTGGTAATGCCAGGCATAGAACACTCTAAGGCCTCTTGGAATCTCAAAGGATCCATTAGCCTTTGATAGGTCCTCCACCCCTGCAGGGGAAAGTTGTATCTGTGATACTAGCCCTGACTGGGAACTTTTTTGTCCATGTCAACAGTTGTTTTGAGACAACCTAGGTGGCAGAAGGAGGAGAAGGATTACTGAGAGAGAGAGAGAGAGAGAGAGAGAGAGAATGAGTTCTGCATAAAGAAAGCATTCTATCTTACAGTCCAACAGGATTCTGACCTATGACTACAAATTGTCCCAATATAAATGTTATACTTTCAAGTTAATAAACCAATATATTGAAATGACTGGTCAGAAGGGAGGCAACAGTAATAAGTGAGAGAGATTTCCCTTATCTCTTCTCCTGACTATTTCCACATACCCTTGTAAATAGAAGTCAAATTTCTTTAGCTTCCAGTGCATAACAATGATTGTGTTGCTGGCATAGTCAAGAGATGATGAAGAAAAATGTTAGTGGTATCAACCCTTTACACTTGCTGCCTTTAGTTATTTACTTCATAATTCATTTCTCTAGTAGAAAGATAAAGTGATGAGCAGCCACAGAGGTCAAGAATAGTCTGCTGCTTGTAATTGCTCCACAGTCATGAGAGAATAGAAAATAGAAGAAAAAGGGGGTACTGACTGAGCTTGGTTCATCTTGTGATCAGATACCCCCTCTGACTGTAATCATTAGTTATCTTAACTAGACACATGGCAGATCCTATATATGTTCTCTAATATCACAGCTAAGAGATAGCTCTGCCAAGGCATGAAAAAAAGTCACAAAAGTGAGGGGAGTGAAGCTTGATAAATTGAAATAAATGTACATAGACATTGACAGTGATGAAAATGTTCACTAACTAACCCCTTTCATGAATACTAACAGAAATTGTCTGTTACTACTTAATTTGATTGAAAGATCTGATCTCTGGAGGCGGGGGAATAATGTGTTTTAGAGAAGCAAATGCTGGAATTAGTTCTAATTATGAAGAACATTTTTTTCACCTTACACATTTTTTTTCTTTCAGAAATAGGTCAAATTGTACCAACAACTGTGACAACAAAAATTACAGCCATTTCTAATGAGGAATCTTGTCTAATGGAGTTGGCAAATGAGATTTAAATCCTGTCCGAATACTCGTGTGCTGTAAATTTGAGTCCAAAACATGAAAGCTAATGAATTTTTTTCTCTGAGAAAGCATCAAGTAGAAATGGATACTACAGACAAAAATAGTTATTTGAGTAACACAAGGTCATATGTAATGTGGATGATGTCTATCAGGATCAGGGAGCCTGTAACTTTCTTAATCATGAATAGAAAACTGTGCCCAGAGAGGTAGCATTTTTCACTCTCATGGGACTGCACCATTCTGACACAACTAGCAATGTCACTTTTAATGTCTTCTTTTTGCTGATTTATGAATATCTCCTCCTAGGTCTTTTTCATTTTAAAATGCGTTGGGTGGTAGGAACAAAACTAGTGTTTTGCTTACATTTTCAGTGATTTTTAAAAAATGTTGTTTTGCTATTTAAAGGCAAAAGTATCACCATCAGAAAGAAATTAGTCATGAGACTTTGGGAGACTTCTGTAGCTTCTTGGAGTCCTTGTGGACAACAAGTTAAACATGAGCCAACAATGTTATGCAGCTTTAGGATAGGTGTAATATGCTCACTCCTAGATATTCCTGTAACCAATCTGGCTACCATATTTTGAATGAGCTGGAGTTTCCGAACTTGGTACAAAAGTAGCCCAATGTAAAGCACATTGCAGAAATCCAACCTTGAGGTTACCAGTTTGTGCACTACCATATTCAGATCCTCCAAATCTAAGAAGGGGCACAGCTGGCATATCAGCTGAAGCTGATAGTAAGCACTCCTGACCGTCACATCTACCTGGGATGACATTTGGAAGGATTGATCCAAGAGCACTCCCAAGCTACAAACACAGTCATCCAGGAGGATTGTAGTCCCATCCAGAACTGGTTGACACACTTTCACCCCCAGATGAAGACCCTTGATGGCAAGCACCTCTGTTTTGGGCTGGATTCAGGATTCCTCATCCAGCCTATTACCTCCTCCAGGCATTCATTCAGTGGAGACACACCATCCTTAGCTAAAGCTGTTTTTGAAGGCCTGGAGAAAAATATTTGGGTGTTATCAGCATACTGATAACACTCTGCCTCATGCCTACAGATGACCTCTCCCAGCAGTTTCATGTAAATATTAAAGAGTCCTGGAGATAGAATGGCACCTGGTGGGATACCACATAACAGCTCCTTTTTAAGGAACAACAATTCCAAAGCACCACCATCTGGAACCTGCCTGAGATGTTTGACCAGAACCACTGCAGCAGAATTCCTCCGATTCCCAGCCCCTCCAGAAGAATACCATGGTCAATGGTACTGAAGGCCACTGAGAGGTCTAGAAGCATCAACACGGACACAAACCCTTTGTCAGTGTTGAGACGGAGGTCATCCACTAAGGTGACATAGCAGTCTCAACTCAGTACCCTGCTCTGAAGCCGGTTTGAAATGGATCAAGGAAGTAGGTATCATCGATGACTGCCCGGAGTTGGAAAGCAACTGCCATTTCAATCACCTTGCCCCAAAAAAGGGAAGTTAGACACTGGTCTGTAATTATTAAGGTATAGGGGATCCATTCAGGTCTTTTTCAGCAATCGTCTAACCACTGCTTCTTTTAGACAAGGTGGAAAATTCCCCTCTCTGAGAGATGCATTAACAATTTGTTGTATTGGAGATCAAATTGCATCTCCTTCCTGGGAGACCAGCCAAAAGGGACAGGGGTCAAGAAAGCAGGTTGTCTTCCTTACTTACTCCAGCAGCTTGTCTACATCAACAGTACTCAGCATTTGAAACTGACCTGGTGGAGTCCCACTCACAGAGCTGCTAGACACCTCGTTGTTTTCTGCTCCAATTGCATCATCTAAGTTGGCTCTTATGCAAGAGATTTTGTCAGCCAAATGGTTGTTGAAAGCATCACAGTGAGCTACTAAAGTTCTAACAATCGGTTTGGAGGGGAAACATCTGGATAAAGTCTCTCACCACTCTGAACATCCCAACTGGATGTGAATCCACAGATGCAATGCTTGTAGAGAGAAAAGCTTTATTCGCTGCAAGTATTACCCCCTTATAGGAGTTAAGGTGCTCTGTATACCATGTCTTGTCACATAAAAGGCAAGCTTTCTGCCATCTGCACTTTAGTCATCATCCTTCCTTTTCATTTCCCTGTGGGTCTCTGTATACCAGGGGGCGTTTTTGTCATGGGTCAGACATTGGAAGCGATTATGTCAATTGTCTTGGCTATATTTTGATTCCACGTTGTTGACCATGGATTCAACAGGATCATTGGTGATGACAGCCATAGGACCCTCTAAAGCCTACTGGAATCTCAAAGGATCCATTAGCCTTCAAGAGCAGACCATTTTAATGGGTACTTCACCCCTGCAGGGGTAGCTGTGATACTAGGCCTGACCAGAAAATGAATTATCCATGACAACTCGGAAGTATTAATCACCTCCGCTCACAGATCCATTTGTTCCAAGCTGTTTATTGTGTCAAGGGTATGACCTGCAGAATGTGTTGGCCCTGAAACCAATTGGGATAGGGCCATGTTTGTCATGAATACCATGAACTCCTGAGCTGCACCTGACAAACTGGCGTTCTGTGGTATATTGAAGTCACCCAAAAGCAAAAGTCCGGGTGACTACAACAACACCTGCAAGGCCAGTTCTGTAAGCTAGGCCAGAGATTCTGTTAGGCAGCAGGGTGGATGGTACACTAACAGAATCCCTAGTCTATCCCTGGTTTTCATAGGGTGGCAACCTGTGCTGGACGGGGTTACACTCCCCGTGAAGTCACAGGTCTGCAGTTTGGGAGTCCTCTTGGATTCATCACTTAGGCTTGAGGCTCAGGTGTCGGCGGTGTCCGGGAGGGCTTTTTGCACAATTGAGACTCTTGCGCCAACTGTGACCGTACCTCGTAAAGGCTGATCTGGCCGGGGTGGTCCATGCCTTGGTCACCTCTAGATTGGATTACTGTAATGCGCTCTACATGGGGCTGCCCTTGAAAATGGCTTGGAAATTTCAGCTAGTCCAACAGGCGGTGGCCAGGATGTTAACTGGTGCTCCTTACAGAGAGAGGTCAACCCTCCTGTTTAAGGAGCTCCACTGGCTGCTGTTCATTTTCCGGTCCCAATTCAAGGTGCAGGTGCTCACCTACAAAGCCCTAAATGGTTTTGGACCTGCCTACCTGCATGACCGCATCTCTGTTTATGAACCCGCACGCTCCCTTCGTTCATCCGGAGAGACTCTGCTCACGATTACACCTGCGTTGCAAGCGCGGTTGGTGGGGACAAGGGACAGGGCCTGCTCTGTGGTAAGCCCCCGACTCTGGAACACCCTCCCGAAGGACATCGGACAAGCCCCTACGTTGGCAGTCTTTAGGAAGAGCTTGAAGACCTGGCTATTCTGGTGTGCCTTTCCCGCAAAACGTCCCAGAAGCACTTTATTAGAGATTAAGATTGTCTGCACATTGCACTTATCCAAAAATCCTTATATCTCACTTAGCATACTCAGCACTTTTTAATCTGTACCCATTACATTTGGCCCGGCCTAGTTTTTATTGTGTTACGGTGTACTGTTTTTAGTGCTTTAATGTTTTGATTTGCTTTTGGTTATGTGTATTTGTTATATTGTTGTTTTATTGAGGCCTTGGCCTTTGTAAGCCGCATCAAGTCCTTCGGGAGATGTTAGCGGGGTACAAATAAAGATAATAATAATAATAATAATAATAATTTCAGACTCAGGTACACACATTCAATGTGATTCAGCCCCTCCCCCTCCCCCCAATAAGGACTCTAGCCAGGTTAAAATGGTCTTTAAGATTACATTGTTTAAGTAAATGGAAATATACCAGAATTGAAATAATCACTTTCACACTTAGGGCATTTTATCCTAGCACTTAAGACCTGGCTTTTTACTAGAGCATTTGACCCATGTTAATTTTAATATTTGTATGTATGTGTTTTATCCTGTATAATTTCTGCTATGTAAATTGCCTGGAGCATCTCGGATGGAGGGCGATTAATAAGTAATTAAAGATGATGATGATGATGATGATGATGAAGATGATCTCAAATAGCATGAATATGCTGTTTTGGTGATGGACATCCTTCAATCATTCTTCCACGTGGCTTCACTTGACTCTGCTTTCCTACATGGCCCTGCCCAATGGAACATATGGATGCTATGTAAGGTATTATTTTGTCTTATGTTGCATTTGTGAAATTGAGCAATTCAATTCTTCTTGCAAATGGAGGACATAAATGTATAATTGTGACCCGTCAGAGCAGTACAACTGCACAGTTATGGCAAAATAAAATAAAACACAGGAAATGGGGTAAACTGTGATTTACCACCCTTCTGTCATAAAGTCCAATGTCTACAAATCAGAGCCCAAGAGGCTCGTGTAATCCATGGCTGCATTTTCCCCATCCCTGATCTAGCTGTTGTTGAAATTGCCATCAGCCCCAACTAGACTGACTAAAGGGCAGGCATGATGGGAGGTGTAGTTCAAAAAGTCACAAT
Organism: Anolis sagrei; assembly: GCF_037176765.1. Lineage (NCBI taxonomy): Eukaryota > Metazoa > Chordata > Lepidosauria > Squamata > Anolidae > Anolis > Anolis sagrei. The sequence continues at coordinate 97,163,869 of NC_090022.1, forward strand.
TTCCCCACACTTGATTTAACAAGATGGTAAACTGATAAAAAGATTTTTATTAAAACATTTTCACTATACAAAGAACAAAAGAAAGAGATATTAGTACAGAAAAAGAAACATAACAAAGATTAATAAACAAAGACTAATAAACATTTGACTCCCAACATTCTTAACAATGATGATAGAAAACTCAGGAATATGCCATAGTTTCTTCAAATATAATTACCATTCATGCACTTCTACTGCTTAAACCAATCTACTAATCTACTAATTATCAAAACCTACAGTCAACATGTTAGTTTCATTACTTTGCAGAAAAGCAATTAAAGCTTTCTAGTCTTTCAAAAAGGTCACCAGTGATTTTTCTCTAATCAAAGTTGTTAATTTGTCAATTTCAGCTAAGTCTGACAACTTCAACAGCCATTCTCCACTCATTGGGATAATTGTGTTTCCCACTTCTACACAGTCAGTAATGTAGACTTTCCTAAGTTCGATCATATAGATCAAGTGTAGGCATCACATGGCTTGGGGTCAATAATCATGTTAGGAGAGGAGAGCAGTGGCTGAAAATTGGGATTTGCAAAGTGAGAAATGTCAGGTACATTCAGCCAACTTGGCAGTGTTTTATAATATCCTATCTTACTTCACAATCTCTTCATGTGTAAACTTGCAGGGGCATGTCTCATTTTCAATTTGGAAACCTATGGTCCCATCTACACAGCCATATAATGCTGCCACTTCAAAATTTGCTTTAGCGATAATGAACTATCCAATGGAATCTTGGGGTTTGTAGACAAGGAAAGGGTATTTTAGAACTTACAGCCACAGTACTCTAGTGGTGGTCCCACAGCTTCAGGTGTTCTTGGAGGAAACTGATTATCTGGATCCAGTGCAGTCTGGCTTTAGGACGGGGCATGGAACTGAAACAGTCTTGGTCACCGGAGTGGATGATCTGCATAGGGAACTTCACAGGTGGAGTGTGTACCTGTTGGTTCTCCTAGACCTCTCAGCAGCCTTCGATAGGATAGAGCACATTGTCATTCTGGGATGCCTTGTGGGAATGGGGCTTGTAGGTACTGTTTTACAGTGGCTTTGGTCCTTCCTGGAGGGTTGCTCTCAGAAGGTATTGTTGGTGGACTGCTGCTTGACCCCACATTCTCTGCCAAATAGTGCTGGGGCTTCACCAAACTACAACTCCTAGGTTTCCCCAGTATTGAACCATGGAAGTTAAAGTAGTGTCAAACTTCAGTAATTTTGTAGAGTAGAACCACCCTGCCATACTTTGGATATGGCCTATTAGTAGAAGGTAGTAAGAAAAGAGGAAGATTGCATTACAATTGGTGTTGGGACTTAGCCTGTATGTGAACCTGAGCCTGAATCTCTGATTGTATTGCCTAATGTTGATGCCAACATTGATGTTAATGTTGATGCAAATGTTAATGGGCCTAATTTGGATAGTGAGGCTGAAGTGATCAATGAGGACGAGGCTCATTGGGCAGTCAAAATCCTAGAGGCTTTGATTTAGAGTCTTCATGGGAAAAAGTCAAGTTCTCAGTAGAAAGTTTGTCAGACCAAGAGAAGAAAATTCACTCCCTTTTTCTCCTGGCCCGAGCTTGCAAGATAACTTGACACCTGGTTGGGTCAACGATAATAGCCGCAGTTTGGAGATAAGCCAGAACTGCAGGGATGCCCAATATTTACGTAGGTCTGAGAGAATCTGACAACTGAAACAAAAGATTAGAGTTAGCCGGAATCTGTTTCTGGGATTTAAGAGTGCCCGTGAGGGAGATTTCCTCAGACCAAGCATCGTTTCGAATCAAGTACAAACCTCATGGGTTTTCCAGTTTCCAATGGTCTGGTCTCTAAGGGAATTTCTGGCTTCAAGTGAGATGAGCAAGGGCTAATCAGTTCATGGATTTCTATTGAGAGTTTTCTGGACATTACTGCTCTGGATTTCCTGCAAGCTTTCTGGACATTGCTGTTTGTTGTTTCATTTTGGCTTTTTACCTTTGGACTTCATTCTATTTTATATTCATCATTCAATAAAAAGAATTGCATTTTTCCTAAACCAAGGTGTGGTGTATTAATGACAAGAGGGCCCTGCCTCCTGATCTGGAGTGCAACAGTTGGATACATTCAACTGAAGCTGGAACTACACTGCACTATATGCCAGGATCTGATCCCAGATTGTCTGCTTATTCCAGGGCCCTTCCAGACATTGCAGAACACAGGAGGAAGTACATTTAAATAATTTGCTTCCTCCCGAGTCTCTGCCCCCACCCTCCATCCAAACCCCAGGCTTTCTCTTGAGGAATGGCTAGATGCCATCCCAGGTCACCCCCCTCCAGCCCCTGATTTGCCCCTCCCACAGAAGAAAATCCCTCCCCTCCCCCCCCCCCCCACACACCCCTCCTGATGTGCCATGTCTGGAGGGGAGCAGGTGGGCACCCTCCTGCTCCTTTGGGCTCCAGGAGCCCAAAGAATCAGGATGGCTGTGGGAATTGACTCCAGTCCCAGGAGTCAATTCCCACAGGCACTTTAGGTTAAGGTCTGGATCTTTCCAAGTTTTTAAGTAATCTGGAGCAAACTGGGAACACCCAGTTTTCTCTGGATTAATTTGTTTTTACCTGCAGTGTCATTTGGATACCTCATGTAAAAGTTAGACAGGTCCCATATTTTGGGCCTGCCTGGAAGGGTCTCCGCATTATCTGGCAGTGCAGACTCATATAATCCAGTTCAAAGTAGATAATCTGGGATCAGAACCTAGGATACAGGGTAGTGTAGATCAAGCCTGAGGTCATGAGTTTGCTTGACCTGAGAAGTGCTTTTGGGAATAGAGTGACTTGGAGGTCTTTCACTCATAGGATTGCCATAAATTGAAGTCTCCCTGAAGGCAATTAGAAAAAACAAGACTCTGAGAGAATATACCATACTTTAAGAGAGAGAACGAGAGAGAGAGAGAAAGTAAAAAGAGCCTCTCTCCAGGGAGGAGGGTTGTCACTGATACCATGATAAATTGAGCACTGGGGAAGTGATGTTATATAGATCCCACCACATTTATCCCCTTAAAACTGATGATGTACAATGCAACTTGGATCTCCTCCCTTCTCTTGGCAAATGCTTTATCAAGTAGGATTAACGGCATGAAAGCAATACAGTCATACTGAGGGCAAGTAAGCTTGTTTGCTCCTGCCCTGGAAAAAAAACAAGCTTGTTTCTCCTGCCTTCTCACAATAAGATCTTCCTAGTTTTATCAGCAGTGGAACTCTGCCCTCAAGTGTGGTGGCCATCTGTCAGGATTGCTTTGAATGCAATTTTCCTGCTTCTTGGCAGGGAGTTGAACTGAATGGGCCACAAGGTCTCTTCCATCTCTATGATTCTGTGACAGTAAATGTGCCTCTTTTAAAGTGACAGATGTTGATTGAAATCTGTCAAATAATTTTATCCCTGTTCACATATGCACTGAAAACAACTGAAAGACTTTTGAAATGGGTAAGTGGTTCAGTGGGTTGTTTCAGGAATGTTTCTTGCAGCTCAGCGGTATCTTCTTCTACTTTTACTTCCTGTTTCCAATAGGATCTTGGTGTTTATCATTGTTTGTTTTGATCTCTTGCTGATCCTTTTCATCCTTTTTTTAAAACTAAAAGGCCTTTTCCTGCAATTATCCACTTAATTTTGTTTTATGAAACAAACAATGCTAAGCATCAGAAAGCCAGTTTGCTTGGTTATGTAGCAACATCAATGAGGACAAATGTAGCCCTCCAGTTGTCTTCATTTGACATCAGCAATTTATGTCCCTCTGGCTTGTTGCACTACAATTGAGCTTTCTTTTCCCATTAGTACTGTACAGTTGTATATCTTCTATAATAGGGTTTTTGTAACATGCAATTATCCATAATAAATTGGGATAGGATGGCTAAGGGGATTCATACTAGGGATGGGGGAAGAATCCAGTTTCACTTTGAGGTTCAATGAGCTCATCTTACGGCTCATCTACTATGGTTAATTATATTAGAGTCAGTCTGGGGCAGATATGTTCCTGACTGATCCGAGAGTCTGCACAGGTGCTATCCTGTGAGTCTCTTAAAATGGGATCTGCCTTGGTTAACCTGTGTTACCTGAGATGGGAGCATAGTTGCCTAGCCCCACTTCTTACTGCACAAAACATTTTAGTGCACTTTGAGAAACCTGTGAAGTCTCCATCTTCATGTGGGTTCCCTTTTATTTGTTTGTTTTTATGTAAGAACTGAGAGCCTTCAGAGGTTCAAATATAACGTCAATGGATGTATTGACGTTATATTGATGTATTGATGTATTGTTATATTGATGTAGTTGCCTTAGTTACTGTTTTAAATGCTAATGTTGTGCACTTTGTATATTGTCCTGGTTGTAAACCGCACTGAGTTGCCTACGGGCTGAGAGAGTGTGGTATACAAATAAAGTAAATAAAATAAATAAATAAATAAAAGGCATGCTTCTGAAGTTCCATTGTTCACAGTACTGAATCATACAAACACTTAAAATATTTCAACAAAAGGATTTTGCAATTTAAATGCATTTCATCTTGTGGTTATTTGTCAAGTAGGAGGTGTTGCCTAAACTTCTATAGTTTTGCAATGAGACAAAAGCATGCATGAGTGGAAAGTGCTGCAAAATGCTGTTGCTGTAAAAGAAAAGGAAACATTTAATTAACAGGGGGAAAATTTATTAGAGGCTTGATGCAGTTCCTTAATTTTTTTAAAAAAAAACAATTTGGATGATCCAGAAGAAAGGGTTAATTTTTGCTTTGCAGCGAAGGACTACCAACCATGTAATTGAGCCACGGCAATACCCCCCCCCCCATAAAAAAGTGTTTATAGTTCACCAAAAGACAATAAATGTATGGTTTTTAAATTTTTTATTAAAATCATTTTCTAGAGTTCCAAAGTTGTGAAATTTTAAAGTTTTAAAAGATCAAGAACAGAACTAGCAGCAACTGGACCCCATGGACTATTTTGTGTCTAACCCGTTAGTAAATGGGACCAATGTGATGATTTCTATGTAACTTGTATCTTTCATACTGTGTACTGTATCAATGTCTTATATGAAGTGTATTAACTGTTTCTTTAAAATGTATCAAAAGACAACCTGAAAACAGCTGCCTCCCCATGATCCTGTTTATATAATCTCTTGGAAATGGTAATGTTGAGCAACTCCCTCCAGCTCTTTCCCAAGACAAATAACTATTAAGATCATCGTGTGTATGTAAAAATAGATGATCTTCTTTATCAGCCAGATAAGCTCAAGGTGTTTGTCCATTTAAATTGAGTTCGAGAGTCTGCCACTCCCATAGAAGCGAGGGCTTAGAAAATGGGCATACATTAACTTTCTTTACTGTCAGCCAAGCCCTTGACTGGCCAGGATCAACATTTCTGTCTTTTGAGTCTTCCACCTTTCATCTCACAAAAAGTCGGAATCTTGAGCTAATCAAAAGCTCATCAGCATATCTGTGTCATTGTCTTCTCCTGGACTGCAACCACCTGGGGGTGTCTCTGTAGCTGATTGGTCCTTCACACTGACCAACCCCTGGCTGCTATTCTCCTTGCCACAAGAACCCCCACCTTGAGGTGGTGATATCTACGAAGATCCTAGTAAATCCCAACATGGATCCTGGCCAGCTTCTTTACCAGCCAATAAGGAGAGGGAGTGGGAGATTTGAATAGTTGTCAAAACTGTATAAAACTGTATTTCCCTGTATGTTTATGCTTCTACCTTTTGAAGCAAATTGCTTCTATTTGCATCCCTTTTGGCCAAATCATAATAAACTTCTATGGCTTGTTTTCAACCTGATAAGTTTGTTTATCTGTCCTGGCTTGTCTGGTTTAGCCCACAGTTGCCAGATATGGGTCCTTTAACAGGAGTCTTAGCTGAAATTGCTACAACCATACACTCACAATGGACATAACCGCCCCGAGAACTCATATCTAGATTTAAGCTATCACATTGTGGAATCCACTTTCTAAAGTTCCTTGAACAAGTGTTCAGAAGTGGAAAGCAGAAGGGATTGTTCTCATAGACACACCAGGAGAGCGGGGGGGGGGGGAATTTTCCTCCCCCCCCCCCCAACGCTCTTCTGGCATGTCATTTCTACGCACTGAGAGAGCTGCTCAAAGCCTGTAATAGAGGCCAGGTAAGTTTTCACTACTTTTTAAAGGGGCCTGAGGGCTTCGAGGGAGGGGGTGGGTATTCCCAAAGTTTACCCGGCTTATTTACCCAGAAAATTGTGGGAATGGTAGTGGGTTTATCCCACACATTCCAAGAAGGCATGGAATAAATTCACTATATAATTAATTCACCACAGACCAGGGTTTTCCTGGTGTGTGGCGAATTAATTTGGGACTATCCAGAATGTCTAGACAGCCCCTCCTTTATTGCGGTAGATACCTCAATAAAGGTACATTATAAATGAAACTGAATGAAACTCTAAAGCAGGGGTCCTCAAACTTTTTAAACAGAGAGCCAAGTCACAGTCCCTCAAACTGTTAGAGGGCCGGATTATAATTTGGAAAAAAAACCATGAATGAATTCCTATGCACACTGCACATATCTTATTTGTAATGCAAAAAAAAAATACAATAATTAAAATGAAGAACAATTTTAACCAATATAAACATATTAGTATTTCAATGGGAAGTGTGGGCCTGCTTTTGGCTGATGACATAGGGTTGTTGTTGTTGTTATTGTGTGCTTTCAAGTCATTTCAGACTTAGGTTGACCCTGAGCCAGGGCTGGGTAAATGACCTTGGAGGGCCATATCCGGCCCCCGGGCCTTAGTTTGAGGACCTCTGCTCTAAAGGAAGAAGACAATTCCCCAGCCCCACCCACACCCCATAGATGATGTCCTTAGTTACATTAATCAAATATTTATGTGATAAAATATTTATGAATTCACTGGGTGTCCTGTGCAAAGTAAGATTATTTCAAAATGGTATAAAGAAGAATGAACTCTCACGTTTTATATAGAGCAGTGGTTTTCAATCTGTGGATCCCCAGATGTTTTGGCCTTCAAATCCCAGAAATCCTATCAGTTGGTAAACTGGCTGGGATTTCTGGAGTTGTAGGCCAAAACACCTGAGGACCCACAGGTTGAGAACCACTGATATCGATCCTTCATTTTTACCAGGAATGTCAGTCACCTCTGCACCTATTCATTCCTTATGAGGGGGCTCTATTCTTTTTCGGGGGGGGGGGGTTGTTTATTGTTGCATTTAGTGGTTTCTTGGTTCTGCACTACAAGTTTTTTAAAAAAAGAGATGTAGAGGTGTGCCTTGCTGATGTTGGAGCATGTTCCTATTTTATGAGTCATAATCCATCAGTGAAGTACTAAAACAACATTTCAATGTCAATGTGCTCTTTCACTATTTCACTGGTGCATTATGATGCTATGATTCCTTTTATAAAGGAGAAAAGGGGAGAAGAAGAAGATGAGGGTTGTCAGACCAGAAGACATTACTTACTTACAAAGACCTAACTAAGTTACTGATGTAGAATATTGGCAAACATTTTTGGGGTTTTTTAAAGGCACATCTATAAATATCAGAATCTTCTGCAGCCTTTGCCCTACCTATTTTCCCCTAAAATAAGCAAACAGAGGTCTCCTTTATATTTAGCACTGCCATGCTTTCTCATTTAATGGGTGTTTTGTTTTTTGTTTTATTTGTTTTGAAACCAAGCACTGAATCCAAAGTATTTGTTTGCATTGTGGGAAAATTGGGAGCAGGCAAGAGGATATAACACTCGTTTTGAATTACAGCAGATGTTAGACCAGTTTGCAAAAACTTTGCTCTGGAAGAAACGCTTGTGAAGAAAAGAAAATCTTTTATTTATGTTTTACCAGGAAGTTGCATAACTAAGCAAGTTGGCCCTCCCCCATCATTTTGATGAGTGAGCCAGGCAATGCAGCACAACACTTGACCAGCCTCAAGCCCATTAGATGCTCCTGCATTATTTATATTTTAAATTGATTTAAGATTAAATTAATTATAAATGCAGAGGGGGCGGGAGCCAAGAACCCAGCATTTAGTACTCTCTTATGCAGTTGCTCCTTGCTTGGGCTAAGACAAAACAAAGAGTAGCAGTAACATTTCCTGAAATTCTACAACATCCAAATATATCCATTAATGTGGCCTGTTAAGGGATGACCTTGACAAATCCACTTCAGCTATTTAGACACATGAGGTTGGAGTAGCACCAAACTAACACTATGATTGTCAGGCTTAACTTTCACTTCCCTAGAGTTAAGAACAAACATCAGTGGAGCTTACTAAGCTCTCAGTATTCCCCAGTCAGCATTGCCATTCGCTGGACTGGCTGAAGGATTCTGCAAGTTGTAGTTTAAATACATGACTTTTTCAAACTCTGGGCATGAGATTGCAGCTGACATTTAAAGAAAGAGTTGGAAACCTGTCACTTGGAGAAAAGAAACAGACCATAGAATAATTCAATGCAGCTTTCAGCCAAATATATGTAGATAAAATGGAGTGGTGAGAGTGCTGAGAGTTCTAGGAACAGTCAAAAGGGAGGAAGAAATGGAGGTTGCGTGAAATGGGCAGAGTGATGGAAATAGAGCAACCATCTCCATTTTTCTTTTCATGGCATTTGCTACACATTCAAAGAGCTGAATATGCTACAGATTAACTAGTGAAATGTTAACAGGTCTTGTCTGTTAAAGACACACTGCTGGAGATAAAGGGTCCGTATACACTATAGAATTAATGCAAATTGACCACCTACTACAATGCAACCTGGGCCCTGCCACATGCACAATGGAGGACCTTCTCACAGCAGCACCAGGCACTCCAAGTGGCCAGCTTCTGGTCAAAAGACATTTAGCATAGTGCCAAGTTTTTAAACTTTGTTTGTTTTGAAATACATATTAACTTTACCCTTGTTGGGCTCTGCTGCAAGAAGGACCCTGGGGCCTGAGTATTGCCATCCAGCTTTGCTGCCTGCTCAGCCCTGGGCTTACCCACAAGGAGACCTGCAGCCACACCCTCATTCCAGCCAGCTGACCCAGCAGCCTCCAAGGAGAGAACATAAAAGGTCTGACCTAGAGGCCTGGAAAAACTTTGTTGGGCTCTGCTGCAAGAGGGACCCTGGGGCCTGAGTATTGCCATCCAGCTTTGCTGCCTGCTCAGCAACCTTGCCGCGCTGCTACTTTAATGGCCGCGCCACCCATTGCCTGGCTGCCAGAATACCTGCACCGGGTGCCTCCATAGCCATGCCGCCCATCATTTGGACATTGGAACACCTGTGCGGGCACTCGTTTTTGTGGTTCCCCTGCCTCTCCTGTTGCTTCAGACCACTTTTTCCATCAGCCCACTTTGTTTGGGATTCAATGTTTACTTTTAAGCTCTTTTTTGTATTTATATTTGAATTATTGTATGTTTGCTTTTAAGCTTTTTTATTGTATTTCTATTTGAATGACTTATAAGCTTGTTATTGTATTTATATTTGAATTATTATCTCATGTTTATTATTGTATGTTCAAATTGATATGTTAATTGTTTAAATTCATATGTTATGTTTATTATTATATATGTAATGTGGCATTGTATGTCATGGATTGTAAGCCACTCTGAGTCCCCCACTGGGGTGAGAAGGGTGGGGTATAAATGTAGTTTAATAATAATAATAATAATAATAATAATAATAATAATAATATCACTTCTGACACCATAAATAAAATAAACAATACTTTAACTGCAATGGTTCAGTGCTACAGAACCATGGAATTGTAGTTTAGTGAGGTACTACCTGAGAGGGCTAAAGAACTTGTAAAGCTATAACTCTCATGATTCCATAGCATTGAACAATGGCAGTTAAATTGTGTCAACTTGCATTGATTCTACCATTGAAGGTGCATCCTCAGGTTGAAGGGGCATCCAGACAGCCCCTTTAACATGGGAATTAAAATGAAAAGGGGGTTGTCCAGATGACATCCTGGACAAACCCGAATCAATTTGCCACAAACCAGGAAAACCCTGGTTTGTGTCGACTTAATTTGTTAGTGAGCTTATTCTGTGCCTTCTTGAAAGACATGGGATAAACCCACTACTTCTGATGTCTGGACTGCAGTCCAGACAGTAGTCCCATGGTTTTCCGGGCAAAATTAGCCTGAAAAACCATGAGAACACCAAACCCCTCCCCAAAGGCCCTTTAAAAAAACCAAAAGAACTTACCCAGCCACCATTAGAGAGCTGCAGGGGCTTTTCTGGCATGTAGAAATGCCGCAATTTCTATGCACCAGGAGAGCTCCGGTAGCTCTCTAATGGAGGCTGGTTAAGTTCTTTTGTTTTTTTTTTCAAGGGCTTTGGGGGGCTTTTGTGGAGGGGGTTAGAATGTCCAGTTGTTCTCCTGAAAAGTTCCAGGAGAACATCTGGAGACCCACTCCAGAAAGCATGTGTGTAGATAGGGGCCCAGGAACATTCATGTTTTTTAAATGCCAATACTCCTGAGAGAACAGGCTGTGTGGAAGCCCCCTCAGACACATCCATACTTTAACATCTCTCCTTCCACTCCTAATGCAGTAAAAAGTGACATATAGCCTCCATGAAAAACAAAAGGTACTGTTACAGATGTGTACATTGTGTGTATATCCACAGATAGCTGTTGTCACTTTAACCGTTTAATATTAATACCACTAAGCATGATTATACACATCATGTGTATAAGCAGTGCAGAGATTAACAGGTTTGCCAACCATTTTAAGGATCTCCTCACGCAGGGGGTTTCATGGCCCCTTTTCCCTCAAATGACACTGGCTTGGCCACACTCCCATTCCTTCCAAAGTGGAGGGGAAGCGTTGCAAGACAATTCCTCCACCACAATAGAGAGGAAAGTGTTTTATGGGCAGCTCCAATGGATCTACACACATTTTCCTCTCATTTTCCCCATAGGATGGGGGGAAGGGCAATGGGGCAATATGCGTTGCTTCCCTTTCGCCCATCTGATGGGGGCAGGGACATGGTACCTTGTCTCATCCCCACTATGTGATGGGGGAATGTGGGAGTTTGTGCACAATGCCATGAGCAAACCCATGCACCTGTCAGTTTGCCAGCAACTGACAACAAGACACCATGGCCCTAGGGGCCATTTGAAGAAGTCCTTAATGTCAAGACCTCCAGATCTAGACTCAAGACTTCATCAGACAGGCAGAATTTCTCATCCTCCAATGCTTACATCTGTCTTCCAACACAAAGCCAACCAGATCTCATGACATGATGTTAATCTACTTCTGGCAGGGCTGTGGGACTGAAGAGAGGTCTAAGCATCGCAGGAGGCAGCACCAGTAACATTTCCTGTGTTGCATAAAAACAATGGGGGAAGCTGGGTGGCAACACTTCCCCCCATAGGATGAGGTGAGGGGCAAGATGGACAATGTAGGATGTGGGGTGATGGGTTCCCCCCACCCCCACCAGGCCCTGCAAAATTCCAGCATGGCAGTTACAACACTGAAATGGGGACAGACCCCCAGGAAAACTCTGGTTCAGGTTTAAACACTGTGTGGAAGCGCCCTCCCTGGCCCTCATCACATTGCTACCATTCTCTCCCCCGCCCCCTCAAATATTGAACATCAAGCATCAACTCATTTGTTCTTCCTCTTTGTATGCATCCCACATTTCAGGCATTTCTGTTCCATGGTCCTAAAACTGTGATAAAACAGCCACAATACATTTATTATTTTGTTATTATAGATTATGCTGGTGATGACCGTTGGTGATGAGAGAAGAAAGGAAGGAGAAAGAGAGATTTCACATCATCATAAAACTAATTACCATCCATTTCCTCTGGTTAAAATCAATAGGACCTATTGAAGTGGCCCATAGTGAGCCATGTAGCTTCATCCCACAAATATGGCTGAATATACAAAGACAAAAACTTAGAATTTCAAGGAATAAATACTGAGAACAAAAAAATATAAGAATCAAAACACATATCTTTTTATGGCAGGATTTGCTTTGTCCTACAAGTGATTTATCTTAATGCTTTTTCTTGCACTTTTTTGGAAGAAATTATAAACAATTTATACATTTTTTACCATTAAACACCAAATGGAATGACATTCTTCCCTATCTGTAGTGATGCATATCTGAGCCTCAGTCTAACATATCTTTCGGATACCTTGATACCAGTCTATGGGTACTCATATTTTAACCTTAAATACAGTTGATATGTTCTTTCCTGTCTTTCCCATTATTCGTAGTGACAGGTGAACAATATAAAATATCCAACAGCTCAGGGATGTATATCTTTCACTTAGAAATTGGGTGTGATGATTTAGTGCCAGCAAACACATCTGCGGAAACCAAAAAGATGGGCTAATCTAAAAAGATTTAGAGGATGCAAGGTGCCATCAATATGTCAAGGGCTTAATGTTTATTTCTTTCATATTCTCCTAGCAATATTTTGTTTTGTTTTCCATTTCTTCTCCCCAGGCCCACTCTAGGTACACAACAGCAACATCTTGAACCTATAAATAGATTTCCTAAAAACAATAGCCTGATGCATTCTGATTGTGACATTGCCTCATGGTTGCAGATTACCATTCCTAGAAAACATCCCAGGTCCCAAGCCTCAAAATCTTACAGAAACATTAAAAATGTTCCACTTAAGATTATAATTTATCTTAGATTTAGTTTATTTTAGAGTGGAGTAGAGTGGCTGAGCTTTTGTAAAGATTACGGTTCTATATAAGCCAAAGCCTTGAAGATCATCAGGACTAACAAGACAGTGGGCACATCTGCATAAGCAACAAAATCCAGAGCTGGTCTGAAGTATTGCTGCTTTAGATCCAGATTATGTCAATGTTCACATCACGCTTCCAAATTGCATCTCTACCTGGAACAGAATCCTTTTTATCCAGTCAAGTTGAATCTGGTTTGGCCATATTGGACTATTACCTTGACCTGTGTGATTGTTTGTGGTCATATTGGTAACCTTGGTGCTCCAGAGAATGCCTGGCTCTCACTTAGCACATTTGCCAATGTAAGCAAAAGTGCCTATATGACTCAGAGCAGGAGAAGGCTCTCCTTTCCCATCTCTGAGTCATACAAGCACCTTTCCTTACACCAGAAAAAATGCTATGCTATGGCCATAAGCTTTCTGGAGCTCGGAGCTCTTAGACCACCACTATGGCAATGAACAACAACACAGGTTAGTGCCACTCTGTTTCCTATGCACTGCAGAGCATGGGGAAGGCAGAACCAGTTCCAAATGAGAAACAGTCTGACACACATTCCCCGTCTTTGCCTAATGTTTTAAGTAGCTGTGTCTCACGTTGAGATGGCTCTGTGTCTCAAGCTGATTTCTTGAAGTTGATTTCTACTCTCTTTGAGGTATATGGTCCATGTAGCGGGTCCCAAAGTTGCGCTTAAGGGAAATATGTACCATTGAGAATTCTGTAAGTGCACATAAACATTGACAATGAATACCCTACAACGATATACAAGCATATTTTATTATATAACATTTCACAGATGAAAACTAGCACATGTATGGTCAAGTAACACCTCAAAATGTGGTGGTCAAAATGGCAAAAATTATATGAAGAAATTTAATCTCATTTGATACAAGTGGCTGCAGCAGTTTGTTTTTGCTAGGACTGCCTCGGAATGGCGAGATTGTGTTCCACCCTGTCCTCTCTCACTGCCACCAGTTAATTAACTACAGACTACTTAATCAGCTTAAAATGGAACGGCAGACAATATATTAGGACTATCCCTGCAAAATTAGGACAGCTGGAGAGTAAGATGAATACTCCATGATTGGATGTTATAGTCAATGTGGAATTAGAGGTATGGTCACCATATGCATTCCCAAAGACCTCTTTTCAGAACACATCCCCTTTCACTTTGTAAGTGCATGGCAAGCAAATAAAGAATCAAGGATGAGATACATTAATAACCAGCAAAGCATTCCATGAACTTTATTAAGAAAATCTCCTTTATCTCACTATACTCAGGAATGAAAAATCACAAAAGCATGCAGACAGACAGACAAAGTTATCTTTTTCAGATCCAACCCTAGGTAGGAAAATAATTTTCTGGAGCTATTATGTGGTAGTTATTGTGTGGTTTAGTGGTTTGAACACTGGACTAAGGAAAACAAGATTCAGCTCCCTATTCAGCTATGGAAAACCACAGCGTGATATTGGGCAAATTATAGTCTCCAAGCCTTAGAAGAAAGCAATGGAAAATGTCTTCTAAACAAATCTTGTAAACTCCAAAGAAATCCACAACCTGTGAAAGAGAAGATTTTGTCAGCACACAGTGCAAAGGTCAACTTCCTTTTTTTCTTTCAACTCCTCAGTTCATTCATTTATTTGTTCTTTCATCTGTAATGCAGTCATGCACACGCTTACACACACACCATGGCAAAACAAAAGACCTGACAAAATTAGCTATTGGCATCTGGAAATGTTATTCAGAAAATGAATAGGGAAAGGAAAAGTTGTACAGATGTTCACTGATATGAAAACACAACTTCTGGAGCAAAATAATAATCTGTTGTTTAGTCCAGGGAGATTTAATGCAAAGTAAAACTTTCACATAAATTATTGGTCAATAATTTATAAAGTTGACTAGAACACAATAGTAACTGAAAAATAATATGATGGTTACTTACCTGTAATAACTGTGGATCTTGTGCAGAATAAATTTCAATTTGGTCATTTTATAAAATTCTACTCTCCAATGACATGTAAAATGTTTTTGATTAGGAAATAAATGATATTTTCTTCATTACTAACTTCCCCACTGAAATGGCTAGGGAATATGATTGTGTGCCTTGGCTGTTAAATTATTGTGGCATTTTTCGCAAGGCCACATTAAAATTATGGCACAGCATAAATCTCTTGCCTCGTGGGCTTTTCTTTTTACTGCAGTGTTACAATGTTCTAGTCAAATTTGTGGATTTTTCCTGTTATAAACTGAGAGAGATGGGAAACTTGACATTACACCAGTAGCAGTCATAACTGTCTGTACTAAAGCAGCTTTCTATAACTCCTTTCACACAGGGATGAAAAGATTAGTAAGTGTTTAAATTAATATGGGTTTAAATTAACAAAGTTGAGAGACATGCCTTGAAACATCTCTGGGTGACTTTGTGGTCCAACTGGTTGCTTCTTAGGCTGCAAACACCTGTTTAACAGTGGTAATGGGAGAAGTGGGGTTGTGTGCAGGGATGAGAGGAAAGGGCATGGAGCACAGTCTGGCATTGCCTCCAAGAGGTTTTATGTATATAAAACATGAATTAATACTCTACTGATAGCCTCTGTAAGGAGGAGCATACGGGCTGTGGAAAACCAAGAGCATGAAGTATGTGCCATATTCCTCCATAGCTTTTCGGTTAAGGCAATTTTACAAGGTTTATATTTTACAAGACCTTCTCTGCCACAGAGTGCTGATGCCTCACCAAACTATAATTGCCATGATTCCACAGCATTGAACCAAGACAGTAAAAGTGAAGTCAAACTGCATTAATTCTATTGTGTAGATACACCCAAGGTTGTGGAGAACCTTTGGACTTTCACATGTTTTGGACTACATATTCCTACAAAGATGCCCCAATTCTGATGCAACTAAGCAGTTCATGAGAATCGGAAAGAAATTAATTTCTGGGGTTTACAAGCATGAATACCATGAAAGTACATGCCTTGTTACATAGAAACGGAGACTGGAAATGCAACTCATCAAAATTGGGATGAGTGAATATTACTGGTATTGTATAATTGACTGCCAGTTAGCGGTGGGCCAACTTGGTTGCTTCCACTATATCAGCTATTAGTGCAAATAATGACAGTGGGAATAAATTGTCAAAAATTGCTTGAGATAGTGCTTGCAGTTCTCAAGGGACTTGTTTAATTTTTGCTTCTTGTAGACTTAGCATGGTGATTTGATTAACCAGTTAAACTTCATGAGTAAACCAGGCTTTTTTAACCTTAAAATGGGGGGTGGGGGTTTGAGCTCCTACCCCCTCCCCCCGCTGCAGCCCTGACTGCAACCAATCCATTCCAGTCACACATTTCTCAGTTTTTGCTGTTTCACTGTGGTGATAATTAGTGATATACAATTCAAATACCTTATAATGTCTTCAGCCCGTCGGGCATTTCAGCAGCTTAAGTGTCTCCTTCCAATATTTCAGCAAAGTGCTCCTTCCAATATTTTTTAAAAAATGTATTGGTGTAAAATATTCAAAGAATACCTTTTTTATAAGTTATACTGGATCAAATCTATTAACATGGATTTGTGGGTGCAAATATTGTATTACTTCTCATCATTTGTATACCTATAACCATCAGATTCAAAGATAATGCACTCCACTCTATGGGCATATACGTAAATATTTCTGTGCAGTTTGAGGGCATTTAATCATAGAATAGAATCATAGAATCATAAAGTTAGAAGAGACCTCGTGGGCCATCCAGTCTAACCCTCTGCCAAGAAGCAGGAATCCTGCCTACTTGGACTCAGATTTTGCATAAACAAGAAAGTCAAGCATTTTTTAGGGTGATAATCTAGTGATAATACTGCTCTGTGCACTCCCCAAAATCACAAGAAGTCCTTTTTGATTTTTTAACTTCATGTAGAAGCATATATAAAACAAACAACTGACATTGCTTTCTTAGTGACGGCACCAATATTGTAGAACATTATGCCCCAGGAAGCGTGGATGCCAGATCCTTATATCTCTTGTCACTAGTTGGAAAAAAAACTATTTTTGCCTATTGTAAAGCTCGTTTTTTAACTCAGTGTTATGATTATACATAGCCTCAGTTTTTATTTTTATTTTATGTTTATTGTTGGCCTTTTCTGCATTTTTGATGGAATTTAATTACATGTTATGATATTGCAATTTGAAAATCTTCAAACTGCCCTGAGTAATGCACAGATGGTTGGGAGAAAACCTCTACATAAATAAAACAAACAGTTTGCTCTTTCCATTCTCCCACAGTCCTAAGACTCTGAGGGGCATACATCACACCCTACAGTCAGAATGTAAATAACCTGTGTGTAATATTTTCTCCCTCATTTGACAATAAATATTTTTAAATATGCTTACTTTTCTAAATGGGAAGCAAATTAGTTGTGCCCCCCCCCCCCCTCCAGTTCTCAGCCCTCCAAGGAAAAGTAATGAAGAATTACACTTGATAAAATAGCTTCCTTACAGAAGGGAATATTCATTTATTAAATTGTAGTTCATTTTCATTAAAACACCTTAACTTCAGGCTAATACACTGAATTAGAACTTGAAAATGCAGCCCTGGAATGGGACTGAGTAAAACTTTTAAAGTAGCTCCTGGATCGCAAGGAGCCAGGGAGAGGAGGCAAAACTAATATAGGAAAGAATTACACCTCTTTTAAAATCATGCCCAAGATTTTTGATCAACTGCTTAGTTCAGTATACTTGTTTTATTTTTTTAATTCCTAGTCTATCAACTCCCCGTTCTGACATCTCCAGCAATAGCCTCTGCAAGTGATGGGCACTTGTTCTGTTAACCGGAGCACAGTGAAATTATATTATCACATACGCTGCATTCCACCGTGAATGGTTCCAATGTAAGGATGAAATGTAGCAGGGATCCTGTTTCTGATTTTCACACTGGAGATCACTCATGGGAATGGCATGGAAATCCCAGCATGGTACAGAAGGACAGCCACCCCACATCCCCGGGCTTCCTGGTTGCAGGGAGCATGGAATGGTTACCTTGACACCCACCCCTGATTCTGCATAGGATTTTGACTTTCCCCAGTGTTTCTTTAACCCAGGGTGCATCCAAATTAAGCAGTGGACCCCAGGTTAAATCTCATCAGCCTGCCTGCATTGTGTAGAGACATCCACCGGCTGATGTGATGCCACACCAATCTAAATGGTCTGTATAAATCTGCCATTAAAATAACTTTACATAAACTGAGCTGAGTAGCAGAGGCATAAAACACTTTTTTTTAGTGAATTGTGAACATGTATATTGAGACAATGGATAGAGTGCTACATGACCCTTGTAGTGAATATCAATGTTCCAAAACTAAACGCACAACCAACCGTGCAACAGAATTTACATCTGCATGTGTATCCAGATGTGCCACATCACCATTGTGCAACTCCAATTGCATAAACTGAATGCAGGCACATAATTAATTTTGGAATTAATTATGTGGAGTGGGACCATGTGTGGTAGCCCTGTCTAAAACTTTGTTTTTTTCATGAGCAATACTCATGACATTCACGGGTACATGTGTGTTATCTGCACATACTTGCACACATATAAACGCCAAAGACACAAGGAATCCTGCTATTAAAATCTGATCCCTGCCTCCTATAATTTATTAAGGTGCTTCTTCTTTTCTCTTTGATTCAGAGCTTTGAAATTGTTTTTTGACTGCTCCTCTCAGGAGTCCCATAGTCATCAGGCCTTTGTTCTTTTGTTATTAAACTTTTTGTTCTTTTGTTATTAAACTTTTCTATAACTGAGTTAATGATTTTCTCATTTTAATGCTTTTTTATGCTACACCAAAAGAAGCTTTTTAATCAATAATGAATTGTATCCCCTTTCATGACTTATTTTATTTGCCACACTCCAAACCCATATAAAATTTGCATTTCCAGATGTTTGGCCATGTCTCCTCCCCCCCTCCCCCCGTCCCACAATGTCATCCTCGGACTACTGAAGAAAAGAAGCCATTATTATAAACTATTTTGTCTCAGCAAACAACAGTTCAATAGTTTGGGTTTTTTAAAAAATAATTTCTCTTTATATTTGCAATAGATCTGATTTTCTGAGAATGATGTGACTTGAAGTACCCCAAACTATAGTGGTCAAAGTACTTCAAATCCCATCACCGTTTGTTTATGTCATGGTTAGCTCCATGGAAGATGGGTACTGAGGTACACAAAACAACTTTCTTTGTGACACACATCCAACTTGGCACAGTACAATACAAGGTCGATGATACCTTGTGCCAGGAGAATCAAAATCTCTAACATCCAGGAAGTATCACGAGATCTGAGACTCCTCTACTGGGATTTCTTTTCCTTCAACTTTTAAAAAAGGAGAGGAGGTGAAGACAAGCTTTCCAATGTGAAGAGAAGGAACAAAAGAAGAGAACAGAAAGAGGAATTGGATGTGATGGTGCTGAACTCAGGAAACTATGGGGAAAAATAGAAAAAGGCAAACAGGTATGATGGGAAGCCAGAGTGCGTATCAGGATGACTGGCAATCTTAAAGTACAATTTCCTACAATTGACCACGGTTATGGCAGTCAGTGTGAAGAGGTCCTTAGACTTTTCTAATCCATCAGTACAGGTTTATCATCCCTTATCTAGAATTTCCAAATCTAAGATACTCCAAAATTGCCCAGATGGATGGCTCGGATAGTGACACCTTTGCTTTCTGATGGATCAATGTACACAAACTTTATTTCATGCACAAAATTTACCTCTAATATATATATGACTTTACCTCTAATATATATATGAAATTTCACTTAATTTTGAGTTTAGATTCAGGTCCCATCTCCAAGATATCTTATTATTTATATAAAGATATTACAAAATCTAACATATGGAACACTTCTGTTCCCAAGCATTTCAACTAAAGGACATTCTACCTGTTGTTAATAAAATGTGTACTTGTGGTATCTGTTATCCCTTTGTGGGCATTTATAAAAATAATCACATAGCTTAATATGGATTCTGAGTCAAAATAGACATAATGTTCTGAATTCTTAATTTAAGGGTGCAATGAAAGTGGGAACTGAGGAAATAAACTGACTTGGTACAATCAATCCCTCTTGGACTTGCCAGATGTCAAAAGTAGACACAGATATCTTGAATTCATCAAGGCTGGAGTCCAACGACATCTGGCAAATTCTTGCTTGTCCTTATGAATAACAGGAAATTGTTTGTTTGCTGCTCTGTAGGCCAAAAGCTCATCAATGCCCACTGACAACTGATTATCTCTCTCACCATGGTCATTCACAAATGGGTCATGAAGAGAGTACACAACTGATCCTCTGTGGATCAGAGGTCATTTTCCAGGCAGCTGTGGAACTGCTGCTTAGCAGCAAGTCCATCTGCTATTTTTTTCAGGACTGTAATAGATGGACAATGTACCATTTAAACACAGATGAAATACAGACAGCAGACAGCACATATAATTATCCTTTATTCCACCTAGATTATATTTGCAACTATGGGACTTTTAATCCTACACATGTGGATAGAAGCAACTTGGAGCTACCGAATGTAGGATATATAATTTCATCCAAGTGATTTTCAGCATCTCCCAGATTGTTCCTGGGAACAATGTATAATACCATGCTTGTCCTTTGAACAACTTGTGGAGAGATCATCTCCCCCCTCCACCCCACTTCCTCCATACTTTACAATCCCTTTCATTTTGTATAGCATGTCTTTTAAATAATGCACAATCTTGGATCATTAAGATAGAGCTCAGAATATTTAGCACCTGTCTGGCTAAAGAACTTTTAATGCCCGGATCCTGTACACGATTTATGGGCATGTAAGCACCGCAGTTACACTTCTAAGTAGTGAATTCTGGCCTGACCACCTCACCCCACTAACTCCATATATTGATAAGCAGTTTGTTCCCTTGTCTCTCAGAACCAGTTGTCATTTCCACTCCCCGCAAATGAGGAATTCCTAGTGTGATAGGCAGAAGCAATCCCTACCTTGTCCAGGAAATCCCATTTTGTGCAGGAGATGGATGGACCACCTATCAGCTACTTCCCAAGTGACAATGGAACAGACCCCTGGTGGCATAGTGGGTTAAACCCTTCTGCAGGCAGGACTAAAGACCGACAGGTTGCAGGTTCAAATCCGGGGAGAGTGTGGATGAGCTCCCTCTATCAGTTCCATCTCCCCATTGTGGGGACATGAGAGAAGCCTCCCATAAGGATGATAAAACATTAAAACATCTGGGCGTCCCCTGGGCAACGTCCTTGCAGGCAGCCAATTCTCTCACACCAGAAGCAACTTGCTGTTTCTCAAGTCACTCCTGACACACTAAAAAAGTGGAACAGACCTCATTAAATGCAGCAGTTGTTTCTTAGTAAGCATGGGAATTGTACTATTGTTAAATTCTGAATTTCCTTTGGAAATGGAAGGCCACTGAATATCACACTTAAAACATTGCATCAAGGTCCAAAAAGCAGATGATAATGGGGGGACCTGCTAGGCAGCATGGTGAATCCAGTAGGCAGTGGGGGAAAATGTTGCCTTGCACGCTGGATTGCCCACATCAGTGCTTTCCCCATCTCACAGGGGAAGGTGTCACCACCCAGCTTATCTTCATGCTGGCCCCATTCTTGTCAATGAGATCATGGGAAGCCTCCCATGTTCTCTGGGCAATGTCCTAGGATGCTGCCAGAACACTGGGAAGACAGAGCCCTGCTGAAAGTAGTTATACATTGATGAGATCCAGCACGGAGTTCTTCCCAGTGTCCTGAAAGCATCGTAGGACGCTGAAATTATCAAATGTGATGAGGTCTTAAGAAGACTATCCCCCTACTACTCCCTTTGTAGGATGGGATCCTAAAAGTTACACACTTGTAAGATTCTAGACATCTACTTCTTGAGAAAAGGGAGAATGCTCCAATATGGGGTTTATTTGTATTATGTTTTGTAAACTACAAGGATAATGAATCCAATTCTGATATTAGAGCTGTTTCTCCTGCAACTCTTTTAAGTTGGATGGGAGCTATATAGATGTTGGTCTCCATTCCTGTCAGAAGTTTGATTTTTACATTCCTGATTTTTACATCTTGTCTAGGGAAAGGTCTCGTCTGATGCAAGGTGGTAGAAAAGTCCAGGTTTCTCCTGGAAATTGGTAAATAAAATATTCACATGAGGCACACAGTTCTGGCTGTTAGACTTTCTTCCACTGCTGATTTGGCATTAGGTGATCTGTTTACTGCATGATTATCATGGTGGGTTGTTCACAGAACACAGCCTCTTGCCAATAGGGCAATTGGATAGAGAACGCCTTTTTTCCGCCCTACAAAAATTAAATACATTTTTATTTCCATGAATTATTTTCATTAATTTGTGCCTCCCACAATAATTAAAAGTAAATACTACTGTAAAGATATAGAATTGGGTCTTCAAACAGAAAACAAGCTTGCTCCCTCCAGGGCCATTCTGACCAAGGCAGGATAGAGGGGTACTATGGCTTCCCTGGATTTAGACACTATACTCCTATTTATGCAGGACAAAATCCCATTAGCTTTTTAAGCTGCTGCATGACATTGTTGGCTCATGTTTAACTTGTTGTCCACAAGGACTCCAAGATCTTTCTCACACCACTACTGTTTAGTCAGGCGTCCCCCATTCTGTATCTTGTCATTTCTTTTTTTTTTTTTTCTGCCTGAGTGAAGTATCTTGCATTTGTCACAGTTGACTTCATTTTGTTAGTTTTGAATTCTGCTCCTGTCTTCTGGAGTATTAGCTATCCCTCCAAATTTGGTGTCATCTGTAAACTTGATTATCTTGCTTTCTAACCTTTCATCTAAGTCATTAATAAAGATGTTGAACAGGACCGGGCCAGGAAGGAACCCTGGGGCTCTCCTTTCATCACCCTTTGGGTTTGTTCGCTTAACCAATCACAGAGCCACCTAACTGTGGTTTTGTGTAGCCCACATTTGACTAGTTGGTTTTCCAGCACCCCAAATAGCCAAACCAAATCTAAAGTTGAGAAAAAACTTATTTGTAACCCTTTTGCTACTAATGTTCGGGAGTGGTCCCTGGTCAAAGTGGTTCCTGGTCAATGTGATTCCTTGTCAAAGTGGTCCCTGGTCAGGTGGTCCTTGGTCAAGTGGTCCCTGGTCAAAAAAAGGTTGAGAACCACTGCCCTACAGTAATATCCAGGCCTGTTGCCTTCTTCCAGCCTTCTTTCCAGACAGTTGTATCTCTTCAGATGTCTACCTTCTTACTTGAAGTCCATTTTCCAGTATATAGTAGGCAGATCTACCTTTTCTTGTCTTCTGCTCATTGCAGCAATAAATCTGTAGAGGTGTCTTTTCTTCAGTCCCATTTTCACCCCTGATAACTATTTAATAAGCTCAGTTCATCAACCCCTCTATCTGAGTACAGTTCCTGGAGACAAAAAAATACTCATTATTAACATTTCAGATATTCAAAACACTTTTTCATGTAACATCTTGGTTCATCATGAATAAAACTGTGCACTTTATTCAGCAGCTTCATCCATCCACTGCTAGGTGCCATCTTCCATGTGTAATGCTAAGCTTCTCATGCTGTCAGTCAATATGATATTGCCCTGACCTAAGCCTTCCAGTCTTTCTACTGTTTTGTTTTCATTTCTGCAAATAAAACATCCTAATGTAAGCCAGTTCAGGCATGAAAATGTTAGATCTTTGTGCAGCTAATACTGATCCTGGGTTCTGTGAGAGACACAACAAACAGGTGCTCTGGGTATGATCTATCTTTAAGAGTATTGTTATTATAAATATTGACCATCATGCACATATTTCTTCATATTCAGGGTGGGAAGAAACTGTGTTTTAAAAAACATTAAATGTCAAAACTAAACTAATTAATCTGTCAGGGCTTTTCACGTTACATAATCAAAGTAATATAGCCTACATTACTATATAGTTAAACTACTCACAACAACATCTAACAAGGGAGAAGTATTTATAAACTTTGGCCATGGAGCTCCCCTGGTGGTTCTAATCAAACTATAAACCCCAGCAGCCATGAAAAAGGCATAGTGAAAAGAGGTCCCATAACTCAGGCTGGATCTACACTGTCCTATATCCCAGGATCCGATCCCAGATTATCTGCTTATTCCAGATTATCTGGCAGTGTAGACTCATATAATTCAGTCCAAAGCAGATAATCTAAGATCACATCCTGGGATATAGGTCAGTGCAAATCCAGACTCTGACTCTGACTGCTTAACTTTTGAATGTCTGAGTATGCATCCCTGTGCAATCAGAGTATGAATCCCTGTGTATTACTATTGAAATAGGATTGTCATCTTCCACCATCACCAAAATAGCTTCACATCTTTGATACAGATATACACACATACAACATGAATGTCTCAGTGCTAGATGTTGTAGTACACCCTGAGGCTTATGGGTTCACTGATTATTTAGAGAGGATTGTGGGATTTCCTGGGGCACAAAGTGAAGAAGATTTAAGTCAGGGAAATGATGGTTCTCAATAGGAGAAACCTGACTCAGAAAGTGCAGAATTTAAATGTTAGTCACAGGAGCCCAAAACTGCCATATTAAATAAGGAATCAGGCGAAGAGCTAAGTAATACGGAAGGCTCCCGAGGGAAAAACACCCGGAGCTACAGAGATCAACAAAAGTGTTCGTTTACAGATTAAAGCAGAAAATAGGCCATTCCGGTCAGAGTGATTAAATGGGAAAGTGAGGGAGAAAATTCATGGGAAAAGAAAGGACTTGTTTGGTGCCTATTAATTAGCAAGTTGTTTACCTAAGGGTTAGTTCAGGCAATGTAACATTCAAGTAAGAAGCTAGGCCTGAGTTCTCTGGTTCTTGTTTCAAGTCAAGCCTTGATTTTTGATTCAAGCATTGTGGAAGTTTTCTATGTTCCAGTTCAAAGCAGATAATGTGGATAATCTGCTTTGATAATCTGGATTATATGATGATGTAGAAGGGGCCTCAGGCTATAGAGTGCATGTACACTGTAGTCTTAATGTAGTTTGACACCACTTTAACTGTCATCACTAAGTGCTATGGAATAATGGAGGTTGTAGTTTTACAAGGTCTTTGACCTTCTCTGCTCAGGAATGCCAGTGCCTCACCAAACTACAACTGCCAGGATTACATACCACTGAGCTATGGCAGTTAATGTGCTGTCAAACTGCATTAAACATACAGTATAGATGTACCCACTTTGAAACAAAAAAGTTCTTTCTTTTTATTTTTTCTTAGTGTTGCAGTGCATCAGTCAACTATAAAATGGTCATTTTGCACTATAGCAATATAACTATGATTTATTGATTTTTTTTTTTAAAGGGAAGTGATCTACTGTGAGGAATTTCCCTAATATACATCCAAGAAATTGCTACAAACTCTCCCAAACTGTGTGGAATGAGTAAATACAGAGATAAGAATGGATAAAATCAAGCAATCCCACTAATCTATATCAGGCATAATCAAACTGTGGCCCTCCAGCTGTTTGGGCCTCTAACTCCCAGAAGCCCTAATGAGCTTGTTCAGTTGTCAGGAACTCTGGGGGTTGAAGGCCCAAACAGCTGGAGGGCCACCGTTTGAGGATGCCTGATCTATATTCTGCTTCTTTAACCTAACCTGAAACCAAGAAAAACCAAGAAAAACAAAGAACAGAAATACAGCAAATACAAGGAAGCATATAAAAACCTTGAATATAGTGGAAAAGGTAAGTGAACAAACATTTGGGACATAATAGATACATTTCAGTTAAGTAAAGAGTAGCTTAATCCACCATTATAAGACATTGAAGATTCTAAGCTTGAAGAAACTGCTTTGCCTCAAATTGCTGGAACGGTGGTCCTTATCAGATACACTGCTTCTTTGCAGCACATCTCTCCAGAGGAAGTGGAGAAAAAAATATTTTGTGTTTTGTACTAATCAGCAACTGAGAGATCTGCGTGGACCCCTCTCAGCTTGCAGACACTTTCTATGTAGGCACTCCAAAGCTAATCAGATCTCTTTTATCACTATCCTGAATAGGATGAAATGGTTATGTGAAAGCAGCCAGAGTCTCACATCCAGGGATGCTTTGCTGAGACACCTGCTGCAAAGCCACTACACCTTTCTGACCAGGAATTCTAAGTACCCCATGAAACTATAAATCCCAGGAGTCCAAAATATGGAACCATTGCAGTTAAAGGGGATCAAAGCATGCAATTATGTAGCATGAAAGGGCTCCTACAGTTCATACAAAATTGAATCAGAGATACTGGCATATGACAGTGAAAGTTATTCATTTTACTCACCTGTTGAAAAGCTTACATGACAAGTGATTCTTATCAACATTCAGGTCTCCCTCAAAACCTTGAAAAATGACTTCATTTATCTTGAAGGGTCTACAAGTACATTTTTAAACTCTGTCAGATTTCTGTCAAATGAAGCAATGTATTTCTCTTCAATATTAATAGGAAAATGCCTTGGATACTATGGAATATTCTTTCACAGAACACTCCAGTCTTTTTTCTTATAGTGACAGAATTCCAAGCGGTGAGGTCAGCTTCTGAATGAAAATGTTTCCTCATCATGTTCTCTTTCCTCGGCAGCAGAAGCAGCAACAAAATAAAATAAAAATAAAACTGAACCTTTTATTTCATTCTGAAGGAACAAACAATACGTTCTTGCATTCTCTTTAAATAGGAGTGATCCTCAAAAATGGACTAGCAATCTCATTTTGATCTGTACTGTTATAGTCTTCCATTGTGTCTGGAAAGTATAAAATCAAGTGAGAGATAAAGCAAAAATTCAGAGAGAGCAGATGGAGAGAAATTTCAAAATGAGTGTATTTATATTTAAAAGAGCACTCAAATTCAAATCGGGAACAACCCTGGTGGCCCCCATAAATGTGAAAACTGACTTTCAGAAGAGCAGTGGAGAAAAAGGAATGCTTAATCTACTGCCTTCATTGCCTTCAGTACAAAATGACTATACTTTTCAACATAGAAATTCATATAAGTGTTATCTCGTACTTAATAACTCCTTGAAAGGAAAAACTGCTTAGGGTGATTTATGGGTATTCTGTATCAGCTACTTAGTTACTATCTCTAGGCACCTGGAATACTGTGTCCAGTTCTGGGCAAAGCAGTTCAAGAAAGCTGGAACGTCTCCAGAGATTGGTGACTAAAATTATCAAAGGTTTTGAAACCAAGCTCTTTGAGGAATTGCTGAGGGAGCTGGGTATGTTTAGCTTGGAGAAAAGAAGCCTGAGTGGGGACATTATTTTAATAATAGAAAGGGTGTCAGAGTTGTTTTCTGCTGCTCTGGAGACTAAGACGCAGAGCAATGGATCCAAATTGTAGGAAAAGAGATTCCATCTAAACATTAGGACTACCTACCAGGTAGTAAGAGTTGCTCAGCAGTGGACTATGCTGCCTTGCAGTGTGGGGGAGTATCTTTCTCTGGATATCTTTAAGCAGAGGTTGGTTGGTCATCTGTCAGAATTGTTTTAATTGTATTTCTCTTCATGGCAGGGGGTTGAATTGGATGGTTCTTGTGATCTTTACCAACTTTTTGGTATACCGCTTTTCTTAGCCCGTAGGTGACTCAAGGCGGTTAACAGGGCAAAATTTGATGTTTACAATGTCATAAATACAATTAAAAGTATAACATATAATAAAAACTAAACAAATCAATAAAATATAAATTCATAATGTCTCCTTGTTAACAACATTGTCCAGACTCATTGTCTAGTCATTCCATTTTCCTATGTCAGTTACTCTGCATTTGCAAACACTTGTTCAAAAACCTATGTCTTGACTTTTTTTCCGGAATGTTAAAAGGGAGGTGGCCGATCAAATATCTATAGAGAGGGTGTTCCATAGCTGAGGGGCCACCACCGAGAAGGCCCTGTCTCTCATCTCCACCAAACTTACTTGTGACGAAGGCTGGAACGAGAGCAGGGCTTCCCCCAGATGATCTTAAGGTCCTAGATGGTTCCTAAGGGGAGATGCATTTGGACATGTAAGTTGGGCCAGAACCATTTAGGGCTTTATAGGCTAAAGCCAGCACTTTGAATTGTGCCCAGTAGCAAACTGGCAGCCAGTGGAACTGGCGCAACATAGGAGTTGTATGCTCCCTGAGAGCCACTCCTGTTAGCAATCTGGCTGCCGTTCATTGGAGCATTTGAAGCATCCAGACAGTCTTCAAAGGCAACCCCACATAGAGTGTGTTGCAGTAGTCTATACGGGATGTAACCAGAGCGTGGACTACTGTGGCCAAGTCAGACTTCCTAAGGTACACTGATAAGGCTTTATGAAGAACTTGCTGGAGCCCTGATATCAGCACTGGTGATAATTACTCCTGTCTGCTCCATCGCCCCAGTGCCTGATTGCTCAGATGCCATCTTGCTGCTCTTGTGAGGCTTATCAACATCTACCATTGCTGCCAGGTTCCTATAGCCACTTTACACCTACCTCTTGGCCATACCATCACAGCCAGCTGCATTTGGAACTGTCCTCCAATTGGCTCCCTGAACACCCGCCATCTTTGATGACAACTTAGTTAATACTGGTCTATGGGCCTGGGCTACTTTGGGAGTAGGAGGGTGCCTTCACCTTGCACTTATTTTTATATACTACTAATAACTTGAAGCCAATCTAATAACTTGTACAAATAACTTGTAAGTCACTCTGAGTCCCCTTTGGAGTGAGAAGGGTGGTACATAAATGTCATAATAAATAAAAAAATAATGTCAGCAGGTAAATTTCTGTACCCTTTGTTCAAGAGAGGCAGAAGAACAAGTGAAGTCAGGCACTTTCTTCCAGGCCAGCTAACAATCCTTTCCTTTATCACTCCTCTTTGTAAAGACATGAATATCAAAAAAGAGGATATACATCAAAAGAATAAGTGTAGATTTCAATGTATAATGAGTTTTGATTTTAATGTATAAAATATTTCCAAAAACCATTGTAGGTTGCAATTTTCAGGTGGATGAATCCATAATCTATAATCTATAATCAAGAAATAAAAGGCACAAGCATTTTCATTACACTTCACACATTATCAACTAGGAAGTAATGCAATTGTTTCCATAATGTATAGATACACAGAGACACAGACAGCAAATGGAAAAGCTGATGAAGGTTCTGGTTTGCACAGAGTGTCAGACTGTCTGGCTGAAATTTTACCATTTTTGTGTGCTAATGGCTTTAGCAAATAAATAAACAAATTACTGAGCTCAAAAAGTGCTTTACAAAATACATTAAGGCAATTTGCGAATAATTGCCATACACTGGACAAGTATGACTTTGACTTCTGAAGTATAAAATCTCCCCGAGATAATGATGATAATTACATTGAAAAATAGTTGCCACTCTTTGATCTTTGAAGACAAAATTGAGATCTTTGGGGATTTGAAACCCTGTCACTCTAATTGAACATCTGACAGGAAAATAATTAGAATGGAAAGCAGAAAGGTCACCTGTTTGCCTGTGTAAAATTCATCAATTTCTCAGAACCATTGCATAGGCCAACTAGTTCATCCTTTGTGCAGTCTTCTCATTTAAACACCTTCACTGCCAATAACAAAACTGTCAGACATGTCTTTTGGCACTCACCAGTAACATTCTTTGGGACATATTGTAGAGATTCATTGTACATATCCAGCATATATTTATAAACATTTTGTAAAAAACATGGGAAATAAATGCATCAGAACGTACTACCAAAACTATCTTTGTTGAAGACCACTTCTTGAACTTTCCCTTCTTCAAGAATGCATGACATGTCTGACAGTTTAAAAGACATCTATACCTAGAGGTTAATCAAGATGCCCCATATTGTCTGAATTTACTAACACAAGACAGGTTTCTATAACATACTTTACTCAATGTGGAGTTCTACACAGATACTTTATCCAAGGGCAAATCCAGAATGTCAAATTTCAGATTAGCCCTAGGATAGTTTTTTACTGCCAGCTCTGTAGCTGCTGCAGGTGCAGGAGGGAGTCTTTACCACCAGCCTTTGGGCCACTGTGGAGGTAAGAAGGAGTCAATGGTACCAAACTTGATTTGATGATGCTCGACAGCTACCTTTACTGTCCCTCTCTTCTTCTTGTCATAGTGGCAGCCACTGGGTGGACATGTGTGATGTCTGTCACTTGTCACCTGGAGTGATGTCAGCCAGAGTGATATGGGATGGACTCATCTCTTCCTTTCCCACCTCTCTTTTCCAATTGCCTTGAGTCATGGCCAACATCACTCCAGGTGACAAGTGACACACACAAGCTATGTTGCCCAGTGATCGCCACCATAACATGAAGAGGAGGGTATAATAATGGCAGCATGGATCAGTTACATGCATCATGCAGCCACCATGAAGCTAAATCGTCTGCCCTTCAGGGTAAAGAATCTGTTAGACATGCCCCATGAATCTCAAATTCCTTTTCTTTGGAATAATGTCCTTTACAGTAAGAAAATCAGAATTTGTGTCTATGTGTTCTTGGATTTAGGTTCTTTTGTTTCTGTGTCTCAGATGAAGTCACAGAAGCTGAGGTAAAGTTTCACCAGCATGGGAGTCCAGAAAAGAGAAGGAATCAGCCAAGGAACTCACAGTGGGAAGGACTGTGTTCAGCTGTCGTTCCACAATCTTTTTGCAATGAGGTATTAGGTACCACTTTTATCAATATCAGAAAAAAGAAGCTTTAATAACATAGCATCTGGTTAGACTACCATAAAGCTACTGTCAAAACATGTTAACAAGAAGAGGGCCACAGAACATGCTGGCACCCATGAACAATAAATGAAACAAATCCAGAAGAATCTGACCACTTTACTTCATTTGCTAAGATATTCATGCCATTATACATGTACTTCTAATCCCGCATCTTGGCTCTGTCTTCATTTTACCTCCCTTTCATGCCTATTTATTAGGCCTGGGTAACAACGGAAAAATTTGTTTCTAAAATCGATTCGTTTTTTGGGGGTTTTTGCGTTTCATTATTTAATTATTCAAAATAATTACAAAATTTTCCTTTTAAAAAGTTCGATATTTACGAAATTTCATAAATGTGAAAAAATTACAAAACATTAACAAAACGATTTCCGAAACAATAACGAATCGATTCGTTAATGGCGGACGTGACCGCGAAATATGCTAAAAAACCTCCAAATGGGACAGGGGGAACTTCTGAAGCTTCCCTCTCCCTCTGTTGTTGACTGTTGGTGTGATAGTATAATTTTTTTTCACGAATTAAACAAAAAACAACTATAAAACTTGCCCGAGACATGCGGAAATAATAACGAAACGACCTCAAAACAATAACGAAACGAATACATAACGAATTACGAAGCATTTACAAAACGTATTTAAAAATTCGTTTTTTAAAAAAATTGCTCCAGAATGGTTTGTTATCGCTTCGTAATCAAGAAAATTAACGAATTATTAACGAATTACGAATTAACGAAACGAAACCGCCCAGCCCTACTATTTATCATAGGCTTCTGTTCTTGTATATAATAATGGCCATCACCTTTATCCAGATAGTGAAAGATCCAGTGAATTAGATATTCACTAGATGACTGCTAACTACATTCATAATGATCTGTCCAAAGAATTCTGGGAGCCTAGTAGGAGGCCAAATTTCACATTATATGTACAAGTTGAGTATCCATTAACTAAAATACTTGGGACCAAAAGTATTTTGGATTCTTCAGATTTTGAAATGCCTGTATTCACATGTAAGTATATAAAGAGATGTCTTAGAGTTAGGACCAAAGACTAAATATGAAACTCAGTTATGATTCATATACACCTTATACATAATCTATATAAATAAAAATGTAATGTT
This sequence comes from Anolis sagrei, assembly GCF_037176765.1. Taxonomy (NCBI): domain Eukaryota; kingdom Metazoa; phylum Chordata; class Lepidosauria; order Squamata; family Anolidae; genus Anolis; species Anolis sagrei. The sequence goes on from NC_090022.1 coordinate 97,195,429, forward strand.
TGTTTGTGGGATTAACATAACTCAAAAACCACTGGACGAATTGACACCAAATTTGGACACCACACCCCTAACAGATCAATGAGTGACCATCACTCATAAAAAAAACCCCCCAAAAGGCAGGGGAAAGAACTTAAACACCCAAAAAAGCTAAATGATGATACAGCACATGCACAAAAATGACTCCCTTCCTGCCACATGAGCACCCCAGTCCCCTCCCTTTTAAATCCATTAATTGTGTTGAGTTTTGATATATTCTTGTCTTGATGTTCTGACAATGATGCACTTGGTTTAAAGTTTTGAAGTTTTAAAATTTTAAATCTTTCAACCCTTAGACCTGTGTTTGTGCAGGACTGTGCTCCTCTTCTCATGAGTTGGTAATTGACCATAATAAAGTGAACTTGACTCTCCTCCACCCCACCCATCCCCCACCCCCCAGCGTGAGGGAAAAGAAAACAAACAGCCACCCCAGTACTCCTTTGCCCATGCCTAAAGGAAAGGGAGACAAAAGGAAGGAAAGAAGGAGAGAAAGAGAGATGGAAGGAAGAAAAGAGAGAAAGAAGGATGGAACCAAAGAGCAAAGGAAGGAAGGAAGGAAGGAAGGAAGGAAGGAGAGAGAGAGAAAGAAAGAAAGAAAGAAAGAAAGAAAGAAAGAAAGAAAGAAAGAAAGGGGGGGGGGAGGTTGGCCAGAGCAATGCGTGGCAGGTACAGCTTGTCTATATAAATAAAACATGTAATGTTCGTTTGTGGGATTAACAGAACTCAAAACCCACTGGACTAATTGATACCAAATTTGGCAGCAAAACACATTCTAATCCTATCTATGTCTTTCAAACAAAAAAACATAAAAAGAAAGGGGACATAACTTAAAACGACCCAAAAAGAAAAATGCCTTACAGAGCATGCACAAAAGCACTTCTCCCCAGCACGAGAGAAGAATGAAGCACCAACCATTGTGAGGGAAGAGAAGCCTTGCCATGGAGTCCCTTTCCATGCAGGAGAGTCCTTTTTTCTTTTGGGGAGGGGAGGGGTTGAGGAAAGGAAAGAGGGAAGGAAAGAGAAGGCCCAACCGAGGGGTGGAGGCTTGGCGATGCTGGCAGCAGCTAGAGCCACCACAATGGCTCCATGAGGCCCACGTGACTACCAGGCAACTTTTTCCCCAAGACCAGAGGATTGCAAGGCAAGCCTGACTGCAGGAGTGGCTGCACACCGCCCCGCCCCCCTCCGTTGGGTGAAGGGAGGATGCAAAACATGAGACGGCCAGCAACTCTCCCACTTGGGCTCCACATCCCCCCTTTCACCCCCCCCCAAAAAAACCCCTTAAAAACCCTTACAAACTGTCCCAGAGGAAGGAGGGGAAAGAAAGGGAAAGGAGAGAAGAAAGGAAGAAAAGGATAGGTGAAGATTATGAATGGAAGGAAAAGTAACAGGAAAGAAAGAGGAAGGAAGGGAAAGAAGGCAGGGATGGGAGAGGAAAGAAAGGGAAAAGGCAGGGAAGGAAGGAAGGAAGGAAGGAAGGAAGGAAGGAAGGAAGTGTTGGGGTTCAGCCTGAGTTTGAACTTGAACCTGATTCTCTGTTTGTTCCTCCTGATGCTAATGGAAATATATTTACTGATGCTAATGAAAATGTACCCCTTGATGCCAATGCTCCTAAAATTAGTGAGGAAGAAACTTCTGTAGATTTGGAAAATGCCAATGCTCCTGAAATTAGTGAGGAAGAAACTTCTGTAGATTTGGAAAATGAAAGTACCAGTGTTCATGAGAATGTTTCAGAGGGAAGCCATGAACTTTCACTCCCTTTTGCAACTGGTAACTCTAATGAGAACAGAAGGGGCCAGATCTGGCAAGACAGAAGTAAATCACTCAGCTTGCATAGGTCTTCCCGATTAAGAGAAATACAATGGCTTCAAACCAGAGGGGCGGTTCACGGAACCAATTCTTTGGCTTGAAGTGCCTTCCGCCGGGCTGACTTTCTCAGTTCAGGCATCGTTTCAGATTAATGAAGACCTTGGCAGTTCTCCCGGTTTCCCTGGCCATGGTCTTGAAAGATTTCTAGGATATCAAGCACGGTTAGTGGATTGCTAACAGGTTCCAGTATTTTACAGTGTGGTTTTGGGTTTTGTTTTGTTCATTTAAATTCATGTTTGCTGATTTTGCTGTGGCTTTTGACTTGCATTTTTCCTTTATTTTGTAACCATTTTTCTTCAATAAAAAAGGATTGTTTTTCACAGTCAAGTGTGGTGGATAGTTATCTTAGGGCCTCGTTCCCTGCTCTGGATTGCAACAGGAAGGAAGGAAGGAAGGAAGGAAGGAAGGAAGGAAGGAAGGAAGGAAGAGAGAGGGAAACTGGTGCAGGGAAGAGAAGAATATAGAATCAGAGAGTCCTAGACTTCCGTTTAGCTTCCACACAGAATTTTCACAAGCTTTTTAGCGGGATCCGACTTGGGTCCCGTATATTGGGTTGCACCTTACTGTCTTTAATACTTTACGTCTGTGTCTCCTCCTTTTAGATCCGCGTCGTACCATCATATCTCTGTCTTTCGAAGTCGTCAAAGTTGGTCCAGTCTGTTTGTTTAACTGGTCTGCCGGAGCTGTGTCTCAAAAGGAATGTTAGTTTGTCCATGTCTCTTATTTCGGAGATTTTATCTAGCCATTCTTCAATATTTGGTGTCGTCTCTTCTTTCCAGTGTCTTGCTAGGACTATTCTAGCCACAGTGGAAATGTACGTCCAGATAATATCTTCATTATTGTTTAATTTGAAGTCTTCATCTGTCAGCCCGAGGAGAAAATACTCTGGTTTTCTGGGGAATTTCTTTTTTAGTATTTTTTGCGATTCTGCCTGGAGCTCTGTCCAAAATTTCTGTATCTTTGGGCAGGTCCACCACATGTGGAAGTAGATGCCGGGTAGGGTCCTGCACTTCCAACATGTGTTCTGATAGTTTTGGTACGTTTGGCTCAGTCTATATGGTGTAAGGTACCAACGATGGAAAGTTTTCAACCAGTTTTCTTTTAGTGTAGATGAATAGGTATATTTTAACTTCTTTCTCCATATCGACTGCCACTCAGTTAGTTTTATTGGGCGACCGATGTTTTTGGCCCATTGGATCATGCAGTTTTTAATTTCCTCGGTTTCCGTTTCCCAGGTTAAAAGTTGGTTATAGAGTTTTGAGATTATTTTTTTTCCCTTTTCAATGTTGTTTCCCAGACCGTCACTTTATCTTCGAATCCGAGCTTCGCGTCTTGTTTGTATATTTCCCTGAGTTGGTAATATTGAAGCCATGTCAAATTCTTGAAGGAGCGGGTCAGTTCTTCCTGAGACTTCAGGTTCCATGAATTGTCATTGCTGTTCTTGACGAGTAATTCTCTGTATGTTGGCCAATGTTGCCAACCTAGCAGGCGTCTTTGCTTCGCTTCGAACGGCGAGAGCCACACTGGGGTTTTGTCGTAGAAGTATTTCTTGTATTTTAACCAAACTTTAAGGAGGGAGGATCTGACGAAGTGGTTTCCGACATTTTTCTCTATTTTGGCTCTATCGTACCATAGGTACGCGTGCCACCCCGCTCTAAGATTGTAGCCTTCCAGTGTGAGAGTGTTTTCCTTTCTTAGGGTGATCCAATCCTTCACCCATGCTAATGCACAGGCCTCGAAGTAAGTTTTTAAGTTGGGGAGGCCAAAGCCTCCTCTTTCTTTCTTATCGATCATGATGCGATGTTTCATCCTAGGCTTCTTCCCGTTCCATATGAACTTATTCAAGTCTTTATTCCACTGCTCGAAGGTTTTGTTATTTCTTATTATGGGCAGATTCTGAAAGAGGTAGAGAAGCCTGGGGAGGATGTTCATTTTGATCAGCCCGATTCTTCCTAGAAGGGAGAGGTTTAGTGATTTCCATTTGGTTAGATCCGCTCTCACCTTTTTCCATGTCACTTTGTAGTTGTTCTGGAGCAACTGGGCATTTTTGGCCGTGATCCAAATCCCCAGGTATTTTATTTTATTGCTGATTGAGAGGCCCGACAAGTTTTTCAGTTCTTCTTGCATGTTCGCTGTCATATTTTTTGTTAGAAGTGTTGTTTTGTTTTTGTTAATTTTAAATCCCGATACCCTTCCGTATTCTTCTAGTTTTCCTAGCCAGTTTTGGATGTTGTCGACTGGATCATCTATTATACATATGACATCATCTGCGAATGCCCGGATCTTGTATTCCTGTTTGGCAATCTTCATTCCCTTGACGTTTGTATCATCTTTAATTGTTTTTAACAGGGTTTCTAGTGCCATTATGAAGAGGAGCGGTGACAGAGGGCAGAAAACAAGCTTGCTCCCTCCTCCCTGTGGCTTCCTCTCACATATTTATACATGGCTATCATATCTCCTCTCAGCCTTCTCTTCTTCAGGCTAAATATGGCCAGTTCCCTAAGCCGCTCCTCATAGGGCTTGTTCTCCAGACCCTTGATCATTTTAGTCGCCCTCCTCTGGACACATTCCAGCTTGTCAATATCTCTCTTGAATTGTGGTGCCCAGAATTGGACACAATATTCCAGATGTGGACTAACCAAAGCAGAATAGAGGGGTAGCATTACTTCCTTAGATCTAGACACTATGCTCCTATTGATGCAGGCCAAAATCCCATTGGCTTTTTTTGCCGCCACATCACATTGTTGGCTCATGTTTAACTTGTTGTCCACGAGGACTCCAAGATCTTTTTCACACGTACTGCTCTCGAGCCAGGCGTCCCCCATTCTGTATCTTTGCATTTCATTTATCCAGATGATTTCAAGCTGGTTTCCCAGATTGCTGTCTTGAATCTCTTCTGCAGCATAAGAGTTTTTGACATATAAGGCTACTCCGCCTCCTCTCCCCTTTGTTCAGTTTCTGTGAAAGAGGTTATACCCCTCGATATCTACATTCCAGCGATAGGAGTCATCCCACCAGGTTTCAGTGATGGCTATGATATCATATTTGTGGTGTTGTGCTAAAAGTTGGAGTTCATCTTGTTTATTTCCCATGCTCTGTGCATTAGTGTAAAGACATGTGAGCCCCTGGGATCTTCCCTTGAGCTGTTTAATTGGGATTATACACATAAAGGACTCATCCCATCAAAGTGAGCATTAAAGGTTTAAAATATATATCTTCTCTTGGAACACAGTTGAAGCTCACAGGCCCAAAATGGGTGTTACATTGGGCATTTCCCAGTCCTCAATTGCAGAGAATGACTTAAGAAAGATAAGATGCAATTTTTCATTAGTATTCAGCAATTTTATATCTCAGTTTTTGAAGGAGCCTTAGGTGAATATCATTTGTCCCTGCTGTTTTACTGGTGTTTAACCTGCCAATTAATTTTAAATACTTGATCCTTGCTCACTCCTTTTTAAAGAACTTAGAAAAGTTGGTGATGTTTTTAATCATTATAATTTTTTATTATAGACTGTCCCAGAACTATGTAGTCAGCATAGTCAGTGGCCATTCTGGCTGGGGGATATTGAGAGTTGTAGTACAAAACAGTAGCTTTTCCATGCTCTGCCATGCAGGGGAGGGATGTGGAGTGAAGCCCAGTGTGGCAACTCCTCCAATGTCTTCAGCTGCAGAGAACGATAAAATAAAATTCTATTTGTAAGCATTTCTAATGAATTCCTTCAGTGGGGAGCACTGGGAAGTAAGAAAGAAGGAGGAGGAGAAGAAGTAGGTCTCTGTCACACCTGGAGACCACAGCAAAATGTCATGTAAAGGTAGAGAGTTAGGGTGGCAGCTGGGGTAATTGTGCTTTTGAGTAGATAATTCTTAGATAGCTGGACCCAACTAGGACCCTAAATCTGTCCTCTCACTTTACCATTGCTCCTATTTTTACTTCTGCCTTATGACCCATGCACTTTACCATTAGCTCTATCCTTTAAATTGTTTTTGCACCAGGCCACACACCTGTGACGATAAACTGAATTTTGTTATTGGTTATTGGTTTTGATGCCTGTTAAATACTATTATAATGTTGTTGTTTTACTTTGTTTTATATTGTTGTTATGTATTTTAATGTGCCACATTTTAACTGTTTTGATCGGGCTTGGCCCCATGTAAGCTGCCTTGAGTCCCTTCAGGGAGATGGAGGCAGGGTACAAAAATAAAGTTGTTGTTGTTGTTGTTGTTGTTGTTATAACCATCATCCCTATGATCATCGTCATCATCATCATCATCATCATCATCATCCAGCATGTAATATGCCAAATCATCCCCAGATTAAATGTCAGTGTAGAAGTGTCCGAAGTCCAACTCTCTAACAATTGTACTGCAATGGCTCTCCATATATTTTCCTGGTTCTCTTTTATCATGATTATGCAATGTTAGTGTTTTGTTGTGCAGGATTAGGTTTTACACCATTTCTAATCATCATGTTCTGCTTTTACCACCGCAACACTCTAGACACATTTGAACTCAACTGAACTTGAATGCTAATCAGAGCTGGGCAGGTTACTACAAGATTGCAATATTACCATAAAAGACCAGGGATCTGTATAAAGAATTGGAAGTCTCTACAAAGAATTTATAAAAAAATGGGAAGATGAATCACCAAGGAAGAATATACTATAGATGTATAACTCAGGTTTGCAGGAATAATGTAAAGAATATTAAAGCTCATATGACCTCATTGGCTAGAGAATCAGGTAGCAACGATGAAATTTTTCAAATTTCATTTTGAGGCAATGAAATAGTGAAATCATTGCTCAAAACTACAGCAAAATACTAATAAATTACAACAAAAAGTCAGAACTGCTCAATGCCTACTTTGCTTCAGATTTCTTTTCTTCAAAAAAGGACTGCATGAGTAGATACCTTGACCAGAAGTCTGGATTGCAAATCAAGATAGACAAGGAGTTAGTCAGAAATCACTTAGTTAACCTAAATGAATTCAAATCTGCAGGACCAGATGAACTGTATCATAGAGTTTTGGAGGAACACAATGATGTACTCACAGAGCCACTTAACAGCATTTTTTTTAGAAATCTTGGAGATGCTAGAAGACTAGACAATAAAACATTGTCCCTCTTTTTAAAAAAAATTCAAAAGAGAAAATAATGATAATGGCTCGAGGTGGGTCGTGGTTGAAACACACACAAAAAATCACACACACACACATATATATATTATGTGTGTGTGTGTGCGTGCGTGCGTGTGCGTGTATGTGTGTGTGTGTGTGTGTGTGTGCTCTGTTTATTTTGAGTGACACCATAACTCAAAAACCACTGGTCTAATTGCCACCAAATTTGGCCACAAGAGACATACTAACCCAAGGAGTGACCATCACTCAAAAAAAAATGATTTTGTCATTGGTGAGTTGTACTTGCTGGGATTTACAGTTAACCTACAATCAAAGAGCATTCTGAACTCCACTAATGATGGAATTGAACCAAACTTGGCTCACAGGACTCCCATGACCAAAAGAAAACACTAGAAAGGTTTGGTGGGTATTGACTTTGAGTTTTGGAGTTGTAGTTCACCTACATCCAGAGAGCACTGTGGACTCAAACAATGAAGGATCTAGACCAAACTTGGCACGAATACTCCATATGCCCAAATATGAACACAGATGGAGGTTTTTTTTGGGGGGGGGGGGTGGGGGCTTGATGTTTGGGAGTTGTACTTACTGGGATTTATAGTTCACCTACAATCAAAGGGCATTCTGAACCCCACCAACGATAAAGGTTGGACAGACTTTCCACACAGAACCCCCATGGTCTTTAGCAACTCTTCTGCCATCCAGTCCAACTCCCTTCACCAACTTCAGTCCAACTTCCTTCACCAGGGCAAGAAAACATAATCAAAGCCCTCCTGACAAAGAGCCACCCAGTCATAGATATAGACAGATATGATTCACACACACACACACACATGACAGATATAGTATCATAGATTTAAAAAAGACCCCTAAATAAGGACAATTATATGTTGCATGTTCCAGAGTTGGCAAACCAGGCAATCTCTACATCAACACTAACAATGAAACAGCAAAAAATACTGTTTACACACAAGCATAAAGAACTTACATATATTAGAAATCAACACTTTCTCATTACTTTATTTTCCAGATCACCAGACTGGGCCACAGCAATGTGTGGCAGGGGACAGCTAGTACTATATAAAAATTCTACAAACACATATTTAAATTCAGTTCATAAAAGATACAGATCAAAACATTACTGTAAAATACACATTAATCACACAGGACAGAGACCAAAACATATGACATAAGTTTAAAATTAATGCTTCCGGCTGGCTGGGTAGGCCTGCTGGAAAAGATAGGTTTTTAGATGTTTTCTAAATTCCATCAGAAATCTGCAAACCCAATAGCCTAGCCTCAATACCAGAAAAAAAAAATTACAATGTATTTACAGAGTCTGCCTGCAAACACCTTGATGACAAGTTGGTGATCAGGAGGAGACAGCATCAGTTTCTGAGGAACAAATTTAGACAAATTAATATTATATCTTGTTTTAATCAATTTGTAGCTTAATAGACATGGGTAGTAGGATGACTACCATTTATCTAAATTTTAGCAAAGCATATGATAAAGTGGTCCATCATATTTTGATTAGCAAATTGTGAAATTTGAATCCATAATTGTTTGGAAAACAATGTTCAGAGAATCACTATAAATGGCTGTGCTTCAAATGAAAAAGAGATCTCACATGGAATGCTGCAGTGTTCTGTCCTAGGGCCATTGCTCTTCAATTACTTGGGCTGTGTCTACACAGTATTTCTGCTGAATCCAGCCCCAGTGTCCAGATGATCCAGCTGGTCTCCATGCTGGCCCATTCCCTTGCCCACCACCCTCCATAGTGTAATGCTTCTTCTTTTTTTCTTTTTTTTTTTTTTTTTGCTCCTCTTGCAAGTGTCCTATTTTGCAGTTGACAGGCATTTGCAGGAAGCTATTGGTTAGTGGGGAGGGTAGCTGGTGACACAGTGATTAGTCACCCCTTTCCTTGCACTGACCAGTGCTTGGCAAAGGTGCTGTGGTAGCATTTGTCTGGAGACTGGACTGAAATAGTCCTGATCCAGCTGCCTAGATGGCCAGAAAGCCCCGGAATGCCCCAAAGTTTTCTGCAACCTCTGGAGTATTCCCAAACATTGCCTAAAGTGGAATAAAGTCTGGCTACTGACAGAAAACCCAAAATATTAACTGGAAGTTGCCACACATCATGTTGACAGCCCATGTTCAGAGGATGACAAGGGCAACCCTCTTTTAAACAATTTCTGCCAAGAAAACTCTGTGATAGGTTTGTTTGGGATAAAAGCAAGTCTGAAATGTCTTGAAGGCACACAGCAACAACAAAATAGTGTGCAGGCATGTGTGTGTTTAAAACGATATTGAAACTTTTCCCTGTTTATCACACAACAGCTACTTGATTTGTGATCATGTTGGAAAGAATTCAAAGACAGGTGAAAAACCTGAAGTACAAGGCACTAGTTTTCCCATGTATTTGGCAAACTCCCCTTGCTCTTCCCACCTCAAAAACATCTAATCTGGTTCACTTTTATGGTGGAATAGTCACTGGGAAGATGAATTGTTGATTCTGCCCTTCTTAGGCTCCGCTAGCCAAGTGTGGTGAACAGCAGCCAAACCTTTAAAAATGCTGGCATTCAAAAGTCTGACAAGCAAAACAATTTGCTGAAGAGGTGAGAGGCTGTAAGTCTGGAGAGATGAATAGATAGAGGGTGTCCTTACAACAAGTTAATTATCTAATGTATCATTTTTAGGCTTGTCATTTTGTCTTCTTCCTTGCTTAAGGCTAGAAAAGATAAATTCATAGCCTCCGCTTAAATTATAATGCAGGGTCTATTATATTATTTGTGTGGTTCAAATGACATGCTTATGCTTTAATTTATGTGTCTTTAGCCATGGAACATTGCTCATCTTGTGGTGCTGAAATCTCAAACAAAATTGATGGTGTGTTGAAAATCAGTTCTGGAACTAGCCACTAGCTGTATAGTAATGACCATTTTTACTGATGTTACAATTTAATAAATATAATTTATAGTGCCCACTGTTATTTATAGTCATTCTTTCAGTCCTGAAAAAATGTACGGTAATAGCTTGTTGCTTTCGCCTAGCTAAGTTGTGGCTTTCTTTTACTGAGAAGGAATTAATGAACCAGGATATTCAGCAAAATAAGTCACAAGTACTTTTGGTAACATTTAAAGCAGGAATCAGTGGATTGAGGGGTGGCAGAAGCTGTTAAACTACATATTCTGTCATCTCAGGCTGCCGCTGATGGGACATCAAAAACATCTGGAAAGCTAAATATTCCCTATTTTTTAAAAAATCTTCGTACAGCTAATGGACTGAAGCTGAAAGATTGTGGCTTACCTGAAGCACAAGCCGGATTATGTAGTTTTTAAAATTATTGTACAGCTTAGCCAATGCATTGTTTCCCTCTAAATCATGAAATTTGAATACAAGATTAGGAGGAAAATATTATTCTCTTCCAAAAGAAGAGCTGGAGATGTTAAGATTTTGTTTCATTTGTTTACTTTCAGGAGAGGCCCTTCTCTCAATTTATTTATGTATTTATTTACTGTACTTATACCCCACGCTTCTCACCCCAGGAGGGGGGAACTCAGGGTGGCTTACAAACTATGGCAATAATTCAGTGTCACCTCCATTGAAAGCTTGGTTGGTAGGAGAGAGGGCCTTCTTGATGACTGCACCACAGCTCTGGAATCCCCTTCCCAGAGAGACTACAAAGATCCCCTTTTTTGTCCTTATGCAGGCAAGCTCATTTTATTCAGGCAGGCTTTTAAAGAAGAAAAAATTAAAGAACACGCCTGGAGGTGCTGTGTATTTATTTTGTAAACTGTTTTAATGGGTTTGTGTGGTTTTGTTTCCTTTTAACAGTTCTATATTTAATTCATTTTAATGTTTACATGTTGTAGATTTTACATTTTAGTTTGCATTGTGTTTAGTGTTGTGAGATGCTTTGAGCCTCGTTTAGTGGGATACAAATATCATCATATTCAGTGGGATATAAATATAAATATAATCATAACAACAATAACACAACCAAACTTGACATTTTCTGCATACCAGGTGTATATTCTATCTGGAGTTTGGGAAATTTCTTTCTTAGGTTACAGTTTTTAGAATCCCAACACAGAGTTTCCATGCTGGCTGGTGGATTTTAGGAGCTGCAGTACAAAAATAAAGCAATCAAAATTTTCAGAAATTAATTTCCAAAAGTAATTTCTCCAAGATCTACTTCAGTATTATAGTCTTACACAATGCTATAAGTTGGAGACCGGGGTGTGTTAAATTTCATGAACAAGACAGAAAGTGCTTCTATTTGCAAACGCATTATTTTGAATTCCAAAACAATTACTCTTGCAGTGTGGGAAGTGCTTATTTAAATCTGACACACTAAATACAATTCTCCGTTCACACTATGTTACTAATGGGGTCCTTGTGCTGATTAAGTTCCCCATGCTGCCTAAAAAGAAGAAGGCTAATTACAAAAACATTTTCTGTCAAGGAGAAAATCACAGGAAGGCCACCTTTCCCTCCAAAAAAAAAAAGGAATAATTTAGCAGGGAAGAGGACAGGTGTCAGACTTTAATCTGTTTGGTCAGTATTGATTGATCTGACTCACTAGTGACCAAAAATTTAAAAGATCCTTATCCTGTCATTAACTACCTTAAACCTTTTTAATCTTCTCTCTAGAAGAAAGTGGGATAAAAGGGGGGTGGCTAGATGACATGCACTGAAAATGCATGCTTAATCACAGGATGGCATGAAAAACACATGATAAAAAGGTTTACTTAAAATTCGCAATTGGACAAAAAATATGCTGCTACGGAGCACTATATATCCCTGCACTAAAAAAAAAAAAAAACCATGAGAGTTCCTTGCAGTACACTGATGTAGACTTCTCCAGTGCTTATTCTCATTTTATAATCCCAAAACAACGGATAAGGAATGTAAACAGATGGAGCCTAATGGAAGCACGCAAGGAAAGCCATTCCCATGAGAACTCCCTCCAACCATTGCTATCATATTTCTGAAATTAAACAGAGCTTGAATTTATATAGTGGACACCAACATGGCAGGCAAGTGATGCCAAAGGGAAATAGGATTCAAAATGGTAATCTTAAAGGCACCAGGAGGGTGAGGAGAGACAATGCTAGGAAATCAGCTTGTGTGCACTTTGTTATATCTGCACCAGCATTTTTCAGGTGCAGCACATCTCAGAAAATCAATAAGAAAAAGAAAATAAAATTTCTGCCAGATGTCCCATACCTTTCACAGTTCCCCTTCAATTTGCATTATCCAAACCTTTCTGGATGCTGTGAGACCATTTCCCAAAACGAATTGCTCCATGTGAGGACTCTCCTTAAGGTACCGGCATTTTTAATCCCACTTTCTTACAGCGCTTGTTTGGAAGGGCCCTGAGATTTGCTGTTTTATATTGTACTTGGCAGACAGACTTATTAGTCAGCTGATTCAAATAGATTAGCATTGGTTACTTAACAAACCCTCTTAGAACAATGCCTCCTTCAAAAGAGCAACTAGTCATTAAAAGGGCAGGCATTAAAAGTTAGTGACTGTGAGAGTAACTATTACTTGGGACTCAACAACACATTCAAAATTCATTGACCTCTAAGAATTAACCAATACTTAGGTAAATTCTCTCTTTGGAAGCTACATAGAATGGCCAGATCCAATTCCAAGTTGTAATGTTCTTTCAATACATTACAGTGCTCCATTTCTTAAAAAATAAATCCCGCTATAAAAGGTAAAGCATGTTATTAAGAATTAAATAAAACCTTGATGCAGGACTATAACCTGGTGCAAATGGGATTGGGAGGGAAACATGTTTTACACCCGTAGCTTTTGCCATTACAGGATTTTTAAGACTGTTTCTTAAGAAGTGAAGTTGAATCAGCTTTTGGAGAAGTTTCACAAGGACTCTGGATTTTCTTTTTACTACTATCAATTGCTGATAAGGCAGAGCAATCAGCTGGTAGCAGAAATAAAATGGTTTTTTTTCAATACTTCATCTAATATAGGACCCTATTAATCAGAAATGTCCACCTCTCTGGATAAACTCCTGTAAATCCTCTTCAAGGTTTGTTGTGTGCTTCTAAGTCATTTTTAACTTATGGACACTCTAAGTCTTCAATCTGTGGTTCTCCAGATGTTTTGGCCTTCAACTCCCAGAAACAGCAGGTAAACCTGGTGGGATTTCTAGGAGTTGTAGGCCAAAACACCTGGTGACCCACAAGCTGAGAACTACTACCCTAAGGTGACACTATCATGGATTTTTCTTAACAACGTTTGTTCAGAAAGGAGTTTCCATTGTCTTTCTCTAAGGCTGAGATGGACTATGATCACCCAGTGGGTTTTTATGACTGAATGGGGATTCAAAATCTGGTCTTCCAGAGTCCTGGTTCAATGCTCAAACCACCACAACATGCTAGCTCTTTGCTCTCCCTGTTTCAAGGACACAATTGTAATGCAGAATTTCCCTTATGATCAGATCAGGCATCTCCAAGAACACGTGTTCTTCACATACTTGCCTTGACTGTGCAAATATATTCCTGGCCAACACTAAATTTACATTAAAGTAAGAGATAACAGGTCAGTGAAATCCCAAAATTTGGTGTGACCCTTTCCCCAAACCCTAGACAATATCCCAACGCAGTTTGGACAGAGGTTTATGACAATTTTATCTATTAGGAATTTGAGTTGTGTTTTAAAGTCAATAAGGTGGAAATGAAAGTATTTATGCTCCTGCCATGCTTTGAGTCATGTGTGGTCTGAGGGCGATATCTTCCAATCCAGACTGAAGCAACCAAAATAGCAATCCTACACTTGTAGGATAATATAGAACATCAATCCTATACTTACGAATAGATAACTATCTACTTATAAACCCCATATATAACCATGGAAACCACTTCTCAATAGCCGTTTATTGGACCGCCTTGCAAGAGGGTAATCAGGTACTCTCACAGGGACTACTCAAAAATATTTTTTCAAATATCTGGAAAACCATAGAGGTTATTTCAGGAAAAGGCTTTCTTGGCAGAGACGAGTATTCTCAGATAGATGTAGCTGGTGTCAATGGCAGGCTTTTAAAATAGGTCCTATGATTGACATTGTCCTTCATGTCACAAAGAGTTTAAATGGTCAGCACCACCTGAACATAGAAGAGCCACTGTGTGGTGCCACGATGACAGTGACTGCCAGGAAGAAAGTAACCTTGGCAAGGTCCTTAACTGACACAAAAGAAGTAAAGGAGAAGAACACCCTGTGTGCCAATTCGTGATGAATCAAAAGTGGCACATGTCCAGTGTCCTGTACCAAGCTAGTTAAGGTTGAGAGACAACACAAAGTATTCATCACAAATAACAACTGAAATAAATAAGAATAGCTTAACCTTTTTAAAAAAGGTTCAGTGTGACCTACTTTTTACTGAAATTTCCCAGGAGTGGTTCAAGCAGGGTTGAAGATAGTCATATTAGGGGTTTTTTTCCAATTACGCCCCCCCCCCCCCAAAAGTAGGAAGTTGTAGCACTTTTCAAGAATAACACCTTTTACTAAATATAAACTTTTGTTGACTTCTACTGACTGTGCTCCTCCAATGTGTATTCTATAGAGACATTAGAGCTAATCTCATCACTCCATGGCTTTTAAAACATCCAGGGCGCACTGAAAGATATTACACCTTCCTGCTGCTCTCGGATCCTGCTCTGCGATAACCCATAGTGTTGCCAAGTTCTGTGCAGCAGCAATTAACATTGGACGGTTGATGATTGACTCCGCTAGGCAACTTCCTGCCGGCAATATAGCAAGAGTGATTTGTAATAACTGAAATGCTGTAAATGCTCCCCTCTCATCCCTCTTTAGAGTCTCCTGGTGGTTTGATATTTCCTATTAGCTGCCCCCTATTTTAGACTCATGCATACACTTTAAACTGTAAATTTAGTCTGTTTTTTTAATCTGTCTCTTTTATAACATGTTTTTAATCTGCTTTTTTATCTGACCTACTTAGGAACTGTGATTCTCTTCCTTGGGCACCTGTGCCCCATTCTATAGTGTGCTGGTTAAAGACTGTAATAAATCATTGATTGATTGATTGATACTGACTGTGTTCATGATTAAGTGGGCGTATAGTCCACAAATGCATATGCCAAATAAAATTAGTCTTAAAAGTTCCATAGAATATTTTGCTATTTCTAGTACTTATACCTGTGATGGGAATCATTGGACAACCAGGCCTCCTGCACTTACCCTCCAACTGTCGTGATATGGCAGGGTCAGTCACCTCTGCCATCTCACTTTTACAACTGCCTTTACATTGTCTCAGTTTCTTTTTCCTCTTCCCAGCTTACTTAATTTACTGCACCTCAATTTAATGCATAAAAGTAGCTTTCACTCAATTAAGTCAATGGGAAAAAAGGAGAATCTTGTTTTAGTAGATCCATGCAAAAGCAAACTGCTGCATCCTCTGCTAACTTGTCTGTTCTCCGTTTTTTAAAAAAATGCCTTCTTAAAATTTGGCATTAAAAGGATTTTTTTAAAGAAAAAGAAAAGGAGGCAAAAGTATGATAGGTGGGACCCAATGCTGGTTGCATGACGCGGGTCATAATTAGAGAAGTGAAGATGTTACATATTTGATCGTGTTTGCATACCATATCCGGATAGCCTTAAGCACTATGCTTGGCTGCTTGTTGCCCTCCCCCCCCCCCCCCGTTCTGTCCCCCCCTTTTGCCCCCCCCCCTTTTTGGCAAACTATTTTTCCACGACTCTGTCAACCTGCTTCTCTCACTCGCTGCGCTGTCTCGGCATTGGATCCAAGCTATCATTGTGACGGCGCATGTGGCGCCACATATATTTAAAACTATTAGTTGCAGGATTTTAAACTGCCATTTTATTTCTGTCTACCTTGTACATGTATAGTTGAATTTCATTGGTTATTATAGCTGTCAATTTATTGTTGTTGTGCACCAATTGGCTTGTTTCCCCAGTTCAGTTGTTTAGGCTCCGCCCCTTCTAAGGGAGAAAGGGAAGGTTTCTCCCTCACCTTTTTTACCTCAGTAAAAGACTCATTGGATGAACGTGTCCAAAAGCTTGGCCCAAAAGCCCCTGGTCAAGGCATTTTTTACTACCAGTTCTTAGGTTTTACCCCTGAGTCTTATACTTTATGTTCAAACCCCCTGAACGACATTGTGAAGACCTCAGGCGCCTTCACACCGGTTCTTTGGCACCATAGGAAGGTCTTGTCCTTCAACTTAGGCCACTGAACTGGGGTTGTGGTTTGCTCCGGCATCCACAACCATTGAGAGAGAGGGAACAGGAAAAGCTTCTCAGCTTATTACCCCTAGGACCCTGGATTTTAGAGTTTATAAAGTGTTTTTCCCTGTTGAAACATCACGTTTGTGTCAAAGAAAGAACTAATTGTCAACAATAAACATCATTTTGAGTCACTTGTGTTCTGGTCCTTGGGAGTTCCAGTTCCCTAAAGGAGGGCAAGAAGCAATCCCCTGGGGAAAGAAGTCACGTCCATGCCTCTTTCTCTATAGCCCCAGGCGCGACGGCACAATCATAGGGGAACATTTATATATTTCTAGGGGAACATTTTGGCTTAATAACATTGTTTCACCTCACCTCAACCTGGAAGAAATTCCACCACAATGTGACCAAAACTAATTCATGGTGCCTGAAACATCAACCTGCTGAACTGAAAATGACTTTTTACCCAGCCCTGATTGATCTAGTTGCAAGCCACAAGCATCCCAGTCTTCCAGTGATTCAGAAAATATTACTTTGCAAACAATACAGTAATTCATAAAACAATTAAAGTTTTATCCAGAAGCCAGTGCCTCCCAGCCCACAACTAGCTTCAGTCCCGGTCATGCAGCAAGCATGTAGCTTCCATCAGATAGAGTAGGCTCCACTAGAATTCCAACAAAGGACACACCAAGACTGTGAAAAGCACCTTTGAACCCACATACACACCAGTGTTCTTCAATAGCAGGTAGTTTATGGTTTAATTATAAAACAATTGGCAATAGATAAAATGCAATCAAAAGGAATATAAAAGGAAGTTCAAATAGCAAACCAAAAGCAGGTAAGTTAAACCAGCAAAGTTCCAGTGAGGAGAACCGATTTGGGTTCTTAAATCCAAAGAAAGGTCCACAGGAAAAATAGTCCTTAAGTCCAAGAAGGAAATAAACTAAACTCCCTTGAAAAACCTGAAGCACAGTTGCACGAAATCAGGAAGTAGTCCACACAGCAGGCCCGTAGCCAGGATTTCGTTTCGGGGTGTGTGTGTGTGTGTGTGTGTGTGTGTGTGATTCTTTCAGGGGGGGTTCGGGGGGGCTGAGTTTCGGGGGGGCTGAGTCTGAGTGAAAGAGGGTCTACCCTTGCAAACCTTTTGTATCATTACCCCAATACCCCCATGCATATGGATATATTGAGTATGGTGATCAGATCATGATATGAATAAACATAACAGTTTAAATAATGCACCAGTAAGGCCTCTCCAGCGAAGGATCACCGCCTTGTCGGGGCGCTGGAGCTTGAGCACCTCAATGATGTCATGAGCGAAACCGTGAAGGGCCACCCAAGACGGGACGGCTGTGGCAGAGAGGTCAGACCAAGCGTGATCCCTGGGGAAGGCAATGGCAAACCACTCCAGTATCCTTGCCAAGAAAACTAAATGGACCAGTACAACCAGAGATATGTCGGTATGCCATTGGAAGATGGGACTCCCAG
The DNA here is from genome assembly GCF_037176765.1 of Anolis sagrei. Classification (NCBI taxonomy): domain Eukaryota; kingdom Metazoa; phylum Chordata; class Lepidosauria; order Squamata; family Anolidae; genus Anolis; species Anolis sagrei. The sequence goes on from NC_090022.1 coordinate 97,213,181, forward strand.
GTCGGAAGATGGCCAAAATGCTACTGGGGAGGAGCAGAGGATAAGTTCAACTAGCCCCAGATGTGATGACGCAGCTAGCTCAAAGCCGAAAGGAAGGCTAGCGGCCGACGGTACTGGAGGCGAACGACGAATCCGATGCTCTAAAGATCAACACACCATAGGAACCTGGAATGTAAGAACTATGAGCCAGGGCAAATTGGATGTTGTTATTGGTGAGATGTCAAGACTAAAGATAGACATTCTGGGGGTCAGCGAACTGAAATGGACTGGAATGGGCCACTTCACATCAGATGACCACCAGATCTACTACTGCGGACAAGAGGAACATCGAAGAAATGGAGTAGCCTTCATAATTAATAAGAAATTCGCTAAAGCGGTGCTTGGATACAACCCAAAAAATGACAGAATGATCTCAATTCGAGTGCAAGGAAAGCCTTTCAACATCACAGTGATCCAAATATATGCCCCAACCACAGCTGCTGAAGAAGCAGAAGTAGATCAGTTCTATGAGGATCTGCAGGACCTACTGGATAATACACCAAAAAGAGACATTATTTTCATTACAGGAGACTGGAATGCCAAGGTGGGAAGTCAAATGACAACTGGGATCACAGGCAAGCATGGTCTGGGAGAACAAAATGAAGCGGGACGCAGGCTGGTAGAATTCTGCGAGGAAAACTCGCTGTGTATAACGAATACTCTCTTCCAACAACCTAAAAGACGGCTTTACACATGGACCTCACCAGATGGTCAACACCGAAATCAGATTGACTACATCCTTTGCAGCCAAAGGTGGCGGACATCCATCCAGTCGGTGAAAACAAGACCTGGGGCTGACTGTAGCTCAGATCACGAACTTCTTATTGCCCAATTTAGAATAAAACTAAAGAGATCAGGGAAAATACACAGACCAGTTAGATATGATCTCACTAACATTCCTAGCGAATATACAGTGGAAGTGAAGAACAGATTTGAAGGACTAGATTTAGTAAACAGAGTCCCAGAAGAACTATGGACAGAAGTCCGAGACATTGTTCAGGAGGCGGCAACAAAGTACGTTCCAAAGAAAAAGAAAACCAAGAAGGCAAAATGGTTGTCTGCCGAGACACTGGAAGTAGCCCAAGAAAGGAGGAAAGCAAAAGGAAACAGTGAAAAGGGGAGATATGCCCAGTTAAATGCGCAATTCCAGAGGTTAGCCAGAAGAGATAAGGAACTATTTTTAAATAAGCAATGCATGGAAGTGGAAGAAGACAACAGAATAGGAAGGACAAGAGACCTCTTCCAGAAAATTAGAAACATTGGAGGTAAATTTCAGGCAAAAATTGGTATGATAAGAAACAAAGATGGCAGGGACCTAACAGAAGCTGAAGAGATCAAGAGAAGGTGGCGAGACTATACAGAAGATCTGTATAGGAAGGATAACAATATCGAGGATAGCTTTGACGGTGTGGTGAATGAATTAGAACCAGACATCCTGAGGAGTGAGGTTGAATGGGCCTTAAGAAGCATTGCTAACAACAAGGCAGCAGGAGATGATGGGATCCCAGCTGAACTGTTTAAAATCTTAAAAGATGATGCTGTCAAGGTGATGCATGCCATTTGCCAGCAAATATGGAAAACACAAGAATGGCCATCAGACTGGAAAAAATCAACTTATATCCCCATACCAAAAAAGGGAAATGCGAAAGACTGCTCACACTTCCGTACAGTGGCCCTTATTTCTCATGCCAGTAAGGTAATGCTCAAGATCCTGCAAGGAAGACTCCAGCAATACATGGAGCGAGAGTTGCCAGATGTTCAAGCTGGGTTTAGAAAAGGCAGAGGAACGAGAGACCAGATTGCCAATATCCGCTGGATAATGGAGAAAGGCAGGGAGTTTCAGAAAAACATCTACTTCTGCTTCATTGACTATTCTAAAGCCTTTGACTGTGTGGATCATAATAAATTGTGGCAAGTTCTTGGTGGGATGGGCATCCCAAGCCACCTTGTCTCTCTCCTGAGGAATCTGTACAAGGACCAAGTAGCAACAGTCAGAACTGACCACGGAACAACAGACTGGTTCAAGATTGGGAAAGGCGTACGGCAAGGCTGCATACTCTCACCCAACCTTTTTAACTTGTATGCAGAACACATCATGCGATGTGCGGGGCTGGATGAATGCAAAGCTGGGGTGAAAATTGCTGGAAGAAACATTAACAACCTCAGATATGCAGATGACACCACTCTGATGGCCGAAAGCGAGGAGGAGCTGAGGAGCCTTCTAATCAAGGTGAAAGAAGAAAGCGCAAAAGCCGGGTTGCAGCTAAACGTCAAAAAAACCAAGATTATGGCAACAAGAATGATTGACAACTGGAAAATAGAGGGAGAAACCGTGGAGGCCGTGACAGACTTTGTATTTCTAGGTGCAAAGATTACTGCAGATGCAGACTGTAGCCAGGAAATCAGAATACGCTTACTTCTTGGGAGGAGAGCAATGTCCAGTCTCGATAAAATAGTGAAGAGTAGAGACATCAGACTGGCAACAAAGATCCGCCTAGTCAAAGCCATGGTATTCCCTGTAGTCACCTACGGATGTGAGAGCTGGACCTTAGGGAAGGCTGAGCGAAGGAAGATCGATGCTTTTGAGCTGTGGTGTTGGAGGAAAGTGCTGAGAGTGCCTTGGACTGCGAGAAGATCCAACCACTCCATCCTCCAGGAAATAAAGCCCGACTGCTCACTGGAGGGAAAGATACTAGAGACAAAGTTGAAGTACTTTGGCCACATCATGAGGAGACAGGAAAGCCTAGAGAAGACAATTATGCTGGGGAAAGTGGAAGGCAAAAGGAAGAGGGGCCAACCAAGGGCAAGATGGATGGATGGCATCCTTGAAGCGACAGGACTGACCTTGAGGGAGCTGGGGGTGGTAACGGCCGACAGGGAGCTCTGGCGTAGGCTGGTCCATGAGGTCACGAAGAGTCGGAGACGACTGAACGAATGAACAACAACAAGGCCTCTTAGCGAACCACCATGAGAATTTCGGGGGGGGGGGTGAAGCCCCTCAAGCCCCCCCCCCCCCCCGGCTACATGCCTACCACACAGCAATATCAGCATGAACATGGATCTTGAGCTGGAAATCACATGAATCTCAGCATGAAAAGAATACATGAAACAAGCATGAAGCTAGACATTGGACTCACTAAAGAACAGGGTTTCAGAGACCCTATATTTATTCACAAGAGCCTAGTCAAAAGCATTCCGATTCCCATGAGAAATATCTTTCAAATTCTTTCTTTCTCTTATCCTGGCAGAACACCCAACCCCCCCCCCCCCCCCCCCGTCCAGGTGGCGATCCTGACATATCTGCCCTCTATGATCAAAGATCGCCTCTTCCTCCAGGTTGCTCATTAGCACATTCCTTTCGCTTTCCCTATCTACAGTCTCAAGCTAGTTCACATCAGGCTGTCTCAAAACAACTCTGTCTTGGGAACTAGGCAACCCAGAATCCTTTCTTTCATTCTGGCTAACTGCATTTTCTAGGCCATCTTCTGCATCCACAAACCCCTGATAATCTAGAGAGTCCTGTTTATTAAAATCAAACGTGGAAACCTCTGCAGGGTCCTGCTATGAAGGGTACTGCACATAATCATATTCTTGAGGCACAGGAACAATCCCAGGCTGGACTCCTACAATTCTGTGCCTTTATTCCATGGGTAGCCTTTCTCCATGTGTAGGGGAGGAATCTCAATCTATACAATAATATGGGCTCCTGTGCTGAGGGAATGCTAGCAAGAGAGTCTCAATATTGTCAGGAATCAGACCATCTACCCTCAAATCTTTTTGAGCATTAGCTGTATTCTACTTAATGGATTTTGTCATTAGAACTCCAGCAAAGCTGTGCTGCAGTGGATCAATGGCCCATTTTCCTCCTTCATATTTGTTAGTTTCTTGTCTGAGTTGCCTCAGAGGAAAACGGCAACAACAACAAGACCCACTCATAACACACAGGGTAGGCCATGTCACAAAGACTGCTTCTCTGACTCCAGCTGGTTATCAGCTAATGCCTTGGCTCACAATGATGGATAGCCTGTGCAGGTTTTATCCCAACTAGCCCAGTTGGTGATGCTATTATAAGAGCAGAGGAATTGTTCTATGAAAAGGAGATCAGCCCAGCTCCCATTAATCATACCACTTTCCTAACTTGACAGGCAGGTGAACAAACAATAATTTACTGTATGTGTGCATGCCCATAGTAACAAGCAAAAATACTGCCCTTAGCCTGGATTCTATTATTAGTCCTAACTGTAGTAGACTTTTTAAAATAATTGAATTTGCCTATCTGTTGACCTACATGTTAGGAATTCATTCAGTAGTTCTGCTCTATTTAGGACTCCGATTCAGGCCAATGCATACACATATCTGCTGTCAAACACATATATTAATTGTATTCAATTTAATAATAATAGTACAGTATAATATGTATTATGTTATTCTGAAAGCTATCAAGAAAAGAGCAGATTTCCTGAAAGACGAGCCAGGAAAATAAGACTCTGACTGTAAATGGAAGGTGAGCTGCTGTCCTCCTTTATGCCTTGTTTTTTTCACTCATGTTCTATTCTGAAATGGTCATATGACTGGTCAAATAAATAAATTATTATTAATAATAATATGTATTATGAAAGTAAAAGATGGGAGTTTCTTGTTTGCTATATTTTATCAATATTACATTGTATCTAAAGGAGACATTATTTTTGGTCTCATCTTTGGTAACAAGAGTATAAGAGCTTAAGATTCACATAACTCTGTTTTGGGCATCTGATTCTTGTGGCAAATCCATTTGTCAATCCAAGGGAATGTTTTCAGAGGTGTCCTTGGTTAAATACAGTTAGTGCTGTCCAATATTTATATTAGACTGGCAAGGCAAGACATATCTGCCTGTGACCATGGATTTCATTACACAATAAAATCAGTGTTTCTACACATTTGGGAAATGGCAACCCACTGTGCACTTCACACAACACAAGCTTCAGAAGGGGGCAAGATATTTTGCTGTTTCTAAGGTGTTGGTTTTTCCAACTATTCCTAAGCTGGTTGGCAGTCGACTTCTTCCATTTCTTACATAGAGAAAGGCAAATGGCAAAATGGCCAATTTCCCTGTGTGATGTTAATCCTCGTTGCCCACTTGTCTGTTGCACCTCAGAATAGATTCACCTTGCTGAAATCACCAGAACTGCACACGGATTGAAGTCTTTTTAGTTTATTGAAAAATAAAAGATGAAAAGTTTTAAAAGCAAATAGTGTTCCAAAGATCAATAAAACATTGCACTATGAAGCAGAATTCCAAATGGCACTAAACAAAGTCCCATGAGAACATGACAAAATCCCAAGACCATAGACACAAGAACACGAGCACAAGCTGCTTGGTTGAGCAAGAAGTTGCTCTGACAAAGGTTTGTTTCCACACACACTGCTTAATACCCTTTGCAATACATAAAAGCATTTCTTTGGCCTCTGACTTCCTTCTTGTTGGCTAATCTCACACTCCTTCGAACTCTGAATTCCAAACGGTCAGCCCGATCTAAGATTCCCGTTTCATCAAGGTCAGGCTGCTCGTTAGTGTCAGCCTGATAGCCTTCCTGCCTACTATCAGGCTGAGAACTGTCCTCCTTTTTTGAGTCAATTTGCACCTGGCTAGTTTCAGTATCAAAAACATCATTCCCTGCTGTGGGAAACTGAACTTGCACACCCTGTTCCTCATTGTCTACAACAGGAACATTTTGAACCTGATTGTGAACCTGAATCCCATCATCCTCGTCAGAGTCATTCTGAGGCCCCATCTGAGTCACAACACCATCAGTCTGTGTCTGTGGTTCCAGCTGAGTCACAACACTGTCTCTGTGTGGGACAATGAGAGGAGATCTCAGTGCAAACAATCCCAAAGAAAGTGCCACTTTAAGAAAGGTGCTTCTGTTTCAGTGGAAAGGGCTTGAAGGCAGCATAGGATGCTTGTTTTAAAAGGTGTGCTTGAAATGGGAGGAGTCCTTGCCTACCCATATGATGGGAATTAAATGGATGGTTGAGTTAGAAGCTGGAGGAGGTGATTAGTTTGATGAGAGATAGTAAATTCATCCTCTTTAAAGACATAACCCCATGGAACTCCACCCTTTCCCCGCTTTCCCTCATTTTCTCCAGCTTAATCTGATGAAATCCTATAAGCTATATGGGGGGAAAATTTGGCAGATATAGTTACAATGGTGGAGCTTCATCATTCTAGTTCTGTCTCCAGTTTCAACTCCCCAAGACTCACCTTACAAACCAGACAGCCTGAGCAACCTAAGGAATTCCAAGGTTTTGGAGAAAGAGGCATTAACACTAGGCTTTGGTAACAACGGAAAAATTTGGTTCTAAACTCGTTTCGTTTTTAGGAGGGCCCTTGTATTTCGTTTTTTTAAAGAATTCTGAAATTTTCCTTTAAAAAAGTTCAAAATATACGAAATTTCGTAAAATTACAAATCGATTCGTTAATGGCAGATGCGATTGCGCAATATGCTAAAAAAAACCTCCAAATGGGACAGGGGGGACTTCAGAAGCTTCCCTCTCCCTCTGTTGTTGACTGTTGGTGTGATAATTTATTTTTTATCATTGATAAAACAAACAACAACTATAAAACTTGCACCAGACATACGGAAATAATTACGAAACAATTACGAAACAATTTCAAAACAATTACGAAACAATTACGAAACAATTATGAAACAATACGAAATAAATTGGGAAAATTGTTTCGATTTTTAATTACTCCTCACAGTAGTCCTGCATGGCTCAATACTGGATCGTAAGCTAATTTAAATACGAATTAATAACGAATTACGAAATTAACGAATGAAACCGCCCAAGCCTAATTAACACCCATATGTCCAGCTCCCTCCTGTCAGGGGGCATAATGTGAAAAGAATTGATTATGAATTTAGGAATGTGGGGCATAATACAATCCATTCCAGGGACTGGAAGGGTGGGGGAAAGCCAATTATAGAACTTCTGACCATGAAATGTGTGACATAATTCTCTGAAAAAGTTATTCTCACATTTTGAAAGCTTTTATCCAGGATTTAATTCTGGATAAGCGAGCAGACCTGGCATGTATTACGGAGACCTGGTTGGATGAGGCTGGAGGTGTAAATCTGACCCAGCTTTGTCCACCAAATTTCTCTGTGCAGCACCAGCCAAGATCTGGAGGTCGGGGAGGCGGGGTCGCAGTGATCTATAGTGATTCCATCTCCCTGACCAGATGCACCATTCCGCAGTCAACCATTTTTGAGTGTGTCTACCTGAGGGTAGGTGACCAGGACATAATAGGGATTCTGTTAGTGTACCATCCACCTCACTGCACTATAGTCTCCTTACCTGAGCTAGCTGGGATGGTCTTGAACCTGGCGTTGGAGTCCCAACAGCTTATTGTGCTGGTGGACTTCAACATCCATGCTGAGGCCACCCTATCAGGAGCGGCTCATGACTTTGTGTCTTCCATGCTGACCATGGGGCTGTCCCAACTAGTAACTGGCCCTACTCACAGTGCTGGACACACATTAGATCTGGTTTTCTATCAGGGATGGGAGGAAGGTGATGGTGTATAGGAGCTAACTATTGCTCCGTTGCCATGGACCGACTATCACCTGGTCAAGTTTAGGCTTACTGCACTCCCTAACCTCTGCAGGAGTGGAGGGTCCATTAAAATGGTCTGCCCCAAGAGGCTTATGGATCAGGATGGCTTCCTGATGGCTCTTGGGGAGTTTCCCGCCACCTCGGTAGGTGATCCTGCTGATAACTCCTGGTAACTCTCTGGAATGACTAGGGCAATAGACACATTTGCTCTGGAATGCCCCCTCTCGAGTAGCCAAGCTAAACCAGCTCCTTGATTCAACGAGGAGTTGGCAGCGATGAAGCGAAGGAAGGATGGCTAGAGAGCATGTGGCATCAGGATCCAAGCAGGTCAAACCGAACACATCTAGGTGCCTTCTTGAGGGCATATGGCACGGCAATAATAGCTGCCCAGAAATCCTTTCTGGCAGCCAATATTGCATCTGTGAAGAACCGTCCGGCGGAGCTGTTTTGAGTTGTCAGAGGCCTATTAAATCCCACCTCCTAGGATGGGAGCCCTGACAACTCAGCAGCTCACTGTGAAGCATTTGCTCGGTTCTTCACAAAGTCGCTTTGATCTGTTCTGGCCTGGACACCATGTTAACAGCAGTCTCTGAGGATGTAATACGAGCACCTGCTTGTCCGATTTTGATGGATTCATTTCAATTGGTGAAACCCGAGGTTGTGGACAAGATATTTGGAGTAATGAGACCCCTGCCCATCCTGGCTTTTAAAGGAAGCCAGAGGGGGATTGGCCCAGTGGGTGAAGATGGTGGTTAAGGCCATATCCCAGTGAGCTTAAAACAAGCTATAATAAAACCGCTGGTGAAAAAAAATCACTGTACCCCACTCAATTTGACAACTTTCGGCCTTTCTCCAATCTCCCCTTTTTGGGCAAAGTCCTGGAACATGTGGTGGCTTCTCAACTCCAGGTATTTTTGGAAGACACGGAATATTTAGATCCGGTAAAGTCTGGTTTTAGGCCGGGTCATGGAACCGACACAGCCTTGGTCACCTTAGTGGATGATCTGCACCGAGAGCTAGACAAGGGGAGTGTGCCCGTGTTAGTTCTGCTGGACCTCTCAGTAGCCTTTGATACCATTGACCACGATATCCTTCTGGGATGCCTCGTGGGAACGGGCCTTGGAGGTACGGTTTTGCAGTGGCTCCAGCCCTTCCTAGAGGGCCATTCTCAGAAGGTGTTATTGTGAGACTCCTGTTCAACCCAACAAACAAGAGATTTTCCCAGGCTCAGGCAGGCCTTCAAATGCTAATGAAAGTGGTCAGTTGAAACATTCACACCTAGCTCCAGCAGAGAAAAGCTCTTTGCCCCACCCCAGCCATTCCACAGATATATAAACCCATTGTCCTAATTCCAACAGACCTCACTACCTCTGAGGATGCTTGCCATAGATGCAGGTGAAACGTCAGGAGAAATGCCTCTAGAACATGGCTCTATAGCCCGAAAAAACCCACAAGAACCTACCAACAAACATTGTCTTGTGGGGTTCCTCGGGGTTCTGTAGTGTCTCCCATGTTGTTTAACATCTACATGAAGCCGCTGGGGGAGATCATTCGGAGTTTCGGGGTGCGGTGTCCTCTGTATGCAGATGATGTCCAACACTGTCACTCCTTTCCACCTGCTACTAAGGAGGTGTTCAGGTCCTGAACCGGTGCTTGGCTGCTGTGATGGTCTGGATGAGGGCTAACAAATTGAAATTGAATCCAGACAAGACAGAGGTACTCTTGGTCAGTCGCAAGGCCGAACAGGGTATAGGGTTACAGCCTGTGCTGGATGGGGTCACACTCCCCCTGAAGACACAGGTTCGCAGCTTGGGTGTGATCCTGGACTCATAGCTGAGCCTGAAACCCCAAGTTTTGGTGGTGACCAGGAGAGCATTTGCACAATTAAAACTTGTGTGCCAGCTGCACCCATACCTCGGGAAGTCTAACTTGGCCACGGAGTCCATGCTCTGGTTACATCCCATATAGAATACTGCAATGCTCTCTCCGTGAGGTTGCCTTTGAAGACTGTCTGGAAGCTCCAGATGGTCCAGCGAGCGGCAGCCATGTTGCTAACAGGAGCGGCACACAGGGAGCACAAAACACAAGACAAATATGTTTTTATTGTATACTAGTCATCCCCTGCCATGTGTTGCTGTGGCCCAGTCTGTGTATATGTGTTTTGTGTGTGTATATATGAGTATATACTGGAGTTTTATAACAGATGTTGTTGTAACCTTGGTTTTGACTTTCAGTCTGCTGAGGTTAAACAGCTTGCCATCTGTCCAATAGATGATTTCCACTCCAGTGGGAAGCTTCCCATCAACAAGGTAGGAGCCCCCGGTGGCGCAGTGGGTTAAACCCCTGTGTCGGCAGGACTGAAGACCGACAGGTCGCAGGTTCAAATCCAGGGAGAGGCAGATGAGCTCCCTCTATCACCTCCAGCTCTTCATGCGGGGACATGAGAGAAGCCTCCCACAAGGATGATAAAAACATCAAATCATCCAGGCGTCCCCTGGGCAACGTCCTTGCAGATGGCCAATTCTCTCACACCAGAAGCGACTTGCTCCTGACACGACAAAAAAAATCAACAAGGTGAAGTATCATAGCGTTGAAGATGGAGAATAAAGTTGGGGCAATAACACATCCCTGTTTGACACCTGATTCCACCTTAAATGGGTCACTTTGGGAGCCACTGCTGTCCAAGATTGTTGCCATCATGTCATCATGGAGGAGTCGCAGGATGTTCACAAATTTGTTAGGGCACCCGATTTTTTGGAGGATGGTCCAGAGAGCGCTGCGATTCGCTGTGTCAAATGCCTTTGCAAGGTAAATGAATGCCATGAACAGAGGTTGATTTTGTTCCTTGCAGTTTTCTTGGAGCTGCCGTACAGTGAAGATCATGTCTACTGTTCCTCTGGAGGGGCGGAAGCGATTCTGGGAGGGTGTCTTCTAAGAGGGGCAGAAGGTGGTTTGCAAGGATTCTTGCAAGGACTTTCCCAGCTGAGGTTAGAGGAAAGATACCTTGATAGTTTCTGCAGTCTGTTCTTTCCCCTTTTTTGAAGAGGGTGATGATGGTGGCATCCTTGAAATCTGCTGGGATTTTCTCAGTCACCCACACTTTTTCTATGAGCTGGTGGAGTTGGTGTGTCAGCTCAGGTCCTCCTGCTTTAAAGATTTTAGCAGGGATCCCATCCAGTCCGCTGGCTTTGTATTTTTTTTTGTTGGCTGATGGCATTGCTGACTTCTTCCAAACTAGGCAGTGCTGCAAGCTCATCCCTGGTTTGTTGTTGTGGGATTTGTGAGAGAACCTCTTCGGCCACATTGGAGCTGCGGTTCAGGAGGCTTTGGTAGTGTTCTTTCCAACGTAGTGCAATTGATTTTTAGTCCTTCAGGTGTTTGGTTCCATCTGATGAGTGTAGAGGCTGTATGCCATGGTTTCTTGGTCCATAGATGACCTTTGTGACTTTTTAAAAAATCCCTGAGCATCATTGGTATCTGCCAGGTGTTAGTTACATCTTAAAATTAATAGAACTCATTCAACTAAACTTAAACTTGATATACTGGTCAAAAACTAATTCAAGAAAGTTATTCTAGTTAGAACTAAATAGTAAAATTCAAGTTGGTATATTCTTTCAGAATATGACAGATGGCTATAGTTGGCTTTGCCATAAGAACATTGCTTATTATAATTGTACATATCATGCAGAGTGTTGTGTGTGTGCATTACAATTTGAGCTGGCATTTCATATTTCTCTTCGGTTTTCAGAGCCCCTTCGGACTATAATTCTGGATGAGTTGGGGATAATACATATTTCCAGCACTTTGAGAATTATTTTTTGGAGGTCTTGTTTTTAGGGGAGTGATAACTAGTACCATTACTATACATGTGTTTTTCCTTTTTTTTAGATGACGAAACTGAAAAGTAATTACTTTGTTGCTAAATAAACATGTATTTGGCATGCTCAAGTGACACTCAAAACATTGTAAAAGCATTTACTTTGGGGAAGATCCCATTAAAATGCGAACAAGCACTTGTAGCAATGCTGGCAGTCAAGCTGAGATTTTGCATTTCAGAACACTCTTGAAAATGGTGTCATGTGGGGAATTCTGGATATATTCACCAAAAAATAGCAGCTCCAAGCTCTGATACAGGGGCACATAGAATCCTACTATTGAAATTGTTTCATTTTCAATCCTATAAACCTTACCAAATAAAAATGAGGGTCTGAAATTAAGCAGTTCTAGAATATTAGAAAAAACATGTAAATCGCCCCTTTCCCTGAAATCTGCACAGCAAAGCAAGACACGTTTCTTTTTTGACATTTCTCTCAAAAGGACATTGTATTCCATGGAGAAATTAAAACACATTTTTGTCAGACTCAAAAACCATAATGTTGTCTTGGGAATTATAAAAGTCATCAGTTCTCAGTACTAGAAGTTATAAGCCTTGCAGGTACTAACCTGTTTTCAAAAGCTAATTCTTTTGAAGATTAATTAATACATTTTTTAAAAAAAATTGCTGCCCTCACATCCTAGCTATGTGACTGGTACAACCTTTCACACACAGAGAGAGACCCATTAATGCACAATTTCCTTGCTGTTATTTACCATCAAGTTGGCTTCCACCTATAATATTGGGCGATTTTCATGAGCCCTGGTCATCAACAGCGCTGCTCAAGTTCTGCAAAAACACATTTTTATCTTGTTTCCCCATCCCTGCAAAAAAAAAAAAAAAACAAATCTTGTTGCATGAGAAGTTTTGAGGTATTCCTAGCTGTATATATGTAACTAATATGGTTGCTTAAAATGATAGCATCATAGAATATCCAATCCTCTGCCATTCAGGAAAATACAATCAAAGCACCCCTAACAGATGGCCACCCAGTCTCTACAGAAAGCAAAGACTTCTGGCAAAATTATTTGTTCTAGGTGACATAAGGTATCTCAACATCCAATGTTTTTCGAATGTTAGTTATCCCAGCATTTTTTTATTCCCACCACGAGAATAAGAAAATAAACTCCCCCCCCCCCCCCCCCCAGATCTTTCTTTTTCAGTTTTCCATAAGAGAAGCAAAATGCCTGTGCTTGTTGGGGACTTCTGTCCACCTATGTGGCCACCCATATGTGGAAAACAGAAAGAAGCAGTTTACTCAGCATACATGTTTGCGAAGGGGCTGTTGCGACATTACCACATAATGGTACTAATTCCACAATGGTACCTATAGCATGAATGATTTTCATCATACCCCAAGCAATTGTATGTCGGGGTTGTCTGCCTGATGCCCTGTTTCACATCTTAAAATTCACTGAAAGGAGAAGGCAAACCGGCACATGCTATAGTGGCGGCAATAAAGGAGGCTTCCCGTGTTGCCTTGGATCGATGGGGGAAAGCTGGGTAGTGGAAGCTTCCCACCATGGAATGAAAACATGGGTTAGTCGGGCAATGCAGGTTGTGGGGAGACAGGTTCCCCACGCTGCTGGATGCACACCTCTGGAATTGCCACAATTGTGCTGATTCCCACAGCACATGTGAAGAGGTGTTATGCCTCTGCTACTGAGTTATAGATGCATAAAATCACATACCATTGACTGTGATATAAAATCTCAGCCTATATCTTTTCATGTTTATAGTTACTGATTTGTTCACTTGAAAAATGTGTCTGTGATATACAAATCTTGTCACTCTTGACTTTTTTATATTGAATCTTGGTCAAATTTTCCTACAGCTTTGATTCTGATCAGTTTCTTCTTTTGCATTCCAATCAACTATGATTGACAATTGATTTGAGATCAATTTCCTCTCGCAAATTCAAGTTACTGCAGTTGCTGCTTCTGTAGTTGAAGCATAAACTTTATTTATGATCATAGTGATGAGTTTTCCCTGAAGTCCTACCAGTGTTATTAATTAAATTTTGGATTCTATCCTTGATTACTTTAGCTACCTCTCTTCTTACTATTAATGACACCCCATTTCTTCTCAGATTTTTATTTCCTGGGTGCAGCATTGTGTAATTATTTAATTCAAAATGTTCCAATCTTGTCCAATTTAGCTCATTCATTCCAAGGATTGCAGTTTTTATAAGTTTTATTTCTTATAAAACTTATTCTTTCTCTGAAAGCTTGTCTTTCATCCATCACCACTGGCAGCCATTCTATTCCAACAGGCTGCAGCAGAAGGTGATGAGACAGGAAAAAGGACCACTTGAGCATTTCTGGTGCATTACTACTTGCTCTTTCCCCAATCCACCATCTTATCTCCACCTTCCATTTTTAACATTCGCTATATCTTTTCAGATGGTAAACCTGCAGACAAAGACCATGTTATACTATATGGATTTTTTTTTTAGTCTGAGGAACATTATAAATGTTGTATAAATAAAGAAATACTTGATTATAAATATATTTATGGGAAAATCCCAAGAGTGTGGTGAATTATCTGTGTGCCTATGAAAACCAACACCTTGACCTTTGAAATCCTCATATTGCTCAAATTAAAGCAATTGTGGCACTAATAAAGCTCTCCCCCGACGTCCAAATGCCTTTTGGCCCTCTCTTTCTCTCTCCTTCCAAAGCAAAATCAAACCATGCAAGGAGTAAAGAGATCTTAAGGCAGTAATGAAATGCCAATGATCCATTTTTAGATCTGCTTTTAGCTGTTTCCTTCAGCCAATTGGTTCCTTCCATTTGTTCGGATGCCCATAATGACAAGGGGCCAGCCATCAGAGATTCCCATCCAAAACAGGGCCATGTTGCAGTCAATCTCAGCTCCTCCTCCCCTTTTCAGTACCAGAGTTTAATCTTTTTCATTTTCCTTTATTTTTGTGATTCTTTTTATTAGATGGACTGACAGGGAGTTGGGGATGTACAGGGACAGGTGGGTGGGGTACATGCATGCATTTGCGGGCTTGGAAGAGTCACCGTTTTAGGTTTTTTCTCCATCCTTTCCTCTCCTTCAAATACTTCTAAAAGATTATTATTATTATTATTAATCCCAGCAAACAAAAAGAAAACCTTCATTCTCTGAAAATGACTACCACCTAATTACCTCTTTTCTAGAGTAGAAAGTAGAAACAGCTTTAAGGAAGCATTAAATCTGAAGATTGAAGCGTGCCCACTCCAGACAGGGTCTGCAGTAGAGGAAAAAGAGGGCATTTTTAAAAAGTAAGCCCAGTTAGATAGCTCCAAGTTGATCGCTCTTTCTTCCCTGGGAAATGGGAAGCTTCCTTAAATGACTTGGAAAGCTGTGTGCAGGGAGAGAGCATGTGCACCTGCAGCCTGTCTCCTCAAGAGTAGATAGAAACAGTTTTAACAAAGCATTAAACCCAATCTCCTCCACAGCTAGAAGGGAAAGGATCACAGAAAGAGTAACTGATGCTTTTAATCCAGGTCTTAATGAAAAATATGGAAGGGGAGCCTCTGGGACCCCCCCCCCCCCCCCATGATGAGCCAGATAGGGTGCTTTCTTAACCCCATTGCTGACATCGAGGCTCCCTTGAAGGGAAAAAAGAAAGGGCCCCAGGATCTGAAAGGGGAGCCTCATAAGTTCCCCAATGCCACCAATGGGCCGGATCTAGCCACAGTTTTCAGCTACGGACTGAAAATAGTTATCCAGCTACCTACTCGTTTTTGGAAGTCATGCGAAAATGGGTTCTACCGGTATCTGGCCAGCAGAAACAGATTGAGGTTTAGGTGAAATGCACAAGCCTAGTGGCTATACTACTATTAGTGTTTCAAGCTCAGCACCTTGGCACCTGCAAAGCAGGGATGAACCTGCTTTGAGTGACATGGATTCCAGCAAACATACCATTTATCAAATTATGCAGATTAGTTATGTGATATCAAAACACACTGATATATTGCATCATGTCAGTGTAGCTTTCTGATATGACTTAATAAGAAGCAAAACTCCTTCAAGTCTCATGAGTATGCACAACTGATTATAAGGTAAGAGATTATTCCATTATCACTAGGGATTTTCAGTTAGTTTATCATCTGTTCAGTGTTTTCTCACTGCCCTTTCACAGCTGCTAAATCATTTACTCCTCCAGATGCAAACAGTCCCTCTTGTGTTATGAAATGTCTGTTTGCTGGGAGAGAAAGGCACAATGGAATCCCCCTGTGTTCTCTCTGTTTCACACAAGTAAACATGTGAAAGAGGGGGATTTTTGATCACTTGGGATGAGAAATATTAAGTCATTTTATAGGATTTAGTTTTGGAAGCAGAGCCAGAAGCTTACTTGGTCACTGAGTTTTTCAACGGAGGCAATATTTTTTGTAGACAAAAAGAATTCTGTTAAGCCTTCAAGAAAGAGAATTTTCATAGTGATGATACACATTCCACAAAACTCTTAGGCACCTTCTACACTGCCATATAAAATCTGGATTATCTGCTTTGGACTGGATTATATGGCAGTCTTGACTCATATAATCCAGTTCAAAGAAGATAATCTGGATTATACGGCAGTGCATAATCTAATCTCTTAGATTAGAGAGACAGAAAGTGTTTTGAGCTTCAACATGATGCTAAAAACAAATCTACACACAGTTGATGATTATTCATGCCATTTCTTTTTCCTTTTCTTTTTTGTGATGGATTGTTGGGATGCTCGTAATGATTTAATTTTAAGTGTTTTTACCATGTTTATTATTTTATATCACATATGAATTCTTAATGGAAATTGCTTTCATGTTATCACATGACATACAAGTATTAAAATACATATATACATAAATGCATATATGCAAATCTTGCAACCTATACTAGTTGAAGGGAAATGGAAGGATCATAGATTGGAGCCCATCTCACCTGGGGAGGGGATAAGTTGAACAAAGAAAAATAATCTATGAAATACAACACTGAAATGTGTCAGAACAGTGCACTTACATTAAGATCCCACAAACATCATTCGTTTGTGTGCCAATTGCATTGCATTGGTTGAATTCCTCTTTCATCTATCAGTTAATACATCAAACAAGGAAAGTCCTTGGGTCGTGTGCCAGATGATTTATACATTGTAAAAGCTAGATTTGCTTTTGGTAATCACTCTGTTCTCAAGGTGCTTACAAACCCTTTGCTTTATGCATTTGTTCTACAATCTTTTAAGTTTTACAACTCATATTAAGAGATTTATAATTACTTTAGCTGACTTTTTGCTTTAAAAAGAAGTTACACAAAACATTTGCTTTTTTTCCAATCGTCTGGAACCACAACGATTTTCCATTAGTATCCATGAATGATGGCCGGTATTTCTAAACTTTCTATTTCTTTTCTACTTAGTGACCACTCTTTCTTTCTGCCCTTCATGTACAGACAGCCCTCTGCATTCATGGGGGTTAAGGGTGCAAAATCCTCCTGGAATTGGCCCAACCATATTTAACATACTGTCCTACAACATATTTAATAGGGACATAAGATTCTCAAGCCAGCCTGTAGCATCACTGACTTATGTCCTGCATGCAATTAAGCTTAAGGAACCAGCCAATGAGGGAGGTGTTCAACATCTGGAGGATGACATTATCCATTCTTTTTATGCCTATTGATCCATATCTGTGATCAATTCCAGCTGCACAATCAGCAACAATCTCAATGTCTGCTTGGCCCCCACATTTTCCTTTTGTTAGTGTTTCATTTTAGAATTCTCTTTTCATAGTATATATGTTTGTCAATAGGGGTGTACAATAGTCTTTTGCGCAGTGTTTCTTCTTACCCAAGCTTGATTTCATCATTATATAAAGAAGCTATGGAAATCCACTACTCTTGGATAAGTCACACTCTCTCAGTCATAGAAAAAGCCAAAGGCAACTCCCCTCTGAATAAATCCTGTTGAGAAAAATCCTGCTATATTCCTTTATATTCTCTTTAGACCAATTTAAGGTGACCAGGCATGTAGCCGGGGGAGGGGCTCAGGGGGCTTACCCCCCGCCCCGAAATTCTCATGGTGGTTCGCGAAAAGGCCTTACTGGTGCATTACTTAAACTGTTATGTTTATTCATATCATGATCTGATCACCATACTCAATATATCCCATATGCATGGGGGTATTGGGGTAATGATACAAAAGGTTTGCTAGGGTAGACCCTCTTTCACTCAGACTCACCCCCTAAAACTCACCCCCCCCGAAACCCCCCCTGAAAAAAATTTAGCCCCCCCCCCCAACAAAATCCTGGATATGGGCCTGAAGGTGACATTGAAATTTGAAATACAATGTAGTGTAGTGGTTTGAGCATTGGACTATGACAAGGTTTGAATTCTCATGCAGCCATGGAATCCCAGTGGGTGATCTTGGACAAGTCACACTCTCACAAGTCTCATATGAAGGCAAAGGCAAATCCCCTCTGAAAAAAATCTTTCCAACAAAATCCAGTTATATGATCATCTTTAAGTTGTCATATGTCAAAGTGACTCGAAGGCACACAACAATGACAACAAAATCAAATCATTTAAACTTGTAAGCCGCCTTATGTCCAAATATTGGAAGGAAAGTGGTATATACATAAAGGATGAAAATGGAGGCAGAGATGGGCAGAGGAGGAGGAGGAGGAGGAGGAGCATTGGCATTGGCATTGGCATTGGCCTCATAAAGACTTGAATGACAAAGGATGAACTCTCTTTATTGTACAGTACAATCCCTGTATCCATGGGGAATACATTCCTGGACTTTGTATGGCTATGACTGTGGACAATAGCAAACCTTATTATTTTCAGTGAAATGAATGCCAAAGGTTCCAAGAAGGTACAGCTGGTATAGGAAGCCCAAAGTGAGTAAATGAAACAATAGACATGTTAAATGACATATATCACTGGATACAGGGGTCATACTCTAAACAGGCTGGAACATAAGAGGCTGACATGCAGTTTTTCAACACCTCCACTTATAGGCACTTATCTCCAAAACCTTCTGAGCTGGGCCAGGCATAGCTTAAGTGCCTGATGAAAGGATGTCCTAAATATTTACAAATATGAATAGACACAGGCCAGTAGCATCACGTAGATGTCTTCCAACTGTTACTTAATATATAGAAATCCTAGTCATACATTGTTTGACAATATCATATGGGTTCCATTCAGCAATAATATGTTATCAAGATATCAAAATACATAAGAGATACTGTAGACTTTTTGGAGAAACTGAAATCCAAATATAATCTTTCAGAAAACATTGTCCTAGGTGCAATGGATATTGATGCCCTTTATATCAAACTAGTCCAAGAAATAATTTCACATTCTGGATATCACTATGCAACCACATAATGAACATTCAATTTCCATCATATATCTAAAATACACTGCCTAATATGCAAACATATGTGATTCTAGCTCCTCCCCATAAGACAACACAAAATCCCCATCAGCATATCATACATCAGGGGAAAAAAAGATTACCCATGAAAATTTATGCTATAACAAAGTATTTCTCAGGTTATTTTTTATGGGAAACTAGCAACCTTCATCTCCCTATGTGCCAGAGATCAGTGCTATATTTGTGGCCATTAAGCAAAACTATTTCTTTCTGCCTGAAGGCTTATTAGGGACTTGTAACCACATTTACTGTATTAATCTTGACAGTAACACAAGATCCATATTGCTTTCTTCATTCAGATTTTGTAGGATAATTTTAAAAATCTTTATTCAGTATAATTTATTATGATTTCTTTAAAACATTCTTAGTGAAAATATATTTACCCAGTCTTCAAAATATGTGTGCATTATAAATGTTATTTTTTTGAAAAAGAGTACAGTAGAATCCAAATCCACTACTCCCTTTCTTTCTCTCCCTTTTCCTTAAGCTGCTTTGTTTGAAAATTTAATTAACTCTGGGTTTTTTGTGGGTATTTTTCTATTTTTCCTTTTGTGACATAGGTTAAAGAAATACTAAGCTGAAGTGCTAATATTCTATATATAGGTGTATAAGTTTATCACATGTATAAGTGAAGAGCAGGTTTTGTGATCAAAATTATCAATTTGAATGTGCCCTGTGGATAAATCGTGAACTACTTTAGGACTAATGTTTTTTGAATGTCTGGGCAGGGTAAGGGTAGTGGTAGCTTGTGGACCCCACTGTCATTTCCCTGCCCAGATATTTAAAAACACTTTCCACTTTTTTATGCAAAGAGGGGATTTTTTATGAAAAATGCTAAGGAAGACTATTTTTTCAAAAAATGTACCATTTTCTTCTCTTAGTAGGGTGAGGAAAGGCAAAATAACCCAACAGAATGTTGCCTCCCTCTAATATTTTGGTTTTTTATTGAGGAGATGTGACAAAGAGCCATAACTGCCACCATTTTCCTACCCAATTCAAAACGTCCAGAAGCAGTCCATGGCAGTGAGTAAAGGGGATTAATGCTTCTTCTTTTTTAAAAAAAACTGTGCTCTTGTCTTTTGCCTTTCTACTCAGAAAAGGGTTTTTTTTGTTTTTTGTTTTGTTTTTGTTTTTTCAAAAAAAGTTAAGGTACAGTACTAACATTAAACATGGATAATTTAACCCACATTTTGGGGTTTGATTTTTGTCTAACATTTCTGGTAGTGTCCCATTACCTGGGCAGATTCCAAAATTGGGCCTAGACAGAGAAGGATAATACCTTTGGGGGGGGGGGTGTTGAAGGAGTGCAACAATTTCCTCCTGTTTTCCTGTTATTCTCTCCACCCATGCCACTGTTGTGGAAACAACCATCATTTATTACACGAGAAGGGGGAACAACCAGCAAAAATGGAGAAAATGGTTTCCCTCCTTGAAATAGTGTGCCTCCTCCCACCCATAAAATGGACTATCCTTTTATCTCTCTCACTCTCTAGGCCCCCTTTCGGATAATGGAACAGTACCAAATTTCTTGACTTATTAGTGAGTATATACAGTAACTCCTGGCAGTCTTCTTCCATTTTACCATTAAAGCAAACTTAATTTGTTACCATGCATTTTTATGGCAAAGTAATTGTGCCTTTAAGAGCTAGTGTATAACTGGAATGATGGAAATCCATTTGCCAACCACAGTTCTGTTAGTTACACAGATCAGAAAACCCTTTGTTGGGGAAGGTGAGTTAGTTACCGGAAGACATGACATGACTAATTGTCTGGTTCAAATACCTGATTTAGCATATTTAAGATGACCAGGCTGTATGGATGGTGTTGGGAGTACCCAAAGGGAAGACTATCAAATGCACCCAGCTCTTTAAATGTCACCAGTGTGAAATTAGGGTGTGTTCTTTAAAAAGTTATCATCTCACTGAGGGAATGGGAAGGAGGTGATATATTGAGACCAACTGTAACAGCTGAGCAGTCTTTGGTTCCTGAAGACCTAGAAACTTTCCCTTTCCACCCATAGTGTATCTGTATTTTCTCCTCTCCAAAGCACCATAAGGTTGGAGCTTGGCCATTACAAGGGTTTTGATCTTTATGGAGGAGCAAATGTTAAGGGGGGGGGGGGGTCAGATCATAAGCCTCAAGCTTAGTCATATGGGTTCAGGAAGTCTTTAAGATAGCTTGGCTGTTACCAGACCATGAAAGGGCTGGCGAACAGTTGGTGGTGTAATCATGGCCATGGTTGAAACAAAATTACCTCACCCATGTCTGCTCAGGGAATTCCAAAATATTTTAAGCACATTGTGCTGTTCAGAATTTCTGAAGTAACTGTTTCTCCATGCTGACGATGAATAAATCTGTTACTGTTAGTCTTCGATGACCCTTTGCACATATACTTGTTTGAAGTTGATTCCAAATGCATATCTTTTTTTCCCCAGTAAAGAGACTGGTTATTTGTGGTACATTGTGTAGTAAAGGGGTAGGGAGAAGTAGGGGAAAGATTTGAGAGCAAGTGGCAACGGAGGGGAAATTTAGTGGTAGAAGAGCATCACTGGTGGTTTTAGTTTCAGTTTTATTAAAGAACAAAAGACTTCCAAGCATACATGCCTTGCATCCTCAGATTACTTCAATGCAAAATAATGCTATTGTTTAAAACCTAATATATCAGACTGCATAGTTATAGCACTTTGATACCAGTTTAATTGTTCTGGCTAAACCCTGTGGAATCATGGGATTTGTCATTCCATGAGGTATAAGCATCTCACAAAATTACAAATGCTAGGCTACCATAAGATTCAGCTATGGCAATTTAAGTGTGACAATTGTGTAAAGTGAAAGAAACCGCTGCTATTTATCCCAAGGTGAAACAGACAAAACTACGAACTTGCAAAGCAGGGGCTTCTCTTTCCTCGGGCTTTTTGCTCTCCTCACTCTCGGATGAATATTCTTCAGAAGCTAGTAAACAAGTCTCAGAGCATAGGCCTTCTATTTATAGGAGCAAATCTGTCATATATGGCAGCAGATGACTGCCAACTCTATTAGCCAGGTATCCTAATGGCAGCTACCTGCAAACCACTGAAGTGAGTTCAAAATGATACCACAATAAATACCTTAACATGATCACCTTATCCAAAAAATATTATTTAGAGAAAGTAATGTGTAGTATTTTGGAAAAGTCACATTAAAATTACATGGTTAATACAATATTCTGACAAGAACAGCCTCCATTTTTGTCAAGTTTTTGGACATAAAATGTGCAGCTTGAAAAGATACAATTGGCAAGCTGACCAGTTGTAAAAAAAACAGAGTGGGAGAATTACATACATGATAAAAACAAGGCATTGGAAGGGAAATTGATTACAGAACGAGCCTTGAGAAGCCTTAAAAGTATTCAGGGATGATTATGAACCAAGAGTGTGGTGGACTGTAGTGTTCAAAAAGTCATCAGCACAAGTCTGATGAGGCAATACGATTAGACAGATAACTTTGTTACAAAATTATATCTAGCAGAATTATAACTAAACAGCATTTATCCTGAAGGTGAGGGGATAAATAAGCTCTGTAACAGCTGCATAAGGCATGGAGCTGATTTGGATTGTTGTTGTTGTTCATTCGTTCAGTCGTCTCCGACTCTTCGTGACCTCATGGACCAGCCCACGCCAGAGCTCCCTGTCGGCCGTTACCACCCCCAGCTCCCTCAAGGTCAGTCCAGTCACTCCAAGGATGCCATCCATCCATCTTGCCCTTGGTCGGCCCCTCTTCCTTTTGCCTTCCACTTTCCCCAGCATAATTGTCTTCTCTAGGCTTTCCTGTCTCCTCATGATGTGGCCAAAGTACTTCAACTTTGTTTCTAGTATCTTTCCCTCCAGTGAGCAGTCGGGCTTTATTTCCTGGAGGATGGACTGGTTGGATCTTCTCGCAGTCCAAGGCACTCTCAGCACTTTCCTCCAACACCACAGCTCAAAAGCATTGATCTTCCTTCGCTCAGCCTTCCCTAAGGTCCAGCTCTCACATCCGTAGGTGACTACAGGGAATACCATGGCTTTGACTAGGCGGATCTTTGTTGCCAGTCTGATGTCTCTACTCTTTACTATTTTATCGAGACTGGACATTGCTCTCCTCCCAAGAAGTAAGCGTCTTCTGATTTCCTGGCCACAGTCTGCATCTGCAGTAATCTTTGCACCTAGAAATACAAAGTCTGTCACGGCCTCCACGGTTTCTCCCTCTATTTTCCAGTTGTCAATCATTCTTGTTGCCATAATCTTGGTTTTTTTTTGACGTTTAGCTGCAATCCGGCTTTTGCGCTTTCTTCTTTCACCTTGATTAGAAGGCTCCTCAGCTCCTCCTCGCTTTCGGCCATCAGAGTGGTGTCATCTGCATATCTGAGGTTGTTAATGTTTCTTCCAGCAATTTTCACCCCAGCTTTGCATTCATCCAGCCCCACACATCGCATGATGTGTTCTGCATACAAGTTAAAAAGGTTGGGTGAGAGTATGCAGCCTTGCCGTACGCCTTTCCCAATCTTGAACCAGTCTGTTGTTCCGTGGTCAGTTCTGACTGTTGCTACTTGGTCCTTGTACAGATTCCTCAGGAGAGAGACAAGGTGGCTTGGGATGCCCATCCCACTAAGAACTTGCCACAATTTATTATGATCCACACAGTCAAAGGCTTTAGAATAGTCAATGAAGCAGAAGTAGATGTTTTTCTGAAACTCCCTGCCTTTCTCCATTATCCAGCGGATATTGGCAATCTGGTCTCTCGTTCCTCTGCCTTTTCTAAACCCAGCTTGAACATCTGGCAACTCTCGCTCCATGTATTGCTGGAGTCTTCCTTGCAGGATCTTGAGCATTACCTTACTGGCATGAGAAATAAGGGCCACTGTACGGAAGTTTGAGCAGTCTTTCGCATTTCCCTTTTTTGGTATGGGGATATAAGTTGATTTTTTCCAGTCTGATGGCCATTCTTGTGTTTTCCATATTTGCTGGCAAATGGCATGCATCACCTTGACAGCATCATCTTTTAAGATTTTAAACAGTTCAGCTGGGATCCCGTCGTCTCCTGCTGCCTTGTTGTTAGCAATGCTTCTTAAGGCCCATTCAACCTCACTCCTCAGGATGTCTGGTTCTAATTCATTCACCACACCGTGAAAACTATCCTCAATATTATTATCCTTCCTTTGGATTTGGATTAACATGGGCCAAAGCCATTTAACATGGCTTAAACTGCATTAAGAAAAGCTGCATGTTGCTCCAAATATTTTTTGACAATCTGGAGCAAACTATCATTTATGTAATTCTGTTTGGGCAAACATCCTACTGACTGTTTGGAATTGTGGGAGTTGAAATCCAAAACACCTGGAGGGCCAAAGTTTGCCATGCCTGATATAGAGAGCTGTGGCCAATTCCAAGATGAAACCAGCACAACTGTTTGCACTACCATCCTGTATTTCCTGGACTTGAGCACCCCAAGACACAGGATGCAGGATGGTGGTGTAAACAGTTGTACTGGTTCCATCTCAGAATGGCACTTAACACCTCCCTCCTGTTCTAATCATATTGTCAGCCACTGGTAGGTGTCACTTGTTGCCTGAAGTGACCCTCAGCAGGGGTGCAAAAGTGATGAAAGAAAGGATGGGAAAGGAATGAATGAGTCCACCTCTCCCTGTTCTACTCTCCAGCATCATTCTGGCATCATTCATAACAACAAGTGATGGACACCAGCCATGCCATATCCAGTGGCAACCAATACAATGAGAAAAAGAGGTGGATGATAAGGATGACCCTGAAGCTCATTGCTGCTGGGTGGTCAGGATTTCCACTATAAATCCCGTTTTTGCCTCCTGCAGAATTCTGGGGGTTGTAGTTTAGGGAGGAGGCTTTAAACTTCTCAGACAAGTCCTGGGACACCCTAAGCTACAAACCCCAGAATTCTGTAGGAGGCAGAAACAGAAGTTAAAGTGGATCCATGCTCTAGTGCAGGGGTCCCCAAACTACGGCCCACGGGCCATATGCGGCCCGCTGAGGGCATTTCTCCAGCCCGCGCGGCCTGGCCTGGCCTGGCCATGCCCACCTGGCACCGCTCCATCAATTGCGGACACCCTCTGCTCCGGCCGCTCTGCCTGTGTGAGAGGGAGAAGCTTCCCAGGTGGGTCCTCTGCAGAACAGAGCGGCCGGAGTAGAGGGTGTCCACAATTGGCGGAGCGGCGCAGGTGGGCATGGCCAGGGAAGCTGGCATTCCCTGGCCATGCCCACCCAGCACCGCTCCGTCAATTGCGGACACCTCTGCTCCAGCCACAATTGACAGAGCGGCTGGAGCTTCCCTGGCCATGCCCACCCGGCACCACTCCGTCAATTACGGCTGGAGCAGAGGGTGTCCGCAATTGACGTAGCGGCACTGGGTGGGCTTGGCCAGGGAACTCTGTGTATCAAGACTGGTTCAATTCCATCATTGGTGGAGTTCAGAATGCTCTTTGATTGAACTATAAATCCCAGCAAATACAACACCCAAATGCCACCAGTGTTCACATTTGGACATATTGAGTATCAGTGCCAAGTTTGGTCTAGATCTATCATTGAGTCCACAGGTGAACTACAACTCCAAAACCAAAGAACACTGCCCACCAAACCCTTCTAGTATTTTCTGTTGGTCATGGGAGAACTGTGTGCCAAGTTTGGTTCAATTCCATCATTGATGGGGTTCAGAATGCTCTTTGATTGTAGGTGAACTATAAATCCCAGCAACTACAACTCCCAAATGTCAAGATTCTATTTTCCCCAAACTCCACCAGTGTTAAAATTTGGGCATATTGAGTATTTGTGCCAAGTTTGATCCCGATCCATCATTGTTTGAGTCCACAATGATCTCTGAATGTAGGTGAACTACAACTCCAGAACGAAAGGACACTGCCCACCAAAACCTTCCAGTATTTTCAGTTGGTCATGGGAGAAATGTGTGCCAAGTTTGGTTCAATTCCATCGTTGGTGGGGTTCAAAATGCTCTGTGATTGTAGTTGAACTATAAATCCCAGCAACTACAACTCCCAAATGACAAAATCATTTTTTTGTGTGAAGGACATACATTGGGTTGTTAGGTGTCTTGTATCCAAAATTGGTATCAATTCGTCCAGTGGTTTTTGAGTTCTGTTAATCCCACAAACAAACATTACATTTTTATTTATATAGAAGTGTGGGTTTTTGTTTTTTGATGGGGGGGGAGTGCACTGCAAATAAGATATGTGCAGTGTGCATAGGAATTCATTCATTTTTTTTTTCAAATTAAAATCCGGCCCTCCAACAGTTTGCGGGACTGTGACCCGGCCCCGTGTTCAAAAGTTTGGGGACCTCTGCTCTAGTGTGATGAGGCTGTAACATTGCATCATTCAATCATTGATTCAGTCAGTTTATTTTGATGGGCATACCAATAAAATTCAGGCCATAACATACATCTATACTTCCCCCTCGACTTTTTTGAAATTTACATGACTACATCTGATGGTATTTCTCTCTCTCTCTCTCTCTCTCTCTCTCTTAACTTGCTCTTGCTCATACACATATAATACATACATAATATAATACAGTGATACTCAGTCTCAAAGGGACAATTGCAAATTATGAAAGAAGGGAAAACTATCATTTCATTCTATTAGGCTTGGCTACCTGCTTTTATGATCAAGTTGGTTGTGAAACTACAGTACATAAAATTGCTCTGGATTCTCATGGGCCCATACGTTTTTAGGGCAGGACTCTTCAGTAAGCAACTCCTTTCTGCCAAACATTGCCAATATTTTCCACAAACACATCCTTTTCTCACATAAGTGGGGATTGCTTGAATCAAAACTAAAAGTAGAACATTGGGTCAAAGAAGGGTATGTGTGTGCATGGGTATGTGTGTGCATGTAGATAGGAGACAGACAAACACACAGGACTAGCAAGTTGAAACTAATGCTTTGGCTTTCTTTAGATGTAATATTTCAAGCCTCACATCACCAAGGGACTCTGTAATTTTATTCATTTCTTGAAGTTTTAATACCAAGGTCATATTTTCAAAAGTCTGACTCATCCAACAGTGTTCTTTACAATATTTCTAGATTACAACACTCATCATGCCTGATAATAGCCATGTAGATTGGGGCTCTTGGGAGTTGTAGTCCACAGCTTCTAAGGATCACTTGGATAGGAAAGACTGTCCTCAGAACAAGAGGAAGCACAATAAACAAACTAAAAAGACTAAAAGAGGATGATAAGAGTAATATCTCCCATCTTGCTGCTACAATGTCTGAAAGTTTTCACATGTTTTCTTCTTTCACTATCATCTGGTGACATTAGGGAAATTGCTCCTTGTTTGGTTGTCCTTTAGTCTCATTTGCATTTTGTTCTTTCAAGGTTTTCTGTTTGCCCTAGAAAATAGATTATTTGTGTAAGGGTGACTTGTTCAAGGCCAGCTAGTGGAACTTTTTAGCTGAGCAGATAAATTAATTTGACTCCGCATCTGTATGTCACACTCTGTGTCCACTACCTTTGCTTTAAACTATTGTACTTCTCTTTTCGAAAGCATATATTATATATCTTTTTATATCTCTCACAAAAGTTCAAGGCAGCTTCCACATGTGCAATCATACATAAATGGAGGTTTTTGTTTAGAAAAGCACTGAAGAGATTATGGAATTGGAGGACTCATTGCTCCTTACAAGAGCATGGCTGTGTATGTACATACATTAGATGTAAGTGTATCCATTAACAAGCAAACAAACAAACAAACAAACAAACAGGTACAATGTACTACAATGCATTTCTTTCTATGAAATCCATGGAGTCACCAGAAGTTGAGAGATGACAAAGTCACAGACACAAATGCACATGCATGCAACAGTTTGTAGTCTTAGTAGATTCGGTGTCCCCATGAATTCTCAAACTACAGGTCATACCAATGTATACTCTGAAGAAAATCTTACTGAAGTCAGTGGCCCTAAATTTTATCTATGAAGTGGTGGCTACAGGAACCATAAAACAATTTTCCAAGTTGCTTAACCCATATTCTTCCAAATAGTGTTATCACCTCGACTGACTCTTTTATTGTTCAGTCCCAGAGTGGATACGTTATCCACTGCATATAACTGTAAATAGGGTTACAGCCTAAATTACACTTGATATCACTCTCTTGTGAAAACATGCCTAACTTTTGTCACAATAGCTGCATCCTCCTGTTTATGGATGTTTAACCTGTCCATCTCACTGAGATAGAAAGACAACGTGAGTCCTTTTCTTTAATTAATGCCAACAAGCCTGTTTGCTAATACACCATGTGAGAAAGTGCTGCTTAAAACCATGCCCGTCAGCTACCGATTATCCCACATGCTATGCACGTAAGCAAGCAAGATGTTTCAGGCATGTTTTGAAGCAGAGGAAGAGCAGCAGGAGTCCTGGCTTTTTTATCTTCAGTTCTTAATCTAACTTGATGGAAGACTGAATGAGGTTAGTACAGGTCTAAAAATAGCTCCTTGTGTTATCAGATTCATTCGCTAATTCTAATATAAGCCAACATTTGCTCTTATTAGGAACCCCATCAGAGCAGGTTATGTAACTCATTGTTTGCCATTTTTAACTCAAATTTTTAACAGAACAAAACATTCCCTATAAACACATAAACATAAACAGCTTGAACAACATTTACATAATATCAACATACATATCTGCTGTAATTATATGTAAAATCATTTTAAAAGTGAATTTTCTGCTTCTCTTTTATCAATTCTTCTATAGTTTAACTTTTTTTGTTCCAACTTATATCCAGCAATTGTATTTACTTCTGTTTGTTTCTACATTAACAAATGAATATATCCCATCAGTTTGCATCTCCAAACCTATACATAAAGTTTTTATGTAATTCGTATTGCAAGTACAACAAACAATTAGCTGTTTTTCAGCCAGTTTTGTCACCTACTTCTTGCTTCTTTTGAGCTTCCATCGTAGTCACTCAAATCAAATAAAAGAGATTACAAATTGTATTTTGACATGTCCTAGCTCTAGGAAGCCAATTTGGTACGCAAAATTCCCCACAAATGAGGTATTTATTTATTTTGTTTGTTCAAGCAGATATTCTGATTTTTTTTTAAAAAAGTGTAAATGCATTAAAATACTTTGAAAGAAAAGCAGGAACAAGAAAACACAATGTGAAGTAACAAGGAATTTCAAAATGGAATGAAATATAAATACTGTGATAGAAACTGGATAGCAGAAGGACAGTACTGTAATAGCGCCAGTGCTCAATGAAAGAACAATCCCAAAAAACAGAAAAATGATTTAGCACAGTAGCTCTGGTAGGAAAAGAGTGGAGATCTCTTAGAAGTGACAGCAAACCCTTCACAAGGAGGTTGCCATAAACCCCAAGTTAAGTGGGTAGAATCCTTCCTTTACACTGCTGACCAATGTTACAATAATATCTTCATTGTCACAAAATGTTGCCATTTTTCCAGATCCCAGTGTGTCAACTATGCCCTTTTTCCATTAGGGCTGTGCATGGATCCATTTTTAAAAACGAGCACTAGCTGTTTTGGTTCTTTTGTCTCTTTTGGCCAGCTGTAATGACACGGGCATCACCACCATTTTTTCCAGCCACAACAGACCACATGGCTGCCAAAAATGGGTGCTTTTGGGGGTTTTTTCTGGCTACATGTGGAATGCCAAGAGGGAGGCAGCCATACACGCATGGGTTTCCCTGTGAGGTTGTGATCCCTGTTGCCTGCCTGAGCCAATCAAGAAAAGAAAGCCACTCACATGCTCTGTGTTCTATCTCAGTTCCTTTGCTACTCTAAGGATCTTGCTTTTGGACTCAATTCCAATCTTTTCCTTTGGAAATTTCATTTATTTTTCTTAGTTTAATAGTTTTCTTTCCTTCTTTTTTTTACTATTTCTCTAGGGAAGTGCATGCATGGGGGGGGGGGGGGGGCTGTGAAAGGGCATTTGGGGAGGGATTAAATATTGGGGTGGTTTACTGAAGGGAGGGGATAGCCTGATTTTCTTGAGCCCCTACAGAAGGGTTCAATTCCTCCTCAGGTCTACTTGAAAGATATTAGAGGAAAGGATCCCAGAAAAAGTGGTTTCTTAAGCCTGATGCCTTAACCTGTTGGAATTTTTAAGTATGTCATTTCTTAAGTGAATGTAAGAATCAGACCCGAACATGCTGTAAGTAATGACTATCAATCTACCTGGTTAGTTTTATGCAATTTGCAGCCAGGGTGAAGTAGTTGTAAAAGTACTAAAGGAGTATAAAGCTTCTATGTCGTTTGAGGATTGGGTATGGAGGGTTGATGAATTTGTGCTGGAGGAGTTTTCTCTTAAACTTTGCGTTTAAGAGAAAACTGCAAAGTTCCTGAAGGAGAAGGAGAAAGCTTTTGCAAGCAAGAAGACTTCAACTGCTTGGGAGTTGCTGACAGAAAGATTTGAGAAGAGTTCCTGTATTGTAAATATTCTTTTGTATAAAGTCCTTTTTCTGCTATAAGGACAATTGATGATTGCCACTTAATGGCCGAGCAGTTTCAAGGTCTGAATTCTAACTGCCTGGGGGAGTCCTTTGTTGGGAAGTGATTAGCTGCCCCTGATTGTTTCTTGTTTCTTGTCTAAATGCTAATCAAGATGGCCATTTGAAACATTCATACCTCAAACAGACAAGAGTTCTCTCTCCCACCCTGGACATTCCACAGATATATAAAACCTATTTTCCTAGTTATCAACAGACCTCACAACCTCTGAGGATGCCTGCCATAGATGGAGGTGAAATGACAGGAGAGAATGCTTCTGGAACATGGCCGTACAGCCCAGAAAACTCAGAACTATCCATAATTATTTCTCCTTTTCCCCCTTAACTTTATTATTAGCTGCTTTTTCTTACATTCTCTCAGTTGCCATGCTAACAGTTTCCCTGGTTTGTTTGCATCTTCAAAAAGTTTGTGTCTATTATACATAATCTTCCATTCTCATATTGCTGTTGTAATTTAGCCAATTCTTGCTGCAAATTATTCTTATCCTCTAATTCTCTTTCCTTGTCTCTTATCTTAGTTAGAATTTCTGATTGTAATTTGTTTTTCCTTTTAAACCAAATAGCATCTTGCTGAATTAATAAACCTCTTACTACCACTTGCCTTGCATTCCAAGCAATGCTTTTAGATATTTTCTCCTTTAGTTCTCTTTTAAATAGTTTTGTATTCCTTCTCTAATCTTCTCCTTAATTCTAGGGTATTTCAGTAAAAAGTCAGTTATTCTCCATTGCTTCCTTTTCCATTGACCCCCTTTTAACCTTCACAAACTGGATTATGATCTGAAAGCACTCTCAGTAGAAATTCTGCTTTTTCAGTTTTTACTATCAGCTCTTTTGTTGCAAAAATGCAATTTATTCTGGATGAAGATCCATGTCTAAGAGAATAATAGGAATATTATCCTCTTCTACCTAAATTGTGTAATCTCCACATCTATATCTATAAATTTCCTACTGGCGTCCAACGGGGAAGCAAAACTCTAAAACCCCTCCACAAAACTCCACCAAAATTGCCATGCCCCAAGGACAACCCACTAGGTACAAACTAATCCAGTCAGAAATCAAAACAACACAACCACACACAGAAAAAATGGCAAAACAACTAAGCATGCGCACTGGCGCAAAGTCCCCAGCGTGCGCACACACATGGCCGAACAGCCAATGCACTTCCCTCCCTCCCTCGCCCCACCCAGCGTGAACACGTCACCGCACTTCCCCACACACGGCACACACACACACACAAACAACGCAACTTCCCCCGCCCCCTTCCCTCCACCCCCTCCTTCATCTTACTCCTCCTACGCTGCCTCCAAGCCCCGCTCCACACACTCCAAGCCTCGCCGCGCCGCATCCCCACTGGAAAGACATGCCCCCTCCCTTCGCCCCACCCCTTCCCTCCCTGAGACACTCCTGGAAGGAAAGGGGTGGGGCGAAGGAAGGGGGCGTGTCTAACCAGAGAGGGAGGGAGGAGGGAAGGAGTGAGTCACGGAGGGAAGGGGTGGGGCGAAGGGAGGGGGCGTGTCTTCAAAGTCACCCCCTCCCTTCTCCCCACCCCTTCCCTCCCTGAGTCACTCCTTCCCTCCTCCCACCCCCTCCGGAAAGACACGCCCCCTCCCTTTGCCCCACCCCTTTCCTTCCAGGAGTCAATCAGGGAGGGAAGGGGTGGGGCAAAGGGAGGGGGCGTGTCTTTCCGGAGGGGGTGGGAGGAGGGAAGGAGTGACTCAGGGAGGGAAGGGGTGGGGAGAAGGGAGGGGGTGACTTTGAAGACACAATGATGGATCCGGACCAAAGCATTCAATACGCCCAAATATCCACACAGATGGAGTTTGAGGGAAATAGACCTTGACATTTGGGAGTTGTAGTCACTGGGATTCAGAGTTCACCAACACTCAAAGAGCATCCTGAACCCCACCAACGACAGAATTGGGGCAAACATGCCACACTGAACCCCCATGACCAACAGCAGATACTCAAGTTTACACACAAGCATAAAGAAGTGGGAGGAAGGAGGGATGCCAGAGAGAGAGGGGGGGGGGGAAGGAAGAAGTGTGAGAGAGAGAAAGAGGGAAAGAGGGCGAGTGAAGGAAGGAAGAGAGGCCAGGCAGAGACTTCAAAACTCTTACTAAAGGCCACAGCAACGCGTGGCGGGGCACAGCTAGTATCATATAAATCCCAATATTGGAATTCTTCCAACAATGAGCCTCAGAGTCTCCCTTCCTTTATGTACTTTTCTCTTTTGCAGTTTCGATCCAAATTAGGGTCTATCTCCCAGCCAAATCATTTATTTCTCCCCATATTTGGCCAAAATTGTTGATTTTTTTTTGTAAAATGTTTTTTTCCATTCAGAGCATAAATCCCCACTAATAAAACTTGCTTATATTGAAATGTCACTTTAACCATTAGAATCCTGCCTTCCTGGTCATCATATACTTTCTCTGGCTCCAGATCACTTTTTATATAAAACAACACCCCACTGGGTTTTTTTAAGTTACAAGAAGTAAATAGCTGTGCTAATTTTTCATTATTTAAGAGATGTTTGTGTTTATCCAAAAAGTTTGTCATCTGAATACAGGGTGTCTATCCTAGCTTTGTGCATGTAATGGGGGAAAAAACCCATTTCCTTTTATTACAGTTATTCAGACCATTTGCATTCAAAGAAATAATTTTTAGTCTATGTGAATTTATCCAAAAATTTCTCTTCTCTCCTGACACTCCTCCCCTGCTCCCTCAATCCAGAAATTTTTGATTTCCAAAACCATTTACACTTCGATTACAAATTAGTCCCATATTCATTGTTCTGTCGCGCGCTGGGCCTGTAACAACTGTCTTTTCTATAGGACATATACTTTGGCCCAGCGGGAAGCCGGTGTGCCTCAAAGAAAGGTTCTCAGGGATTTTCCTGAAGTGAGGGTCTTTAGAGTCTTTAATGATATAACAAAGTATTTATTATGGAACAAATAACAAATCTTCAAACAACACTTCAAGGCTTTCTTATTCTAGTCCTTAAGAAACTGGCAACTGAACTTGGATTAACTGTACTTTCTCTGCATGAGGAAAACCCTTTATAACCTCTCCCAGGCTGTCTATCATCTGGGTCTCGTTGGTGTGGGACTTACTACCGATTCCAAATGCGTCTGGACATAGAGTAAACCTACCAGCCAAGGCCTGTAGATATTTCAACTGGGGTTCACAGATCTGTAATGCTGTTCTCCCTCCAAGAGATTTTTGGAAACTTCAGAGCTGTTTCCCTCTGATGCTTTGAGGCTAAGAGGCTGAGAGCTCTCAGCCAGAGCTTTTGGGACCCTTTTCCTTCTGTTTCTCTTGGAATTTCTGTAACCCTGGATGGTCTGTTTCTATTTCCCCAGATCATCTTGAGGAATGAAGCTTTTTCTACGGGGCGAGCTGGTCTACGTCCTATAGCCTAGCTTCCTTGTGTGAAACTGCCCAAAATGGTCCCTTTCCCTCCCAGAGCCCTGAACAGGGGGCGGAACCAAAG
Organism: Anolis sagrei; assembly: GCF_037176765.1. NCBI lineage: Eukaryota > Metazoa > Chordata > Lepidosauria > Squamata > Anolidae > Anolis > Anolis sagrei. The sequence goes on from NC_090022.1 coordinate 97,247,123, forward strand.
CTTAATGATGATAGACAGGTGGCCTATCCTATGACTGAAAACTTTAACAAGAGGAAAATAAAGTTGGAGCTTCTGGTACAGCCGTACCAGCACATTCATCTTCTCCTTCTCCTGTTTCTTCTTCCTCTTCTGTTGGATTCTGGTGTTCTCCTACATTCTGTTGTTTCCATTTAGCCTCTATCATCCCCCAGCACCTCCTGTCACCCTCTTCTTTGTGGGTAAGCCTCATCTGAGCCAAGGCCATCTTCAGCAAAGTCTTTATTGTATTTTCTCAAGAATTGCTTTGCCTTTAAAGTATCCAAAATCAAATGTCTCTTTGCTTTATAGAAGAATGAAATTCCTTGTGGGAATTGCCATCAGAAGATAATTCCTCTTTTCTTCAGTTTGTCCACCAAAAATGCAGTCTTTTTTTCTTCTTAAGCATCCTCACTGGGATCTTCTTGAGCATCAGTATTTTGCACCCTTTCACCACCAGAGGTGTTGTATATGCTTTTCTTAGAATCAGATCTTTGAAGGTTTTTGAAATCAGTTACAGAATACAATCCCTTGGGACCTTTTTTTATTGCATACACAGTGTTGACTCTGTACACCACACAGATTGAAGCAGAAATTACATCCAGGTCTTGTTCTTCCATAAGATCTGCTATCAATTTAACCAGATTGTAGATCTCCTGATTTTTCCACATCCTCAGGAAGTCCTCTAATTCTAATTGAATTTTCATTGGTTTTTAATTCCATCATTGCAAATTTATTGTTCCAAAATTCTTGATTGTCATCCAAGGCTTTTTTCACAGTGTTTTGCTCAGATTTTTTTTTCTAGTAGCTTTACATTCCCCTTCTAATTTTGCTACCTTTACCTCCATTTGCTCTGTAATCTTTTTTTTCATATGAAATCCAGACCAGCTTTCAAATCCTGAAGTTTTGCTATAATATCAGCAATGATAGGAGTGGCTTTCCTCTGTTTATCCCCAGAGCCAGCTGCTGCAGTGTCTGATGTAATTAGTCCCTTGGTTGCCATCCCAGATGGACTTGCAGACAGGCCTTTTTTCTCCATGGTTTGGGAGCTTTGTTGATTTATAGTCCAAGGTCACTGGCTGACACAACACCAGCTAGAAGATGGGTTGGAAAGAAAGGGCTGGAAAAAGCAAGTTTTACTTAAAAGGCTATATCCTTTAAACATGTAATGTCCCTTATTCAAAGAAGTGGGAAAGTCTTATTCTTATTGTATATTGATTAGAAAATATTCTATTTAGAGCCAAAATTTAGTGTCTTTCAAAGTTCCATGCCTCTCCTGTATACATACTGATTCTCTTTCTCCGACTCTTTAAATTGCTCTCTTTTTCAAGACAAAGATATTGTCTGTCTCTTTCCAGCAGAGAGAATAAACAAGCCTTTTTTCTGGGTTTAAAACAAAGTCAGATCCTCAGTGAGTAAAGTGTTTAAAGTTTTGTTGTTATTGTTTTTTTTAAAATGTTCATACTTTGAGGTATACTGGTTGCTGCATCTAAAGGTTTTTGCCAAAGATAGCAGCTTGTATGGCACCCAGCATTGCCGGCTTGATTTGCTCATCCAGAAGAAATCTCTTCTGTGTCAGGGCCAGCTTGCTTTAGGGCGGCCAGCATTCTCCTCTCACTTTTTTTTCTAGAAGTAAGAATTGCCAAGGAAGATTGAAGCTTATATCTCCCTTACTATCTCAGCACTCACTGGAGCTCTCTCTAGCATGTCTTCCTCCATCAGTTGTCAGCCAGAAGTCCCTCCAAACAAATGTTAATACTTCCACAATCCATGAAGATTTCACAATCTTTCTGTTATGTCTTTGTAATTTATGCATGATGTTCAATTTGCTATTTAGGGATTGGAAAATGAGTTCTCTGTTCATATATAAGATTGTTTTTGAGACAGGATTCTTTTGCAGATCACATCATCAGTACTTCTGATCAGATGAATTGTTGGCTGAAGTCTTCAATAGATTATGCTGGTTGCCACCCATTAAACAAAGAAAATTCTTACTCTTTTCCTTTTCAAGTTTTAATGCTTGGGAAGCAAAACCATTCACACAATTCCTTGCCACCTCCTTTAGTTTTTGATAGCTGTAAACTTAACTGTTATATATGAATTTTCCAATAGCATGAGATTTTTATTGGGTATTGTAGTCTCTTTTTAAAACAATGTATGTTCCAATCTCAGGATTATTCTTCTTTGTACTGCAAGTAGTTTCCTATGTCCTGGCCAAATTCTAAGGCAAAAGTGATTGATCGGTGTCTATAAAGTTCCATTACTGAGTTCTTTCGTTCACTTTATCATTAGATCCATCAGTACTCAATAGCACTTAAAAGCACTTGCAAAGTCCTCGTGGCACTTAACTGCCCTGTTTTTCCATAACCTGCAATAAACTATTATGTTTTCCATCCCCAAGTGTGAAGACAAAGAGGGGGAAAGGGGGAGGGGGTTAAAATATAGGGCATAATGAGTGATCTAAACTAGGATTAGCATTGTATTTGGTTGGTTAGGCAGTTGGCTCAGCTGAATCTATCAAAGCCATCCATGTGTTCATCCCTCAAATGTTAGAAGCAAAGTGATAATATACCATCAGAAAGGGGAAAAGTTGGATGCTGTGAAAGAAAGCTGGAACACTAGTGTTCCTGGCACTGTTGTCCATACCCCTTCATCCACAGGCATTTTGTCCAAAGCCTGGGAACAGTTGATTGTACTGAAGGCTACTTGATTTGAGGGACTCTTGCCTTAGGGCAGCAGTGGGGGAAGCAAGGAGACTTGCTTCCACCACTGAACTCAGATTAGTAGGCAGCACAGCAAGACAAGCTACCATACATTGGACACAGAAGCTTTTTCCAGAACAGCATATTGCTCTTCGAACTAAGAACTAGAAGGCCTCTGATTTGCTAGCTTTGGCTAAATATTGGCAGTGCTTCAGGCCAACCTGACCTGTGTGTGTGTGTTTTTGTATTTCTGGTCAGCCAAATATATGTTCAGAAAACATAAGCAATGCTATCATTTAAGTTATAATGGGAGATGGGAGGTATAGCGGTGGAGGTAGCACAGGCCAATGGAGAAGGATGGAGAGACATCTTGTGGCTCTTCCTCCTTCTGATTCACCATCCAACTAACTGATTTCTGTCATCTCTATTGAACCCCATCAGACAACAAAGTGCTGCAGCTTAATACCAGGTCACTGGCTAGGAATAGCTGTTTGATACAGGAACTGATCCTTGACAAGCAAGATGACCTTACATGCATACCTGAAACCTGATTAACCGATGCAGTTGTGCTCACCAGGTTTCTGGGTGCATAAACAGGCATGATCTGATGGGTGAGGAGGAATAGCTGAAGTGAGCCTATCATGAGCTCACTCCCCTTTTGAAGTATCACGTCTAATAGCCTCCAAAGTTTGTAGTGTTTACACCTAGCAATAGGCCAACAAGACAGTATGAAGATTCTGTTGGTGTATTGTCCACCCCACTGCCCAACTATCTGCCTACATGAACTGCTAGAAGGAATCTTGTAAGTGGTGGTGATCTCCCCCAAATGTATTGTGTTATAAGGATTTTAACATTCATGCCAAGTCAGCCTTATTAGGATCAGCTCAGGATTTTATGGCTTTCATGGCAATCCGGGGTTTGTCTCTTGTAGCAGGACACCCTCTTGATCTCTGTTTTTTTTTTCCTTGATAATATAAGAGTGATCTCTGAGTAGAGGAGTTTGAAAGAACTCTATTGTTGTGGACAGTTCATTGCCTCATGGGGTTTAAATTCATTGGAACGTCTAACCACCTCAGAAATAAAAGATCCATTAAAATAGTTCACCCTCTGAACGTAATGGAGCTAACAACATTCTTGAATGCTTTGTGATATTTCTGCAGCTAAAGCTGGTGATTGTGTTGATGTCCTGGCTGATCAGTGAAATAGGGAGGTTACTAAAGCAATTGAGACAACTGCTCCAGATCAAGTTAACTTGAGATGTTTATATCTTTGTATTGTTTTAATTTTTTTATTTCTTCAGGGTCTCAAGGAGTTCAGTGTGGATTGGGAGGCGATACCAAGATATGGAAAGAAGGAAAAGTTATTTTGAGAAAATATCTATTGATTACACTATGTGACATAATTTTGTTCCTTGGTTATAAATGTCATTTCCTAATTGTTTCTATCATGAACGCATGGAAAAGTTTATTAACCTGCAAAGCTTTGTTTTTATAGCACATCCTGCAGCACATTTTGCTATAGTTTTTCAAGTAATATCTCATCGAGTCTCAACCAATTCAACATAGTTTGTAACAGCTACATAAATGAAGTTTCTGGAATATAACAACTACTTTCAAAGTAAGAACCACACAATTAAACAGAAATAACGTTTTTAAACCAGGAACATAATTTTTTTTAGATTTTGTTACATAGTGTTATTAAAACCAGTATGCTGATACATGGTACGTATAATGCATAAAAGTAACTTTTCCGAGCTCTGAATGGAACCTATTTGTTAATTCATGTCTGAATTGCTAGGAGAAATTAGAAAATAAAAAAGATTCACTATAGACATCTGAAGTGATTTTAACTGCTTAGAATCAGGTGCTGTCAAACTTCAGGGGCAGGAATCAAGCCTACGCAAGTCTATTGTATCATTATGTTTATGCAGTGTTTCTGTGGAGTGATGCTTTTTGCACCAAATAGAAGTTAAATTAGCAATCAATTGGCTTCTTCAAGTTGTGTTGGGACACTCGTATATTAGAAAAGTAGTTGAGTGGATATTTCATCAGCTCCTTGTATACAGTGTTTTGTATCTTCTATGCTTTTTCTGGATGACAAAATACTCATTCCTCCTTTTTGTGGTCCCTTTATTTATTCCTGGTTCTAAACAGGTTTATATCCCACTGAGTTTAGTCAGATTCATATCCTTTTGATGTTCACACATAGTAGAAGGTAGCACTGAATCTACTGAAAGACTGAAAGCAAGTTGGCAAGGTTTTGTGATTTCAACATGTTTAACAAGAGAAGCCACAAAGTACACTACACAATTCTACTAACAAAATCAAGAGAGCTTAATATACTGAGCAATCGATTCTTGCATGAAAGGAATGTGATGTCTCTTTAGGACTGGTTCTCAGAACAAATGCCTAGCATTAGAATTCTCTTTTAGCACTTTAGAGAGACATTTGTGTTCTCCAATGCATCAGAAGAACTGCTGTAGTGCTTTTTCAGGTTTAGGGCTTTTCTGTTTTGCTTCTGGTTTTATACTTTGTTTCATTAAGTGCTGTCTCTTGTCCTTGTTTTATTATGCCCTGGTCATTGGCTACTCTAAATATGCAGAACATAATACTTTCCAGCAAAACACTATTTATTTTGGTCCAATAACTAATTACCAAGATTTGCTTTTAAAAGTTATGGAAGCTTAGCAAATTGCAAGATTTATCCTTTCCTCTCTTAAGCTAATTATACCAGGGAGGAGGGCAGAACAGGTTTGATACAAACTTTTAATTGGGGGCTTTCTTTTCCTTATTCTTGGAGTGCTGGTGTTTCTTTCAGAGTGTAACTGTCACTCAAAAGTTCTAGTTAGTTACAGTGACATGAATAGAAAAAAGTGAATTTGGGCTTCACAGTTCCAAGTCTATGGGTTACTCATGTCAGAGTCAGAAATGAACATTTGTAAATCCTCACACTTTCCTTTCCTTTCCTTTTTCAGAGCATCACATCCAGACTATAGTGCTAATTGACTATAAAATAGACTGTAACCAGATATCACATTTAAGAGACACACTGTTCAAAAATTTGAGGGTTAATATCTTTAGTATCTTCTAAATCTATTCAAAAACCCTTTGGGGGGACTTATTTTACAGAGGACAGAATTACCATTTAGAATCTGAACTTTTGATACCTTGAATCATTTAAGTACATGCATCCACCTGTAAATTGCTTGTGTCTTCTTACTGGGGAGTGGGGGAATGAAACCAAGTTACCCCCCCCCCCCCATACAGAAGATGACACATGTATTATTTCATGTCTCCATTGATAGAACAAATTGGAAAACAGAAGAGATGCACTATAGACATCTGAAATGATTTTAATTGATTGAGATCAGGTGCTGTCAAATCTCAGGGGCAGAAATCAAACCTGCATCATTCTATTGTATCATTATGTATGTGCAGTGCTTTTATGAGTGAAATGCTTTTTGCACCAAACAGAGATTAAAATAGCAATCAGCTTACTTAAAAAATAAACAGAAGCTTTTTTAAAAATTCAGTACATTGATACATGTTTCCATGCCAATTCATTAACTGAGTCATTCTCTCGAAGCAGACTGGAGAGAGGCAAAGTATTTTAGAAACAGATAGAACAGATAGAGGGCAATTAGAATTTACTATTGGAATTCCTCATGCTTACTGTGAGAGGTTGCATCCAGAGATGTAGAAAACAGAGTTTCACTGGCCTTGGAGAAAGGTGACATGGAGGTGAATTTGGGGGATTCTTCCCTTTCTCCTGAAACATCCTTGCACCCTGAAAGACTCCTTTTTGGCTAGACTCCTTTTTGCAGCACCAGTGCAACTCGTGGAAGATGCACTGGTGCTGCATAAGGAAGAAATGCTAAATGAAAACCACCTTTTTCATATCTTGGAGTGCATCTACAGTTTGCCACCACTTTGACTGCAATGTCTCTGTTATGGAATCATGGGAGTGTAGTATTAAGATTTCATTGCACAAGTCTTTAAGAACATCATAGGACACTTTTACCCTAGTTGGGCCACGGAGCCCCACGCTGCCCACAAGACAACACGGGCTCACTGTGGGGCTTCCTGTCTCAACTAGGGTGCAAGCATCCTATTATGCTGTGCCCAAAACATGGGAGCCTTCCTGTATTCTGTTGAAAACCATGGGGCTAGCATGGGGAAAAACCATGTGGCAAAGGTTCCCCATGTGTGATGGGGAAGCTTCACTACTGGCGAGGTGGGAACAGAGTGCCGGAATTGCCTCACTGCCTCACCAATTTGCTACAGAGGCTGGCCAATTGCCCTATAGGGCCTCATCAATGTGATGAAGTCCTTATAAGGCCTTTTCCCACACTATATTTGATATCAGTCCCCCAGCAGCTGGTTGCTTCCATGTCATTGAAACAGAAACAGTCAATATGTTCTGGGTTTAGTTAGAACTTTATAGGACCTATACTAATATGCTCAGCATCTTGAACAGCCCTTTTAAAGTTCATTATACAACTCAAGTGAAGTGAATTTGGATTGGATTCATCATCCCACTAATATCCACCAGCTCCACAGTTTTAGTCCAAGTATATTTCTTGCAGTCACTGGGTGCCCAGCACATCAAACATATTTGAAATGTAATTCCAACACATGACAGAAATTTTGTACACTGAAGGATAGATAACCTGACAGTGATTTTGTACACTATAGAATCAATACAGAGTACATATTCTTAAAACAATCATACTAGATGAATAACCAACTCAAGAAAATACATATAGCAGCCAAACAATTTTGGTTTGATATATACTCATTGGCATATGCTAATTCATTATGAAACTAAGCTTGAAACATGGGCTGGAAGTGAAATAATTCATACACAACATCTAAACCTATTCACTATTCCAGATAACTAGTTTGGATTGCTGCCCAAGAGATCAAGATTAGTTGTTGCCTTGTTGTTTTTCCTTGGCTGTATAGTGTTTTTATGGCTTTCTTGGCACTGCCAACGAAGCCGTGGTCCAAAGCATTCTGTTATATACATTCTATATTTTTGCACAATGCTGTGCAAAAAACATTTCATTCTCAAGAATGGTAGCACAATCTTGTGAATGCTTGCTCAAAAGTAATTATTGAAGAGCTTCTTCCACCTGAAAACAAACTCAATGTGTTTCTTGATTTATTATACCTCTTCAAACCTTTGTATACATAAGAGGGTGGCATCAAGATTTTGTATTAGCAAACCACATTCATTTGAAATGAAACTTTGTCATCAATGGTACAATAGCAACAAAAGCAATATAAGGTTTTTCTCAAGAGTATTTTAGGTTAAAGAACTACAGAGGTTGCAATGTGAATAAAAATCTCAAGAACTCTCATGGCAGAAGGAGAATTTCGCTTGTGTGTTGTTGTTTTCTCCAGTCTTATTGATGTACAGTTCTCCATATACTGAAAGAAAGAAAAATAGTTCCTTACAGTTCTAATATTCCTTACAGTTCAGAACCAAGTAGCTCCATAAACTGGTTTATTTTATGGCTAAAACAAAATATGGCACTTTTAATTCTATCCCCTACACACACACACACACACAAGTGATATAGTTAGAATGAGATTGGGACTACTTTTCCATAGAACCAAACCCAGAGCCTTTTAGAATCTGGGCCACCCTGATAGGATCCGTTTTTGTTTTGTTTTTTAATAAATATTTTTTATTTTGGTAGATGTAAGTTATTTATAGCATTGTCACGCATAAGTTATTTATGGCATTGTCATCAATAGAATGTGTCATATGGGTAAAAATAATAATACACCATTGTATGTATATTTGGGTAAAAATAATACATCATTGTATGTATATTATTATTTTTACCCATATGACACATTCTATTGATTACATTCTTTTACAAATCTATACATCTATTACTTACACCTATCCATTTTCCCCTCCCACTTCCTCTCCCCCCCCCCCTTTTCAGGGAACAGTTATGATGCTACTCAATGGTTTATATCATTTGTGTGATCATTAAGATTATATTTTTCTTTCCCTTTTGCTCTGGCTAGTAGCTCTTTCCACTTCAATTTCCAGCTTTCCTTTGAATGACCATTTGTATATTTTGTTCTGTATATGAACAAAAGTTATGTAAACTTGGCCAAGAGAGGTTTTGCACAATTAAATCTTGTGTACCAGCTGCACCCGTACTTTGGGAAGTCAGACTTGGCCATGGTGGTTCACGCTCTTGTTACATCCCCATATAAACTACTGCAACACACTCTATGTGGGATTGCCTTTGAAGACTGTTCGGAAGTGTCAGTTAGTCCAATGGGAAGCAGCCAGGTTGATCACCGGAGTGGCATACAGAGAGAGGACATCCCTACTGTTGCGCCAGCTCCACTGGCTGCCAGTCTGCTACTGAGCACAATTCAAAGTGCTGGCTTTAGATTATAAGGCTCTAAATGATTCCAGCCCAGCTTACCTATCCGAATGTATCTCCCCCTATGAACCACCTCGGAGATTAAGATTGTCTGGGGAGGCCCTGCTTTTGGTCCCGCCTTCTTCACAGGCATGATTGGTGGGGACGAGATATAGGGCCTTCTCAATCTTTCCCATTCTCTAATTTCCATTTTAAAATTTGGTCTAAGTCTGCTTCTGGGCTTTTCTTTATTTTCCACTCTATAATCCTCTGCCTCATTCAATGGCATAATAAATATTTATTTATTTATTTATTTATGGCATTTATATGCCACCCTTCTCACCCCGAAGGAGACTCAGAGCGGCTTACAAGATATATTTTCATACAATATATTATATTATTAGCATAGTACAATATCAGTATTATATATTACTATATTGCACTATACCATTATATTGTAATATCATTAGTAATATTACATGTAATGTAAATATATAATTATAATTATAATTATGTATTATTATTACTATTATTACTAGTATTACTAGTATAATTACTAGTATTACTAGTATAATACTCAGTTTTTTGACCACACTTATTCTTTAATTCATCCCATTTTTTAATTGGGCCATCAGAGTTCAATAACTCGCCAATTCTTGTTATTCTAGTCTGTTTCATACTGCTCGTGTATTAAGAAAAAGTTAGATAATAAGGAAATAATGAAAATAAAAGGTGGAACATTGATTTTAACAAGGCATTGCTGGAAAAAGGCCAAAATATATTTCTGATAAATAAAATAAATCTGCTCTCAATAACACTAATAGATAATAAAATATCAGATATACAGGATCCATCTTTGGACTCTGTTGCAATGAAAAAAAGAGCCCAGGATCCTGTTTAGTGACATAATTATGCATCTTTCACATGCTTACCTGAACTCATTTCCCAGCCCTTTTCTTGTTTGTTTCTTTCAAGTAAACAAACACACCATATGGCAAACTCCTCTTGAAAAGAGTCCACAAAATAAAACCCATGGCAGACTGCCAGTGCTTGAGCTAAACATTGTCTTACCCAGCTGGCTAGACTTCCCAATGTTTCATCTTATAATATCATTCTCTTATGTCTTTTTTTCTGCTTCCCTCAGCAGGAATTAAGTTACCAAATCCCTCTGAACAGGTGTGTACACCGCAACACCTTTGTATAGCAACAAAATCAAGATGTTAATTACAACCAAAGAAGGAGAAGCTGCCAGGATTTCTAGAGCCCGTCCAACAAACTGGAAAGTATTATTAATAGTTTTATGTATGTTTGTGATTCCTCCTCTTTCCTCCCCTCTCTTTCATCTGTTCCTGAATAGTGTGTAATACGATTGAAGGTTCTTGTCTAATAGTTATCAACTTCTCTTCCTGTCATCAGCATGTGCTACAGACATCACAATCAATGTCTACGTTATATTTATCCCTCCAAAGGCACCCTTTCTGGCAGAATATACTGAACTTATATCCTCTCAGAAACTCCTTTCATTCAATTGTGGGATTGGACAGGAGAGCAGAAAAATCAGGCCCCAAAGTTCCTCTCTGCAATTCTCATATTCTACTAGACTGTTACTAAACTGATCATCACCTTCCTCAGACCGCTTTTCATGAAAAACAATGGAAACATCTACTTGTAAAAGACACAGCATCATATTCCTAGGTTTTTAAACAACATCTTGACTAATAGGAAAACATTCATGGTATTTTGCTAACACAGTGGAAAATGTCCTTTATATAGATAACTCATTTGTTACTCTGACAGAAGGTTGGAAGCATTATCAAAGAGTGAAATGTATGGTGGTCGTTTGGAATCCTGGTCGACAGCAGTTATTTTGTGTGCATTTGTCATTGTGTTGGCATGTTGAACTCTTACGTGTTTTGACTCCTGTATTTTGGGAGAAAAGGAAAATGAAAATGTAAGCTTGACTTAGAAAATATGCTTGTCATTGTGGAAAATAGATTAAGAGGAAACAAGAACTCAGATGGTTTGCTGCCAAGTGTGAAGTATTATCAAAATTATTTGGATAATTTTATTATCTAGGCATTTAAAAAAAAAACAGTGCAGCAGATCCAAACAGTTTTCACTGATGTTGAGAAGCATGGACTTAGTCTGATTGAGGGGCCACATACGCATCATCAAAATAGGGCAAAAGATGAGAAAGAAATGGCAACAGAAAAAGAGGATATACCTGCATGGGCATGCCTGGACAGATAGATATAAATTTAGCAGTAATTGCCACACAATACAGTACACCTTACCATAGTGAGAAAAACTGCAATGATGTGAGCTGTGTACCTGGGCAGTCTGTTGTACAGTCTAGTAATAATATCTACTTTCTTTTACTGTAGCACTCTAAAATAGGGAGATGAAAATGTATCAATTTTATCAAGTTCTGCATTGCACTGCAAGACTTTTGCCTTCCAACATAAAAATGCATGCATATTTTGGTTTTCTTAATTCCAGAGTAGCCACACACTTTGAGCACAGTATAGCCAGCACAACCGACTCCAAAGCAGACCAATCAGATATGGGCTGCTGCCACCATCCCCCTTTCCCTCCACTCATCAGCACAGAGAAATGAAGACCAATTACCCCTGTCACCTCTACAGATGTTCACAGAGATAGGAGAGCTTCTGGTGCCCACGATGGCATCTATGTGATCAGAGAGAACGATGGTGTATCCATGTGATCAGGGAGAAGGAAGATGGATGATAGTCAGGAGTCCCCCCTCCCCACCAGAGCTTTGCAGTGGTCTGACAGTGATAGCAGTAACAGGGATGATAAGCTGACCATCCAGCAAGACTGAACTAGTTTGGCCCTACTGGACCATCACCTTCATTTCCCTGTCACCTTTGTGGCTGCCAGATAGTACACATTTACAAGAAGGGCTAAGCAGAAATCTGTTGTCTAGTTCACTGATAGCTTTCCTCCCCCATGAAACAAGTTTCCATTTTTCTGCTAGATTTGAATGATGCATCAGAATATCATTTTAATTTTTTCAGTTATTTTAAGCTTAACTTCATGTTTAAAGATAAGAAAGTATTGTGTTCCTTTCAACTGCATATTTCTCCACTGCTCTGCCCATCTCCTTGATGCCAAAGTTGCTTGATTTGAAGAGATACCATAGTCAACTCATGTCATCATTATTAGGTTGGGTTTAGCTGAAGAAAAAAATTTTTAGTTGAAGAAGTAGGACTTTATATGTTGTGACTTATAGTCATTGTAAGGAAAGTCAGACTTCCTCTTCTTTTCTTTCTTTTTTGTATTTTTTTTTCTTATTCTATTTCTATGTTCTATGATCCATAGCAGTTAGTGGTGTCAGTATGAATGCACCCAGAGTCTCTCTACTTTCCTCCTATTTTCCACTTTGTTCTTTGCATACTTCAAATATCTTAAACTGCTTTCAAAGTGCAAAATTAGCTTGCCCTGAATTCAATCCACCAGGGAGGAGAAAAGAGGGCAGAATCTTGTTTTTCCCAGTAGGCTCAAGCCAAAGTCAACTGCTGTAGTTTCTCCTGGTCTTGGCATTCTTCCTCATTAATAACTTTGGCCATCTGGATCATATCCTGATATTTCTTGACCATGAATATCCCAGTTTTCCTCTGTGACGTATTGAACATCATGCTACAAATAGCCTTTGAAAAGAATTGAATATGGAGACAATAACCAGCAAATCCCAGTAAAAACCCAATGAGTTATTTTTTCAAGTTCTGCTTCTTGACAAAACTCGTGCTTCTTTAGACAAGTGTGTCAGAATCTTACAACACAAAACATCTAGGTTCTCTAATGCATGCCAGCAAACAGTATGTATGCAATATAACTCTACACTATGCAATATGACACTATTGCACCGGTGGCTTTCTGAAATGCATACGTAAAACAGATCAGCCTGCACTATGTATGTGATTATCTAATGCTTTCTGAGATTTGCATAAAGCAGTCTGCAGGGAGAGAGTTGCTCTAATAGCTGAGAAAAGAACAACAGATATTTAAAACTCTTTTTTAAAAAAACATTAAGAATTACTCCCTCTGATTGTTAATTAAGGTCTCCAAAGATTTCACACACTTGGAGAGTTTAAGCAGAAAAAGCAATAGAAGTTGCTTATGTTGCATCTTTCCCCTAAGCTTCAAGTAGTAACCAAATTCATTGCATTTTGCTCTGTCAAAAGCTGCACTGACCTAGTTAAAACCAATTTATGTGTACCCCATGGACAATTTCAAGATGTTTTATAAACAGGAGCCTTTCAGCTGTCTCTGTAAAAAGAAATTGAATTGTTTAGTAGTGTTATTAGAAGGCTTTCTCACCTTGAAAAAAGTGACAGAAAAAAGAAAATGTCTTATGAAAAAGAAAACATGCTGTAAGATATTTTCTTTTAAATAATCTATACCTTGCATTTTAAATAGAGGTTTCAGTGACAATGCTCTCCCCCCCTCCCCCCCACCACACACACACACATTTTATATGCTAAGAAAGGGGCAGGAGGAAGAGGTTGCCTTTCTTCATTATTCATCTTTAGGATATATCAAATTATTGTGTCAATTTGATACCATTTAATTGACATGGCTCCACCCAATGGGTCCTGTGGTATGTAGTTAAATGGAGCATTTGGACTTTTCCTTGAAAGAGATCCAGTGCCATAGTTAAAGGGCATGCAATAGAGACCTGTAGCTGATGCTGAGCTACAAATCCCAGGATATCAAAAATGGCGCTATGACAATCTTAACATGCATCTACACAGTAGAATTAATACAGCATTACAATCAGGTTGTTGTTGGTTTTTTCGGGCTATATGGCCATGGTCTAGAGGCATTTTCTCCTGACGTTTCACCTGCATCTATGGCAAGCATCCTCAGAGGTAGTGAGGTGTTTTGGAACTAAGAAAAAGTGTTTATATATCTGTGGAATGCCCAGGGTGAGACAAAGGACTCTTGTCTGCTGGAGTTAGGTGTGAATGTTTCAACTGATCACCTTGATTAGCATATAATGGCCTGACAGTGCCTAGAGCAAACTTTTGTTGAGAGGTAATTGGATGTCCTTGTTTGTTTCCTCTTTGCTGTTGTGCTGTTGTAATTTTAGAAGTTTTTTTAATACTGGTAGCCAGATTTTGTTCATTTTCATGGTCTCTTCCTTCTGTTGAATTTGTCCACATGCTTGTGGATTTCAATGGCTTCTCTGTGTAGTCTGACATGGTGATTGTGAGAGTGGTCCAGCATTTCTGTGTTCTCAAATAAAATGCTGTGTCCAGGTTGGTTCATCAGGTGCTCTGCTATGGCTGATTTCTCTGGTTGAAGTAGTCTGCAATGCCTTTCATGTTCCTTGATTCGTGTTTGGGCGCTGCGTTTGGTGGTTCCTATGTAGACTTGTCCACAGCTGCATGGTACACAGTAGACTCCTGCAGAGGTGAGAGGATCCCTCTTGTCCTTTGCTGAACGTAGCATTTGTTGGATTTTCTTGGTAGGTCTGTAGATAGTTTGTATGTTGTGTTTCCTCATCAGCTTCCCTATGTGGTCAGTGGTTCCCTTGATGTATGGCAAGAACACTTTACCTCTGGGTGGATCTTTGTCCTGACTCTTGTGGCTTGTTCTTGGTCTTGCAGCTCTTCTGATGTCTGAGGTGGAGTATCCATTGGCCTGTAGAGCCCAGTTGAGGTGGTTCAGTTCATCTTGAAGGAGGTGGGGTTCGCAGATTCTGTTTGCACAGTCTGCCAAGGCTTTAATGGTGCTTCTTTTTTGACTTGGGTGATGGTTGGCATTTTTATGTAGATATCTATTTGTGTGTGTGTGGGTTTTCTGTAAATGGTGTGACCCAATTGTTGATCTGGTTTGCAGATGACTAGGACATCTATAAAAGGCAGTCTTCCTTCATTTCTTTTTCCATGGTGAACTGGATGTTTGGGTTGAGTTCTTCTTCTCCATGGCTCCAAATGAAAGTGTCATCCACATATCTGAACCATATAGTGGGCTTTTTTGTTGCTGTTTCCAGGGCTTGTTTTTCAAAGTGTTTCATGTAGAAATTAGCTATGATCGGGCTTAGATGGCTCCCCATAGCTACTCCATCTTTCTGTTCATAGAATTCACTGTCTCACTGAAAGTAGCTGGTGGTGAGGCAATGGTGAAACAGAGCTGTGATGTCTTCTGGGAACCTCTGGTTGATGAGTGCAATGGTGTCTGCTACCGGGACCATGGTAAATAGAGACACCACATCAAAGCTGATCAGTTTGTCGTTGGTATTTAGCTTGAGATTGCTGATTTTTTCTATGAAGTGGGCTGAGTCCTTGATGTAGTGTGTAGTGAGCCCAATATGGCTTTGTAACTGTGCAGCAAGAAATTTTGCTAAGTCGTACGTGGGGGATCCAATGGCACTCATGATGGGTCTGAGTGGGGTGGATTCCTTATGGATTTTTGAGAGTCTATAAAGCCTAGGTGGAAGGGCTTCCGATTTACATAGCTGTTGTCATATGTCAACATTGATTGAGGAGTTCTTAATCAGAGTGTTGGTTTTCCTGGTTATTTTAGCAGTTGGGTCTTGCTTAAGTTTTCTGTATATAGTAGGATCCAGGAGTTTTCTGATCTTCTATTTGTATTGTTCTGTATCCATGATTACTGTGGCATTCCCCTTGTCTGCTGGGAGAATGATGATGTCAGGGTCTGAGTTGAGGTCTCTGATGGCTTGTCTTTCCTTCCTTGTAATGTTACTGGAGGGAAGTTTTGCCTTTTTCAGGATCCTTGCTGCTTCCCCTCTTACTTCTTCCGCTTCTTCCTCGGGGAGGCGATAAATTGCTGAATTTTTTTTGTTGTGTCAGGAGTGTCCTGTTGTGAGAGAATTGGCCGTCTGCAAGGACGTTTCCCAGGGGACGCCCAGATGATTTTGATGTTTTATCATCCTTGTGGGAGGCTTCTCTCATGTCCCCGCATGAGGAGCTGGAGCTGATAGAGGGAGCTCATCCGCCTCTTCCCAGATTTGAACCTGCGACCTGTCGGTCTTCAGTCCTGCTGGCACAGGGTTTTAACCCACTGCACCACCAGGGCCTCCGAATTGCTGATTCGACATTGGCAATGATGTTTTCTGCTGGGATCCTGGTGGCGGTAACAGCAAAATTTCCTCCTTTCGCTAATATGGATACTTGGTCTTCAGAGAGTTGTTGTCTGTTAGGTTGATGATGGTCCGCGATGTATCCAGTTCTGGTTTCGGCTGTTGCTTTTGGGTTTGTGGAATTTTTGTTTTTGTCTGTTGGTGTGGACAGCCATGTTCTTCTCCATTTTCCTGTAAGTGAGGTTGTTTATTTTATCCCAGTCCTGGGAATTACAATCGTTTTAACTACCAAATCTCAATGGTATCAATAGCATGGAATCATGGGAGTTGTAATTCTATAAATTATTTTGCCTTCTCTGACAAATTATGTTGTGTCACACCAAACTACAACTCCTTGATTTCATAACATTTAATACCCATATTGCTATCAAACTGCTATATAGTACAGTAAGGGCCTCAGTCAGCAACTCTACCCAAGAAGCCACTTGCTTCAGCCACTTAGAATAGGGTAATGGTGTGGGCAAATCTATTAATCAGATCCTTAGCTGAAAATTAAAGAGTTTTGTGTCTGTCCTGTCTCTCCCACAATGGGAACAATAAGAACTCAGCCCCATCCCGCACAAACATAAATAGAGACATGATCAATGCAATATCTTGTCTGGTGCTTGTGTGTGTGTGTGTTGAAAACAGCAAAAACACCAAAATGTGGAAATGTATAAAGACAGCAGTTCATTGGCCTTTGGATCCTAACCAGCTGAAATTTTATTTCAAATACTTAAGTCATGTCTTACATTCTTAAACCCAGCTGCTCGGAAATAGATTGCAAGATGATGGCAGTATCAATGCAAAACTACAAGTCCCAGTGTTTTCTGAATAAAATGAGATTTCAACATGTTTTAAATTATTAACACAGATGGAACCTACCTGGTAATCTAAAGAACTGGAATTTGTCCTCCTGTTTTCTGTTAAATTATGCATTCTGATGCTGCATTTCTTTTGGACAAATTTGGGGTCTTTTAAAAACTAAGCTACTAAAATAACACCTTGGGTAAGTCTCCACAGACATGAAGATCTAGGTTAACCCTGAATTAACTCCTGACTCTTCTCAAGATGTTTTGTTCCTGATATTCTGGTGAGTATTTCAGGTTACACCAGGTTCCATTTCAGCCAAAGTTGGGCAGTGCTCTGGAGTTTGCTTGAAACTCTGGAGTATCTAAGGATTCGGAGCAGTATAGACTGCAGGATTGGGCCCAATTCAGTGTCCACTGTCCAGATGGGATCCTTTCATCATCACCTTTTGCCTGCAATCATCAGCACAGAGAAAAAGGGATGGATGATGCCACCATCACTGCTGTCAGCCAGCCACAGAATTCCTGGCTTTTGCAAGTGTTCCATTCTAATATCAACAGAGATATCCATGTGATCAAAAAGGAGAAGAGATTGGCTCCCTCATTCTTCTTAGTCACTTTGGTGCCTCTTTTGGTGTCATCACAGGGCTCTTGTAATGCCCAGAGATTTGCACAGAGCTCTGCAGCTATCTGGGAGCAACAACAGTGACACAGAAGGTGAGATGATCAACCAGGACAGCAGATGCAGTTTCTGCCCTGTTGTACAGTGTAGATGCCAATTGGCCATCGCAACAGGTTTGGCAGGGTGTGTGTGGTCACCTCCAGGGCCAGTCCATAGCATTACAGCTCCTGGATTTATCAGCTATTGTAGTTTCTCCCATTAATATAGCAAATCATTCTAGAATGAGTTACTTTTTAAAAAATAATAACAAACTACTCATTTGAAAAAATACCAGTCCAAGTTCTGTTCATTTTATGCAGGTTACTCTTATAATAACTACTTTTCACAGTGTTGCATTAGGCCAAAGACACTGAAATTACAGGAGGGGGTGATGCTTTCTGTGTCATTTTTGTGCTTTTCTTTTTGTGGTTCTTAAGATGTAGCTACCATTCTAATCTCTTCTATTTTCTGCACTAAACCACCCTTCTTTTCCTGAAACTCTTACTTTACATTATTTTCAAATGTTCTCAGTTTATGCACCTAGTTTCAATGAGCTTCCTAATGCCTCTTCCATCTTTTGATAATAGCTGCTATTGGAAAATATTCTGCTCGAATGTGGAAAAGAACGACACTATTATTTATCTAATAGCTGGATCAAGACATGGATTTATATTGTCCTAATCTAGTTCAGTGAATGCAATTGCCTTTTCCCCTTAAAATTCTCTTGGACAAATTTGCTTTCTTGGTGAATAGGACATCAACTGTTCACTTGCTAATACACAAACATACAAGTCTCTTTTTGATAGCAGTATTTGTCACATTTTGACCTGGTACGTGGAAAAACAACAGCATAGTTCCTATGTACACGTGCATGGTAGAAATGGTATCTATCTCTACCTCCCGAAGACCTGCTATTAATATTTGTTGTAGTTGTTATTAGCTGCCATCAATTTTGCTTTGACTTATGTTGTTGTTCATTCATTCAGTTGTCTCCGACTCTTCGTGACCTCATGGACCAGCCCACTCCAGAGCTCCCTGTCGGCCGTCACCACCCCCAGCTCCTTCAAGGTCAGTCCAGTCGCTTCAAGGATGCCATCCATCCATCTTGCCCATGGTCGGCCCCTCTTCCTTTTGCCTTCCACTTTCCCCAGCATAATTGTCTTCTCTAAGCTTTTGCTGTCTCCTCATGATGTGGCCAAAGTACTTCAACTTTGTCTCTAGTATCCTTCCCTCCAATGAGCAGTCGGGCTTTATTTCCTGGAGGATGGACTGGTTGGATCTTCTTGCAGTCCAAGGAACTCTCAGAACTTTCCTCCAACACCACAGTTCTAAAGCATCTATCTTCCTTCGCTCAGCCTTCCCTAAGGTCCAGCTCTCACATCCGTAGGTTACTACTACAGGGAAGACCATGGCTTTGACTATGCGGATCTTTGTTGCCAGTCTGATGTCTCTACTCTTTACTATTTTATCGAGACTGGACATTGCTCTCCTCCCAAGAAGTAAGCATCTTCTGATTTCCTGGCCACAGTCTGCATCTACAGTAATCTTTGCACCTAGAAATACAAAGTCTGTCATGGCCTCCACATTTTCTCCCTCTATTTTCCAGTTGTCAATCATTCTTGTTGCCATAATCTTGGTTTTTTTTTATGTTTAGCTGCAACCCGGCTTTTGCGCTTTCTTCTTTCACCTTGATTAGAAGTCTCCTCAGCTCCTCCTCGCTTTCGGCCATCAGAGTGGCGTCATCTGCATATCTGAGGTTGTTAATGTTTCTTCCAGCAATTTTCACCCCAGCTTTGCATTCATCCAGCCCCGCACATCGCATGATGTGTTCTGCATACAAGTTAAAAAGGTTGGGGAGAGTATGCAGCCTTGCCGTATGCCTTTCCCAATCTTGAAGCAGTCTGTTGTTCCGTGGTCAGTTCTGACTGTTGCTACTTGGTCCTTGTACATATTCCTCAGGAGAGAGAGACAAGGTGGCTTGGTATGCCCATCCCACCAAGAACTTGCCACAATTTATTATGATCCACACAGTCAAAGGCTTTTGACTTATAGTAACCCTATAATGTAGGTTGACAGAAACAACAGCAGTGAAACCTTAGCTAATGTTTGTTACTACTGTACCAATAAACCCCTTTTAAATATCTTAATATAAAAGCTATATGATGAGACCATCCAAAATGGGGAAAAAAAGAATTAGTGCCAGAAAATAAAACTTCCAGTTCAGTTGACATTTGATGAGCAATTAGAGTAGAGTACAGAACAGCTACAAGTAATGAAGGGCTAGAAGGCATGATCATCAAGTTTGCAGACAACACCAAATTGGGAGGGATAGCCAATACTCCAGAGGACAAGACCAGAATTCAAAACGATCTTGACAGATTAGAGAGATGGGCCAAAACTAACAAAATGAAGTTCAACAGTGACAAATGCAAGATACTCCACTTTGGCAGGAAAAACGAAATGCAAAGATACAGAATAGGGGACAATGCCTAGATCGAGAGCAGTACGTGTGAAAAAGATCTTGGAGTCCTAATGGACAACAAGTTAAACATGAGCCAACAATGTGATGTGGCAGCAAGAAAAGCCAATGGGATTTTGGCTTGCATCAATAGGAGCATAGTGTCTAGATCTAGGGAAGTAATGCTACCCCTCTATTCCGCTTTGGTTAGACCACACCTGGAATACTGTGTCCAATTCTGGGCACCACAATTCAAGAGAGATATTGACAAGCTGGAATGTGTCCAGAGGAGTGCGACTAAAATGATAAAGGGTCTGGAGAACAAGCCCTATGAGGAGAGGCTTAAGGAGCTGGGCATGTTTAGCCTGAAGAAGAGAAGGCTGAGAGGAGATATGATAGCCATGTATAAATATGTGAGAGGAAGCCACAGGGAGGAGGGACCAAGCTTGTTTTCTGCTTCCATGGAGACTAGGACATGGAACAATGGCTTCAAACTACAAGAAAGGAGATTCCATCTGAACATGAGGAAGAACTTCCTGACTGTGAGAGCCATTCAGCAGTGGAACTCTCTGTCCCTGAGTGTGGTGGAGGCTCCTTCTTTGGAAGCTTTTTAACAGGGGCTGGATGGCCATCTGTCAGGGGTGATTTAAATGCAATATTCCTGCTTCTTGGCAGGGGGTTGGACTGGATGGCACATGAGGTCTCTTCCAACTCTTTGATTCTATGATTCTATGAATGAGGCTAAGGACACAGCTAGAATCAATCTGAAAATATGTTCAGTTGTTGACATACACAGGAGTAAAAGAAAAGTAGGAAACTGCCCAATACATATTATAGGAATGTTGAATGTGAGTAGCATTATGAAACAAGAACATATACATATTCCTATTCTTGGGATGAGTGAGCAAAAGTGGACAGAAATTAGAAATTTTGAATCAGATTATTACAAGATGAATCGGAGATCAAAGGAAATTTTGATCTAGGTTTAAGAAACCAAGCAGACAGCTTCTTCATTACAAACCCATTCTTTAAGCAACCAAAGTGGTGACTGTATACATTGACATCATCTGGTGGCTAATATAGAAATCTAATAGTCTTCACAACTGGGAGCAGAACATGGACTACATAACTGGAAGCAATGAAGAAAGATGATAGGAAGATGGAAATGTTATACTAGATTTCTATTTCTATTACTGAATGAGAATCCTTTGAATATCCTGGACTGCTAAAAGGACAAATCAAAACTGAGACTGCCATGCTTTAGAAGACATCATGAGAAGATATTATTCACTAAAAGCAACTAATGCTAGTCAAGTGGAAGGCAGAAGAAAGAGATCACATTGCAGGTGTATAGATAGGGTGACTTGGAGATATCTCATTTACTGCTGCTGTCCAATAGATGTTTGTCACAATCTGGTTCCTTGGGGGGGGGGAGGGCTATCTGGCACTGGAGACCCTATCACTTGCATCAGAATAATCTCTTATCTCACAGGTACATATGATCCTACCACCACAGACAGGTGATGCCATGGTGAACATGCTTCAAATCACTTGCAAAAAATCTGAAAGAGAATTAACACCAACTCATAATGAAATACTTCTTCTGGCAACAGAATTTAAAGGCAGTCCAGTTTCTAAAGGTCAGGTGAAACAGAAATGTTTTGATCTGTCACTAGAAGGAGATGGGGCTAAAGACTCAGACCAGTCACACAGACAGCCCTCCCCCTTGATCCTACCAAGCAGATTTAAAATATATTGGGACAGAGGAAATGGCTTCCTTAGATGAGCTTTGAGCCCATTAGGATTCTATCTGCAAGAACAGAGCAGCTCCAGGGTTTCCTTGCAACATCATGAGTTATAAGACCTCATCACAAGGAGTATTTTCCCCATCATTAGGTACTTCATCTCCAAGGATGAAGAGGCATGGAGCCCATCACATGATGTTTGCCTACTTTGGGCTGTCATCCATTGCCCTTTGTCCTCAAAATAGAGATGAAGCATGCTAAGAGGAGGGAGCTCAGTACATGGGTGAATAATCATTTTCTGAACCCCTGGTATGTGCCAGAAAAAAGCACATATGATGGGATCTGACAAATCCACCTGTGTTGAATCGTTTCAGTGACATGGAAAAATGGAAGTTCCTCACCACTTTGCTTCCACTGCATTTTCACTTTAATAGTAATCTAGGCTAGAAATGGTGTTCTTGCTAGCTTTTAAACATAACACTGGTCCAATGGAGGGAAGGAAAACCTAGCAAGAGGAGATCATGGCAAAGTGGTTTGTAATTGGTCTTATGAAGGAAAGCACAGCCTTCCAAGATGAGATGGCTGCAAAGGGGTTTAAAATTACACTGGTCTAATGAAGCAAAGGAAGGCATGGGAAAGACTTACCAAGTCAAAGGGGTTTAAAATTACACTGGTCTAATGAACAGAAGCATAGCCTTAGATATTTTTTACAAGGAAAGAATTGTGTATGTGATCAGATATGGGAGGGGGGCTGGGAGGTGGTGGCAGTGGCCTAGCAATAATAGCAACTGACACTGATAAAATCAGGTGCAAGTTTGATAATGCTATGTAGAATAGATCATAGAAACCACAGGAAAAACATACCCTGACAATACCAGAGAGTTCCCTGTGTGCCACTCATAGCGGAGATTATTCTATATACTGTATATATTTGAAAGATTTGCATTTTCATCAGTAAAGACAGAAGGACTACAAATGAGTGATGAAACCATCTGGGATTCCCATAAAATGTGGGTGGAGATGGCATGATGATTCTGCACTAAACAATGCAGATATTTGTTTAAAGACTTCTGAGGAATCTTGAACATTGTGTGTCTGTATTGGAAAAAAACGTTGCAGAGACACTATGGAAGGGCAGACCCTTCCATTTCAATCTATTTGTGATTAGATGATCAGAATCAGATACCCTTAGAAATATTTAGAGATCTTGAATTTCTAAAAAAAGAATCCGCTATGAATATTATTTTCAAGGCAACTGCTAAACTATATAGTGTACAGAACATTCACCTTAGGGAATTTTTGCTCAGTTACTTCAAAAAAGTGAATATGAGTTAAAGAGAATACAAGATGCAGGAGTGATTAGAGGAAAAATAACAGAATCAATGGTATGGTACCCTGCTTATGGTGCCTGTAGTGAAGAAAAATAGAAAAAATAGAAACTGCACAGATTTAAAAAGACAGAACAAAGCTTTGTTAAGAGAAAAACTCATCTCCCCAACAGGAAAGATTATTCTCTCAAGGGTAGCAGATGCAGCTCTATTCTTTGAAATGAAAGCGTCTTGTATACGCTGACAAAATCTTCTTGCTAGAAAAAAAACCAGCTGCTCATATTTCTAATACCATTTGAACAATACTACTTTAAAAGGTAATCAGTTCAGATCCCCAGTTCAAACAAAGAAATCTGGTTGCACTAAATATAATAGGCAGTAAACAGATAAACAAGCGTCAAAGCAAGCAAAGTGTAGGCAATTAGAAAACTGGAAGCATCTCTAAATGTTGCTTTTGTTTATTAATTTTTTTAACATTTATAATATGTAGTTCAGGAGATATACCAATGAAATACGATATGACTATTGTTTTTGTAGTGTACAGATTTTAGCTTTTGTTTGTTTGTTTGTTTTAGAAATGCTGTAAACACTACTCTGAGATCCCATAGTAATGGAGAGAAGGACCTACAAAACAATAGCTCCAAAAGATATAACATATTTCCTCACAAAATAGTCACATTATTTATCCCTCTTTTGACCAGAAAAGGAAGGCTGTGATTATTACATGATGAAAAAAATGATGCCAGATTTATGTACTAGAAAATAATGTATTATTAAACTGCTGTACTTGGAAGACTCAGCACCACTTTCATTTGTTTCATTATCTGACAGGCTGTCAACAGAGCTGCTCGTGTCAGATGTTTTTTTCCTTGCCATCACTCTCCCACAATGCATTTTCTTCAGATCCATATAGTGCATTAGAAATTCCAGTTTTTAAAAAGCTTTCGACAATTATTTCTTCTGGTATAAGATCTCAACTCTTAATTATCAATGTGCATATATAAGTTCCAGGGATGGACACTTCACAATTCCAGTGGTTGTCCATTGGTGATAACCACTCTTGATTCACTCATTGTGAAAATCGTGCTTGTGGCCATTAAAGGTTTTGTTCATAGATACATCTGGTGGCTGCAAGATAGATGTTAAGCCATCGGGAATGATGATCTCTCCAAAACTCAAGGTCAATACCCAAGAAACCCTCCAGTATTTTCTGTTGGTCATGGGAGTTCTACGTGTCAAGTTTGGTTCAATTCCATCATTGGTGAAGTTCAGAATGCTCTTTGTAGGTTAACTATAAATCCCAGCAACTACAACTCCCAAATAACAAAATCAATCCCCCACCACCACCACCAGTATTCAAATTTGGGCATATTAGATATATTTGCATTACGATTCGTAACAGTAGCAAAATTACAGTTATGAAGTAGCAAAGAAAATAATTTTATGATTGAGGGTCACCACAACATGAAGAACTGTATGAAGGGGTTGTAGCATTAGGATGGTTAGAACCACAGCCCTAGCTAGACTTCTCTCTACGTGTATTTTGCTGCACTGTACAAACAACAGCTTTGCCCACCCACCCATCCTCTTTCAGCTATGGCACTTCACTCACCCGTGTGCCAACTCAACCCTTCAGTTACACTTACCTGTGGGCTCACCCATTCCCCTTTCAGCTACAGCACTGAATCTGAAAGAACTGAGTTGAAGAGAGTGAAAAAAACAAAAATCAGCAGGGTTGCCATATTGTTTTGGATTCCGCAAGCCTCCCTAATTTGGACAGTCATCTTTGTAAATAGTGTAAACTGGAAATTATGCTTTTGATCTTATCTCTTGCTCTCCCAGTTTAGGAGCTTCATTTGGCCATAATGGCTATGCCCAAATTCAAATGCCAAATCAACATCCAAGCAAAATTGCATCATTCTCGTATCTTCAATATACCCAGGTTCAGACTGTTTGTGCCAGAGCAGATATGGGGAGATACAAATGAGATTTCTGTTAACAAGCATTCTGAGTACAGGGAGATTGGACCAAGGCCAGAGAGTTCAGCTTCAATCTCTCCTTCACATTTCCTTTAATTTACTTTTTACATAGCTAAACAGCACCTGAGTGATAGCATATATATTGAAAAGCAGAAGGAGTTGGTTCTGACAAGCCTTAAATCTTGTTCTAATTCACTGTTGACATTTTTAATCAACATGGTTTGGAGGGTACCTGGCATTTATTTGATAGGAATTCAGCCAGGGGCATACAGGATGCTGCTTCAGGGCAAAAGCACAGAAGAAAGTACAAGTATGAACACAGCTTGACCTAATAAAGATTGACCTCCAAAGGGTGTGATGACAGCTGATGTGTTGTCTTTATTGTAAGATACAGTTGGGAACGAACGAACCAAAACCAAAACATATATGGGAAGCTAAAAACTTGGAATCCTGACTGCTCGCTGCCTTCAAAAGAATTTCTTTGCATATTTCAGAGAATATTTGTCTTAAAGTGTTACTTAGTAGCTGTTAATACCAAAAAAGCCTAGGATACATTTTTAAAAAAAATACATTTAACCATCTGTGTTTGAAAACAAACACAGTTGCTTGTTAATGCATCAACTAATAAACACCTTTTTTCCAAGGGAAGACTGCTTCTTGGTAACTTCCATCAGTGCCTGTACAAATATGAAATGAAAAGGAAGTGATTGACTTCTTAGTCCTTTCCAACCATTAAGTACTTGAATGTTTATAAAAGTGCTAATTATCTTTTTAAAAAATTATTTTTATTATTTTATCATGGTTTAATACATTTGCTATACATTGTTTGTTTTACAGCATATACATATTATTCAATACAACCTACCATACTTTGGTATCTAGTGTTATTTTTCTGCTTATACATATTATCTATCCCTCCCCACTGTGCTCCCCTCCCCTCCCCCCTCCCAAGCCATAGCATTTGTTTATTTATTTACTTACTTATTTATTTATTTACTTACTTATTTATTTATTTACTTATTATTCGGGCTTATATGCCACCACTCCCCTGGGGCTCAGAGCGGCTTACAAGAACAGGCTAAAATCTAACACAATTTTAAAACAATTTAAAACAATTTAAAAACAGCAATATAAAAAATCAAAGGCCTGTCGAAACAGGTATGTTTTACATGCCCTGCGGAAAGCTGATAGGTCCCGCAAGGCACAGACTTCAGGTGGTAGAGTATTCCAGAGTGATGGTGCCACTGCTGTAAAGGCTCTGCGTCTAGTTGCTGTTAGACGCAAGGTCTTGACACTGGGAATTTCCAATAGATCTTGGTCCTCAGAACGGAGGGATTTCTGAGGTTGGCAGGGGGTAAGGCGGTCCCTCAAGTACATTGGCCCCAGACCATGCAAGGCCTTAAAGGTGAGTACCATCACTTTGAAAGTGATCCGGTGCTCAATTGGTAACTGCAGCTGCAGTAAGATTGGTGTTATGTGGCATCTCATCGGAATTCCCGCAAGAAGCCGAGCAGCTGCATTTTGTACCAACTTGAGCTTCCGGATCACTGACAGAGAAAGGCCAATGTAGAGGGCATTACAGTAGTCCAGTCTTGAGATGACCGTAGCCTGGATCACCGTAGCTAGGTCATCCCTGGACAGGTAGGAGGCCAGCCGTCTAGCCTGCCGCAGACGAAAAAAAATGGTTCTACTCACAGGCCTCCATCGTCAGCAGAGGGTCCAAAAGGACTCCCAGACTCTTTACCAACAATGATGGGCATAGCACCTCACCATCCAGGATAGGCAGCTGGATATTCCCACTGCAGGGTTGACCCAGCCATAGGATCTCCGTCTTTGCTGGATTCACCCTCAACCTGCTGGCACACAGCCATCCAGTAATGGCCTCGAGGCACTGATGGAAATAATCGGGTACAGAGTCCGGTCGGCCTTCCATCTTCAGCACTAGCTGAGTGTCATCAGCGTACTGGTAACATTCAAGCCCAAAACCTCGAACCAGCTGAGCAAGGGGTCGCATATAGATGTTAAACAACAGAGGGGAGAGAATGGCCCCCTGAGGAACCCACAAGATAGAGGGGACCTCTCAGAGACCAGGCCTCCCCTCTCCACTCACTGTCCACGGTTGTGAAGAAAGGAGGACAGTCAATTTAAAGCTGTCCCCCTGACTCCAACAGCAGCAAGGCAGTGGGTCAAAAGATTGTGGTCGACTGTGTCAAATGCTGCTGTGAGATCCAATAACACAAGCAATGCTGACCCGCCCTGGTCAAGCTGGCATCGAAGGTGCACAATCTCTGTCCCGTGCCCCGCATGGAAGCCAGACTGGAAGGGATATAGTCCGGCCATGGAGTCTCAAGTTCTCTTACTGTATCAATTGTGGCGAGGAGGTCCCGGCCAAGTAGCGAGATCTTGTCTGCAAAATAGCTCTGAAAAACCTCGGCTAAAGGGGCCTGATCACCACTTTTTGGGACGGTAGGAACCATCGTTAGAGATCGAATTATTTTGAACAATTTTGCCGGGCGTGAGCTAGCAGACGCTATCAAAGAAGCATAATATACTCACTTTGCCTCAGTGATAGCATGCTCATAGGACTCCCTAAATGCCATCATCTGTTCAAAATTTCAATTCTTCTTGTGGAGGTAACTTTCCTTCTTTATTTTTTAATCCTTTTTCAATACTTTTTCTCCATACATCATCAAAATCACTTTGTTTCCATATACCTCTTTTAACTTTTAATATACATGTCAATTTATCATTTATTGCCAATTTCCATACTTCCATACCACTCCTCTTTCGTATATTTATTTCTTTTTTCCAATACCTTGCTATAAGCAGTCTTGCTATTGTTAATAAATTTGTTATCGCATCTTTATCCGCTTTTTTCAATTGTTTATTATTATATAATGATAATAAAGCTATACTAGGACTTCTTTCTATTTTAATATTCATTATATCTTCTATTTCTCTAAATACTTTACCCCCAAAATTATTTACATATTTACATTGCCAACACATATTTATTAGGCCTGGGTAACAACGCAAAAATTTGTTTCTAAAATCGATTTGTAATTGGGGGTTTTTTTTGTTTCGATATTTAAAATAATTACAAAATTTTCCAAAAAAAAAGTTCGGTATTTACGAAATTTCGTAAATATTTACAAAACATTTCGTAAAGATGGCGCCCTTTTTTTCAATATTTTTTAAATATTTTTTAAATTTAATTATTAATTTAGTAGAATAGGGAGGAGAAATTAAAATTATTATTAAGGAGGGAAGGCAGGCACTCACTCTGGCGGGCCCTCTCGCTCGCCGCTTGCTCGCCACTCGCTCGCCCCTCTCGCTCGCCGCTTGCTCGCCGCTCGCTCGCCCCTCTCGCTCGCCATAGATGCAGGCGAAAAGTCAGGAGAAAATGCCTCTAGGCCATGGCCATATAGCCTGAAAAAACCTACAACAACCCAATCAGGGACATCTAATCACCTCTCAACAAAAGATTGCTCCAGGCACTGCCAAGCCATCAAATGCTAATCAAGGTGGTCAGTTGAAACATTCACACCTCGCTCCAGCAGACAAGAGTCCTTTGTCCCACCCTGGTCATTATTCCACATAAATATAAACCCTTTTTCCTACTTCCAACAGACCTCACTACCTCTGAGGATGCTTGCCATAGATGCAGGCAAAACGTCAGGAGAGAATGCCTCGCTCGCCCCTCTCACTCGCCGCTCGCTCGCCCCTCTCGCTCGCCATAGATGCAGGCGAAAAGTCAGGAGAAAATGCCTCTAGGCCATGGCCATATAGCCTGAAAAAACCTACAACAACCCAATCAGGGACATCTAATCACCTCTCAACAAAAGATTGCTCCAGGCACTGCCCTCTCGCTCGCTTGCTCAGCCGGCGCCGAGAGAGGAGAGCTCCCAGCAAGCATCGGCAGGCGGCCATCTTACGTATTTCCGAAATGGACGGAAATACAAAATTTTTTGGCGCCTGCCGTTTCGATATTTAAAAACACTTCCAGGTTAAAAAAAAGTTTTGTAATCGTTTCGTAATTCAAAAATTAACGAATTTTTTAACGAATTACGAATTAACGAAACAAATTGACCAGCCCTAATATTTATGTATGTTCCGGATTCTTGACATCCTCTCCAGCAATTTTTTGAATAGTTTTTATTTATATTTGCTATTCTTACTGGTGTTAGGTACCATTTCCATATTAACTTATAATAATATTCTTTAACCCGTATTGATAAATTTTTAGATGTCTTTGTCTCCATAATTGTTGCCACTCTGTTTCATTTATTTTTATCCCTAAATCTTCTTCCCAGACCTCCTTGAGGATGTTATTTTTTTGTTTTTCCTTTATTTCAGTTATTATCTTATATATTTTACTAGTTATTCCTTTCAAATTTTCAAACTCCTCTACAACCCTTCCATTTTGTATTATTTATTCAAATTGGTTAAGCTTACTTCCATTTTTATTATTTTTAAACCATTGTTCTAATTGTATACAATGGAACCATGTCAATTTTATTTCTCTAAATTCTTCCATAATCGTCTCCTTCTTAATTCCAACCTTTATCCAATCCCCTATTTTGTCTAATTTTTTCCCTTAACTTTTTATCCATTGCTTTTTTTTTAGATTTTTTGGAAATTTCTTTTCCATTACAATTGGGGTTATTACTGAACTGTCCATTATTAACATTCTCTTATATTTGTTCCATACTTCTAATACATTGCTCAACATTGGGTTTCTAATTTCCCTTGTTTCTTTTCTGGTAAACTGTTTAAAAAATATATTCCAAATGTCTTCCTCCACTTTTTCCTAATCCTTTCTTAGTCAATCTACTCCCTCTTTTTTTATCATTCCTTCTATAACCAACCTTAATCTGCTCACTTCATAATATTTTTTATTATTAGGGAGTGCTAATCCTCCCTCTTTTTGTGATCTGTACGATAACTGTTTGGTTCATCTATTTCTTTTACTACCATTACAATATTTATTTATCATTTTTTGCCATCTATTTATCTCTTCTTCTGTAATTTGAAGTGACAGCATCCTAAATATAAAATTTATTTTCGGAATATGTGCATATGAGGTCCAGCCATAATGGAGGTTTTTTTTAAAAAAAAACTTCCCCCAATTTTTAATTCAATCTCTGTTTAAGGTTATAAAGTGTAAAATGAATTGTTTCAGGGAATTCTAATTGCTCTCAATTTGTGCTTCCTTTGAACTAACTGTTTGGGTTGTTGTAGTTTTTTTCGGGCTATATGGCCATGTTCTAGAGGCATTTTCTCCTGACATTTCGCCTGCATCAGTGGTAGTGAGGTGACCAACTCTTTGTTTTACAGCCCGATCAGCTGTTTTGGGCTTTTAAAAAGCACACATGTGCTGGAGCTATCCACACAGAGGGAAGGAAAGCACATGTTCTGCATGACTGCAGGGATATACAGTCATGCAAAGATGTGCATTTTAAGTGCACATTTTTAACATATGCTTTTTTGCTCTTAACCCATTCCCTCTCACACTTTGGCTAAAAGCTGTTTAGCTGCACATACACCATTTAATCTGGCTACTTCTGGGTTTTACAGAAGAAGAGAAGATTCTACACTGACCATATAATGCAGTTTTAAATGGTAATATATGACAATGTAGGTGGGGCCCCAGTTAAATGGCAGTGCAGATGGGGCCTGAATTTTCATTGAAAGATTGTTCTATCAGTGGGTAGTGCTGTGAAGAGAACAAGATAGTTACATTTATAAACACCTCTATTCTGGTTTGATTTTTAGCCAGTTATTAGCTGACAGTTGACAGGACTGGTGACAGGACCGAATCATTTCTTATATCTGAAAACAGTAGGCTCACAGTGTGTAGGGAAAGTTGCTTAAGTACACAGCTCAATCTCCACCAATACCTTGCTGCCACCTCTAGCACTGTACCTAAAGATAAGGCCAGCCCTTTTGATCTGCACCTCCTGGCATAATGTGCAGAATGGAGTGCTGCAGTCCTTCCAACTGTGAACCTTTCTGCTTTCAGCTCAAAGAATTCAACAAGTTCATATTTTCCAAGGAAAACACAGGAACAATCATGGCTGGGATCTACTTCTTTTGGGTTAGGCAGTGATGACCCATGAGATGTTGTGACATGGTGCCAAAGTAATGGAGGAAGGGAGGAAAAATACTCTCTCATTTCAGACACAGGTCCTGAGGAGGTGACAGAAAGACTGCTGTGGGGTGCAGGGAAGGTTTAAGAAAACACACAATTGCAACTAGGGATGCTTCAGACATAAATTAAACATGCTCCGAAGTTGAAATTCAAAACATCTTGAGGACCAAATCTTCTCAACCACTGCTCTAGAACACCAATCCTAATGCAAGTTTGTGGAGTTGAAAGTGCATTTATCTATGCAATCTAGACTAGGCATGGACAAACTTCAGCCCTCCAGCTGTTTTGCACATCAACTCCCAGAAATCCCAGCTAGCTTACCAGCTGTTAGGAATTGTGGGAGTTGAAGTCCAAAACACCAGGAGGGCTAAAGTTTGCCCATGCCTTATCTAGACAATCAGTTCTAGTAAGTGTGACCAAAATTCTTGTATTACCAAACCCTGTATAGCAAAGAGTCATTCCAATCCAATCACATGTCTTGAAAGGTTGTTCCCTGCAGACTACTATATTGTATTTAGACCAGTCCCTTTCAAATCCTTTTTAAATTTTGAGCAATCTAACACAGCATTTAGTTAGACTTTTAATTGCTGGATTTATGTGTTTGCTTTTTTGGCCATTAATCAGATGCTGTTATTAATTTCTGTACATTTTCTTGTTCAGTAAAATCCAATAAAATAAGAATGGCTTTCACACCTGGCTGGTAGTTTGGAAAAATAACTGATATTATACATGTAAGCTTTTTGCTAGGAAGAATTGAAAGAGCTCATGACAGATCATAACTTGCTCTTGGTTTCTCTTTTGCCCATGGAATCCAAAATAATTTTCTGCAGTGCCTTCAGTATTAATAGATTTCTCTCACTTCTTATCCCCTTCTCATGAGGATTTATTTGGGAAGAGAGAGTACCTTACTTAGATGAGAAATGGATTCAAAAGACTTATAGCTGGCTGTCTCCTGGGGAAGGTGCTTTACGAGGTGAGTGATGTATCTTTTAATGGAAGAGTTGATTTTAAACTGTTTTAGTTCAGATGTGTTTTAATATGATAACACCTCAAATATATTTTAATATAATGACTGTTTATTTTTTTTCATTTTAATTTTGCTGTGAGATGCCTTGAATTCAAGGTTTTGGAAAAATTAGAATATAGATTAAATTTTTAAAAAATCAGAATGAGGACCACTCTGAATCAAGAAGCAGATTAAACATACCCCAACACAAATGCATGTGCGCGCACACATTCCTCACAGCTAATTCTACTAACCAATTTTTATAAACATATTATTTCCTCATATTAACCCAAAAGTAAACAGATATACCAATGTGATCTATCGACACTAGATTGCTTACCATGGTATGGGTATTTGGATGAAAAATTCCCCCCACCTCCCTGATATCATTCTTTAGCGCCATGAAACTGATGCAAACTAGTAAGGAGGCAGGATTTTTTAAAAACTTTTTGGGGTGGAACAGAGGGGAGGGAAGGGTAGCAAGCAATGCCACCCCATCTCCCTGGGCTGCCTGAGTCAGATGACAGTGGGATGGCTGTGGGGGTGCTTCCTGGGATGAACAGGTTTATTTCAAGGTAAAACGTATCAGCCTGCTGTATCATGTTATTAATGGGGAAGGACCAAATACAATAACTTTCACAAATAAGGGGCCACATGACTCACTGGATTTGTGGTCTGGGGCACAGCTGAATGAAGACAAGAGCTGTAGCCACATAGCAATATGCAGCATCTCGGGGCTTCTTACACTCCATCCGAGACCCTGGGGGAAGCCTGGGAGGTAACCCCAGCTAATGAATTCAAGATACCTTAGTTTGAGTTCATTAACTGAGCTCTCAGACAGTGAGTAAAAGCCTCCTTATTTTGAAATCATTGGCTGAGGCACCTGGCCAGAGTAGGGAGTGTTTCCTCTAAGGCATTGGTTCTCAACCTGTGGATCCCCAGATGTTTTGGCCTTCAACTCCCAGAAATCCTAACAGCTGGTAAACTGGCTGGGATTTCTGGGAATTGTAGGCCAAAACATCTGGGGACCCACAGGTTGAGAACCACTGCTCTAAGGTCTGACACTCAGTTTCAAAGCCAGGAGGGGAACTCCACCCATGGATGACCTGGTGGCAGGGAAGACCACAACAGGAGTCAGAGTTTCATGGTCCCTCCTTGTCATTCTGCAAGTTCTGGCAGTGAATTGGTATGGTTATGAGCTCATCAATCAGCAGGTGAGTTGATAGGTGCCTGGATCCAGGGCCCAAGATTATCAGCTGTAGATTTGGTCTAATTTTTCCAAGGAAATCAGTTGTGACTGGTTTTATTGAGAAGCTTCATTCTCTTGAACATGCAAATTGTATACATGTTCTTGTTCATTTAGTAGATGTCTCATGGTTGGTGATTCCTGTGGGGGCTCAAATACACATGCCCCTTTGTAACCTAATATTCCTTATCCTTTAGATGGATGAGTACCCTAACATAATTTGGAGGGTGGGTGATTCAGTTTCCCTGTCTCCTGTTCTGGGGTCCATGAGGCCACAGCAGCTGGTTTAGTCCTGAATCAAAGCCAGAACTATCTGATCGACATGGCCTAAATAATGTGTATGATGCAAAAAAAAAATGTCTGAAGGATATTTCCCTTTCCTCAAAAGAGTGTTTGTAAATAAACAGTATACATCAAGAACTACTGAACCTAGCAAGGAACAATGGGCATTAATTTTACCCAGAATCCATCAGAAGAAGCTTCTAGTTAGCTTTAATCAGCCACAATGATCGAAAGAGAAAAAAGTCAGATTTACAATGAAATGGTTCCCAAATAGGGATGCAGCAGGACATTTTCAATCAGCATCAAAAATCACTACAGAGATAATTTTATCCTGAAAAGTGCTTAGCAAAAAGGTATGTGGTTTTTTGGATGTTATCTTTTGAAATCAGATTCTGAAAAAGCAATATAATAATGTTCGGAAAGTCAACATCTAGTTTTCCTATTTTTGAATGCTTGAAACACTACTTGCACATTGGAGTTTGTCTCTTAGCTTGGTGATTATTAACTTTGCTTTTAGTATTCATGCCAACGTTTGTATTTAACTTTAGCAATAATAACACAATATTCATTATTACAAATTACCTAATCACTGAGCATGTCACAGTTATTTATGGGAAGGAAATTTGAGTGATCCAGAAGAAAACTTTTTCATAGTGTTCAGCTGAAAAGTAGTCTTCTGTTCAGTTGGTTGTCATGTTGATGTTCTATCCCTTTTCCTTTCATCTGTTTAAATTGTTACTCATTCAAGATTCAGCACTATCTGCCCTTTTTTTGCTTTTGCATACATTACCTACTAGATGCAGGATTGCAGGCTTTGTGGCATTGTAAAATCAGAAATACATTATTATTTACAGTGGGAATACTAGTAAGCTAATTTCTTTCACTGCCCTTAAAATGCTTTATACTGCAATGATAGAATCAATAATATGCATACCTACACAACAACAAGCCCCATCGAGTTCAGATCTCTATTTTCTGTGTATAGGATTGTAGACTAAGGCTGTGCTGATGCATTGATAATGTTTGCAGTGTCATGTCTCATGTAATTTTGGCAATGGAGGGAGATAATAGGCTTAGAATTTCTTGCCTACCCGCCTCCTTTTTGCAATTGGAAGGAGACTGGCAGATTTTTTTCCTCTGTACAGCTTTTGTAAGTCCCTAATTTTATTCAATACAATATAGATGTGTGCAGATTTTCTGAAGATCAAGCAAAATTAATTGAGAATTCTAAAACAGTTTCAAATCCATTTGTGTTTTTTTCACATATGAAGCAAATTCAATGGGAGTTTTGCTTCAGCGGTCTCTAAAGAGACTCACATTAGCTGAATTCCTTCGTGCATTCAGTCACATCTGATCTAATCAATTAACAATTTGCTTTGCAACATGTTTCAGTTTCAACATGTTAATGAAAGTGACACTTTACCTTTGATTTGCTATTGGCTGGTTTCACTTCGTTATTTTTTTAATGAACTGAGTGAACTTATCAAACCAACTGATCCTGAGGTGTGACTTTGATTAATATCACACCTATATAAGAGTTGTTTAAAAAATCAAAGTTTCCAGAAGTGAAAGTTTGCAATTAAATGTGAAATAAAAAGGAATGCATGAGCCGTTAGCTATTTCATGTAAAAGGTATTTGATTTTTAGTTTGTGAAATCCCTCCCATTTGACATGATTTTTCTTCCTAACATTTATCATTGAGCTTGCTAAGTAATATTATCAGCAAAGAAAGTAGTTTGGCTAGAACTGGGTCGCTTTGATCAAGCAGACCAGCACTTGAGAAAGAACATTATATTATTTGATCAAAATAGAGATACTTGCAAGATCCCAGTGGGTTTTAAAATAAGACAAACTTTCAAAAACCTACTATTTAGAATACCTTTGAAGATTTTCAAAATTAATTCAGAATTCCAGTGCAGTCTTAAATCTACCAGTATTTTCCATATATGAGGCAAACTCTAATTCATTTACTTTCTGCAACTTCTCAATGTTTATGTTTTCCCTCTCCAACAATCTGGCAGCAGTCTATGGCCACTAAGCAATCCTTAATGAGTAGATTTGACTTTGTTTCCCTGTAGAATTATTGCCTAATGACATACCTTGCTATAAATTTTGGAGATCTCTTAAACATGTTGATAACTCCATTTTATATGTCATGCTGCTCAAGCTACATGAAGACTTACACGTTATCACATGTGTCTTTTAAAACTGCTTCTACCATGGTAAACCTGTCTTGTTTGAGATGGGAGCATGTCTGTCTAGCCCCTCTTCTTTTTGAATACATTTTGAGAATACTCAAAGCACATTGACTTTACTGCAAATGCCGGGATGGAGCTTCCCCCATCCATACTGTCGCCATCTCCTACATGCCCTACTTTTTTGAGTTTTTTTTCTTATATAAGAACTGTGTAATTTCAAGAATTTAGAAGTTCAAAGCTGCACATCTCCTGGACTCTTGTGTTTTCACAGTTCCAAAGCTCCAGTCATATGCATTGTAAGCATTTTTAAAAACTAGCACTTTGTAATTTAAATATTTTGTATTGTGTTTATTCAGCAAGTGGGGCATGTACTTTAAACTTTTTTAGTTTTTGTAATGAAACAAAAGCATGCATGAGTGGGAAGTTCTGCGAAATGTTGTTGCTTTGCAATAAAATAACATATTCAAATATAGGAGAAATTCATATTAGAGAGTGCAGGAGAAAACCATTACAATTCCTTTGTGTAATTCGTTTTAAAGGAAGCAATTGGGATGATCAGGGGGAGAAAGGGTTATATTTTTGCTTTGCAGCTGAGAAGAGCATCCTCCCAAATACATGGCTAACATGAATTTCTCTTGCCACATTATAGAAGTCGGTTTCTAAAGCTCTTTGAAAGCAAAGACAGGTAAAGGTGGAGGAAAAGTGTTTTCATTTAATACAACTTTAACACAAATCTTGGATTGAGACATGATTAAGACAGTGTAGTACAGTTATAAGATTTGTGTGTGTGTGTGCCTTGGAAACCTCCAACATGGCTTACAGACTTGTGTGATAATCTCCTCAGTTGACAATCAATATTATACTAATATACAAGGTGAATATATAAGACAGTATGTATTAAAGAATGTATATGCACATATAGTTTCAAATTTACAAATGCAAGTGATTTGTATCTGATAACTGTTAACTTCTGTCACACCTTAGTTTTAATTTGAGACCCTGAAATGTCATATAAACACAATGTCCACCCCCAACCCTTCTCATCCAACTGTTCCATCACCTTGCTATTGTTTTCCTCGATGTTTTAAATAGGTTGGAAGTAATTGCATTAATTTTCTGGAAATAAAGCCTCCAAGGGACAAGGAATAAGATAATTTGTAATACACCAAGTAGTTTCCTCTAGGATATATAGGCAATTACAAATTATTAATTATCTAGGTTATAAAGAGAATATGGGGTTTAGTATTATTGATGGGCCTTGCAAATGGATACCTTAAAGAACAATGGCACTCAAAAAGATACTTGCTTATCATGTTTGCCTATACAAAACAAAAAAAACACCAACACACACAGAACAGCAATAAAATACAATATTTACTTGTGTACAAGTCCACACCATATATAAATTGGAAATTTATGGATTTTGGTATAATCTGTGCATAAGTCAAGGGTCAATCTGTGGAGAGGGGGAAGCACCAGTGCTGCTTCAGAAGGCCAGCCATCCCTGGGAAGCTGCAACTGGGATTTACTGACTCGGGGATTCAAAAAGAGCAGAAGCTGTGCCATGGTGGAGAGAGATGAGGAGGTTGGTGGTCTTTCTATGTTTTCCTGGGATGGGCTATGCTCTTGCCAATTGCTATTCTATTTGAAGAAAGGGGTGGTTCCTTTTTTTAATATACAGGTTAAGACACAGTACTTACATTGACCCAACATAAGTTTTCAGGAGAGGAGGGCGATATTTTAACTAAAGTTTTTAATCTTATGCATGAATATATACATTAGCATGTGTTAGCAATCACCTTATGACATTATGAGCTTATCCTAACCCAATTTTTCTCTTGTAACTAAGATAATTTGCTCAAAACTGAATCATCCTAGCTTTGTGTAGCAGTGCCCAGCTAGCTTCCTAATTTACATCTGCAACCTTGATTAATGCCTTTCATATTTTGTTTTGAAGTGTGTATGTTGCATATAGTCCTACATTCTGAATGCAATATGTTTGACATTTCAGGAGCTGACAAATGACTAGAAAATTGGCCCCTTGAGAGTAGTAACCTACCAGCATTTATGTGTAATTATTCAGCCCAGGAATTTAATTTGCCAGACATAAAAATTGTGCAGAATGAAAGAAGACTGGATAGTGATTTTCAAGGAGAAGGCAAAAAGAAAAAAAGAGTATAATGGGGAGGGGGAGGGCATACCCATTACTACAGGCATTAAAGTATGTGCCACTATTTTCAACCCATACAGAAAGATCCCCGTGGCTAAGTGTATTGAAGAAACAAATTTAGATAATGCTTTACAATAAATGGCACTAATTACTTCCAAACACTACAAGTCATTAGTCACCCATTGTCATTTTTACATAGCTGGCTGCAGCTGTCCAGGAATTTCAATTAACTCAAATCACTAAAAGGTGTCTTGTATTCACAGACACAGAAGGGTTCTTTTTTTCTCTGTGGGAATGTTCTGTCACTTGAATGGCAGGTGGCCACAACCAATCATACAATCAATAGCTGCTAGGGAAATCAGAGCAAAGGGGATTGTTCAAGAAAAATTAGTAAATTTGGGGAGGAAAATCTAGGAATGTTCCCAATGGTTGGATGAAAAGATGTTGTAAGTTTTTAACGTGATTTTTAAAAATAAAGTATAAGTAATAGACTAATAAAACTGAGTGATAAGTGTCTCTAGTAGGCTGTGTGTGTCTGTTTATGGGACCCCCCATACTGTGATCAATATTATACATACTGGAAAACTCACAGCAACCCAATATTATATTCATTCCTTTGTGTAAAAGTAATAATGACAAAAGGCAAAGAAGAGGTGCCAACAAGCAAGGTCTTCTTTTTCATAGCACTATTCTCCCCCTGAATATATCCACTTAAAATGTAGGATTTTTAAACTCAAAGAACCTTTCAGATTGCAACAGTAGGTAGCAAATGTCTACATCAGAAACAAGGTCCTATTCAAAATGGGCATAATGCTTATTGTTGTTTCCTAGAAAGCACAAAGGGGAGCCGCCAGGAACCCATAATAAACATAATATAAAGAGCTGACTTGAGTTATGGTTTTCTGGCACCTGTTTATTACCAGTGTAACTATCACACAGCTACAAGTGTAGCTATCTACAACTAGAGTCATAGTCCACCTCTCTTATGGATTGAGATACCAATCCCAAACTCTATCCATTATGCATTAATCTGGAGACAGGCATGCAGACGCGGGGGGGGGGGGGAGGCTTGAGGGGCTTCAGCTCCCCCCCCCCCCCCAATTCTCAGGGTGATCCACAAGAAGGCCTTACTGGTACATTATTTAAACTGTTATGTTTATTCATATCATGATCTGATCACCATGTTCAATATATCCCATATGCATGGGGGTATTGGGATAATGATACAAAAGGTTTGCTAGGGTATCCTCAGCCCCTCCCCCTTCCCCCCAAATCAAAATCCTGGCTATGGGCCTGTCTGGAGATATCCATATCTGGTGCTCCAGAGTCTACAATACTGTCAAAAGCAACTTGTAAACATTTATCACTCAGTGCTGATCACTCAGCTAGATATGCACTGTGTATCCAGAAACCTCATGGCTTGGTTAATATGGCACAATGAGAATGCAACTCTAGGCCAACACATTAATATATACCAAAGGTTTCAAAATATCCAAAGTTTGTTAAAATTGGTGGATTTATTTTCTAACCTGGAACAGAAATAGGGGGTGGAATGAGGTATGTAAATTAGAACTGCAGTAAGGTGTGATGAGGACTATGCAGCTATGTGTGAATGTGTGGATGAACATGATAACAAAGCTTCTTTGGCAAAAGCTCAGCTTTATCAGAGTACCTGCTCATGGACGCTTCTGCACTGCACTCAGAGAAATACAGTAGCAAAGGCCTCTTTTAATCTTCACATACAATATATAAATATTTGCCACAGAAATCATCCTGATGTATATGTTAGAAGTAGTTTTGAAGAAAACAAATATGGATTTTGATATGATCTGTGGATAAGTATGTCATTCCATGTTGGATAGCAACTCACAGTAGCCATACCTGGCATTGTCAATGGTCAATAGTAGATATAGTCCAGTAACAACTGAAGGGCCACATGAGTTACAATCCTGCTGTATTGTTTTGTTACTGACAGTTACGGTAAATATTAATTTACAGTACTGCTGGAAAAGCCATATGAAGATAAACTAACAGTTTTTGAAAGTTAAGTAGAAGCTGCACTCAGACCACTTGGGAGAAATAAATTATGAGGAACAGATGGGATACCAACAAAGCTGCTTTAATCTACAGAGACAGAATCTACTGTAATTCTAATGAAATTCTGTCAACAAATATTGAAATCAGAACTGTGGTCTATAGATCATGGCATTTTCCATTTCTATGGATGATCTCAATAGCTGGACAGAGAAGAAAGCTGGACAGAAAAAGAAATCAACTCATTGTAGTTTTGGTGCTGGAGACGAGTTCTACAGTCAGATACCATGGTCTGCTAAAAACAACAGAAAGGGTTCCAGAGCAAATCAAGCCCAAAGTCTTTCAAGAAGTCAAGATGACTAAACTGTCATGCTTTTACTATATTATGTGAAGACGTAAATCACTGGGGGAAAAACAATAATGCTTGGTAAGGTAGAAGGCAGT
Organism: Anolis sagrei; assembly: GCF_037176765.1. Taxonomy (NCBI): domain Eukaryota; kingdom Metazoa; phylum Chordata; class Lepidosauria; order Squamata; family Anolidae; genus Anolis; species Anolis sagrei. The sequence continues at coordinate 97,287,853 of NC_090022.1, forward strand.
GGGAAAAAAGAGGAATAATGTATTCCAGGTATAGACTTAAGCTAGAAAGCAACTTCCCTGTGTCTGCAAGACATAACAGGGTAGTTGATGATGGCATGGCTTGAAGGTCTCTCATTCATGTGATCACCATAAATTGAAGTTGACTTGGTGGAAGTTAGCACCATTAAGATATGGTATAGGAGAAGAATCATAGATATCATGGACTGGGAATTGTATTTCAGGCTGGATCTACATTGCCATAAAATCCAGTATATGATCCCAGATTATCTGCTTTGAACTGGATTTTTTGAGTTTGCACTGCCATATAATCCAGTCCAAAGCAGGTAATCTGGGATCAGACACTGGATTATATGGCAGTGTAAATAGGGCCTCAGTTTCAAAGTTACATAATTCTTGTACAGTTCACTAGACATTTATGACATGAAGTTAAGAAAATATAATGAGTATGACACTTCCATGAAAGGACATCACAACACGACATCACGGTTGAAGCATTTCATTCACTCAGCACATATAAGAGACAGGCTATAACCTTGGTGCAAAGAAAAAAGATTTTTCTTTAATCCTCATATTTAATGTAATTGTGAAAAAGAGCAGAATAATCAAGATGCTTATAAACATGTGAGTGAAAGAATATATTCTATATATTTGGTGCTGAGATTAGCACGTTTTATTTTTCTCAACTTTTTTTTTCAATAATCTTCCCAGTGTTGTTGGACTAAAATGCCCATCATTACTAATGATGCTGGTTAGATAGGGTGGGAGCTGGGATCTGATATCATCTGGACCGGAATAGGTTCTCTGCTCTTGGCAGGTAGATATAGTCTGAAACCCAGTAACTGCCTATATGGGAATAAATTCCATTAAGGTTCAAAGGGTTTACCCCCTATGTTTTTAAGATGATTCATCTCCATTTCCTCCACTGATATTTGAAACAGTTTAGCAATCCGAAGGATTGTGCCTGAGAATTGTCTGTGGCTAATAGAGTACTGAAGCCAAATACTTAGACAAAATGCACACGGCATATGCCTATCTTAAGGAAGCTTCTTCTTTTGCCCTGGGGAAATACACCTCAAGACCATTCTTAGCAATTCCATTAACAGCATTTTTAGCATTCTCCAAAATGCTGTTACAAGACATTTCTTTTTAGACAATTCTTTCGCATAACTTACGACACATTAAAATAAAGTCTAAAGATGTCTACACTTATGTAAATGATAGTTTATTTAGTTCTGCATTTGATTGAAGAAAACGCTAGAGCCAATCTAAGTATTCCTCCATGCATACAACTAATATTACTTAGAGGGAAGAGTTCTTAAAGCATCAAGTACTTACAGCATATTCTCACTGGTCCAATTGTTGATATACAATTTTCACAAGACAGCACTGAGCTATATATACAACATAGTTCAAAGCAGAATTGAGCACAGAGCATGAAACATGTGCTCAGCAATCTTTGACAACTTTTATGGGAAGGCTGGGGTCCCACTTTGCATATTTTTATACTAAGTCATGTGTTTGTTGTTGTTTATTCAACAACAGTCATTTCCAATTCTTTGTGACCACATGGATCAGCCCACGCCAGAGCTCCCTGTCAGGGGTCACCACCTCCAGCTCCTTCAAGATCAAGCCAGTCACTTAAAGGATACCATCCACCCATCTTGCCTTTGGTCAGCCCCTCTTCCTTTTTCCTTCTATTTTCCCCAGCATCACTACCTTCTCCAAGCTTTCTGGTCTTCTTGTTATGTGGCCAAAGTACTTCAGCTTTGCCTCTAATATCCTTCCCTCCAATGAGAATTCAGGTATATTTTCTGGTGTATGGGTCATCTTGTATTTGGACAGAACTCCTATAAACCTAGAAGTCACTAGAATAGCAGCAGAGATAATTTGGTATTTCATATATTTTGGCCTTTAGCTCTTAGAAACCCCAGCTGCAATGACCAATTGTGAAAGGTTATTGGAACTGTCAACTTTCCATGATCAAATGTATCAAAGGTCACTCATCCCTGCACTAGAAAGATGCTTCTAACTTTGAGTATTAAATGTAAAGATGTTCCTTTCACCAGGGGAGAGAGTTCTGCAACCTCATGCTTGCAGCTCTGCTCTCAGAACAGTAGCAGTACTCAATAGGCAAAGATCAAATGTTCTGCAATCACAATTAATTGTCATAATTTACTGGAAAAAAGATTTCTGGAGCATAAAATTCAAAATCCCTGTGGTACTCCTTGCTTTTGGACTACGTATCTCTTTATTTTGATCAAACAAACAGTTTAAAACCTTTAAAACTAATTCAGAGCTAAATACAGCATCCCCTGACTTGATTTTATAAACTTCCTTCTTTTAAAGCCTGTCTGCATGAAAGGAGTTTAGCCTGCCATCAGAAGGAGAGCAGGGAAAGGGCCATTCTGTATTTCCTAGACAGAGAGTTCTAGAGTCGAGGGGCAGCCACAGAGAAGACTCTTGTTCTCATCAACCAAGCTTGAAATGGAGGTGGAACTGAGAGGAGGGCCTCTCCTGAGGATCTTAGGGCATGGACAAGTTTGTACAGGGAAATACCATCAGGATTAATGATTTGTTTTATCACTGACACATAGCAGGGCAGAAATACTGTTTATAAAACAATAAAACACACCAACACATGCATGCATCATGAGTGCCCTTAGGTCATATTCCTACAAATGGACTAATGCTAAAGTCCAATTTTAAATGCAGCATTATTGAATTTTAATCCGTAGATAGGTTTGCTGCATTGCAAATATGGTTGGGAATGATCCAAGAAATTAGGACAGAACAAACTGATTTACCGTATCTTTTGCAATGGCCTTCTACCTATTCAATTCTTCATTGCCTAGTACTTTTTATCCTCCCCAGCCTGGTACCAAGCCATAAAAAGCTTCAGTAGGACTTTTTGCCCATTGACCACATATTCCAAACTATTCTAAATGTCATCCCTAGGTCCTCTCTGCTAATATCATGTTTCACACATACCACTATTTTGGTAAACTGCTGGTAGAATTCCTGCAGTTTAATCATCAGGACTGTCTCTTAGTTTTTAAAAGTGAAGCATTATTATTGAAAAGTAATGTCTTGCTTTCTTCAACACACTAAAACTAATCTCCATATAACTGAAAACATCCTCTTGGGTCACCATGAAACAAGGAAGATAATGTGTGTGTGTCAAGGGGAGAGAAAAGCACTAAAAATAACCGACAATAATTATTCCTTTATTGCCAATATGTAGCATTTCCACTGTATTTCTTAAATCGGGTTTTTAATTTAATGTATTTACCAAAGCACTCATGAACTTAATAATTCTGGCATAGCTCTCAGCAGGACACAAATTAGACTGATTCACCCTATGTTGTGCTTTCCAGAAAAATGAAACACAAGTAAGCTTGTCTGTATTCCGCTGTTGATTTATTCTGCCAATTCTTCCTGCAGACTGAAGAAAAATGTCTGTTTTGGAAAGATTTGTAACAATAGAGGAGGAATCCTGCTGATGGAAATGAGCGAGCAAACTTCATAAGTTGCCTTTCTTCCTACAGTCTCCCTGCACTCTCAAAAAGCTTCAGAAAATTGGGAACTCTCCAGAGCAGTGGGATAATTGGCATTGGGGACTTGAGGAAAAGAGGCAGACCTTGAGCAGGTTAACATTTTTGGGAAACAACCAAACCCCTCTGCCACCATTGTCTGGAACTAAAACATTTATAGTGCCTGCATCCAAAAAAGGACGTCCCTACAAACACTGGAAGAGAGAAATCAGTAGATCACCTCCTTGCTCTCCCACTGCCTTCTGTTAGTTAGAGGTCTCTGAGCAAAACAAAGGCAGATGCATTTCCCATTGCCAAATAAAAGCTGGCTCCACCCCACCAAAATTAATAAGTTCGCATGAGAGGCAACATGATATATGGAAAAGTTACAAGGCACTATATTGCTCTTTACTGTTTCCTAATATTTACAGACCATCAGACATCATCCTCAACATGCCCTAAGTTTTGAACAGATGTTTATTTTGTTCCCAATGGAGTTGGTTTTATTGATTAAGGGGGAGAGAGGATATACCACTAATAATAGTAGAGAAAAGAATTGGAGTCCAAAGCTATAGGTGCCTCTTACCTTTCTGATTCTCTTTTTCTCAGCACTAAGGGCTCTTGAGGAAGGGACTGGTCACTATTGAAAGGAATACTCCTGAAAGACAGTGGCTACATCAAATTTGGGCCATGGACCATGCCTAACTATGGGCCATATGTTGCCCATTTCTGGTCTGTTGTAAATAAACAAAAAAAGTAATATCTCGAGTAATCACTGGGAATGGGAAGACATCTTATTCCTGATATCATTTTTCAGATTAATGTATTCTGGATATTTTCCTTCCTTCTGTATCATTGATATAGCTATCGTCTCCTTCAAGATAGTCTCTGAATGTTTTTCCCTTTACTAAGGTGGTTTCATGAAATTTCTGTTTACATCATCACCATGCATACGAAGAACTCACTTAAGGAGCTATTCAAGTCAAGTCTATCTCTATTCCTGTCTTTCCATAGATTCCTTGAGAAAATAAAAGTATTTCTCTTTATCTTACAAGAATATCCAGTGATAATTACCTTTATTCTGCTATAATCTTACACTGCACTCTACTAGCATAACTATGAAATATTCTTAACTAATCACAGCAGCCATTATTCCCAGATTCACTGATGAAGGCTTGTTCTCATAGAACCAAAATCCACAATTAGAGCAGAGACCTTGCCCCTGCAGTTACTCAAATGATTTTAATCATCAAGTGCTTCACAGAGTCACCCCATGATACTAAACTGGGAGAATGAGCTCCAAAATAGAGAGAGTTTTTTAAAAAGAACTACTGACCTCCAAATTACAATGTGATATGATTGCTTTCATTTCTTAAGTAAAAATAAATATGCCTATGTCAACTGTGTCTAAATATTTCTCTTTGCTGTCACCATGTTTGATCACTTTTAAATAGCATAGTGATAAGCCAGACTGACATTTCTAAAATATTTATGACTAAAATAGCTCCTTTATCAGATAGACATATGCTGCACATTATCTCTGAAGAGCAGATGTCACCAGTTTCTTTTCAAACAATGCCATTTAATCACAATTTTCTAGGTTTCGCTTTCTCTCCGTCCTTCCTTCTTTTCTTGATTTGCTAAAAAATAACAACATATAGCCATGAATTCTTTTATTACTGTAGCATTACTTTGCTGGCTGGCTCTGCTCAGACTTTATAGCTACTGAATTCCCCTAGCAGAAGGGCAAGGACCAAAACATCAAAACAAAACAAAACAATCTTAAGGATAGAAAGTGCTTGTTATGAAGAAACACAGGTAGAGACAGACAAATAGCATTTGGTTCTTTATAACAGCAGCAACTTGCTTTTTCTGCTTTTAGGAAGGTCCTTAAATTGGTGGGAAGGTGAAGATTGCTAGAGACATGAGTTGTAGATGGGGTAGCATATTCATGGTGTTTAAAAATTATGGACCCAATTTCAAGGCAATATATTTCTTTTTTTCAAATACTTTTATTAAACATTTACTAGGAGGGTGGGGGGACAGGAACGGGAAGAAAAAAGAAAAAATGGGGGATAATAGATTTGCTATTGGTTAGTTGCATCTTTACAAATGTCTAATATGTCACAAGGAGAAAACAAAGAGGGCGGAAGTTATTGAGGTATGGGGAGTTCTTTTACCAAAATTATCATTATTACAACTAAGTCTTCATCTTTATTTCTTTAAAACACATTTCATAAAATATTGAAGATTCTAACAATTTTAATTTTATCTTCTTGTGTTTTCTCACATTGTCTCATTATCTTCATATATTCTTTTCAATTTCTTCTTCAATTGAAACAATCCTGATTTTTCATAATAGATTGATTCACATTAAATATTTTATTAATTAATTAATTAATTAATTGTTGCCTACTAAGAAAATTCAACAATTTTCACTTATATTGTTTGTAGGTTTGTGTTTATATCATTTTATCATCATGTTTTCTCTCTTTTACATCAATTTTTTTACATCAAACTTATATAATTCTATATAACCAATCCATTTTATTTCATTCGTCCTGAGGGGTAGTTCTGATTAGACTAAACAGCTTTTTCAAGTCAAATTCCCAAAATGTCATATTGGTCTTTGGAAGGGCAAATTATAAATCACAATTAAGTAAGATTCTTCTTAAATTATTTAACCAAACACTTGTTTTATAATTCTGTAAGGTCTGTAATTCTGTATAATTCTCTAAGGTCATTTCACAAAATTTCTTAAATTTTGGGTAAGTGCTTAGTATTTTCCATTCAGAACTTCTGGGTTCTCCTTTTCCTGGTTTTTAAAATATATTTATTTGATTTCAAGCCAAACCTTTCATGCCTCAAATATAGGAGTCCAATTTAATTTATTAAATTTGTCCATTTCAAAAAAACCTCTTCTGATTTAACCATAAGCACTCCGTATGATAATAATTTGTAATCTATTATTAAACATTTGCAGGTTTAACTTTCATAAGTTTGGTTAATCTGTTCTCTCCAGGAATCTCTAGGTCCTCCAGAATGCCTAGGAGAGCAACTTACTTCTTGCAAAAAGGAATTGATTACAAATAAGTTACTTCTGAGCTCTGGTAGACTGAAAATGCCTGTTCCACAAAAGTGTTTCTCTAGTTAAAATAGAAGGGCAAGCAGCACTTTTCAATCTTCAGAAAATAAAGGGGTGGGGTAAAAACCATTATTCCATTTAGAAAGCTTCTATATTTACTCTACAGCTCTTTAATTATAAAATCAATAAGGTGTTAATGATTTAAACATTACAGTGTCTCATTGGAATTTCTGAAAACAGAAAATATTTTTCTGTTTGACGTAAATTTATCAATTGCTCGATTTGTCCAATTTGTCAAGACAATATCCATTAGTAAATATGAATATTTAATAAAAGAGAAAACTGGCAGGAGCAACTTCACTTAAGCACCCAATGACTTACTGGAAAAAGAAAGGGCTAGATTCATATAGGCCTTTTGGGTAATTGTTTCTGTACCATGAGTCTATGAGTTGATGTATCAGTACCCACTGTCTTACTGTTTTGCAGTTGTGTTGCTACAACTAAAGCTATTATTCATCGTGTAGTATAGAGCTATAAAATACTTATTGTTTATTGTCATGAACATTTTATGAATGCATATATTGATCTTTTTTCCCTCTACTATGAATAGCCTATTCTAACTCCCTTCCTAGGTAAGTAAGTAGCCAGTTGACAAAAACTTCCTTTTCGTGCCTCCCAAAATACACTGCGAAACAAGATGCACTGTGCTTCAGAAATTGACACATTTGTGATGTTTTCAATGACTTTAAGATAAACAAACTATGATCAAGAACATGCATACATTTTTAAAATGCAAACAGTTATTAAAGTGTTCATAAGAAAAATACACATAAACATGTTTTTAGTCATCAAGGAGGAGGAAAACATACAAATGCACACATTACAAAAAGTATACAAAAACGTTGACGGAGTCAAAGAAATGTGATAGAATTTATACTGAAAGCTTTTCAAGTCTCTACAGTCTGGGGTGCAGTAAAATTTCTTTAGGTTTGACATTTGCCCTTCTTAGTCTGCTGGGACTTCTTCTGTTCTCGAGGAATCCTCAAAGTTTATTGCCAGTGGTTCTGAAATGACTTCTGCTAGTTCCTTCAATACTCTTGGATGTAGTTCATCTGGCCCTGGAGATTTGAATTAATTTAGAGTATCCAGGTATTCCTGGCTTACTTCTTTACCTATTTTGGGTTGCATGTCCCCTATTGCCTCATTCAACCCATATTGCTGCAGTTGAATACTGATTTGTTTTTTGGGAGAAGACAGAGGCAAAGAAAGTGTTGAGTAATTCTGCCTTTTTCCTACGCCCTGTCAGCATTTCACCATTCTCTCCATACAGAGGCCCTGCTGTTTCCTTTTTCTTCCTTTTCCAAATATAACCAAACATAACCAAAAAAACTCCTTTTTATTGTTTTTCATCTCTCTGGCAAGATTAAGCTCATTTTGTGCTTTAGACTTTTGGATCTTTTCCCTATATTTATTGGGGGGTTTTGTCTGAATTCCCCTTTGGTGATTTCCCCACTTTTCTAGTTCATTTAAATCTTAGCTCAGCTGAAAGTTCCTTGGACATCATTCTGGTTTCTTTACACTTCTCTTATTTTTTTTCTTTTGCTGGCACTGTTTGCAACTGGACTTTCAGTATTTTACTATTAAGAAATTTCCATCCATCATTAACTCCCATCTCTTTTGGTATTCCTGTCCATAGAATCTTTCCTTAAATTTTCCGAAGCCAGCTCTCGTAAATTCTGGAATGCAAGTCTAACTTCTCTTAGTTTCCCCTTTCGTCTACATCACAAACTCTAGGAGAACATGGTCACTCCCACCTAAGGATCCCACTATTTCCACTCTATTGACCAGGCCCTCAGGGTTGGTTAGGATCAGGTCCAGAATAGCTGATCCCCTTGTTGTGTCTTCCACCTTCTGGACAATAAAGTTATCTGCAAGGCAAATGAGGAATTTGTTTGACTTTGTACCTTTGGCAGAGCTTGTTTTCCAAATACCAAATATCAAAATAATTGAAATCTCCCATTACTATTATATCTCTTCTTTCTGCATGTTTGATCATCTGTTCAAGGAAGGCTTAACCAGGTCTTCAGTATAGCTTGGAGGTCTATAGTAGACCCCCACAACTATACCTTTTCCAGTCCTTGACCCCTTCACTATTATCTAGATACTCTCAACCTGGTTTCCAGGATTAATGTCCTGCATTTCTTCACAGGTGTAAACATCCTTTACATATATATATATATATATATATATATATATATATATATATATAATTCTACTCCACCTCCTCAACTGTTTGGTCTTTTTCTCTGAAATAAGTTATACCTCTCCATACTACATTCCAATTATAGGACTCATTCCACCAGATTTCAATGATTCCTATTACATCGTAACTATTTGTTGTGCTAAAAGTTTCAGTTCATCTTGTTTATTTCCCATGCTTTGGACATTAGTGTATAGACATCAAAGTCAATGGAATATCCCCCATAGCTGTTTATTTGAGATCACTGCTTGTTACTTGTTCTGTTTGTCCAACCCTCTCATAAGCTTTTGAGCTGTTCCCTCCAGGTCTTGATAAACTACTATTCCCAAGTTTAATGTCACTCTTTCCCACACAACTCAGTGTAAAGTCCACTTGATTGGGTTTGCGAGTCTCTCAGCAAAACATTCTTTCCAAATTCTGTGAGATGCAGTCCATCTCATACCAGAAGCCCATCTTCCTGAAAAAGCAGACCATGTCTAGGAAGCCACATCGTTCCTCGTGACACCATATGCTATTAACTTCTACCATTCATCTCCACTATTTTTCTCACCCTTCCTGGCTGCATTGTGCAATTGGGAGAAGTCTCATCAGCCAGTTAGTTACATGCTGGATTTTTGCCCCAGGGAGACAGCATACTTCTCAAGACATCCTATCATGTTTGCAAATCACCACTTCTGTTCCCTTCAGGAGTGAGTCCCTTACTACCATCACCCATCTTCTGTGATGACTGACTGTTGCTTTCCTGTAAGGTGCTCTGCAGGTCTCCTGAGACCTGAACCTGTTGCTCTTGTTTCTGTTCATTTTTGACAGAATTCTGTAGCTCTAAACTGGCCACCTTCCTCAGAGGCATCCTCCATGCATTCATCAAGAAAAATACAGTCAGATATGTTCAAGACCCCCTCATCCTCCTCAGTGCATTCTTGTTCTGCTTCATCTATGATAAGGGAAAGAGCCTCTACTTCATTCTGTAACTTCAGATTCTGTCTTAGTGAACTAAGTGAATGCTCTTTGATTGTAGGTGAACTATAAATCCCAGCAACTACAACTCCCAAATGACAAAATCATACATTTTTAAAGTGAAGGACATACATTGGGTTGTTAGGTGTCTTGTGTCCAAATTTGGTGTCAATTCGTCCAGTGGTTTTTGAGTTCTGTTAATCCCCACAAACGATCATTACATTTTTATTTATATAGATATACCCAGGATCATGTAAAAATGTCTCAGGACAAAAGGGAGAGTTAGCAGAGAAGTTTAAGAAGCCTGCCATAAAAGACTTCAAAGTACATATAGTCTCATATTGGAAGATATGGTCCTTAGATAAGCTACACCTGAGCCATTCGAGGCCTTATAAAAACAGCACCAGATATGGGGTTTAAGAACTGGAACCATTTTACATTTCAAACAAAGTTCTGAAAGAGATTATCTGGTATCACATGCAAAGCTAAAGAAGAGTATCTGCAGATGTTTCTAAAGCAGGCTTCAATATAATCAGATAGTAGAACTGTTCATATTTAATACTGGATTATTTGGGTAAACCTATATACTTTAATCTCAATAACAGATTCAACAACCAATAAAGTGTTTTAAATGTGACTTAATTTATGTATTTTCCATCTCAGAATAATCAGTAAAACAATTCATTAAATACCAAGCCATTAGACATTTAAAAATTACAGTCCATCAGTCTTGACAAGCATTTCCTTCAGTGAAGTGGTAGGCGGGGTTCTTTTCCTGTTTCCACTCATTTCCATGTGTGTGCATCCTCCATGGAGCTATATATACAGCCACCCTGAAAAAAACTGGTTGACTTCTTATAAATTATACAAGAAACACATGCAGACAGAACTAAACACATTTATAAGCCTAATTAAGGTCAATTAGATTTGGGCACAGAGTTAAGCATTTGAAGTCCTGGGACTTGTTTGCTTATCTTTCTCCAGAATTTTATTCACTGACTTTTAATTACATTCGACAAATTCCTTTGAAAGCTCTCTTCATGCATTTAGGCAACACAGCACAGGCACTGTTCCATGTAATCAAACTAATGAGCTGTGCAGATAAATGGCAAACAGAATTGTCACTGACAACCACCATTGACTTGCTTTCCCCAAAGGATTGGGTTATGGGTAGAACAGAAGGAGGAGAGGAAAAAAAACATCACCCTCATCTTTTCTCCAGATATAGCGGGTCTGCTCTCAGGACCATTCTCCATATAAAATTACAACTGAAAAGAAAACCTTTGATGGTTTAATTTTGGTGAACTTGGCTACAGCAGCCCCAAACCATTTAGAAGACAGTACCATATTCATAAAAGAAAGTACATTGCCATTATTGATAATTTAAAATACTGATTATGGTCTTTATCACACAAAGCCGCTGTCCAACAGCATTTGGTCAATTGGGGACAATGGCGCTTGCCAGGATGATCACTCTCGCTATCTCATCTCTCCATACTTGTGCAACTGTGAGAATTCTCCACTTCATGGTCCTAAGTCCATATGTCTTGTTAGGAATATAGCTGCACCCTCCCCCAAGTCTGCTGCTCCATTAAGCTTTTTAATTTATTTTTAACAAGCAACTTCACAAAGGTTCCTAAAACAAACAAACAAACAAAAAAGCTTTACATGAATGAAGTACTGTGAGGGGAAGTTGGGGTAAGTGGGAGAGCAGGATGAAGTCGATCTGGTTCATCACACCAAGTAAGTGATGGGGTTGTAGCATGATCAGAGCTATTGATGGTTTTCTCATCAATGTCAGAGGATGGCTTTATTTTGTTTTGTTTTATTTTTACTGTGCCTTTCTCCCTGTGGAGACTCAAGGCGACTAACAACCACACACTTGGTCACAATTTTAAACAAAGTGAATACAAAAAATTAAAAAGCAATTAAATAATACAATGGGAATTCAAGTAAAATAGAGCTCAAATATAATAAAAACATTAAAAACATAACTCACAATCCCCCAGAGTCCCATTCACACTTCCCCAGCAATGTATCCCTTATCCTTTTCCAAATGCCTACTGAGAAAAAAAGTGTTTACCTGCTAGAGGAAAGAAAGCAGAGATGGAGCCATTCTGATCTCTCTTGGAGGAAGTTCCACAGTCCGGGATCAGCTACTTAATTGCAAAGAGATACCAGACTAGTTAGTGATCTTGGGACCTTATCCCACAAGAGAGGAGGAAGTGGGGGGAATCATCTTCTAGCTTGGCATTACATGGCATTTCATTTCTTGATGAAGCAGAGAAGTTAACAACACTTTCCATCCGACCCTAAAATACCCATTTTTAGCCATTTCTATGTGCAAGGAGAGCAGTGGAGTCAATTCTTCCCAAACTTCACAATCTTCCCATTTCTTTACACTGTGAGAGCTGTTCAGCAGTGGAACTTTCTGCCCCAGAGTGTGATGGAGGCCCCTTCTTTGGAGGTTTTTAAACAGAGGCTGGATGGCCATCTGTCAGGGGTGCTTTGAATGTGATTTTTCTGTTTCTTGGCAGGGGGTTGGACTGATTGGCCCACAAGGTCTCTTTCAACTCAGTGATCCTACGATTCTATGATTCTAAAGGACAACTACCAGAAACAGTTCTGAATCATTTTATGGGCTCTGTGGGACTCTAGCTTCAAAATGAATAGAAATGGGGATGGCCCTACAACTGATGAGGTCTTAAGTGCAATAAAATCCTGAGATAACAAGGTCAATGCATCACAGGGGCACTACTATTTGTGTACTTACATGTTTGTACCTCTCTGTTGTGTTATAAATAATAAAATATAATAAGTCAAAAACTTTAAAAAGGAAACAGTATCATATTTTAAAAAGAAAAAGATAAGTAGTTATGTGGGCCCAAGTAAACAACAACAAACAAACGTGAAGCAATTCCTTTATTAGTGCCAGTTTTTTTTAAAGGCAATCCTGGAGGCCACATATTTTGATAACTCTTACATTGCTTACAAGATTTCTCTCTATCAGCATACCCATTCCTATAATGTAGTAATAAGGGGTAGGGCTCCTATATCATTAATCGTTCTCAGAATAATTGAACTGAAAAAAATGTATGTAAGGTTCTACCAAAAAGAACTGTTCAATGTCACCCTCCCCCAATAACTTTCAATGTTGCCTGTCCAGCAACGTAGGAACATTGGTGACTGCTTTGCTGCTACTTTCTTCATGCCACTCATTCAAATGGCCAGTAACTATAGAAGCTATAGATACAATGAAGAAAGTAAAGTGCTGTGGGTCTTTAATCCAGCTTCATAATACTAGAACCTGGAGCCAACAAATGGAGCAGAAGAGTGGAACATCTTCTGGAGCTTCCAGACAGCTCCAAAATCCACGTTTTAGTCAAAAAAATCCTGAGACCTGACAGCAGGTACACACACAGATCAGTCAGTCCTGGGATATAGTCCCCCACCATCCTCACAGACTTCCTCTGAAGCAGATCAAGATGGAGGGTGGATAGGGGACATCCGACAGATTTTTTAAAAAAAAAACTTTGCTATGAACTGGACCATATATGCTCACATGCGAATATCTCAATATAATCAAATGCAGATTTTCATGTGTCCAGTGCATAACTGAGGGATTTTTTTTAAAAAAAAACTTCTGTCAGATCTCTCTCTTTCCCTAATTCTTAATTTAACCTCTGTTTAAGATTATAAAGTGTAAAATAGTTTCAGAGAGTTCTAATTACTCTCCATTTGTGCTTCCTTTGAACCACCTGTGTGTCCGTTTGACAGCCCTATCAGCTGATCAGCTGTTTGGGGCTTTTAAAAAGTGCATGTGTGCTGGAGCAGCCTATACAGGGGGAAGGGAGGAAAGCACATGTTTTGCATGACTGTAGGGATATACAGTCATACAAAGGTGCACATTTTTCAGTCAGAATTGGGTTCTAGGTGTACCTTTTAAACACATTTTTAACATCTTAACTGGATCCTTCCTGCACTTTGGCTAAATATCTTTTAGTCACACACAGCCCTTTTAACTTGGTCACTTCTGGGTTTTAAAGCATGTGTAGAAAGGTCCTTAGATATATGAAAAGATGTGAGGAGGATATCTTCAAACAGTATGCAAACCATGGAAGCCATTTCAGTGGCAAATTTGGAATTCTTTAAAGGTGAATTGAACAATTACACACCAGATAAGACTTTCAGTACCTTCTAGTCATGGTGGCCATATGCTGGAAGGGGGTGGACAAAAGCATGCAGCCTCCAAACCTCTGTTACAGACTGCAGAACACCGATGTCTGTAAAGCATCAAAACTCAAAAATGAAGCTTTCCCTCTCCTTGAGGGCCTCAGTAGTGTCTGTCTGCAGCAATAGTCACAGACATTCTCTTCACCTCAGAACCCCCAACATCAAAACAAAGAATTCAAGTTTTTTTAAAAAAAAATCTGGCTTTCATGTAGACTGTGGTGATAATTTGGTCCCCAGTGACACCAGAGTAACCCATCTCTCATTGAAATGAGTACAAAACAGACACGATTCCATTTATTTTTGAAGTGTCATTATCTTATGTAATACTGAAATTTACCATGCTTAAAATCAATTTCAATAATGTTTACCCAGTGATGCAAAACTGAATAGCAGTCTCCAATGTTGAATTGCAGACTAATTTTATCAGCAAAAAAATCTGTAAAAATGGGTCCACTTAAAAGAAAAAGACAACAACTCTATAGTTACTGAAATGATTACATGTTCCTTCCATATGAACAGAAAGATAAATCCAACATTATCTGGGTTACAAAGTGACTGAATTTAAATTTATTCTCTCCGTTTTCTTAAGAAGGGCAGGGGAGGACAGTTTGATACAAAAATGCATTAATTTGCTATTAGAGAAGTGAATGCTTCAGCACAGAGCTATTGCATAACACTCCCTAGACAAGAAGCAGTCTTTTTGTCACCAAGCAGCAAGACTGAACTAAAAAATCTTAATAGATAATCGTTCAGTTGAGGCAGTTTGTTTAGCTCTTCAGTGACATCAAAAGCTTACTAACCAACTCAATTTTATTTAGATTGGATATGGGTTTACTTGCCACAACATTTGTTTGAAGTCTGCCGGATGCACTTCTCTGTTCCTTCACCTCAAAGCATTTGTATTCTGTATTTCAAGGTAAATTACACTGTTTCATTTCAAAGTTAAAACTGTTCTAAAAGAAGGATTTATTTGTGTCCACATGTGCAAGAGAATAATCTTTATTTTAGGCATTCTACCTCTTGAGATTTTTTCCTAGCTTCTAGCACCCACTTCTTTACTCGTTTATCTTATGGAGAACTCCTATGTTCCTTAGCAGAGCATCTGATGGGCATAAGATATTCCTAGAATTTATAGTTTGGTGAGACACCTATTTGGCAGATATTCCGTATGGAATCCCATGCTTAAATTATGGCAGGTTTTTTTTTGTCAAACTGTATTAATTCTACAGTGTAGATGCACCTTTAGAGGAAGAAACAATTGAAATTGCTGCTTCTACTTTCAATTCACGGCATTTCTCAAACAAAGCCTTATTCTCTGTTGCAAAAACACATGCTTCCTTGCTTGCTTGTGAGACAGATATTATCCATACCTGTCCATGTCATTTTACCTATGGTGGAGTAGTAAATGCTACAATGGCTAGAATATTTTTTTCCTACATTGAAAACTTTGATAAATAGAGGAGTTGATTTTATATAAGTTGAAAGAGGTAGTTTTTCTCTGGTAGCAATTCACTAATTTTGAAAGGAATGTCAACAGGTTGCTTGCCCATTATTCATTATCTGGTGAGATAAATGAAAGGAAAGTCACACATGAAGCTGCTTTGTTTTGTCATGACATCTTTTCCTTCCTTGTCCGCTCCCGATTTTGCAAAGCCTGAATTGACCACTTAAAAAGAGTGCATTATGTTATCAATTCTACAAAAGTAACAGTAATGGTAAAATGTCTATAAGAGGTAACCTGAAGAGTTAGCCTTCGGGACAGCTACAACAGTGATCAGTAATGCCACATCTAAACAATGTGTAAAGCCTATCTTCATGACCGCATCTTTCCCTACGAGCACCACATAATCTCTTAGATCTTTGGGGGAGGCTCTCCTCTCGCTTCCACCCCCGTCTCAGGTGCGGTTGGTGGTGACAAGAGAAAGGGCCTTCTCAGTTGTGGGACCCCATCTCTGCAACTCCCTTCCCAGGGAGATTGGACTAGCACTCTCCCTATCCATGTTTCATAAAGAACTAAAGACGTGAATGTTCCATTGTGCATTTGATTAGACAATTCCCTGGACAACTGGCCCTAACTATAATCCTAAGTCTTGTCCTTGCGCCTTACTACTTTTCTATCCAAAGTCTTAATTATCTAGTTGTAGGTGCTCTTATTCTTTTCCTGCTTTATCACCTATGCATTTTACTCATTAGACCTAACTTTAAATTGTTGTGCACCAAACCATCCTTCTACAATTAGACTTCAATTATACTACTGGTGGTTGGTCCTTTATTGTTGTTATAATGTTGCTTATGTTGTTTTTATATTGATTATTGCATTTTGTACATGTTATGTTTTAACTGTCGACTGGGCTCCCTTCGGGGAGATGGAGGCGCGGTATAAAAATAAAATTATTATTATTATTATTATTATTATTGTTATGTTATTAAACAGTTTTTAAGAAGCATAATTCCAAACCCTACCACCAGCAACAACAACACACAAGTCGGGTTACATAGTACACAAGGCAGCTGAAGTCATCTTGTAATCTTTGACAGAAATACTATAAATATCTCTTTCCCATTCTCATAATTTAAAAAACCGACAGCAACAGTAGCATTTTGAATAATTTGAGGTTGTTTCATAAAGCCCCAAATAGCCGCTTATGGCATCTCTGCCAGGGGGAGCTCTCAACAGTTAAGCTTTTCTATGAATAACATAGGAATATCCAAAATTTATTTCTCTCTCCTATTTGCCCAGAGTTATTTCCTAGTTTTTGCTATTGAATATATGAATACAATGAACACGTGTATACACATATGAGTTATTCTCATTAAGACACACCGTGTGCCTTCCTTCTCACCCTGCTCTCTAATCCCTATTCTTCCTTAGTGCCCAGCTGCTGAGGGAATTATTACCTACATTCTTCAGGCTAATAGGATCATCTTAAGCTTTTACTTGTCCTCAAAGTTTAAATATTACAGAGAAGAAAATATGTGCAGATTTTGATCTCTCGATATATGTGTAGGAGAGAGTGCGTGTTCTGACTGCCAACACCATCAAGTAGTAAGAAAACTACTTCCTTTCCACTTAATATCAGCAAACGCTGCCCTTTTCAACGAAGTTTTAACACAGTTGTATTGATTCATTCCAAGTAGCCGCTGGATGTTTTCCTGCAAGTCATTGATTAATCAGGTTCCCTACACCTATTCTCAAAGCACCTCACTGACTTCAGTTAAGACAGCTCACAGACTTAACATCAAGCAGTCGTGTAAGTGACTTGTTAACTCTGCCCAGCCCATCACCAAAGGGTTGCTGGACCATTTCAAAAGTGTAATTGATGGCGCATTTACGGTGTATAATGAATGCAGGTTCATCAGGTACTCTGCTATGCAGTCATCAAGATGTCAGAGTAGAGAACTATTGACTTGCTCACAATGTGGTTTAGGAAGTCATATGAGGCATTTTTGTACATTTATAAAAATTAAAAGTAACCAAATAGCAACATATTAGTACAATTTGCACAGGATACATACACAAAGGATACATACACACAGGATACACAGGATACATACACACAGGATATATACACTAGTCAAAGCCATGGTATTCCCTGTAGTAACCTACGGATGTGAGAGCTGGACCTTAGGGAAGGCTGAGCGAAGGAAGATAGATGCTTTTGAGCTGTGGTGCTGGAGGAAAGTTCTGAGAGTGCCTTGGACTGCGAGAAGATCCAACCAGTCCATCCTCCAGGAAATAAAGCCCGACTGCTCACTGGAGGGAAAGATACTAGAGACAAAGTTGAAGTACTTTGGCCACATCATGAGGAGACAGGAAAGCCTAGAGAAGACAATTATGCTGGGGAAAGTGGAAGGCAAAAGGAAGAGGGGCCGACCAAGGGCAAGATGGATGGATGGCATCCTTGAAGTGACTGGACTGACCTTGAGGGAGCTGGGGGTGGTAACGGCTGACAGGGAGCTCTGGCGTGGGCTGGTCCATGAGGTCACGAAGAGTCGGAGACGACTGAACGAATGAACAACAACAACAACATACACAACTTTAAAAAGCTGTTGAGCCCATGGCCACTAAAAGGGTACCCTGACAGAGAGAGAGCTGACCCAATTTACTACTAAATAATGGAAACAATCTCTTCAATGTAAAAATAGCTTTGAACCCTAAAGTATATTTTTAGAGTTTGGAAGTAACAAGTAATGCAGTCACCTATCACTTGTTTATTTTCAAATGAGGGCAGCCCATTGTATTTATTTATTTATTTCAAACATTTGTACCCCGCCCTTCTCAAACACCCCCCCCCCCAGGGGGGGAGAGTTCGGGGTGGCTTACATCCGGCACAATTTGATGCCATTACATATAAATAATACATACAGTAATTACATATAAGAACACAATAAATTAATTTTAAAATTAGTTTTAAAATAAAAAGTACATTAATAAAAAGTGCAATAATACTGGCCATCTAGCCTTATGTAGAAACTAATTCAGTGAGCACAACACAATTGGAAACCTGTCCATAGTCCATTTTCCATAACATTATCATCATTACCATTGTCAATTATCTGCCAGCTACCCAAAGGCCTGGTCCCATAACCATGTTTTCAATTTCCTCCTGAAGGCAAGGAGGGATGTTGTTGACCTGATTTCACTGGGGAGTGAGTTCCACAGGTGGGGGCACCACTGAGAATATCCTGTCCCTCATCCCTACCAAGTGTGTTTGCACCAAAGGCAGGGCCAAAAGCAGGGCCTCCCCAGAAGATCTTAAACTTCGAGGTGGGACGTAGAGGGAGATACCAGTGCTAATCACAACGGTGAAAAAACCTACTACATTACTTTTTCATTGCTTTCAGTGTTTTGTTTGACACAATGCCTTTATGATTGACATGAAAGTCAGCAGGATTTGAGTAAAATACATCTCAAATCCTATAATAATACCTTTCAAATATGACATTTGAAAGTAACTAAAAACAGTTACTCATTACACCAATAAATATTACTCCAACTTATGTCATTTCTAAAAATGTGGTTTCATTACATCCCTATTTACATCTAAAGTAACTAGTCATAGATCCTATTCTTACTTTTAATTCGTTAATTCGACTTTCTTGTGCAGTGCCAGCAATATTCAAAGCTTAAGTAGCACTCAAACTAATTTCCATTTTGTTGTTTAATCAGAATTTCTTGAACGATCAATAAATGTATACTAAATCCCATGGATTACTAACTGCATTTTAGCATCCCACGTTATATTTTCTGGCACTTATCCACGCTTGTCATTTTTTAAAGTAGATTTTGATCATCAGATGTTTTAACTATATCTCATGAAAATATTACAGCATTACTTAACAAGATTTCTAATTAAACATGTCCCTTCTTAAAGACCCCATCTGTTCTGTTTGTGGGAAATCAGGAGCTGTGATGATCTTGGATAAGAAAGAAATCAAACTAATCATACTCTGAAAAAAAGAGAGAGAAGAGTATTTGATTTCCTTTGCTCTTAAAAGAAACATTACTGCTTTGACAGCTTGTTCTTCTGCATGTTTATTCACACAAAATCCCCACAGGACCCACTTCCAAGTAAGTGTGCATAGGATGGCATGCTCAAAAATACCTATAAGCAGGTCAACACTTATGGTCTGATTAAAAGAGAGAGAAACGGAAGGCAAATTGACTTGATACATGGTAGAATTGTAAGTTTATTTGGCTACTTTATGACAGGATTGGAACAGAATTGAGGTTTCATTATGAAAAAGCATAGACAAAACACAGATGTACTGTCAATGAATAGCAAATATAAGCCCTTGGTGAAATTACCAGAAATAAGATTATCTGGCTATTGTTATAGTTTCTAATAATTCTGAGCTGGCAGGAAGAGTCCAGATTAAATCCCTTGTCATTTCACTTTTTCAGCTGCCTTTAAAATATCCCAGTTTCTCACTTCTTCTACCATTTTTCCCCTTTGTCCCTTGTTTAGTTCAATTGCTGCAGATTTGTCTGTACTCAGGTCAAAACTGGGCAGGAGCAGTGGAAGCAAAATCTTGGGAATCCTAGTAGGCACAGACAAAAGCAAAGTGCTGGAGCTGCTCCTAATTTGTGTTCTTTTTCATTAATAATTGACCACATCAATGTTGTTTGACCATATATGTTCCAATTTTCATCTGTAAAAGCTTGAAAAGAATCGTTTTGCTCTTGTCCTGTTCATGGATTTTCTGTATTCAATTAGTTGATCATCTTAGAACTTGCAATTGGAGTAGAAAGACCTTCCGTGTGATACAATAGTTTCTTGTGCTTTGATGGATTGTTTGTTTGTAAAAACATTTGCTGCCCCCAGGTGGGGTTTCTCCGGCTGAGTTGAGAAGATTGAAGAGGACTGGCCCTGAAGGGGACTAATCAGCTATTGGGGAGGGGGGCTCTCCTGGGAGGTAGCAGGCCCAGAAAATCCATATCCATATTTGGAGAGTTTAGGGGCCTTTCTGGCTAACGTAATAGTTCAGCTTTGGGTGATCAAATATCTGGGTCCCTGACACAAACACCAATTGAGAATCTCTAGGAATATCTCAAGAAATCTCTAGGTCCTCCAGCACAATGCTACTGCCAATTTCCAGTAAAAGGTGATCACATACATGAAAGTCCTGAGAGACCTAGAGATTGGAAACATATTAATCAAATCCATAAAATATCTATTCCACAACATTCAAACATTTGTGGAGGATCAACTGGTGGAGAGATGGTCTCTTGAAAGCAACAATTTGCAGGACAAAACAGAATTGTGGAATCATGGGACACAACTGATATGGTTCAGCCTGTGATTGTTTTATTGCCTGGGGTTTCAGAGGACATTGAACAAGCCTTTGCAGACCCACAGAAGTCTGGGAAGGATCCTGGTGCTGCTCCTGATGGGGCTGAGGATTCTGGGATTGTTAGGCTATCAGTGGATATTTAGTTGGAGACAGGTTCAGAGGTTGACAGGCCTGAGCTAGCATTCCCAAGAGAACCAAGGTCAGAATATGACTAGAATGTGTTAATGGTAGATTCTTCTGACTCCCCTGAGCTAGATAGAAGGTCAGAGATTTGTCGAGACAGGTGGCTGAAGGGAGGTGCCGTTTTCAGTGGCTGTTATCTAAGAGAGGCCCTCCTCAGAGTTCTCAATGAAAAATACATAGTATCTTAAGTATAAATGAGGGTTGATTTGGAGTGATCCTTTAGAGGAATCAAGGTAAAGGGAATATGCCTATGTACTTCTCTCTTGTTTCAACATTCATGGACTCAAGCCTTTGATTTTCCTATGTGGTTTTCATGGACTTGTGTTTTGAATATCAAGTGTTTTTCATGTATTGTAGACCCCATGACAGACTTCCTGGGCTCAAGATCCCGCTGTTGAATGCCAGGTCCGTCAATGGTAAAACAGTTGCCATCCATGATTTGATTCTGGATGAGGAGACAGACTTGGCTTACATCACCAAGCAAGACCTGGTTGGACGAGCTGGATGGGGTAAATCTCACCCAGCTGTGCCCACCTGGTTTCGGGGTGCACCAGCAGGCTAGGGCTGGGGTGGTGGTGGTTGCAGTAGTCTTTTGACATTCCATCTCCGTGATCAGATGCGCTGTTCAGCAGTCTACTGGGTTTGAGTGTGTTCACCTGAGGGTGGGAAACCACGATAGCTTGAGGATTCTGCTAGTGTACTGCCCACCACGCGACTCAGTAGTCTCCCTGCCAGAGCTAGCAAATGTGGTCTCCAATTCGGCTCTGGTCTCCCAGCACTTGATGGTGGTGGGAGATTTCAACATTCATGCAGAGACCACTTTAACAGGAGCAGCTCAAGACTTCATGGTTGCCATGATGACCATGGGGCTATCACAAGTTATATCTGGACCCACCCATCAGGCTGGACATACACTCAACCTGTTTTCATTGTGGACAGTGGAATGGTCAGGGTGGAAGAGCAAAATATTCTTCCATTGTCATGGTCTGACCATTATCTGATCAATTTTAGACTTACTGTGACCTCTAACCTCTCAGGGGTGGAGGACCAATTATGATGGTCCGTCCTAGGAGACTGGTGGATCCGGATGGATTCCTGAGGGGCTCTTCCTGTCATGGAGGCTGGTGATCCCATCGACACCCTGGTTGATTGCTATAATAGTGAGATGACCAGGGTGATAGACACGATCGCTCCCGAACGTCCCCTCTCACTGCGCAGAGACACGCCATCTCCTTGGTTCAATGAGGAGTTGACTGGGATGAAGCACACAAGAAGGGGTCTAGAGTGCATCTGGAGGAAATTTCGGGGTGTCTCCGACCGAACACGAACTATAGCTTCACTATACAGGCAGCCAAAGAAACATTCTTGACTGCCCGCATAGCATCCGCATCCAATAGATCCCCGGAGCTATTTCGGGTTGTTGGGGAACTCCTTCATCCCTCTAGGGTGGAGGAGGTCTTTGATGACCCGACAGCTCAGTGCTGTGAGTTCGCTCGCCATTTTGCGGATAAAGTCACTCAGATAAGCCTTGAGCTAGACACCAGTTTAAATACAGTGCCAGAGGAGGTGACCGAGACATATGCTTGTCCAGTTTGGTGGGATTCTTTCCAGCTTGTTCACCCTTATGACGTGGAGGGGGTCCTTGGGGGTGTGAGGGCGACCACATCGGCTTTGGACCCTTGCCCTTCTTGGCTAATTAAATTGGCCAGGGGTGGGTTGATTGATTGGTTTGTGATGATCATCAATGCATCGTTGGAGCAGGGGATATTTCCATCTGGTTTGAAACAGGCTGTGGTGAGACCACTCCTGAAAAATTCCTCTCTTGACTCCACGGTTCTGAGAAACTACAGGCCAATTTCCAGCCTCCCTTTTTTGGGCAAGGTGCTGGAGTGGGTGGGCGCCTCTCAGCTCCAGGGATTCCTGGATGACATCAATTACCTGGATCAGTCACAGTCTGGCTTTAGGCCTGGTCATGGTACCAAGACGGTTTTGGTCACCTTGGTGGATGATCTGTACAGGGAGCTGGACAGGGAAAGTATGACCCTGCTGGTTCTCTTGGACATCTCAGCTGCTTTCGATACCATCGACCATGGTATCCTTCTGGGATGGCTCTCCGGGATGGGTCTTGGAAGCATGGCTCTGTCGTGGCTCCGGTCCTTCCTGGAGGGCGTTCCCAGAGGGTGGAGCAGGGGAAACCTGCTCGGACCCCTGGCCTTTGACCTGTGGGTCCCGCAAGGTTCTATTCTGTCCCCCATGCTTTTCAATATCTACATGAAACCGCTGGGTGAGGTTACCCAGAGTTTTGGAGTTGGATGCCATCTCTACGCAGATGATACCCAACTCTACTACTCTTTTCCACCCAACTTGGGTACTGGATGGGTGCCTGGCCAACTTGGGTACTGGATGGGTGCCTGGCCACTGTGGCTGTCTGGATGAGAATGAATAAGTTGAGAATCAATCCTGACAAGACACAGGTCGATCATAAGCCGGATCGGGGTATAGGGTGGCAACCTGTGCTCGATGGGGTTGCACTCCCCCTGAAGGCTCAGGTCCACAGCTTGGGTGTCTTCCTAGACTCATGGCTAACACTTGAAGCTCAGGCATCGGCGGTGGCTGGGAGGGCCTTTGCACAACTAAGACTCATGCGTCAGCTGCGACCGTACCTTGTGAAGTCTGATCTGGCCAGGGTGGTCCACGCCTTAGTTACCTCCAGATTGGATTACTGTAATGCACTCTACGTGGGGCTACCCATGAAGACGGCTCAGAAATTTCAATTGGTCCAGCAAGCGGCAGCCAGGTTACTTACTGTGGCTACTTACAGGGAGCGGTCAACCCCCTGTTTTAGGATCTCCATTGGCTGCCATTTATTTTCCGGTCCCAATTCAAGGTGCAGGTTCTGACCTACAAAGCCCTGAATGGTTTGGGACCCGCCTGCTTGCGTGGCCACATTTTTGTGTATGAAGCCACGCGATCTCTCCATTCATTTGGGGAGGCCCTGCTATCACTCCCACCTCCCTCGAGGGCGTGATTGGTGGGGACGAGGGAGAGGGCCTTCTCCATGGTTGCACCTTGACTCTGGAACTCACTCCTCAAGAATATCAGACAAGCCCCCACATTGGCAGTCTTTAGGAGGAGCCTGAAAACGTGGCTGTTCCAGTGTGCCTTCCCTAAATAAAGGAAACAATCCCCTGCAAATACTCTAAGAAGCACTTTAATTACCCATTGGATTGGTCTTTTGATTTAAAACCCTCCAAATAGAGACATCCTCTGTTCATGTCCAGCATTTATTTTTAAAGTTTTAACTATTACATTTGGCCCAGCCATATGTTTTTAAATTCTTGTGTTTATAGTCTAATTGTGAGTTATATTAATTGTATTGTTTATTTTGTTTATTGCTTGTTATTTTGTTACTGCTTGTTGTTTTTGATGTGTTGTTGGGCTTAGCCTCATGTAAGCCGCTCTGAGTCCCTTGGGGAGATGATGGTGGTGTATAAATAAAGTTTTGTTGTTGTCGTTGTCAGGCATGTAGCCGGGGGGGGGCCTCGGGGGGCTTCAGCCCCCCCCCCCCCGAAATTCTCATGGTGGTTTGCGAAAAGGCCTTACTGGTGCATTATTTAAACTGTTATGTTTATTAATATCATGATTTGATCACCATTCTCAATATATCCCATATGTATGGGGGTATTGGGGTAATGATACAAAAAGTTTGTTAGGCTAGACCCTCTTTCACTCAGACTCAGCCTCCCCCCCCCGAAACTCAGCCCCCCCCGAAACCCCCCCTGAAATTTTTTTAGCCCCCCTCCCCCCCCCCCCCCCCCGGAACGAAATCCTGGCTACGGGCCTGGTTGTTGTTGTTCCTAGAATCAAGTGGTCTCATGGATTCTTGTATTTTTGGACCTGTGCTATTCCTGTCATGTACCTTTGATCCTCAGGATTGTTATGTTTGCCAAGACTTCAGTTTAAAGGACTCTCTTGTATCTTGGTCTTTTGGCTTATTACTCTCAAGTGTTCTAAGGGCTTGTTTTTACATGGACTATATTTAGTATTACTTCTAAAGTGTTTATTCTTTTTGCTGAAGCTACATTTATTCTTTAATAAACTTTGCTTATACACTGAACTCTGGAGTGTGAGATTGATTCAGAGGTGATTTTCCAGTGCTGTTGTGCAACACCAGCAGATATTTTTATTCTCATCCTAGGGATGGGACACCACAGTTGGATGCTCTTTCTCAGCTCCACATTTTACTAGAAAGGTCTAATGCAAGTTTTAGTGATGCGAGTCAGAACCATAAGGAATTGTACATCACTTGTCCCATTCTTTCACAATTTTTTTTACTTGGGACCCATCAATGCTCTCAAAATATCAATTGCAAGAAGCGGCTGATGATGCTCATGCATGGTTTTGTGGTGTCAGATCCGGGGCCAATGTGATCAAAGACATTGGGTTCTGGGCGTGTCATGTCTAGTGCACAAGCTCCAATAAGCATGACAGGCTAGAGAGAGAGAGACTCTTCAGCATGAGTGGAGAGGAGATGTTGTCATTAACAGCGCTCAACACAGCCAGCTGAACCCTTCTACAGAGGAACAGCTGTTTTTCTTTAAAGTCAATCTCCCACTCCTGGGCTTCTCGAATCCTGAGTCCAACATGCAGTGAGTGAGTCAGCATGGCAAGCTGGCTCATTTGCTCTGAGAACTTCTCTTTTCTATTTTTTATCCCCTATTTAAAAGAGATTTTCTTTCTTTCCCCAAACTCAAACTCAAACTCAAACTCCCTCATTTTCTGCAACAAGCAGCATCTGAAGACAAAGAAGCATGCTATTTTGAAGTTTTAGCTAAATATGCATGTGCTCATTTGGGACATTATTTGAACGCTATTGTTTTGAAATACCAGGAAGTACAGACTATTCCTATATCTGACTTTATACTAAGCCAATAAGTACTAAATTAAAACTTTGTGGACATAATCCTTGATTCTTAAGAAGATGCTGAGGTGGTATGCCTTTGGGAATAACATAAATGCATAAAATTTTGCTTTCTACCATGGATGTATTTTCTTTAAACCAGCATAAATTTAAATATGAAGCTTATATGAAAGGGCTGACACTTGAAAAAGGTATTGGAAGAGCTCCCGACTGATGCTCTCTTTGCAATTTAGTAAGTACTAGCAATACAGATTAAGTGAGGCGGACTGGTGTGTAGCCCACAGCATTTGTTATTGCGACGTCTTTCCCAGCTTTGCCGAGAAGCTGTAGAGCAGGGAGCAGGTGTGAATAAAGAACATACAAAATGCTGGCAGAACACTGAACAAGACTTGTAAGATGAAAGCCAGAGAGTCATAATAACACTAATATCGTTGGGAAACAGATGCTGCAGTTTCTAACGTTCTTTCATCTTGTCTTTGGTTTGATTCAAATCCGTATCAATGGGGTGAGCATCAATATATGTCAGTAAGGCAAGCAAACTCAAACTGAGAGTACATTACTTTTACATCAGTGTCTAGCATTCACTTTTGTTCATTTGGAACTTGCCTATCTTTTCTAATTACTTGCTGTGCTTTGTGGGCTAATGACTGGCCTGCAGATATAACATTTTCTTTTTCTGCCTGGAACTCCTCTGAGAGATATAGCAAGTCAGAAGACTACCTACCTACCTATATGAGAAGGTTCTTAAGGATATTAAGAGAGTGGTGTGGGCTTTTTCCCCTCACTATGCATGAAAAAAGACTTTCACAGCAATATCCCACTGTTTTACCCTTCTCGTTGACTCTGTGTGAAATATGTTCCCTTTCCCTACACTACCAAATAAGCCATTAAATATGAAAAGACCATTTACATAATAGCTGGACCTTTTCCAAAGACAAGTCATTTTTCATTGACGCTTAATTTTAATGAAGAAAGGGAAAAGTGAAAATGAATCCACACAGTTTATAGTTTCAGTTTAGAAAAGAATCTCTCCAATGGGTGACTTAATTCATAAATCATAATCCTCATTATTAGCTTTTTCTTCATTCTAGTACTTGATCTTTCAAATGTCTGTTCTTTTTAATTAAGATTTTTTTTTCTCCCATCCACTTGTATTGCCAGTCACTTTTAAATAGAAAATTATATGTAAAGAGCAGCATATTACCTTCATGTGTATTATGTTAAGGAAGTGATTTTGGACTTGTTGCTAACATTCTATCATTTTATAAAATATATCTAAATATTCTAGCCCCCGTTTCCACAAATATGCTCACATAAAAGATACTGTACATTCTGGCACAGTATCATGCATCTCTTTCACAAGCCATCTTTTTACATGAAGAAGCAATTTATCCTCAAATCACATATCACTGAGAAGAAAAAGGGTTGCAAGCATTAGCCCTGCATCTTGATCAACAAAAGACCAGACCTCCATCACTTGCAGTGAATGCTGCTGATAACGCAGGATGGGGCGTTTTTCCCCTGTGTTTTCCCTACACCATTGCCATCATTGTGAATATGTAGTGTTGCAGTAGAGTGTGCTGGTCAAGTTACAACTGGTAGTAGAAGAGGAAAGAGGGCTGCTCAGGTGTTGGAGCAGGAGCAGCAAAGGAAGCGAATTAAGGAGATATTCATGACACCTACAGATACTGACACATTTGAAGGCTTCTCAGATTCTGAAATGGAGGAGGAGGGAGATGGGGATAGAGGTATAAAGGGGATTACTCAGGAGCAAGAGTCAGATGAAGAACGGGAAAGGAAATGTATCCGTGAAATACTTAATGCTCCAACTGAGGAGGAAGATTTTATGGGGTTCACAGGAAGTGATGGGACTGGGAGTAGTGAGAAGAGGAGGATGGGCTGGATTGGGCCTGTGTGCAGGAAATCAGAGAAATATGTATACAACCAACATCTAGTGATGAGTTTGAAGGTTTCTCTTGAGATTGGCAATCTGGTAATACATGGGGCGATCTAAGTCTTGATAGATGATGGAAAAGTTTGAGAAATGGGCAGTGGCGATCAGCTGTCGAAGCTAAGGCAGCTCAGAGTGATGAAGACAGGGTGGAGAGCAGTTCATCATCTGATAATGAGTTATAGGTTAAAAGTAGGTATCAAACTATGGGGACTTTGCAGTAGGCAAAGTGTTGTACTCGTGCTTGGGACTTTGTTGCTGCCATTACTCTTGAGCTTGGGTCCTGGAACTGCAGGTTGCTGTGTTTCCGTGCTTCTACTGACTGGAATCTTGTAAGTGCTCACTTCTACTTCCTCTCTGACTTCGGATTGATTTTGGACGATGACATCGCATTTTGGACTTAACCATCTACTTCTGGACATGCTTTGACTTGGGACTGTTTTTTGACAACGATTTTGCTTGCTTCCACCTTGTTTCCTTGTGTTTATTGAACTCTGTGTTTTTGAAGCAATTTGCTTGAACTTTTTGTTAGCCCGGATTATATTCCAGTATAATCCAGATTATCTTATAAATTACTTTTTTGCATAGCAGTTTGCTACAGACCTTCAGTTATTGCTAGAAACACTGAGTTAAGTGTTTCTAAGCTATTTTTGTTGTGCTAATAAACTTTGTTTGGACCTTTTCTTTGTGTCTGGCTCCTTTAAGGTATCTGGTTCACAACATGTAGGGATCGTGAATATTAATTAAATAGAGATTCATAACTAGGTTACGCAAGTCTAATTGTGATCATGAATTATAGTCATGTATTCACAGGAGGAGGACATGTTAGCGGAATTCTTCAGGATCATATACAAGGTTCTAAGATAGTTTAATTTAAACATGGGATGTGCAAGATTGTTTCATCTTTCATGTTTGTTTGTTTATTTGTTTTATTCAAGGGATTTATCTTATGTTGACTCACCAAGGCTTCCTTTTGCCAATATCCCTGTATTTAAAGTCTGAAGGAGGCAAATCTTCCCACTGGAGTTTTTCAGAAAATGAAAGGCGGACAGCCAAGTAGGGAGCAGGATAATGGAAATGTTTGTCAGAATGAAAACACTCAGAATCATCAACCACCTTCTCAACAATGAGACAGTCACCTGTGATTTTGCAGAGAAATACAAGTCTCTTTCATAAGGGATAACATTTTCAGAAAATTGAAATACAAGGTTTGACTAGATGGCACAACTCTGAAACACAGTTTCACTCAGACCAATGAATTAATGACAGCAGCATGTATATTTTTGGAGTTTGCTTTCTGTATGAATTCCAATCTTCCTTAATGTAGTGAAACACATAGTTATCCAAGTAGTATGATAGCAGTAGCACAAGCCCTTCTCTGTCATGCATCCAATAAATCAGAATAATTACATGAAACCAGATTTCCAAGAAATTATTTAAAAGGAAACAATGAAGTTGAACTATTTCTCAATTCGCAGGCTCTGATTCAATTAGGTGAGAAAAAAAACAGATAATCATTAACATTAATTGGATGTGCTGAACCATTTCGTGATGGATTTATTTCATGTGTTCTTGTTTTTAGAAGAAGGAGGGACTGAATATCCGATGCTCTTCTGAATTGCTATTGAAGTGACAGGAAAACAGTAAAGAACAAAAAAAAAATAATTGTTTTATTGGTTTTTCCCACTCCCACCCTCCCCTCCTTGTACATGCCATTTATACATCAAACTACAGAGTTACATTTGAAATATCAGTCTCAGTCTTAATTTTTCCACATCTTAACACATTCTCTAAATAATTCCTAACTGGTCCCCACATCCTCTTAGTTATTGTAACCTTTTCAATTTTATCTATATTATTCCATTTGCAATTTGTTATTTCCACATTTAACATATTAACTATATAGTTATACCAATTAATCAGCATCCATTTTGTTTTGTCTTTCCAACCCCTCTCTGAAACAATTTGTGCATATGCGATTAATTTGTCAACCAATTTTTCCTTTTGTATATTCTTCACTCCTGCTATCCGTGCATGTAGTATATTTCTATTAATTATGACTATTTGTAAATTTAACATTTTATTGATTTCCCCTTCAATCTTTTTCCAGTATTCTTGCACTGGATCACATTCCCATATCATATGATTAAACACCCCTCTTTGTTCACAACCATGCCAACACCTATCCTTGATCCCTGGTACAAAGCGTGAAAGTTGTGCAGGAGTTCTGTACCATTTTTGTAACATTTTCCTTCTTGCTTCCCTTAATACATTATACTTTTATTTTGCTATATTACTTATTTCCCTTTGGATGTCTTCCCTCTCAATTTTCATGTCCAATCTCCATGTTTGGAAAATTTCCTCTATTGTTTCTTTTTTTACTGTTATAATTTGGTCGTACAGAACAAAAAAATTGTTTCTGCTATTTATTTACTACATGCTGTCAGATTTTGCAAACACTATCATTCTACATTGCTAACATACCATTCAGGCTAAACAATCATAGCACAATTGATTCCATTTTAACTACAATAGTTGTATACCAAGTGATTTTGGTTTTTTTAAAAGAAAATTGGAAACAAGCACAAAAGAAACTATATAGCTGAGAATTTTATATACCCCAACCCCCAACTGCAAATTCCAAGATTTCACAAAATAAAACCATGGCAGATAACATATAATCGTAGTGCTATGATGTGCATTGTGAAAGGACCCTAAAAGATAGTATGACCTGAATGTAATCCACTGTACTCAGTTGGTAGAAGTAATTTTTATAGAGGCTGCTGCTTATTCTTATAGAGCTGAGTGAAATTTGCAATGCAGGCAGTACATAAATTGTTCCATGCCCACATAATATTTCAATCTATTCTATGGTGTCCTTGAGAAAGTGTGGGAAAAATATACACACATTTGCATGTTCCACATGAAGATCTCTCATGGGCATCTTTAGGATCTACAACCAGGTACTGCTAGATCCCTGGTATAACAGGCGAGCAAGATTAAAACTATTAAAACCTTTTCTTTGCACTTTGTTATTGGAAATAAGCATACATTATACATGCAATGGCCAGATCCTGTATGACCCAAGGCCTTTCCAGACAACCCCTATATCCCAGGATCTGATCCCAGGTTTTCTGCTTTAAGGTGGATTATATGAGTCTGCACTGTCAGATAATCTGGGATAAACAGAAAACCTGGGTTCATATCCTGGGATATAGGGCCTGTCTGGAAGGGCCCCTAGTGTAGTGTAACAATTCCACAAGTAGTATTACCCATGACTGTACAATACCCCCAAGACAGACTATGGAACTGCTATGGCCACACACAGTCCAGACATCCTGTGACTGTTGGAGAGCAGGGGGGCATTAAAGAGAAGAATCTGGTTAAGTCTCTCTTGTCTCGTGCAAAATGAATACATCATCCTCTAAAGTCTGTAAAGGTCCTCCAGATGTCTCAGCAGATGATGTAATCATTTTTCATCTGGCTACAAGGATATACAGTAGATAGATCCTTTTTCCATCCCTTGCATTTTCTTCAATCCATGGAACAGCAGTTGGGCCGGACTCAGTCATACACAAATAATTCAAGGGATGGCTTTGGGCATAGCAAGTGGTGGAGCACATCATTAGACAAAAAGATTATACAAAAGTACTAGATGGATGCTACATACAGGATGCTGGACAGTATCTGTGTGCTGTTTTGTGTCACACTACTGGCTTAAAGATTTGGGATCATAAATTTTAATATGAGTGTAATACTTACACAAAAGAGTAAACTAAGTGATTCCATGTGTCTTGAAGGGACAGCGCTTCAAGTTCTTCAATTCAGTTGATCCCAATAGAATCAAAATATTCCTCACTACAAATTTCCACTGCCATCCACTGTTATTAGATTGGAGAGAAAGTTCAGAGATCAAACCACAGATGTTACTGCCATTTCAGAGCTTCTAAATAGATTTTCATTCTCTGTTAGCATGGAGCAAAAGTCAAAAGATCACCCTTTAATGGAACAGCAGCAAAACCGTTCAGAGTCTTTTAGTTAGCAGTAAATATTTAAACAGTGGTAGGAACAGAACAGAGTAATAGCCACTTTAAAAGGTCTGGGAACGATCTAGTATCTTTGAATATAATAGAATATAATATAATAGAATATTAGGTCTAAGAAGTATATAAGAAGGGTGGGTATTCTGAATTATAGCACATAAAAAGTGGTGATGCCCAATGTGTCTTTTGCAAATATCAGACATTTTCAAAAGGTGGGATCTCTTTTGGATTTCTGAATTTTATCAGTGCCACTTCAATCACTTTTATTGCCTTTGAACTGGAAGTTTAACACACAAAAAAACTTACCAAGGATATCAGAGCTTGAAATATTGGGATTAGCTTTCAAGGAGATGCCTGACCATATAACGATTTTGGTGCATATTGATGGACTTGCTACGGTTTCTCCAGCTCTAAGGATGTTACCTGAAATAAAGCCAATTTTTATCCCAACTAGAGATGGAAAGAATATTTGAAAAATTGTTGGAAAAAATGATTTTTGAGCACTGGGAAACCCTAACAATTTGAATCTTTTCTGTTTGGGACTTATTCAGGAGTTATTTGTGTGTTTGTGTGTGTGTGTAAAAACTAATATGTTCTGTGCACAGAAAACGTGTTTCCTTCACAACAAAATGCAATGTTCTGTGCAGAAAAAAATTGATCACAGAAAACTCATTTCTTGCATATAAAATATTTTTTCTATGCAAAATAAATTCTCCATGTGCCTATTTATTTATTTGTCATGCAAAATAAATCCCAAACTGTGAATGCGCTTCAAAAACAGAATAGGTAACAGTACTGATCAAAAAGAAGGATAGAAATCATGTACCTTCCATATGGTGTCAGACTGCAACTACCAGCATTCTTTACTATTGGCTACATTAGCTTGGGCTTATGGGAGTTGTGGTCCATTAAGAATAACAGGGCCATATAATCTAAAACAGTTTTCCTCTTCAACAGATACAAGTTTTTTATAAAATCAATGGGTCTTACCAAATGATCACAACAAACATTATTACTGGGACAACTCATTTTCCCTTACAGCTACTGTAATTATCACAGCTAAGCTTTGTGGGAGTAGGAGAGTCCACAGACATTACATTGTAATCTCTGATATCAAAAAGTTCAGACTATGTCCCTCGAACCCTGGCTATACTATATCGCTGGTTGACTTCTTGAAGAAATGTTTGCATAAGGAACTCTTGGAGACTCCTTATCCAAACTGGTAAACCTCCAACCACTTTCTGCAAGTGACCAGATATAGAAGTTCAAAGTCTCAACATAATTTTTTATACTTGACAGGTGTTCATTTCACATTTTCTAATAAATCATTATGGATAAATTAAGGGTTGTTCAAAGTGACATACATACAACAGACACTCAGTTCACCAAAACTTAAACAACCCTAACTATCAAGCAACTAGAGGAAAATCAAATAAATAATACTTTTGAAAAATTATCCTGTTTCTGTTTTTTTTTCTTTAGATCTATTATCTCCTCTTGTATTGTGGTCATCTCTCTTTTTAATGGACCAAGTTCTTCTTTGATCTGTTTTCTTAAGTCTGACATCTGTTCCTGGGCTATCTTTTGATAGGCATCCTGTTTCTCAAGCATACCATGTAAGTTTTTTGCTATATATTTTATGTCCTTCATCATATCTTTTAGGTTTGCCTTCTCTGTTAAGGAGGATCTTCTTATTAGACTTCTTATGTCTTTGCTTTCCCATGCATTCTTTGTTTTAGCTGCAGCCATCTTTCCTTTTCTCTCTTTTTTCTTCTTCTCAGCTTCTGTTTTCCTTTTCTCCTCCCTTTCTTTCTGAATGAAATAATGGAAGAAATAACAAAGGAAGAAAAAAACTAAAAAGAGACCCAAAAAATAAAAAGATAATAAATAATTTGTCAATCTTGCAAAAAAAGGGGGGGGGGGATATTTCAAGATGGAAGAAAAGGCCAGCCAACTAAAATTTGTTAAAGTAGATTATTTTCAAAATGCAAATAAGCCTGGCAGACGGATGGCAAGAAAACTAAGGGGGGGGGGGGGGGACAAGATATATAACAAAAATAAAAGAAGATGACAAGATATACACACAAGAAGCAGAAATAATGAACCAATTTGAAAAATATTATAAAAGGCTGTACCAGAAAGACCAGATTAATAAAGAAAAAATATGGAATACCTAGAACAAGCAAAAATACAAAAAATCACAGAAAAGGAAAGAGAAGAATTAAACAAAGAAATAACTAAACAGGAAATACAAAAAGCAATAAATTTTTTGAAAGTGAACAAAGCCCCAGGCCCTGACGGCCTAATGGCAATATATTTTAAAACCCTGCAAGAAGAATTAACACCATATCTAATTAAAGCAATGAATGAAATAAGAGAAAATCAGGAAATGCCAATGACATGGAAGCAAGCTACTATTTGTGTAATTCCTAAAGAAGATTCGGACCCAGAATATGTAAAAAATTACAGCCCATTTTCATTATTAAATTTGGATTATAAACTATTCAGTAATATAATAGCAGGGGGATTTAAAATATTTTTTTTACAAAAAAATTGATTAAAGAAGTACAGTCAGGATTCCTGCCAAACAGACACCAAAGAGAAAATCTGAGAACAATTATTGATCAAATAGAATATTACGAAAAATCATAAAAAAGAAGTAATGTTCATGGCCCTAGATGCTGAAAAAGTGATTGACAATGTTAATTGGGATTTTTTAAAATGCTCATAAAAGAAATGGATATAGGCTATTACTTCCAAAATATAATTGAGGCAATTTATAAAAATCAACAGGCAAAAATACTAGTAAATGGACAAGAAAATAAAGGTATAGAGATAAGAAAAGGAACAAGACAAGGGGGCCCTCTGTCTCCGTTGATATTAATATTGGCTTTGGAAATATTACTAAATAAAATTAGAGAAGACAAAGAACTAAAGGGCACAACAATAAAGAGCCAATCATACAAATGTAGGGCTTTTGCAGACTATATAATTTGTGTTATCGAAGAACCAAACAAAAAACTAAAGAATTGGATGAGGAAGATAAATGCATTTGGTGAGGTAGCAGTACTAAAAATAAACATGAAAAAAATGAAAGCATTACAAAAAATATCCCAAAGAAAAATTAGAGTTGTTAAAAGAAAAATGGAATATACAGATAGTCCCTAAATTAAACTATCTTAACATTATTATTATTACAGCAAAGAATGCTCAACTATTAAAAAATAACTATGGGAAGAAAAGGAAAGAGATCAAACAAGATTTAGAAAAATGGAAAAATTTAAAATTATCTTTTCTGGGAAGGATCGCGAGTATAAAATGAACATACTATCTAAAATGTCTTTCTTATTTCAAAATCTACCCATAATAAGAAATCAAAAAACTTAAAATAATGGAATAAGGACATTAATAAATACATTTGGTAAGGGAAAAAAACTAGAATTAATTTTAAAAATATGACAGACAAAAAAAAAAAGAGGGGAGGACTAGCCTTGCCAGATCTTAATCTATTCTTTGAAGCATGTGCCTTGACATGGACTATGGATTGGATTAAACTAAAAAATGAAAAAAAATACTAAATTTGGAGGGGGTAGACTTGAGAAAGGGGTGACACACGTACGTATGGTACGGAAAAATAAAATCAGAAAACAAATTTGGAAACCATTTTGTTAGATTCGCTATTATAAAAGTGTGGGAAAAATATAAAAACAGGATACGTAATGGAACTCCTATGTGGATCCTCCCCCCCTTGGAAGCCTGCCAACGTAGAGAATTAGGATGGATAATCTTAGAAAGAAATACTAAAAAATGAAGGTGAAGAAATAGTTCTAAAAATGCCACAGGAAAAAATGACATCATACCCAAACATATCATGGTTCCAATATAGACAAATTAAAGAACATTATATTAAAGACAAAGAAGTAGGTTTTACAATGAAAGAAAGCAGCTGGAATAAGATAATGAAATTACGGGGGGGGGGGGGGGGGCTATATCTAAAACGTATCAAAAACTATTGGAATGGAGCACAGAAGAAGAAGTAGTAAAGGAATGTATGATTAAATGGGCGAAAAATATTGGAAGGACAATAGCTATAGTTGAATGTGGAAAAAATTGGAAGAAAAACTGAAATATACGTGCACATCTGATTTAAAAGAGCACTAGATAAAAACGTTCCACAGATGGTACATGACACCACATAAATTAGCGAAATTTTACAAAAACATAAACTCAAATTGTTGAAAATGTTGAGAGGTGGAAGGAACCTTCTACCACATGTGGTGGTCATTCAGAAAGGCAAAAAGTTTTTGGAAGGAAATACAAGAAAACTTACAAAAGATACTAAAAATTAATATTCCACTCAAACCAGAAATATTTTTATTGGGGATAACGGAACCAAAAATGGATAACAACATAGATAAACTCCTCTTTTTATTAACAACCACCACTAGACTATGTTACACAAGAACATGGAGAAAAGATGAACTTCCCAAGATTGATGATTGGAACAAGAAGATTATGGAGATAAAAAACATGGATAGGCTAAGCTATCTATTACAAAAAAATATAAATGGAAAACAGGGAAAGAGACAGATTGGACTTTGATAACAGATTATTTAAGGCAAAAATAATAAATAAATAAATAAACTAATTAACAAATAAATAAATATGTAAATATGTAAATAGACTAAATAGAAATCTCCCACACACCAGTTAGAAAACTACGAAGAAGAAAGGGAGAAATGAAGAAAAGAAGATCTAGAAAGACCCTCATGAGAGGAAACGAGAAAGTCCTCCTCAAAACAGCCCGGAAGCAAGACCAAAAATTCTACAAATTCTACTTTACACACTTTACACCTTTTTTTCTCTTAACGTTCCTTTTCTTTTTCTTTCTTTTCTTTTTCTCTCTTCTCTATTCTTTTTCTCGCTTCTGTTGGTTTTTTCTTTTTTTAAAAAAATCTATCTTTTAACTATATGTATTATTAAAATATTTAATAAAGATTATTTTAAAAAAGAAATCTAGGAGGATGTATAGGATAGCCCTCCTCCTTTATTTCCTTTGGACTCTGTCATGAATCAAAGCCACTAAGGCTGTTTCAGTGCCATACCCTGGCATGAAACCAGATTGAAATGGGTAAAATAATCTGTTTCTTCCAGGAACAACTGCCCAGCCATCCATGCTAAAGCACCTACTTTGACTCAAACTGGGTTATTTACAACAGGGTAGTAATTCTCATATTTTAAACATCTATATGCGACCACTTCCTCAGCTGGTTCGAGGTTTAGGGCTTGAGTGTTACCTGGAAGGCTGACCAGACTCTGTACCCGATTGTTTCCATCAGTGCCTCGAGGCCGTTACTGAATGGCTGCGTGCCAGCAGTTTGAGGGTGAATCCAGCAAAGACGGAGATCCTATGGCTGGGTCAAGCAGGCAGTGGGGATATCCAGCTGCCTACCCTGGATGGCGAGACACTACGCCCATCATCATTGGTAAAGAGTCTGGGAATCCTTTTGGACCCTCTGCTGACGATGGAGGCCCAGGTCTCTGCCGCTAGCAGGACCACCTTTTTTCATCTGCAGCAGGCCAGACAGCTGGCCCCCTACCTGTCCAGGGATGACTTAGCTACAGTGATCCAGGCTACGGTCATCTCAAGACTGGACTACTGTAACGCCCTCTACATTGGCCTTCCTCTGTCGGTGATCAGGAAGCTCAAGCTGGTACAAAACGCAGCTGCTCGGCTTCTTGCGGGAATTCCGATGAGATGCCACATAACACCAATCTTACTACAGCTGCATTGGTTACCAATTGAGCACCGGATCACTTTCAAAGTGATGGTACTCACCTTTAAGGCCTTGCATGGTCTGGGGCTGATGTACCTGAGGGACCGCCTCACCCCCTACCAACCCCAGAGATCCCTCCGTTCTGAGGACCAAGATCTATTGGAAATTTACAGCAGTGGCACCATCACTCTGGAATACTCTGCCACCTGAAGTCCATGCCTTGCGGGATTTATCAGCTTTCCGCAGGGCATGTAAGACATATCTATTTTGACGGGCCTTTGATTTCTGATAGTTTTTAAATTGTTTTAAATTGTTTTTAAATTGTGTTAGATTTTAGCCTGTTCTTGTAAGCCACTCCGAGCCCCAGAGGAGTGGCAGCATATAAGTTCAATAAATAAATAAATAAAATATATCTCTGGGTCTTGGGAGGTGTGATGATATGCCATTGTCCCCCAGGAATAAATTAACTCCCTGCTAGCCAGACATGCATTTGGAGCATTTTTGGCAGCCCATGCCTTATTTTCAGAAGACTATATAGTGCTTCAGTGAGGGCTATGTCTTCAATGTGCTTTGCATTCTGAGTAACCAATTTTGCCTTGTTCTGGAATATATAGGGATCTGCTGCAGCAGTACATTGAAGAGCCTATCTCAGACTTTCCTGTGACTTTATTTAATGCACAGTTACTACTTTAATACATGCTGAAGTTCACATTGGCAAAGTGCATTTTGTTGTCACTGCTGCTTCAAGTCATCTTGAAGCTGTATTAAATGGTCAATGTAGATGGAGCCATAGTAAGGGATTTTCCACTCCCTGAGCCCACCTGGTAAATCTGACCCTGCAAAATTTCATCAGCCAAGAAGGTCATGGGTCAATCTTTCATGTGGAAGGCCAGACTGCTTCAAGCATCTTATCTAGGCTTCATTATGAAAGACATATGTGTGTTAATAAACAAGAGTAGGTATAGTGTTAATTGCTGTAAAACTCCTTAAAATGTGATTTAAATAGATTTTGAAGATTAGATAAGGAAACTCCATTAAAGATAAGGCTGCCACAACTATTATATTTCATAGAATGGTGAAATTAACCAAATGAATCCAATGAAGACACAAAATTAGGAAAAGTTCCCTTGATAATTGGCCTGTATAATATAATGTGAAATTCAAATGTAACATGGGTCTTACCCAATTTAAGTAATTTATAGAACATGCTAGATGGATATGTACTGCAGCAATGTCCAAAATTTTCTTCTTGTAAAAAAGTATTTTATATTTATATTTTTACGATTTATTATGAACATTGAGCCTTCCTGGATGCATAGTAGTGTTAATTGCTACAAAGATTTGTAAATTTATTTAATCAAGTGTAACTAATCTTATATACAAATTAATTTTGCAAAGAAAGTATTTAGGTGACTAAAGAAAGCAATTTGAGCTCGGAATTAACCAGAGATGCTTTTTATTTCATTTTTCTCGATTTCCTTTTTGACAACAGTTTAGTATTTTGAGCCATCTTTTATTACCATCATGTAGTCGCTTGTGTATAGACGCTTCTAGTAAAGCTATCTTGAAACTGAAGAAGAATGCTGTGTGATGATTGAGTCTGTTTATTTTGGAAACCTCACGCTTGCTGTGCTGAGACTGGAGAGTCTAACTCTAACAAAAGGTTATGGGCCCTGACGATCAGATTTATGGATTTATGGATGTGTTGCTGGAGGTTTACCAAGGAGCAGACCTGTAAGCTTGCTGCCGGAGCCGTGAAGTTCAACCCAGTTGACTTGAGAGGCTGACGGCGCATGGGAACTGGAACAGCCTGATCGGAGCAAAGGAAGAGTTTGCTATCCAGTGTAAATTGACGGAGGACTACAGCCCTGCGGTGAGTGACGCGGCTGGGATTTGAAGAAAGATGCACAGCGGGGCGTGCTGAGCCTCATTAAGAAGTCGTAAAGTAAGTGATTGATGCTGGAACGTGTCAAGCCATAAAACCGCCAGAAGCTGTTTTGTTTCAGCTGGGCTTAAATTCAGTGTCCGAAGGTTGCTATGGCTACTTCAAAGTTCCAACCGGCTTTTGAGGATGACAGATGGAATGATGGATACAATGAATCGTCTGTGAAGTATGCAGATCGTCGTCGGTGTTATTTCTACAACAGACGGGGACATTTTAAAAGAGATTGCAAAGAGAGAAAGTTTCAACTCAGAGGAATGGCCCATGGGAGATATGGAGCCAAGAAAAGTTATTGTGAAGATGAGCAGAGAAGCAGCGGCAGAAAGATAAATTCCTATCCTGTGTGGAGGGCAGCTGCAGCCAAAGGAGCGGAACCTTTTAAAAGATCTGCCGGGGCTGATCGGAGATGTTTTAACTGCAATAGAATTGGACATTTGGCACGCAATTGTGTTGAAGGAAGACATCAGTCAAGAGGGGGCCGTGTCCGCGGAGCCAGAGGGGGCTATTATGGAAGAAATAACCCAAGTCAAGCGGAGGAAGCAAGAATAATGGTTGCTGCTGCAGGAGAACTGGACGGCATCAAAAGAGACAGATGGATTTTAGACTCGGGGGCTACACATCATATTACAAACAGTTTGAATCACATGACCAATGTTCAATACACCCAGGGGAGCATGGTAACTATGGTTGATGGATCTTATCGAATGTTTGAAAAATTTGGAACCTGCTATATTCCCTGTATTAATGTTTGTTGGGAAAAAGTTTTGTATGTACCAGAAATGAGAACTAATCTGTTGAGCGTAGCAACTTTGACTGATCATAATTACCATGTAAAGTTCAAGGGAATTTACTGTTATATTTTTGACAAACAAGATGTTTTGATTGGGAAAGGAGTAAAGAAAGATAAAATGTATTTAATGTTTGAAAAATTGAACCAGACAGAGAGCAATGAGAATGTCCAAATACTATGTGTTAAAAATGAAATTCAGCATTACAGGTGCATACATTTACTTCATAGGATAATGGGACATGCTGACATGGAAGTCTTAAAGAAAACTTTGAATCTGTGCCCAGAACATGAGGTTGAAAAATGTTATTTTGATTTAAGTTGTGCGATCTGTAATGAGATAAAACATGAACCAATTAAGTTTTATAAGAAATCCAAGATTAGAGCTGAGAGACTTTTTCAAATAGGGCATATTAGTATTGCAGGACCTTACCAACAAAGTGGTGGAAAATCGAGATTTACTATGTTAAAAGTTGAAAGATTAAGTAAATTTGCATTTGTTTATTTCCTGAAAGATTTGTCTGAGGCAACTGAGAAGCTCAAAAGTTGGTTAAAAATGGTTGAAAATGTTTTTGATGCACAAATGGAAACTTTGTATATTGATAGAGGAGCTGAAGTGTGTAAAGATGAGTTAAAACAATGTGTGCAGTCAGAAGGGATTGAAGTCATTGAAATGAGTCAGCTTAAGAATGAGTAAGGAATTGCAGATAAAAGAATGGAGTATATAAATGAAATGAAAAAATGTTTATTCAAAGACGGCAAGATTTCAAAAAATTATTGGCCGGAAGCAATTCACACAGCTAATTATATAATGAATCGTTTGTGGGATCAGGTGTTGGATGATATTCCTTTTCGTAAATTGTATGGCTATGCACCAAGTTTCAAACACATGAGGATTTTTGGACACTGTGCAAATGTGTTATTATCTGTACATGAGAGGAACCAAAGCAATCGTTTTCGTGAGATGTCTTTTCTTGGCTATTCTAAAAATTGTCTAAATTTTTTAAGTTCACCACAAACAGTTAAATTAGCGGGAGTGGCATATTTTCCAAGATTGAGAGACTGGGAAGACATACACACTAACACAGAGAATTTACATGGTTTGCCTACGAAGAGAGAGGAGAGAACAGTTGCACCAGATGCAGAGGTTGAGCAGAAGCAGAGACAAGAGGTAAAGATTGAGCCAGATACACGTAAAAAGGAAAAGAGTGTTGCCACAGGCACAGAAGTGAAGAGGAAACATGAGTCAGAAACACATACACAGAGAAAGAATGAGAAAATAGCTAAGCAATATGCAGAAGTGATGCTAAAGCTGCAGGAGAAGGCAGAACAAGGTGCACATTCCAAGGAAAGAGAAGTCACACACAAGTCAGAAGCAGAATCACCAAATAGTAGAGGAAAAATGACAAAAACACCTGAAAGAAAGAGTGTGCAAGTTAAACAGGAACCTGAAGAGTTAATAATTGCAAAGCAAGTCAGTGCTATGAGTGAAAGAGATGCAGTGAAATACATGCAGTTTCATAATTTGGCCACCGGGAGCGTAGACACAGTTGCAGTAGGGAAAGACTATATGACGTGGGATGACAGTGAGTTCTAGAATCAGCAAGTACCAGAATGTTCTGAAATGAAATGAATTTGTTATGATTTGGTTTAGAGTATCAAAAATGTAGTAATGCAAAGTATTTGAAACTGTGTTCAACTAAAGGGTAGGTGCCTTTGCTAAAATGCAATGTGTTTTATGTATTGTAGTTTTGCTATGTGTATTGCTAAGACTTTATTATGCATTTATTTCCCCTGTATTGTTGCATTGATGTATTGAGACTAAGAAGTTAAAACATGTGGTGGAAGTTAAAGAGTTTAAAGAGTTATAATTATTATGAAATGATTATGAAATGCAATGGTTATTAAAGTATTGAGGTAATGAAGTATAGTAGTTATAATGAAGAAATGGTGTATTAAGAAGAAATGTAAGAATGATATGTATGAAGAAATAATATGTAATAAGAAGTAATGAAGAAAAGTAAATGTGTGTATTGGAGAGATTATAGAATCACAGAGATACATTATGAAATGAAGAGCAGTAATTATATGGATTTAATAT
Organism: Anolis sagrei; assembly: GCF_037176765.1. Taxonomy (NCBI): domain Eukaryota; kingdom Metazoa; phylum Chordata; class Lepidosauria; order Squamata; family Anolidae; genus Anolis; species Anolis sagrei. The sequence goes on from NC_090022.1 coordinate 97,330,418, forward strand.
GTAGAAGAAATGCAGAAATGTATGGAGATACGATTGTATGTACTAAGACATTATAAGTTTGCAGAAATGTGTTATGTAATGAGAAGAAGTTATTGTGTGTATAAAAGTTACAATGAAGCAAAGCAGAGATATATGGAAGAATTATTATATGTGTTTAAGATGCAATAGAAACAAACAGAGGTAATTGTATGTAATGGAAATGTTATCAGATTGCAAAGAAGTTAAGAGAAGTTAAGAGAAACAAATGTATGATGAAGTTATTATATAAATTAAGAATAGTAGACAAATGTTTAAGAGTGAAGTTAAAGAGTAAGAATAAGTGAATATTGAAGTTGTAAGTTAAGTTAAGTTAAGATGTTACTATTATGCAAACCACATGCATGTATTAGAGTTATTGTACCACATTGAAAAAAGAGGGGGAATTGTCAGAATAGTTGTAGCTATTTCACATATATGTTTTTCAATGTGTTAGTATTAGCATTGCAATGTGTTAGTATTGTATTTTAAAGATGGATTCAGTTATGTTCAGCTGTGTGCTAGAATTGTAGTCATTAGGGGCAGTGAGAGTAAAAATCCTTGAGACAGAGATAACAGAAATTCCTTTGCCCAGAGAAGAAAAAAGGAGTGAACCAAACCGGATGGGCAGGATGTTTTCTTTCTGTGTGTTTAGTCTTGTACTGTGTTAGTCGCCATCTTTTATTACCATCATGTAGTCGCTTGTGTATAGACGCTTCTAGTAAAGCTATCTTGAAACTGAAGAAGAATGCTGTGTGATGATTGAGTCTGTTTATTTTGGAAACCTCACGATTGCTGTGCTGAGACTAGAGAGTCTAACTCTGACATAGAAGTGTTAATTGCTACAAAGATTTGTAAATTTATTTAATCAAGTGTAACTAATCTTATATACAAATTAATTTTGCAAAGAAAGTATTTAAGTGACTAAAGAAAGCAATTTGAGCTCGGAATTAACCAGAGATGCTTTTTATTTCATTTTTCTCGATTTCTTTTTTGACAACAGTTTAGTATTTTGAGCTCTATTCCAAAGAGAACTAGGAGGAGTGTTTGCCCAGCACTAACTCAAATATATACACAAGAACAGTGGATTCATTGAAATCAGTAATTGAGTAATAACTGAATTCAAGTTAGAAAGAATCCCCTGTAGATCTAGTGTGTCAAATATTGAAGGCTTAAATTTTCAATATTGTTGGTGATATAATGCAGAGGTTCCCAAACTTTTCAGAAAAAGAATACTCAGCACCCCCTTCTTTAAGCAAAGAAACAGAAAGATGCAGTGACAAATTTGCATTCCTTTATGTATCTATATTTTTACCTATCTAAATGGTAAAGAAAAACAATATATAAATAAGATACCTTGAAGCTTAAGATTATAAAATTATTTATTAAAATCTATCTATTTGGAGTTGCACTTCAAAAATGTAACTTAAGAACAAACCTACGGAACCTATCTTGTTCGTAACTTTGGGGCTGCCTGTACTCTCTCTCAGTGCAAACCTTTTATTCCTCTTCACCCTTGAGGGGATACCCTCGGGCTTTTTGGAAATGCTCTAATTTTGAGGCAAATGCTGTTGCCATTTCTTCTTCAATGGAGGCTGGTGAATCAATCCAGGGGACCTCATCAATTTGATGAGGTCCTTAGATGGATCTAGGAGCACCCTTCCAGATCCCCCTTGGCATTTGGACCCCAAAGCAGAACATGAAAAAAAGATGACCACAAAGGATTGGCTTCCTAGGAGAAATCAGGACTATCCTGGAAGCCCATGCCCTGTGCGGGAATATTAGAGGCCTCCAAAGCCAGAGAAAGAAACCTCTTTCTTACCAGAACACCTAAGAGTTTGTCTGCCTGAGGGGCTCCAGAGGGTGCCTTGGATCCAATGAGGTTCTGCCACACTATCTTGGGCCTCTGCATGCCTTCAAGGTGAAGGAGTAGGGCCAGGGAAGCATGTGATAACCCTCCCTCCTAAGAGAAGGATCAGGCTGGTTTTCTTTTGAAAACGTTCCATTTCTACTTTGGGTTCCATGGCTGAAGGTATTTACCTCGTTGCCAAGGATACCCAATGGTTCCTAAGTAGACCAGAAGTATATGTAGCCATTTTCTCCAACCATTGCCTACCTGGACTCATTCATAGACAGATGGGCTTCGCAGCAGATCCAGCTGGATACCACCCCCCCCCCCCCGCTGCTCCTCTGGCCAGAGCTTCTTGACACGTCTCTTTCAGGGTGGTCCTCGCCATACAGTTCAGGGTAAGGAGCCACACTCTTTTGGCATTAGAAGGGGGCATCTTGGGGAAGCTTTTTCCAGTCCATTCCCTGGCATTGAGAGGTCTCTCCTTGTCTCCCACTTTTTAAAGGAGGTCAGGAAGAGCACTGTTTTCCCTCATGAGCAGCGGACGTGAAAGGGAAATTCCTGTAGCTCCTCCAAGATAAGCCCTACAGAACTGGTCATTCCCTTCCAAGGTTCCCTACACCTACACCTCAATACAGGGGTCTTTCCCTCTCCCCCCCCCCTCCAATCTAAGGAAGCCCTGGTCCCAAGAGAGAAGGCTGGGGTCCTCCGTGTGAATTGTGGTATTTGCTTTTTCCCTTTGCCACCAACTCTCAGGAGGGTCCTTTGCTGGTTGGTGGTCCCAATCCCAATGGAAGGGGTAGATATGCAGATTGAGTCATAGGTGGGCATTGTGAGGTAAAGATTAAATTTGCATGTGGGTGGTGATTGACTGGGGAGGAAAGGGGGGGAGGAAAGGAAGGGAGGGGGGCTTGGTTGGTAGGGATTTATATGCAGATGGGGTTTATGAGAGGGAGAGGGAATATGCACATAGGTGGGGATCGGCTGGAGAAGACAGGGGCTCTTCTAGCCATTTCTCAAGACACTCTTAATTCTTGACACACTTCCTTCTGACAGTCCTGTGGCCCTCATTCGAGCAGAGGTTTGTTTGTCTTCTGTTCAATCTCACATTCATTCAGTTTTATATACATATTGCAAACGTTTTAAAGATTCTGCAGTTAGGGAATTTCCTTAACTATATTTTGAAGAGCTGTCAAACTTCAAAGTTAACAAAGAGTCCAAGATATCAGAAGATGTTGCAATCATATCCTACTCCTCTTGACAATTTCTCTATTTTGAACTCAAAAGAGAAGCTTCATTAATACCTACATTTATAACCACGGCACACAATTTGCCACATTATTTGCTCTTCTGCACATCATATTCAGAACCAAAAAACAAGATCCAAATTGTTGGGATCTAGTTTAATAATGTGTCAGAAAAGATTTTCTAATCACTTGTGTGATACCATTTCTATGATAACTCACCAGGCTTTTCTTTTCACTCTGTCAGCAATGAAAATACGGGCTAAATTTATTACTGATATTGCAGTTGATTGCTATGGAACTGCTCTTAGCTAATTGGATTTCATGTAATCTCAATTGTAATATTGTGGCTTATATTTGATGTGTTATAATGTATTTTAATGGTATTGTATTTACTGTCAGGAAGTTCTTCCTAACATCTACATGGAATCTTTTTTGCTATAATTTGAATTCATTGCTTTATGTTCTGGTTTCCATGGTATCAGAAAACAAGTCTGCCCCCTTTTCAATGTGATCTCCTTTCAAATATTTAAACATGGCTTTCATGTCTTTTCCCAAACACACCCAGCTCCCTAAGTCACTCCGCATAGGGTTTGGCTTCCAAACCTTTTGATCATTTTGGTCACTCTTCTCTGGACATGTTTCACTAAGTCAATTGATTGGCTTCCTCTTCTTGTTCTCTGCAAATCTCTGATGCACCTCTGAATGGCCCCTCCCTCTTCTCCCTCCCTCTGCCAATCACCACAGATGCAAATTCTCTCTCCACTCCACAATCCACTCAATCAGCATATAAATAATCAGTTAGCACTAGTTACCCTCCTGGTAGTGGCCAGTTTCAAGGACCAATTCCTTGCCTAGGACCATACAGGTGGCAAGAATGGATACTCTCATGTTCGCCCATGGGTTTTGTGGAACATCATCCTGGTCACCATGAAGGAAGACCAGGACAACTGGTAGGCCCTCAACCTCATCCAAGGGCTTTTAATGCCTCCAGTTCTCATGATTTGTGGTCTTATCTTGCCCTGGGTGCCAAGGAGCACTCCCACTGAAACCAAACCATGAAAATGATGATGTTTATTTTATGCTATGTTATGTTTTTGTTTTTTAAATGTTGTTTGCCGCTTTCAGTTCTGATCCAAGAGAAAAGTGGGATAGAAATAAATAAATAAATAATAAGATGATTCCCATCTTGAGGGTTAAGGACAAGGGCTCTTTCCAATCCCTGAAGAGGGTCAGTTGGATTTCCAGACCTTTTGAAGGTTCAGATGAGTGACTCAAAATCTCCACTGAACAAATATATTTTAATGTCATTTTTCTGCAGGGAAACAGTGAGGATCATCAGGACTCCATTGAAGAGAATGGCTCAGGTGGCCATTCATTGGCCAGAGCTCTAAAAAGATGCTCAAAAATCACAGCATCTGAGGGAATATATTAAGGAGCCTAGGACCGGAAATAGGTACAGGAGCAAAGCCCAGCATGAATTCTCTGGCTGAGTTTCCTCATTGGGGTGGGGGGGGGAGCTCTCTTGTCTTTCATGATGCTCCTCAGCTCATTCTCCTCCATGGTGGCTCCCATGATGGAGCTCCAGTGTTCCAGCAGAGAGAAGAGCCACTGGAGCATTTGACCAGGGTGGTGGCCTCCTACAATCAGGTGAGAAGTGTTGATCAACCTGGTTTCAAGTTTGCGTACTGCACACCAATCAGTGCCCAGACTCCACAGAGAAGATCTAGAGGCTGCTGACAGCCTGGCTTCCACATCCCAGTCCTACTGTTCACCATCTGAGCAGACAGGATCTTCTCCAGCTTTGCAAGACCTACAGGGCAGTATGTCTTCTCCATTTGTCTTTTCTCCCTCTGAAGAAGCCTTTCTAATGATAGTTTAATAATGGAAATTATATGGATACTACAGGAGCAATCAAGGATGAAAAGGGCAAGGTAGCTAGAGAGTAATCAAGATAGGACAGTGGTAGAATTTCTGTCAATAAGGTGGCCAGAAATCCTTCATAGGTTAGTTCTGGCACATGGACCATTGGCTCCCTGACCATATTTCTGGAGAATTCAAACAACCACCATAGATTGACAGGATAATGTATCACTGAGAGGCTCCCAGCTCCAATACAATACTGGAAATGGAACAAGCTTGGCAAGAAGGACCTAAGTCACTGGACTAAGAAGAAGAGATTGCAAGTGAAGCAAACACACACACATATATATATCCTCCTCCTGCATTAATAGACAAGGTGTGCAAATACAAGCAAGTGTGACTCCCAATACAACATTAGAATTTTATCCTGAACTATAGAAGCACTGGTCTAGCAGGATTTTTTTTTTTTTTTTTTGCTAAAGGGGGCTGGTAAATTAACTCAAGGTTACAGCATAATTAGCTCAATGTGGCTTTTGTGAAACATTAAAGCCTTCAGTAATAACCATGGATGCACTGTAGTTTATGACAAACTCAGGAAAATAAGATTTCCAACTATGCATGGTTCTCTGTCCATATTGCACAAAAATAATTTTTACTTTCTGATAAGTAAATGGAAGACACTCTAGGAAGGTCAAATAGTGCACAGTCATCTTATTACATAAATTCAGGTAGAAGGTGGGCACTGATAGTGTTCTTTCTTTGGTTTAAAAAACACAAGTCTTGGAATGCATTTATATTCTGAATGCTCCCTAGCCTGAAAGCCTGAGTTACCTTGGTTCACCAAGTCACAAATGCACTAATAAGCAAAAGCTGTTCAGGAACATCTGTTTGAAAAGCTTCAGGCATGCAGTTTCTAAGCAAATGATAAAAACATCCAAGCTACTGAGGCTTGAAGACTTGCTGGTTCTTGAATTGCAATGGGAAAAGTAAGGCCATGGGTTCCAAGCACCATATGAAGCCTTGTCACAAAATTCACAAAAAACATTGTTCTTATAAAGCAATATTTTGAACTACGCACTGTATGTTTCTTTTATGTTTTCTCTTGCCATTGTATTGTCTGTTACTAAAAGCCCACAAAACCGCTTTATACCAGGGCAGATTACTGACCCTTCTAGCTCACAGTTTTCAACTTTGGCTGGCAGGAACTCCCTGGGTTGATGAGCTATCTGGAAGTTCAGCTTAGAAACATTATTTTTAAAACTGTTTTCTTTTGTTTTGCTCATTTACTGGTCTGGTGACTGTGCGTTCTCTTAGGATGGGGTCAAAGAAGGCTTCCAAAAGTGTAAAACAAAACTAAATTAAAATGTCATTGTACAAAAGGTAAAGAAAAAGTTAAATAGCAACAATCCAATTTTTAAAAAAATTAAAAGAAAGAAATAGTTTTATATATTTGAAACATGATTAAAATGTTAAAATACATGTGAACCATCACAATAAAAGATTTAAAGAAAATAAAATTAATAAAAGGAAAGGTAAAATATTTAGTGTTATTTATTGAACTGAAACCCTACTTTTTCCCCAGGATGGGTTTCAAGACACTTCTCCTTATTTATTTTTTTAACATATTTATTATGATATAAACATAAATCAGCTAACCATATTCCAAGTGTTACAAGCATAAATCCAGAGTAATTCAACCGGTCTTCTCTTCATTTAAAACAATTTAAAATCCTATTTTACAAAAGTTTACAAAAGTTTAAAAAAAACATTTGAATTAGAAATAACAGATAAAAATGAAATAAAATAGAGTACACCACTTCACACATACTACAGCTATATCATTTACAATGTGAAGGCCTGCTTGTGAAGGTGGTGGGGCCAAAAGAAAACTCTTCCCTGCAGAACTTAAAACTCATGTTGGCTTGACTAGAAAGATGTGGTATTTCAAATAGTTTGGATTCAAGGACCTTATCCCACCTCCATCCCCATCCCACCCCACTTTTAAAACAGTTATAATCCATTTAGGCAATGGAAAGTAATGGCATCCATTCCACTACACAAGGGGACTTCCTGTCTGCACCTGTTCAATATTCAATATTCAAATGTTAAGAACAATCTCAAAAAGGGAGGGAGGGGAAGATGGTCTGGGATTATCTCAGGAGCTTAGGATCCATGATACTCCATTTCTAAAGTTCCAAAAACACATGGGATAGTATTTTTTATCTAAGTTTGTTCATGAGTTTTAGATGTTTGTTCCTGATTGGGCGGTTTCTAAAAAGAAAGTGGCAGTTGAGTAGAATGCGAAAACTTTGTTTGTGTGCCAGAAACTTTATGAAATGTGTGGAAGGCACATTTTCTCTGGCCAGGACAAAAGAACTGAACTTTTGTGGTAATCTGCTTAATCAAATCTGTTACAAGATATGCATGTATAGGTTAAGTTTTTGCAAGGATCATCTCCTGTGTGGATGTGTGCTGAGGAAGAACACCTGGACAATTAAGCAATTAAGATTGAACCACTCCCTGCATGGAGTATATCATGAGGAGTGCTTCATGGTGGATTCAGATTATGTTGTTCCATGATTGTAGGACTTGTATCATGAACTTACTACAGGACTTGCTAAAGTTCTGGACTATTTACTACAAAGCTCCTTGCACCATTGAAGAAGCAGAGAATGCATGATTTTTAATGCATTGGACTTTGTGTGAGTTATTTTCTGCAATGGACTGAATTATTTTCAAGGCTAGATATTTTATAAAAGCTGCTTATTTAACTCTGTTACTCAAGAGTAAATTTTGTTTTTCCTTTTACTCTGACTCTGTGATTCAACAGAGGGCTGGGGCTGGAAAGACTGCTGAGTAGCTTCTGCATAGACTGATAAACTGCAACAAATTCTCCACATCTCTGCATTTTGCGGGCGGGCGGGCGGGCGGGCGGGCGGGCGGGGGGGGGGGGTTTAAAAAAATGCTGGTTTCCAGCAGAAGTTCTGCAGCAGCCATCTTGGGAGCCTCTAAATCTTGCAACAATGCATCTAATCTGGACAACAGAGGCAGAAATCCCAGGACCAACAGGTCTGAATGTGGACTTCTCCTGAAGTCCCGGGATTGTTTTGCCCCTCACTAAATCACATGATTAAGTGCTGTCTGGAAGCGCTCTAAGGAGTAGGAAATAGGAACTTGGACATTTTAAAAGTGGGACAACAGAGGACAAATCAGAACTGACCTTGCTAAATTGGCATGGTTGGTATTTTGTCGCTACCATAGTTGAGTTAAATATAATTTCCAAAACTTTAGGCAGGCCCACTGACAAGACCAAAAAAAAAAAAAAAGATCTCTCCCAACTCCCTCATTTTTATGATTTGTGAATCAACAGTAAAATGGCAGCACCATTTGAGAAATTACTCAGTTTTTAAAAAAAAATTAATAGTAGAATGTCTGACATATTAGGCTGACTTTGCTTCCATATTACACTCCAAAGTGGATAAATTCAGGCAGGACAGGTTGCATAAATATCTGAACACTACAACAAATACATTTTTGATAGCTCTTCAGATATTGTTGCACTGAGATTCCCATTATCTCTGACAGCATATATAATGTTCAAGTATGAGAGGAATTGTACTCCAGCTGTTTCTAGACTGGTTGTCCTCAATCTGTGGGTCCCCAGGTGTTTTGGCCTACAACTCCCAGAAAGCTCAGCCAGTTTACCAGCTGTTAGGATTTCTGGGTGTTGAAAGCCATAAACATCTGGGAACCCACAGGTTGAGAAACACTGTTCTAGAGTGTTGTGTATATATTACTCCTATGTCTCCTTCAGTCCCCAATATAAATCAACATCATGATAATAGTAAAGGTAAAGGTTTTCCCTTGACATTAATTCCAGTCATGTCTGACTCTGGGGGTTGGTGCTCATCTCCATTTCTTCCCGCCGGAGTGATACCTATTGATCTACTCACATTTGCATGTTTTCAAACTGCTAGGTTGGCTAACAGCAGGAGCTCACGCCGCTCCCCGGATTCGAACCGGTGACCTTTCAGACAGCAAGTTCAGCAGCTCATCACTTTAACCCACTGCACCACAGGGGCTGTGTGTCCTGGTAATACACAGCCCTAAATGCATTTCCTAAATACTCGTATTCAGATTAACTGCAATTAATTTGGAAAGACCAAATATTGGGGATAATGGATGGATCACGATCTGTTAGGATGGCAACCCATCAGGGGAAGCAGAGTTTGAGAGTATTCCTTGAGTTTGTTTGATGCTTTAGGCAGGCAAAGATTCAAGCGGACTTATTTTAGAATAACATTGTTTGTTTACTTATAACTTCAGGCACATTTCTTTTGAGGGTTAAAATACTTCAAAATGTTTGAGAGAGTTTGTATCTTAAAACATAAACTTTAACAGTTTCTTTATGAACTATATTGCTCTACACAGTTCTCTTCAATAAGAGTTCACTTTCAAAGAAAACTCGAGCCTCAACAATTTACCAGCCTCTAAGATTAGTTTCTGCACACTCAAACTGACTCAAAGCTCAACAGACATTCTCTAACAGGCTCAAAGTTCAACTGACTTCTTTAACTGTCATGCCTTTGCTCTCCCCCTGGTGAAATCAGAAGACAACACTACAGAAGTGAGGTGTCACTGTCACTGAGCCAGATACGTCACCTTCAACTCCTCCTACTGACTTAGGTACATAGAGACAAGGTAACTGCAAACTACAAATAGATATATACTTCACTATGCAAAATGACATACTAATAAAACATTACTACAAAACAAACAAACATCACATAGAGGAAGCTTGAGAAGGTTGCTTCCTCCAACAGTCAATATGTGTTTTTGATCTCTTTGTATTTACACCACAACTGCAATATACAATACCATATGACTTGACAATGTCACAAAAACAGATTCTGGAAGAGAAAAAAATATTACAACACAGCAGGTCTCAAAATAATATTTGTTTTCAGTTAGTTTCATTTACCTCTGCTCTTATTTACTACTTTTGGGGAGGGGAAAAGAACTCTTTAGCAAAAATATGCTTTTTGACCTTGAGTGACTTAGCAGAAGCTGGGACATTTGTCATGTTTCCTGTTCCTTCTTAATTTCTATAGCCCTGCTCCACTCATTTGGGAAACATGAAAAAATACAATTCCTCCAAGTTATTTTCAAACTCTCTGTGAGATATGGTATGATTGAAATTCTATAATGCCACTGTTTAGGTTATTGAAAACAGAAAACTGTCAGCTCTGGCATTATGGATGAAATGCTCTAAGCTGGCAGAGTTCAGCACTTCAGTTGCTTTTCTTTGTGCCTATTTATTTCCTGGCTTGTAATCCACAAACACACTAATATTTAGAGCTGGAAAGCTCAAACATACACAAACACAGAGTAATACATGGTGTTTGATGTTTACATTTGTAAATCTTTAATGCTCCGATTCAGCAGATTTAATTAGAAGGAATAAAGGGATGGTTGCTAATTTGGATTTCACCTTTGCTTATTTATAAATATTCATTACATGTACACTAATGCCAAATGCAAGAGCAATGAACTCCTGTGTCGAAAGAAAGCAGGGACATACTTGGGGCTCAGGGGGTATATGGGTTTTTTGTTTTTTTTGTTTTTGTTTTTTTGAGGATTGCAACTCCCAGAATCCCCCAGTCATCCTGTTCACTCTGCAAAAGGTATAGTCCAAATATCTAAGTGGGAGAAGAGGATGGGAAATCTATTTCTATTTGATTATCATATGATAATTATGACTGTTCTATTATACACCAGGTGGTAATGTATACTACATTAACTGCCATGGCTTCAGCCTGGGATTTGTAGTTAGTTGAGGTACCCTGCTGTCCTTTGAAAATTAGAAATACTTCACCAAATGCCAGATCCCAGGATTCTGTAGAAGAGGAAAGAGGACAATGCCTTATACCCTGACACCTTATTTGTCCATTTTGCCTATTACTATCTAATTTTTAGACAACATATTTATATTCTTCTTTGATCGGACCTTGCAGGACTATATTGATAAGATGAAATATGTCCAAATTGATAAGGTGGAATGTGTGCAGGACTATACTGATATGGTGATATGGTACAGAACTATATTGATAAGGTGAAATGTGATAAGGTGGAATGTGTCCAAAGGAGGCCATTCAAAATGGCAAAAAGTCTGGAAACCAAACCCTGTGAGGAATGGCTTTGGGTAAATTTAGCTTGGAGAAGAGAAGATGAGAAGTGACATGATACCACCTGTAAATATCTTAAGGGATGTTATGTAGAACTAGGATTGACTTGTTTTTTGTTGTTCCAATGATTAGGACTCATCTACTCTGGCCACTTAATGTGGCTGGCCCCATACATTCCAGATGGTGCAGATGGTCCAATCAGGCTGAGACTATCTGTCCCTAACCCCATTACCACAGCCGCATGGCTGCAGAATGCCATGAGATCTCTCGAATGTCATGGCACCCCATGCTGAAACCAGCAAATGTGTCCACTAGGGAGAAAGAGGGAACATGTGGACACTTCTGCTGATCATGGAGCTTCACTGTCATATGGCAGAAAGAACAGTATCAATACAGCCCCCATTTTTCATGCACTGATGAGTGCAGAGAAAAGGGGATGGCAACAGTGGCCCATGTGGACAATGGACTGACCCACATCAGACTTCATCTCACTGTCTATACTGCGCTGAACCCATGGAAACTCTGGAGTTTTGGTCAAATTCTGGCACATCCCTTGATTCTTCTTTCACACCCTTCCTCTCTCTTCATATATACTTACTTACTTACTTACTTACTTAGGTGATCCCTAGTAGTCCGAGGATGATGGTCCTCCAAGTTTGGTGTCCTGACGGTGGGTCCGTAGGTGACTGTGGAGCCCTATTCTTGATCTGCATCTTCTCCCGCATCAGTTTCCAGGTGGAAGGCGATCCCGGTTGGCTTGACGCGCTTTCCTCTTGGAACATTTCTCTCTTTCGCCCTCCATTCATGCCTCTTGAAATTCTGCAGCACTGCTGGTCACAGCTGACCTCCAACTGGAGCGCTCAAGGACCAGGGCTTCCCAGTTCTCAGTGTCTATGCCAGAGTTTTTAAGGTTGGCTTTGAACCCATCTTTAAATCTCTTTTCCTGTCCTTCAACATTCTGTTTTCCATTCTTGAGTTTGGAATAGAGCAACTGCTTTGGGAGACGGTGGTCGGGCATCCGGACAACATAGCCAGTCCAGCTGAGTTGATGACGGAGGACCATCGCTTCATTGCTGGTGATCTTTGCTTCTTCCAGCACGCTGACATTTGTTTGCTTGTCTTCCCAAGAGATTTGCAGGATTTTTCGGAGGCAGCACTGATGGAATCATTCTAGGCATTGCAAGTGACGTCTGTAGACTGTCCAAGTCTCGCAGGTGTATAGCAGGATTGGGAGGACAATAGCTTTATAAACAAGCACCTTGGTATCCCTATGGATGTCCCGGTCCTCAAACACTCTCTGCTTCATTTGGAAAAATGCTGCACTTGTAGAGCTCAGGCAGTGTTGAATTTCAGTGTCAATATTGACTTTTGTGGAGAGGTGGCTGCCTCTCCACAAAAGTAGTGGAAACGGTCAACATTTTCTAATGTTACACCATTAAGCTGTATTTCTGGCATTGGAGAGGGATTGGCCGGTGACTGCTGGAACAGCACATTGGTTTTCTCAATGTTTAATGACAATCCGAGCTTCTCGTATGGTTCTGCGAAGGTGTTTAGAGTGGCTTGTAGGTCTTTTTCTGAATGCGCACAGATGATGTTGTCATCAGCATACTGGAGTTCTATAACAAATGTTGTTGTAACCTTGGTTTTGGCTTTCAGTCTGCTGAGGTTAAATAGCTTGTCATCTGTTCGATAGATGATTTCCACTCCGGTGGGAAGCTTCCCATCAACAAGGTGAAGTATTTTATAGTGATGAAGATGGAAAATAAGGTTGGGGCAATAACACATCCCTGTTTGACACTTGATTCCACCTTAAATGGGTCACTTTGGGAGCCATTGCTGTCCAAGACTGTTGCCATCATGTCATCATGGAGGAGCCGCAGGATGCTCACAAATTTGTTAGGGCACTCGATTTTTTGGAGGTTGGTCCAGAGAGCACTGCGATTCAGTGTCGAATACCTTTGCAAGATCAATGAATGCCATGTACAGTGGTTGATTTTGTTCCCTGCATTTTTCTTGGAGCTGTTGTGCAGTGAAGATCATGTCCACTGTTCCTCTGGAGGGGCAGAAGCTGTTCTGGGATTCTCCCGCAGTGAAGGCATCGGTTTCTTCTGAGAGTGGTAGAAGGCGGTTTGCAAGGATTCTTGCAAGGATTTTCCCAGGAGAGGTTAGAAGGGAGATACCTCGATAGTTTTTGCAGTCTGTTCTTTCCCCTTTTTTTGAAGAGGGTGATGATAGTGGCATCCTTGAAATCTGCTGGGATTTTCCCGGTCACCCACACTTTTTCTATGAGCTGGTGGAGTTGTTGTGTCAGCTCAGGTCCTCCCTCTTTAAAGATTTCAGCAGGGATCCCATCAGGTCCTCTGGCTTTGATATTTTTTTGTTGGCTGATGGCATTGCTGACTTATTCCAAACTAGGCAGTGCTGCAAGCTCATCCCTGGTTTGGTTTGGCAACAACAAACCACATATACACAAACATATATGTGTGTGTGTGTGTGTGTGTGTGTGTATATATATATATATATATATATATATATAAGAATGACAGAGCTTTTATAAAATTTATAGATCGGTTTCTTTATCTCCTTCTCTTGTGTATATACTTTTTCTCCTTCCCTCAATCTTGTCACATAGGCTGCTTCTCTTCTTTTCCTTAATATATTTACCAGCCATCTGCCTGGTTTGTTTGCATTCAAAAAATAGTCTTGCTTCATATACTTCAGTTGTTTTGCTCTCTCTTCCATTTCCAAATATTCTCTTTGTTTATGTAGAAGTTCCAAATTCTCTTTTGCTTCTTTTTTTGGGGTATATCTTTTATCTGGTTTCTTGTTTACCAATTTCCTCAATTATTTCCCCCAATTTCTGCAGTTTTATCTTATTTTTATTGCCTTTTGTTGTATGAAATTACCCTTCCTCACTACTTTACTCGCGTCTCATAATGTATAGAGATGTGCTTCTTAATTATCATTTATCTCAAAGTATTGTTTTAATATTTTCCTTTTTTTTCTACATCTTTCTTCAAAAGGTTTTCATCCAATCTCCATCTGCTAATTTTCTTTATGTATATATATATAATTCCTTCAGGCAGTGGTCTGAATCCCTCCTTGGTAATATCACACTTCTGAAACCTGATACTGAAAATCTGTTTATCCATCCTTCCTTCACTATTCTCCATGCTGATGCTGCATTTAAAAAAGCATCCAGCTAAATAGAGAGAATCTGAATCTAACAATAGAGCTGGGCAGGTGTAAAAAGACTTTGTAAAAAGAAGCTTATTTCATAGAATCATAGAATAATAGATTTGGAAGAGGCCACATGGGCCATTCTTTGTCAGAGGTTTTATTAATGGAAGTATATCTATATTGAGCACTTCCTAACTTATGAGGTATTGTTCCAAATTAAGCGCAACCATCATCAACATCAATGTCATAATCATCACCCGCCATCACCATGATTCCAAAACTGTCGGATATATTTCATGTGCAGGTGCTGAATACTTTATTCAAGCAGATCTTTTGTCTGACCTTGAAGACTGCAGGCAAAAAAGAAAGTTATGTAAGCAGTGACAGCTAAAATTAAGCAAACGTTAAATAAGCAGCCATAAAGCCTGACAGAAGAGAAGAAAAGAGTTTGCTGTTGTCATCACAGTCTTCTTTCATAGAAAGAAAATCCTATGCCAGGGGAGCTGCTTGTTGCAAAGCCAGCATTAGAAATACAAGACATTATGTATATACCTGCCATCATGATTACCAGGCTTTTTCAAAATTTAGGATGCTAAGAGAACACTTGAAGTCTTGCTCAAATCACGCACAAGCTAGCATTGCAACAGAAAAGCTTTAGTTAGGGTACTTAAATGGACTGATTGCATCTCTGTGATCAGAATTATTTGTTCAAAGCTGATCTTCCTAGATTTCAACAGCAAGCTGCATGTGATAATTTGCCCCATACAGTGGCAGTCTTGCAGAAAGTGAAACAAATGAATTAGGAATTTTTTAAAACAGATTTAAGGAATTCATCTAGTTTTTTATAAAAAAAGAGATATTAAAATTAAAGCCTTTGTGATTATCCTTGTATTAATTATTAGAACATTTGTGAGGGCAACCTGACTCATAAATAAAGATGTAGCTTCAGGAAGGCTGAATTGTATCATATGCAGCTGGCTTTATTTATGAGTTAGGCAGCCAGTCATGTGCATGGTAAGAGAAGATATAATTCAGAAGGGAAGAAGATATAATTCAGATATAATTCAGAAGGGAAGCTCAGGGTCACCAAGAGAGTGTAGGGATGTGGGGCTATTCCACATGGGTGACTCAATTTGCACTCCTTTTTTACAAATATTTCATTGTGACTGCTAGAAAGAAACTTGATTTTCTCTGTCAATTTATTGGTAAAACATTTTTGTCTTAAGAAGAGCTACTTCACAACTCAGAATGAAAAACAAGCATTGGTCAGAGTGGCCAGGTACATGCCACCACAAAGGAGAGCTTTTGTCATCAAAAGTGAGGGGATAAATCTGCATAACATATGCACATGTGCAACTCTTGCAAATATCTAGTATCCAACTCTAATTGTTAAGCCATTATTCATGGGTAAATGGTCTACTTGCAAGTAAACCTAGTTTACTTAAAATTGGGAGGAAATTTGGAAAAATTGAGTGGCAGGACTGTTGCTGTTCTTGTTGCAGATAGTTACCTGTATTATTTCAAAGACAGGATGTGTGTGGTGGGAGGGGGTGACTACCATGCCATCCTGAAAATATCCAGAGGTTTAGATGTGAAGAAAATCCAGCAATATCAAGGAACTCAGTGTAGAGACAACAAAGAATCCTACTTAAAACTCTGGAGACTCATTGATGCCAACCCGAATAGAGAACTCTGAGGTGAATGGATCAAAGTTCTAGCTTAGTATAAGACAGTATTCCTTCAGGTGGAAGTGGAGTCCAAGAACCAAAAACATGAATGCATGGAAGTAAGACAAGAGTATGGTAACAAGTTTGCAAGAAATGAATACTTTTGAAGGAGGTGGCCCCATATCTAAAGTTAAAGATACTTGAAGATTTCACATGGAATGCTAATAGCCCCATGGTACTAGATGGTGCAATACCCAAACAGATGTTGATCTGTACAAAAAAAAACTTTCATAGGGGAAATACATAAATATGTATATCAATGTATCCACAAGGCATGAATTGTTGAAAATTCATTCATTTCTATCTCTGCTGACAGTAACAGTTAGTCCAGACGAATGGAGACTGAATTGTACTTCTCTTTGAGCAATTCATTTTACAATTGCAGGTAAAAAGAGTTTTTTAAAAAGAAAGAAATATCATTGGTTTAAAAAGTGCAAAAACTAAGTGAAGCAAGATAAAAACAAATCAAAAAGCAGATTTCGCTTATCCTGAGTTAGAAAGTCAATCTTTATATATTATGATTTATAATTTATGACAACACTGAATTAAAAATACCCAAGAAGGCACCCACCTATACATCAGGCATGATAAATCAAGCTGCTGCTAGTGCGTGGCACAATATATTGGGGGGGGGGGGGGATCAGTTGCTGGTTGGCTAACCTTCTGTATCAAATTTAAATGGGGGTATTTGTAAAATTCAAAAGTGAATGCATAGTAGATATTGGATTTTTGATTGTGCCAGTATCTACTATGAATTCACTTTTCACATCGTCACTTTTCACACTTTCCATATCATTGCACAAGCAATGATACATTAATGAATCATAAAGTGAGCAATGATGACAACCCAGGTGCTCAAGATTTTCAGGACTTTGGCTCAGTCACCAGTCAAAATGGAAATTGTAGTATAGAAATCTAAAGAAGATTACGTCTTAAAAGCTCAGCGATGAAGAAACTAGGTAAGATTCTCAATTATAAAGATATATCATTGCATTGCAGAGATAGCATCCACACCCTAGTATTTCTGATTTCTATATATTGATGTGAAAGCTAGGCAGTGAAGAAAGCAGACAGAAATTAAAAAAACAACACATTTGAAATATGGTGCTGGAAAAGGGTTTGACAGATACCATGGACCACATAAATGGGTTATAGAGTGAATAAATCTGCACTCTCATTGAGAAACCAAAATAACTGAAGAGTATTGTATTTTGAACATAACATGAAATAACCTGACTGGAATCCAGTATGGGAGTTAAATCTTTGTAAATGAATTTACATCTGTGGATATTTGAATCTATCAGATTTGTAATTTTCGTATCTACTAGAGGGCTCCTGTTACAGCCATGCCAAGTGTCCAATGTGCAGAATCACAATATACATCTTTTTTATTTACTAAGAGGGTTTTTCTTAGTATCTCTGCTACTTAACTAAGTATATATAAAATAATGTCAACTAAAAATAGATAATACTCAGAAAAGTGAAAACAGTAGGTGAAGAGGAAGATAGCACTACAGGTGGATTGATGTCATCAAGACAACCACCACCATCCTGAGTTTGCAAGATCTGAAAAGGCTATTAATAACAGGATATTTAGGGGTTCTCTCATTCACAGGCTCTACAAAAGACCAGAACTGATTTAATAGCATATGACAACAAATGAATGAGAAATAATAGGAAAGGAGTATGACCAGACAATAACAAACATCTCCATTCAGGCCTCCATCTCTCATTAGGTATGAGATTAGCTTGGAATACATTGATAGTGATAAAGGCCATCATGTGACCAGGTACCTTTTCCCAGAAAAAAAAGCTGAAGAATATACTTGTTCATGCACATGCATGCATAGTTTAGTACATGAATAAATAAAATACATTCATGTTTATTTGCAGAGGCCTGCAAAAACAGCGGCAGCAGGAGGAGGAGGAGGAGGAGGAATAGGCAAGAGTCCACATCTGACTTTTCAACCTATAGGATGTCCAGAAAGCGTCTTATATATCCCTATGCAAGGTGTGTATGTTTGAGGAGAATTTTGTTATAAAATGCTGTTAACATTGCGTTTTTACATCCCTTCCATTTTGAATAGAATTGTTTTCGTTTCATTTTGGAGTACTAGCTGGAACTTTCCTTGAAGGAGTTCAGTATTCAGGCTTTGTCATGTTTAAATCTTCCATTTTATAAATAAAAATGATCAGAAATATTAGCTACCTTGGAGCCCAGTAAGGGGAAGATAAGATTTTTGAGATTTCAATTTAAACTAAGGGGGTTTGTATCTATTGATTGGCAAATAAAGATCAGTGCAAGTTTCTACAGAAGGTTCTAACTGGTTTATGAATTTTAAGAGTCCACTATTTGAGGAGACAAAAATGTGACACCTTCTAATTCAACTTACCTTTCATATTGTTTATTAATTCAACAGGAATACATTGCAGGCCTCTGGTGACACAATTATAATTTGTAGAGAGAAATGATTAATTAAGGATTTAGACTCAACTTTTATTATCTGTCTATTAAACTAATGAACTAACACATTTTGAACTTCCTGGAGGATCTATATTATTAAAAATAGACTCCATTTTTATGACTGAGTTTATATACTACCTTTTCTCCAAGGACCTCAGAATGGCTGAGTGGTGTTAATGATGCTTCTACAGTTATACTGAGGAGGAGGAGGAGGAGGAGGAGGAGGAGGAGGAGGAAAAGGAAAAAGAAAAAGAAAAAGAAAAAGAAAGAAGGTGATCAGTAGTTACATAGAACTGAGATTGCCATTATTTTTAAAAGGGCATGGCTCCACAAAAAAGAGTTGTGAGTTCCTTGCAAGAACTTAAACAGCAGCAAGAATTCCAAAACTGCCTGGAGCATGACATGAAAGAATGAAGCCAGAGGGCAGAAGCAGTGTCATTTCTATGTACAATCAGAGCATCAAAATTAATTTTGACTAGAATGAATATATATATATATATATATATATATATATATATATATATATATATTAGCCCTGGGTAACAACGGAAAAATTTGTTTCTAAAATCGATTTGTATTTGGGGTTTTTTTTTGTTTCGATATTTAAAATAATTACAAAATTTTCCTTTTAAAAAGTTCGATATTTACGAAATTTCATAAATGGTAAAAAATTAACGAATCGATTTCCGAAACAATAACGAATCGATTCGTTAATGGCGGATGCGACCGCGAAATACAATAAAAAACCTCCAAAACCTTCTGAAGCTTCCCTCTCCCTCTGTTGTTGACTGTTGGTGTGATATTATAATTTTTTTTTCACTAATTAAACCATAAAACTGGCCCAGACATGCGGAAATAATAACGAAACGACCTCAAAACAATAACAAAACGAATACAATATCGAAATACGAAGCATTTACAAAACGTTTTTGAAAATTCGTTTTTTTTAATAATTGCTCCAGAATGGTTCGTTATCGTTTTGTAATTGAAAAAATTAACGAATTATTAACGAATTACGAATTAACGAAACTAAACCGCCCAGCCCTAATATATATATATATATATATATATCACCACAATTCCCTGACAAGTTGTGAAGTTGTCAATGCCATAGTAAGGGCAGTGTGATGTCAGAAAGTATTCAAGATGACATTCTTAAAAGAGATTGTTATGCTGTGTTTGAGCATCTGGGCTTTTGCTTTCTATTTCTTGCTCTTAGGTGTAATTTTTTGTGGGGGGGGGGGGCGGTGGGAACATCCCTCACATCAAATAAAGTTTTGTTGAAGTTCATAAAGCTTCTTGCGTGAAGCAACAATATAACACTCTCCTGGATTCATGCTGTCAAGCTGCCATGTGGAGGATATTCTGACACAAAGTGTAGGCTTCTGAATGTCATGGAATGTAACTCTAATCAGCCGAGTTTGTGGGCACACCCAGGGGAATTGTGCAGGTATGGCAGGGCAACGTGCAAGGCATACACATCAATCACATGCCACTCTGGCTTTCATGTGTTGTTGTTTTTTTTTTCCCTTTAAGAATCCTGGCTATAAAACTGGGCTGTGCAGGGTACAGCTATACCACAGTTAACAACATTACTCGTTTCACATAAATATTGGTACCATGGGCAGAAATAACAAGGAAATGACAGAAATAGATTCCTACAGAAAAGAAGAGCATTTCAACATGTTTCAGTGAACTTTTTATTGAAAACGAAAACATGTGAAATTTAATAGCCAAGTCAGGGTATTTAATAATCTTAAAAGTAAATTAAACCTTCTAGAGACCAGTTGAAACCTTCTTCCAAAATGCATCCAGGGAGTATTTTTGTTTCTTCCAGAAGGCTCCATTTTTCTTGTGGTGGCCAAACATATAGAACTATACTTATTAACTTGCTGAAGTTGGTGGGGAGGGGTCGTGAGAATGCTTACTTGATTTCACACTTTCTCTCTGTTTTGCTGTCCATGCTTGCATACGAAGGGATCCTGGGGGATGCTGCTGTCTGTTGGCAAGCACACACATCTTCAGTACAATTGACTACAGGAGAATCCCATTCTTTTCAAGCTCAAGTTTTCTGTACTGTTAACTGTAGGCAAGGTGCTTTAACCTGACACCTACAATCTGTGTTTTTCCATCTCAACTTCACCATTCTCTCCACATAGATACTTTTTATTAAAAAATGGAGCTGGGGTAAGCCTATATAACAGTGGTTCCCAACCTTTTTTTGTCCAGGGACCACTTGATCAGGGACCACTTTCCAACATTAGTACCAAAAGAGTTACGAATCAGTTTTGGATCAACTTTAGATTTGGTTTTGGTTATTTGGGGTGCTGATTCAGAAAATTGCATTGGATAGACCACGTCAGCTCTAGTTTCTGATACAGAACATATGCCATCTAGTAGTCTCTATCTGCTCACCCACAGAAAACCATATTTAATAAACCTCAGCACTATAAGAGGGTTTCACGAGATCAGTCGCTCTCATTGCAATGGTGTAATAATGGTGAGGCTGCGGACCACATTTTAGTTCTTGTGAACCACTGGTGTTCCACAAACCACAGGTTGGGAACCACTGCTCTTAGCATTCCCTTTCAATCCATTCAGTTTAAATGAGGCTTGCCCCCTCCCCCCCAAAAAAATTCTCTACCAGAAATTCCGGGCCATCGATAAACAAAATGTTCAAGTATGCCCCTTGAGAAGACATCCTCTTTGGTCTTAACTGGATGTTATCTCTGTATCTATCATATTAAGAAAAGCAGTGGCATTTTGCCTGAAAAAGATGTTGACACAAAAGTGTCCATTATGAGGAACCCAAAAGAAAAAAGAACAAAGGCATTTGACCAGAAATATAAAGCAATTCAGATGTACAAGGCAAAGCTACTGATTTTGTTTCTCTGCCTATGTTCTGTTTTGCATATCTGTCTGAAATCAGTTCAATAATGTCAACAGGTGTATAGTAAAGCTCTGTTATCTTAGCAGAGAAAAAACAGAAGTTTTATTAGATCAATGCTCGACTGCCAGTAGTTATTGCTAGTTTGTTTCCAGAGTCAGATTGTTATCACTCTCTTTTAGACAAAGTCTCAGAGCCACTGAAAAGCAAGATCAAGGCATTTGGATTCTCAGAAATTTTCAAGATAGAGAAAGTTTAACTGAGAGCAGGGAATCTAATGGGGGAAAACAAACAACTATATTCCATATGGTCATTAGCCATGGGACACTAAATGTCTATGAGAAATGGCAAAGAAGACCAATTGGAAATGAGGATACAATGTACCGTAATATCTTGGAGGAGTGCATACTGAAATGCTCATCCAAACTTTTTTTCTAAACCCTGAGATATCTTCCTACAAAAAGCCTAATTTCTCACTCATTATGATTGCCTGGAAAAGCATTTTCAATCCACATGGACTTATATTTGGAGGAGGGAAGAGAGTAAAGGAGCCGGGTAAACCATTTGGCCCATAAACATTCAGATTTCATAGCTCCATAGACAATTAGAGAAAGAGAAATTTTTTTCTGTGTCTTTGATCACTATTGGCTAGGGAGGTCTAGGCATGCCTTCTATCAAGTGAATGAGAAACTGTGAGAAATTTTGTATTTGCTTGCTTATAAACAAGCTCCATTGACTTCAGTTACTCTCAGGCGAGTTAGAACAAGGCTAATACCTTTTTTAATATAAAAATTAAGCAGAGTCTTGACATTCCTAATGTTTCCCAGATTTACTCCTTTGGAATTTCTTTTTGGAGGCTGGCCCACTTGGACTTAAAACTCCAAGCTTTCAAGGGAATAAACCATTGTGTTTAGATGAGCTGCAATTTTGTTCTGTCCCTCCCCCCTGGAAATAAAACTTAACAGAAAAATGGGAAAAACACATTACAGAAATGTCTGGACTCTATTCCACATTGCTGGGGGGGGGGGGCATCAAATTACTGTGGCATTGTGTCCCATAGTATTATAAAATACCTCCTCTGTTTCTTATTTCTCTTCACACATTGTCTTCTCTTGACAGTTTTACCAAAATTATCACTTTTCAGATTTATTCCAAGAGCCAGTGTAGTCTCCGCTGGCTTGTGAGATAAATTTATTTTATTTATTTATTTGGAAGATTTCTATACTGGCCTTCTCACCTCAACCGAGGGACTCAGGTCGGTTTACAGCAGATATGCAATTACAAAATATACAATTACAACCAAGTACAACATCATTAAGGATTAAAACAACACAGTAAAATACAATAAAACATCATCATTACAATTACCCAGGCCAAAACATCAATACAATCACAGTTGTAGTCGTAGTCACAGTTCATTAAAGATTCAGTCCTCAAAAGCCACATTCCAGAGCCAGGTCTTTAGTAATTTCCTGAAAGTCAGGAGGGAGGGGGCAGATTGAATGGAGTTCCAGTGGAAGGGAGTTCCAGAGCCGGGGAGCCACCACCGAGAAGGCCCTGTCTCTCGTCCCCACCAAGCACGACTGCGAGGGTGGTGGGACCGAGAGCAGGGCCCCCCCGGAAGATCTTAATAGCCTTGATGGCTCATAGGGGAGAATCCATTCGGACAGGTAAACTGGGCCAGAGTCGTTTAGGGCTTTGTAGGTCAAAACCAGCACTTTGAATTGTGCTCGGAAGCTAATCGGCAGCCAGTGGAGCTGGCGTAACAGAGGGGTTGTATGCTCCCTGTACCCAGCCCCCGTTAGAAATCTGGCTGCCGAGCATTGGACTAGCTGCAGCTTCCGGGCAGTCTTCAGAGGCAGCCCCTCGTAAATCTGAACCCTGTTGGCTTTTGGGAAAAATCTGACACCACTTGAGGGGAAACTTGTCTTTCCCCTCCAACACGGCCACTCTACATGAGACCTAAGCAGCAGATTTTACACCAGACCCCACTTATAGGGAAACCTGGCTTTCCTCTCCAATCCAGCAACTCTACATGAGACTCAAGCAGCTGATCTTAAACCAGACTCCACTTGAGGGGAAACCTGACTTTAAAAAATTACCACGCCAGGTTCATGAAGCAGGATTTTGGAAGAGAAAAGTCAATGTTTGGTAGACTGTCCATAGAAACACTCCTTACTCAGCATCACTGAAACAATTCAACTTGGGCAAATTTGACGGCTCCTATCCCATGGTGTTTTTTTATGTTTTATTAATTATTTATTTACAATATTTCTATCCCACCTTTCCCAAACCCGAAGATGACTCGAGGTGGCTTACAACCACGCAGCCATTGATTCGTAACAATATACACATTAGAATGACCTTTAAACAGCATTAAAAATACATTCAATAAAACTTTTAAAAACATATAAAACCAATGCTTTCATTGTTAGTCTCATGGTCCAAAAGTTATTGTCTGCGCCATTCCAACATTCAATTTAGTCTAATTCTGTGTTTGACTGCTCTATTAGATTCTGAAGGCTTGTTCAAATAGCCATGTTTTCACATTTTCTCCAGTTATATACTGGTTCCTGAGTCCACAAGACAATCTCCTCCCCTTTTTTGGACTTTTATGACATTTCCACATTGTAGGAAGGGCTCCATCATAAATCGTACCCTCAATGGATTCGAAGTGTTTAGAAATGGGGTTGAGGAGGGCTGTGCTGGATAAAGTGCCTTCAATGTCACTACTAGAAAACTTGTACCACAACATGAGAAAGTTCAGTATCCACCTCATGCTATCCAATGAATTGAGGATATGAGAATAGACTCAGCATTTAAACATGTAGCACATAGATGCCAATTTTGTATGGATATAATTTTAGGCTTTTGATGCCTTTCTCTGTATGGATTTATTTCCCTCTGTATTTCTACTTATAACACTGAGGACATAATGTTGTGTGTATTTAGATTACATGCTTGTCAATGTATCATGGTCCCATTAATTTTATGAGGTTTCCCTAGACAAAGGATATTCAGTAGTGATTTGGCATACAGTACCTGGTATTTGTTGGTGACCTCCCATCCATGTCCTAACCTGATTTGACTAGCTTGTCACCCAAGCTGAAGTTGGATCTGGTGCCTTTAGGATATTTAAGCTCTTAGTTGTTATATTTTGACATATATGTACAAACCTTTTGTTCATATTATCCATCCTCACTACTCTTTACCTCATGCAATAAAGCTAGAAAGTCTAGTTTTACATATCATTTAAATTAAACTGTGGAGTAAAGATGGTTTAAAGTTTGGTTTCTTTCAAACTAAATAACCATGGTCTCCTGGACCAAAATAAATGATCAATTGTGTTCCAAGCTATTTCAAGGAGGGAGAGGCTTGTTCATAGTTCTACTTAATAAGATGAGATGGCTCAAGAC
The DNA here is from genome assembly GCF_037176765.1 of Anolis sagrei. NCBI lineage: Eukaryota > Metazoa > Chordata > Lepidosauria > Squamata > Anolidae > Anolis > Anolis sagrei. Next base: position 97,355,248 of record NC_090022.1, read on the forward strand.
GCAATGTCTTTCAGTATTAAATCATGATTAGGTTTCCTTTTCATGGCTCATAAGTGCATTTGTCAGGATTCCTTATTGTTTAGAGTCCTTGTAACACCACAGAGCATTTGAATTTAAAGGTTTTCACACAGCCTAATACACAGGCTAGTCAACACTGTGATCTTCACTTACAAAATAAATATATCCTTTTATCATAGAGTCATCATAATAAGTGGTGGTGAACTTGTCACTTTTTATATTAAACCAACGATTATGCTATCATCTACTGATGTTTAACTCTTGGGCAGAGGTACCCGAACTTTGCCTTAATTGTTCTACTCTAATATATTATTATAGTCATAAATCTTGATTAAAGATAGAGAGTAAGAAATGATATTAAAGGAGGGGCTCTGTACATGGGAAATAATCTGCAGCTCTCTCTGTATTGCAGATCTTGGATTTAGCAAGACCTGCCCTAACTATACCTCTTACTTTACCTCTTACAGGTAGAATTGTTAGAATCAGAAGCAATTTTGGATGGAAGACAGGTAAGTGTCAGTAGAACTCTCCCTCTTCCAAATCCAGAGTCAAAATAACTTGTATTATTCAATCCCTGATTTACTGCTATATTTACTGATATACTTATTTTCATAGGAATTTAGAAAAGTTTTGTTTTTCAGATGTTTTAATCTAATCAAGAAAGAAAAGAAGCTGCCACCTGATGATTCATGTGATGGTGAGGAAATGCCTTGTGTTGTTGCTGTTTTTGAGCAGTCAAAAGTGACAGCATAAAAGTTGTAGATTTGAAGTTTTGATGAAAAACTCCACAACTCTGGTTGCATGAATTTAGGGTAGAGGATGGGAGTCATTGGTAGCATGGGGTGCATTTACAATGTAGAAATAATGCAGTTTGAAACCACTCTGATTCAGTGCAATGGAATCATGGGAGCTGTCATTTTACAAGGCTTTTAATCTTCTCTTCCAAAGAGTGCTTGTGTCTCACCAAACTACAAATTCCAGGAATTCAAAGCTTTGAACCATGACATTTAAAGTAGTTTCAAATTGAATTAATTCTGTAGTGAAGATGCACCCATAAAGCCCCTATGTTACTGAGACTGAAGGCTCTTCCACACAGTCATATAACCCAGAATATCAAGGCAAGAAATCCTACAATATCTGCTTTGAACTGGGATATCTCAGTCCACACTGCCATATATTCCAGTTCAAAGCAGATATTGTGGAATTTCCTGCCTTGATATTCTGGATTATATGGCTGTGTGGAAGGGCCCTATGAACCATATTGGGCTTTCATATGGATTTTAATAGAACTATCCAAGGTGCTGAACCCCATGCTTCAACTAGGTTGAGAATTTTGGAAACTGCTCCTTTCCAAGCCTGGAAATGATTCAGCACTCACTGACAAAGAAACTACCAGAGCATAAAAAGAACACTTATTTACACAGTTTGTGACATACTGAGCAAATTTGCTGCCTGACTACACTGTAAAGAAGGAGACATAACTAAAGCCGATCAACAATGTTGATCCTACAATGGTTCCTACAATGAAAAAACTTTAAAAGAAACAAATAACTTCACTTCACCATGGTTGCAACTAATCCAAATAAATTCCTTTCAGGAAAAATTAAACAGAACAAAAGGTCTCCCAAGAGTTTTAACTTAATTTGAAAACATATCAAAATGACAGTATAAGCCAAACAAAATGGCAAGTTTCAAAACTAACTGAAATAATACAAGAGGCATAATGTGGTAAATCTAACATAATGAGACCCAAATCATTTGGGGGTGAATATAATGAAAAAATGGGATGCAATTTGGAAAACACTATCTCATGAATCAATATCTGCCCAGATTAGAAGATATCCTTTATATTGTCCACATGAACTCTAGAAGACAAAAAATGAAGTATCAAAGCTATATTGGAAAAGTCGGAATCATGTGCAGGTAACTTATCCAAAAACATGTAAGTTCTGGAAGGATGTATTAGAATGGATAGGTCAATGTTGGGCAGGCAAGTTCATTTCAGAGACTCCTTATAATTAATTTCTATATTCAAAAATGAAAAAGAAAGCTCGCCAAATAAAGCTCTTATGGCACTTACGTTAAGTGCTACAAGGGTAAAAATAAGTAAAGCATGGAAAACATTAGAAAATCATTTGACACAAATGTAGTTAAATAGGTTATGGCCCATAACTCTCAGAAAAATTAATACAGAGAGTAAGAGAGGACATAAAAAGATATGCTTGAGACTACTTTGAAGCCACTAATTACTTATATTTATCAAAGAACTTAACTTTCATTAGATCAAAATTGATTTTGCAAAAATGACTACAAGTTGATCACTCTTTAACTGAAATGCATGGAATCAAAAGTGTTTTGTGTTTCAGATTTTGGAATACCGGTATTTTCATAGCTTTACATAATGAGGTACCTTTGAGATGCAACCTAAGTTTAAACATAACATTTCTTTATATTTCATATATACCATATAAGCATAGCCTAAAATTAATTTTATAAAAAGAAAACTTGTGTACATTGAAGCATCAGAAAGAAAAAATGTGACGATTTCAGTTGCCCATGTGGACAATTTCAGATTTTAGAGTATCTCAGCTTTGAAATGCCAGAAAAAGAATAATCAACTTGTGTTGAAAGTTATGATTAACATATACATCATCTATAATTATATGGAAGACATTTTTTTATATATGGTGATTGGCAGGGTATAAGGTTTTATGAATTGTGGAAGGTGATTAGGAGGAATAGAAGAAAAAAATAAATTGCATATAGGAAGACAGAATTATTGTATTGTATTATATATTAAGATCAAAATTGTTGAGAATTCATTTCAAAAATTTCAATAATGTTCTGTGATTCCTGGAACCAAATACTTAAAGTGACTCTTCATCCTTTGCTTCCCTCCGAAGCTATAAATAAGGGGTCATGACATCATTGTCAGACTAGTGCAAACTTTATGAGAATGCTCAAGCCACACAGAAATGAGGATCAACAAAAGTATGCAAATAAATGAGGAAGGAAGGAAGGAAGGAAGGAAGGAAGGAAGGAAGGAAGGATTGAATGGATAGATGTAGGGGTAAGATTGTGCCCTTTTCCCAAAATATATACACAAAAGAGGTGAAAAATATTCACTTACTAATGCTTTGTACCAGCAATATGTGTTCAACCAATCCACATAGGTCCAGACTTCATCAAGTGATAATAATGTCAAATTAAATATTAATGTTAAACCTGTGGATACTTGAGTCCCCTCCAGAGTTGAGAAAGTCGGTGTAGAAATGTCAAAAATATATAAATAATCAAATATAGATTTTTAATTTTAAATGGCAGGGGAATGGTATCCAATCAGAATGAGGGCCATCATAGATGGAAAGAGAGTTTTATTCTTTCACTTCACCAAAACTTTACTTTTAAAATGTAACAGGTTTTATATGGAAGAAATATAAAATTTATGTTTAGCATCATGGTAAGGGAAATGTGGTATGTTTGAGATCTCTCCCTCTTATAGTACAACCTGAGGCTGATGAGTTCACTGATGGTTTTAGAGAGAATTGTGGGATTTCCTGTGAGATTTCCTGGGCCACAAAGAGAAGAAAATTCCAGTCAAAGAAATGATGACTCTCTCTGGGAAAAATCTGATTCAGAAAGTGCAAGGTTCCAAAATTAGGAAGAAGAACCAGAAACTGCAACATTAGATAAGGAGTCTGGCAAAGAGCTAACTGATATGGAAGGATCCTGGGGGAAAACACTTGGAGCTATTGATGTCAACAAAAGTATTTGTTTACAGATTAGAGCAGAAAATAGGCAGCACAGGTCAGAGCGCTTACGTGGGAAAGCTCAGGGAAGAATTCATGGGAAACTAAATGACTTCATGGCTGCTTATTAATTAACAAGTGGCTTACTTAAGAGTTAGTTCAAGTAAAGAAGCTAGGCCTGTGCTCTCTGGTTCTTGTTTCAAGTCAAGCATTGTTATTAAAGATAAGTGTCCTGGAAGTTTTCTGTGTTCTCATTTTTGTATTCTTGCTCAAGTTTCTACTAGGTATACCTTTGCTTGTGGACTTTTGAATTTTTGGCTATTTCTGGATTATATTACTTGGGATTTGCATTAGACATTTGGATTACCGTCTGGTTGTCACCTATTGCTAACCCATATTTGGAGTATACATCTTCTTTCCTTATTCCTACTTTTTCATATATTTTATGTGTTTTTGCAATAAACTGTTTGCTTATACACTGGACTCTTGTGTGGTGGTGTGGTCATAGGGGTTTCCAGGCCAGGACTGCAACACTACCATCCTTTGGCATTAAACACCAACATCAGATAAGCCAATGGCAGGATGTTAGAAAAACTTGGATCTTGAGGAATGGACCAGCTGCAAAGGATGGGAATCGAATGTGCTGTTTTACAGTGGTTCCCCTCCTATTCGCAATGTTGATTCCACAGAATGGTATTAGGATACCTCTGTTCATCTCCATGGCCAATGTGTTATAGAGCACCACAAAATTGTCTTGTCTCCCATGCTGTTTAACAGCTATATGGGGCTGCTGGGAGAAATGCAGTTGGATACCATCAGTATGCCGATGACATAAAGCTGTATTTCTTGTCATCAGAGCCAGCTGGTTTGTAGTAGGCTTGATGAAGATAGACTAACCAAAGCTGTATCTCACTAAATTGGAGGGTATGCAGAAGTCTGAGAACTGAGTGGGTTGCCTACCCTGGATAGGGTTGCACTCTCCCTGGAAGATCAAGAGGACACTCCTAGATACATCCTTAACATTGGAAACTCAGATAGACTCATTAGCTCAGAGTATTTGGGGCTAGCTCTGACTAGATTACTATCTATGATCTTTCCTGGACAGGGATAACTTAGGCACATACCTCTCCACATTGGTATCTTCTTGAATAGACTGCCACAATGCACTGTTAGTAGGCTGTCCTGGAAGACAACTTAGATATTGCAGGTAATGCAAAATGTAGGATTTTTAATTGGAATTTCAATAAGATATCATACAGATCCTCTCTTCAGAAGGAAAGTCTGCCAATACATGTCTGTTCTGAATTCAGTCCCCTTCTTCAGTCATGACTGCTCAAGTCTTTGAGATTCAACATCTTTTTCAGCTTGTTGTGAGATTGTCTGGAATGGCACTGAACTATCCAACTCATCAGTCTTTTTTTGTAATGTTTCTTGCTTCATTGCAATTAAAGAAGTGTTTCAAAATACAGTTATTTATCAAAGCACAGCTTGGAGCATCAAACAGAATTAGGAGTTCATGCCTTAATTGCTGTATAATATCCCTCAAGGTATATTCCTACAAAAAAACAATTTGTATCTTATCTTATTGCATATTATCACTTAGGGTTTCATAGACATGTGCGTAACCTCTCAATAGCTGATAAGAAAAATAGAAGAAGTTGACAATAATAACTGTGCGACTTCTTCACAGTTCTTTTTAATGTTTAAAACTTGGTTAAAATGTTGTTAAACCATTTTTTAGAAATCACAAAAACCAAATGATATGATCCTTGCTGAGAAAAAAGAAAAAAAACACAGAGGCAGAAATATTTTTGAGTTCAATTAATAGCTTGGTACCTAGTAGCCCTGCCCTTAAACCAGTTTGCAAGTGTTTAGGAACTTTGCCCTCTTTAAATCCTAACAATCTGTTTTCATCACTTGGCTCTAACCTAACTCAGAACTGAAAATACTAAGGATTGCACTGGGGCTCCACTGTTGTAAAACAAGCTCTCTCTAAAGCTTGTGAAAGCTACCTTTTTGAACTAAAATCTCAACATGCCATGCAGGCTGGAAAATTGTAGGATTTGTGGTGCAAAAATGTAATTTTTCTAGCTCATTACTGAACTACTATTTTTCTCCATAACTCACATATTCTAGCATCACTGTGATGATACACTTTCAAATGTGGCATTCACACATAGATGACTGTCACATATTCATAATTTGATCTCTGTGTTTGGAACTTCACTGTATGTTGCAGGATGTAACACTAGTCTGACCCAATTCTTACAAGAAAAGACATTTGGCGTAGAAATTAATTATGTTCCCTTTTTGAAACAGACCTGTAAAATATAACACTTGTTTTTTATGGACTGATGGTCTTCTCCTTTACCATGATCTAATGCAATCTTCCCTAAGCTCATGCCCTCCAAGATATGTTAATATAGCTAATAAGGAAGGCTGATTTAAGGTGTGCAATAATGCTTTATGTGGGAAAAGAATGATTTGTTGTGTGTCTTCAAGACATTTCTAACATATGGCAACCCTATAGTGAACCTTTCTTCAGAAGGGGTTAACATTTAACTTCCACTGAAGCTGAAAGAGTGTGACTTATCCAAGGTACCTAGTGAGTTTCTGTTAGTGAGCGGGTGATCAAATCTGGTCTTCAGAGTAATAGTCCAGCACTCAAACCACTGCATCACTCTGAATCTTACTTTCTAAAATTACTATGATCCAAAATTACTTGCGTACACATGAATTGCTGCAAAGTAGTACACAGGTTAATGAGTACTTCTTCTCATTACGCAATCAAAAATAGAATTACAGGAAATAGAAATCTGAATTAGGAAAGGAGATCTCTGAGTATAGGTCCATAGAAATTTCAAATGGCAGCAAGTTAAAATCTGCAATAGAAGATGGGCTATCTGGATTTAGAAGTCCATAAAAAGCAGTGTCAGGAGGGTGCACACAATTGGATGAAAAATGGGAGTTGAGACAAAACTAGAAACATTACAATATATTTCTTTCTTAGTAATTTGCAACTTGCTATAATGCAACTCCCAGAAAAGGCCAGTGGCTGCTGGGGGTATTTTTCTGAATTGTACAAAAGAAACTAATAACTTTACTTTCAATATTTGCAACTCTCTTTCCACTCCTGTGCCACAAGTGCTTACCAGCTGTTACACAGAAAAATACTGTCATAATAATATTTTGTTGGACTTACAGTATCTGTGTGGAGCCTTCAAGGCCTAAAGGGCAGTAGTTAACTCCATTCAAATATCTCTTGTCCAGATAAATTAGCTATTCTGTGACATGACACTGCAAGAAAATTATTGGACACAACCTTCAGGAGTTGAATTCAACACCACTCCATGTACTTGCTTGTTCTGCTAATTTGGCAATCCCAAATAAATGTGAAGATTACACATTCATTTCACTTGAAATAGTCTCCCTGCAAACAGAGATTTACCAAAGAATAAGCGAAAGAAGAAATCACATTCCATATCTTGCTGGCAATTGCATGCTGCCTCAGTGTTAACACAGTCAACAGAAACCCATCTGTTGATCTGCTAAGGAAATGCAACTCACATTCTGTAGTTTGTTCTCTCTATCTCAATCTCTCAGTCTCTCTCTCTGGAGAGACTTGCTGAGTGCAAGACAAAGAAATGTCCTCTATCCAGGGCTTTTTCATTTCTTGTGAACCTCTACAAGACCCTGAAATTGTATGCTTAATAGTCTTCTGGATGATCACCTGTTACCATAAAAAACAACCCCTTGATCATCATAGGCTGCTTCAGGTAGAGCTTAGAAGATAAGACATAAATAGTGGTCATTACAGGGGTGTTTTGTATAGGCGAAAGAAAATGATATGATGGGACAGTGGAGAGCTTTATGAAACTAATGGTCTAGCCCTTCAATTAAAACAATATTAAAGCAGAGCATAATCTTCCAATAATAAGGAGCAGTCATTTCAAAGTGACTGGGAAAGCTTTCAAAAGAGGGGAGTAATGAGCCCCTCATTACCTGCGGTAAGACCAAAGCATCTTGAAATCAGACAGCTGGGAAAGTACTACGCCCACTGTGCTGTTCTGCATGAATATACTTCTTGTCTTGTGTGGAACAAATAGCATTGCTACAAAAATAATCTTGACTTCATTGCTTGTAATGGGAAGGAGGAAATTCAGTTCAGTATTACCAGATACTATTGTGTGCAGACTTTCAAAATAAATACCACATCTTGTTTGATTTGGGAATGTACTCCCCAATGAATTCCTGTCTGTTTGCCTGCAATTAATAACAAAGGAATTATCTATCTTTGGAAGCTACCAGCACCTTGGGTTAGTACGTGCAAATATAGAGTGACCTTATTTGGGATTGTTACACAGCTCAGGTGTGAGAAATGTGTGCCTCTCTAGAAGTTGCCTGGAGCTGCTAGAATCCTCTGGAGGGTTACAGAATATTGTAATTGAAAAAAGCAACACATATTGGGAGTATTGTAATAAATGAACCTTTCCTTTCTTGGACTGTGAATGAGTCTTTGAGCATCAAACAGCCCCAAAGTGGTTGACTGAGAGGGAAGAACTCAGTGAAAAAGGCATTACATAACATGTTGTTGGTGTTTTAACAAGGTCATAACAAGGCACCCATCTATGTTATAACAAGAAGTTATGTCACAAGCAAAGATATGTCAGTAAAACAGAAGTGGGTCACTGGATCACTCCAGATTCAGCCCATTCCAGCACTGGAGTATCTCTGTAGTTTTCTGGAAACTATAGAGTAACCTGTGGTTTTTCTTGTGCCAGATTAACAGTCAGAAGCAGCACCTCTGCTGCAAAATTGGCCATATGTCATGTTTGAGATAAATATATTTTATTTGTTCTTTGTAGACACAGGTTTATCCATTTGGCAACATTTTCCACAGTAATAGTTTCAAAGAAAGTCTTTCAGTATGACTCATTCCCTTGCCACCATCACTACCACTTTTCCTCATTCCAGGACAGCTGAACATAGATAAAAATGTTGTCTTGTAGTTTTGGATTTATAATTACCCTAATATTGGGGCCTTCTTGGTAAGATTTGTTCAGAGAAGATTTGCCTTGCCTTCCTCTGAGAGAGTGTGACTTGCTCAAGATCACACAGTGGGCTTCCTTGGCTGAATGGAGATTCAAACCTTGGTCTTCAGAGTCACGGCCCAATGTTCAAACCACTCTATCTTGCTGGCTGTCAAAATGTAACCCCAAATGCCTTTTTCCCAGGAAACTTGAGAATGAGTAGGTTATACAACTAAATTGGAAGAAACAATTTTATTTTCTGCAGGAGAATTCTGTATGTGTCATTCAGGCTATATAATCCCTTCAGGATCAACATTTACCTAGCCCTATATGGAGCAGAAAATAGAAGAATGTTTTAATATCATACCTTCCAAGATTTCACAGATGAAAACTCCCCACCTCAGCATACCTTCGGTGGCAACTCTTAGCAGCGCTTCACACAGGGGGATGCATGGTGCGCATGTGGAGCATGTGGCTTCCCCCATTGAAGGAATCACAACATGGGAATCCTCTCATGTTGCCAGGGCAGCAGCGACATGCTGGATCCACCCTCCTTCAGTGCTGACTGGCTCTGTGGGTGACCGGGGCTAGATCAGCATTTGCCACCAAATCTAGCCCCATATGATGAGGTCATAAGACACATATGGGCATGCATTATCTTTCTTTTCCTCTTTTCTATGTAAAATGAAAATTCACTTTGTGGCAAGCTGAAGACAAAAGAGGAAAATGGTGGGAAGAAAGAAAAAACAGGGATTGAAAAATCAGTGACATGGAAAGGTGGCATGACCAAGGATTAACTGTTAGTGTCCCTGTAAAATTGGCACAGTTGGAGAATGTGAATCATGCTTGTGTCTTCCTTGTGAACTCAGTTTTCTGCTCTACTGCAATATTTAATCACTCAAATTGATGGGCAAAGCTTATTATATGCTGTTGTTTTCACATATGTAATAGCAACATCCCACATTCTGGTACATGTCCAAGTACAACATGCCTAACAGACAAGAGTCAAACAGTGAGACAGAGCTGCAGAGCAAGGTGAACGGATACTAAAGCCATTTGCACCTGTGATTGCTGTGCAAAAAAAGAAAATGTAATGGGTACCATTTTTATAACAAGTTATACTTGCTGAAACCCCCTCTTCTATATGACTGTTAAGGATGTATGATTTCTGTGCTTTTCTGTAACTTGACCAGCCTGACAGAGAAAGAGGTGGGAATCTTAAAGAAGGAATTTCATTCATCACAATCTAAGCTACTCGTTTCCAGGTTAAAGAAGCAAGTGTGGAAACTGTGGTATTGCTGGTAACCAAACTTGACAACAAGCTGCATTAATAGATAGGAATGGTTCACCACAATTCAAATTATAATCATGCTCTCTAAGAATGTGTATTTGGGGCTTGTTTCTTTTAAATGGAATTAGAATTCAGACCAAAATGTATTAAAGTTAATCTCGTGTTGTTTTTTAAATATATATGACATTTTACCATTACATATTTTTGAAAATAAAAATAAATCTATCTCTGCTTAGCAGAGACAAGGTTCTGGGCACTCTTTCACCACTCCAGTTCCCAATTTCTGTGACAGGCAAAATGCAAAACAATGAGGAATGCTAAAGCATGGACATTTCAATTTTGCTCATTTCATTAAGCAGTTCTTTTGTGAATGTCTCTATATGGCATGCCCTTCGTTCTCCATTTAACACCAAGTTAATAGCCTCCAAACTCTAAAAAACTAATAATATTGCATTTCATTCTGAAAACTACATATAGTATGTTTTAAAATGGAAGAAAATGAGCAAAAGGTAAAGCTGGATTTAGTTCTTGCCCAATCCTTCTTTTGTTTGCCTTAAGTTTATCTACAGTTCCAGCCAAATAGAAATCCCTGAGGAAAAAAAAAGCGGAAATGATGATGTTTCTGGGACACTAAGAAAAGCATTTTAAATCTTCTCCTGTAAATCCTTGTGTTTGTTCTGGTTCACAAAGGCTCTCAACAACAGTCAATCACAAAGCTATCTATCAGGTAGATCGGGGGGGGGGGGGGAGATGTTCTTTGTTGTCTTTATTTCTAAAATATAAAATACGCAAGTGCATCCAGGAACTACCGAATCAACAGGATCTTCTGTAATTCCTAGGAATAGACATTATTTATTCTCTTTCTTCCCTACATTTTTGTTACATAAATGCTGCAACAGATTTTTAGAATTACCTTTACCAGGTGAACTCTTCTGTAGCATTGATATAAAAATGACTGTGTAAAAATGAATTTGTATTCCATTATTGTCCACAATAAAACCTACAGACAGACCAACAAATGTTCTTGCTGCAATGGAAGGAATAGTGAGGCAAAGAAATAAATATTTAACAAGTTGTCAAAGATGGTACTCAAAGCCTGGACTTCCCTATTCATGTGGTCTCTGAAATAATGCAGTATCCAGAGTACAACCATCTCAAGGGAAGGGAGACCTCTGAATTTCAAGATTCTAGCAAAAGCAATCTTTCTCTACCACATACCAGCAAAGATAGTGCAAACTTTCCCCCTTAAAGTTGTCAGTACAAAGGCAATATTTGTTTGATGTTCTTACCCTATGAAAAGGATGAAAATATGGAAGAATTCCCCACATGAAAAATCTGTCTACTACATTTAATGCAATTAGAGAAATTCTCAGTCTCAGACATTGGAAGTATCAAAATTTGCAATGTTAACACATGCTGAGACTGGGATCTTTTTCACATGAGAGGGTGATAGCACTGCAATTCCCTTGTATCTGTCATGGCTGCATCCTATGGAAACTTGGAGTTTGGAGTTTGGTCAGCAGAACCAGAGGAGTTCCCTGGAGGAGGGTTTGAATGGTCCCAATCCCAGAATCCCATAAACTGTTGCCATGGTAGTTACAGTAGAATCAAAGTGCTAAGGTGTCTAGTATCTACTGGGTCATAGAAAAGTGGTTCTCAACCTGTGGGTCCCCAGGTTGACTCACCAAACATTTCCCAGAATTCTCCTAGTGGAATCATAAAACACAGTGTGGTACAGATAGTGCCTGGTTGCCCTCCTGATTCTATGGATCTCATTTTCCTACAAGCAAAATGAAAGGCCTTCCACCTTGTGAGTTTCACCTATAGTTCTGCATTCTTTTTTATGCTAAAATAGAATCACCAGGTGAATCAAGACACAGGAGCCCTGTCCCTTCAGTGGTTGTATAGAAGGAAAAAAATCAGCAAGTATTGAAATTCTCTCTCCAGAGTGCAGGGAGAAGGGGATTCATCTGTTCTGACTATACTATAACCTCATGGAGAACTATGTGTCTGAAATCACAGTATTATGTATTACTTTATACAGGTGGACCTTCTTATCCACTGATTCCACCATCCATGTCTTGAAAATATTTTTATGAGGATCCAAAAGTATGTCATTTTACTATATCATTGTATACTAGCCATCCCCTGCCACGCATTGCTGTGGCCCAGTCTGTGTATATGTGTTTTGTGTGTGTATATATGTGTATATATGTGTGTGTATATTTGTGTATATGTGTACATATGTGTGTTTATGTATATATGTGACTTTGCACATACGTTGTAGTGTAAATTTTGTTTTTTATTTTGGCTTTTAAAGTATCTTCTACTGTGTTTTTCAGTGTTTTTATGAGTGATGGTCACTCATTAGCCTGATAGGTGTATTGTGTCCGAATTTTGTGTCAATTTGTCCAGTGGTTTTTGAGTTATGCTAATCCCACAAACAAACATTACATTTTTATTTATACAGATAATAGGACTTAAGAGTTCGTGGGGTGGAGGGGTCTCCTGGAACCAAACCCCAGTGCATACCAAGGCTCTACTGTACCATTTGGTCTCTTCAGTGATGGATGGTGCCTCCCTTATTGGTGGTATAGTTTTAGCCCAGACTTTGCTAGATGTGTCTGAAGTGTTTAATCTGCTTTGGAGATAGGGGTGGCTTTTAAAAAAAAGAATTGAACCCCAAAATCAATGGAAGCCATTAGCCACATCAGGGCCTGTTGCTGAATTAGCTATTTTATCTCCAATATGTTTTCATTTCAAAGTTTGTGTGGGGTTTTTTTCCTTTGGTTGACTTTTATTTATTATTACATTTTTATGATTTTACTATTCATCATTATATTCTTGGAGAGGAGCCATGATATAAAAATGTTAATAAATAAAAGAAACAGTAATGCCTTTTGTAAACTTAGTGAGGTAAAAAGTTGATTCTGGAATTTTGGAAGGAAATGAAAATAATTGGGTGCCGCTATTCTCTGCCTTGATTTTTGGAGTGCTCTACAAAAGCACTAAAATTTGCTCATAATATATTTTACAACAGGAAGAACTGAAATGATATCTTCAAGTGCACTTGGAATTCAAAATATTTCTTCAAAGTGGCAACCAGGTGTAAGCAATGCCAAACAGCTATAGTTAAAACTCAATGTGTGAGTACAGATCTCAACATTTCAGTGTAATCAGGCTCAAAGAAGATCTGAGCTCCTTGTTGGGAAAAATTATACAACAGTGATTTTTTCTTATGACAAGAAAATGGGACACATCAGCAAGGAATGAACAGAGAATAGACTGCCAAAAACATAAAACAACTCTTTTACCAAATGAACAGCTCTAGATAAAAATCACAATTCAAATGCATTGAACCAATCACTGAAAAACCCCTTTTTTACTGAGAGGCTTGACAATCATAACCAAAAATTTATTGCAGAAGCTCAAAAAGATGTCTCTCCTCACACGCACCTTTTCAACACATTGACATCTATGTAAGTGATTTGAAATCCCTGTTGCTCACATCTTTGGAGGCTTGGTTGCTCAGGTTTCTTCCTGAACTGTCTTCCTTTAAATTTGTTATAAGTCAAAAGGGAAATACTTTTGTTATTTTTAATAGTTGTTCAGTTGTAGTCTTGTAATAATGCATAGTGTGCAGTTGTGTAGTTTTTAGTTTTATATATCCAAAATATTGCTTGGGTATTTTTTTCTTTCTTTTCTTGAATAAAAATATTTTAAATTTGTTATAGGTCTTTTATTGCAGTAATTGGGAAAGTATCATATTAATGAAGGAGTAGAGGTAGTAGAATCTTTCTAGCACAGCTAGAAAGTTAAGACATATAACAACGCATTACTTCTGCCATCTGGAGGGCTTTCACAAAACTGTCATCTCAATGATTTAATCCACCATTGGCTTGTCAAAGCTTTTTAGCTACATAACAACTTAAGTTCTGCAACCACTGCTCCCCCTACACACACACACACACACATGCACTCCCTATGCTCAACTCATGAAACAGTGCAATGCCAAAGCACAGCTAACCTTTCAACTACCTCTCGGCTTGCTTGTTACAGCCTGACGTTTCCCCTATTACAGACCTGTCAAATTTGTCTTTTCTCTCTGCGGACACTTGATTGCATGTTTTTCAAAAGGTTTCAACATTTGACAAAATAATAAATGGGACTGTACAGAACATCCCAGCATAGATGTCAAAGTGAAAACTGATTTGTAATAGGAACCTAACTTGTTGCTTTTGGTTTTTCCTGTCCCAATGTACTCTTTACATTTCTGCTACCATTAGTGGTGATGTGGAACTGACACAGCACCTTGAATATGGTTATTAATATATCCACTGTGTTAACTGTCAATAGGGTGCAAAGCCTACTGACTCGTAACCAATAGAAGAGCAAATTAATCACAATCAAAAGAAAATACAGCTTTCCAGCTGTGGTAAGCAAGAAAGCAATTCATATTACTTTGGAAGTATTAAGAGTTGAAAAGAAGAATGAGAAAAACAAAGGTATAGAACAAAGGGGTGGAGAACTGACTCTGTATGCAATATTGTACCTAGATACAAATCACTAGTTAGCTATCATTTTCAAAATAGTCTTGACCAGTCATTTTCCACAGTATTGTTGAGGGTTTTGATGAATATTTGTATGTATTGGTAACTTTGATGGATGTAGGGTTATCTATAAATTGGAAATCAACAGTTAAGAACTTATGTGAAGAAGATTATATTGTCGGAGAAAGCTGAGAATTCTTTGCTAGATCTTGTGCTTTGTATTCACAAGATTCCACACATCTCCAGATTTAGGACCAAGGAGAACAGAGTTTCTGTCAAAAGTCTTATAGAACAGAAGGTAGTGAAACAATGGGTATCTTTTACTTTATGGAATTTTTTCAATGAACAAAATATTCTGCAAAGATACCACATTTGTGTTGGGCATCATCTAGGCTATTGGGGTTCAGTTCTGTGCACCATAGTTTTAAAAGGTTGCTAACAAACTGTAACATGACCAGAGCAGGGGGTTGAATTGGTCTCCAGACATCACAGGACCAAATCCTGTGGGACAAGGTTGAAGCAGTTGGGTGTGTTTGGTGACAGCTGCAAACTTCCATAGTGGAGTTGTTGATAGGAAAATTGAAGATCACCAAACCAGTTCTTCAAATATTTGAAACTGGTTGTAACACAGGTTTAGGGTGATCTACACTGTAGATTTAATGCAGTCTGACATCACTTTAACAGTCATGGCTCAATGCTATAAATTCATAACACTTATAGTTTTACAAGGTCTTTTGCCATCTTTACCAAAAAATGCTGGTGCATCACCAAACTACAAATCACAGGAATCCCTAGCATTGAACCAGGGCAATTGAAGAGGTGTCAGGCTGCATTAATTCTACAGTGTAGATAATAATCATAATAATAACAACAACAACAATAAATGTTTATTTATACCTCGTCCCCTCTGCCCAAAGGTACTCAGAGAGGCTTACAAGAAGTAATAATACAAAACATGAACAATACAAGATAAACAACAACACTAATGAATTATCATTTAGTGCAATGTAAAATACCATAAGTATTAATAAATAACAATTTAAAATGATCTTTTATTGCTGCTGCTGCAGTATGCCTTCAAATTGACCCTGATCCTTAGAACTGGTGGAATGATAACCCTATCCTAGGATTTTCATGACAAGAGCACTTCAGAGGAGGTTTTCTATTGTTTTCTTTTGGGCTGACACAGTGTTACTTATCCATGTTTATCCAGTGGGTTTCCTTGACTAAGCAGGTTTTTAAACTCTGGTCACCAAATGCAAACCCTTGGGTAGCTTGTTTTTTTTTTAATTTATTGTGTCAGAAGCGAGTTGAGGGTACAGGTAAAATGCATTTGAAAACACAAACAAAGTTAAAAAAAAACTTGACATCATGCTAAATGTCCTTTGACCAGAAGCTGGCCACAGAGTACCTCTGGTGTCACTGAGGAGATCCTCCACTATGCATGTGGCAGGACTCAGGTTGCATTGCAGTAGGTGGTCGTGGTCTGTGGGTAGTATGCTAAATAATTATCTTAGCCCTCTTACCCAACTTTGAACAGATCCATCACTTTCAACCTGGCCTCATAAAATTTGGCTTTAAGCCCATAAGAGTCTTCATCACTTTCTTCTAGATATCTTTCAGTCTGTTGATAAACTCTGCACAGGATGTCCTTGTTGCTATTCTTTATTCAAACATTGCCCACTACCATTGCCATGAGATCGATGTTCTTAACACGAATCAATGAAACTACGGGAAGCAAGACTTCTTTTGACTGTAGTTAATGGTGTCACTCACTTCTCTGGTAGCACTACTCAAATATGGACTAGTTTTTTGCCCCTCTGCCAAGATAGTATGTTATCTAGATCCATATCGGCAAATGGTGAAGTAATAATATATACTAAAGTTATAGTCAGCTGGAGCTACTGAGCCTCATGTAAATATATTATTGATTTTTTTTTTGCCTTCTAGATGGTGCAGTTCAGAAAAAATGTTTTTAAATTATGCCTTGCAGAGATGCTGAGAAGTGCTGCTAATAACAAACATATTTCAAGTGAATACTGACCTCCTTTTCCTCTCCATCAAGCTAATGCATCCAAAGTGCTGCCAGTATTTTGTATAAATTACCTACAGTATAGGAACTTAAACTGAATCCTTTGCTTAATTAGAGCTATTTAAGAACCATCTTTTTCCAAACAGGTTATTTAGGTTTTCAATGGGAATCAAATGTGGTGACAGAAAAAAATGCAATTGAATAGCTCAGAGAGGGAAGTGGTGGTGGGGGGGGGGGGGGCTCATAGAAATGTCACCACCATCACCTCCACTTCAAATTATGCTGCATTTTTATTGACAAGTAACCAAACTAAACACCTTTCCTTCAGGTCAGCATGAAAGTGGATGTCACAGGCATTGTCTTTCATCCAGACCTTGAACCGGTGCTTGGCCGCTGTGTCTGACTGGATGAGAGCTAACAAATTGAAATTGAATCCAGACAAGACAGAGGTCCTACTGGTCAGTCGTAAGGCCGAACAGGGCATAGGGTTACAGCCTGTGTTAGATGGGGTTACACTCCCCCTGAAGACGCAGGTTCGCAGCTTGGGAGTGATCCTGGACTCACCGCTGAGCCTGGAACCCCAGGTCTCGGCGGTGGCCGGGAGAGCTTTTGCACAACTAAAACTTGTGCGCCAGCTGCGCCCGTACCTTGGGAAGTCGGACTTGGCCACGGTGGTCCACGCTCTTGTTACATCCCGATTGGATTACGGCAACGCACTCTACGTGGGGTTGCCTTTGAAGACTGCTCAGAAACTCCAACTGGTTCAGCGGGAGGCAGCCAGATTGCTCACCGGAGCGACATACAGGGAGCACACCACCCCCCTGTTGTGTCAGCTCCACTGGCTGCCGATCCAATTCCGAGCACAATTCAAAGTGCTGGTTTTGACCTACAAAACCCTATACGGTTCCGGCCCAGTGTATCTGTCCGAACGGATCTCCCTCTACGTCCCACCTCGGAACCTAAGATCTTCCGGGGAGGCCCTGCTCTCGACCCCGCCTTTATCACAAGTGAGATTGGCGGGAACGAGGAACAGGGCCTTTTCGGTGGTGGCCCCCCACCTGTGGAACTCACTCCCCAGGGAGATTAGATCGGCAACGTCCCTTCTTTCATTTAGGAAAAAGTTGAAAACCTGGATATGGGACCAGGCATTTGGACATCATGGCAGCTAAAGAAAGATCTGATGATGAACTGGAATCTGACGAGATGGAACGGATTTACGAAACTCCGAACGCTGAGCTCAGGATTAGTCTATTACTGTGTTACTATATTGTTGTGTAGTGATGTTTTTAATCTTTAATGTGTAATTGTTTAATTTGCTTATATATGTATGTATATGTGACAAAGGCATCGAATTGTGCCTTCCTCTGTAAGCCGCCCTGAGTCCCCCCCCCCCCCGGGGGTGAGAAGGGCGGGGTAAAAGTGACAGAAATAAATAAAATAAATAAATAAAACAAAAGACAGGTAAAAGAATTCCTTATTTGTATACATTCAGAAGAAATGTTTTCTGACAAGAGAACACCTCTTCCAAATCCAGTATACACCTTCGTAACTCCTCAACAGATGGCAGTACTGGTATGCAGCAGGCACTGGCTTGTTCAGTAGACTCTCCTCTACAGTTCTGTTTTGGCAGGAAGCCTTAGCATTTAATGCTTGTGTTGTTAAAGTGCGAAGTATGGAACTCTGTGCAGATGGTCAGTCAATGCGACTTAAGCAATGTGCAATCATTGAATTCTTGACAGCAGAAGGTGTCACCCCAATGGAGATTCATCAGAGAATGCAAGCTGTTTATGATGATTGTGTTGATGTGAGTACTGTGCATCGTTGGGTGAGTAAGTTTAAAGATGTTGAGGTGGGAACATATGACTTGCATGACAAAAAGAGTTAGATGTCCTGTGACAGCAACCACCAAGTTTCACAAGAAAAAGGTTGACAGATTGATTCAGAACAATCATCCTCCATACAGGAGCCCCCAGTGGTGCAGTGGGTTAAACCCCTGTGCCGACAGGACTGAAGACCAACAGGTTGCAGGTTCGAATCCGGGGAGAGGCGGATGAGCTCCCTCTATCAGCTCCAGATCCTCATGCGGGGACATGAGAGAAGCCTCCCACAAGAATGATAAAAACGTCAAATCATCCGGGCATCCCCTGGGCAATGTCCTTGCAGACGGCCAATTCTCTCACACCAGAAGTGACTTGCAGTTTCTCAAGTTGCTCCTGACATGACAAAAAAAAATCCTCCATACAGTCCAGATTTAGCACCGTCTGACTTCCATCTGTTCCCAATAATGAAAGAAGTTCTGTGGGGACATCATTATGCTTCTGATGAAGACGTTGAGAGAATTGTGAGACGCTGGTTGCAGAAACAGAGTGTCAACTTCTTCCGTGACGATTTCAGAAAACTTGTTCATTGTTCGCAGAAATGTAGCCAATTGTCTGGAGATAATGTGGAAAAGTGAATAGTGGCAGTTAAAGAGAACATTCTAAGGATTATTTCTGCATTTGATTTATTAAAATATTCCCATCCAAACCCAAGTAACAAAGGTGGAGGTATTACTTTTCATTCAACCCTCATATGTGGAAATAAAATCAAAAGTTTGTTTGAAAGCTGACAATATGTAAAATCCTCACCAACATTGTTCTACAGGAATTCCACTGCACCTCTAGGCTTCTGGGTACATAAACCTATTTTCCAGAAGGATTATTGCACAAAGAGCTACTGAATATTTTGTTCCACAATGACCAAAAAAGGACATAGGTGGGCAAAATGGAAGGATTCTGCCTTCTGTCACTCTCTCTGCAAACATCTACAACCAACTTTATAATGTCAGTCCTCTCATTACACTCAGGTGGCTAATTTAGACAATTCACAAAGGGCAATAAATTATTGAAATTGAGCAATTTAGAGCAATTCACTGATAGTGAGATCCAGACTACAGATAACAAGACCAGGTAGCAAGATGCCAGGAGTCCATGCCTGGCAAAATGAAAAGCTAAAACCCAATGTTCCCCAATAAAAGAAATCTCACTAGTTGAAAAAGGAGCCTCCAAGGAATTTATTCGATCCGGCCAGAAAGGATGACAGCCAGTGGTAAACTGCTCAAAGAAGTTGACATGTTTTGCAAGCATAAAACATACATTTTTATACAGTATGGTGTTTTGTTTTTCGCACACCCACCCAGTGGCGGGTAGCTTTATGCAAATTGGTCGAGCTGGCCTTGACGTCACAAGCAGTTAGAAAGGTTCCCTCCACATAGAGGGACGGTGGTATCTGGCAGCCAATCAAAGAGCATTTCCCACTTCCAGTGCAGATTCCTGCTCTCCAATGGCTGACAGGGGGCCAGGTGTCCAGTGAAACAAAGTTTTATGAATGGATTACCGTTTCTCATTCTCAAGACAAACAAAGAGGGGCTCTTGGGTCTCATGGGTTTTATTGTCTGTATAATGGTCCAGTGAGTCCTCAACAAGTTAGTCTAGTGCACATGGTGCTAGTGTCCATTCTGTTCCATCTATGTATATTGTCCAGGATGATGGGATTAGATTATCCATCCTTAGGAAAGATATATGGCAATCAGAAAGAACAGTAGTTGAGCTTCACCAAATTCCAGGGAGGATGCTTGGGTAATTGAGAGTTCTTTGTCTATATGGCAGGCACAAAAGAAGGTTGGCCCAATTCGGGGTCTGGTAATCCCTGGCCTAGCTGGTTCTATTGATCTTGTAGATACTGGTTGTTTGAGTCCATAGTTGGAGTGATGACCCAGAGGACACAAGAGGAAATCTGGGTCACAATGTGTCAGTGAAAAGTTACTAAGGTGGCTTCATACTCCAAAGAGTTATATATGAAATTATAAAACCCAAAAAATATTAAGCATACATACATAAGGGTCCTGTATCCACTGTTGTAAGCCCAAAAAGTAACTTTGCCAATCTCTGTTTTTGAACATATGGAATATCTATTATGGTCCTTTCTCAGCTGATATACTAATCACACACTGTGAGATAACTGATACTTAATCCTTAAATCTTAATTATTCTTAGAACTTGTGCATTACAAGGATTAAACTGGAAGGATTATTTTTGTCCTTCTGTCTGTACTTGTAAGGAAAAACAAACTGTGGTACAAAGCTACTAATATAACAGTGTGAGATTTGTTAGGAAGTGGTCAGAATATCAGAAACCAAAATTATTTTCCAGGACATAAAATCATGGAAAATTCAGCACAAGAGTTAATAGACAAGCTTAGAAAAAGAGAAGCATTCTTTTTTGTTGCCTTTGTCAATCTAAACAAGATTGTTGGTGAGGTGACATATATCACTTTTGTGACATTAAAGAAGAAGATTATCCTGTTTTCCAATGTTTCACAGATGAAAGCTGGGACATGTGGCCAAGCAACATCAGAATGCGATCAAAATGGGAAATGTTATTAAATGTATTAAAGTATACATAAGCTAGGAAAGGCTTTAGTGGTTTCTTTTTGCCTGAGCTTATTGGAAAGGGGAAGTTTCTGTCCCTCCCACTCCTCTCTCTGCTTTTCATGCCATCTTTATTTTTTTTAAAATATATACATTGACATGTAATCTGGCCAATCTGAATTGAAGTATGAAAAAAAGAAAAAAATGAATTGTGAAAAGTTGACAGAATCTCCTATTATGATCATTAGTGTCACATCATCATTCTTAATTGACTAATAATCATTAAACATGTTCCCTGTTTTCCATGCTGTATTTTTAACACTTCCAAAAGATTTTTCAAACATATTTTCAAATGGATATTACCATAAAATAAACTAAATACACAAAAGGAAATTCATGTTGTAGTATGCGCTCATCTGTCCACAACCAATAGCCATCATTTAGTATTATCCCTTCCATACATTCTTACAAAAGCATGAGTATGAATCTGTGTCAAATGAAGCCTGTATACCAAACTTTATAGCTATCCAGACTAGGAATGTACATCTTTGCTTATTTTATTTTCATCTACAAAAAGAAATAACTTCATGATTTTTTGTTCATTTTTCGTATTTCAGGATATATATATATAGATTAAATTAACAAAAATTAACAAAAATTAACAAAAATTAGTTTGCATAAAAAACATAATGAAAATAAGTTGAAATACATTTTTTTAGAAAAATGGATTTGTGTAAAGAAATTTCACATAAGAGTATATCAGAATGCAAACACTTGTGGTAATTGAACAAGGCATCCTTTCTTACTGACAATAAGGAAAAAATGTTCTTTATCTCCCCAGTCCATATCTACTCTGATGAGAGGTTTAGCACAATCAATGCATAACTATACCTGCAGAAATTTAGCCACACAACCCCAAAGTAGGATTGTAGCCAGTGTTATGATCTACACAGGACACTTTATGGTACACATCCTCTATAAAGTGTTGTAACAACCAGTTTTTCATTTAAGGAAAAAGGTAGGGGTTCTTTCCCTCTAATATCAACTCAAATGGAACTTAGGAAAAACACATCTGTATTTATCTGCATGCCATTTGACTGAGTGATAGAATGGTTGCATAATATGCTTTCGAAAGACAGCCAAGTCATCTGAAAATGACTTTGATGAATTATTTGAAATATTATTGAGTACATGGAATTGAAGTTCTCAATTTCAGCAGGAAAATGGGTTATAAATTCAGGAGCAGAGAAGAGGAATGCCATAACTACAGGATCAATCGTGAACCAGCTCCAACAGGGAAGGGGGAAATTCTTGTGTGAAAGTTATTCATTATTTATACATTGCACCCAAAGTTCTATAGGCAATAAATAAAAAAGATAAATGTAAACAATAAAAGAAGGGTCGAAGAGAGCACACTCTCAAACCAAGATAAACCAGCAGCAAGATAAAAAACTACTAATATCTAAAAGTCATAAAAACAGCCTAAATATCTAAAAGTCATAAAAACAGTAAAAAATAGAAAAGTCTTCCTTGCTTAATGAAAATGCCAAAACATGGCCAGCAAGTGAGTCTTCCTAGTAGAGTAGAATAGAAAAGAGATTTTCAATTCCTAACATACAGGTGTGCGTCTAAAACAGTCTTCCCCACCAAGTGTGCTCCAAGTATATTGGATTATAACTATCATCTAAAATTATCTGAACATCTTCATATTTATGCCATGATGCATAGATTGATCAGATATAAGTCCAATTTACAAAGTCATTATATAGAAGATATCCTACACAATGTGTAATGTGAGTGCTTTCCTCTTGCCACAAAAAATGGCATCACAAATGTTTAAGAATTTGTGTACACAATACTAATTTTTCCAGTTTTGGAATTTCTTTTTAAAATGATATGTTTTGTCCATTATATTTGGAACATAAGTGTGCCTCAACAAAGGTTGAGAGAGCAATATGTGGAAATACAGAATGAGTATATGAATTACCCAAGGTTGTGAGCAGCATGCCATTCAGAGCAAATCGCTCATGTAATAATAGACTTAAAGTGGTTAGTATGCAAATGAAATATTAGAACAACAATAAAGCTGCCAAAAATAAGTTTTGGTGGGAACATGATTGGAACACAGTAGTTGGGAAATTGTTGCCCCCTAGTGTTTTGGACTACAGATTCCATCATCTCTTATGGGAATTGTCCCCTCACTGGAGCATTACATTGTGGTGAGTGAGCTTGTGTATTCCAGTGAACCTTTGAATGAAGCCATCAGGAGTAGTGTACTCACAGGTGAGGAACCAGACGATCAGTGATCTGAGGAAGTCCTCAATGGCGAAAGAGGTGGATGATAACATGGTGCATGTTACAACTGCTGTGAAGGCAAACAAAGTCTGCAACAGATAAGAGACCACCGATTGTCATGGCATTCATGCCGTTGGATTAGAACCTTTCTCTGTGAAGATTGTGTGTTGTTTGCTATGCATCAGTCCCATACAATAAACAAATTCATGCACATGAGTTATCCAGGCAAATAAGAAAACAAACAAACAAACAAATGCCACATGGTAATCAGCGAGACAGAGTGAGCACCTCAAGTGAAGAGAGAAGTGGATGGATATATACAGCAGATTATGAAAGTTGAGTGTCAGAAATACAATAAGTCAGAAATATACATACAGTTTGAGCATCTTTTATCTGGAATTCCAAAATCAAAAATACTCCAAAATCTGATCCCCCCCCCCCCAAAAAAACTGAAATTGTCCACATGAGTGATCTTTGCTTTCCAAAGGCTTCATGTATAGAAATTTTGTTTCATGCACCATATATATATGCAAATACAGGTATTCCACAATCTAGAAGAAAAATTCAAAATCCAAAACACTTCTAGTCCTACGTATTTTGGATAAGGGATACCTATATTGTACTCTGAAAGCCACTTTGCATTCACTTTATACATATGCATTTTGACACTAAGGTAAATGAATAAGCTATAGGCAGTGGAAGTCTGGGCTGAGAGATTTGATGTTCACAGCTGGGAGATCAGATGTAGTCACTGAACCATCCCTAAAACCTCTGTCTCTTGGTTCTTAGAAGTCTGGCACACACTGAAGAATTATCTTTAGCTTCATTTTCGGACTCTGAAAAGTGACATGAGTTGGCTTTCTCTGGGGCTCACTCTCTGCTACTTGAGTTGGAACAACTGCACTCTGACTCTTCAGTTGGCATATGGTGGGGTTTGTTCTACTTTGTGCCAGTTGAAATTAATCACCATATTCCCAGAGGCTTCAGTGTGAGTTGGAGTTAGCCTTTAATCACTATGTTTTAAAGCATAAGACAATGCCAAAGTATGGAATTCATTACTGCTGGCCTAAGCTTCTTTATATCACCAGAGGCAGTGAACTCACTCAGGCCCGTAGCTGGGAGAGGGGGTTAAGAGTTCAACCCTCCCCAAAAAGGTGTCAGGTTTTTTTAAAAAAATTGTTTACTCATGAATTTTAACTGATTAACCAATTCATGAGGAAACTAGGGGTTTTTTAACCTAATCCTTTTAACATAATTGTAACATGTGATGTAAACATGGAAGAAAAAATTCAAATGTAAAAGTTAACATAGAGTTGCTGGTCTGGATAAGGGATAGGACTCTTGTAACTTTAATTTGAACAGGTCAATGTATTTCTATTGTTATTGCTGTTGTTATTGTTAGATGGTAGTGGTGGTGGTGGTGGTGGTGGTGAAGAAGAAGATGTTTATAAAGTTTGCATATCAGCAGCATCAAATGTACATGGTGTTTTACGGTAAAACAACCAAAAACAATGACTCCTTCCTAAGGCATATGAGTACAATCTAAAATGTATGTGTATACAAATACTCCCACAAAGGGAAAGATGAATAAGAAAACCCAAAAATGTTCAGTACAATTGCAAAATAAATCATTGACATAAAATACAACCTCAACACAAAACAACATTATTTATTTTTATTATACCTTTCTCCTGATACATGAAGTCCTAGAAAGCAAACGAAGCAATAACTATAATCAAAATATACAAGACTACACAATAACATCAAACTAAAATTACAAAACCTGGTGGGGGAAATCAAAAGAGAGTTAAAAACAAGGGAAGGAGTATTCATGTAATGTTCAGAGAGACAATGCCTGAACAGAACACAAATAAATCTAAACAAGTTTTGACCAAAATCACTCTGCCTTTCATATTTGAAAACCACATAAAATGAAGAGAAAAAAAAAACCTTTTGGAATCCATGTTTCAGTCAACAGTGTCCTATATAATTTTTCACTATTCTACTTTTGATAAGTACAGGCAGTTCCTGAGTTACAAACTTCTCTCTTGCAAAAGATGCATAGTTAAGAATGGGGGTGAGACAACATGAAGAAAGAAAAAAATTCCCCTAGAAAGGGAAATTCACTCCTGGAAGAGTTATCCTGGGGAAAATATGTCTCCGTTGAAACTTTCTCACCAATCCTTGTTTCCACAGCAACCTTTTTTTAAATCCAATTATCACTGGAACAAAAAGTGAGGTGAAATCTTCTGAACAGGGGCTTAAACAGCTAAACAAACATCACAGGGGTGTTATCACTTCCCTATACTACCCAAGACAATTAGAGAAGACAATGATGCTGGGGAAAATGGAAGGAAAAAGGAAGAGGGGCCAACCAAGGGCAAGATGGATGGATGGTATTCTTGAAGTGACTGGCTTGACCTTGAAGGAGCTGGGGGTGGTGACGGCCGACAGGGAGCTCTGGTGTGGGCTGTTCCATGAGGTCACGAAGAGTCGGAAGCGACTGAACGAATGAACAACATACTACCCAAAGCTAAAATATATTTCTGACTGGAGTTACACTTAAAAATTGTACCTGTTCTGATTTACATACAAATTCAACTTAAGAACAGACCTACTGCTAGTATGACTGTCAGTTTTGTTAAATATGTCTTAACATGATCACTGCTATTTTCTATTGTGTCATTCATTATATCAACTTCCGTTTATAATAATCTCCCAGCAGCATAGGATTTTAGAAATATGTTTTGAAGAGAAGAATAACTTATTCTAATTAGCACTAATTGTTTTCTTTCTTTGATAAGAATAAATTGATTAGATATATCATTGCAAACATACTTTAGGAAGAAAGGGATTAGTGAAAGGCTTGAGTGTTAGGTAGCAATAATGACATAAGGAGAGATTCACATCAAGGCCTACAATAGTAATCCAGTTAAGTGGCAGAACTAAGTAGCAAAACCACCAATCTTGTTAGAATGAACAAAGACATGTAGTTGATTATCAAATGGCAAGTGTATCTATAATTGGATCTAGGCCCATATTTAGTTTGGCTGTCCTATATAAACCTGTTATCATGTTTTCTCAGTCTGCATTTTCACTATAAATTAATGCAGTTTGACACCATTTTAATGGCCATGGCTCATTACTATTGAATCCTTGGATTGGTAATTTGAAGAGGCACCAGCACTCTTTGACAGAGAAAGCTTAACGCCTTGTAAAACAACAGTTCCCATGACTCCATAACACTGAACCATGGCAGCTAAAGTTGTGTCAAACTGTATTAATTCTATAGTGTAGTAGATGCACCCTTGAGGACCTGAGAACAGGTTCAACACAAGTGCTGCATAGGACAATCAAAGGATATTTCCATGTGAAGAGATGTACGTAAGATTTTGGTCATTGTCTATTGGATTGCACCTGTGCATTTTTACTGACATTCAGTAATCTCTAAGAGCTTGGCAAAAACCCACCTACCTTTTGGAGAAGCCATGTTTACCTTTTTTTAAAAAAGCTTGCTTTTTATATGCTTCACTATTTTATTTAATAATGCTCTCTACCAATTTATTTGGAACAGACATTAAGTTAAATAGTCTGCAATTTTCTAGATATCCCATGCTCCTAAGTAAGCCTTTCTTTTAAAAAGAAAATATTTCTCATTGTCCATTTTCCAGTCCACAGTCACAGAGCTTCGAAACATCTTACATATGTTATTTAGGAGATAAAACAACTTTCATTTGAGTTGTTCAAGAATTCTTGTGTAACTGACACCTGGATCTCATGGTTTACCTTGTTTGCCAATTGACAAAAGTCTATAGCTTGAGTTCTTGCTTCCATCATTTCCTCAACTACACAGACTCTTTTGCTCAGAATTAAAGTTTAGGTTACAGCTATCTGCCTTAAACATTAAGTGGTGAAGATGGATGGAAATAATGTATTCAGTGTATCCACAATCTCTTTATCTAGCTTTAATACAGCATTAATTCTGGTACCATGCCATGATCCAAAAACTACTGCCAAAAGCACACCCAGACACTGCTCAGTCATGGAACACCACAGAAAGTGTGTTGGAAGCATATACTTGCTAGTCTTGGCATCAGCAAGCTCAATCCATTCACTGACCATGAACTTCCATAACATAGGTTACAGCAAGGATTCTCAAACCATGGTAGTCAAGATATTTGGGGATTTTCTGGAGGTTGAAGTCTAAATCATGTAGAGGTACAGAGTTTAAGAACCACTATGTACTCATTTACGCCAGGTTAACTCACTGCAAATCTGACTTGGAGTAGCCTTAGGTTCAGCATATATTTTTAGACAGGCTGGGATAACATATTGACTGAAATCTAAACTCTTATTTGAAAAACAATATTGTTACTCTGTCCTCATAGTTTCACCTCTGCTTGTACTAGATTCAGAAATAGACAACTGTGACCAATCTAGCACAGTAGTAGATGACTTTGAAATATTTTCAGAGCTGTGCCAGTTCTTGACAAACATTAATATGGCCTATGTGCCTCCATGCATAATATATCATTCCCCCATGCCCATTTTGCCCTGATTTGTTTTCATTTAAAAGTTCTCATCCACCCTATTACAGGTGAAGAGAACATTTTCATCATGTTTGGAGGGTCCCCAGACCAATTTTAGAGAATGATTTTATAGAAACCTATGAGGGTGTATGAAAAGTACACCCAGAGGATATGAAGGACCATTTAAGGTAAAAAGAAACACAAAAGCCTGATGACTGTAATCAGAAGGGTGTAGCATGTAGGCTACCCTTTGCCCCACAAGTCCAAGCCTAGTGTACATAGACTGACAGTTTATTTATGGCATATCATTAACTTGGAGATGCAGTTAATTGAACCTTAAGGTCTCTCCATGCTAAGGATGTGCTCCTTCCAGAACCTGGAAAAGTTATACCCCATATTCCCAGATAGCATGGACACTAACTATGCTGATTAAAAGATTCTGGGAGCTATCATCTCAAAAGTAACTTTTTCAAGTTATGTCCCTGCTACTGAGCTGCAATCCCTCAACAAAGTGAGCATGACACATTTGAGCATGCCAAATGAAATCTCCACACCAATCTCAGGCTTGACACTCCTGTGCCTCTCTCTCTGAAACTTATTGCTATCTTGAAAACAAACCACATCTGTGAATGTGTTTTTCTTGAACATGCTGCCAAGGATGAACAGAAGGTATACACATACAAAAAGGCCATGATTTTTTTTTTAATCATGGAAAGATTTCAGGTATTCTGCCAACATTCATTCCCACCATTCCAATTTTTTCAAGTCCATCCGTTAACACCCGCTCACTCTTTATTCTGATTGAAACACACCAACAAAAATCATATAAACACTGCAAAGATGAATGACAGCTTTTTTTATGAAGGGATCTCAGGACATCATGGTACTGTTGATCAATAAGATCTTAAATAATGCAATTTTAATAACCGAGTACTAAGACACCAATATTTTCTAAATGTTATGTATTTGACATGTTGAGTGGTGAGATCTGTCCCACTAACATCCACTTTAAATCTGGTTTCTGCCTTCTGCAGAATTGTGGGTTTAGTGGGGCTGTTTAAGGCCCCTCACTAAACTACAAACCCCAGAATTTTGCAGGAGGCAGAAACCAAATTTTAAGTGGATTTCTTAAAATTATCATTGTGGTTGTGTGTGTGTGTGTCAGGAGCGACTTGAGAAACTGCAAGTCGCTTCTGATGTGAGAGAATTGGCCGTCTGCAAGGACATTACCCAGATGTTTGATGTTTTCCCATCCTTGTGGGAGGCTTCTCTTATGTCCCTGCATGGAGAGCTGGAGCTGACAGAGGGAGCTCAACACTCTCTCTCTGGATTTGAACCACTGACCTATCAGTCAGTAGTCCTGCCAGCACAAGGTTTTAACCTATTGCGCCACCTCTATATAGAGTTGGCTCAGTGGTGCCAGATCCAACCCATGGGATCAGACTGTGAGTCTCACTGAAATTTTAGAGCTAAAATTAGGTACACACACACACACATATACACCTACCATCTATGGTGCCATATATGTAGTCAATTAATTCATGAGTTTTTATGCAGATGCTGCTGAAATAGGTACCCCTTCTGTTCCAACTACTTTTTCAAAACTACTCCAGAACCCCAACCAGCTTAATGTAGCATTAACTATCTTGACCCCAAACCTACATTAAGTATTAGAGGCTGCACTGGCATGGCAGCCATTAAATCTAAAGCCACTGTAAAACTGAGGGTGAATCCACTGCTCCCACAGTAAGAAATCCATCAGTTATTCATCTGGGGATGAATAAACCTATTTTCCCACTGCTACTGCTGTCTTTTTTATGCTTACAAAAAACCCTCATTAAAAAGGAAAGATGAAATAACCAATGTATTACTTACTGATACAACCATTAGAAGATTTAAGAACACAGCTCAGCAGCACTATGTATATTATAATATTAACTATGTCCAGCACCTCTTAATAAATACGTTCCTTCTGTGGCTGACAGTGTCAGGGAAGTAAAATATAGATCTCTGGGACCTGAAAGCAGAACATATGGAACAAGCATATACTGATTTGTTTCAGGAAATTATAGGCAGAGACATAATGTGAAAAGATTTTCCTAAGGAAAAGGTAGGCTAAAAGGCAGGAAGCAGAGATTCATAAACTAGAAAGTGCTTGTATAGAAGGCTGTGAGGCCATTTCCGGACAGCTCCCAATGCTCCCAATTACACAGATCCCAATTAATCAAAAGACATAGAGCAACTATACTATCTTTTCCTCCTTAGCAAAGGGTGGATGAGCAGATAGAAGAGGCAGTGGGAATACATGAGAGGTTGTTAGCAGGAGATGACATAATTGCTCCCTCATCTCTACATAAAATTCCTTGAATGCAGCACAGTGATTATTCAGAATGGCCCTCATATCCACAGGGGATACATTCCTAAAATTACTGTTGAAACAGGAAACTGTGGATAATAGTGAAACATGCTGAAAGGAATTACAGTAGAGTCTCATTTATCCAATATAAACGGGCCAGCAGAACGCTGGATAAGCAAAAATGTTGGATAATAAGGATGGATTAAAGAAAAGCCTATTAAACATTAAATTATGTTTTGATTTTACAAAATAAGCACCAAAACATCATGTTTTCCAACAAATCAACAGGAAAAGCAGTTCAATACATGGTAACGTTATGTAGTAATTACTGTTTCTATGAATTTAGCGCCAAAACATCACAATGTATTAAAACACAATAGTCTGGTGGAGGCAGAACGTTGGATGTGTGAAGGTTGGATAAGTGAGACTCTACTGAACTTCCATCAGAAGTTACCCTTGGAGGACTTAGAAAATTCCTAGCTAAGTCCTTCTTTCTAGGAATTTTCTAGGTCCTTCAGACTGGCTCTGTGGTAACTTGTAGAAGGAGCATACCATTGAATTGCTTGGAGGATCTAGAAAATTTATAGAGAGAACATATTTCTTAGGATGTGGGAGGTAAATCCACCATTCCCAGTCCAAAAAATATGGAGGTCATACCACATGAGAAAAGTTTTTTTTCTGGAAACTGCCTAAGATGGGGTTTCTCAGCAACCAGGATTTTGGGGGCAAATATTGTTCATCTTGCTTTCTTAGAAGAACTTTCTAAGTTTTGCAAATTTCCTAATAAATATAAGAAAAAGAAATTGAGACTGAAAGCATCAAAATGTGGTAGAGAGTGAAATACACAGAAGGCTTAGAGTTCTTAAGCAAAGTGGAGGGTCCGGTGATCTTGATTTGAATCCCAATTGCTGAAGGTGGATAGAGATTGATACTTGGGTGTTTTTTTTTCTTCCTCAGGCCTCTCACTCACATTTAATGTCAACATGGTGCTGAGATACCATATAATAGTTCTTCTTCTAGAAACAGGAGGTACCTATGGAATTTGGCCAGTTCAGATTTTAATAATTTTAGTTGTCACTAAGTGGGTGTAGAAAACTGAGAAAATATAACCATCAGACAGAGAATACAAAGCCCTTAGATTAGATAATGTGGATTGCTTGTAGTTTACAGTCATTGGGGTTTTTATGCTTAGTATGTAGTAGTATTATTCTAGAAGAAATATTTTTATCTTTTTTTGCTGTTTTGTTTTGTGTTTATTGTATGCTTGTATGCTGGTTTTGTTTCAATCTGTTTTAATAAAAAAATCACGAAAATTGATCATTTTTATATGAACTTCCCAATTTTCCTCTGAATTTCTTAATAAATTCAGTTCAAAGAAACTGAAATTAAAAACATTTGAATAAAAAAGACATATCCATCCATCTCTATTCTGTATACATCACACTCACTTCCTCCTCCCCTCAATAATCCAGCTAATAGACACTTTCACACAATTATTTTTTTCTCTAAGATTTTAAGTGAGCCAAGAAAACCACTGTGGATTCATCATTAAATGCAACTTATTTGCTAGAGCTAATAAAGGGAAGGATTTGTAAAAAACAGAGTTGTCATCTTTGTGAATAGGTTTCAGTATTTGTTGAAATATAGGTATAAGAGGCAAAATGGGGGAATAGGAATAGGAATTCTGCAACACAGATAAAATTTCCCTTCAGTTCCCAAATTTCCATCATTGCAATAAACTTAAAAGATCAGTTGGGCAAGTAGAAATACAGGCATCCCTTAGTTAACCAAGCTTCTGCCACAGAAGCCGCAATTTATGACACAGCACTGCACTTTTGTCCCATGCCCTGGTTTATGAACTACAACTTGCACTATCCTATTCCCTTGTTCCTGTATACAGTTGGTCATGTTTTATGACAGTCCTCACCATAGGTTACTGGGCACTGTTTTGAGCTTAAATTATTGTTTTATATGCTATTGGTTTTATCTTTTATTGTATTGTGTGTTTATTTTATGCGTTGTTTTGGGCACATTGTGCCATATGTAAGCCACCCCAAGTCCCTTTGTGGAGATGGAGGCGGGGTACAAAAATAAAGTTATTATTATAAAGTTATTAAGCTCATTTTCACAGTCTTTTTCTGCATTCCCAACCCCTTTTTCCCTCCGTGTTTGCTATTTGCTGAGTTTTTTGTTTGTGTTTTTGTTTGTTTGTTTTAGGGGATTGCATTTTTTGTTTTTGGTTTCGGGTGTGCTTTTTTCATAAATTTTTTACCTGTCTTGGATGTTTCACTTCACATGCATACATTGTTAGCTTTGAATAAAAAAATATTTTAAAATATGTTAAACCTATCTTCTTTTTTGTGATGTAAAAACATTATTTCTGCCTCTGGTACTAGATTTTTTTGTTAACAAAGTAGAACCCAAGAACATGTCTATTTCATTAACTGTCACATTTTCAGTTCAAACATCAAGAAAGGGGGCAGGGAAAGTTGCCAAAGGAATGCAAACATGCCAAGTGGAAGGGTTTTAGCTATCCGTGGTTTTCAATGTCTGACTCTCTGCACTACTAATACATTGGGAACTAAAAGAAAATTTACTTTGAGAAGTTGAATTAATATTTGAAGACAGGGGCATCACTAAGAGGTGCTGGAAATGTGTTCAACACTACAAGGCATTATCAGAGAGGATGACACTGTGGGACCAGGGAAAGCATGAACAAGGCAAGAGGGAAAGCAGCCAAGTAATGCTGAATGGCCATCTTTGCTCCCTTGGCTAAATGAAGACTGGCAAGAGAGAACTCTGTCCTTCTGCAGGATTTCTTTACAGCTATTCAATTTGCTCTTGTCTTCTTCATTTGTGTGTACTCAGATGATCTCTCCCCCTTCCCTTTCCCTCTTTTCCACACATTTGCACAGTGTTTCCTCACTTCACCACCTCTCCTTCAACATTCCTCTTTTCTTTAAACAACTAGGTTTACTTTGCTACTTCTTTCCTTTCCCTGATATACACCTGAACACTCCCTTAGCAGCTAAAATGACTGCTGATTCGAGCAACACCTACCAATGCTTTTCCCACTGAATGCCAAATCACATACTTTTGTGTATCATGCTTTGGTTTCTGTAGGCAAATATGGCCTTAATTTTCAATTTTGATTGCTAAGAGACAAATTTCCCGCTGCTGAAAGAACTAGGCATGCATTTTGAATGTTTAGATCTTTCTCTGTTCTCTTGCTTGCTGGCTTCACTGCTGCTGCTGCTACTGTGATAGCTGTGATTCCCGGGCAACATGAGAAGCAAGGAACCAGACACCAAGGCAGGAACGAACATGTATGCATATGTGCATGTGTGCATACTTGTATGTACACACATGCACACATCCACACATGCACTTTTTCAGGGTGCAGAAAAGGCAGGAGGTACAGATACTTAAAGCTTCTGATATTTTAGCTACATTATTTTGTTACAGCTTGGCACAGGAAAAAAATCCATAGGGGTGACACTATGAATTACTGCACTGAGTGACACCAACCCTAGTAATGCCATTGTTTAGAGGGCAAGTTCTCATTCTTTCCCTGCCTCCAACAACTCTACCCTATGTAAGTCTCATATTCAGATATCTCATTCACCAGATTTGCAACTAAAAGGGAAAACTGGTATATTGACCACCTAATCACAAGGCATCTCTTTGGCTGCATACACCAGCTTTGCCTTGCTGGCTCTCATCAAATGATGCCAGCGGGGATCCGTGGGTGATGTAGGGTGGAGCCAGTGCATACTGCTACCGCGGCAACACTTGAAGCTTACCGTATTCCCATAGAAATAATGGGGGGAAGCCATGTGGTCAATGCTTTTCCCTATGGGTTCAATGAAATCTGGAACTGGGTGATGCAGGGCATGGGGCACCAGTTTTCCCTTGTGAGATGACATGCAGCAATTCTGGCAGCCATGTGTCTTAGGTGTACAGATTAATGGAGGAAGGCAAGCTGTTTTGATCCACAATGTAAGCATTAATTGATTGATCTAGTGCACAAAACTTGCATTGCCAGCAATTGGTAGTTTTACAAGAATATAAAATGAATTGAATTGTTTGAAAAACTGTAGGGACTAATCATGTTCATGAGTGTGCACCTCCAATAAAAAGAATGCAATTTTAGTAACTTCTAATAAAGAACCAGACCCGTTATGTGAAAATGCAGCTCCAATTCACTAGTCAGTGACTAAACACTGCAAGATCCTTTTTCAGGAGAAATATAATCCTCCTCTAGCAGGGGAATTGCCTAGATGGGCTCATAATAGTTTGCCTGCATCTCTGCATTATACTATTTCAATACAAAGCCATAAATCATGCTCAAGACAGATTTATATGTTTGCTTCCATGGACCTCTGAAGTGAAGCCAGGAAGCAGTAACATCCTCCTGAGGCCTTTTTATTCTTCATTCCTCTAGTAATGTTTCACCAGCAGGACTGGAAATGCCACAGGAAAGATACTGACTAGAGGAGAATCTGATAGTTACAGCCCAGTTCATGACTGTATTAGTAGAGCTGTATTTAAACAGTACAAGGATAGGAAAATGCAGCCAAGATGGAATAATATAATGGAATAAAATACAGAGTTGTCAAAAGGAGTGTAGAGAGTAGCTTTAATCTTCCTTGCTTGACCTCTGTCCTTTTAATGCTTAAGATTGGTGACTCAATTAACAGGTTGATTGATTTAATATCATTGATGTAATGTTTACCAAATTTACCACAATATCTCAAAGTGCTGCTAAGTTGTTAAACTAATTTTCATGATGCCATATCACTGGCTATACAGTTCAACAACTTCTAGAGAACACTAGCTTGGCTCTAAGTAACCATTTGTTCCATATACTCAGGATATGGTGTGACTTCCTTCTCAATAGATTTTATAATGATGATTTCATTTACATCACACAGTCCTAGACGCTTGGGAAGTGTTCGACTTGTGATTTTGTGATTCAAAATCCAACGTATAGATCTTGTTTGCTGTGACATACTGTGCTTTTGTGTCAGTAAAATAATAATATAATAAACTTTATTTATGCCCTGCCTCCATCTCCCCAATGGGGACTCGGGGCAGTTTACATGAGGCCAAGCCCTAAAAACATATACACGAAGGCAAATAAAACCAACAACAATAGAGTAAAATACATACAGTAAACAAGATAGAAAAGAAAAAAATCATTCACAATTACGATAATGATGAGCAGGCTGCATGTACAAGATAAAATATTAAAACTTGGGGTGAAATAGAAGTGGAGTGAGGCATAATTATTTGTGAGGGAGAAGTCCATAAAAAACCAGGATCATCCAGATCAGGCCATCATACAGGAGCGGGGAATGTACTTTAGGGACAAGAAGCTGAGGGGAGCAATAATGCACAATTTCATGGTTACCCACACTTTGGAAAAAGTATTCCCCTCAGAAGAGGTTTTAGGGTATTTCTAGAGTCTCCAATGTTCTCCAATGATTCTCTGGCTTGTTTCCAGCTCAAGTATAGTCAAAATATCCATGAGGAATCTTGGAATGTATCCTTCAACAAGGATCATATTGTATTCACTGCTTCATTAAACCCTTAAGATACAACAACTAACACCTATGACTTAGGCTTTGCCTACCAGTTATGGGTAGGACAACTTGGTTGCTATTACAGCAAGTAATGACAGTGCGAATAAATTGTCAAAATTTGCTTGAGACAGAGCTTGCAGTTTTGGAGGGACTTGTTAATTGTTTGTTCTCATAGACTTAGCATGGGGATTTGGTTAACATGGAGATTTGGTTAAAATTCATGAGTAAGCCAGGTTTTTTTAACCTGAAAAATGCGGGGGGGGGGGGGGGTAGTTAAGTTATACAGTTATCTGTATAAGTTATACAGTTATCTGTATAACTTAAACTGTTGTGTTCCTTTTCTGCTAGGTTCACTCTTTTTTCCTCTGGGTCTAATCCCACCTTCTGTACAATATACTTTGCATATGAATTAAACAGATAGAGTAATATAATATATCATAAAATGACAGAATCAAAATCTATGATGTGGCACTTCCAGGTTTTATATATGGTTGTACAAATTTAACAAGAAAGATAGCTGACAGGAAGATCAATTAATTTGAAATATGTTTTTAAGTGAGGGTATCTACATACCAAGCCATCTTGTCTCTCTCTCCTGAGGAATCTGTACAAGGACCAAGTAGCAACAGTAAGAACTGACCACGGAAAAACAGACTGGTTCAAGATTGGGAAAGGCGTACGGCAAGGCTGCATGCTCTCACCCAACCTTTTTAACTTGTATGCAGAACACATCATGCGATGTGCGGGGCTTGATGAATGCAAAGCTGGGGTGAAAATTGCTGGAAGAAACATTAACAACCTCAGATATGCAGATGACACCACTCTGATGGCCGAAAGCGAGGAGGAGCTGAGGAGACTTCTAATCAAGGTGAAAGAAGAAAGCGCAAAAGCTGGGCTGCAGATAAACATAAAAAAAAACCAAGATTATGGCAACAAGAATGATTGACAACTGGAAAATAGAGGGAGAAAATGTGGAGGCCATGACAGACTTTGTATTTCTAGGTGCAAAGATTACTGCAGATGCAGACTGTGGCCAGGAAATCAGAAGATGCTTACTTCTTGGGAGGAGAGCAATGTCCAATCTCAATAAAATAGTGAAGAGTAGAGACATCAGACTGGCAACAAATATCCGCCTAGTCAAAGCCATGGTATTCCCTGTAGTAACCTACAGATGTGAGAGCTGGACCTTAGGGAAGGCTGAGCGAAGGAAGATGGATGCCTTTGAACTGTGGTGCTGGGTGAAAGTTCTGAGAGTGCCTTGGACTGCGAGAAGATCCAACCAGTCCATCCTCCAGGAAATAAAGCCCGACTGCTCATTGGAGGGAAGGATACTAGAGACAAAGGAGACAGCAAAGCCTAGAGAAGACAATTATGCTAGGGAAAGTG
Organism: Anolis sagrei; assembly: GCF_037176765.1. NCBI lineage: Eukaryota > Metazoa > Chordata > Lepidosauria > Squamata > Anolidae > Anolis > Anolis sagrei. The sequence goes on from NC_090022.1 coordinate 97,392,477, forward strand.
GAAGGCAAAAGGAAGAGGGGCCGACCAAGGACAAGATGGATGGATGGCATCCTTGAAGTGACTGGACTGACCTTGAAGGAGCTGGGGGTGGTGATGGTCGACAGGGAGCTCTGGCGTGGGCTTGTCCATGAGGTCACGAAGAGTCGGAGACGACTGAACAAATGAACAACAACATCTACAATGAAATACCATAGTGTTGAACCATGCTAGTTAAAGTGATGTTAAACTGCCCTAATTCTATGGTGTAGATGCACCCAAAGTATCATTGGAAAAGACAGCAATGCTAGATAAAGGTGAAGCCAGTAAGAAAAATAGAGAAATCCTCATTACAGAGAGATAAACTCAATCAGAAAGTTGTACTCCTAAGTGTGTGAGACCTAAGGGGGAGGAGGCAGAATTACCTAGGTTCATGGATGTCTGTTATACATATAGTTGCCATAAATTAATAATGACCTGATGGTAAATAATGGCAATAGTAAATTTGAATGATTCCTTTAAACTTCATACTGAAACATACTGACATGCAAGTCATCAGCCACCACTGATCTCAGGCAGCATAAAGGATTGAGCCAGTCTTTGCACTATATCTTTTTTTTTAAAATGATTTTTATTAAGTATTTTATAGAACAAAACAACGAAAGAGGGGGAACAATGAAAAGGAGATAGAAAAGTAGGAAAAGAAAAGAGAGAAAGAGAAAAAAAACACATACAAAAACAAAACAAAAAAGAAAACTAAACTAACCTAAACTATTCTAAAATGACTTCCACTCCAACATCAGGATCTTTTCCGTCAACTTCTTTTACTCTTGTATATTCTTATCCTCTAATATTTTTCTAAATTTCTTTTCATAGTCATAAAAAGAAGTCCAATCTGTTCTCTTTAGCGGTTTCCCGGTATTTCTTCTCATTAAAAATGTCAATTCATCCATGTCTCTAATTTCTTTAACTTTCTCCAACCATTCTTCAGCAGTAGGTATCTGTTCATTTTTCCAAAATTTGGCATAAATAATTCTTGCCGCAGTAGTAAAGTATGTAAGTAGTTTATCTTCATTTTCCTCCACTTTAAGATCAGAGTCCGTAAATCCTAGTAAATAATATTCAGGTTTCTTTTTAAAACTTCTCTTCAATATCTTTTGTATTTCTTCATGTATAGATGCCCAGAACTTAATTGTTTCTTTACACGTCCACCACATGTGGAAGAATGTGCCTGTTTGTTCTCCGCATTTCCAACACTTATCTGAAACATTTGGGTACATATGGCTTAATTTATTCAGAGTCAAATACCATCTATAGAACATTTTATACCAGTTTTCCTTCAAGTCCACGGCATAAGTATATTTCAACTTTTTATTCCACATTTGTTCCCATTCTCTAAATTGAATGGGCCTTCTTAAATTTTCGGCCCATTTAATCATACAATTTTTAACTTTCTCCCTTTCCGTTTGCCATTGGATCAATTTATTATAAAGAATTGTGACTACCTTCTTCTCAATTTTTAAAACTTTGTCCCATGTGTTTTCTTCCCAGTCAAATCCAATTTTTTGATCTTGTTTGAAGTGCTCTTTAATTTGAAGGTAATGTAACCAGGTTATATTTCCAAACATGTTCTTGAGTTGTTCAAACGATTTAATCTTCGTTTCCCCTTTCAACAAAATATCCTTGTATCTTGGCCAAATCCTCCATCCTAAGAGTCTTCTTTGGTGGGCCTCCATCGCCGAGACCCAAAGAGGTGTGGCTTTATAAAAGAGGGCTTTGCATCTTAACCATGTCCTCAATAGGGAGGCTCGCACGAAATGGTTCCCAAAGTTTTTTTCCTTAGATTCTCTATTATACCACACATAAGCGTGCCAGCCTACCCTCAAATCATGGCCCTCTAAGTTTAAGCACTTTTTCTTGTTCAGATTCATCCAATCTCTTATCCATGATAGAGCACAAGCCTCATGATAGGTTTTCAAGTCTGGGAATCCCAGACCTCCTCTCGTTTTTTTATCAATTAGATTTATGTAATTTAATGTTATTTGAGAAACATTTTATTTGTCATTCCATCATCCTATTCATTCCCATCCAGTCCCAATCCTATATCGCCAAGAGCCATTTCCGCTGTTCCAGTTGCCTGTTGTTCCATACTCTGATCTTTTTTTCTTTTTCTTCTTTCCGTGGTGTCATTCTTGGTGTCATTCTCTGTGGTTTGGGATCTTTCAATAAGTAGCTATAATCCTTTGGTGACTTATATCTTGCCTTTTTCTCTTTGATACCCTTTCTTGGAGTAGATAGTCTTCTTTCTTCATCTCCTTCCGCTTCGTCTCCTTCTTCTTCCTCCTCCTCTCCCATTTCTTCTTCTTCTCCCTGTTCTTTCATTAATTTATCATAGAACACTTTAGCCTTATGCTCCGATGTTAACCAGTATCTTTCTTCATTATATGTCACCATTATTCCTTCTTTTCTCTCCCACCTGAATCTTATCTCTCTCTTTTTCAGCTCTTCTGTTAGAAAAAATATTTTCTTCTTCTCACTAAGGTCATCTGGGGGAATTCTTTCAAAACTACAATTTTCTTTTCTTTGTAAAAGATTGGGTTTCTATTACTTTTAAACAAAATGTCATCCCTCACCTTCTTCCTTGTAAATTTTACTATCACATCCCGTGCGGTTTTATTCCTCCTTGCATAGAATGAAGAAATCCTGTACACTTGATCCACCTCTTGTTCAAATTCATCCTCCTCACACTCCATACAACTTGCCAGCATTTCAATAACCAATGATCTTATGTCTTCTTTATCCTCCTCCGCTATATTTCTGAATCTTAATTGGAAGTCCATTTGCATTTGCAGTAATCTCTCTTGTTCCCATTCCATTTTTTCCCTATGTTTATCCAGCCCTTTTATCTTCTGTGCCATTTCTGATTGTGTTCCCTCAATTTTCTCTTTAGAGACTTTTAATTCTTTCACCTCTCCATGTAATTGCGATATGTCTTCTTTTATCTGGCCAAACTCTTGCTTTATTTCAGACTTCAAGACCTTGAATTCTTCTGTCATCTTTGTAATAATTCCCTCTTGTTTCTTATAATATTCTTCATGTTTAGCCTTAACCTCCTCCTTCAATTCCACTTTCAAAGCATCTTGCTTTTCCGAAATCTTTTTTATTTCTTTTAATAAATTGTCCATTTTTGGGTTTATATCCAAAGACCCCCTCCGGGATTCTGGTTTGCCTGGGGTTGTCATTTCTTTCACCTCGTCTGCTTCTCGTCCTCGAATTATCTATTTTCGTCTACTTCTCGTCCTCGTCCTTGGGGCCCTTCGTCTGCTTCTCTTCCTCGCCTCGTCCGCGTCTCCTCTCCTCAGGCGTCTGCTTCTCGTCCTCGAATCGTCTACTTCTCGTCCTCGACCTGTCTCCTCCTGCCCTCTACTTCTCTATCGGATTTTCGGGCTTTTCCCAATTTAATTCCAATTTATTTCCAATTTATTTTCAATTTATTTCCAATTTTTCTCTAGCCGCTCTGTATCGGACTTTCTCTATGGTTTTCAAAATGGCGTCTTCCCTCCTTCCGCCCCGTCACTTCCGCCCCTCTGTTCCTTCTATGCTTCTTCCGCCCTTCTCGTCCGTCACTTTGATCTGCCTTCCGTTTCTGTTCCCGTCACTTCCTTCCCGCCAACTCAGCCTACTTGTTTATAAAGAAGGCTGAGGATAGACACAACAATTATGGCGTCAAGGTCGGCAATATTATCCGTTTTCCACTTTCTTTTAGGTTTTCGGGGGGGGGGGTGCGAAAGGGGCTATCACTCCATCTTCGTCTTCATTTTCATCTATTTTGTCAGAGCGGCTTTTCCTCTAATTTTGCCTCTAATTTGGATAGTTTAAATCAATTTAGATTGCCAATTTAAATTGAGTTTTATAATTACATATATATATTTAAGTCAATCAATCAGGTATTACTACCGAGATACCAGAGACCAAAATACGGTCTCTTCCTCTTTAAATCCTGCGGCTTCTTTTCTTCTTATCTCCTTCCCTCTGTTCTTTCCCCCAAGCCCTTACGGCTTGGCTATTTCTTCTTTAAAAGTGTGGGATCTAGTCCCGTTACCTGTTGTTGGGGTCTTTCTTGTTTCTCCACCCAATCTGGGCTTTCTTTGTTTTCCACTTCTTCTTCTACTTTGTGGATGGATCGGCGGCGGTTAAACGGACCTTGCGGTTCGATCCTCGTGGGGCGGCTCGCTTTCCCCTGTGTTGCTCGGACCCACTCGACCTCTCCTCCTTGAGGGGGGGGAGATCTTTGGGGTCTCAAGCCCACACTGGGATTCGCGACACCTTTGCAAACTCAATCCGGCAAAGGGGGGAGCATTCAGCTCAACCTAGCCGCCACAACACAGGTCCTCGCTGGGAGCTCACTCTCAGCGAGGCAGTCCCGTCGCCATGTCCACCGGAAGTCCCGTCTTTGCACTATATCTGATCCAAGTACAGAAACCTGTCTGCAACTTGTTTTCTTTAGATTGGATTGTAGCTAGGGATACAACCCCGCCCCACAGTCTACTTATTCCAGAATAGCAGGTTGCTGATGATGACCATGTTATTTTGATATGATCTTATTGAATGTTAGTGAAACTTTTCTGAACTGCTCCAGGGTAATTAGGTTGAAAATCATAGGCATTGTCACTTTGGTTGGCAACTAAATATTTGACAAGTTTCTGAGCTGAAAGGAAGATTATTTGGTGCTGTTTTTCAATTCCTGTCTCCCTTTTGGAAACTGGCCTTATTTAATCTTCTCTCCTATGCCATTTTTGCATCCATCTTTGTTGGTATCAAAAAGGTAATGGTATGGATAAAAAAAATCCTCATCACCCACTATAGCTCCAGCACAAGTGCCAACGGTCATTGTTCCCGATACCTGGAAATGTGCATATAATCTTCAGGCTAGGCAGCATCAGGGTCACTGAGTTTCTGCCTTCAATAACATTGTTGCTTGAAGATTGTGCCTGGTTGTGTCATGCCTCTCTCTGAAACACAAAGGCCTTCAGAAAAGTGAAGGGGAGTATAGTAGTGTCACATACTATGAAAATGTGGGAGTGGAGCTTCAAGACCTTTGTCACAACAGGGCCAATAACATAGTCTACAGGAGTGGCAGTTGTCAGTATCACAAGATTAGATGTGCTATTTTTCATTATTTGCTTGACATGAGCCTTCCCCTTGCTATCTGAAAATCCATAAAGGTGTCTACTATTTACATGAAGAAAGGTGGGAATTATATGGCATTTTGGATTACAATTTCCATCAGGCTTACCCAGCATAGCCAAAGGTGTAGGAAAACGGGATGCTGTGATGATCTAACAACACCTGGAAGGCCACATCATCTTGCATAAAATGTACATTACACTCTTTCTGAGATAGTCGTGGGTCTTTTAATAGGGGGTTGCCATCCTGTTTTATTACTGTTACGTGCTTTCAAGTTCTCCAGCTTCTGATGGCATCCAAAGGTTTTATTGGTAAGTTTATTCAGAGTATGTTTGCCATTGGCTTCCTCTGATATTAGTATGACATGTTCAAAGTAAGTCAGTAAATTTCTATGGCTAGCCATGTGTTCCAACTCCGGTATCCTGGTGCCCTAGTTCAGCATTCAAAATAGCACACCACATTGGCTCTCTGACAAGTAGTTCAAAATGAAGCTTGTGAAATGGATTGCACATTGTGTATTAATGTTGTTTAGATTTGAACCCTTTCTGCTCCTACTGCTTTTTCTCCCCACCATAATTTATTCTTTGCGCAATTTCCCACCTCTCTATAGCATATACTGGGGAAAGATGTTGGGGAAAGAAAAAATCCCTACCACCACCAATTACACTGACATGACCACTTCCATCAATACCATTCTTTTCTTGAACTTCTTTCATAATAACCCTACAAAAGTATTGTTGAAGGTTTTCATGGCCGGAATCCTCTGAAGATGTTAGCCATAGATGAAGGTGAAACGTCAGGAGAAAATGCTGCAAGAACACCGCCATGCAGTCTGGAAACCACACAACACTCCAACTCTAGAAAACTTAGTCAGTGATTGCTCCAGTGAACCCACTTCATCAAATAGAATTCCTTCTCCAGTCAAGGATGTAAAACTCCATGATGAACTCCTCCACTTCAGAGTGGAGCTTGCCTTCCTCCATAAATCTGTGGACTGAATCTGTGATTTTTCCCTTCTGGTCCATGCTTCCACGCAATTGGACCCAATTTTGTCCCACAGAAGGAAAGACAATAATCTCTGACCAACAGGCAAGCAGGAATAAGAGCTTTCTCCTGCCAACAATGAAAGTGTGGAACCTTGGGTAAATGTTCAGAGATCAGATGCTTATGTGGTTTATACATAGTTCAGCGTTTCCATGAACTTTCTTTAGAGTACTCTACTGTGAGCCAGCTCTCTTGCTCATGACTTTTCTGTCATTACCGTTAAATCCTTGTGTGAGGAGAGGGAGGGAATGCAGTTTAGAAAAATAGTCATGGATAACAAATATTTGAAAATTGATTGTAGATAGGCTTGTAGAAGAAGTGCTTTTATGCTTCTTAAGCAGATACAACATGAGCAGGATTCTTGGGATTTTAATATTTATACAGAAGATGCCATTTTTGAAGGTATAACGTCTCTCATCAAAGTGCTAAAAACTTGGAGAAAGAGCCACTAATACAATATCCCATTTATACAACTGTTACAGCACTAAGAGCTCTAGTCTCTGAAATCATCCAGACTTGATTGATAGCTATATACTGGCCACAAATTCACATGGGAAAATGTTGATATTCCTTGGAGTCATTTCATATAATTTGTAAGGCATGAATAAGTGCTGGTTGTCTCTCTTCTCCCCTTACCAAGGTGTTTAATATAACCAAGAGTGATTCTTATTCAAATGACTCGGGTATCTTAATACAATAAACTATTTTAAAAGGAAGCCTTTTCACTGTAGCAGAGACCTTTCAGTCATTTAGTGCTTTGCTTTAAATCGAAATATTGTTGATACTTCTTGCCTATCTGCCATTATCATCTGCAGCATAAAGGACTGTTCTAGAAGAAAACTGGTGGTAATGAAATGCTTTCTTCCTCACCACAAAACAGACTTTTGTATTGTTATCTATTCACCAGTTTCATTTTATTTCATACTTTCTCACAGAACTGGAAATTTATGAGTCCTCATATACCTTGCTGAGGCAAATAATTCAACAGTCATTGTTGATATGGGGGTTTACAAGATATTCAGAGTGAAATAGATCAGTAATCATGAAAAGTGCTCCAAAATGAAGGAAAAGGATTTCTCCAGTATTATGAAGCTTTAAATATGCTCAAACGGTTGCATTAGTTTCCAGTTGCACAGTGCATTCTTGTATTTCAGTGTTGCTCTCCAATGGGCAAAAGCACCACTTCTATAAGAGTTTATATTTCTTCACTTCAGAAAATACTTTTTAAAAAAGCAAACCAAGGCTCTTGCTCAAGCCTGCACATGTCACACTTTAGCCCATAAATAAGTGGATGTTGTTAAATAACCAGCAATTGGGGTAGGTGTCATTTGTATGAGAGCAGTTGTAATTGCATCTGCAAGACTGGATCATCATGACATTCTTGGTGAAGGTCTCCCCATCATCACAGCGGAATTGGATCGTGACTATCCTTGTCTGCTGAAGAGTGCAGCACCTCTGTCCACAGGAGCCACAGTACTTGGGGTGGTACATCTTCTCTTTCGCTTGTATGCAGCTGGGGTTATCATTGGTGACTCGGATAGAGATGCCAGTCCTACAGGTCTGGGACCACAAGGTGGTTTGGACAATGTACTTGGGGTTCTTAAATGAATGGCTGCAAGGTTCAGATTCATAGACAGGCATCATTTTTCATGATGGCTATGAGCTCATATTTCTGGTCAATTCTCCTTCAGAGACATCTACACCTAAATCTTTCCCAAAGGAGCCACCCAGTTCTTCTAGGGCATCTTTGGAGTTGTTGCACGCCCAGTCCTCACAGCACTACCTGGGGATCTTCACAAGCCTCTGGTTTGGGCAGCCCAGGTTAGGGAGGGAGAGCTCTTGTGGACAGAGCAGGATGCAGCTCATGGCCCCATCGATGCAGGTACACTGGTGCTTACAGTTGGACTGGAAACTCTCCCCACTCTGGTAGATTTTGGAGTTGTATTCTCAGGGTCTCCCTTGGGACTGTGCTCAGCAGATGTACTTTGGAGTGGTGGCTCTGGCACCAAAGTTGCATTCCAGTCCCTTGGTTCCAGCCCAGTTTACTTGTCTGAATGTATCTACCTCTATGATCCACCTCGAAGACTAAGATTGTCAGGGGAGGCCCTGCTCTCAGCCCCATCCCCCTCGGAGCAACTGACGGGGCCTTCTCAGTGGTGGCCACTTGCCTATGGAGCTCCCTCCCCAGTGAAATTAGATTGGCTCCTTCCCCATGGCCTTCAGAAAAAAACTAAAACATGGCTCTGGGATTAGGCCTTTGATCAGTAATGGGAGCAGTGCAATAAGAGATTATAAATTAACATTGATGCCTCAGACTGGCCCTGAATTATGACCTGGATTATGTGATTTTAAATTGTTCTTTTAATGTGATGTTTAAACTTGTTGGTTTTAACGTTTTAATGTTTTTGTTTATTTTTCGATGATATGTGTACACATAGCACCTAATTGTTGCCTCCTTAAGGCTGCCCTGAGTCCCCTTCGGGGTCAAGAACGGTGGGATATAAGTGTGGTAAATAAATAATAAATAATTGGTGTGGTCGCAGGGCTGCGTCTGCTGCAGTCCTCATTGAGCTGCTTGGTGTAGACTTCCTTCTGCACCTGTCCAGGAGCAGCCCAACTCCCGAGGCACACCTGGGGACTTCCAGGGGGCACTGGCATGTAGAGGGGCAAATGGGAACTGCCCTATGGACTAACTGTGGGAGGGCCAGGGACAAGATGAGGCAGCTCTCTGGAGAGTCATAGTTGTGCCACTTTTTTTTCTCCAAACACCAAAATGAAGTTGAAAATAAAAATGGGGGGAGTAGAGCGGAGCTAAACACTGGACTCCAGAGGGGAGCTTTGCTTTTTTTTTCCTTGTGATAGGCGGGGGGTGGGGGGAGTGGAGCAAGGCAAAGAGGCAACTCAGTCCTGTGCTTTCTTCTTTTGCTGCTGCTGCTGCTGTTTGTGCTCGAGTCGCACCTCTAGATTCTCAGGGATGCCTTTGCTGTATTAGACCAATGTGCTATTAACATTAATACTAGCATTTGGATTTATTTATAGCATAGTGATTCAGAGCATGAACATTACCGAAATGTTGTTTGCTGAGATCTTAAACTTATCTATGCCTTGTACTCAAGTTTATTGGTAGGGCAGCTTTCTAATGATTTGTGGCTTGCCAGACCACCCCTGGCAATCAGTATGTGTCGGCACTGATGATAGTTTCCCAAACTACTTAATGTACCTGGAAGTATAGAGGTTCCATATAGTGGAACGGATGCTTATGGATTATTATTTGCTTTGTATAATTGCTTTGTATAATTGTATTAATTACACATAAGTTCTACTAGTAATTTTGTGCATGTTAAGGAAAAGGTTGTTTTTCCCTTGCCAGCTGCAGCAACTTTCAAAGCCATCCTTCTATCAGATTATTTGAAAACTATTTGTTCTTTATTTTCTTCACTTGAGTCTTGCCAGTAGCAAATGCATTTGTATTGTTGCCACGTGGGTATTCTTTCTTTCAGGCCAATTAATGGCTGGTTGGTTTTCATATTGCTTAGAATCCATTCATAATCATAAACTAAAAAATGTATTCATTGATCCTTTGATAAATAGCTTTTTCTCACATTGCTACAATGTTATACATCCCCAGGGGAGATAGAGTCCAGACAGCCTGCAAAGGCAAGAAATGTTTTCTGTTCCCTAACACTTAGCATGATTGTTTGAATCAGAAATGTCCTGGTTTATAGCCATTTTGCATTAATATATTTCCCCTTTCCTTCATATATTGGCATGCTTTAAGCAATTTTACAATATTTTGTTTACTATTTTGTCATTATTTCCATGGTAACCCCATTCTTAACTTCTTTAGTCGGCATTATTATTATTATTATTATTATTCAGTTTCACAGCTGATGGAGTTTTAGAGAATCAATAATTCTGTCCATAAATCTCATAATCAAATGATAATCCAGCATCTTCCAAGTAGTGGTTTGTTGTTTGTTTGTTTGTTTGGAGTTTTTTGGGTAATTATTCTGCTATGCTCTTACGTGCGGCAAAGTCATTTAGTTTTTTTCAATCACACAGAATCATAGAATCAAAGAGGTGGAAGAGACCTAATGGGCCATCCAGTCCAACCCCCTGCCAAGAAGCAGGAATATTGCATTCAAAGCACCCCTGACAGATGGCCATCCAGCCTCTGTTTAAAAGCTTCCAAAGGGGGAGCTTCTACCACACTCTGTGGCAGAGAGTTCCACTGCTGAACAGCTCTCACAGTCAAGAAGTTCTTCCTCATGTTCAGATGGAATCTCCTTTCCTGTAGTTTAAAGCCACTCCTCCGCGTCCTAGTCTCCAGGGCAGCAGAAAACAAGCTTGCTCCCTCCTCCCTATGACTTCTGCTCACATATTTATACATGGCTATCATGTCTCCTCTCAGCCTTCTCCTCTTCAGGCTAAACATACCTAGCTCTTTAAACCACTCCTCATAGGGCTTGTTCTCCAGACCCTTGATTGTTTTAGTCACCCTCCTCTGGACACATTCCAGCTTGTCAATATCTCTCTTCAATTGTGGTGCCCAGAATTGGACACAATATTCCATGTGTGGCTAACCAAGGTAGAATAGAGGGGAAGCATGACTTCCCTGGATCTACACACTATACTCCAATTGATGCAGGTCAAAATCCCATTGGCTATTTTTGCTACCACATCACATTGTTGCTCTTGTTTAACTTGTTGTCCACAAGGACTCCAAGATCTTTTACACACGTACTGCTCTCAAGACACATGTCCCCCATTCTGTATCTTTGCATTTCATTTTTTCTGCCTAAGTGGAGTATCTTGCATTTGTCACTGTTGGACTTCATTTTGTTAGTTCTGGCCCATCTCTCCAATCTGTTAAGATTGTTTTGAATTCCGCTCCTGTCCTCTGGAGTATTGGCTATCCCTCCCAATTTAGTGTCATCTGCAAACTTGATGATCCTGCCTTCTAACCCTTCATCTAAGTCATTAATAATGATATTGAACAGGACTGGGCCCAGGACGAAACCCTGCGGCACTTCGCTCAACACTTCTTTCCAAGATGAAGAGGAAGCATTGGTGAGCACCCTCCGGGTTCGTCTGCTTAACCAATTACAGATCCACCTATCTGTAGTTTTGCCTAGCCCATATAGGACTAGTTTGTTTGCCAGAAGGTCATGGGGGGACCTTGTCAAAAGCCTTACTGAAGTCCAGGTACTCTACATCCACGGCATTCCCCGCATCTACCCAGGTTGTAACTCTTATCAAAAAAAGAGATCAGATTTGTCTGGCATGACTTGTTTTTGATACATCCATGTTGACTATTAGCAATGACTGTATTTGTTTTTAAGTGTTTGCAGACCACTTCCTTAACAATCTTTTCCAGAATCTTGCCTGGTATCGAAATGAGGCTGCATGCATGGAACAACATTTTTCCCTCTAAAGTACTGAATTTCAGTGTGTAGGACTTGACATTTCATCAAATTTCTCCCTCTCTTTGTCTTCAATTCTGCTGTGCTCCAGGATTGCCATATGTATTCAAACCTCCTTTTCCATAGCCTCAGCTTGTTTGGTATATTATGCTTGAACCGCTTGCCAGTTTGAATTTCAAAAACCCGCAGGATTTTTCCATCACCATTTTTGACAGGTTTTTCAGGTTTTTGTTGGCATCATTCTGTGCAGATGGTAATCATATTTTTTTCACGGATTCCAATGTCCCATTATAGCATTTTTTATATACTGTGCACAATCTTGTTGCATATTTTGATACAAACAGTATCAACTTTTTCTTTACATTTATTGTTGGTAGTTATTTTTTCAATATTTATCTTGATGCAATTTGAAGCACCTGCTCTTGAACTACAAATATCAGCACTTCAGTTCCTCTCTTTTTGTGCATGTGCATGTGTGTGTGAGAGAGGGAGTCCCCTCTTCTATAAACATTTTCAAACATTCTCAGCTTTGTCAGGTTTCAATATTATCCACTGCATTTTGTGTTCTTACTATAAAGTCATGGAAGCTTATGAAATTCATAGTCACCTGCTTGCCTTCCCCGTTAAGCAGAGTTCTTGGTTCCTATGGAAAATTTCACCCCACAGTGACAGAGGTGCCTTTACAGCCTTGATCATGGGTTTCCAATTGCAAACACGAATCTTTTCAGAGATGGTTGGAGTAAATCCTATGATCCTGTACCATTGGCTATGCCAATTAGGAGTGATAGGAGGTGCAGTCCACCACAATCTGGAGGGCTAAACACACACACCCTGCGCTACACGGTATTTGTAGACTATGATCATGTAGACTATGTAGACCAAATAAATACACAATAGTTCTATGAATATTTAAATAACAACCTCTCCACATGCTACACCTTGAAGCTAGGCATAAAGGAATATTGAGAATAATACGCAATGTCTGTTCCCTACTGGACAGAAATCATCCTGAAATGTTGTGTCCTAAGCGGCACTCTGCATACAAAGAGCAGAGACTATAAAATATACTTTTGGGGGCTACAATTTCCAGAATTGTCCAGGTAGAAAATTATGGGAGGGGATCTACAGTCAAAAGAAGAAACTATTCTAGACTGGGCAAGATGCATCAGAAGGAATGCATCAAAAATGTACCCATGAGAATAATTTCCTTCTCCACCAACAGATGCATACATTTGTGGCATCCATATTTTCTGAGTCTCTATACATTTTGCTTCTGAAGTTCATTATTTGTCCTAAACGTGGGAGAAATGCTTTAGGCCAAAATAAAATAAACTGAGGGGGAAAGTGGAATGGTTTATTAGCACAGCATGCCCTTCAATGAAAATAAAAGTGCGCCTGATGATGGCTCATTTTGTGCGCTCTGTGCGCCATCATGCCCAGAATAAATATTCCACATTCAGTAACAAATGAATCCTCTGTTTGATGCTTAGGGAGACTGTTGATGATTGGATTTTTTTTTATTTCCAGTCTTGCCATTTCAATGCTGTACTTACTGGGATTGTGTGATAGAGAGGTGAGTTCACTAAAGGCAGACAGAGCTTCAAGCATTACCACATCCCAGCAGTACTTCCTTGAAGGATAGTGTGTGATAGGTCCCCAAAGGAGTGACTGTTTATATATCTTCTATATTTTCAGCACACCCAGAAATTTTAAGTTAAATTTTCTCAGAACTGTTCATAATAATGTTGTATGGGTCTTGTTGCCCTCAAATGCCCCTAAATGCCTTATAAGGGTATGGAGGGTATTTTATTCCCCTCTCCCTCCCTCTCCTCCCCAATCCATTTAGACATCTCTTACTCTAGGCCTATTTTACAATAGGAAGTATCCCAAAAGTCACTTCATGTTTCTCATGTGCCCAAAAATGAGAATTAAAATGTGTCAAAAAAAAAAAAAAGCACAGAGTGCACATAGGAGCATTTTAAGGCTTTTTCAATACTTTGGGGAGGGGGAGCCCTGGAAGTAGAGTCCAGTGATCCATCTCCAAAAACAGTCCTTGGAGATGGGTCACACTTTGACCACTCTGCTTTATAGGTCCATGAACTAAATAGAGCCAGTTGATTATAAAGGATGCTGGGAGGCATAATAGAACAATACTAGGAAGACTTCTGAAAGTGGGACATTGAATACCTCCTATGACCTGTCTAATTGTTCAAGGAAAACGAAGCTCCAACATACTGCTAGTGCTGCATTGTAAGAATAATAGAACTTACAGTCCACAGAGCTACCATAAACAAGATTGCTGAGATATTTAGGGGGGGGGGGCAGCCAGCCAGCCAAAACAGTTTTTTGGAGTGTATGGAGAGCTGTAATTAAAAGGGGAGATTATCCCGATCTACTTCTTCTGGATTCTGCTATTTTACCAACAGAACTTTAGTGCTGGATCATACCCATGTATAGCACTTTAAAAAGACATGTTGAAAAACTGAACTCGATATTCAACAGCATCTGGTGTTAGTGGTGAGCTAACTGTCTGTTAGGTTATTGTGTGTGTGTGCGCGCGCGTCATTTTGAGAAACTGCAAGTCGCTTCTGGTATGAGAGAATTGTCCGTCTGCAAGGATGTTGCTCAGGGGATGACTGGATGTATTACCAACCTGTGGGAGGCATCTTTCATATCTCCACATGGGAAGCTAGAACTGAGAGATGGGAGCTCACCTTGCTTCCCAGATTCAAACCGCTGACCTTTTAGTCAGCAGTCCTACTGGCACAAGGTTTAACCTCATTGCACCACCAGGGGCTCCTTGTTAGGCTATAACTGCTTGACTATTTGGCTCTAAGCAATGTTTCATATCATTGGAATACCAGGGAAACACTGTACAAAAGTCTCGCTGTTCTCTGAACTGTTTTCTGAACTGTTGGGAAATCCTTTTTTTCACACTGGCACACACATACATAATGGCGCTACTCCCAGTGTCTTTCCCACATTCTGCTCCTTTATTATATTTACCCTCCAACCTGGCTTTTCCATTCTCTGCAAACTATATTGTGTACAGTAAAATGCTTGTACACACTTGTTGGAACAAAAGCTGATCAATAAAAATCTCTTCATGTATTCTGCTCTTCTCTGGTTCAGTTTAGTTATTTATAGACATCTTCCTACCATCATGTACTCATACTCTTGATCAAACTCTTGATCAAACTCCCCAGAAGACTATAATTCCTCCCAGGATTTGAAACCAATAATGTCAAAAGTATAAAGCAGAACCCTCCAGGTTTGGAAGCATCTTCTTGATAATTTTTATTTGCCTTGTTGCAGTTCTGAAAAGTACTAAAACAATATACAATGTTTCCACACCTTTTCCCAATTTCACTTTTTCATACTGATAGATGAAAAAGTCATTTCCACTGACATTCAATTTCTTTTACTCTCAGACTCTTTCTATCAAATTTATGGCAAAATCTTTGAATTTTGGTAAGTTTCTTTCATTATAAATGAAGGAAATGAATGTTTCAATTTTGTGCACTTGCAAAATTTAATACGCACAGCTATCCTTGGTATTATACCTACTTGCTAGGTAGCTGTTAAAACTGGGGAGCCTCAGTAAAGAGAGAGAGAGAGAAAAAAAGATGAAAACCCTGATTCAGCACCAAAGAGATGGATAAATAATACATAGTCACTCAAAGCCAGACTTTAAAAGCTAATAACTTATAGAACTTGACTAGGGTGTTTGAATTTATCAGTTCTGTTTTTCCTTCATTATCTATGCATGTATATAAAACACAAAGTATGTATGTATGTACATTTGTTGGCTGATTTATACTACAAGGGCTCCTAAATGGCTTGATGGATCTGGTCCAGACTTAGTATGCATACCATTCATTATCCAATTAAAATAATTGAAGAGTTTGAATGGAGAAAAAACATTTATTATTTATTTATTTATTACTGGTGCTTTTACCCCGCCCTTCTCAACCCCTGGAGGGGGACTCAGGGCGGCTTACAAAAAAGGCAGAATTCGATGCCTATACATAATAATACAGAGTATACAAAAATATAAAAGAACGATATACAAAATGCAATTAAAACGATTATCATAATAAAACATCCGCACTGGTAACTAAGACATTGTATAAACATCATATAAACATCATATAAAAGTCATTCTTATAATCAGCGTTTCGATTCCAGAGTTCCACATAACCAATCCGTTAGTCATTTCAGGCCCAAGACAGAGGGAAAGAAACAGAAGAAGGAAGGAAGGAAGGAAGGAAGGAAGGAAGGAAGGAAGGAAGGAGAGGGGGAGATGTATAGGGAAAAGTAAGGGAAGAAAGGAAGAAAAGAAAGAGGGAAAATGTTTATGGGGGAAATAGAAAAAGGAAGAGCCACAAAAAGAGCCTGCCCACTGTTGTCAGGGCATTGCGATGGAGATACTGTGAGCAAGCCTTCTCAGAGCTGAAAAAGGGAGAAAGCAGACAGGCAGAACCCTCCAATACTCCGGCAATACTGGATATGTGAGCTAGGGTTTTTTTTTTCTTTTCTAAAACTCAAGTTCCTTCTGTCAAATATAAGAAGAATGTGTGAATTTTAGGGAGTTCTTATCAAAACATGAATTAAACAAAATCTTCTCTTCTAATCCATAATCCTTTTGTTGCTAGCTAATCCCGAAATTCTGAGAGAATTCACCAATCTGTTCATCCCTTAAAGTCACAGTGGCACAATGGGTTAAACCAATGGTTCTCAAACTTTTTAAACAGAAGGCCAGTTCACAGTCCCTCAAACTGTTGGAGGGCCGGATTATAATTTGAAAAAAAAAACATAAATGAATTCCTATGCACACTGCACTTATCTTATTTGTAGTGCAAAAAACACTTAAAACAATACAATAATTAAAATGAAGAACAATTTTAACAAATATACACTTATTAGTATTTCAATTGTAAGTATGGGCCTGCTTTTGGCTGATGAGATAGGGTTGTTGTTGTTGTTGTTGTTCTTGTTGTGTGTTTTCAAGTAGTTTCAGACTTAGGTTGACCCTGAGTGAGGGCCGGGTAAATAACATTGGAGGGCTGTATCCAGCCCCCGGGCCTTAGTTTGAGAACCCCTGGGTTAAACCCTTTTGCCAGTTAAACTGTTGACATGAACAGTTCCCATCTGTCAGCTCCAGCTTCCTAGGTGGGGACATGACGGAAGCCTCCCACAGGGTGGTAGCACATCCAGGCATCCCCTGAACAATGACTCTGCAAATGGTGATTCCATCACACCAGAAATGACTTTCAGTATCTCAAGTCGTTTCCGACACGTAAAAAAAATCCCAATTAATTTCAGTTCTCTTTGAAAATCCCAAATGGTGTGTGCATGCAGGTATATGACGGAGGGATCTTGCAATCCTATTCTGTATTGACTTGAGAAAAAGCCCTGTAGAACATAGTGAAGCTTACATCTTGCTAGAGATGTAATACCTTTGCATTACATGGACAAATAGTTCCTGTAGACTTGACCTTATTACAAAATAAAATAAGTATTTTCTTCACATCATTCTCCCCATCTTTGGATGTGTGTGAAGGAATTCTTCTGAATGTGGTTTTTCGCAGAGCCATGTTTTGTCTCAAGAATATGCGTTTCTTGAAGAGGGAACTGTTTTTTCTGCTCAGGAAACTGATTCTCTCAATGCAAACCATAGTGTTTATGCAAAGAAACCATAGTGTTTATGTTTTTCTCTACACAGTAATTTCTTCAAAACACTTTAGAACACTGGAATAACAGGGGAAACTGTGCAATACTTCCCCTGTTCTTTTATTCTTCTCAACTGTTGGGAAACCCATTTTTTGATCTGGAAATGAATAATTACAAGTATGTTTTCCATCTCAATTTCTTACTTTTGTGTAGCACTTTTATAATTATGGGAAGATCAAAATCACTCCTGAGTGGACTTTAACAGCTTCCACACAAGCATAAAGAGAGTATTCCACTTTGCTGCTCATATTGGAAAAAGTCAAAAGTCTGTTGTAGTGAGTACCTTTTCAGCAAAGAGGTCCATGTGTTTGGACAGAACCCCATGAAGTAGGTCTTTCCCCAAAGCAGTTCCAATTGGGGAAAAACACAAGAAAAGCAGATAGAATTTGATGATCTTCATTTTATAATGATGGAAATAGCAGGTAAGGAGGAGAGAACCTCACTGTTTAGATCAGTGGTTCTCAGCCTGTGGGTTCTCAGGTGTTTTGGCCTACAACTCCTAGAAATCCCAGACAGTTTACCAACTGTTAGTATTTCTGGGAGTTGAAGGCCAAAACATCTGGGGAACCACAGGTTAAGAACCACTGGTTTAGATAATAGAAGATTTTTTTTCCGTACTTTGGAATCCAGAAAAAGAAACCAAAAAAGGGAGATCCGTAAAAGAAATGCTTATTTACAAAGGTTTCTAAATAACCAATACAGAAGAGACAAATTAGAGATAATGATTCCTATGAGTTGGTTCTTTAATTTCATTGCAACAACCATTAAAAAAATAAAATGCAAGAATAATAAAGTAAGCCTAGCAAAGGCCAATATCTCTGAAGTCTACTAGAAAAAAAATAAATTGGTGTTCAAAACACAGAAGTTATTTTAATCCAAAGATTTCTGTCATGTACCAAAATACAGGCAGTCCCCAAATTAAAAACAAGATAGGTTCTGTAGGTTTGTTCTTTAACTTGAATTTGTATGTAAGTCAGAACAGGTACATTTTTAAATGTCACTCCAGATAGATAGATAGATAGATAGATAGATAGATAAAGATACAAGCCCATGCCCTGCCCTCTCTAATCTGATCATGCCCACCATGTTCCTGGTTACTGGTTGTTGAAGTTGGTTTGATACCTTTTACAATGTTTTTTATAGTTTGCCATTCTTAATTGTTTTAATTAGATTGTTTATACTATATTTGTGTTATATTAGATATTATTATGTTTTTAACAGTGTTTTAAAATGGTGAAATTTGTATATACTGGGCATGGTCCCCATGTAAGCCGCCCCAAGTCCCTTCGGGGAGATGGTGATGGGGTATAAAAATAAAGTTGTTGTTATTATTATTATTATTATTATTATTATTATTATTAAGATATGTTTTGGATAGCATAGGGAAGGGTTAACACCCCTGTGGTGTTTGTTGGTGAGAAAGCTTCAGTGGAGACATATTTTCTCATGATAACTTAATTTCTCTTCCTAAAGGTAGATTTCTCTCGCTTCCTGTTGTCTCACCTCTGTTTTTAACTATGAGTCTTCTATAAGTCTGATGTTTTTAACTCGGTATTCAGTTAAAATCCTGTACTCAGTATTTGTAAAATTATAAGCGACAATGTGCTGTTTCAGCTTTAAAAATACATTCTATTTTAAGCTTTCTAAAAAATTAAATGACACTTTTGTTCAGTGTGCCTTTTTTTGGTTTTTGCATTATAATAGAGCATAGGCATCTGAATTGTATTAGTGCATTTGTCTAATTCCCTTGTAATTTTCCCACCATCTGTTCTGCCAGTTTAGAATAAATTGTAATTTGAGAAGATAAAGTGAAAAAAAGAAATGATGGCACTTTGAGGGCGGGGGGGGGGGGTTAATAATTAGGAAACACCTCTTACCTTATTCTGGAGCCAGCAATCTGCATCTAGTGATGAGATACAGGAAAGCAAACGGTCACTGCTGTCCTTATTAAGACAAAATGCTCAGAAAAGAAAAGTATGCTTCTATTAATGCAGGCTAAAATAGCATGCACTTTCTTTGCTGCAGCATCACAGCACTGACTCGTGTTCAATTTATGAGCTACAATAATCAGAAGATCCTTTTTGCATGTTGTATTGCAGAACTATGCATTTGGGTTTTGTGGCCTTCATGTAGAATTTTGTGTTTGTCTCTATTGTATTTCATTTTAATATATTTTTATCAGCAAACTTGATAAGGATTCCATTTACCCCATTATCTGAGTCAATGATTTAAAAAAAATTGAAGGGTAATGGGTCTGAAGCAGAATCCTACAGCCCTCCATTCATACCTCCTTCTGTTTTAAAGCAGTCATTGGTGACAGCATTTTGAGCATAGTTTTCCAATCAATTATGGACCCATCTGGCTGTGTTTCCCATCTATTCCACGTTTAATTAGTTTACTAATCAAAATATTATGGGGAACTTTATCAAATACTTTCCTGAAATCCAGCTAAATCACTTCCACAGTATTCACACAATCTATTAAACTAATAATTTGATCAACTATGTTATCACACTAGGGCTTGAACACAGACAGCCCCGTTCTTCCACTGGCTTTAGAATTCTGGGAAATTTCGTTTGAAAAGGCGAGGAGCTTTGTAGCTGAGAATTCAAGAGGCCCCGCCCTAAACTACATTTCTCAGAATTCTGCAGGTGGCAAAAGAATGGAGCTGTCTCTGCTAAAGCCCCAGTGTGATAACATGGCAAGGTAAGATATAAGATTATTTGAGGAGGATTTGTTTTTGACAAATCCATGTTGGCTCCTATGGATCATTTCATTACTATCAAGATACTTGCAGAAAAACCCATGTATAATATGTTCTAATATTTTCTCAGGTATTCAATCACATTGACTGGTCTGTAGTTTCTAGTATCTTTGTCTTCCTACCTTTCTACCATCCTTTAACACCTTACCTGTTCTCCAACATTTCTCAAAATTATGGCAAATAGTTCAGAGAGTACATCAGGATGTTCCTTCAGTACTATCTGACCTTGCAGATGTGAACTCATTTAGGTTAGCTAGGTGATCCCTGACTAACTTCCCATGAATCTTGATTTGAAACCCAAATCCTTTACCAAGGTCTCTGCTGTTGTATGAAAACACACAGCAACAGGAAGAAAACTGAAACTAAACAAATAATATTAACATTTTGCTGAGATTTCCATAAAACATTGTGAGGTAGCAGGAGAGTGAAAGAGCATCAAAGAACTGACCGAGCTCTAGTTGCATTTTCAGGAGATTGTATTAGATCAGGGGTCCAACTTTTTAAACAGAGGGCCAGTTCACAATACCTTAGACAGTTGGAGGGCCAGGCTATAGTTTGAAAAGACCTTGAACCTATACCTATGCACACTGAACATTTTTGTAGAGCAAAGAACATGAAAGAACAATACTATATTTAAAATGAAGAACAATTTTTTTTCTTTTTTATCACAATTATTACATACTATTGCATTTTATACATCAACCTCTTTAACATGTTGTTTTGTTGTTTTGCTTTGACATTTCCTCCCCTTTTCTCTTTTTTTCCCCCCTTTTTTCACCTCAGTGCTCCCCTCCACCCGTCTCAAGCCACATTTCTTACATTTCATCTGTCCAAAATTTCATTTCTTCTTGTGATGGTAATTTTCCTTCCTTATTTTTTAATCCATTTACCACAAATTTTCCCCATATAGCATCAAAATCACTTTGTTTCCATATACCTTTTTTAACCTTTAATATACATGTCAATTTATCATTTAATGCTATTTTCCATGCTTCCTTATACCACTCCTCTATTCGTATATTCATTTCTTTTTTCCAATTCCTTGCTATGAGCAGTCTTGCTATAGTTAGTAAGTTTGTTATCGCTTCTTTATCCTCCTTTTTCAGTTGCTTATTGGTATATAATGATAATAAGGCTATACTAGGACTTTTGTCTATTTTCATATTCATTATAATTTCTATTTCTCTAAATACTTTCTCCCAAAAATTATTTACATATTTACATTGCCACCACATATGTATATATGTTCCTGGTTCTTTACACCCTCTCCAACAATTTGTTGAATTGTTTTTATTCATATATGCTATTCTTACCGGTGTTAAGTACCACTAAAATGAAGAACAATTTTAACCAACATAAACTTACCACTATTTCAGTGGGAAGTGTGGGCATGCATTGATGAGATAGTTGTTTTGTTAATTTTCTCTGACATAATTGTTTCCTAGAGAAACAAAATGGCTGTTACTTCTTTAATATGAGCACATGTATGGATATGGATACGTTTTATTGATTGGCCTATTCGCCGTATCAAAACATTTAACACATAACACAATTAACACATAGTCATACATAGTCATACATACAACATACAACCCTCGGTATAAAAAAAGTTAAAATAAACAAGCTGTTAACAAGATCTCGTTCAGGTCAAATGTCTGCGTCACCTCCACAGTTTACCCCAATTGATTCTAAATGTGCAATTCTCAGCTGTGTTGCTTTGAATAGAAAAAGGGCTGTTATGAGCACATGTAGCTATTGTGTCTGCTGCTATTGTGTAAGCAGCTAGCAACTGAAGTAGAGCAGGGGGCTCTGAGAGTGGCCTATGTCCCCATGGCTCTCTTTGTGGCTCTTTCCTTCCTTCCTTCCTTCCTTCCTTCCTTTTTCTTTGTTTATTTCTTTCCGCATAGCAAAAGTCCAAGTGGCTGCAAGCGAAGGGGGCAGAAAAATTGCCTTGGAGGGAGGGGGCTGGATCTGGCCTGGGGATCTTAGTTTAGGGACCCTTGTATTATTAATTCAGTGCCAATGGGTAATTTACTGTGAGTGGAAAAAATGTATATATAACATATATATGTAGCAAAATTTGAAAAATGAAATCTGTTCCTGGTTTGAAAGAATTATTTCCTGTTTAATTGTGTGGTATTTACTTTGAAAGTAGTTGTTATACTCCAGAAACTTTGTTTTTGTCATTGCCACAATTTGTAATTTTGTAATTTTCCATGATGAAAATATGCCATTTTTAACCTTTTAACATTTTTGCAGTTTAATAAACTTTTCCATGTTTTTAATGATAGAACCAATTAGAAAACGGCATTTATAACCCAGGAACAAAAACTGTGTTACATAGTGTAATTGAAAACATGATTCCTTCAGCCTACAAAAAAATATTACATGGATTGTTGTTATGTGTATTTCTAACTCACTAATGGTGATGATTTAGTAATGCAAGACTATATTTTAAAATCTGCTAATGACTATTGCCTAGAGAATTAAGGAGTCGTTTTATTTAATGTATCATTGATCTATGGAGATGCTGCATTCTTTTTTTAAAAAAAAGTCAAGGCCCTTTATAATTTGTTCCAATAATATTATAAAATTATAAAATTATAATTTGTTCCAATAATATTAGTTTTCTATTATTCACCATGTCCTTATTGAAGCAATTATGTTATCAGCCACTTTTAACTTCTCATATATTATTTACATTTAAAAAGAAAATAGCAGGTTATACTGTTGGAAGCTAATGCAATACTTCTGATATTTCTATTTAAATGTGAGGTGTTTAAATGCCTTATCGCACTAAAGCTGAAAGTAGGCAAAGAGTATGCATCCCATCTGAGATACCGTGGCTGCCTCCTGCAGAATTCTGGGGCTTGGAGTTTAGTGAGGCCCATGACCTCTCTGGCTGAACATGTTAGAGGCCCCTCCCCTATACTACAAACCCCAAAATTGTGCAGGAGGCAGCCTCAGGATTTCAGATGGGATACATATTTGTTTCCTACTCTTTTAGCTCTAATGTGATACTGGCCTTACTCACAGTTGTCCACTAATCCATTGGTTCTACCACTTTTCTCCACCATCTAATAAAATGCATGTAATTCAAGGTCCCAATTCCAGTTGTTAGTCCCAACAGACTCACTGAACTTAGGGATTCAGCACATCTGCAACTTTTATTAATGGAATGGGTTTATTCTAGTTTTGAGTAATAATTGTCTGAAGCCCCATCCACACTGACCATTCAATGCAGTTTCAAATCAGTATTGAAGAACGTGATTTTCCTGTGCATATGATTACATAGGAAATCCTGGAACCAGTTTGAGTTACAGGTTCATAATTTAGCATTAGGGATCCATCCTTTCTCTAAATTTAGTAAGACCACATAGTCTTACAGTAAAAATAAATGCTCCCCTCAAACCCACCATAACAGACAGGAGCTACATTTTATGCCTTTTCTCATCACATCCCCATTTGCTAATGGGAGAAAAATGCAAATGAGATCCTCCATGCAGCTGAACATGCTTCCTTTGCCCAGTGTGGGTGCTGGCTATTAAGCTGGACTTGAAGGATAGGGCCAGGAGCCCTTACTTGGGGTGCAGCTACACTGTAGAATACATGTGGTTTGACACCACATTAACTGCCATGGCTCAATGCTATAGACTCCTGGGATTTATAGTTTGGTGAGGCATCAGCACTCTTTGCCAGAGAAAGCTAAAGAGTTTGTAAAAGTACAATCCTCGTGATTCCATAGCATCGAGCATGACAGTTAAAGTGTCATTCATATGCACCCTGAGGAGCCAATCTTGAATATTGATGGTCTTTATTTCATCCAGAATATAAACTTAATTCTTATAACAGTTTGCTCTGTGTCTTTAAAATATTTCATTCCATACAATCAAGTCATTTGTTAATCTCTGTAAACTATTTTGGTGAGTGGTTATATTTTTGACGTACAGCCTATTGTCACTTTTTTGG
The DNA here is from genome assembly GCF_037176765.1 of Anolis sagrei. Taxonomy (NCBI): domain Eukaryota; kingdom Metazoa; phylum Chordata; class Lepidosauria; order Squamata; family Anolidae; genus Anolis; species Anolis sagrei. The sequence goes on from NC_090022.1 coordinate 97,416,573, forward strand.
ATTCCCATTATGGGTGTTGTTAAAGGGCTTCATGATGAGAGCAGCCACTACTAAATTTGCCACTACACCATTGCTCCGAGGAATTGTGGCTGCATTCTTTCCCCCCCAGAAAACTCACACATCATCTTGTTCTGTAACACCAAACACAAGCAGAGAAACAAAGCCCACAGCCCCAGCGGTGAGAAGCTTCTACATCATGTGGCATTTCTTCCATTAGAATCTCACAGTGCAAAGGTCACCTACTGCCTCCAAAGGTTAAGAGCTGTTCCATCTGCAACTTTCTGCTGCATGTAATTTTGCAAAAATAAAACAGCACCAGATTATTTTTTAGGAAAAGCCCTTTACATTGGTACATACATAATTCAAGTATGCTAATGAGTGTGAAGTAATGTGATACCAAGATTGCATCAAGCAGGTTCCTCTAGGAATAAGCTGAGGGAGAAAAACACAAACGGATTGCCTGTTAACAACTGCTGTTGCTATGTCTTTGTGCTGAAAAAGGTGCAGGGTCATGTTCAGTTCCTTCAGTCAAAAGACTGACTTCTTGACACAGAAGAGCAGGAAGGAGTTTTACCATGTGAAACTGAGTAGCAATATAAAATTATTATTTTTAGAAATGAATGCAGAAAGAAGTGCTAGCATGAAGGGGTCTTCATATCTCATTCATTTCACATTAGACAAAGTCTAGAATCTTGTTGATACATTTTGCTCTTGGCTGCAATTTTTCCTGAGCAATTCGCTGTTAGGAGGGAAGACAAGGAGAATCTGCTGGCTCCAAACAAACCTTTTCTTTAATGCCTTCTTACTTTATGGCTGCTGTGTCTTATGGTTCTTTTTTCTTTATGCACTACCACTGATGTCAATATAGTCATGCCAACTTAGATCACCCAAAAGATTTCCGCCAGTATGTTCAGCACATTTTTAGAATAGCTGCTTCCTCAAAATAATATGAGCCCTCTGTCAGGACCATGGGGCAAGATGAGGAAAAGGAGGATTTCCCCCAGCAGTAGAATCTGGGCCCAAGGGGCATGAGCAGCCTGACACTGCAGAGATTGGTACTGCTGAGCAGGAGCAGGACCCTCTAGGGATAGAGACAGATCAGTATAGGCAGAATAAGGCTCTTTGAGAAGAAGAGCAGGACTTAACCCCCCCCCCCCCCCCCCGGTTGCAACTCAGGGTGGATGCCGTTCAGTTCCACATGTCCAAAGAAAAATAACACAGCTGTAAAGACTTGTAGCATAAAGGGCTAGCGTTGGCAACAGCTCTTTGCTAGAAGCAATTGTTGTGTATGGAATGTTTCAGCTGGTAATCTTAACCCATGTGTGCTACGTATTTGGATATTTGGTGAGCCTTGTTATTGACCTTTGGAACCACCATCTGGATACTCTTTGCACTTTGGACTCTGGACTGATTCTGTTATGACCTTGGACTATGCCTAACAACTCCTGAAAGGAATGGCTGCAGCTTTCTTACACCTTCTCTTTTTCAGAGCACAATATTTCCTCACCTACATGTCCTGTATTAAGCATGTTTCTTTTTTGTAATTGACTATTGTAGACATAATTTGCAAATCCTTGAGATAATTTCATTGTTGGAGTGTAAGCAGATTAATCACAGGAAATATGCATTGCCCTTAGTTTGGCATTCAGTCTTGCAGTCCCTTCAAGATGACCTCCTCTATGTCAAGATTTCCTATGGTATAATTTAGCTGGACTTTTGTATCATTTTGTAACAAAGGAAAAAACATAATAATGATATATGGCTCAATGGCAGCCAAAGAAACAAGGTACAGAGTCCCATCAGGCAGAACTATGCTAGGTCTCCTGTCTCTCCTGCTGCCTCTTCTCCATCATGGCCATATAGTGGCAGGTGGAGAGCAAAGAATGACCAAGAAACATTTGGCTAGTTCTCTGAAGCCAGATGCCTAGTAGACCCATTCACACTGGACAGTGATAGTGTTGTGATTCCACTTTAATCGCCATGACTGCATCCAATGGAATCCTGGAGCTTATAATTTGCCAAGATAATTGAGAATTCAAAAGACCCTCCCATAACTGCCAATTTCATCATTCTATAGGGAAAAAAACTTGGCAGTTAAAATGGAATAGCAGCACTTTAACTGTCTAGTTTGAATGGATACATAGACAACCTTATTTTCTAGGACCTCTGGAAGACCCAGCAGATGCTTTCATTATGGTGTGTCTGGCTACAGATACATACAGATGCTTCTTAGCCATCTCTCTTCTCTGCCCGCCAGTACATGAAGGCAGCACAAAACAGGTAGATTCTTGGGCGTTTTCATCACTGGAAAAAGAAAATACAGCATTCCGACCTGCCCAGTATTTAAAAGAAGGAAACACAGTTGGACTTATATCTGTGTGTGTCATGAACAATGTTTCCAAGCTTTGGTCCATCCAGACCTGAGCTGACTACTTTGAAAGATGATGGTTTCCAAATTACTTCAATAATTTCTGTAAATCACATATGACAGGCTGCAAGCACCACTCAATTAAAATCCATGCAACTTCTAGACCTCTAGTCCCTCTGATTTGATTTACCCCCATTGCTACTGCTCAGCATTGGGATCAACTAGCTATGAATAAAAATACCATATACAACTTTTTCCTGTAAAGAAAATAACTGATAAAATGGTCATTTTTCTTTTAACCTCTAGGTTAGAGTTCTGTAATGCATTCTGCAAAGGGCTGCCTTTCACAGTCTTTTTGAAAGTTCTGTTAATCTAAAATACAACTACTACACCACTGACTGAAATCAGCCAGCCAACCAATCCCAATCTTCCACCCCATCAATCTATATAATACCACTAATGATACAAAAGAAGTAGTGCTCATTCATGTCATTGGGAGAGGATGAAACTAAAACCAGCTTCTCCTGGCAGTTCACTTCCAAGTCATTCGCCAACAATAACCATTTTTGAATAGGAAAACATGGAGATGGGACGAAACATGACTAATAGTCTATCATTCCAGTAAGGGAGATCCTATGCACACAGTCATGAGAGCAACAAAAGGAAATTTCACAAAAAGGCAATTTCCCAGAGAGAAGCTCATAAACTCCATTACTTATGAGACTTAGCTGGACCCAAGAGAGAATAAGAGCACACTTATGAACTTTGAACCATAACATTTTAAATTCCCTTTTCAACCTTATCTCACTACATATCCTTAAGCAACTCAATCTCTCACCCCCAATCGTTCCTTATCAGCAAGAACAATGAAGTCGATAGAGAGGTTAAGTAATGGATGGCCTCCAGATGTGAATGAACTACTACTGCTCCCACAATTTCTCTTCATTTATTAAAGTGACTGGAATTGAGGAGTGCTGGAGTACAGCTGCATTTAGCAGGCCTTGGGTTCCTGAGCCATGGTTATCAATGCCACATCTACATTAGGCACGAGTAAGAATTTTATTTAGTTCCACTTTATGAGTACAATTTTCCTAAAATGTGCACATTTTCTCATGAACACAGAAGGGGTAAATGTAGGCTTGAACAAGAGAAATAACTTCAAATAATGCAAAACTGACTGATTTGTCCAGCCCCAGCAGACTTATCTGTTTAGTTTTTTAAAAAAAATGTCTGGCTCTGAATCCCTGTGTATTCAATCATAGAATCATAGAATCAAAGAGTTGGAAGAGACCCCATGGGCCATCCAGTCCAACCCCCTGCCAAGAAGCAGGAATATCACATTCAAATCACCCCTGACAGATGGCCATCCAGCCTCTGTTTAAAAGCTTCCAAAGAAGGTTTGATGGCATATTTGATGGCAACCTGCTTAAGTAATGCCTTTCTGTATCTCCTAAGATAATCAAATTCAAAAGAAAATATAGTCTGTGTTGACTTACATATCCTTGTCAAAGTCATCAAAGAAGCTCCTAGAGAGAAGTGCCAGCTGGTGAAGGCAGTGGATTTACTTAGGCTTAGTGTGGATGTTAGAGGAGCTATCTGAGGTGCTGAACTTTATCCCCCAAATAGGTTTTGATCCTTAAGATAGTTCTCCTGTAAAGTTAGGAATCGTTCATTTGCCCACTGCACTTGGGAACATCCATTATCATTGAGAAGAATTAACAATCACAGAGGACACCTTTAACACATGATTCCTCTACTGATAGGAAGAGTATTGGAGTGACTTTGGAGACCAGGTTTCTAGTTCCCACACAGCAATGGAAACCCACTGGGTGACCTTGTACAAGTTGCAGTCTTTCAGTCTCAGAGGAAGGCAAAGATAAACTTAACAAATATTGCCAAGGAAACAGTGGAATAGGTTCACCTTAGGGTCAGAAATGAAGTCACACAGCAACAAGGAAGACTCTTTTCTTGCTGAATGGAGAAAGAATAGAGTCCATCTCACATTTTCTCATATTTTTGTTTACAGATGGATGGGAAGGAAGGACTCTGCCCTTTCTATATTCAGCAAAAATAGATTGTTGGTGCCAAAAAGGATTAAAGGTGCACTTAGGTCATTCAGGAGCACTTCATTCTTTCATATTTTCATTTTATTGTCTATTTTGTGAAACAACTCTACACTGGATTTCAAAAATCACATGACATTGCTGTGAAAAAGAGCTGCTCTTAAATTGCAAAACAGCATCTCCCACTGCTTTGATTTTTACAGAAAAAAACTCAACAAAGGGTTTAGAGCAATAGTTCCCAACTTTTGGTTCTCCAGGTGTTTTGGACCTTAGCTTCCAGTATTTCTGACAGTTAGCGAAGTTGGCTGGGGCTTCTGGGAGATGGAGTCCCAAAACAGCTGGAGGCCAAAAAGTTGAACCATTGGTTTTAGATTAAAGAGCTTTGCACCATCACCTTGCCCTGCATATCCCAAACTAATCTGTTGCTTTTGGATGTGATGAACAGTCCATCCCCCTCGATGGACTGTCACCTTGTCGTGGTGAGGGGGCTTGCGCATTCCAATGAACCTGTAGGCACAACAACTGGAGTCGTGCACTCCCAGGAGTGGCCGCGGGGGAGGTTCCAGACCAAGCACAGTCCGAAGACCCAAAGACCTCAACGGCGGAGCAGGCGGAGGGTAACATGGCACATGTTACAGCGGCTGCGAAGGCGGAAGAAGGCTGCAACAGACTGAGAAGCCACGGTCATTGTGTTAAACTACATCACCAGTGGAACCTCACTCTGTGAAGTCTGTGTGTTGATCAGTTGTGCACTGACCTCCACACATTAAAAAAAAACCCACGCACAGGCGTCTTCCAAAGAAAACAAAAACCAAGCAACCAAAGTCCCATGGCGATCAGCGAGTGGCGACGGGGGCAGGACTCTGAAATCTGGAAGCCCCTAGTCACAGACTGGCACATGGGCGGTGGGTACGGACTCAGTCGTTCTACCTCAAGGTCCGAGGCAGTTGAGTAGTTCGGCAGCTGTATCCGCGACTGAGCAGCCCTATTGAGGACCCACTCTGCTCACCCCACATGGGGAGGGGGCTAGAAAAGGTGCCCTAAACATAGTCTGCCTCACTTATCCCTGACTGGACTGCCGCATCCAGTGGGGTCACCACCCTGCGGCCAAAAAAGGAAAATGAACTTCGGTACGTGGAACGTCCGGACTCTGATGGACAACAGTGGCAGTGAACACCCCGAACGCAGAACTGCCATCATTGCAAGGGAGCTGGGACGCTTCAACATCGACATAGCAGCCCTTCAGGAGACCCGGAGAGCAGGAGAGGGACAGCTGAAGGAAGAAAAAGGAGGCTACACCTTCTTCTGGAAGGGACTGCCCAAAAAAGACCAAAGAATGCACGGAGTTGTGTGAATGTACTACTAGCAGAGTCATTTGTTGTAAATGCTATCTGGCATGATATAAGAGTCTAGAGTTGCTGATTACTTCAACTCCTGAAGAAGGGGATCTCTTTCCCCGAAACAGGGTACAAAAATACCCGGGCACCCCTGTTGAATGCCATTCGGACTTCTCCTACAGAGACTTATTTTGAGAAGCAGTGCTCCATTTTCACTGGACTTAATTTGGATTTATTCCATGAAGATTTTTGAGAGTGGTGCTCCATCTTCAATATAGCCTCATGACTCTATGCTTACTTTGTGTATGATTTACCTCATTGTATGTATCCCTGAAGCCTATATACAGTGGTACCCTTGTTTAGACCTGGAACTGTTACATTTGAGAGCGGTTGCTCCTTTTGATTTTGTTTTGGGCCACTGAATTGAGCTATATACTCGGGATTTTGTTAATTAGCATACTATATGCTCTTTTGACATTATATTTTGACATTCTACATAGACTGTTTTGTGTTTGTGCTGATACCCTACAAGTACTCTGGGATATTGTAAAGCTATTCAACCTCAGCAGACTGAAAGCCAAAACCAAGGTTACAACAACAGCTGTTATAGAACTCCAGTATGCTGATGACAATGTCGTCTGTGCGCATTCAGAAGAAGATCTACAAGCCACTCTAAACACCTTCGCAGAACCATATGAGAAGCTCGGCCTGTCACTGAACATTGAGAAAACCAAGGTGCTGTTCCAGCAGTCGCCAGCCAATCCCTCTCCAATGCCAGCAATACAGCTTAATGGTGTCACATTAGAAAATGTGGACCATTTCCGCTACCTTGGCAGCCACCTCTCCACCAAAGTCAACATCGACGCCGAAATACAACACCGCCTGAGCTCTGCAAGTGCAGCATTTTCCAGAATGAAGCAGAGAGTGTTTGAGGACCGGGACATCCGTAGGGATACCAAGGTGCTTGTTTATAAAGCTATTGTCCTCCCAACCCTGCTATATGCCTGTGAGACGTGGACTGTCTACAGACGTCACATGCAGCTCCTGGAACGTTTCCATCAGCGCTGCCTCCGGAAAATCCTGCAAATCTCCTGGGAAGACAAGCGGACAAACGTCAGTGTGCTGAAAGAAGCAAAGACCACCAGCATTAAAGCGATGGTCCTCCAACATCAACTTCGCTGGGCCGGCCACGTTGTCCGGATGCCTGACCACCGCCTCCCAAAGCAGTTGCTCTACTCCGAACTTAAGAACGGAAAACGGAACGTTGGTGGACAGGAAAAGAGATTTAAAGATGGGCTCAAAGCCAACCTTAAAAACTCTGGCATAGACACTGAGAACTGGGAAGCCCTGGCCCTTGAGCGCTCCAGCTGGAGGACAGCTGTGACCATCAGTGCTGCAGAATTTGAGGAGGCACAAGTGGAGGGTGAAAGAGAGAAACGTGCCAGGAGGAAGGCGCGTCAAGCCAACCCCGACCGGGACCGCCTTCCACCTGGAAACCAATGCCCTCACTGCGGAAGAAGATGCAGAGCAAGAATAGGGCTCCACAGCCACATACGGACCCACAGGGAAATCCATAATGGAAGACCATCTTACTCGTACAACGAGGGATCGCCAAAGTAAGTAAGGAGAATTAAGATTCCAATCTTGTTTTTTTTGATTTAGCAATAAAACACCTTGGATCAGCACTGCAAAAAGTTGCTTAAAAGAGATATTTTGAACACATATGCAGTAATTCCTTATTCTGTACACCTGTTAATAGTACAAGAGCCCTTTCCTCGCCTACATCTGCCTGCCCTATTTGGATCTTACTATTCCTGATATAGAAATACATTACAGCACAGCCAACAGGAGCTGCCTCCACATTCTAGGGGTGAGCTGGGGAAGTAATATCTGCCTCCTGAAGCATAAAGGAAAAAGCTTTTGAAAAAGGTTATTCTTCAGATACCTAGCTGGTAGCAATAAAAAATAAAATAAAATGGGGGGAATTTACAGCCTCTTCACTTCAAAGTCGGTATTAGTGACCTGAGATTTCATTGCTGCCCAACTCCAACAACAGTAAATTTTAAAGCATTTGTTGTTTACAAGGTAACAAGGAATATGCCATTTTTTTCAAACATTTCAAAGTACTTCAAAGTGCATCTTGATAGCAGTGTCTCCTTTTGATCAACCCTTTATAATTGGCTCCTTTATGCATACTTTCAATTTTTGTTTTTCCAAGATCAACTACAATTATTATTTGCAGGTTTATAGAAAAAGAGGGGAGGGGAGCAATTCCCTCCCCATTTTTCCCTTGAAATAAAAATAATGAAGTTACCGCTGTCCACCCACATTTTCAAAGGAGAAGGGGGCAGAAGATAGAACTAGGAAGAAGAGGAAAACTATACAACAAGGTAATGGAGGTAGAGGGAACTTTTCTAGGCTGGAATTCATGCATCAAGGCTTGTGCCAACAGCACCAGGCTACAGTTGGTCCTTCTACAAGTATATCGGTATATGGAAGCACTGTTCACCCTCTCTACCTAGGCTATCATTTGTTCCTTTCCATGCTCAATCTTGTCAATATTTACACATATAGCTCAAGGTAATTTCTGCTTGCCTTTGTTTTGCATGAGGTATAAAGGGCCACCAAACACTCTCTTTGATAGCTGTCAAGACACAGCGGTCTGCTGCTGCAACCATTAAAAGACTCAGGAATAAAGAGGGGTAATTGAGCTGTGGGAATTGCCTACTGTTTCCACTGCATTTCATCAGGAATAGAGGAACAACTCTGGATCTTAATAATTTTCAAAATCTTAGGTGGGCCCTCATGAATGTAACTTGGAGCAATTTGTGTAACTGTGGTGACAGGGTCAGTGATGGATGAAGAGGAATTATTATCATAATAATGAGAGTTGTTTATAACTGTATTCTTGATTGCTTTGGGCAGATATATTTCTATTTGTGAACAGCTGAGATTGCTTAGTAATAGGAAATAAAATGACATTAAATATAAACCACTGCTCTGGACAGACCATGAAGATGGGTAAACTGCTCAAATGTAGGAACTTCTTTTTTTTAAAAAAAAAAACTTCAAATGAGCATGCCAATCACTTGAAAATCCTTGGAGGACATATGTCAGTGACTGACATGTATTCAAAACAAGAAAGTTTATATCTTGTTTAATAACCACCACCCTGCCGCTTTTACTCCCAAAATGTAAAAAAAAAATATTAAGCAATCCTTACAATGGATGTATCAACCAGCAAATTACCACTATGAAGCTTTCTCGGCACAAAGTGTTTTTCTTACAACTAGGTCTAGCAAAAAAAAACTTGGTACATACATGGCCTATGCCATTTATTTGATAGGTTTAGATTAAAAAAAAAACAGTCAAAAATGGAAAATGTTTGCAAAGTGGAATCCAAACTTTCTTTAGTTTGCAAATGCAGGATGATGCCACATTGACTGAAAGAAAGGGAAAAAAAAGCAGCATACACAGTAGACTCGGGACCCTTCCACACAGCCATATAACCCAGAATATCAAGGCAGAAAATCCCACAATATCTGCTTTTAACTGGAATATCTGAGTCCACACTGCCATATATTCCAGTTCAAAGCAGATAATCTGGGATTTTATTCAGCTGTGTGGAAGGGACCTCAGCTACACTGTAGAATGAATGCAGTTCGACACCACTTTAACTATGATGCCCCAGTGCTATTTATTTCTTTATTTCTTTACTATATTTGTATACCGCCCCTCTCAGTCCGGAGGCAACTCAAGGCAGTTTACAGTTGGCAATCAATGCCCCACAAAATAAAATACAGTCAAAAACATTACAAATAATATAAACCATATAAAAACAATAAACAATTAAAACCATAAAGTACAAGTCCTCAGTGTCTCATCATTAAAATCCTTTTCTATTACATCGTCCTGTCGTCCCATGAGTCTCAATGAATCAGTTATACTTCGTCTGTAAATGTCTTCTCAAATAACCAGGTTTTAACTCTCTTTCAAAATGTTAGGAGGGGGGGCAATCTAATATCCCTAGGGAGGGTGTTCCATAGCCGGGGGGCCACCGCTGAAAAGGCCCTGTCTCTCGTCCCTGCTAATCAGATCTGCGAAGAAGGCGGGACCAAGAGCAGGGCCTCTCCAGACAATCTTAAGCACCTAGATGGTTCATAGGAAGAGATACGTTCAGACAGGTAAATTGCTATGGAATCATGGGAGCTGTACCCTTCTCAGCAAAGAAGACATGTCCTCACCCAAGATTCCAGTGTTAAACTACATTTAATCTACAATGCAGATGCACCCCTATAAGAAAAAATAGGCAGTGTGTGGTCCAAAGACCGGACTAATAGTTGAAAGTGTCTAGATGGGTATAATTTAGATCTTTCAAAAGATCAAATCATTGGAAACAAGGGAAGGCGGGCACTTGCAAACCACATATTCTGCCTGTCTCCATAAGGGCATGGAGGCAAGCTGCACCATGACAAATGTCAGATGCAACTCTGTAATAGTGTACAGAAACTCTGCAGTGCATACAAATGTGGGATAAACAAAGCACATAACTAGAATCACATCATGGAATCCCTTTACAACCCAGGGAAATTAGCCTCATCAGACAACAATCCTATTCAAAGTGCAAGGATTCCCTGTAGAAAGAAAATTATTTGAGGCCATATCGATAGCAAGAAATCCAATAACCTTAGGCTTGGTTTGAATGCCTGGTTTAAGCAAAGGATCGCTAATATTAAATTTCTCCAATTGGATTTCTTGCTAGGAGATTTGTGTCAATTCTAAAACTAAAACCACGCAAATAATCTGCAAAGTGATGGTACATTCTAGAGCTCTGAAAATAATACATGCTTTAAATATTGACAGCTACTTGGTCTACTACAAGTACAGAACCTGAACAGGACATTTATATTTTGATCAATGACTAGCATAATAATAATAATAATAATAATAATAATAATAATAACAACAACAACAACAACAACAACTATGTGCAAGGAAGCTGATAAAACCATGGACCATATCCTCAGCTGTTGCAAGAAAATCACACAGATGAACTACAAACAAAGACACAACTCTGTGGCCCAGATGATTCACTGGAACTTATGTCACAAGTACCACCTACCAGCAGTAAAGAATTGGTGGGATCATAAACCTGCAAAGGTCATGGAAAATGAACATGCAAAAATACTGTGGGATTTTTTAATCCAGACTGACAAAGTTTTGGAACACAATACACCAGACATCACAATTGTGGAAAAGAAAAAAGTTTGGATTATTGATGTCGCCATACCGGGTGACAGTCGCATTGAGGAAAAACAACAGGAAAAAACTCAGCCACTATCAAGACCTCAAATTCAAACTGCAAAGGCTCTGGCATAAACCAGTGCAGGTGGTCCCTGTGGTCATTGGCACACTGGGTGCGATGCCAAAAGATCTCAGCCAGCATTTGGAAACAATAAACATTGACAAAATCACAATCTGTCAACTGCAAAAGGCCACCTTACTTGGATCTGCACGCATCATTCGAAAATACATTACAAAGTCCTAGACGCTTGGGAAGTGTTCAACTTGTGATTTTTTGATACGAAATCCAGCATATAGATCTTGTTTGCTGTGACATACTGTGCTTTTGTGTCAGTAAAATAATAATGTTATTATTAGTTTTTATTTTACCCACCTCTCTCCTCAAGGCTCAAGGTGGGCTACAACATTGCTAAAACACATAATCATTTAAAAACATTCCATAGAGAATGGAGAACTAGTAGAACATGAATAAAACTATAAGTACTTCATGTAGGCTCCATATTGTTTGAATAAGTACAAGGGGTGGAGGTGGGAAAGCAAGCCTCTGGATTTATTTCATTATAAACCATAAAAATGGCTACTAAACCAAATACTTGAAACATAGTGTGAAAATTAACAACTCCAGTGTTGCCCAGAGATTTACACTTTGGGGGAATTGCTGTTTCTACTATCTCTTACTTCTATCACCTTGGGAAATCTTGGTTCCATGCCTCTGGCATTCCTTCTCAAATAACTTGATAGACATTTCCACAATTTCACCCTGCAGTAATTGTATTGATCTAATATCAGAATTGGTAATCATGGTCTGTTGAGTGCCCAACATTACATATAATGAGGCAATAAGTCCTTCATCAGCTGAGACAGAGATGAGGATATAAATAAGAGCTATGAAGATGAATGACAAAACTCTGAAGTCGAGATGTGTTTTCTGAAATACATTCATTTAGAATACTTTTCAAGCATAAAATAACCAAAGTTATAAACTTGCCAAAAATAAAATTATGGATGGACAGCAAGTATATGAGTAGAGAATGTAAGAGGAAAGGAGGAGTCAGTTTCCTGGTCTTGTTTCTTTAGAGAAGTAGTTCTTGAACACAAGGGAAGAAGAGAAAGCCTGTTAAGAGGGAGGAAACTGTATGGAAAAGTGACTTTTAGGAAAAGCAGCACCTTGGGAAGGTGAAAAGCTGTCTCTCACTGGAGGCTGTCATAGAAGGATTCTGTTGAGGGATTTCCAACAAAACTGTCAATGCCATTGAGAAAGTAATCATTTATTGATGAAATAATGAGGCCATCACATAATGTTGAGTCAAAGAAGCGCCACTTTATTTAAAAGAGAAGCTAATAATGTTGAAATTAACCTAAGTAAGTTGTCAAAGGCTTTCGCGACTGGAATCACTGGGTTGTTGTAGGTTTTTTGGGATATATGGCCATGTTCCATTGGATGGTTGCCATAAATGCAGGTGAAACATCAGGAGAGAATGTTCTAGAACATGGCCATATAGGCCAAAAAACCTACAACAACCCTAAGTAAGCTGCATTTCAGCTTTTGCTAAATATAGGTGAATTCATTTGAAATGAATACATAACCATGAGTAATATTAATAGAAACAATTTAACCACTTTTACTAAAGTTAAAATTCTTATAATTTCATGTTTTTATTCATCACCTCAATAAAGTAGAACAAGACATATAATAGTTTGATAGTTGTCTTTGCTCGAGGAGGGGGAAATTTGATTGTTGTTTTATTCTTTGGATTAATTCTAAACTGAATTGCTTCTTTTGAAAACCAAAACTGTAGGATAGTTGCTGAAAAAATATTATAAAATGCTTTTGCAAAGGTTTGGGTTAGATAACCTAAAAGATCTCTCTTTAGCTTCATGAATCTATTAAGAATTACCTTTTAAAAAATCAGGGGATAAAATAGGTTCTCTGAACCACAAAAGATGAAGTAAATGGGAGTTAAGTGCACCATAAGAACATGTAGTGTGAGTCCGTCCATGTACACTTCGAAGCAAATGCCATTTTTTTCAATGAGATTTATTTAGAACAGTGTGCCTGGGATCATCATTGTATGGCTTGCTAGTTGAACAGTTATCATCTGCTGTACCTTAGAAACCACCAAGTGCCCTGCAGCCTGGAATATCTCATCTTCTGGTACTTTCACTTGTTTCATTTTGGATTGTCCCTTCATAGTGTTTTCATAATAAAAGACCTTCAAAATGAGGTTTATCATGCCCTACTCTGTGCGATACTAACAAGTGTTAGCTATGGTGCCTTGAAGGAATCCTTTGCTGTTATCTCTGAGAGATCCTCTGCTAGTGTCACCTCCTGCTGCTGATCATGCCCAATAATCTGACACATTTAGTCTGGCTTCTTAGCAAAAGCCTCTCTGACATGGGAGACCCTACCAGTGGCACTGTTGTGGTCAGCATAACTTTTTGCCTCACAGGAGCACACAATCCTACAACCATGGAAAGGCAATGCCATTGGTGGGGTATAGTAGCTAGTCATCACCCACCTACCCTTAATATTGGCACATTTAAATGAAAGAAGGTATTTGGCTTTGCGAATATTTGTTATTAATTGACATCAAATTAGCTTCATCTTATGGTGACCCCTATAAATGAGAAACATCCAAGACCCACCTTGTCATCAACAGTCATGCTCAGATCCTGCAAACTCATTGCTGTGACTTCTATAAATCTGTAATCCAGTCTTTCTCTTTTCCTTACAGACTTCCACTTTACCAAACTTTTTCCCTAAGGAGTCATGTCATCTCATGATATGTCCAAAGTACAATAGCCTCAATTTGCTCATGTTGGCTTCTAAGAATTGTTCAGGCTTGGTTTGCTCTTGAACCCATTCATTTGTCTTTTTAGCGGTCAGTGATATCTGATATCTCCAGTTCCACTTTTGAATGTTTTTTTCCCCTTTTTTATGGGTTGTCTTCACTCCTGCTTTCAATCATACATTAAATTAACATTAAGTTGTTAATGTTGTTGTTTTTTTCCCATACAGCAAATTTGTGAACTTTGGACAGGAATAACAGGCAAAACAGTCTTCTTTCACTATTTTAATTCAGGTCCTCATACATGACTGACCATCACTTGAAATTCTACCATACCATCATTCAGTCTGACAGCTTGTTCATCATCAAAACCTTCATAAAAAGATAAACAAAAAGATTTACTATGGCCTTGAGGACTAGCTTGGGTTGTAAGCTGATATCTTTAGAACCTGACAACTGAATGAAATCATTTTTAGCTCAATGTCCAGAGACTAAAAATGGTTTCATTCTTCAAGATACGCAAGTCTTTGAATATTTTTGTGGGCATAAATCCTGCTGCATGAAATAGATCTAGGCTCAGCCATACTTAAGTGTAAGTCATGTAAGTCAATTGGACTCGAATTAGTCCTAATTTGAGTCCTATTAATTTCAGTAAATCTGTTCCAAGTATGACTAAGCCTGGCACTTATTTGAAGAGCAGGATTCATAGAATTGTAACCCAAGGGATAGCATGAAATTTCATCCAGGCTTTTCTTTAGTTAACAATGTTCAAGTGGATAACATCTTTAATTAGGTAAGGAATGGAAAGCATACAATCTTATGAAGGGTTATTATATTTTGGATTAAAGCCTCCTGGAGGCCATTTTAACCTGATGCCCTTCTAAAGGTTTTTGCACTACAATGTTGATGGCAGTTGTAGGTCAAAATGCCTGGAGAGCATTATGTTTAGAAACGTTGAGCTGATTTAAATGTAAAAATAATGGAGGTTGCTGCTAACAAATACTGTCAAAAGACAACTGTCCATTACTATCATGTCAGATATTATGACGTGTCAAAAGCAAATATCATAGGAAATATTCGGGGATTTGGAGGATTTTCAACATCCAATTTGTTTACAAGGGAACATTTTCAGAATGATCAAAACTGAATTTCTTTGAGCTCTAAAAATGAAATCTAAAAAAACCCCCAATAATGTTGATATAAGCCCTGGGGTGTAGCAGATGAAGCTGGGCATCATAAGCTCTGCCACAAATTGTTGAACTGCAATTTCTAGTATTCCTCACTGTTGGCTAAGGTGCCATAGATTTCTGGGATCTTTAACTGGACAATATCTGCTGAGCCACACAATTGCCACCCCTTGTTTTGTTTTTGGGGTTTTTTTTGGGGGGGGGGGGTTAAAGATTTTATTTACATACATTATCAACTTACAGCGTAAACAAAACACAAAACAATGAACATTTTACAAACACATAGCCCCACCACCAAGGCCTTCACCATATATTTATAAATCAACCATTAATCAAATGTCATATCCAAAATTCCTGACCAACAAGGTTATATTGTTTTCCATTTTCACTCCCTAAAGCATATTTAATAAAGACCGACTAGTATGCATCAAATTCTGATCTGTTAGTTTCCCCCCTGAACACCCTCATTTCCATTGATAGCTTATCATTTAAGGCTACGTTCCATACTTCCCAATACCATGCTTCGGTGTAAGATTAGTTACTATTTTCCAATTCCTTGCGATTATAATTCTTACCACTGTGGGTAAAATAATTGTCAATTCTTTCTTTTCCATTTCTAAATTCAACTTTGTGGCATCCATTAGTAATGCTAACCTAGCCTCCGGAGCAATATTTAGTCCTATAATATTACCTATTTCGATAAATATATCATTCCAAAAACTTAATAATATAATTGTGTAGTTTTTTCAGCAGTTTAGGGTATGCTGCAGTGCTCAATGAAAATAATCTGCAAAACCATTCCTTTTGCAATAACTGTCAATTAATTGTTTCCCTTGGTTTTCAACTCACTTAGTAATCATCCAGCACAAGGTTGTCAGCATGTCCTTGGAATTCTTTCTAACCCCTCTATTCCTTTTTCTAGCCTAACTGATGTAGATCTCCTAGATATTCATTCTTCTAACACTGCTCCTTGCTCCCAAGAAATGCCACCACTATTTGGTGCACTTTTAACTGGAAAACATATCACAGGAAGAAGGCTTTAAACATTTAACTTTAAACAATATTGTAAGGAACATAACCTCTCTTTCTACCAAGCTTCTGTCTTCTTTGTAAGTAACTTACCCACAGGAATTCATCTGTCAGATCTTTTACTTTCTGTTGAGCTCACTTGGTAGTGTCCTCAGGGCCTCCTTCTGCCCTTGTTGACTAGAATTTCTTTGATTTCCATGCCATTTGCTCAAATGCAAAAAGGTATGGTTAAAACAGGAAAGCAATTTATGTTGCTCACTGAAGGACAAAGCAATCATGGAGTTTGCAGTTGCAGGCAATTGATTTGGACCAATAAATGAAAGGCGCTTGCAGTCATATGGATCCTAAAACTTAATTTAGACCAATTTTTTGCTTGTTAAAAGTTCAGCCATGCAAACTGTATAAGACAGACTATTCTGAATCAAACAGATTTTCTGTCTTCAGATTTCTCCCATTCCCATATACTGCATTGGCATGCCCTTATGTTTTTCTCTGAAATGTTCTCTGTACTTTTATGTATTGATCAGTTCCATTTTTGACCTACTTAGGCCTTGTTGAATGAACAACTCCCATTTTAATTGCAAGTGAATTTTTTTAAAAACCTAAGGGCTTTTTCAAAAGTTATGTCTGTATGAACATGTTGTGCACCAGCAAGGACCAGTGGTTTGATGGTTGGCCATAGTGGTGGTAAGCCATAGTAATGGTGTCCCACTGGGTGACCCTGGGCAAGTCACTAAAAGGAAGACAATGGCAAACTCTCTCCAAGGAAGTCTGGCAAAGAAACATCATAATAGGATCATTTTCTTGCTATGTGCCTTCAAAGCATTTCCAATTTAGGGTGGCCCTAAAGTGAATTAATCACAGGAATTTGTTTTTGGGGGTTTTGCTCAGAGGTAGTTTGTCTTTGCCTTCCTTTGAGGGTGAGAGGCTGGTTTAGTAGATTTTGGGAATGCTGTGAATGTCACAATCTATCTGAATTTCAGCAAATAATTAGGTCAAACCCCCCACAGCCTTTTGATTAAACTAATTAAATGTGTAATAGACAGGAATACTGTTAGATGGGTCCATACTTGCTTAGAAAATGGGTTCTAAGACTTACCATCATTGGCTATACTTCAAACTGAAAGGAGGTCTTGATTGGAATATCTAAATGTTGTATCCTAGCCCCATTCCTTTCAACATTTTAATCAGTTACTTAGATAACAGGGTGGAGGGACTTTATCTAATTCTTTGCTGAAATCCAGCAAAATGGAAAGGGTCAGGTGACACACTAGAGGTGTCCTAGATAAATTAGAAAATTGAGCAGAATTCATATAATGAATTTCAATAAAGACAAATGCCAAATTCTACATTTAGGCCATAAAAACCAAACGCAAAGGTATAGTATAGGGCAGGGATCCTCAAACTAAGGCCCGAGAGCCAAATACGGCCCTCCAAGGTCATTTACCCGGCCCTTGCTCAGCGTCAACCTAAGTCTGAAACTACTTGAAAGCACACAACAACAACAACAACAACAACAACAACAACAATCCTATCTCATCAGCCAAAAGCAGGCCCACACTTCCCATTGAAATAATAAGTTTATATTCCTTAAAATTGTTTTTCATTTTAATTATTGTATTGTTTTTAAAGTGGATTTTTGCACTACAAATAAGATAATGTGCAGTGTGCCTAGGAATTCATGTTTTTTCAAATTATAGTCTGGCTCTCCAACAGTTTGAGGGACTGTGACCCAGCCCTCTGTTTAAAAAGTTTGAGGACCCCTGATATAGGGAATGTGTGGTCAGGCTATACTATACACAAAAAGGAAGTTGGGTTTACTGTTGATTGATCATAAGTTGGAACATGAAGCCACAGTGTGGTACCGCAACAAAAAAGGTAAATGCTATTTTGGCCTGCATTGAGAGAAGCATAGTTTCCAAGAAAAGGGAAGAGGTAATTGAGGGGTGAAACGACTATGATCTTTAAATACTGCAAGGGCTGTCACAGAAAGGAAGAGGCAGGCCCATCCTCAGCTTCCCCAAATGGTAGTTACAGGAAGATATATTTCAATTGAACATTAGAAGGAATTTCTTGACAGTAAGCATGGTTCAGCAATTGAACCACTCTTCTCTCTGTGTCTTCAAGGGGCTACGGAGCTATCTGCTAGGGATGCTCTAGCTTTGAGATTCTGCAATGAGTAGAGTGCTGGACTAGATAACTCACAAGGGACCTTATAACTCTATGATTCTATGATGATGAGTCAATGATCTCAGAGAAAAAGTTGTAGGATGACATTTTGCATCACAAAGGTCCATTTTAAAAATGATATTAATGAATTAGCAGAATATTTTGGAGCAGAAACAAGTTGGGCTTGAAAGGGTGAATTGCAGCATGTTGGGCACAATATTGTGTGAAGATACTGAGTTTGTTCCCAACAACAAACTGCATCCATTACAGATTTAAACCCCCATAAACTCAAACCCAGGATATATTTATTTATTTATTTGTTTATTTAAAGCATTTCTATTATGCCCTTCTCACCCCGCAGTGGGTTAAAGCTCCGTGCCAACAGGACTGAAGACTGACAGGTTGCAGGTTCGAATCCGGGGAGAGGCGGATGAGCTCCCTCTATCAGCTCCAGCTCTTCATGCGGGGACATGAGAGAAGCCTCCCACAAGGATGATAAAACTTCAAAAAATCATCCAGGCATCCCCTGGGCAACGTCCTTGAAGACGGCCAATTCTCTCACAACAGGAGCAGTCGCTCCTGACACGACAAAAAAAAAAAACCCCGAAGGGGACTCAGGGCGGAGCACAACATATATATGGCAAACATTCTATGCCAGAACATAAAATAAACTATAAATATATATACACTAAAAACAGTTATCTCTTTAAAATCAATTGTTTAAACCCATCTCAGATCATCCACACCAAATCCAGTCAGCAGGGTAAAGTTTCCTATTGTTGCCTATTTCACTGTCCCAAAGGCTTGGTTCTACAGCCAAGTTTTTTCCCCATAAGTGTTGCATAAGAAGAAACAAATGTGATTTCTTCTTCCTCTCTTCTCCTTTACCAACCCCATTCCCCATTCCCCCATCAATTCCTGTTAACTCATTAGAGCCAATTTGGAAGGTGCACAGAAGATGTAGGCAGGAAGAGGGCTTAGATTCCCCATTGATTGGATAGATGTTTCATTGAATTGAAAGAATAATTGGATATCAATCCTAGTGTTTCAGTTTCAACAGATAGCATTGTCCAAAGCCATGATTAAGTGCCATGAGGCCACTGTTCAGTTAAAATAAGCATATTTTTCAATCTAACCTGCTCTTGCTATTTTGCAAATCAACCCAACTCAAGCTGCTTTGAGTCTCCTTGTGGAGAGAAAATGCGAGGTAATAATAATAATAATAATAATAATAATAATAATAATAATGACAACAGCACAAAACCATGATCATTTACACTATCACCAGGCTGGGCATGATGCAGAATATTTTGCTATTGCATCTTGAACTCTAATACTTCATCCTCACCATAATGGACAAACATTGATATAAACAAGGACAAGTGTATGTTCATTACCCATGTATTTTCTGTTGCTTCCACTTTTATGGAAATATAGATGCACTGAATGACTTCATTTGCGGATTCTTGATTTGATCACAAGGACTGTATATACAAAAATGACTCCATCTGTTGTTAAATTTATCTTCTCCTAGTCCATTAGCTTCCTTCAGTTGCTTATCATGTCTCACACTTGTGCTTCTGATGCTTAATCCAATTTCCAGGTTTTCCCATCCTATGTGAGGTGGCTATTTCTAGCAGTACAAGGAACCTTCCACTAACAACCATGAATACTCTGCCCTCAGAGACATGCATCTCAACTTCTTCTGTCTGTACAGCTCCTAATGTTTTCTATGATAGGTAGGGTCCCTCCATTCTATCATTTCACTCTGTGACATGACAGGTTGTCACTTTCTTCAGTAACGTTACATACCACTATAATTGCATGCTACAGTCTAACCATCACTTTAAATGATAGTACAGGAGATCCCTATGCTGGCTTTTGACACCCTTCTTTATGAGAAAGGTATTGTTCCTTAAAGGAAAAAATTCTACCAGAAGAGTGGAGGAAGAGAACAGAAGTGAGGCTGTAATCTTATGCTACATGTAATACTATGGGACTTATTTGTGGGTGTATTTACTCATGACTGCACATGTAAAGCCTTTAAAAATCTAAAATATGTATACAGTGGTCCATCAAGACCCTCTACAAACTATCTGTCCAGAACAACAAAAATAAATGTAGTCTCAAGCACTTAGTGGGTTATAGATAGTTTGTACAAGCATGGGTTATGGTAACTAATGGATTTAGACTGCATAGTTCTATCACTTTGACACTACTTTGACTTCACAGCTCCATACAAATCTCCATCTTGGGATTTGTAGTTTTGTGAAGAATTCAGCATTCTGTCCAAGATAGCTCTAGTATCTTATCTCACTAAAAAAAATTCCATAGGATGCAGTTGTGGCAGTTAAAATGGGATCAGATGTTATACTTGTGTAGCATACATTTTTATCAAATACATTGGGTTGCTACAGTGTCTCTGCAAAATACAAAACCCCAAGATTCTATAGGATGCTTCAATAGAGTAAAGAATCATAATGCTATAGAAGTCCGCTTGGTACCCACAGCGTGCTTACAGTGTTGTTGGGGCAGAGGCAAAGAATATGGAAGAGAGGAAGAACATACAGTACTGTAATGGAAAGAAATCCCTGACTCCAGTCCTGAAGAGGAATACAGCTGTTAGAAGCAAGAATACATTGAAAACTTTACCTCTTACAGTCACCACTTTGTATTCATGGATGCTGCATCCAGGACATGAAAATAGGACATTTGCTTTAAGTCACAAATTCCATCTCATTTTCTGTCAATAACTCTAAATACTGTATACATATCCTGGCTCATGAGGGTCCATGTGCATAATTCTACACTGCAGATGCACCCTAAACCGTTTTGCTCTGTGAACTCAAACTCAGATTTTGAAATTCCGTGTTGTGTATCTAACCATTTCTTGTCCTTAAACATTTTGGGGTATGTTCTTCTGGGAAAGTCTTGTATTGCCAAACCCTTGAGGATTCAAGATGTATATTAAGCCCCTAGGCATAACTTTGTGATTCTCTTAAGAATAATTATCTCAATAATTTACATGGTTTTACAAGATCAAATGAAAAACATTTTGAGAAAGGTAAAATTATTTCCTCAATGATATCTTCAAATCCATAATCATGACAAGTTAAAATAACCTTGCAACCGTTTTATTATTCCTCACCCTTCCTGTTATTTGCTTAGGAGTCATGCTTTATGCCATTTGCCTGTAGTTTTTAAGTAATTTGTTTTGAAACCTTATATGGTGTGTTTTTGTTACACAACTTAACAGGGAAATAGAGTGTACAGAATATCAATAATCTATTTGAAGGACAAACATGAAGACTAGAACTTTTAAAAATCAATTGAACATTCATTATACAAATGGACGTGAATAGCTGAAAATACTAATTAATTCATCATTCCTTAATTATTGATTTTCAACTCATGTATACTGTGAGACAAGTTCTAATACAATGAAAAATATCTTGTGAAAGCACTGAATTTCACAAATGTGTTGGGATTTCCAAACAGGGAACAAGGCATAACCAGTGCTAAGTGGAACAATTTCTGGTATTTACTGTTATATACTTGAACACAAAACCCCTAAGCAGTTAACAGACTTGTGCAGCATAGCTTGGGACTAACCATGACAATTGCATCCACAATGGAGGAGTCTTTATAATTACATACTATCATGCTCCCAATCACCACTTTGGGTTTGCCATGGGGTGAGGGGTGGGGTCCCATGGTTGGTAACCATCTCTCCACAATGCAAGTACCATTTTAGAAGAAAAAAGGAAAGACCCTGTATAATGTAGAGGTTTGAATGTTGAACTCTCCGCTTGGCCCCATAAACCCATTGGGTTATCTTGAGCCCATTATATTCCTAAAGAGAAGAAATCTCAATCATATTGGGGTTCCCAAAACAATTTAAAGATATGAAGCAAAAAAAAATATTACAAGGATTTTTTAATGTATTAATTTGTTTTTCCAATTTATACAACAACAAAAAAGAAAACAGAAAAAGAAGAAAGGGGGAGTTATCATTAGTAGATTAAACTATGACAAATATTTAATTTGTCACAAAAGAAGAGGAAAGGCGGTAAAGAAAAAGACAAAGTGTGTATGTATCTACTAGAGTAATGACAGGTGTATTGTTGTCACCAAACAATAAGTCCAATATTGTATCTCCTGTTAGTAAATTAGCATTAAATAAGAAAGAGGTTTTTTTTTCAGTACTCTTGTTCTTTTTATTATTATTATTAATTTTTATTGATTTATCACATTTATTACACACTATTGCATTTTGTACATCAGCCTCTTTAACATGTTGTTTTGTTGTTTTGCTTTGACATTCCCCCCCCCCTTTTTTTTCTCTTTTTTTCCCCCTTTTTCCCACCACAGTGCTCCCCTCCACCCGTCTCAAGCCACCATTCTTACATTTCATCTGTCCAAAATTTCATTTCTTCTTGTGACGGTAATTTTCCTTCCTTATTTTTTAATCCACTTACCACAAATCTTCCCCATACAGCATAAAAATCGCTTTGTTTCCATGTACCTTTTTTAACCTTTAATATACATGTCAATTTATCATTTATTGCTATTTTCCATGCTTCCTTATACCACTCCTCTATTTCTATATTCATTTCTTTTTTCCAATTCCTTGCTATAAGAAGTCTTGCTATAGTTAGTAAGTTTGTTATCGCTTCTTTATCCTCCTTTTTCAGTTGCTTATTGTTATATAATGATAGTAAGGCTATACTAGGACTTTTATCTATTTTCATATTCATTATTGTTTCTATTTCTCTAAATACTTTCTCCCAAAAATTATTTACATATTTACATTGCCACCACATGTGTATATATGTTCCTGGTTCTTGACACCCTCTCCAACAATTTATTGAGTTATTTTTATTCATATATGCTATTCTTACCGGTGTCAAGTACCACTTCCATATTAACTTATAATAATTTTCTTTAACTCGTATCGATAAATTTTTTAAATGTCTTTGTCCCCATAATTGTTGCCACTCTATTTCACTTATTTTTATCCCTAAATCCTCTTCCCAAATCTCCTTAAGGGTACACTTTTTTTATTTTCATCCTTCATTTCAATTAGTATCTTATAAATTTTGCTAATTATACCTCTCAAGTTTTCATATTCTTCTACAGCCCTTCCCTTCTGTATTATTTGTTCGAATTGATTGAGTTGGCTTCCATTTCTATTGTTTTTTTTCCAGTTTATTAACCATTGTTCTAATTGTATACAATGAAACCATGACAATTTTATTTCTTTAAACTCTTCCAACATCATTTCCCTCTTCATTTCCACCTTCATCCAATCCCCTATCCTATCTAGATTTATTTCCCTTACCTTCTTATCCATTACTTTTTTAAAAAAATTGGGAATTTCTTTTCCATCACTATTGGGGTTATAATTGATCCCTCCTTTATTAACCTCCCCTTATATTTATTCCATACTTTCAGTATGTTACTCAGCATTGGGTTTTTAATTTCCCTCATTTCTTTTCTAGTAAACTGTTTAAAAAATATATTCCAGGTTTCATCTTCCACTTTTCCTGAATCATTACTAAGCCAATCTATCCCCTCTTTTTTAACCATTCCTTCTATAACCAAACTTAATCTACTTGCTTCATAATATTTTTTTATATTAGGTAGTGCTAGTCCACCCTCCTTTTGTGATCTATACCATAACTGTTTGTTTAATCTGTTTCTTTTACTTCCATTACAGTACTTATTAATCATTTGTTGCCATCTAGTTAGTTCTTCTTCTGTGATTTGAAGTGGTAGCATCCTAAATATAAAATTTATTTTTGGAAGTATTTTCATTTTTACTAATGCTATTCTTCCAAACCAGGATAAGCGTATACCTTCGTACTCTATTAGCTTTTTCTGAACTTCTTTCCTTAAAGTTACTACATTTACTTCCTCTATCTCTTTTAAATCCTTAGTTATTATTACTCCCAAGTATTTTAATTTATTCTTAATTCTTATTCCCATTTTTCTCTGTTCTATAAAATCTTTTTCTTCTTCTCTTGTATAATTAAGTAGCATCATTTCTGACTTGTTCCAATTAACTTGTAAACCCGTTGCTTTCCCAAATATCTCCAAATGTTCTTTTATTCTATCCATTTTCTCCACTATATTTTCTATAAATAACAATGTATCGTCAGCGAATAAGCTCACCTTCTGTTTCTCCTTTTTTCCTAACCCTTCTAAATTTTTATCGTTCCTTATGTTATTAGCAAACAGTTCTATCACCATAGCAAATAGTATCGGAGACAAAGGGCACCCTTGCCTAGTTCCTCTAGTCACTTTTATTTCGTTTGTCACTCCATCATTTATAGTTACCACTGCTGAGTTCCTTGAGTAAAATTGTTTTAGTACTCCTTTTATTCTATTTCCCATTCCAAATTTATTCAATATTTCCCTTAATGTCTCCCATTCCACACAATCGAACGCTTTAAAAATATCTAATGATAGTATCCCTGCTTTTTCTTTCCCCTCTTTAGCCCAATGAATTTTATTTAATACTCTCCCTATCAAATTTGACATTTGTCTTCCTTTTACAAACCCACACTGATCTTCTTTTATGTACTTATACATACATTTATTCATTCTACTGGCTATTATTGCGGACAATATCTTTGCATCCAATATAAGAAAGAGTTTAACGTATTTAATTATCTTTATTTGTTCCTTTTCTAATGGTACAGAAAATTTATCTACCTCTGTTTAAAAATCTAAAAATAGTAATAAAAGTAAGAGATTTTTTAAAAAATGAGTAAAACCATCCTCTTTTCTTCTGCTCCATATAGTAGAAAGGGGGGATATCAAGCAAGTCTCGTAGGTGATATTAATATACTTTGGTGTTACCATAATTTTGCATTTTCAATTCTAGCTGCTGCCATCATGTAAAGAAAAAGTCTTTTCTGTTGTTTTAATACTTGTTTGTCTAAAAATCCCACCTAAAAAAAAATCTGTATTCAGCAGGATTTTCATCTTTAAAATAGGTTCAATATCTCTATCTGTATTTATCCAAAAAAGTCCACCACAAATGGTAAAATATTCCAGTCTTTTGGTTACATTGTCAGCATAGGTCGGACCTTTTTACATCTGGTGTTATATACCATATTATTGTATAAAACGTTTCTTTGATGGCATAGCTTCTTGTAAATTTAAGTTGTTTCTTCCCGTTCTTCCCATTCTTCTACATTTATTATTCGGCCCACATTTTTTGCACATTGGATCATAGGGTCCTTTACTTGTTCATCCACTATGAAGTCTTTCAGAAGGAATTGATATTGTTTTACTATCTGTTTATCTTTTATCTCTAGCAATAGGTTTCATTTGACTCTCAGATTCCTGTATGTATACCTTTTTTTTATTGCCTAACCAACGTCTTTGTTGAAGTTGATAATAATGAAACCATGTAATTGCTGGATCTTCTTTCTGCAGATCCTGTAGTGCTTTTAATTTAATTTCTGTGGTGCCCTGTTATCTAATAATGGCCAATAAGTAAATATTCTCTCTTTGGCATTCTTAACGGTGGAAACGCAGTGAAACCTAGAATTGCCTATTGTGATTTCATCCATTCCAGTTTTTATTGTAAAAAAAAGTATTTTATATTTATTCCACATTCTTATCAATGAGCTTTTTATCCAGTGTTTCTTAAAGCCCAACTTCATATAAATATGTGCCAACCACATCTTAAATCAATGTCTTTGATTGTTAATAATATTTTGGTTTTAAAAAAAAAATCCATTATTTAATCTATGTCCATACAGCTGAATCAGAGTATAGTTCCATATTTGGTAATGCAAATTACTCCCTCCACTCTCTTTCACATCTTGTAGGTTTTCATTTTTATTCTAGGGGGGTTTTTTGCTATTTTTCCAAATAAATTTTGTTGGATCTTTATTCCAGACTTTAAAATGTTCATTTTTTGTCAAAATTGGAATTGTTTGAAACAGATTTATCATTTTGGGAAATACATTAATTTCAACTGTCGACATTCTTCCAAGTAGGGACACGTCCAAATTGTTCAATCACCCTTACTCTCCTCGGGGAGATAGGGTGGTCTATAAATGAAGTATTACTGTATTTCTTTCTATATTTTCTCATAATTATTTTTGATAGTTCAGAGTTATTATTTGTTAGTTGATGTTTTCCCTTAACTTTGATATAAACCTCTTTGATTATCTTGGAGAAAAGGTAGATATGTCTTTAGAAATGCATATGCTTAATGAGAAAATGGTTTGCTTTTGTTAAAAATAACCATCTTACTTTAGCTCATGTTTTCAGTAGTACAAAATAGTTAAACTTAATATAATTGAACAGATCATATAATCAGCCAACTACACAAACAGTTTAAATCTAGAACACTTCCAACTGGAAGACTGGCAAATCAGCATGGAGGATATGCGGCTTTCTAGAAATTGTTGGACTTCCAGTCTTATCAACCCTAAATAGCATTACTAATTATGAGAGGTGCTGGGAATTACAATGCAACCTCATCTAGAAGGGCACACATTCTCTCTTTCTCCCATTAAATACTAATAGATCTTCATAGTGACAAAAGGCTTGTAGTGGCAACACTAAGCACTGCCCAACAGAGGTTTCAGGTAGTAGACAGGAATCTAGGAAAGCTTCCAAGAAAAGCAGATTTTATTTCAAGTACACCCTCTTATTTGCGGAACAGCAGGAACCAAGTTTTTTTGCAATTTCCTTTAGTGTCTCAAATATATAAAATTTGCTTCTTCCATGTTCTTGGATAGTATTGGATAAGATGTAAGCATGTGTGATTCTTTTAAAAGGGTACACAGCCTCAACATTATTTTCCCATACATTGTCAATGACAACACTCACATCCTGATTTTGCTTACATATCAGTTCAGATACTTCTCAGCCATGTTCCTTGCCCATTGCTTCCCTGTTTAAACCACTTACCTCCTGTGGAGGAGGATGAGTAAAATGAAGGAAAGTAGGGCTAAGAGAAATATGTGTCCTTCTCTTTCCAACACAGTTAAGCAAAAGGGAGCAGGAAGGGGAGGCAACCAACAGGGCAACTCATATCCCTTTCAATCCCATTAGCCAGCTGTCAAAGTGACTGGTTAGTCTGGCATACTGCTGAAGAAAATGAATTAAAAATGACCTGACATACCTGCTAGGCCTGGTAAATCTAAATTTAATCCCAACTGCACCAGCAGTCTCCCTCATAAAAACATGGGTGTCAAGGTTGAAAGGGACATGATTTTATGTCAAAACAAAATAATCTTCCCTACTACTTCAGAATATTATTGAATCAGGACTTAAACATTCCTAACACTATGTTTACATAAGAATGGCATACTAAATAACATCATGTTTACAATGTCTATCCAGTGTGGATGAGTTAAAAATTCTGGATAGATTCTAACAATCTGCTCAGCATGTTTGCTATCCATATAACGTTCTTCAAATTTATTCTAATAAAGAAGAAAATCAAAGATGCCAACATTTCAAAGCTTATTTGCAAATCTGTATTCCCTTGCTAGATTCCACTGTACAAATAAAATGATTACTTTTATGTAGACAGCATGATTCAACAATACAATCTGTAAAAGATATAAAAAATAACATAGAACACAAAAACTGAGCCCCAAATCAATTTACCATTTAAATTTCATGGCAGTTTATAATAAGCATACTCTGAATTCATCCATTATCAGCAGTAAAAGAAATAACAAGGAAATTATTCTCTTTGGAAAAATAAACTTTCACTGCATTTTAACATTAACAAAAATATTTCAAGAATTGGCTTTTACAGACTATGGGCCTGTCTACATAGGCAACAAAAACCATGCTTGCCTCATACATGTTCTGATCCTGATGTTTGTGATTATTCATTTGTAAATGATTTCCTTGGACTTGCCTTTTATCCTAAAGTTTTACAGAAAATCTGCATTTCTAGACCTTGTGGCCAGTCTTTCAGGTGGCGTTGCTTCACTGTATTGTTGTGGGAGGAGTTAGTGGCGGGTGGAACTAGTTGGTGGGAGGAGAGCATTCCTATCAGGGAAGGATTCTTTTTTCCTAGGTTCCATTTTATTTTTATTTTTAAAAAGAAAATTATGTCTGCAGATAGCATTGCTGCATCTCTCTTTAATCGAAAATAGGGTTATTCATGACAGGAAAAAAACTCTAAAGCACCTATGGCTTTGCGACCAAAAATAATGCAAAATAAAAATGGAAATGCAGATGGCCTCCAAATAGCAAGGCACATTCTGCCAGGGGAAAAGCATGGTCAGTTATGGTGACTTCACTCCAACGTATGTGGTATTAAAGGCATCACTGCAGGATCAGTGTGGACTGGGAAAATGCTGTGTCAAACAGATTTCTTTTTATCAGTGTAGACAAGCCCATAGAAAGCTAATGTATAATTCACATTTTGCAGGGCTATATTGGCAAACATTAAAAACCTGAATAGTATTTGTGGATTGTTAAAGCATTTTTTTCCTATGGAGTACCAGAATGTTGAAGATAAAAATACCCTGAAATCTTACAATGTGATAATATAACATCAATTCACAGTATCTATCTACCAATCAAGCATCTTAGTTCTTTTAAGCACTTATATGAATAGATCATCTGTCTTGTGTAACCACACATTGAAATAAGAGGAAATCCTTGTTCATCTTAGCTAATAGAAGCTTCTCCAAAGAGCAAAGGTTCCATGGTCTTCAATTTTTCTGTGATCACTTACAACTTTGGAGATTAGAACATAAGTTCACACTGATCCAGTTTTCAAAATACACTTTGGTTCTTCATGATCACCCTGGGAGCACAATGATATCATTTCACTTATATCACTTAAAGTCATCTGATCAGTGTCTTCTTTCACTCAAGTGTTTCCTTCTTTGATAAAACAATTCTTAAAGTTAACTTCACCAAGAAGCAAAGCTGGTACTATTCTTGTATATAAACTTTAAATGCATGTTTTCTCTTCCTGAAAAATACAACAACAAAAAAAGAATCTCATAGAATATGCATTACACACAAAACCAATAGCAATGTGTTTGCTCTATTTTTAGAACTACTGGTAGAACATAAATGTATTTCTTTTGTGCAATGCTTGGAGAAACTAACTTAAAAATCTAGTTGCTGGATCCAGTCACAGAAGGACTGAAGGCCGACAGGTCGGAGATTCGAATCCAGGGAGAGTGCAGATGAGCTCCCTCTGTCAGCTCCAGCTCCCCATACAGGGCGAATGAGAGAAGCCTCCCACAAGGATGGTAAAACATCAAAACATCCGGGTGTCCCCTGGGCAACATCCTTGTAGATGGCCAGTCCTCTCCCACCAGAAGTGACTTGCATTTTCTCAAGTCACTCCTGACACACACACACACACACACACAAACAAACCACAATAATATGGCAGAAACTTCCCACTAGCAGAGTAATACCACTAAATAAAATCTTAGGACTTTCTTTAGTAAGTTTAATTTCCATACTATGGGAAAGAAACAGAATATGAACACTCACTTTTTTCCAATTACAAAAATGGGCTTCCAAACTGTTCTTGCAGAAGTTTCTCCATTATTGAAATGCTCTGTGAAGGAGAAAATATTTAAATGTTATCATAGTTGATTACAGATAAGCCAGTCTTCAATTTCAGGACATCTGCAGCACTAGAAAGAGTAATCTTAGTCTTTATGGCTATGTAATTAATTTTTTTTAATACTACTGGCTGCCTAATAACAGATTTAAGTACACATTTAGGGGTATTTTGCATACAGAAATCCCTAGCTTCATTTCCTAAAATATATGTTTAAAAGTTTATGCTACATGTGATGAGAAAGACACTGGACAGAAAGTTGGAGACCTTCTGCCAATCAGACTTCAAGAATGTCAATTATGGGCTGGAATATGGAATTTTTAAGAGCTGTGATGATAGTACTATAATTTATGTTAGAATTTGAAAAGGAAAACTACACAAAGGCATAAAGTCACTAGGAAATAATAATGCTAGTAGTAACCAGTAATGCTTATGGAAACTCCTAATCCATCAGAAGGGAAATCTCTGAGCATATCAACTATTACAGACTAAAACCAGGAAATGGCTGGATTCCAGTAGTAGTTACTGTAGCTCAGACATGTCCTCAAGAAATTATGATTTATTCTAGAAATAATGCTGTCCTTCTTTTGGCAGACCTTTATTGTCTACAAACAACCTCCCAATCTCAACCATTCATTTATTAACTGGAAGAACACACAACATGGATGATGAAAAGGGTACCAGACTTTGCAACAACCAAGCTGCCAACTCTGCCCATGCATCTACTCAGGAAATGTAATCACAGGAGCTAAGCACATCACCCACAGTATTAGAGGTATTTTCTCATTTCATAATATAATATAGGCCACCCTTTATTAACAATGCCTTTCAGCACTCAACTTCGAGCAAACAAGACAGTCTCTGTATCAACTAATAAATGGACATAAATCAGACATTAGGAATGGGAATACAGTTGAAGAGCTCTTAAAATTTCCTGGACATTTCATCCCTGACCTCAGAACAGCGATCCTCAACCAAAAAGACTACAAAGAAAAACTGGAAAGAGAAGTAGCTGAATTGAAATATATCCGCAAACCACAATCCATTGAGTGGGAGTTGGAAAGTAACAATGATCATATTATAACAATAATTGACACCCCAATCCCATGGAGGCTTTCTTAGCCAATTTATCATATTGCTTTTCTTGTACCCAGACAAAATCATACTACATCTCATTAGCTCCATTTACCATTCCTATGGTTATACAAGCCAACAAAAAAATCTTTGTCTCTTGGGTTTAGGCTTGTTCCTGGAGTTATTTGGAGAGCTAATTCAGAAAATTACACTGGATAGACGGCATCAGCTTTAGTTTCTTAGATATGGTTATCATGATTTTCTATAGGCAAGCAAATGAAGACTGGTAGATGGCATTAGTTCTATAACCATTTTTGAAATCAGCAAGTATACCCAGAAACTGATCTAATGTTTGAGGTACCAAAATGTGTGTTGGCCTGTGTTATCTACTCAGTTTGGCTTTAGGCAATATCTTTCCTTCTGCCTTTTGCCTGTAATTATCATAATTAAAACTGAAGTTGTCACCTCATTACCATACCCACAGATTTTGCATTTCTATTGCTATTCACACATACAGCCTACTCATAATGGCGTATTCCTAGACACTTCTCCTGGATGCATCTGATAAAGTAGACTTATGCTACCAACTTCTTTCTCTCAGTTTCAAAGGGACTATACGATCCCTTTGCGTACTGATGTAGATGAACATGGCCATGCCTTGAAATTCTGCACATACAATAAATAAAGCATTTCAGTTTTGAAAACACACACACATATACACAGAAAGATGATGGAAAATGTGTGTCACTGACAATCTAAAAAAACCTGTATAAGTCAATTAGGCTGTCATTTTATTTAGTCTCCTATTCAGGCATATCTGGTGGGAATAGCAAAGGGGTGTGTGGCTCCTTCCAGGATCTGGAACTCATTTCCTGGAGAAGCTAGACTATCTCCCTTCATGATGTTTGTCAGGTAGAAGGCAAAAACTCTGTTTCATTCGGGAGGTGTTCGTAGAGGAATCATATTGTTATTGTTGTTGCGTCTTCAAATAGTTTCCAATTTATGGTGAGGCCCTAAGGCAAATTTATCACAGGGTTTTCTTGGCAAGATTTGTTTGTGGATGGGTTTCCATGGACCTCCTTTGACTCAGAGAAGTATGGCTCATCCAAGGTCACCCAGTGAGTTGCTGTAAGTTTTTTTGGGCTGTATGGCAATGTTCCTGAAGCATTCTCTCTTGACGTTTAGCCCACATCTATGGCAAGCATCCTCAAGAGGTTGTGAGCTTCCATTGCTGGGTGGAAATCTGAATTTTGATCTCTTGCTTTTTGATATATTTGGTTTTTTTTAAAAAAAACTTTCATAATTTTAATTATATTTTATATTGTTACTTCTCTGCTCTTCTGTTAATCTTTCTAAGTTGTCTTGCGTCAACTGGGGAAAGAAAATAAATATATAAATAGAGAAAGTATTTTTATGTTTTTCTTCCACAAATTTGCAAAACCACAGTAGTTTTCAAAATAACTTGTATGCTAAACACAGCTTTGAAAAATAATGAAAAATGGTTCAGGCTAGTGCTTTCCTTTTCTGCCTCCTCTATCTCCACAGGAAATGGGAACGGACTAACACACCCATCAGTCTAAATTAAGCTCGCTACTGTTTACTAAGTAGAGCACTAATTGACATGTGAAAACTCTGAGATTTTCCTCGGGCATTTTAAAGTGTTATTTATTGACTCAATTATGTTCACAGTATGACAATTGCTTTTTCTTTCTTCCTCACAGCACAGCTGTCTTAAGGAGTACTGTTTGACAGAAAGGCTAGGGCAGGAAAGGAGGAAAATTTACAAAATGAGGAAGAAAGAAAGGGCAGCTATAAGCCAGCATTTCCATCCTGTTTGTTTAATGGCTAAATAAAATACTAAAATATTATTTTCAAATAAAATTGTTATATTTGCTTGCCTATACATTTTATATTTATTTGAAGAATGTACAGACTCATCTTCATTAAAAATTCTGAATGTTCTTTCTGTATTTAAACATTAGGGATTTACATTACAATTGAACACAATATTAAATCTTACAAAATACAGGGAATAATAGTTATTTACCAGCTGAAAAACACAATGATTTCAAATGTATTAAAGGATAATTGTAATCTGGCACTGAGAAAAATGAAGTGCACATATAAATGCAGCTGCAAAGTGGCATCTGGACAACACTTTAAAATATCTCTAGTGCTCATAATTCAAGAAAACTATCATGAGCTACCCAATAACATTCTCACATAATTTTCTCTAATGTCTTGAATCATTTTACCATTAAATCTTTCACTTATGAAATCTCATATTCATATTCTAAAAGGATTTTTAAAAGAATCATGGCAGAAGACATTAGCTGTCATTAATAGCAAGTTTATTGGATTTCTAAGCTTGATCTATAAAGGAGAGCAAATGAGTTTAATCTAAGAGTACTCAAACAAAAGCAGATTCAACCCATTTATCTGGGTCATAAGTTCACTAAGGTTGTATCACCAAGTTGTAGTCAATTAAATCCTTATATTCATACAGCCTATGTCTCTTCCTTAAACTGTCTTTATTTGAAATCAAACAGCAGGCTATCATTTTTTATGACCGCTATCACTGATATCAGTGAGCTCACCTGCACAGTATTCCCAGCATTATTAGCCATTAAGACCCCAATGCCAACCCCAAGACCACCCCAGCAAGCTCATGGCAGCAGGGTGGGCGGTACACCAACAGAATCCTTATTATGTCCTGGTCACCCATCTTTAGCTAAACACACTTGAACACTATTGATTGTGGGATGAGAAGCCTGATCAGGGGAATGGAATCATGATAGACCACTGCAACACCACCTCCTCCCCACTCCCAGGCCTCAGCTGCTGCTGCACAGAGAATCATGGTGGGCAGAACTCAGAAAGATGAACTCCCCCCGTCTCATCCAGCCATGTCTCTGTGATACAGACCAGGTCAGCATGTTCATCCAGAATTAAGTCCTATGTGGCATTTGCTTTTCCATTTACTGACCTGGCATTCAACAGCAGCATTTTCAGCCTAGATGGGCTGACACTCTGGTTCGCTTGCTTGTTCACTTGCTTCTGTTTACAGAGTATTTGTGTGATACTAAAATATGCATTTGAATGTATAGTTTAGCTCACTAAAATCTCTATAGACTTATACATGTAAGGAAGCAATTAAAAAAAGAAAAAAACAACAACAAATATTAGAGAGGCGGGGTGAGGGCTTCAATAGTCCATAGGTAAAGGTTTCCCCCTGACATTAAGTTACAGCAAATACTTCACAACAACATAATAATATGTAGAAAAAATAAAACTATAGTTTTCAGTTTAGCTCACTAAAATCTCTATAGACTTATAAATGTAAGGAAGCAATTAAAAAAAGAAAAAAAAACCCAACAAATATTAGAGAGGCGGGGTGAGGGCTTCAATAGTCCATAGGTAAAGGTTTCCCCCTGACATTAAGTACAGTAAATACTCCACAACAACATAATAATGATATGTAGAAAAAATAAAACTATAGTTTTCAGGTCAACAGCTTCACATGGGGTGAGCACAGTGATGCTCATAAAGCTCCCAGGGTTATTTTTGCAGTCTCCAAGGTTCCCCCCGCTATCACACCCAAACAATTTGGAGAGCCAAAAATGTTTTCTAATGTCAACATTTCAAAAAGTCTATGGGGTGCTACTGAAGAATTTGGGAGCCCTCCTCATGTTGGGAAGATTGTAAAGGTCTTCTTTTCAGCTATACACCGCTGCCACATCCAAACTCGGTGAGTGACGAGAGTCTCTTCTATTTACCTGCTCTCTCTTTAAGACTAGCTCAAATTTCTGAATTGGCTGTCAAGATCTAGATTTGCTCACAAAAATACATGTGCTTGGCCCAGAATAGCTTTGTACAGAACTTTCTTCTTAATAAAACATTTATTTCTTTTAATTACTATTACATTTATATTTCTCCTTTCTTCCCAAGGAATTAAGAACTTAAGCAGCATATTATTTTTCGCCCTTCAGTTTTAGGCTCAAAACAGTCCTGTGAGGTTGGCTAGATTACCAAATGAGGTACAAAGTTCCTTCTTCACAATTCAAAGGATGAATTATGAATTTAAAGAAAAGGATTAAGCTCTGAATACTGGAGCAGTTCACCCAGAATAGGAGGGAGAAGAATGGGGATGTGGGGAGGCCATCTGAACTAAGTTGTGTCTGCCTCAATTCTGCTCACAGATATTGAAATGCTTTCCAGACATTTGCTTCATCTCCATCAGCATGAAATTTCAAATAAATGAAGTTCAGAGTGAAGCACTTAAGGCTATGAATCTAAATATATACATCACAAGGGCTCTTTTTTACATGGAGCTGCCTTCCACAATCATCAGAAATTGCTGGACAAAAGTTGAAGAGAACAGTCATAAATGGAGATTCATGAAGCGTAACAGACAAGAAGTCAAAAAACTTCAAATATATATTTTAAAATTATAAAGTTAAAACACTTACCTTTTTGACCCCTTGATTTAAAAAGGTCTGTGCAAAAACTTCCAAGAAGCAATTCAGCAGCCCTGCTCCGTTTATTGATATTCTCCCTTTCTGTATAAATTCGGTCCTGCAAAACA
Organism: Anolis sagrei; assembly: GCF_037176765.1. Taxonomy (NCBI): domain Eukaryota; kingdom Metazoa; phylum Chordata; class Lepidosauria; order Squamata; family Anolidae; genus Anolis; species Anolis sagrei. The sequence goes on from NC_090022.1 coordinate 97,452,059, forward strand.
AAATGCAGCTGACCTTTTTCTTTTCCTTTTATTGTCAAACAATGCACTGCCCACCCTCGAGATTTATAGTCCACCAATTACACCAAGATCAAATTAGATGAAATAATTTATTTTCTCTTTTCCATGATGGTCTCCAAGACCACCACAACAGATGAGCAGCAACAATCCTTTCCCAAAGGCTCATTTCTCTATTTACATGTATCCTTAAGATATATATATATACATACATACATACATACATACACACACAGAGACACACACACACACATATATATGGATTGACCTTGAAGGAGCTAGAGGTGGTGACAGCCAACAGGGAGCTCTGGTGTGGACTGGTCCATGAGGTCACGAAGAGTCGGAAATGACGGAAATGACTCCAGGAAGTGCTGCAGGCCTTGACCGAGACCACATTGCACCTGCAGGATGTGGTGCACATAGTCGAGAAGGCCCAGTGACACACCCCCCACACATGGAGCAGGACACGACACATCGTGTAATCGATGCACATTAAACCTCAGATTGTCACGCAAAAAAAAAGGATTTCTGGGAAGGCCAAAACATCTGGGGACCCACAGATTGAGAACTATGGTTCTAGACTCAAACATTGGTTATAGAGACCATCACCCTTTAGCCCTTGACAAAGTGCCTTTGTTTTCTGAAGCTTCTGTCTTTGTTTGGAATGGAACTGGACCTTTGAGCTCATCAAAAGCCATCAACGTATTTTCCCAGACTGTACCCTCCCAGGGGGGCAGCTCTGTAGTGGAACAGTCCTTCATTCTTGATCAATTCCCAGATGCCCTTCTCTCTTGCCTACCAATCCTGGAGTGGATACCAGCTAGCCTCTTTTCTGGACAATCAGGGGAGGGGGAGGGAAATATGAATGACTATAAGAAGTATATAAAATATCCTGTATTTCTCTGTATGTTTATGCTCATACTTTAGGGCACAAGCCCACTTGCATCTATTCTTGGCCAGAACATAATTAAAGCCTACCTCTGTCTTCAACACTGGTGTGTCCTTTAATCTGGAACTTTGATTATTAGCATAAGTTAGTTGTTCCCAGCCTTTGGTCCTCCAGTTGTTTTGGACTTCAACTCCCAGAAATCCCAGCCTTTGGGGGGGTGGGGTGTTCTCTTATCGCCCGTCTTGCCTGATCCAAGGGGGCCAGGGCTATGTCTCCAACAGATTTGGCTAAGAGTGCTCACAGGACTCAATTGTGGTTCATCAGCTTAGTCTCATTAGGGGAGACATAGCAGCTGGATCCCTGGCCCAAAGGAACAATGCTAACTAACCGAAGACAGCCAGGCAGACATCTGGGACGGGACTGGAGGAAGATCCTAGGTAAGCAGAGACCACAGTCAGCACTGCCACAGTGCAAATGGACTGGCAGAGGGGGCAACTGGGAGCTAGATGGATCCCAGAGGGTGGCTGAAGGGGCCAGTACAGAGCCAGATCATTAGCTTAGGGTGAGCCCTTCATGATTCAGGGACAAAATTCTGAGCAGCTAGGCAAAAGGGACTGAGGTGTCCAAAATGAAATCCAAGAAGTCTCTGTCCCAAGAACTGGTGAGCTCACTGTCAGGTGTCGCCCAGACAGCCTCTTTTGCTCACAGCAGGTGCTGTAGGATAGCAAGACCAGCAAGCCAAAGGATCTAACTTGAAATTTGTAGGAAAGTGAGAAGGCTAGCCAGCTTAGTTGTGAGCATCCTTTAACCTAGAAAAGGGGGCCAGCGAGGAAACAGGGTGCAGGTTGTCCAAGGGACTGCCAGTACCACAAGTGTCACTATTAGGGCAGATTCTCAAAGCAAGAAGAATGCAATAAAACTATGAGAAGGCCCATAGTCTGTAATCATAATGTGCAAAATTCTTACTACTGGTTATTTCACCTCTTAATATGTAGCTCTATTTATGGTATCATATACAATAATTTTAAAATTATAAATATATACCTAACTATACTTAATGAAATATATCAAAATGACCCCCTGGGCTCATTTTAAAATTTCCTTTGGATAGGATATAAAATGGCTGAAGTATTATTTCTGGCGAAACCTTTTGCTTATGGATAAATGTGTGGTAGGAAAGGGAAAAACATGTGAATTTGGCAAGGCATGCTTTTGCGGACTTCTTTCTGGAGGGGAGAAAATGACAAACCCCCTCTGAACAAATCTTGCCAAGAAAATTCTGTGATAGGTTCATGTTAGGGTTGCCATAAGTGAGCAGGGTTTTGAAGGGACACAACAAATAAAAAATATATGTGGGGAGGGGTGGAATCAGAATGATAACTATCTGTAATGTATAACTTTTTAAAAGTACCTTATCAGGTATGTAAGACATGTGCCTCATGAAGCAACATTTTCATTTCAGATATGAAAGTTTCCTCAGTAATCCCCAACCAATATTCTTCACCAGTTTCTTATTAAATGCCACATTTCTCACTTATTCATATGTTGAATAGTGTTGCATTTGAGAGAGAAAAGGCATGATTTGACACTTCTGCCTATAAAGTCTGACCTGTGACATCTATTACAGCTATAAATTGACCTCCTCATGTTGAATTGGTCACCGACACTAAAAAGGGATCTTTGAACTCGACCACAGTAGAATGGTGAAAAGTACTTTCATGACTGTATGTTCTTTCTGCAGAAATAGGGCTGGACATTTCCAATATAACAAGTGACCCTTACTCTTTATTGGAAAACCCCATCTCTACCCTCTTATTTCTAAACTGACAAGATAACAACTGTCTGACAATGAAAAAAGAGCAGGTTTGCGACAAATTCAGAAAGTGTAAATTGAAACTATCCACACTGAAAAGAAGAATAGCTGAGTTATTATGTTAACCCTGGGAAACAGTTGCTATTTAAATTCCTTTATATCATTGAATGGAGCCCCCAGTGGCACAGTGGGTTAAACCCCTGTGCCGGCAGGACTGAAGACTGACAGGTCGCAGATTCAAATCCGGGGAGAGGTGGATGAGCTCCCTCTATCAGCTCCAGCTCCCAATTGCGGGGACATGAGAGAAGCCTCCCACAAGGATGATAAGAAAACATCCAATCATCCGGGTGTCCCCTGGGCAACGTCCTTGCAGACGGCCAATTCTCTCACACCAGAAATGACTTGCAGATTCTCAAGTCGCTCCTGACACGACCAAATATCATTGAATCCACAAAGAAATAAGAAAATGAATGCAAAGACTACACAGCAATGCACACATACATAGGAAGAAGCCAAACTGAACTTAGGCAAGTTATCTGTCAACACTGCAACCCCATACATTTCATAGGGTTTTCTTAGGCAAGGAATACTCAGAGATCTTTTTGACAGTTCCTAACTGAAATATAGCCTTCAGCACCTGGTATTTGTTGGCAGTCTCTCATTCAAGTGCTAATCATGGTTGACCCTGCCTAGCCTTCAAGATCTGTCGGAATCTGTGCCTTTAAGCCCTCTTAGCTCTGAATAAATTTGCAAATGTGTGTTTCACATTACAGAATTTAAAACCCAACTGTTTTAAACTTGCAAGGCTGAGAGAACTTTGGTTCTTGGTGAAGCAACAAGGTATTTTAGATTTACATATATTTCCACAAATACAAAAGCAAACTAGTGATGGAAATATGTGAGAATTACATTCAAATTCAAACTAGATTCAGATATAAATTTATGCACAGCCACAAATCTACAATGGGGAATGTGGAAGGGTGGGCCCTGTAGGACCTAGCTACCAGCAGAACATCCCAGAAATAGTGAGTAAAATCTCTCCAAAGGGTATGAAAGGATCGTTTTACAGTTAACGTAAGTTTAGGCTACATAATTTCTTTCTGTTTTGTACTCTAGGAGACAAGGACATGGGCTCGCCTGTTGAAAACACCAGAATCCCTATCACACCAGAATCCTTATCACCTTCAGATTAGATAAAATTAATGTAGGGAAAATGAATCTTCTCTTGGCTGCCTGTCTTTAGCTATTCCCACAATTTCTAGCTAATAGGACTAAATCTGCATTTTAAGTAGCTCTTACCAACTTACTTTCTGGGTCAATGTCCACACATTGTTGCTCATGTTTAACTTGTTGTCCACGAGATCTTGGAGTCCTCGTGGACAACAAGTTAAACATGAGCCAACAATGTAATGTGGCAGCAAAAAAAGCCAATGGGATTTTGGCCTGCATCAATAGGAGCATAGTGTCTAGATCTAAGGAAGTAATGCTACCCCTCTATTCTGCTTTGGTTAGACCACATCTGGAATATTGTGTCCAATTCTGGGCACCACAATTCAAGAGAGATATTGACAAGCTGGAATGTGTCCAGAGGAGGGCGACTAAAATGATCAAGGGTCTGGAGAACAAGCCCTATGAGGAGCGGCTTAGGGAACTGGGCATGTTTAGCCTGAAGAAGAGAAGGCTGAGAGGAGATATGATAGCCATGTATAAATATGTGAGAGGAAGCCACAGGGAGGAGGGAGCAAGCTTGTTTTCTGCTTCCTTGGAGACTAGGACGCGGAACAATGGCTTCAAAGAGGAGATTCCATCTGAACATTAGGAAGAACCTCCTGACTGTGAGAGCCGTTCAGCAGTGGAACTCTCTGCCCCGGAGTGTGGTGGAGGCTCCTTCTTTGGAAGCTTTTAAGCAGAGGCTGGATGGCCATCTGTCAGGGGTGATTTGAATGCAATATTCCTGCTTCTTGGCAGGGGGTTGGACTGGATGGCCCATGAGGTCTCTTCCAACTCTTTGATTCTATGATTCTATGATTCTATGATTCAGTCAAAATCTAGAGCAGGAACAGACAACTAGTAGATGGGGTAGTGGCAATTTTCACCTTTGCTCCCCCAACCCCTTTGCAAGCAACACACAGCATCCCAAGTGCATCAGAAATTATGTGAAGTCACTTCTTATCACTATTTCACTGCATTTTTCAGGAGATTGTGCTTGTTTTTCTATATCTTGGAATTCCAAAGTGAGGGTTATCTATGCTATTGTACCACCTGTTTACATTGTTAAAGCTGGACACTGAAGAAAGAAAATAAAATCAACTAATTTAAAATGTGAAGCTAAAAAAGAGCGAGGACTGCTAAAAATAAATAAATAAATGGGTCCCAGAGCAAATTTATTTATTTATTTATTTATTTATTTATTTATTTCTGCTACTTATACCCTGCCCTTCTCACCCCCGAGGGGGGACTCAGGGCGGCTTACAAAAAGAAGGCACAATTCGATGCCCTTATCCAAATACATACATATATAAAACAATTACAATAATTAAACAATTAACAAATCAAGCTCTCCCTAGAAGTCAAGATGACCAAACTGAGACTGTCATACTTTGGACATATCATGAGAAGATAGGACTCACTGAGAACAGACAACAATAATTAGTAAACACAGCAGGACAAGAGAAAGATTGCATTATAAGTGGATAGACCCGGTCAAGAAAGTGATGGCCCTAGAGGAGGCTGCCAATGTCAGAATCATTTGTAGGGGTTTCACTCATAAGGTCACCATAGGTTGACTTGATGACAGTTAGCCACTAAAACAAAGAGGGCTCTGGGAGATGAGCACGTGAAACTGCTATACTTGTGAACCACTGAATTATTTTCAGGGAGAAAATTGAAAATCAGATTGATTTTACTTTTATATGGCAGTTCGGGTTCAGGAAGTGCCAAAGATAAGCTTAGCGTCTATATATAGCATGCAGGCCTTACTCTTCCTACCCCTGATCTAGAGCATTAAGATGTGATATTGCAGCCTAAAAAATTTGCTAGCTTTGTAGGGCCCAACTTACGATATTTGAATGCCTTCCCTGCTCTAAAACACCTGCTGCATCATAATCCAATGAAGCCCACTCTGTAATACTGGTCTTTAAAAATCTGATTAGCTTTAAATCCATGTTGGCATGATAGGTCTGCTTTAGTTGAAATCCACAGTAGTGCCCATCCATGTTGGCAACCAATTTGGTTGCAGAGTGTTGTTTAACCAAATAGATGAATCATGAGCAGAGCACCCAAGTTACTAGGTATTTTCCCCTTTTTTCCTTTGAAAAAGTAAAAATGCTAAAAGAAAATATTGATCTTGGATTGATTCTTGCAGCACAGTGCTGAGTGATGCAGTATCATTATGGCAACACGGACAGAAGGGAAGTCTATTAGTGAGATCCAACTACTGAATTATTGACCAGTTAAAAGCACAGCAAATTTGGCTTAATTGTTTTTGTGACAAGAGTTTAATTAAACCATCTTTACTATAAAATGTATTGCTGGCCACTTAGCTGAGATAAATGTCTCTTATTGTCTTAGAAAAATGCTTTGGAACTTCTACCAGTTGAAATACTCTTCACAAAATCATCAATATGGATTCTGAACACACCTTGACTCCTCAGTCCATCATGAACTGTGCACCACCAATTTAATATTAAGAAATCATTGTGATACATGTGCAGCAGACCATTTGTTTTATCTATAAAAAGAGGGAGGAGAAGTTAAAGAAGCTACCATGGAAATCTCTGTTCAATATAAAGTTTTCATTAAATTAATAAGGGTTTTATTTCTCATGCTCATGTGAGTGGACTATTCACACAAGTAAAGACAATTTCTTAATGTACAAAGCAGAGGTAAGAGAAATCTGGAGGGAAATAGTGGAGACTGGAATTTAGAAAAATATGTAATAGTTACAACTGTTAAAGGGGTTTTTTTCATGTAATTATTTTTAGAAATTTTATGGTAATAGATGGCAGGTTAAATTAACACAACAGCCATAGCTTGAAGAAAAAGTTATCTTGGCCCAACTAAAAACCATAGTTGATTCAATAAGAACATAATGAGACAGGAAACAATTCATGTACATAAGTCACTTGGCCAATGCAGGATAGTATCTCTACAGACAGAATCATTCTCAATACTATTTATACTTTTTTTCTTGTACAAAGTTATTTCCATTTCCTATTTTCTAGAATGTATTTTGCCCCTCCTGCTCATTCAGATAAACTGAAGCTCTGCTCCACAAATGTAGCTTTTTCCAGATACTGTCGAGAATATTTCCAGCATATAGTATTTCATCACATAATATTCACACTTTATCCCTTTATTTTGACCGGAAAAATCACAGGGGCAGTGAAGAAATCATGCCTCACTTGCCTGACCGCCCACCCGTCTTCCTTCAGCTACAGTGCTTCACTCTATTCAACCCAGTGCATTCCAATTCAGTGTGCTAGCTGGCAAGTAAAGCTACATTTGGTCTTCTGCGTGCCCTCTTTCAACTACAGCACCAGCCAAGTGTATCACTATAGCTGGAACGGGGCAAGTGCACAAGCAGGCAGCTGAAGCAGTACATTGGGGTGATGAAACAGTGACTATTATGCGATGAAAGCAAAAACACTGATGGGGGGAGGGGACACCAAAATGAGGATGAGACTATTACACAGTGGCAAGTATTAAGTGATGAAAAATAGCAACTTTGCAATCTTAAGACCTAGTTGTTGCACTCCAGGTCAGGAAAAAGCCCTCTGACTTCAAAACACACCACATGGTGAGTGAAGAAACAAATCCTCTTTTACTGAAGCTTAGTAAATAGCCAATAAAAATAAATGCTTGTAAGGAAATAAGAAGGTTCCAAAAAGTAATAAGTCAGTGAAATGCAGTAACACAAAGCAATGTCCACACAAGAAATAAAAACAGTTCCAAGGCAGTGTTTATCCAGGCAGGAATCAACAGGAAGCAAAGACAATCCAAAAGGCTAAAATTCTCCACATGAACAAGACCCCATGAACAGGATTTCCATGGCACATGAACTTGATTTCCAAACGATGCCTGATCTAACAGGTTTTCCCTTGAAGCAAACCTTATATCCCCAAACCCAGAAACTGGTTTCGCTTTCCCCCACACTTGCCCCTTATCTGATGAAGTCTTTTGGAGCGACGTAAACATTGAGTTTACTGTCGATCCTGGCTGATGTCCAGCCGCCTATCCTTCAACTTCCTATCTGGCTGCTCATTAAAATTTCCAGGTGTCAGATTGTTTTCCAAATCCAAATCTTGAGAGCTCACAGAAAGAGGAAGTAAACCATCATCCCTAGGTTCAACAGGAATATTCTCATGCGAAACTGCCCTTTGCACTGGGGCCTCTCTGTCATTGTCTGTATGAAAATCATTGACCAAACCATCTTGCATCTCAGCCTCAGCCTCGGCACCATCATTACTCACATCATAAGCATCATGATCCTGGAACACAAACACAGGCTGATTCTCAACACTAGTAAAGTTTCAATTTTTCTTCATCTCGGTGAGTCTGTAGTTCATAAACAAATCTGCTCAAAAATCTAACATTGTAATTACCGTAAAAACCGGGGTACTAGACGACTTTTTAGGCATGTAAACCCTTATAAAATTTTGGGGGGCGTCTAGTACCCCGGGTATAAAAATAAAATAATAAAAAAATTACCGGTAGAGCCTCTTGGGGTGGATGCCTTGGCCATGGGCTCCCCTCACCCCTCCCCCTCCTCCCCCTCCTCCTCCGCTGCCTTGGCACATGGCAGCCTCCTGGTCAGGCTCCCTGTTGCTCATCTCTTCTTGGCTTCCACGGGCAGGTCTCACGAGAAGCACCTCTTCTCCCACGAGACACCGTTGTCTCGCGGGAGAAGAGGCACTTCTCGCGAGACCTGCCCAGGAAGAACGAGAACGGCCTGTGCAGAAGGGCTTTTCGCCCTGGTCAGGCTGCTCGCCTTCTTCCTGTCCTTCTTACGAGACCTGGACAGGAAGAAGGTGAGCGGCCTGACCAGCGCAGAAAGCCCTTCTGCGCAGGCCGTTCTCATTCTTCCCGGGCAGGTCTCGCGAGAAGTGCCTCTTCTCCCGTGAGACAACGGTGTTTCGCGGGAAAAGAAGCGCTTCTCGCAAGACCTGCCCATGGAAGCCAGGAAGAGATGAGTGACAGGGAGCCTGACCAGGAGGCTGCCATGTGCCAAGGCAGCGGAGAAGGAGGAGGTGGAGGAGGAGCGGCGGAGGCCCTTCTTTCAGTCCAGGCTGGTGAGAAGCGCTGGATTGGGGAGCCGTCTTAAACGGCGAATATATCCCCAACTCTGTATTTTTGTTATTAAAGTTGGGGGGGGGTCATCTTATAGCCCCAGTCGTGTTTTACCCCAGAATATACGGTAGATGTCACCAAATGTGCAGAGACACCAGGAACTTATCTCAAAATCAATTTAATGATATGAAGATTAACATGATTTAGTGAATCAGAAAAATGTATTGATTCATGCAGCATAGAATAGCCAGCCAACTAATGCAGCATAGAATAGCCAGCTGTATAGCTTTTGAAAATACCCTGATAGGAAATGAAAAATCAATCCTTTTTCTGAAAAACATCACATCTTAACAAAGTTATAGCAATCTAACAGAAATCATACAACCTTAGGAAGCTTTGGAACTACAATATCATTGAGTTTCATCCTCAAATTGTCTTTTTTAAGCCACAGTTACAAACACTTTAAGATTAGGGTAGGATGTGTTAGAAATTCTTCCTGCTGAGAAGAAGCAGAAGCGCATTTGTCTGATCTTCTTATCATATATGTTTCCATTTTTACAATCTGGTACATGGTAAGCTTTTAGTAGCAGAGAGCACACACATTTTGACTTTTCTACCTCTAGTTTTCCGTGACTATTACGATGTGTTACATCATACAATGCAGATTAGAGACATGGTTTGGTCAGATTTAATGGCACTGAACAAAGCTTCAACAATATGTAATTTCAAAAGGAATTAAGTACTGCCACTATAATTTTAAGGGGTACATTTCAGGTACTCCGTCAAAAGTGTTGTCTGCATGCTTTTTATAAAGACAGGGCAGTAAGAAAGCAAACTTCATACTGCAGAAAGCCAGTCTTTTATCAATTTCTCCCCAAATGGATAAATTACTATGCTGTCATTGTTGGTGTAAGAAACCTTAAATGTCTGGAAAACATGCATTTCTAACATCTTCAAAGAAACTGGAAAGATTCACACAGTTCTTTCTAGAGGCATTGGTGTGGTGTTTTCTTCAAAATTCATCAAGAAAGACATTACTTCCAAGTGAGATCAGAATTATTTAACATTTTTTTAACCACAAATAAAGCAATGTTCCAGGTACCCAGTAATCTGTGTGCATGTGTGTGACCTTAGGTCAAGGGTGCAATCATCAGACTCTTGCACAGTGTAAATACTTTAAAGAAAATGAACATCCATGGAGCCCAAAGACTTCAATAAATAACCAAGATTTTATTTAAAGCCTTGAAGCATTTGTGCCAAACAAGCCTCCAAGGGGATGGTACTACACAGCTGAATTATGTTCCCCATTCCCCATGAAGAGGTCAAAGGCATCATAGCACCCCAGAGATTATGCCTAAATTAAGGCAGCCATTTGTTGTTCTGTGCCTCCAAGTAACTTTAGTGTTACTGCAACCATAAAGAGAACCTATTACGGCGCTTTCTGGGACTGGAATTGTGACTTGCCCTGGTTAAACTAGTGGGTTTTCATAACTGAAAAGAGAGTTAAACCTTGGTCTTCAGAGTCCAAGTCTCAATTCAAATATGCCACATTTGCGTGAAATTCCGAAAAGCTACTAATAAGTTTTTTGTGAAAATGTGAATGCACGTTAATTGTATCGAAATAGTATCAAATAGCCTTGTTTTTCTGATTACAGGCAGTCCCCAAGTTACAAACATCTGAATCCTAGTTACAAACAGGGGCAAGACAACAGGAAATGAGAGGAAATCTATCTCTAAAAAGGGAATATCACATCTGGAAGAGTTATCAAGGGGAAAAGGGGTTGGTGCATTTATTACCAATCTTTGTTTCCATGACAACCCAAATTTTTCAAAATTCAATTGTCACAGGGACAGAAAGAGAGGTGAAATCTTCTGAACAGGGGCACAGACAGCAAAACATATGTCACGGGGGTGTTAACCCTTCCAAATGCTTTCCAAAACTAAAAAATGTTTTTGGCTGGAGCTACACTTAAAATGTATCAGTTCCAACTTACATACAAATTCAAATTAAGAGCAAACCTACAGAACCTATCTTGTTATAACCCGGGGGTTGCCAGTGCATATACACATTCATGCACATGTACACACCCACATACACCATCTTATTAAATTAGGAGTGGTTGTTGTTGAGTTCAATTTCTATTTTACAATTTTCTTTAAAAGATTACAGTGACTCAGAGTTCATAATGGATCATGTCATCCCAGATGATTTCATATTCTACTACATCTTCCTTCTTTTACACCATTAATGCCAGGTGCCATTCCTATACTTATCAAAGATTCATTACATTCATCACTTCTCACCAGATGAAATATAATCAATACTATTCCTCCAAAAATGAATAAACTGGTTGAAAATCAGTTTTACCAAATCTTTATTTTGAAAATAAAACATTTTTTAAAAAGTGTGTGATGCAGTTTAATATTTATTTTTATTTGATAAGCTAGATGAAACATTACTGAACTACCACTGTTACACATAAAATAAAATTTAAAAATACTTGCACAAGTCAATTGGCATCTTTCTTGTTCATTTTTATCTGTTCCATTTCATTGTATAACTTTCGTCATATACACTTTTCACTTTATGCTTCTGCATTTATTTACTGGAAATTAATTTACAGTGAGAACAGATTTTGGGAGCAGAACATTAATGTAACAGAAAAGACCCCTAACAGTGACACATCTTTAGCACTGTCATTGCTAATGGATCATGCCATGTGCTTCAGATGAGCAGGAGGAGAGAAAAACCAAAGAATATGAGTTTTGGTGGAATCTCTTGGGAAACTCCTATTTCATTTTTAGCATAAGGTTTCTAACTCAGGCACAACCAGAACATATAATGCAAAACATATAAAAAACCAAATGCACAGACTTTCTTGATTCGCATACCTGGCATGGAATTTCAAATATGATTATTTTTGGAGCTGTCTAGGTGCATCCCAGCTTATAAATATTTTTTGCGGTTTCCTACCATATGATAACAGCATTTTTTAAAAAGTGCCTTTAAATAAAAGAGGCTTTATTATTTTCTACCTTTCCCTAATCCTCCTTGCATACAGCTTGTCTGAACCACTAACCTGTAACACAATACAGTAGTCATGTCTTTGTGCGCACCAGGATATACCAAGATATAGAGGCTGTTCTAAAGGATGCAGGCAAGGCATGAGCCCAGGAGGGTTACTGAGCCCTCAGCTATCCATATCCACTTGGCAGGCTTCCACTGACTTGGTGGTCACAAATTATGTAAGCCTGGCTGTGCTACCATCTTTGAATTTATGCTCGGAAGCCAAATGACTATGTAACAGTTTTTTGTATTCTCAAAGTAAAAGTATCACATTCTCTTGATGCAATGCGTAATAAACAGAATATACTGAAATTAAGAAACATGTCTGTCCCTTACCAATTTGGATTCTCCAAGCTTTCCTGGAAGACTGATTCTTCTTTTAGGGTAGCATACTCTGTCCATGTGAGACAACGTGTTTTCATAGACATAACTCTTTTCTGTATGTTAACCCAAGATTCCTCTTCTAAGTGGACCTCAGATACTTTTAGGACACTGATCTGTCAGACATAATGATTAGACAGGTCAATAAGATACTTTTTTTGGATTTAACATATGTTCTGATCATATAAGAAAGTTAATAGCTATGCTAATGATCATACCCATCAACATTATGTATTCCTTGACAATAATACACAATAGTAGTTAGTGATGAAATCATGCAGGTATTAGGAAACTCATTTTTACTGCTCTGTGCCTTGTTAGATTTTGCAGCTGCAACACTGTAAGTGAAGCAACAACTTAATTTGTGTGACATTTTAGTTGCTTATATGTCCAATTTCAAGTAATGAATTCAAATTCATCTGCTGACTGTTGCACACAACACACAAACAGCCAAAACATTTCGTTCATTTTACATTCTGTTTGGTACCTGCAAATTTTATGTTTTCCCATCTGGAAGAGGCATGAAAGGGGCAAACAGAAATGTGACAAAGAGACATTATTTAACTTTCGACACGGAAAAAAGACTTTAAAAATAATCACTTTAGAAAATGGAAAACAGAAGAATGTAAAAATGAAGGGCTGTTAATTTGAAATGTTCAGACATAAGAAGTTACCACTTATTTATTCCAGAACAAGATTCCTTGAGGGATGCTTCTATTACTTCCTTGTCAAGTTCTTATGTTCAAACTCGTGCTTGTTTCTGAAAATTATCTATTTAGACATTAATTTATGATTTGAAATGCAGCCCTGTCATGAAATGCAACCTGCTATCCCATGAGGTGAATAAATAATGTTTTCAAGTGAACACAAACCTGGAAAGTTTGCCTATGCTCTTAAAAACTAAAAAGGTTCAGTGCTGACTGCAACAAATTACCTTTCTCAAAATGTGTGGAACTACATTCTGGCACGTAGCAATCCTTCTTCGGTATATGATTCCTGTAGACGAATCTGACATAAAAGGACAAACTGAGTCTTCATACAAACAAAATAAATTCAAACAATTCCATTCCATTGTTTAAAAGACATGCTAGCAAACATGTATTTAGTGAAGAGATATATTTTCCCTTCCAGATTCAATCCCAGCTGCTGGATGGACCACGATGAAATACTATAGTTTAAAGCAATGTTTCTCAGCCTGTGGTCCGCAAGAACTAAACTTGTGGTCCGCGAAGCAAAGATCTGTTTGAGGGGAGGGGCTTCCTGAGTCTCAGAGGCGGGGCTTCCTGGTTATCCTTTATAAACCAGTGTCGCGCGCGTACACTCGTACACTCAGTAACCTATACTTTCACCCCTGCATACAGACAACAACATCAAACACACACCAAGAGGAGGTCATTAGCAACCTCCAGATGGAACAAACACGAAAACTTCCCATCTCATGCACAAGCTGTGGCATGTTCAGCTTTTTCGCACTACAATTACTCAATTACATCTGCCCCAAGTGTACACAGATCACTCGCATGGCACACAGGATACGACAACTCGAGGACCGTATTAACACCCTTAAGGACATTCAGGAACTTGAGCTGTTCTTAGACACCACACACCACACTGTCCTAGACACGCAGCCCATATCACACCAACATTACGGGGAGGCTCAACAGAACAGCACCTCAGATGTGGACAACCCTCAGGCTTGGAGAAATGTCACCCTTAGAAGGACACATAGGACCCAGAAGCCTCCTCAGAATACTTCCGCTCAGCTGCAGTTACACAATAGATTCCAAATTCTCACACAACTAGCACCTGACCAAGAAACACAACATATTGGGGAAGACCAGAATGGCTTAGATACTGATCAGTGGCTCATCCTTGATCAGTGTGCGGGGGATAGCCCTGACCGGGACAACACTTCACAACATTCACACTTGCACAATCGTGCAGGGGTACCATCCCCAACCATAGACCAGGAGCAACAGGAACACATACAGGAGAACCATAGGCTCTTGGACGAATCTCAATGGATTGTCCTTGACGAATGCACCGGGGATGTCGAGGAGGAGGACAACACTTTTCACCTACACAATTCACACCAACAGGATCACTTTTCTGGAGACCTACACACTACATTGCACAAAAGGGGCCCTGTCATTCCTGAAAGTAAACAGGTCTTGGTAGTAGGCGACTCCCTCCTTAGAGGAACGGAAGCTGTCATTTCCAGACCGGATGGGATGGCTCGAGAAATATGCTGCCTACCGGGGGCAAAAATACACCATATCACTCAGAGGCTCACCAGGCTCCTCAAGCCCTATCACCGTCCTCCCCTCATGTTGATTCATGTAGGAACCAATGATACTGCAAGGCATACGTTTCAAAAGATCACAAATGATTTTCGAGCTCTAGGAGCAATGCTAAAAGAATGTAATGTACAGGTGGTCTTTTCATCCCTCCTCCCTGTTGTAAGACACGGACCCACAAGAGCCAGGAAAATAGTACAGGTCAATGACTGGCTTCTGTCATCCTTTGACAGAAAATGGTGTCAGGAGGAACGCTTTGGCTTCCTCGACCATGGCCTGCTATTCCAGAAGGATGGCCTACTGGCAAGGGATGGGGTGCATCTCACACAAGTAGGAAAACACCTTTTTGCTCACAGACTCGCAAACCTCATTAGACGCACTTTAAACTAGGTCCACCGGGGGAGGGGGACAACAGCCTTGCGAACACTACTTTACCCATAATGTCTGGGAATCGCCAGAAGGCTAAACGGAGGGCTGCACAAACACAACAAGGACCAAGTACCAAAAGCACAATAATCCCAATTAAACAGCTCAAGGGAAGATCCCAGGGGCTCACATGTCTTTACACTAATGCACAGAGCATGGGAAATAAACAAGACGAACTCCAACTTCTAGCACTACACCACAAATATGATATCATAGCCATCACTGAAACCTGGTGGGATGACTCCTATCGCTGGAATGTAGATATCGAGGGGTATAACCTCTTTCACAGAAACCGAACAAAGGGGAGAGGAGGCGGAGTAGCCTTATATGTCAAAAACTCTTATGCGGCAGAAGAAATTCAAGACAGCAATCTGGGAAACCAGCTTGAAATCATCTGGATAAGAATCAAGGGAACTGGGACTCAAAAAGATGTCGTTGTAGGCATCTACTACAGACCCCCAAGCCAGGAGGAAGATCTTGATGAAGTCTTCTGCCAACAGTTGACCAAACAGGCACGGAAAAGAGATGTAGTAGTCATGGGCGATTTCAACTATCCCGATATTTGCTGGAAAACAAACTCGGCCAAGAGTACAAGGTCCAACAAATTCCTCGCTTGCCTTGCAGACAATTTCATGGTCCAAAAGGTAGAAGAGGCAACAAGGGGATTGGCTACTCTTGATCTCATCCTAACAAATGCGGAGGACCTGATCGATGCGGTCGAAGTGGTAGGATCCTTAGGGGCAAGTGACCATGTGCTCCTGCAATTTGAGGTACAAAGGAAGGCCGAAACTAAGACAAGTCAAACCCGCATTTTGGACTTTAGGAGAGCTGACTTCCAAAAAATGAAGGAAACGCTGAGCAGCATTCAGTGGACACAGATACTAAAAGACAAGGGAGCTACGGATGGATGGGAATTTCTCAAGAGTGAAATACTCAAGGCACAATTGCAAACCGTGCCAACAAAAAGAAAAAATAGGACAAGTGCAAAGAAGCCAGAATGGATGTCCAAAGAACTTCTAACTGTGCTGAGACACAAAAGAGACATGCACAAGAAGTGGAAAAAGGGAGAAATCACCAAAGAAGAATTCAAACAAATAGCCAACACCTGTAGGGAAAAGGTCCGCAAAGCTAAAGCAAAAAACGAGCTCAGACTTGCCAGGGACATTAAAAACAATAAAAAGGGCTTCTATTCTTATGTCAGTAGAAAAAGGAAAAACAAGGAGGCGATAGGACCTCTTCGAGGAGAAGATGGGGCAATGCTGACAGGGGACAGGGAAAAGGCAGAACTACTTAATGCCTTCTTTGCCTCGGTCTTCTCACAAAAAGAGAGTCTTCAACCTCAGCAAGATGGAGTGGATGAGGGATTGGAGGACATCCAACCCCAAATTGGGAAAGAAGTCGTCCAGGAATACCTGGCCGCTCTTAATGAGTTCAAGTCCCCAGGGCCAGATCAACTACACCCAAGAGTACTGAAGGAACTAGCGGAAGTCATTTCGGAACCATTGGCAACCATCTTTGAGAGTTCTTGGAGAACGGGAGAAGTTCCAGCAGATTGGAGGAGGGCCAATGTGGTCCCAATCTTCAAGAAGGGAAAAAAGGACGACCCAAACAACTACCGTCCGGTCAGCCTCACGTCGATACCGGGCAAGATTCTGGAAAAGATTGTTAAGGAAGCGGTCTGCAAACACTTAGAAACAAATGCAGTCATCGCTAATAGTCAACATGGATTTATCAAAAACAAGTCATGCCAGACTAATCTGATCTCTTTCTTCGATAGAGCTACAAGCTGGGTAGATGCGGGGAATGCCGTGGATGTAGCATACCTGGATTTCAGTAAGGCCTTCGACAAGGTCCCCCATGACCTTCTGGCAAGGAAACTAGTCCAATGTGGGCTAGGCAAAACTACGGTGAGGTGGATCTGTAATTGGTTAAGTGGACGAACACAGAGAGTGCTCACTAATGCTTCCTCTTCATCTTGGAAAGAAGTGACGAGCGGAGTGCCGCAGGGTTCCGTCCTGGGCCCGGTCCTGTTCAACATCTTTATTAATGACTTAGATGAAGGGCTAGAAGGCATGATCATCAAGTTTGCAGACGACACCAAATTGGGAGGGATAGCCAATAGTCCAGAGGACAGGAGCAGAATTCAAAACGATCTTGACAGATTAGAGAGATGGGCCAAAACTAACAAAATGAAGTTCAACAGTGACAAATGCAAGATACTCCACTTTGGCAGAAAAAATGAAATGCAAAGATACAGAATGGGGGACGCCTGGCTCGAGAGCAGTACGTGTGAAAAAGATCTTGGAGTCCTCGTGGACAACAAGTTAAACATGAGCCAACAATGTGATGTGGCGGCAAAAAAAGCCAATGGGATTTTGGCCTGCATCAATAGGAGCATAGTGTCTAGATCTAAGGAAGTAATGCTACCCCTCTATTCTGCTTTGGTTAGACCACACCTGGAATATTGTGTCCAATTCTGGGCACCACAATTCAAGAGAGATATTGACAAGCTGGAATGTGTCCAGAGGAGGGCGACTAAAATGATCAAGGGTCTGGAGAACAAGCCCTATGAGGAGCGGCTTAGGGAACTGGGCATGTTTAGCCTGAAGAAGAGAAGGCTGAGAGGAGATATGATAGCCATGTATAAATATGTGAGAGGAAGCCACAGGGAGGAGGGAGCAAGCTTGTTTTCTGCTTCCTTGGAGACTAGGACGCGGAACAATGGCTTCAAACTACAAGAGAGGAGATTCCATCTGAACATTAGGAAGAACTTCCTGACTGTGAGAGCCGTTCAGCAGTGGAACTCTCTGCCCCGGAGTGTGGTGGAGGCTCCTTCTTTGGAAGCTTTTAAGCAGAGGCTGGATGGCCACCTGTCAGGGGTGATTTGAATGCAATATTCCTGCTTCTTGGCAGGGGGTTGGACTGGATGGCCCATGAGGTCTCTTCCAACTCTTTGATTCTATGATTCTATGATTCTATCTTGTAAAATACAACTCCCAGGATGCCATTGCACAGAGCCAGGGCAGTTCAATTTCATAGTGCGATGCAACTTGTGTTTTCTTAAGCAAAAAATATCCTGGTTTACTATGGCTGACTTTTAGAGCGAAGCCAAAAGCAGCTAATTCCAGGAAAGGCGGGAAGGGGAAAGAGCAGGAAGGAGGAGCAGAGAAAAAAAGGAGGAAGAGGAACTGTTTGTGTGGAGACTGCCTCTTCCTGCCTGAACTCACAGCACGCCTCCTCCGCAAAATGCCAGATACAAAAAAAGATGGCTCGAGGGATACCCGTGAGGCTGGGTGAGGAGAGCCCGTTTCTCTTTCCCCCTACTTCTTACTTTCTTTCCTTCCTAATCCCCTCCTTATTTTCTTCCTGCCCTCCCCTCCTTCGTTCCTTCTTTCCTTCCAGCCCTCCCTTTCTGCCTCCAGCTCTTCTTGCTTGCTTCATTCTCTCCCTTCTTCCTTCCCTAGTCCCATTCTCCCTCTCACTCACTCCCCTCCCTCCTTGCTTGCTTCCTTCCTTCCTTCTTTTCTTCCTTCCTTCCTGGCTCCTTTTCTTCTTTCCTTCCTCCTTCGTTCCCTCCTTCTTTCTTTCCGTACTTCATCCCTTGGTTTCCCACACACTCTTTTCCTCCAGCAAGAAGAAAGCACTCCTTTTTTTCTTTATTTGCTCTCCGCCGAGTCTTGGCTTCTGCGCTGCTTCCTCTTTCTCCAACTTCAAAGGCCTCCATTCCTTGGTACTATCCCTTCCTCCCTCTTCCTTCCTTGCTTGCTCCTTTCCTTCTTTTCCTCCTTCCTTCCTTGCTCCTTTCCTTCATTTCTTCCCTCCCCCCCCCCCCCTCCTTCCATCCCTTGGCTTTCCTTGAGCAGCGCTCAATTTTTATTTATTTGCTCTCCCCCAAGGTTTGGCTTCCACTCCGCTCTTTCTCAAGCTCCAAAGTGCTCCATCCCTTGGTACCATCCCTTCTTCTCTATTTCTTCCTTCCTTGCTTGCTCTCTCCCTGCTTTCCTCCTTGCTTCCCTCCTTCTTTCTTTGGTCCTTTCCTTCTTCCCTTCCTTCCTCGTTTTCTTCCTCCTTACCTCTCTCTCCCTCCCTCAATCTCATCCCTTCCTCCTTACCCCTTCCTTCCCTCTCTCCTTGCTTCCCGCCTTCCTTTTCTTCCTCCTCTCCCTCCTTCCTTGCTCCCTTCCCTTCCTCTCTCCCTCCCTCCCTCCCTCCCTCCCTCCCTCAGTTCCATCCCTTTCTCCTTTTCTTCCTTACCTCCCTCCCTGCTTCCATCTGCTTCTTGCTACCTCCTCTCCCTCCTTCCTCAATTCCTTCCTTTCTTCCCTCTCTCCATCCATCCCTTCTTGCTTCTTTCTCTCCTTCATTGGTCCTTTCTTCCTTCCTTCCCTCCCTCCCTTCTTCTTCATTTTCCCTCCTTCCTGCTTCCTTGAGTAATAATATTAGCCCCAGTATTACCCAACTTGTAAAGAAAATATTATAATAGTACTCTTAATTCATGTTACTATTAAGTTTAATCAACATGTTAAAAGTTTTGATTAAATTTATTTTTAGATTAATACAGTTTATTATTCTTGAACCTTGTGGTCCTTGCTAACAACAAAAAAAAATCAAAGTGATCCCTGGTCAAAAAAAGGTTGGGAGCCACTGTTTTAAAGGAAGCTTAGTCCAAAAGAGGAAGCTTAGTCCAAAAGATATCTTTGCATATATCAATACACCAAAAAATTCACCAGCCAGGGAACAGATGGTTTGGATCAAACATTTTATTGGCATCAGTGTCTGTGATAACAAAGCATAACACGCAATGCCAGGCTCTCAGAAGTGGCTGGGACTGCACTGGAACACTTAAGATTTGACATATAGCAGCTGGAGAGTCAATTTCAGAAGCATTTGCATTGCCAGCTACATGCTTCAAACATCTTCATGGGTCGGCACTTGAGATCAAAAATGGCTCTTTTCACTCACTATGCATTCTAAAATACAGCTTTGGAGCACAAAATCTCCCTCCTTCACCCAGTATTATCAGTGTTCAAGAAGTGAAGCAATTCCCTGGAGCAGTGAAGATTTATTTTTCCATTGAACTTGGCCAGTTTTTTTTAAAGAAACTCTTTTTTAAAAAGTGCACATGTGCACGTACACACAACCTGAAACCTATGAAAAATTGCAGTTATTGAGCTACAATGTGACATGACTAACTTCTACACACATTTTACATTTTAATATTTAATTATTCTCTGCAAGTCCAGAAGCCTCAAGATGGTGCTAACTGATGATCGGACTGGGCAAACAGCCCAAGTGGAAAAAGGGTTCTTACAAAGTGACAAATCTCTCACACTACATTTTATCTGATTTTTTCTCCCAGGGAAGGCAATGCTTTGCAGTGGGTTTTAAATAACCATGCTGACAGTATATTTAGCTCACCAATGTGACACATTTACAAGTGGTCATAAGTTGATATTTCACAAGAAAGGAAGATGGATTCAGTGACCATATAAAATAATGTACAATGGAAAGTTCTGATTTTGATATTGGAGAGTGGGGGGATGCATTGGTTATCCCACTCAAATGACAAAATGCATGAGGAAAAAGTAGAAGAAAGAAGTGATGACAGGAGTCCTGCCTGCTTCACACAGTAATAATAATCCCTTAGAATGAATGGCTTATAAAACGGCAGGCATACCTATTCCCCAGCAAGAAAACCTTCAATTTTATCTGGATTGCAATTTGGTTTGGTTTTCCCCTCCATTCCTAACGTGATCCCAAGAACTGGTCCATTCCTAAAGTGACCCCAAAAACTGGCACTTTTATTACCAAGAAACAGAAATAACAGACAGTGGGCCATTGGTACATTTAAGACATATCCTTCCAAATCTATCTGTGAACTGATCATATAGATTAGCCTTCTTCAACCAGACACCTTCCATATATAGATGACCAAATTTGGCTGTGAATTATATGAACTCCAACACATCCGGTGGCACTCCACTGTGGTTGACAAGCTATTAAACCAAGACTCACAAACGGTTTTCTAGGATCTCATATCAAGCAGCCTCCAAAACAATGTGCTTTTCAGTGCTGTCCAGGAAAATATATCTGGGGAGATATAATGGCTAAATGGATATAAAGTCGGAGAGAGATCCAGTAGGACCTAAAGCAGGGTTGGTCAATTTTGGCATGTCCAAAGGCCAATGATCTCCTCCAAGGACATGCACTCCCCCATATTTGCCTCCTAACACAGGTCAGTTTGTAAACCTTGTGCCATGTACACTCTAACAGGAAACTTAGAAAAATAATTCTTAATTCATTTCAAAAGCATAAATAAATAACAATAAATTGTAGACAAAAAATTGCACAGCTTACCTGTTTTCTCTTCTACGGTTTTTACAGCTATAACATTTTTTTCCATTGGACTTGGATACTAGAGAGAGAAAAATATTGAGTGTACATTTTGGAAATTATTATGCAAATAGAAGAAAAAAAACTCACTTATTAAATCAAGAAACATTTTCATAGTATTACCCAAGAGATTTTGGAGAGAGGTAAAATGCATACGAATAGTTTATTATAACTTTTTTCAACTAATTAAAATATTTGCATGACGATGAATTAAAATTTACTTCTAAACAGTTAACTTTCATCAGTGAAACCTCCTCAGTAACACATTAATCATAGTTTTTAAGGTAATTTTTTTTAAAAAAAGTAACTGATTTTAAATAAACTAGTTCCCTTCAGTGCTGAAGTGTTATGACTGAAGTTTGGTTTGAGAACAAGTTGGGATCTGAAAAAATGGTCTGATCCTGGCTTGTTATCTCTAATCACAGTTTAAATAAACCAAGTTCCCAGACTCTAGACTTCAGAGGAAATTGCAGTTTAAAACCAGTAAAGCTTCCAATTTTCTAGAATGCAAAACAAAGTAAATGCCCAAGG
The DNA here is from genome assembly GCF_037176765.1 of Anolis sagrei. NCBI lineage: Eukaryota > Metazoa > Chordata > Lepidosauria > Squamata > Anolidae > Anolis > Anolis sagrei. Next base: position 97,474,159 of record NC_090022.1, read on the forward strand.
GTCTGCACAGCCCACAGGTGTAATAAGAAAATACAGTTAACCATTACATGCAAACCCTATCACTGAATCTCAATATTGTCAGCTATTCCTGTGATCAATGAACAAAAGGGATATATAAGAGAAGAATAACTTGTAATCGTGTTTGTTTATGTAGCACATATTCAATTTGCATTTTAAGTTAATATAAAGTAATGTCTGAATATATTGCATGAATTTGTTTATAAGCTCTATTTCTCAGGTGGTAATTGTAACCATGACAGTCTAAACTTAATTGTAGCATGTCTGTTCATAATACTTAAAACTTAAAAGTAATTATTTGGGGAAATAATAATTCTGTATCCCTGGAAACAGGGAGGCTGCTATTCAGTTATTACTGACATAGCATTTGGCCTTTGAAAGGCAAACTGTGATGTCCATTTTAGCAGTGGCATATTAAAATGAGGTTTAATATGAAGAATACAAAGCATTTCATCCATTTTGTTTTACTATTCTGAAGGTAGGAGAAATCGTCAAAGGATCTATTTTTTCTCTCCAAATCCTGCAGCATTATTCTTTATATCAATTGCTTTGTGATCTAAAAATTCAGTGTGAAATTGTGCCTGTCCACATGAATGCATTTGAACATATAAATCAAGTAACAGTACAAAAATGCGTAAAAGCACAGGTGTTTGTATAAAAAAAAAAATCACACTGCAAAACATATAAAAAACAAGAAACAAAACAAAAAAGAACCAAGTTGATAAAACTAGAACAAAGATAGTAACAGCAAATGGTTTGTATAATGATCACAAAATCCAGATGTGTAATAATATGAAAAACTCCGTAAAACTCCAGAAATGTATACTATGCAATTCTATGTTTATTGCAAGACATTTTTATTAAGTGAGTACAAGACTTTCCATTGGCAGTTAAAACAGGTGCTTCCACACTTCCTGCATTCAAATGGCAAGTAATAGTGTAATTACATTACCAATGAGTCTATAAGACCCATTCATGTGAAACTAGAAAGCTATCTGCCTAAATCTTCCTCTAAATAGCAGATTCCATTATCCAAGAATTTTAACTATGAAAAACTCAATTTTGTATAGTCAAGTATAGTGGATATGAGATAGCTTGCTTGTGAACAGTTAGAAAATTTGACTATTAGCAGGACTATAGCTTCCACACAATTCTTAAAAATAGGATCAGGTTTTCCTAAAGTGCTTATACTCGTATCCTCATCAGATTATGGAAAAACTGACTTGACAGGTCAACTGAAGTATATCTATGAAGGATATATTCCTAGAAGGATCATGATTACCTGAATTTTCACATATGACTGAACTCAGTAAATGAGCTGACTTCTGGTCCCAAAATTCCATAAAGTTACATTGGAGGACCCAGGGATTCCTAAAATACATATAATGTCTAAGAATTTTGCAGCATACCACAAAACTGCCTGGAGGACCTAGCCAATTCTTAAGAGACTCACAGAAAGTGACAACCTGGATTATAGGTCCATGGTTACAGGGGTCTTACTATACTATTCTTTGAGATCTACAGGGTTTGCCCCTATATTCCAAATCTTGTTCGATAGTACTAAAATAAACCAAAAGCAAAAATCGGGGAAGCCGATTTCAAAAAAAGAAGAGAAGTGTTGTCAGAAAATTTCAAAGGTTTGAAGAATGTGGATCAATTTCTAAGGATTTTCAGTAATTTCAATAACATTTCCTAACTTCCTTTCTGCATTTAGAAGTTACATTCAACCTGACTGTCTTTTCAAAAGCTAAACAAGATTTATCTCAGGGTCATCACAAGTCAGGAACAATTGATACCAGATCATATTCTTTTACATCTGATTTAAGGTTAACTTTTCTAGCAGAAGCTATACAGAGTAGCCACATCCATCTGCACCTGATGGGGGCTGAACTAGATGGCTGTTGTTGTCCTTTCCCATTCTAAAATTCTACCTAATCCTTTTATAAAATCTGGAAGTGCTAGGGTTTGACCTTGGCACTCCCAGATTAAAAATCAAATATCTGTATTGATTCTGTATACCCAAATTTGATTTACTGTAGAATTATGCACAGATATGCTAATATGAAAATATGCCATTATTCCTGTGTTCAAGTGTGCATCTAAAGCCTAGAAAGTACAAGTTTAGAAAGTTCAAGCTACAGAAAAATACTGACTTTAAGCAAATTACGTTTTTGGTTTAATTGGCAACTGGTGGGCATGCAATGGATTCTCTTCCTGTCATTAAGTCTGATTTTGCTATGCTCTTTGTGCAAAGAGCAAGAATTACTGTTTTCCTTTATGATTGAGAATAAAAAGTCCATATATAGTTTTAAAAGACCGGCAGATGCAATATTGTATAGGGGAAGTTCTGCTAGAACTATAGATAAGAAACATTCTGGGCTGAATTTGCAGGTCCATTCATTATGTATGTATGTATGTATTTGCATGTTATCCATTGTCTCTCCCCCCATGGCTTATACCATTAAATAAGCACATAGTTCACATATATATATATATATATATATATATTCTCATTTCGAAGAATGAGACAATGATTTGGATGGAAGACGGTGTATATTCGATTTTAGTATGACGACTGACCACTGTAGTTTTAAATATATGTGCTTTTTAAATGTTTTATTGTAATGTGTATTTTGATATTTTACCGATTGTATGTGTTTTTATGGTTGGAAACTGGGCTGAGTCCCTCTTATGAGGTGAGAAGCTTGGTATATAAAACTTTGAAATAAATAAATAAATAAATAAATAAATAGACATATAAACGAAGACACACAAAACAAATTGTGCACTTGTTTTAATATAAAGGCAAAATATGTCTATATCACTGAAAATAAAGCAGGCACTAACAATAAAGATAAAAAGAGACACTAACAATAAATATTAAAAGTAGTAAAGCAGTTTAAAAGCAGCACAACACACTCCTTGTCTCTCACTCAGCTCTCTGTATCATGGCACTCTCCAATTGCAACAGGGTCCTCTATCTGTCCACCATTGCATCTAGTGACATCTGACAGGGAGATTGGGCACCAACATAGGGAGGAGAGAAGGAATCCACCTTCTTCCTCTTCCCTTCCCACTGCCCCAGCTGACATCACTGCTCACAATAGTGGACAAGTAGGTCCCATGTCAAAAGACCACCATGACAAGGAGGGTAGGGGGAAAGGGAACTGCCCTCCCATTCCCATGAGCCATCCATGTCCAGGAAATATAGGATGGTTATGAGGACAGTTGCAGCCATTTCCAAACTGCCCTAATTTTTCCCACAGGCTCAAAGTTAGGGTGCAGTCCAAATTCTGTGCCACAATTTATACTTTTCCTTTGGCTTTGGGTAAAGCAGGGGGAAGGCCTTGCTAAAGTGGCCTTGTCCCATGTTACCATGGATTAGTCCCATGTGCCATTTGGCTGCCACAGGACTAATCCTGCTCTATAATGATTGGTCAGTGTAGAAATAATAATAATCATCATCATCTTTACAGGGATTCAGGGTGGCTCACAACAGAATGAAGTCACAATACATACATAAGTAGCCTTTGTGAAGAAACAATAGCAACAGGCAGCTGCCCTGTCTTCTCTAGATAGAGAATTCCAAAGCCTAGGAGCAGCCACAGAGAAGTCCCTTATCACATGTCCCTGTGAAGGTGGAAAGAGAGGGAGGCCTCACCTGAAGATCACAAGGCCATGCATGCTCATATAGGAGGGTAAAGTCCTTCAAATAACCCAGGACCATGTAGATTGGGCTTAACAAGTGCTCCCTATAGCCAGCTCTCGTCACCAGTTGGACCACAGCAGCTCTTTGGCCTAGCTGATTTTTTTAAATACTTTTAAAAATACTTTTAAATACTTTTCGAAGGAACCATACAGTAAGTCTGTCACAGTAAGCAAATAAGATATTCTTGTATTGTTGATTGTATAAGGACCATCTCTCCAAAACTATGTGCTGGATCATTGAAATTATTGTGCTGGGCTGTGTACATATGTACACACACAGATATACACATATTTAATTGTGGATTTTTTACCTGGTTTTCATGTTTTAAATTGTTTACTGTCTTTTTAAAGGTTGTATTTTGTGTGTTTTTGTTTGCTGTAAGTGGCTTTGAGTCCCAAATGGGAAAAGGGTAAGATATAATTTATTACACAGCCCAACCAAAACACAAAACAAAACAAAACATTTGAGCAGGTAGAATAATAATATATACATTTATGGTGTCTTGATTTTAGGCCTGTACCTGGGGTTATTTGGGGCCCCGATTCAGAAAATTGCATTGGATAGACCGCATCAACTCTAGTTTGTTAGATATGGTTACCATGATTTTCTATAGACAAGCAGATTAAGTGGTACGTGGCATATGTTCTGCATCTCAAAAACTAGAGCTGCCTATCCTGTATACCTTGTGAATAGGTAGAACCACATATATTGGTTCCATGGATGGTGGAAAATTGTGTCATTTTTGGAACCAGCAGGTCAAATATACCTAGAAAGAGGGTTGACATTTGAGGCACCAAAATGTGTGTAGGCCAATGTTATTGTTTTTACGATTACTATAATTCCAACAAGAACCTCCCAGGCTGCTGCACAGACTACTGGAGAATTGGCACAGGCTGTACACAAGGCATGTCATACAACTGATAGAAAACTATCCATGCAGAATGAGTCAAACAGAGCAAAGGCGATGTTCCAGTATCCTTCACCAGAACTCTTTGTGCAAGTATCCCTATTGTCGATTTTAAATAGCAATCCCTTACTACTTTTGCACTCCAGAAGATGAAGCGTATGTCCTTTACAACAAAATGGTTTATGGTTAGTTGCATTTGGCAGTCTTATGAACTATTTGCAAGGAGACAATTGTCATAAACCGCTGCATCCATCATGGGGTGGAGCAGCATTATCATCTGTTGACCATAAATTACTTAAGGCAAGGAAAGGAGTGAATCAACGGATCTCCTTTACAGAAGAATTGCAGGTAAGTCGCTGGTTTTACAACAAAATAGCCAAAGGTAACAATGATGTATTATGTGAGAGGGGGTTAAAATGTGAATAAAATTTAAGAGGCATGTACAGCGGTAGAGTACTTCAGTGCATTTTTCTGTACAGATAAAAAGTACAGATCCGTAAGCTTAGTGGAAAGTTGTATGTTTACTGGTAAGCAAAATTTAAATATTTGTAAAAAACCAAACTGTACACTTCTGTAACTCTACTACACCACCTCCAAAATGATTTAATGCCATCTAGTGGTGATGTGCAGAAGCATATGAAATATGTGAGACTAAGATACAGCTATGAGCAAAGTATACACATATATGCACATGAGTGAGTGACTGTGCAAGCAAAAGAAAACTAGCAAAATATATACTGTGAGTTTGGGACTGAACTTCAGTCATTATGGTAAAGCTTCTAAAATAATCTTCATCCAATTTCTAGAATATATGAGAAAGTATTTTAGGTAAAGGTAAAGGTTTCCCCTTAACATTAAGGCTAGTCATGTCCGACTCTGGGGGATGGTGCTCATCTCCATTTCTAAGCCAAAAGTTCATAGACATCTCCAAGGTCATATAGCCAGCATGACTGCATGGAACGCTGTTACCTCCCCACCAGAGCGGTACCTCTTGATCTACTCACATTTGCATGTTTTTGAACTGCTAGGTTGGTAGAAGGTGGGGCTAACAGAGGGAGCTCACCCTGCTCCCCGGATTCAAACCACCAATCTTTCAGTCAACAAATTCAGCAGCTCCGTGGTTTATCCCGCTGCACCACTGGGGGCTCTTTAACTCAGCTACAAATGTACAACAATGCAACCTCCATATATGTGGGGTATGTTATTTCATGTGGATATATGAAACTGCAGATCATGGCAAACCTATTATAGTCAATGGGACAAATGATAGAAATATCAAGAAGAGGGTGTACTGATAAGGTGATAATTAAAAGAAATATCACTTCTATCCTGTATTCCTTGTGAATAGGTGGAACTACATATATTGGTTCCATGGATATGTGGGTCATACTAGATCAACCACAGTAATCTGATATTGTAGTGGCAATTACATCATGAACTTTAGCATCAACTTTGACTGACATCCCATTAGTCAATCTCTAAAAGAGTAAATCAATTAACTGCTGAATGGTGAGTCAACACATTGGTAAAACCTGCTAATTCGATGATTCTACTCAAATCAGGATTAGCAAAAGGATCTAGGTCTTTATTTTAAAATATTGCTAAGTTATCATGGGGATTTGTTAAAATGATTTGGACAAGACCGATCAATGTTTGTCGCAGTGCCATTCCATCTCTAAATCAAATCCATACAAAGTAAGGCATTTTTAAACCATTCCCATCCATGTTCAATTTACTACCTATAGAAAGAAGTTTTTGTGACAAGAGTTAAATTTGCTGAAGAAAGGGAGCAAATTCTATTTATTTTTTAACTAAAGTGATTGACATAGATTAGAATTTCAGCATTAAAGTTCCCCAAAATTAAGTAATGAACAAGCCGCGGTACTTAAAAGTCAATGCATTTTACATTACCCAGATGGTTCTTTTTGCAATGCCTGATCATGTCAAATTTTTCCAAAGCTACTTCTCATTTACCTTTAATTACCTTAATCCCTACAAAATTTCAAAGTTTAAGACACAATTAGGAAGAGCAGCTTAGGAGGAAGGGATAGTTTTTACACCAAGATGGTCTTTAATATTTTGCATCGGAAACCATATGGAGGCCCTTCATCTGTCCAAAGAAACTCAATTTTTGTCATAATCCATGTGAGAATCAGTAAGATTTTAAAAGGGGAGAGGGGGTAAGGAAATTAAACTATAAGGAAAGGAAAAAGGAAAGTAAATATAAGCTATTGGATAAGAAATTTGGCTTTCAAAACTATTTCTCTCCTAAACTCAAAAAAGGGACCAGGGGAGATAAATAAAATGGACATAACTCCTCACATTTATTAAGGTAAGCCTTTTTTTTTGTAGTAGTAGAGTATGTTGGCAACTCTGCAACTGGTAGTAGGAGTATCAGAGGAGGGAAAAGAGGTGTTCAGGAACTAGATGAGGAACAGCAGAGGAAGAGGATCCGGGAGATGTCACCCACTGATGAAGAATCCTTTGAGGGGTTTTCCGAGAGTGAAATGAGTGAGGAGGAAGGGGATGCAATAGGTGTAAACAGGGGAACTAAGAGGATTACATGAGAGCAAGAGTCAGGCGAAGAGAGAAAGAAGATCCGGGAGATACTTACTGCTCCCACGGAGGAAGAGGATTTCATGGGCTTTTCTGGGAATGATGGGTCTGGGGGTGATGGGGATGAGGAGGAAGCACTAGATTGGACCAAGGTACAAGAAGTTCAGAATGTGTGTACTCAACCAACGTCCAGTGACACATTTGCAGGGTTTTCTGGTGGTGGGGATTGGCAATTGGGTGATACTGTAGATACCTGGGGAGACCTAAGTCTTGACAAGAAGTGGAAGAGTTGGAGGGATAGGCATTGGTGCTCAGCTGTGAAAGCTAAGTTAGCTGAGAGTGATGAGGATGGGGTAGAGGGCAGCTCATCATCGGATGATGAGTTGTAGGATAAAAGACACTGAAATGTTAGAACTTTGCAGTAGGCAAAGTGTTGGTTTCGTGCCTTGGGTCTTGTCGCTACCACTTTCCTGTTGGGCTTGGGTCCTGGATCTGCAGGTTGCTGTTTTGCTTCATGCACCGACCGGCTTGGATTCTTGTAAGTGCAGATTTCTCCTCTCCTTGAGTTCGGACTGCTTTTGACGACGACGCTGCCTTGTGGACTTTGGAACCTTTCAACTTTGGACTTGGATTTCTTTGACTTTGGACTTCATTTGGACAACAGCTCTTCTTCACGGCTCTTTGTGGGACTGTTTTCCTTGTACTGTGTGATTTTGGGGTGTTTTGGAAGAACTCCTGTTTAATCCGGGGGTTTTGCCAGGATAATCCAGATTATTGACTAAGTTTATTTTTCAAGATAGAAATTGCTACAACTTTTGAATTTTGACCAGAGGCACTGAAGAAAGTGTCTCTGAATCCTGTTTACTTTGCTTTAATAAACTATACTTTTGGACATACTCTTGAGTCTGGCTCTTTAAGGCGCCTGGGTTCCGACACCTTTTAATGTAACATTAAATGTAATTATCATTTTAAAATTAATTTAATGGTCACAATTAAATGGGTTTAAAATGTGTTCCAGCCTAAATTATATGGAACTAGGTTTTTTTCTATTTATTAACAGTTTAGTAAGCTAGCAATATTAATGTGTTAACCTTTACCACTTCCTTCATTATCTCTGAAAAAACATGGTATATAAATTGACACAGGTTAGCACATTTTTCATTTTTAAACTCATAAGTCATGGTCACTTGTTTAGTAGGTCACGTGATTAATTTTGCTTGATGATTTTTTTTTCCTGATTGTATATATGTAGACACACATATGAATTATTCAATTTTCCTCTAAATTTTGCCAAAATATTACCCTACGTTTAACAGAAGGACAATAATTCAGGAGGAGTATTTAGGATTGCTTGCCAAAGCTTTAAACTTTTTTTTTTTGCTAGCCTTTCTACTGATCTCCACAAAATACCAGATTGAAAACCACTTCTGAAGCCCCCTTTCACTACGATTATAAAGACACTTGCTTATGTTCTTTAGGGAGTTTGTTTTTATTTTCAAAATTCAGAGTCAATGTTTATTGCCTTTTATTGCTTTTCCTGTTCCCAACAAACACGGGAGCAATCCAAGGTGGAACATAATATTTGATGAGCTCAGTTCGAGAGACTGCAGACCCTTCCTTACCATTACAACATGCAGACATGTCTTTATATTCATCCTGCATTTCTCCCTGTCTGCTCTTAGCAACACCTTCCTTCAATAAGGGGCTTAGAAGATTGCACAGATGTATGTGTCTTGCTGGTTAGCTTTGTACAAACATTATTACAACATGGATTTAGGAACTTGTTGCAGCAGGAGATACCATTTTGTGATGAAAGTACTGCTGTGTAAAGAGCCTGTGGTCTTCTTTTCAAAATCCTGATATGGGATCATGAATTTCCTGTTTTGTTGTTTGTTGAAAAAGGTGGACAACCTGAGATACAGTGCAATTGCTGATTAATATATTTTTATCTGTTGCTATTTCTGCAAATGTATTTGTTTCCCTCAATCACTCTCATCTCAAACTTTCTTTTTAAAAATATAAGAAACCATAATCACTTTTAAAGTGAAGCTCCTACTAAGAAAGTTAGGAGATTTATTATTATTCTACAGGTGTACTATGTAAACAGAAATATGCTTTCAAACAGTCCGCATTATATAACATTAGCATTATACAACATTATATAATGTTCCCCCTCAAAAAAAGTTCAAACAAAACAACATTCTAGTCTTGCTCTAGGATTTTCAAGTTTTCAAAATAACAATAAGAAACAGCCAACATTCATGATACAGAGTATCATGGTGCCGGATGAACAATTTGGAAATAGTTATATGTTATACACCTCTCATGTATGTATGTACATGAACGTGTGTATGCATGCGGTGTCCCCAAAAATGTATATACCCTTTAACAGCTATTAGTACCTATGATGATTATTTGAAGATTAAGCAAATGCATTTACATTGAAGAATAAATGTAATAATGAATTAATAAAGGTTGTCGTAATTTATGTTGTTGTGTGCCTTCAAGTAATTTCTAATTTATGGTGACCTCAGGTGAAGCTATCATAGGGCTTTCTTGACAAGATGTGTTCAGAGGAACTTGGTTTTGACCTCCTCTGAGGTTGAGAGAGTGTGACTTGCCAATGGTCATCCAGTGAGTTTCCAACTCTGAGTGAGTCACAGTCCAACATTCAAACCACTACACCGTGTGTGACCCTTTTCTGGGGGCATTTGAAAACTGACTCCAGAAATTTCTGAAGCTGTGAATTTCATTCCATTTGCTGACAAAAAGAATAGTACAGCCCCCGAGGAAGGCCATAATATATATATTAAGAAATGCATTGGGTTTTTGCTATAATAAAGCAGCCATCTATTGAGTACTTTGAGATGTGTTCCCAGTTTTTCCTGAGGGTTTTTGTGTTACTACCATATGAAAGAATGCTATATTATTTTCCCCTCCCCAATGAAACTTACCTACACTTGGAATCCTTAATATACTCCTAAATTAACATGAATCCCCTCCACACACTGTTTAGGCTTTAAAATGTCTTGAGTAGTCTTTTGTATACATATTTTTTTCTATCCTCTTTGAATTTGGGGGATCAGCATAATGTCTTAATATGAGTGGTGGAATAAGACTTTTGGATATTAGGGACAAATCTATATTATCAGTACAAGATCAGGTATGTTGCAGTGCAAATGTAAGTTTGTATAATTCTCTCACTCTATATTTAAGCAATAATAGCAACAATATTTTCTCACAGGAGCTCTAGAAATGTAAGTACATGTACACTAAAATCTTGCTATTCGCTGAATGATTCTTGTCCTTTTAAATAGTTGCCAACCTTTAATCTTGAAGTGACTGTGAAACTACAGTTTCTACAGTCCCTAGCCACTGGCCATTCTGGTTAGGGATATTAGAAGTGTAGTCCATTAACACCTTGGGACACAAGGTTATTACTGTATATACTATTGCATAAATCAACTCCATAAAAATATATGTTTGGAAAGAAAAGCACAGGTTTTCAGACAAGCACATTTACCCCACAGTAAATGTGCAATGAAGGTGGGGTAGAACAATTTGCTGGCATCTAGAAAGAGGTCCTAAAGCACTGCTGTGTAACTATGGAATGAGGCGCATGGCCTCTGTAGATTATTTAAATCAGCCACTATTTGAAATTTGTCTTCCCCCGCCCCCTCCTCACAGTGTAGCAATGTGTGGTTGCGTTAGAGAATGAGTAGGATTCCCCCCCCCCCCCTTTATGGGTTTTTTTCCTACCCTACACTATCATAGAAATATGGAAAGATCGGCTTCAGGTGGTGTCAAATAAGCAGGTACTGGGAGGGAAGTTATGATTTGGTGTTCACCTACTGACACTATTTGGTGTTGGATGGGAATTTTGAGTCCCCCTTGTGGGTCAAATGATCTTGGGGCTGGGGGATTAATATCATGTCCTTGGGGCTAGTCTTTGGAGTCTTGGCTCTAGTCAAAAGCTACTTCAGGAGCTTACACACCTTGATAAGCCTTCTAGTATAAGAACTAGTGTTTGAGCAACCATGTAAATAAGAAATTGCTTTTAGGGGTCCTGGTGTTATGCCTAAAAGAAGGTTGGCGGCTCGAGACAGGGATGGGTGATTGCCTCAACTGCTCCAGTATCAGACTGCTCCCCAAATAATTTTGGCTGTCTTCAAGATACAGCATAAATAGCCAACTAATTAATAAAAGTTTCCCTTTGTTCAATCCACTACTGCTGTATGGCCTCTTTATTTACATGGTTTGTCATCAACATTCATGAGGAACAACAGACGGCAAATGTCACATCTATGGTTATCTTCAACCAATATGCAAATGATGTCCATTGCAAACACACAATGTGCTTATAAAACACATTATCTGGAGCATTGACTAAGGTAACTGGGATAGAACCACGTTTTCCTAGCAACCACAATTTGTAGCTAAAGTGTTGGGAAAATGCAATTTCCTCACAAGGGGCAAGTTGATTTTCGCTGATAAGAAGGATTATCCAACATATAATGATTTCAGCCAACTATTAATTGCATCCAACAATTTCTATTCCTTTCGTCATCTTTCTTACACCCATGCTCCTTGGTAAAATTTTATCATTGAGTCAGGCCCCTTCCACACAGCTGAATAAAAGTATTTGCCCTTGCATTTAAACCAGAGTTTCAGAAATGTTTGTGTCCTGCTTCAGTTGACTCATGTGCTCCATGTAGTCATGTTGGCCACATGACCTTGGAGGTGTCTATGGACAACAATGGCTCTTCGGCTTAGAAATGGAGATGAGCACCAACCCCCAGTCGGACATGAATGGACTTAATGTCAGGGGAAAACCATTACCTTTACCTATCTGAGTCCACACTGCCATATATTCCAGTTCAAAGTAGATAATGTGGGATTTTATTCAGCTGCGTGGAAGAGGCCTTAGTCACCCAGAGAAGAGAACATTCCAACTAGCTGTGTTCAGTTAGAACAGTAAGTCAGATTCTTTTGAATTCTTGTGTATTTGGGCCAAGCAAAATTTCATGTACATGCCCAACATTTCCACCACAAGAGAACACAACTAAACAAAGCACATACCTGCAGTTTATGGATTATTTACCTGTGATATCCACACTCAGCACTCTAGGATGACTCTTCACAACCAGAAGAGAAACAGGCTGATTTGCTGTTTCCAGTTTGCTAGAAAGAAAACTCGCCAGAGTGTTGGTTTCAGGAATCACCAAAAAAAAAAAAAAAACACCCCATGTATCCTGCATGTTGATGTGTGTTCCCACTGGTCAATGTATGGAAGTGCAATCTCTACATCAGCCCAAATTCATTAGACATAATAATAATCACCACCACCTTGTTTATATGCCACCTTTTCCATAGACCTGAGACCCAAGCTAGTGTACCACATATCTGGACGTGCCTTCCGAGTGGTGGGAGGAGGCAGTTCCTTAAGCATAAGGTATACTATTTTAATTCTATTGTGATTTTAAATAAACAACTGTATTTTTTGCAGCATGAGACATAAGAATTTTACAAAAAAATGACCAAAGAGCTCTGGTCTTTTCAGCAAAGTACATTCTGCTGCCAGTCCTCTTTCTTCCTTTTCAAATGTACAGGGGATAATATATTTTTATTGTTTGCTGTTATTTACTGATGGTAGCATTTCTGTTGGTAATGTCTCCCAAATAAAACAGGTTGTTGCTGAACAGCTACTGCCAAAAAGCTACAGGGCCGCAGCAATAATTGTGGTGGACGTGACACTGGCGAAGGATACTGAAAGACAACCATGGGGGCACTTTAACTAACTCATAGTACTGCACAGAAAATGACAATGAGAAACCACTCCAGAATGCCTTTTACCTTGAAAACCCTAGCACAAGAAAACAATCTGTTCTACTATCAACAAATCCTGTTGGGGGATATGAATGGTAGGCACCATGGTTATGGCGCTACACCATGATTCCTGCCCAAAGTCACTATGCAGCAGCCGCTGCAGTAAATGTGGATCTGTCCTGTCTATTTAAGAATCAGCTCATTGGTATTACTATCCCTTCTCACAGTGACTGCTATTGTAACAGGTAGAAATGGGGGTCCTGTTGTAATTCTTCCTCCTCCTGGAGATTGCTTACATGCATGGGAGAGACACCGTTATGCCAGCTACTTTCTGAACAACAGGGGAACAGGCCCAGTATCACAGAAACTGCTGCCCAATAAATGGGAATTGGGAAACTTTTACAGTTGTCATAGATCAGAATTTATTTGAAGGCACACAACAACAGCTAATGTATCCCCTAAGCTAGTGTATATGCAATGTATCCCCTAAGCTAGTGCATATTTTGTGAATACAAAACAATTACTGCTGGTAAAAGTAAGTATCTGCCAATGCATTTAAACCAGAGTTTCAGAAATGTTTGTGTCCTTCTTCAGTTGACTCATGGGTCCTTCCCTGTTTTAAGAGAGAGAGAAAAATTAAAGACAGAAGTCTCCTAACCTAAAATAAGATAGTGAACAGAGGGTTTCTGTGGGCAAAAGTTGACTTTTTCAATGGGGGACACAACCTTCAGAGATTTCCTGGATGACTAATGTGTCCTCTGAATGACAACAGCTGCCCCCACCTCCATACTATTTGAGTACAAAATCTCTTGATAGTTGTAAATGGACTTTTTAAAAACTAAGGTCAAGAAAACCATCTCAGTCAATAACAGAGCTGAGCAATGGAAAGCCAGCAAACAGGGATGCAGATAAAAGGAAGACACACAGGACAAAACTGCACGGAAGAGAAATTCAAATGACAAGACAGATAAGTATATCATTACTTGGAGTAGGCGAAGTGCTAAAGATCAGATTACAAAATGACTCTGGTAACAGGATGGCTTGCTGTCAGCTTAAACTGATGGACATAAAGCGGGGGGGGGGCTCACTCACTGGACCTTCCTATACACTAAGTAACAAAGAGTAAAAATAAGAAGAGCATAGCAGAAATAGAAGACTGTCCATAATGTCTAAAATAAGAAGTATGCAAAGCTCCATAAGACAAAAGTTGTATGTCTAAAGAACATTTTGTACATTTTGAATAAAGCAGAAATGACACTGAACAAAGTAATCTGAACTCTCTGTGGAGAACGGAAAACAGACTGAGAAACTCTAATTATTTTAAAATCTCAATTCCATTTCTAAGAAGCCACAGCTAGAGGGCAATAAAGTCAGTGTATTATGAGTACCTATAATTAAACAACAGACACTTCTATTCAGATGAGAACAAAGGAGGAATAGGAAAATATACCTGGGAATTAGAATCTAATGGGCAAACCAGACATCAGATACATGTAAGTGTTTTTCAAAGAATAAAAACCAGTCTTGTGAGACTACAATTAGGAGAAGAATAGCAGGAGGCAAGGAATGCAGAACATGACTTCTTCAGCTGCTAAACTAGGATGTTTTGTTAAAAGAAAGTTGGAGAAATTCATTTATAACATCCATCTTCATTAGTACTTGGAAAAGTTACTCCTCTGGAGCATAACTCCCAGAATTATCCAAGGTATTCTGGATGTTATAGACTAAAGAAAATAATTTCCATTTACTGCATTTAGATTTAATGGGTGGTCTCAGGTTTAATGCAGGAATCCAAAAGTACATCCATATTCTATTAGTACTTGCCACCAATTCTCTATTGTCAAGTAGGAAAAACTAAAAGAAAACATGTAAAACAGTTGAGAAACCAATTTCCCTCCCTTCTCTAAAAACATCATCATGCAATTCTAGTTAAGAAGCAAATGTTCATAGCTACAGATCCCCCATGGATAAACATCCAAAGGAGGCAGAAATAACCCAGAGAATTGTCTGTTTGTTTAACAGGAGGGTGGAAGCAGGGACTTTGGACACACTTAATGACTTGTTCATTTGGGCTTCAAGCCATAAAGAAATATGATTTGCCTGTAAAGGAACACATCATAGTAACACTCATGTGCTTGGAGCAGACAGAAGCTAGAACTCACAACTTCTTGTCCTATGGATTTCTTTGCAAAATGTCCCATTATTTTTGTTCTTGCACGAGTCTGAGAAGAGCAACATGACTGCTCAGTAGAATATCTACACTCCAAAGAGAGAAGCAGGATTTATTCCATCTTTGTTTTCCTTTCATACATATGATGCATGTATGTTTATGCACATATATCATATAGGGCCCCTTCTTGCACACACTCAACTAGAGCATCTAGGAAACAATATAATTATTAGGTATTCTCTTTATTGGCCACACAAGAAGAGAGAGCTGGGTCCTGCTATATGGAGCAGTTCATATCTATTACAATACCCTCACTATTTCTGCACTCAACCTAAAATGACCAAAAGTGATCTTCCATGACTTAGGTCTAAGTTCTTTGAAAAAGCAAATTGTCCCAAAGTTTTGTTGGAAAAGGACCTTCTCTATGTCCCACTATGACTAGAGAGATCCTTGGCTGGACCACAAAAAAGGGGCACCTCCAAGTCTTTGGAACTCTCTACAAGGAGTTGTAATTTCGCTACCAGGCAAAAGGCATTTTTATTTGGCTCACCATTTGGTCATTTAGATAGTGCAGCTTTTTTCATCCATGTAGTTATAATTATATGTATGTATGTGCACACGCATGATTGGCCCTCGTTATATATTGATTTGTTCCAGGACTTCCCAGGGACACCATAATCCATGGATGTTAGACAAATTCAGAACTTCTTGCCTATCTGATGGCATTCCCCCACCCCTCCCCCGGTACCATATTTATGCCTGCTGCCTCCAACTGTTTCTTTCATTCTTGGGAACTCAGACAAGCATCTAATGATTCATGGGCCAGTCTAGAGGCCACCACATTAAATACCACTGCTCTAGCTGACTTCGCAGATTTTTTAAAACTGCCAAAAGCACTGCGGTTACTCTCAAGCAACTCATTCATCAATGTTGTGAAAAGGTGTGCCCACTGCACAGCAGCTTTCTCTAATGGGTCTCCAGATACTGCCGGGTTGCAGCTCCCATTAGCTATCTAGGCAGCATAGCCAATGGTGAAAAATGCTAGGATCTAGTTGTGTAACATTTAGAAAGCCACAGTTTTCCCAACTCCTGCTCTAAAGCAGTTTGTAGCAGCTATCGCAAGCAGGTAGGGATAGAAGAAATTTCAGAATCCACAAACCACAAGGACACCCAGTCACCATTCCTCAACAGTATTTTTTTTTCTAATTTGGCAAGGTGGTACTCTGCTGGCCATGAAACAAGGTCATGTTTCCAAACCCATTTGTGGCCTTGATACACCTCTCCCTAAAGATGCCTGTTTGAAGGCACTTGAAGGGACCCTTCTCTGAGTTTCATCAGTGGGATGACTACACTGTTAAGGATATGTGAGCAGGTTTTCTCTGCTCTAGTTCCTCAAGTGTGAACGGGCCTCAGAGGCCCAATTGGATTTGGTTTCATTTAATGATAAAATAAAGAATGGCATTTTATTAAAAGCCTTTGGGATCTAGCTTTTTACTCA
This sequence comes from Anolis sagrei, assembly GCF_037176765.1. NCBI lineage: Eukaryota > Metazoa > Chordata > Lepidosauria > Squamata > Anolidae > Anolis > Anolis sagrei. The sequence continues at coordinate 97,490,843 of NC_090022.1, forward strand.
GTTTACACATACATGATTTTATTTTAGTTGTTTTAAGTCATTACCTGGAGCCCCCGGTGGCACAGTGTGTTAAACCACTGAGCTGCTGAACTTGCTGACCAAAAGGTCACAGATTTGAACCCAGGGAGCAGAGTGAGTTCCCGCTGTTAGCCCCAGCTTCTGCCAACCTAGCAGTTTGAAAACATGCAAATGTGAGTAGATCAGTATGTACCACTCCGGCGGGAAGGTAATGGCACTCATGCAGTCATGCTGGCCACATGATCTTGGAGGTGTCTACAGACAATGCCAGCTCTTTGGCTAAGAAATGGAAATGAGCACCAACCCCCAGAGTCGGACGCGACTAGACTGAATGTCAGGGGAAAACCTTTACCTTATGTCATTATCCAGTTCAATATATTTTATGTTGCAATTCCTTTCCTGCTTAAAATTTTAAACTGCTTAAAATTGTTTTAATTGAGTGTATTGTTTACCATCCTTGGATATGAGGCTGCATATAAATAAATAATATGCATGTGAATTTTCTCACCTCCAAATATCTTTATTTTTCATCTAGCTTTAGCCCTATCTGGAATATTGAGATTTGGGGATTGTCAGCCATGTTTGACAAAGAAGGCCCTCCCCTATTAATGGAGGGGAGGGCTTTCCTGGAAGAGTGAGCTTGTGCAGAAGCCCCATCTTTAAAGGAGACCCAACAGGATAGAGGGTTTAACCACCACCTTTACTTGAACCAAACTATCCACAAATTGACTAAAGTGTGACTAAAATGATCAAAGGTATGCAGAACAAGCCCTATGAGGAGTGACTTAAAGAGCTGGACATGTTTAGCCTGAGAGGAGATATGATGAGGGCCATGTATAAATATGTGAGGGGAAGACATAGAGAGGATGGAGCAAGCTTGTTTTCTGCTGCCCTGGAGACTAGGATGTGGAACACTGGCTCCAAACTACAGGAAAGGAGGTTCCGCCTGAACATGAGGATGAACTTCCTAACTGTGAGAGCCGTTCAGTAGTGGAACTCTCTGCCCTGGAGTGTAGTGGAGGCTCCTTCTTTGGAGGTTTTAAACAGAGACTGGATGGCCACCTGTCGGGGTTGCTTTGAATGTAATTTTCCCGCTCCTTGGCAGGGGTTTGGACTGAATGGGTCACGAGGCCTCTTCCAACTCAATAATTCTATGAGTGCCAAGATTATTTCAAGACACTGATTTTGGATTCTCATGTATCGGGTACTTTACTGGATACTTTTCCTCAAATGAGCCCACCAATTTGAAATCTGCAAGTGAGGCTTGTATCTCTGAACACAGTAGCAATGAAAATAATCTCATGGGGATCATTTCAGTAGCCAACTGCATGTTTGCTATCCATCAGCTACAATGATGGGAAGATTTTACAGTGGGAACTGAAAACACACAGCCTTCCAGCATCTGTGTGCCTTCAAGTCACTTGTTGACTTATGGTGATCCCATGAATTTGACGGGCTTTTCTTAGGCAACTTCCAGACTGGGGAATAAAATCCCACAGTATCTGCTTTGAACTGGAATATATGGCAGTGTGGACTCAGATAATCCAGTTCAAAGCAGATATTGTGGGGTTTTCTGGCTTGATATTTTGGGTGGAGAGCCCCTTTGACAAGGAAAATCAGAGCTGGTTTTGCCAGCTCCTTCCTCTGAAATGTAGCCAACAACATATGCATTTGTTAATAGTCTCAAATCCAATTACTAACCAGAGCTGATGTACTTACCTTCCAAAGATCAGATAGGATCTTTGGAAGTGAGTAGAATATTTAAGCTTGTCATCCAGCTTCCTTCAGCATTGTTTGTACTGCCTAACCCTCTTGGGATGTGCAATGGAACAACATGGAAGGTGTTTGCATAATCCACAATCCTTCTTTAGATCATATTTATTTAATTTGTTCATTGTAGCAGAAGCAAACTGAGGATGCAGTTGTAATGTATTTAAGAACACAACCAAAGTTTTAAAAACTTGGAATTATACTAAATGTCCTTTGACCAGTATCTGGCCAATTGTGGCCCTGCCACACAGCCCTATATCCCAGAATATCAAGGCAGAAAACCCCACAATATCTGCTTTGAACTGGGTTATCTGAGTCCACACTTGGATAATGTAGGATTTTCTGCCTTCATATTCTGGGATATAGGGCGGTGTGGAAGGGCCATTGGAGTGCCTCCGGTGTTGCTGTAAGAAGGTCCTCCCTTGTGCATGTGGCAGGGCTACTACTGCATTGTAACAGGTAGCCTGTGGTTTGCTCTCCTCCACACTCGCATGTCATGGACTTCTCTATGTGGCCCCATTTCTTAAGGTTGGCTCTGCACCTCATAGTGCCATGAGAGAAGTCTCCCTGTGGGATCATAACACATCCCAGTGTACCCTGGGCAACGTCTCTGTAGACGACTGATTCCCTCACACCAGAAGCGACTTGCAGCATGCAACCAAATAATCATATTTGATAAACATGTGGGTTGCCAGATGTTGCCAGCCTCCACTGTCCACCAACTCCTACCAGAGTGAATCAGTACAGATAGTGAGAGCTGCAGTGCAACAGCATATGGCAACCGTGGGCTTTCCACTTCTGGTTTGGGAACACATTGGGTGCTTCCCGCATGAGGAAGAGGAGCAATGCTGAGGAAGGAGGCGGGGGCACACTGACAACAGGGGGAAAGGCATGAAAAAGATGGGGGAGAATCCCAATCCACCCACCCACCCACACACCATCCTTAGGCCATTTAGCACCATAACACAGAAAGCTGCCATAAGGAGGCAACCAGAGAGGGGAAAGATGGAGACAGTTAGTTGGAGAGTAGAGATGGGTTCAGAGCAGGCATGGGCTAACTTGGGCCCTCGAGGTGTTTTGGACTTCAGCTCCCACCATTCCGAACAGCCTCGGGCCCTTTCCTTTTCCGCTTAAGCGGCTGAGAGGGAAAAGGAGGGGGCCTGAGGCTGTTCGGAATGGTGGGAGCTGAAGCCCAAAACACCTCGAGGGCTTAAGTGAGCCCATATCTGGTCCCAGAGCAAGAGGGCTGCAACAGAAGAGGCTTCAGGACTGGAAGGGAAGTACTTTTACCTTTCGGAGGTAACTGGCCACTACCTGCTCGAAGGGGTAGTGGTAGATCTTGTGCGTCTCCACAGTCACCCCCATGGCCGGCCCAAAGAGCAGGAGGAGGAGGAGGAGGAGGAGGAGGAGGAGGAGGAGGAGGAGGAGGACAAACTCCCGCTCCCGGGCCCCGTCACGCAAGGCACGCCCCCTGAGGTCACAATGTCCGCACGCGTCCCGAGCTGAGCCGGATGAGAGCCATTGGGAGGCCGATTGTGGCGGGCGGGCAGGAGGGAGGGAGGGAGAGAGGCCTTCCCTCTGAAAAAGCGGGCCCTCCTGGTGGGAATTCCGCCGGGCCCTTTGGCACACTCTTTGGGTCAGGGAGAGAGGGCTTCCTCGTTGGCACCCAAGTTGGAAGCCAGGTCGGCCGCTCGCTTCCCCGCCGCTCCCGCTCCAACTTTCCAGGGCAAAGTTTGCGCGCACAGCCGAGCAAGGCATCTGGAGCGGCGCCCATCTCCTCCTCCAATCTGAATGTTTTGAACTGCTTTTGTGGCTGCTGTGAGCCAAAACGTGGCGCTAAAACCAGCCGCGGTTCCATCGTCCCTCCATCCACTTTCTTGGGGCCAAACCCACTGCAAGCCTTCTCTTGCAGGACAGAAAAGTAGAAGCGTATGTATCGTCGAACTTCTGAGGATGCCTGCCATAGATGCAGGCGAAATGCCAGGAGAGAATGCTTCTAGAACATGGGCAGACAGCCCGAAAAACTTACAACAATCCTATAAGCCTATGCTAGGCCATCCATTCTAATCAAGGTGGCCAATTGCAACAGTCACACCTACCTCCAACAGGCAAGAGTTCTTTCTCCCACCCTTGACATAATTCCACAGAGTTATATATATAAGCCCCCACTTTCCTGGTTTCCAACAGACCTCACCATCTCTGAGGATTCCTGCCATAGATGCAGGCAAAATGTCAGGAGATAATGTTTCTAGAACATTGACATACAGCCTGGAAAATCTACAAGCCTATGCTAGGCTATTTCACTCTAATCAAGGTGGTCAATTGCAACATTCACACCTACCTCAAACAGACAAGAGTTCTTTCTCCCACCCTGGACATTATTCCATTTCCTAGTTTCCAATAGACATCACAACCTCTGAGGATGCCTGCCATAGATGCAGGTGAAATGTCAGGAGAGAATGCTTCTAGAACATGGCCAGACAGTCCAGAAAACCTACAACAACCCTATAAGCCTATGCTAGGCTATTAATCAAGGTGGCCAGTTGCAACAGTCACACCTACCTTCAACAGACAAGAGTTCTTTCTCCCACCCTAAACATTATTCCACAGAGTGATATATATAAGCCCCCACTTTCCTAGTTTCCAACAGACCTCACAACCTCTGAGGATGCCTGCCATAGATGCAGGTGAAATGTCAGAAGAGAATGTTCTAGAACAGTGGTTCTCAACCTGTGGGTCCCCAGATGTTTTGGCCTTCAACTCCCAGAAATCCTAACAGCTGGTAAACTGTCTGGGATTTCTGGGAGTTGTCGGCCAAAACACCTGGGGACCCACAGGTTGAGAACTACTGTTCTAGAACATGGCCATACAGTCTGGAAAACCTACATCAACCCTATAACCCTATTAATCAAGGTGGCCAATTGCAGCAGTCATGCTTACCTCCAACAGACAAGAGATCTTTCTCTTACCCTAAACATTATTCCACAGAGACATATAAATCCCCATTTTCCTATTTTCCAATAGACCTCACAACCTCTGAGGATGCCTGCCATAGATGCAGGTGAAATGTCAGGAGAGAATGCTTTTGAACATGGCCATACAGCTCGGAAAACTCACAGCATCCCAAAGTACAAGCTTTCAACAGCCATTCTTGACCTCCCTGGAAGCCACGCTGGGCTGTATTTATAGCACTGTAATTCCACATTAGCTGCCATGGCAACATCTTATAGGTATTGGCGTTCTAAATTCCTGTCTTTATTAAACTGCAAATCTCAGACTTCTATAGGTGTCACTGAGACAATTAAAGTAGTGCTAATAGTTGCACATCCTGAAAGGAGTCTGAGGCCCCTTCCACACAGCTGTATCCGCATTACACTGGATTATATGGCAGTGTGGGCCCTTCTAAACATGCCTTTTATCCTAGGATCTGATTCCAGCCTCACCTCACCTTGCTGACTTCCAAAACCCTATTTTCCTCCCACAACTTTGGGTGCTGTCATTGAGCTTTTCCTGCAAGGCAGAAGAATGTTGAACAGGATAGCCCTTGGGGTTTCTGCTATTATTAATATTATTAATATTATTAATAATATAATATTATAATATATTATTAATATTAATATTATTACAAAGGCTGGGTGGCCATCTGTTGGGGGTGTTTTGATTGTGCTTACATTCAGGTTTCTTGTGACCTTCACCTCCACTTTCTATGCACTGGATAATCCAATGTTTATCTCTACTTTTGAATTTATCTGTTTAGTTCCAATTGAAGAAAAAGCCTTCCGGCCATGCCTTCAATTGTCCCTTCCTAACCTCTTGGTATAGATGTTAGGTGTTTTCAAGCACTCAGGCAGAAACTACAAGCAACATGTAGTTACACTTTTATTTTCCCTGTTTGCTCTTGAAATCAAAAATCAACACGAAAGGTTGCAGTCTTATTCCAAGTGGGAACTGGTGAAGAGCATCACTGAACTCAGCTTTGCCCTTGCTGCAAACTCTCTTTCCACCCACAGGGGAACAAAGATGTAGGCTGAGGTATTTTAATGGGTGTGGTGGCAACCCTGGGCTTTCTGCTTTTTCCAGCACTCAGCACCACCAGCCCTCACAAGATGGCTGCTTAGTCATAGCACTTGGAACAGAACCAATATAACCATCATCACTTCATCCTACATCCACATCACCAAAGTAAGCACTGTAAGCTGTAAGATCCCTCACACCTTTTAGATTTCCCTAATGACTAGATGTACACCACACTTTATTATTCTTACACAAGTAAGCCAAATGCCCATCATCTTGATGGATGCTGGGTGTATGAAGGCACCACATGTGTGCTGTAATGCTGTGGGTGGGAACAACAAACTGAATCCCAAAAGAGCTTTTTACTTTCTGGAAAGAGGGGCTGCTAATGAGAGGAGGAAAAAGAGATGAGATCAAACTGGAAAGATGTGTTTGGCATCCATTGCAGCCAAATACAAGTTGTGAAGAGGTATGTATCTGTGCAACAAGGCAGGGTAGGCATTCCCAAGGGGTTGTACACCAAGACCTTGGATATCCCACCTCTGCCAGCATTAAACATATATGTATGTGCACACGAGATGAGGCGATATGAGGAATCAAACCTCACAAACTCAGTGACTTGTAGTTCACGCCTGAAACACACTTTCTCTGTCTCTGTGTTGCCTTTCTTTATATGAGTTTGTTACAGGATGCAATTTTTAGATGTTCGTGTATATTTTCTTCAATGTGTAACCCAAACCTGGAGTCAATATGTAGCTTCCAACTTCTCCTCACAGGTTACATCAATGTAATCTCCAACAGATTTCCAGCCATGTAACTTTAGTCCTGTAACCTGACACAAGACTTTAATATATATGTTGAAACAAGGAAATGTTTATTTGTGAATTCTTTTACACATAAGCTTATATGTTACAAAGTACTTTACTTCAGTTCCACTTGGATATTATTGCAACTGTCTCTCACTTCTTTGAATACATAAAATTATTATTATATAACTTTCAAAACAGTTGAACTTATTTCTACTCTGTTAAGCCCCTTTCTTCTCCTTCAAAATATATTTCTCCTCAGCCTCCTGGCTGGCTAGCTTATGACTTTTAGTAACTCTCTTCTGTCAATAGTTTGACTGAAAACTTAATCCCAAAGGAATCTCTATCTCTCAGTTTTATCTAACTGAGAATTTAGACTTATATTAGCTTTTTCTTTACTTCAGTATAATGATGGAAGCTACAAACTCAGTGGGTTAAACTGCTGAGCTGCTAAACTTGCTGACTGAAAGGTCACTGGTTTGAATCCGGGGAGTGGGGTGAGCTCCTGCTGTTAGCCCCAGCTTCTGCCAACCTAGCAATTTGAAAACATGCAAATGTGAGTAGATCAATAGGTACTGCTCCAGCGGGAAGGTAACTGTGCTCCATGCAGTCATGCTGGTCACATGACCTTGGAGGTGTCTACGGACAACACCAGCTCTTCAGCTTAGAAATTGAGATGAGCAGCACCCCCCAAAGTTGGATATGACTGGATTTAATGTCAAAGGAAATCCTTTACCTTTACCTACCTGTTGTGTATTTTGATATTTCTGGACTGCATCTCCTTGAAACCCTGGTCTTTGACCATGTTGGTTAGGGTTTTAGGGAGCTGAAATATAACCATCCCTTCTTTTCTTTTCTTTTCTTTTCTTTTTCCCCCCTTACTTCTCATATCTTAAGGAATTCTACAGTCTTTGTTTATTAATCAGGACATTCAAAATACATTTTGGCTAGGGCAACTGGGATTTGCATTTCAAAAATATTTGGAGGATCTCATGGTTCCCATTCTTGGACAAAATCCATTTGTTAGACGCAAACAGACTAGACACAACAAATCTTTGGGGATTTGGTGAGTCGGCACATAATGTAAGTACCGTTGATTCAATGGGTCTATTTCATTTGAAATTAAATTGGATTTAGGATGATATGGCTTTCAAATTTTACCAATTTGAAGCTATATTTTAATGAAACGTTGTCATAAATTGGTACATTTTAATTATATTCATGCACTAAATGACACTCCTCCGCAACAAACCCTTTAATCTTAAACACTGAATATATTTTCAAATAATGTGTTAGCATGCAATTTGAACAAAGATTAAGGAAAGGAATATTATCAGTGGCAATTACAAATATAATCCCTCATATGTCTTCATGAGCATAGATGCAGACAACTTTCTGTGCTTATTTTTTATGTATGTGCAGAACTTTCTCCATATAAAATGTAGACACATCTATGCTTTTGGTTAACCTTTTGGATCTCAGCTAATCAATTAGATAATATAGATGTCTCTACCATTAAGTCAAAGGACTCTTTGAGCCCTCTTAGGATATATCTTTTTCGGAGACTCAGTTAAAATGGGATAGTTGTAAATCTGTGCCTTCCAGAGGAGGTATGCTCCAATGACATCTAAAGCTGAGAATGAGGAGGGAGAATTGATTTAAATGCACCAGTGGAGCATGTGGTGTGTATGATGAATCCATTCTCAGCTCCATTACTTCTCTCTTTTAATTCTGTTGTCTAAACTACCATGAAGCCCCAGAATACACCAGAATTTCTAACAAACTCTGAAATATCCTGTGACTTTTCGGAAAAAAAGGCAAAGTCAGCATAATTAGATTCATTGAAAGTGACTGTGTCATGAGATCAGTGTTCCATTTACAGTTAGTACAGTGGTTTTGGTTCATTTTTGATTTCTCTCTCTGCTTGATACTGATATCAAGCAAGAATTTAGGAGTCTTTGCCAGGAGGCAGAAACCAGCCAGACCCACCAATGAGAGTCCGTTTCAGCCCTGGCGAGAAAAAGAAGCACCAAAGAATTTTCCCTGATTTTCCCAATAAAAGTCTCACCAAAGTTGAAGAAAATGCCACTGAGTTGTCTTTATTTCGCCCCAGCTGGTACGGATGTCAAACTGCAATCCCTTGCCAAAGTCGACATGTTTTTCAAGGCAAAACAGTACATTTTTATAGAAAAAACAGAGCTGTCAAATTTGAATTTCCCACTCCCGCCCCCCTTGCCGGCTTCATGTTGATTGGATGGTCTCATCAGCTGGAGGAGGGGTGCCGGCTCAGGCATGCTCCAGCCAATCAACAAGTCAGCGCTGCTTCGGCCTCTTGGCCAATGGGGAAGAAGGAGGTGGTCCAGGTGGGAAACAATGAAAAATGAATGGAATAAGTGACCTAATGTCTGTATAATGACCGGTAATTACTTTGGCAGTCCTCGAGCTGGCTTCTTTTATTGTCTTGAGTGTTTGAAATATGCATCTTTGTTTGACCCAAAAGTCAGACCCTTTTGTAATCCTTGGGTCGGGGATATGGCTCCATTGATAGTATCTGTTTTTGGTATCAGCCAGAGGGATGTAAACAAAGAAAGAGGCTGTGGGGACATCAATATCCTCCTCAGGCAGGATGTCCCCCATTGTGAGGAGTGATTGAATCTGCCATGGGGCACATCCTTCAGATGGGCTAACTTGGGTTACTCCGAGGTCTGAAGGATTGTGCCCATTGTCTTATTGTCCATGCAAGAGTTTCTGCTGAGTCCTTTTGTTTAGGGGCTTTTCTGGCCCAGGAGAGGAGAGGAAGTTTCCTAGGGCCCATGTGTGGCTGAGTTCACGAAAGGGTGACATTTCATATTTTATACAGATATATATATGGTTCACAAGGTATACATTCATAAAGAGGGGGAAAAGAAATCATACCAGCCCATCCCACCCACCAGAGTCCATTAAAATAGCAAGAATTCATAAGGTTTGGAAAGAAAAAGTTTTCAAAAAGTTCAAAAAAAGTTTGCCAAAAGTAGACATGAGCCCAGTAAAGATTTGCAGAGTTCACGAAATTAAGAAAAAAGTTTCTCCGAGTTTATTGGGTTCATATTGGAATCACTGCAAGCGCTGAGGGTTGGGGTCCATGCATTGGAGTGAAGAAAACTATAAATCCCATTTCGTCAAGTGACCAGGATGGCCTGTCTGTTTCCCAGGGGTCCCAAGGGGTGACTGCAACAGGTCAACAGGCTTCTATGGCAGCAACAAGACGGTGGCAACAATATGGGGGTAGGAAGCCAGCTGGTTTCCATGTGAAGTTTTGGGGTGCAAAAAGGGTTATTTCTGGGGCGGAGGGGTTAAAAGTGCAAAAGTGATTTTAGCCTCCCCAGGATGCTAAAATCACATCCCGGGTGAGCCAGCAACTGTATGCGGCTCAGGAGAGGGAAAGTTCATGCTGGAGAGAGTTTGGAGGCAATAAAAGGACACAATGTATCACTGTGGAGAGGAAAAAGTTACAATTTAAAGATACTTTATTGGGGGTTTTGTTACAATGTTAGGGCAAGGGAAGAAAGTGAAGCAAGGCAAGGCAAAAGGAGGTCTTCTGGTTGAAGCTGTTGATGCAGTCACATTCCCATCAATGCTGGCTCAATTGAACAACCGGGAACTGCGGAACTCCCCACTGCAGGTCAGATCAGCTTAAAGGCAGGGAGCTCCTGGTTGTTCCTCATCAATATTGCATGTGGGATGGAGTAGGCTAATCAGATATCCAAAACTTCTGCCTCGTGTATTTGTTGCCTTGCTTGAGAGAGCTACTACAATCTCTCACAACCTCTACTAGGGAGAAAAAACCCCAGAAATGGTCCCTACTAAAAGGGAAGAAGCAAGTAACATTTGGATCTTTTATATCAGTTCCACACAAAGTGATGGTTCATGGATCAGTATTAGTCCATGAGCCATCAGCTGCCAATGCTTGAAAGGCTCCAGAAGGGAAGGGGAGGTGAGGTGAGGTGAGGGGAGGGGAGGGCAGGCAGGCAGGAAGAAAGGATATGAGATCATGACTCCACATTTTATATGATTTTTTAATCTGTTTGATTTATTGATACGTGTTTAAATTGCTTATATGTTTAGATTGTTTTATATTTTGATAAGATGTGTTTTATTGTTTACCTGTGCAGCATTGAATTTTTGCTGGATTTATAAGCCACCTTGAGTCCCCTCTGGGGTTGAGAAAGGCAAGGTAGAAATGAAGTAAAGAAATTAATAATAGTAATAATAATAATGATGATTATGAATATGGAAGGAAATAAGCTATTGGGCACCAATATGCTATCAGTCCCTGGCACATTTGGGGCAGGGGGAGAGTACTGGTCCACTACATATGACATTACATACATACGTGTTGTTGTTTATTCGTTCAGTCACTTCCGACTCTTCGTGACCTCATGGACCAGCCCACACTAGAGCTCCCTGTTGGCTGTGACCACCCCTCATTCCTTCAAAGTCAAGCCAGTCACTTCAAGGATACCATCCATCCATCTTGCCCTTGGTTGGCCCCTTTTCCTTTTTTCTTCCATTTTCCCCAACATCATTGTCTTCTCCAAGCTTTCCTGCCTTCTCATTATGTGGCCAAAGGACTTCATCTTTTCCTACTATCCTTCCCTCCAGTGAGCAGTTGAGCTTTATTTCCTGGAGTATGGACTGGTTGGATCTTCTTGCGGTCCAAGGCACTCCCAGAATTTTCCTCTAACACCACCGTTCAAAAGCATCTATCTTCCTTCGCTCAGCCGTCCACATGCACACATAGACATTCCTCTTTCAACCATGGGTCTGTCTTTTACATAATTAATTGTATATATCTACATACACATAGACATATACAATTACTTATGTAAAAGACAGACCCAGGGTTGAAGAAGACATGGTATTTTCCAACATCCATTCAGAATATGCTATGGAATTTCCATCTCAAAGTTATAGAACTCTGAAGGCGATTCTGCAAACATAATTGATTCCAACCCCTTGGCTCTGTAGGAAATCCACAGCTAAAACATACCTATCAGATACATTCCAAGCTCTCTTTAAAAACCACTAATGTCAAATATAATTTGTAAGACACAAAGCAATTTTTTTTAAAAAAATCCAAAAGAGCCTGCTTTAGTGGTATATCTATAGGGGCAACCAAATGAGGCATTGTCCTGTTCTCCCCCTCTCCTCCACTCCCCCTCACAGTGATTCATTCATTTACATTTTTAAACTTTTTAAATTAATTTTCACTGGCATTTCAAAGTTGTTTGTAACAAAATTGTTTTAAAAAGCTTTAATACAACAGTGGAAATGGGGGAGGGTGGCAATACATTCTAAACAGGAGGTACAGCGGCAGGACCAAAGAGTGATGAATTATCACAGCTGCATTGGTGTGGAGAGGTTCTATAGTGATGCTCATCATCCTAATAAGTTGCCGTTATTCCTGATCTCACAGATATCAGGGGAAGTGGCATTGTCCACAATATGTGAGATGCTACAGAAAAATAAACTTTTGAGTGTAACTGTTCAGCAGTGGAACTCTCTGCCCCAGAGTGTAGTGGAGGCTCCTTATTTGGAGGCTGGATGGTCATCTGTCAGGGGTGCTTTGAATGAAATTTTTCTGCTTCTTGGCAAGGGATTGGACTGGATGACCCATGAGGTCTCTTCCAACTCTATGACTCTATGACTCTAATGGCTTGTGTTAAGATACAATTCTCCACATAGCAATAGAAACACACAATCAGGATGTTGCTCTTAGCTAGGAGTCAACATTTGCAGTGCTTTTCATTCCCCCTTCTCACCCTGATCATACTTCTACAATTATTTCTACTAGACAATGTTCAAAGCAGTATTTATATCAAGGGGAAACACACACTGGTGAATTCTGACATTAAAGAATCTAGACAGGCCTTAGAAGCACTAATACAACTGTTTCAGAGAAACCTAACATATTCTCACCCTGAAGTACACACTTGGCCATAAATTACACCGGTTACATTTGCAACCTCAGCAGATAAAATGAGTGAGAAATCTCTTAGCTCATCAGGAGCCTCAAAGCTCATATGCAAGCAAAGCTAGCATTGACATTAACAGGGTTACAATAAACTAAATCTACAGGCTCTGGGAGAAGTGTTCCCTTTGCCGCCTTATTTGAACAGTTTTGTTGCCGCAATTGGTAGCATGCTAAATATTCAGCGCTACTTCATCTAGACTAATTAGAGTTCATGGTTTAGAAATGACAACAGGAGATTCATTACGAAGAACATGAGCCCCATTTGTTAACAACTGAATCCTGAGAGAGGCAGATCTTCCCCATTAACATCACTGCCAGTGTCGCTCGGAATAAGACCCATAAAACATATTTGTGTTCTGCTTCTTTTTTCCCTTTTTATTTGCACTGATGTTTTTCATTTCCCAGCCTCCCCTCATTTCTCTGCAGTATTGTGTAGCATTGGGGAATGCTCCCTGAATCATACAACAGAAGAAAACAGTGTTCTCTAATAACAGTAAATTTGAAATGAGCCAAATCTGCAGAAAAAGGCACGCACCACTGGAGGGATACATGCTCAGCTAATTGCAAAATGGTATGCAAATTGAAAATGCTTGTGAATGTTAACATATAAACAGAATGTTTTGCAAGGCAACTGAAATTGTAATCATGCAGAATCTTAGCATTTATTTCATACGGGCTGAGGAACACTTTCTTCTGGTATTGTACCAATGTCAGAATTGGTATGTTAGAGATAATTACTTTCTGCCCTCCAATCCTTATATCTCAAGAGATACAAGTGCAAAGTCTGAGTAAATTTGCTCAACTGGTACACAGTTTTAATAATCTCTAGAGAAACAGCATGGAAGCAAACATCTGAATTCTGCAACAAGGAAAACCTTTTCATTCTCATTTGCTTTCTTACAGAGTGTTGATGGTAGCATACATAATAAGTATTCAGTACTGCGTCTTCACTGGCACAAATCAACTAGTCTAATTTACAGAAGAAACACTGGACAACAAAACCTAAGTCAGGCAAAAGTCTTTTTATTCAGACAGATTTGGAGCCAGGAAGCAGCTGTGAAAGGATCTTTTCAGGAGAAGCAGTACTATATCCTACTTTTTTGTGGTATTGAACTCTTTTAACATCGCATGTCATTATAATATGACAGCTTATTTAATTTATTTTACATTATTATTTCATTTTATAACCTGTATTTTAGTAGGATTTTATTTTAACCTTGTAAGACACCTTAGGAGCTGCACTGGGAGAAGAGTTGGGGGAAAAATAGAAATATGTTTCAATCAAAGTGAACCACAATTTAAAAAAATTATTGATGTCTCCCGGAAACCGATGCTTACATTGTACCCACTACCATTAGTGAGACTTGGATTATGGCCCAAATTTGTCAAAATGTTAATTACACCATTCATGCAAAGAAAGACTCATGCAATTTTAAATTTGCTACCACTTTAAATAAAATCCACCACCAGATCTATGAATCAGAGCTTAGAAGAGTTATTTTTTGGACAACTCACATAGTCTCCAGCCACTATAGTCCAAAATGTATGTAACCTTTATAAACTCTGTTAAAATGTAGTCTTAATATACAGCATCATAGTAAATGTACAAAATCTGGGAAATGCTTTTCCTACACAAAACCAAAAGAGTCAAATCAGTGAGCACACATCTGGCAGGGTTGCCGGCCATTTTCATTGCAAGCGGGACATCGCAGAGCTCTGTAGGATTCTTTAAATCTGTTAGCCAACATTGAAAACTTGCTTCCGTGGCACACAGAGCAGGGTGCAGAGCCCGATCCCTTGCACTGGGAGCAACTGTTCTCATCCTCTGCTTCCTGAAACAAAATGGGGTGATTAAAGAAAGTTTCCTTAATAGTAATTTGCACAATGCTATAGCCAAAGTAAATGCACCTTATAAGGTAAATATAGTGGAAACTGCATGTCTGTCTAAAGCAGAGGCAGAGTTCTCCTGTGCTGATGTGATATGCTAATATTGTTCTGTTTGTAACCAGTCCTACAATTAGGCACAGCATGTAGCAGAGGCCCAGAGAAATGCAGGTCTGTAGCCACTCCTTCTCATGCCCCTGACCATTCCATTTTGCTCAAGAAGAGAATTACCATATGTACATCACAGAGCCTAGTCTAGACCCCTCAACTTTGCCTGTTGCCTTGAAGTGTACAGAAGAAAAGATATCATCCTTTTTCCAGTGTAGAAATAAGACTCATCTACCAACTTGGCTGCAGTACATAGAACAGAGAGTGGACTATTATACCATTTACCATTGGCAGCAAAATGTCTTGGTCCAGCTCTAATTGTACTCCATCTGAACAGGACCTATCTCTGCATGTGTGCAATAAAGTCTACCACATTACAAAATAATCCAGAGCCACATAATCCTGACTGATTTAAGCCTGTGACAATATTTGAGGAGCATCTGCACTTGGACATGTACTTTTCCCCCAAGGGATGGGAATGTCCTTAACTCTACGATGTTATCCACAGGAATGCTATCTTTAGAAGTCAGGGTAACAGAGGCTTTTGCAATATGTTTGCAATTGTCTATTATTGACACTTGTACATTTGTACTAGAGATGTGGTCAAGAAACAAAGGCACAAGCAGGAGTTTAATCAAAGTCCACCTCCACTCTTTTTCTTTCAAATCCCTAATCGGTTCTCTGCCAGCTAAATCCAAAATATTCCCATTTAGCTGCCCACTGTAGTATGCATTCTAGGCACATTAGCTTCAACTCTCTTAGGTGAGCTTGACTTGTGAATTTACAATGAGCTTTGATCACCCATTGTTCCCCATCAACCAGTGTGATCATACTAAAGGCATCTCTCCATCTGCATAAAGGGAGATGGTAGTTATGAGAACAACTATAGCTGACACTGTGCTGTTGCTCCAGCGTTACCTAAAGGGCACACCCAGGCAATTTTGCACTGTGCCACTTGGGCAAAGCAGTTTCACATAGCCACCTTAATTAGGCTACTAAAAGGAGATAGCATTTAAAAAAATGATTTGTGGCTGCAACTGACACTTCCTTCAGACTTCATACATTGCCATCATAGGCAGCCAAGACAGATAGGAATGATTGGTTTACCACAAGCTGGCAGAAAGGGAGGCCCTTATCCACCTTTTATGCTTCTGACCCTGAGATTAATTGTTTATCTGTGAAAATATAGATAATATACCAGCAATGTATGTGCATGTGATTAGTGCAGCCCACACACATCCGCAAACTATTCCCAACCTTCATCAGTCTTTTCTGCTATCCACATCGTACCCAACAAATGGAACCTTTTTCCTATGGATATGAAAAGCTAAAAAAGAAACAACTGGCATTTCTTGGAGCACAGCATTCCATTTCTGGGGTGCAGTCATAGAACTGCACCCCAGAGAGTATGTAGTAGTACCCTGGAGAGTATGTAGTAGTACCAAAAAAAATAAAAGCAGAAATTGGGTCAAAAATTTTCTTTTTAGTTTCTCATATTTTTTGTTGTGGCATGTGGTTTGGGGAAAAGAGGGAATTGTCCATAACAGAACACTTCTCAATGGCTGCTGCTGTCCTTTCACATGTTATTGGACAGCACCTCCCCTGCATAATTCGCCATTGGCTGTGCTGGCTTGGGATAGTGGAAGATGCAAATCAATATCATATGGCAGTTCCCTGTCATTGCTGTATGCAAGAGGCAAAGCCAAGGGCATACATGGTGTGCTTCTCAATGAGCAGGATCCATGTTGCAGATGTGCTGCAAAAAAAATGGGATAGGAACATGTGTGTAATTAAGCAGGGAAGAAGAACATTAATATTTCTTGTGTGTTGCTTGCTTTTAAACACATTGTCCCTACCTGTATTCTTTTCTTGAAAATAAGGAACAGAATGAATGACTACAACAAGGACCGAAAACAACCAGTTACCTCACCATCTGTGTGTTACAGGGACTCATAGTGCCAGAGCTGCCTATGCAATGCTTCTCCTTGGAAAAATGTGGCTTAGGGTACCATAATTAGGCCTCAGCACTAGTTAATCTTTGGTGCTTTACCTATATACACGTGTTTGTAGTTGCATAGCACATGAACCAGGAAGTTCCCCTCATGTGGGTAGAGGTTTTCCTAACCTGTGTCACTTAAGTCATAGAGATACAGACCTCATTGATGCATTCTGAGCTGTCATCTATGCCTTTTCCGATTTTGATGGTGCAAATCTGTAAGGTTGATTTTCAGACAAAGGGGTAAGTCAATTAAAATGTCTTTCTTTATAGTATCAAGTAAACTGCCATTAACATTCCATAAACCCTGAATTTCAAAAGCCCTTATTAGGCTATCTGAGAAAATGCTTTAAAAATTCTCTTTTCTTTTAGTCTACACATTTATTTTAACTTACTTTACTTTTGCCTATGAAGGATTCTCTCAAATACAATACAGCATCCAATATATTCTAGGACTTTGCATAGATTTGCAAAACTGCAGATAATAGTGAACACTGTTGAAAAAAAAGAATTTTTGGCTCAAGAGTACTGTAGAGTTGTGCTGGTGGACCTAGAAAATGCCTAGAGGTCACATATTTTTGCCAGACAAGAATAAATGAAACTATGGCTAGTGGCTACTAGTCCCACAAACATAGGGATTTACATCATGTAGCAATTGCTACTTCTTTGCTTTTGAGATCTTCCTGCTTTGAGTTTTATTTAGAACCTCATCAGATGACCAGAGACAGTTGACAGCGGTGCTGCTCTTAAGGGCAAGGCATGGAGACTTGTTTTGCTTTGCCTCATTTCACTCTGCTAGCCGGCAATCACATGGATGGAAGTGCAGTGCACACAGCTTCCCCCTGCCACCTAGGCCTGGAACTGGCAACATGGGAAGCCTCCTGTGTTGCCTGGATGGTAGAGGGAAGTTGCGCACATTTTATGTGCACCTTGCTTCTATCTATGTGATTGCCGGCCAGCGAAACAGAGTGAAATGAGGTGAGGTGAAACAACCGCTTCCCTGCCTCACCATTAAGAATGGCACCACCATCCACTGCCTATCTGACAAGGTCCTATAGACTAAGCCAGCCAGGTTCTCTGCTAGAGGGAACAGTTATGCAATAACAATTGAGGTTCTGGCCACATCTAGGGTGATGCTGGAAAACAGAAAAGGAAGGATCTTGCTTTACCTGCTTGTGCTGATTGTGGTCAAGATCATTTTCAGTGTCCTTCACATTCCTTTCGGTTTGGTTGCTACTATTTCCTCTTCCTTCTTCACGATACATGAAAGAGTAGTCATCAATACCTTCATCATGCATGATTTTTCTCACCAACTCTTTCTTAGTCATTGGTGTTCGAATGATTTTCAGATTGCTGGTGTAGATGATGATTTTTCCAAAATCTAAAATGGGGGGAGGCTGATATAACATTGGATACATATGAGTTTTAAAATGGTCAAAAGGCCTTTGACTGTCTTAGCAAACTCCATACAGTGCTCAGTTCTGACAAGCTTGAGTCATTTGTAAATTGGATGTTTGTAACTTGGGGCTGCCTATAATGATGCATCCTCTGTCATTCTACTTTTTAGCTGTTTTTAAAATGTTCCAGTTTCTCTCTCCACCTTCCACTTTTCCTCTGATGCTGAGTATAAAATGCAGAAATATTTTTCACTCAGTTAACTCAAGAGAAGACAGGAGAAAGGGGCAGATTTTGAACTTCCTGTAGGCTCAAGTAAAGCAAATTGTTATAGGAGATTATGACACTATAAAGTGCAGTTTAGCTAAGGGCCTTTAAAATTCTCCCTCACAAAACTATAAACCCCAGAATTCAACAATCAGACTGTAAAGAAAGAGAAAGTAACAAGTATACATGTTTCCACAACTAACAAAAGTCGAAAGGTTAAAGTAGAATACATTGAAACACTGAATACTACACCTGTAACACTAAGTTAAATAAACACAAGTGAAATGTTACTTTCAATTAATATACTACCTCTACAGTCTTTTTTTATAAATAAACTCTAAATTTGACTTTAAATATGGTATTATTTTAACTCTGTTTTTGTCTTTTATTGTGCTTTGTTGTGTTTTTTTTTACAATTCAATGTTTTATACTATTTATCTGTATTGTTTCATTTATTGTTTATTTTTCTGGCATTGAATGTTTGCCTTTTATGTTGTAAGCCATCCTGAGTCCCCATAAGGAGGTGGGGTGGGATATAAATAAAGTTTGTTTGATTGATTATTTTTACATATAATTCAATTCTTTTTACATATAATTCAATATATATATCCATCTCAAAGGATCACTAATTTCCATTCTTTTTGGAATGTATACCAGTTTCTAGGTATGCAAATAAGAGCTGGATAACTTAAGGCCCTCCAGATGTTTTTGGACTTCAACTCTCGTCATCCCTTACTACAGGATAAGATGGCGAGGGCCATTGAGACTTTGCAGTCCAAGGACATCAAGAAGGCTCAGATTTTCCACAAACCTAATGTAAATTATGATGAGGTCAAGCCTGTGTTGTAGAAAGAAGATAAACATGGTATTGCATATATTTTTTTGCGTTTCTCAAGTAACAGTACTGGAGAACTGAAGAATTTTCTATGACGTAGGATAGTTCTTTGACAACCCTTGAACTGCTATGGTTCAATACTGTGGAATAATGATGAGAATTATACTTTTATATAGTCTCTATAGCCTTCTCTGCCACCGTGTAGGTGTCCCATTAAACTACAATGATTCCATAAGCTTTGAGCCATGGCAATTAAAAGTAATGTCAAACGGCATTAATTCTAGAGATGAACACTAGACTATATTCTGTTGGGTTAAGTTTTCAAAGTTAGGAAGAAGACTGAATGAAGATTGCTTCCTAAATCTTGGCTTTTTCTTCCCTGTTTATTTTTTAAAAAACTCATTTATAGTTTACACATTGAATACCCCAGAACATTTACCTACCCACATGTCCTCACTTATGAGGTAGCAACAACAGTGATTGGTACTGTTATATTATCCGGGTGGAGGCCAAAAGGGGTCCTGGACATGGAAGAATGGTCCATTTTATGGGGGGGGGGGGGGGAGTTGAAGGAGTTAAACCATTTCCCCCTATTATTCACCCCACCCATTTCGCCATTGTGAAAACAAACCTCTTGTATGAAATAGGAAGTGGGAAGGGGAAATGAGCAATGAAAATGTGGGAAATGGTTTTCCTCCTTCACCTCACCTCCCCCAATAAAATGGACTACCTTCTCGGTCTAGCGCCCACTTTTGGCCTCTGCTCAAATAATGGAACAGTACCCAGTGGTCTGTTCTCCATCTACTGGGAAGCAGCTGACTAACATTTACACCCTTCCTCCAGTGAGTGATCTCTGGGTCGACAGTCAGAAGCAGGGTCTCTTTCTCAATCCTCCTTTGCACTGGAGATCATTCACAGGAGGAGGGGTGTAAATGATAGCCAGTTGCTTTCTAATCAACAGCAGAGCAGACCCCTGTTGCTCAAAGTAGCTACTGCCTAGTCAGTGAGGACTGAGGAACTTTTAGAATCTTTAGATATTCCCTAAACTAGTGTATATATAGGGGTCATGAATATGAACATATGAACCAGTCATGATTACAGAAATACAGGTTATGCATTCATAACTGCCTTAGTGAATTGCAACTGCTAATATTCACTTAACTCAAATCCTCCACCACTACCCCCCCCCCTTTTATTTTTTAGAATCAGCAAAACAAAGAAGAAATATGACCTACCATATGACTGTCATCCGGCTGGTCATCATTCAGGAGGGAAGGGCTACTTGTGAGGGTGTATTTATTCCCCTCTCTGAATACACTTATTCTCTGTGTATTCAGTTTAGTTGATGGATAAAAACTGGTTTCTGAGGCTTCACCAATCCCAAAGAAATGGCTTCTCGGTTCAAAGTTCCAGTGTCGAAAACTATGAGGATATTCCACCTGCGGGATCTCGAGTTCCTGCCCATCTTCATAGACCTGCTTTAAGACACGACCACTGTATGCCGAGGAGATTTTGAATCTGACTTTTCGAGATCTTGCATCATGCCTCTGATTCAGTTTCTTCTGAAAGTCATCCATGGATCCAAGTTTTGGATGCTGCTTCCCAGAAATTAATTCAGCAAGGACAGTGTTGGGCGTAGACAAGAACCTGCTCCCAGTCAGGTAGGCAATGTATAATTCAAAGGTTTTGTTCACTCCTCTCACATTACAGTATAAAGGGACACCTTGACATTAAACATTGATGGGACCCCAGAAAGGGAAAAACATATGCTGTAATGAAGTATAAGAATAAATGTGTTTAGATGAATCAATTGGTTTATCATATGTTGCAGTGTTCTGTGTTTTAAGGAACAATATGTAAAGCATTTGACAGCTAGTGGCAAATAGATGTATGTGCATATTTGCACCAATTTCTTAGTAACAGGAAATATCATTTCAAGCAGACAGTATCCACACATTATTTAGCTATTGCATTGCGTCATCTCATCTGAAATAAATTAAAAGAACAAGTAACAGAGTATTAAACAATGTATCAGCACTGAGCTAAATAATTTATTTTATCACAAAAGATAGCAAAAGATGATAACTTGAATCCTATTAATTAGTCCCAATTATAGGAGACCCATTCAATAATTAATTATTGATATGTAAATCAACATGTCAAATCCCAAAGACTGAGGTTTACGTTGTTGTGAAATGTGAAAATAGTACTGTATCTCCCAAGCTGAGTAATAAAATAGGCAAAAGATGAACAATAACCAGTAAAATGTCCCCACCCACACCAAGAGTCCAGCAGAGAAAAGGAATATGATTAGTCTTCTTTGGAAAACATATAAAGTAGCTGTACTTACTAATACTTGATCATAGTCAAATAAGTGATCTAAGGGAGGAGAGAGAGAAGAAGGAAAAGCAAGCAGTTATATGTTAGCATGATACAGGAAGAGAGTGGGTGTGCCTGCAGACAAGCAAGCTCTCAATTACCTAGTATCAGCAAGACATGCAAAGATTGCTAAGACCATCCAAGTTGAAACTAACAATAATATCCAGACTAATCATTGCAATTATTTCTCAAAGAGAACAAAAACTTTCAACTTAAGACAAAACATAGGTTGGAGCCATACCCCAGAGAGCAAAAAATCTCAGACCACAGCCTCCACACTGCTAACTCAGAACAAGGGGCCATTGATGTAACCCTCTTGTGCATTTAATTCTACTCTTAGTAAACAATACAGCATAATTGTTACAGCTACCCTACATGCCATCATTCCTAGTGCTGTGGAAGAATTTCAGTGAAACAAAGGCTTTGACAGTAGATTTGCAATGCAGTACTCCTCACAATAAAACATCTTTTCTAGTCCAATCCAAGTATTCTGCACTTGGGAGAAAGACCATTTGTGGGCTTAATCCAAAATTAGACAAATGTACAGGGTTTCGCTTGTAAACAATATATTACTTGAAGATAAAAATGTAATGTTAGATGTGAAATTTTTTGTCGTACTCTTTGTCCTTCCTGCTTGTAACATAAATGGTTACCCTTCTCATCTAAAATTCCTCTTTTAAAAGCCCAGTGACACATTCAGCAATACTAGTGAATTTTGTACTAAATAAAATATTGTCACACTCAGAATGTAAGTATACATTCTGTATATGATACAGAAGCACCAAGTTGTTGTAGTCATTAATATCTGGTATTCAAGTATACTTCTTGTAAATTCTGGTAGAAACAGAGACCTTGTTTGGGGGTCTATTGGGGGAATCGGGTTAGCACAAAAATTGAACTAGCATAATTTTCAGTAGTCATTTACGTGCAGATCCTATTGAGCCAATTGTTATGACTTGGTAGTGAAGAATTATTACATTGTTGTACATGGGCTCAAAGCCTTGGCATTCATTGTACATTCACTTGCACAACTGTGAACTCTAGTGGAACAATACTAGCATATACACAAATTAGGGGTATACCTGTCAGGGTGGGCAAAATGTGAACATTGTTTGCCTCAATGACACACACACTTGTTGACATTTAAATTCAGTCCCTACATTTGAAGAATCACAATAAAACTTCATCTGAATATTTAGGAAGACCATTTAGGAATACAAAGAAAAATGGCAATTGAAGTTCCCAAGAGACTGCAAACACTGGAAATATAAGAATTCTAGGTATTTATGATTATCAAGACTGTCTCATTCTCTGCATTGTAAGAAATTTGGGGAGCATGGCAATTACCTTCATTTATGTGTGTCAATATGTGATCCTTGCTGGGGGTAGTGGGTGGGAGTAGGTGAAGTCTCACAACCTAAATTCCAGAGTTACCTTAGAATCAAAGATCAGAGTTCTTTTATTTGGTTGGAGTGATGTTAAAATATGAAAAGGTCCACCAATATATCCATGTTTTGGGTTATCATAGGTTAGTAATCTGTAGTCCAAATTTCCTTGTCTTTGGGAGTATGATTCCAACCATACCTTTTTGTTTTCAGAAGAATGTTTTATCCGTTTAGGGCAGTGGTTCCCAACCTTTGCTCTTCCAGGTGTTTGAATGTCCCCTGAAATCCTAGCCCAATTGGGCAAATGTTAGAAATTCTGGGACCTGAAGACCAAAACACTTGTGGGACCAAAAGTTGGGAACTACTGTTATAAACAATGTCACGTTTTGAAAACACAAAAATACATAAGAAAAGAACAACATAGTGACCAGACCAATGGCAATAAACAAAGCAAATACTCAACAGGAACATAAACACCTAAACTCACTGTGGAAAGCAGGCTAACTTTCCTCAAACAGTTCTAGATGTTTAAGGAAACAATGCTCATTAATAAAAGAAAGGGAGTTGCTACTGCCATTTGTCTGTCCTCTAAAATCACATGGAAACAAATCATGAAGCATTACTGTGCAAAGGGACTTAATTCTAAGTAAACACACTCATGTTGATATCCTGTCAGCTTTTACTGTCTGTTACTCCATTCTTTTCTCTCTCTTTTTTTTTGGGGGGGGGGGGTGTCAAAAGATTGTGCAAGAGCACCAGTCAAAAGTATAGGCTAGTTGTTCTGATACTTTAGGAGAAGGGGTTTAAATGACATTTGTTCAAAAAGTTATTGCAATGAATAACTTGAAAATAATGAGTTTAGCTAAAAGCTCATTACTTCATCTCAGTACTGTATTTGCTGTGCAGTATATTGGATTTCTGCTGATTGCCCAGAATAAACTGACTATGGAACGGGGCAGGGGAAATTTAAATGCCAATTTCTTGACAATTTTGTCACCTGATTGTCAGGTCAGATACACAATTAATACAAATGTTGTGGCATTTCAGTAGATTACATTTTGGGATTTTTCAATAGCAATAGCAAATGGTGATATGCAGCTAATTCCTGCTACTGATGGTATGGCTAAAATTGGTGGCATGATGTTCCCCTCCTTACTTGCTCTCAAAATCTACTTTGGATGTTTGGGTCCTTCTGGAGCAGCTAAATGGGGAAAAGCAATGGGAGGAAAAGGCAGATATATAAAAGTAAAAATATGTATGTATATTTGTAACTCAAAGGCTTCTACATGGATTGATGAATTTGGAACAAATTTGAGACACTTACCTGTTGTGATACAACAAAAAAAATACTGCCATGATTTTAAAAACACTTCTTGAGGGGGGGGGGGGGGGGGAGGATTCCAAAAAGTGAATAGATATGTGCAGCACTTGGTGCTCCCATCAGAGGGAAGTATATAGATAGAAAGACTACCTCAAAGGAAGACATGACAAATGGAAAGTTGCTATAGCATTAACAGGGAGACAATCTATGTTGTAAGTTTTTCAGGCTATATGGCCATGTTCCAGAAGCATTCTCTCCTGATGTTTCACCGGCATCTATGGCAGGCACCTTCAGAGGTTGTGAGGTCTATTGGAAACTAGAAAAATGAGGTTTATATATCTGTGGAATGTCCAGGGTGGGAGAAAGAACTCTTGTCTAGGTGAGGCAAGTATGGATGTTGCAATTGGCCACCTTGATAAACAAAGCAAATGACCTAGCAGTTTTCAAGGTGTGGCTTCTTACTGCCTGGGGGAATCCTTTGTTGAGAGGTGATTCGCTCTCCCTTTGAGAAGCCATGGCCCCTATAGTGACAGACAAATTGACATCTTGAAAAAAAAGCCCAGTATGAGGACTACCATGAGGCAAAAAGTACAGCCCTGAGGACCACAATCAAAACATCCACCATATAGGAAGGAAGCAATTGAATTAAGACTTGTATTTTGGAGAGGGTTAATGTGTGTGCACGCCTGTGCCATGCTCTGAGGATGAAAGAGTGGGTCTTCCAAGAAAATAGTGAAAAGTCACTTACTTAGAGTATTGTTTAAAGAAGTTTGTTTATAATACTGCACTCAGGAGTAAATGTCTTTTCAAAGCTGAAAATTTACATTTATACTATGTCACTGACTAACCAATGCATTCATCGTTGACTAATTAATGTGTTCATCATCTACTTCATCCAGCATTAAAATGAGCAATGGTTGTGCTTCCTGTGGATATTGGAAGTTCTATAATGGCTTTCCACAGTTCTGCTTTGCCATTGCTTTGGCAAAGGCACAATTAGGTTAAAAATTGGTGCATTTTCTTATTTGTAAATTACATTGAATAGACTGTTGCAAAAAAGCATTTCTTTACTTTCAGTTGATTTTAATAAATGGGATTAATGTATTACTAATACAGTTACTCTTCTTTTCAAAGCTTTGTTTATGGAAACAATATACAGATATGTATTTGTGACTTGATATCTTCTGTCAACCACAAACAGAATCTTGCCAATGGCCAAAATGGATTTTTTTCCATTTCTACAAGTACAATTTTGCTTGCACACAATTTACTGTTATTGCATAGCATGGTGGTGGGCAAGATCCTACTGGCATTTTTTAAAAAAATAAAAAAGTGTTGGAGGGGATTTGGGGGGGGGGGGTTGTTTTGTTTTTGCCTCCAATGTCTTTTGTCATTATTAGCCCATTTTGACCATATTTTGCCCTCCCCTCCCTGTGCCACTTTAGGGTTTTTATTTTTTTAAAGAAGTAAACAGATAATGATTTCCAGTTATTTTCTGTAATCAAGAAAAGTCTTTACTGGGATTAAAATTGCCCAGCATGCCATGGTGAAGATTCTCCCTATACTTCTACAGGGATCATTGCAATCATCATCAACAATAACAACAAAAACAACAACATAATGTTCTAGTGATGTTGTCCCCCAAAAGAACAGTGGATGTATGCCCTGTGTGCTGTAGCCAAAGGTAGAGGATAAAAAATGAAGCCTTTATTCCCAGTATGCATAGAAAGGTGTGCTTGGCAATCATTCGCAAAGGAAGCATACTGCTTATCCATTTACAAATCTTTTTAAAGCTTCTAACTAACAGCATGCCTCTGTCTGATGGGTTTTTTGCCACCTGCCTTGGCATTTGTTGATTGGTTACAGTTTGCTTATGACCTGCAAGAGAAGTTAACGCACCATGCAGTAGCTTACACTTACTACTAAAACATTCCACTGCTTGGCACTAACTCTGAACGACCATGGCCCAGTATGCACCACTGCCAACTCTTTCTAAAAGGCCTTCCTGGGAGATAAGTTGCTTGGAAGGGATGGTCATCTCCTCAGTCACTCTTCTTACGTCACCTCTGTTTCCAGGACCCCTAAAAAATGAGCTACTGCTGCCACTTCTCTCCCTCCCTTAGATGGTGGAAAACCAAAAGCTACCAATTCCATTGTCACAACTGGCAATGGCATATTTTCCTTTGAGTGGGGGCTGGAACATGGGAACAGGCTGCTCAGGGCCAGAAAGAAGCAAAAATTACTCTTTGGCTATATCCACTTTCGGTGTATAAAGTTGCATAATCTTGGGACATAGCTGAAGTCTTGGAATTGCTCTGCTTCTCCTGGTTTCCTGGTGGATAGACAATTCTCATGTTGTATGTGAGAGGTAAAGGTAGTCCCCTGACATTAAGTCCAGTCATGTCTGACTCTGGGGGTTGGTGCTCATCTCCATTTCTAAGCCGAAGAGCCGGCGTTGTGCGTAGACACCTCCAAGGTCATGTGGCCGGCATGACTGCATGGAGCGCCGTTACCTTTCCGCCAGAGTGGTACCTATTGATCTACTCACATTTGCATGTTTTCGAACTGCTAGGTTGGCAGAAGCTAGGACTGACAGCGGAAGCTCACGCCGCTCCACGGAATTGAACCTGCGACCTTTCGATCAACAAGCTCAGCAGCTCAGTGCTTTAATCCACTGCGCCACCGGGGGGCCCTGTATGTGAGAAGGATCCCCATATCTCCGCATTTTCAGCTAATTCTTAAGTAGACTGGTTCTCTAAGGACAATTTCACATATACTAAGAACTGGTAAAAGCAAAACATAGACAGGAGACCCATTTTCACATCTTTTCCTACTTCCAAGAGAGTAGATTCACATTATGAGGACTGGAGGGAAACAATTTGCCTTTTATATTTCACTTTGATGGAAAGGCTAGTAGGAGGAACTGTGCAGTAAACATTGTGATGAATTGTGCAATGTTGTTCAAATCACCACAGCCACAATAGTTAGACGAGCAGAACAGGATATCATTTTTCGTATTTACTTCCTGTCCTCTATGCAATTTTAGGAATTGTGGTATTATTTTCATTAGTTTGCTTAGGAACTTTGGGAGTTGTAAGCCAAAAAGTAATTTGTCCAAGTTCTAGTTCTGGTACTGGACAGCCCCCTGCTACTCATGTTCTGCTTCCTGAACTGGTCAATAACAAAATAGGGAGATTAATGTTTAAGCCTAACTTAAATACCCAAAAAGCACTGGATCCTGTCAGATCTTAGAAGTTAAGCAAGGTCAGTCCTTGTTTTGCACATGGATTGTAGACCAGCAATAAATACTGGATGCCCTGGGTTATTTTTCAGAAAAAAGGAACTGGCAAAACCACCTCTGGGGATTCCTTGCCTAAGAAAATTCTATGAAATGCACAGGCTGCCATATATCAACAGACAATTTGAAAGCACCTACAAGCAAAGAGCAATGTTTAAGGCCAGATTACAGTAAAATGTTTTAAATGTTGTTAACTTTATTTATAATCCACATTCCCCTCTCACAGAAAGCTGGAAGCTCTTTGAAAGGCAAGAACAGAAAGCACCTACTCTTTGGTGGATAAAAGGCAATCCACATTTGAGATTAAAATGGAATAGAATTAGGTGAGTTGCACAGAATGTCAAGATATTATAGAATAATATATAATGCTATCGTAAGTGTTATGCTGAGACACTGTTTAGTGCAGTTTGAAGAGAAGCAACTGAATTGACTAGTATACTATGTTGTTGTTACATGCTTTGAAATTGTTTCTGACTTATAGAGACCCTAAGGCAAACCTATCATCTGATGTTTTACAAGATTTGTTTGAAAGAGGTTTGCCTTTGTCGTCATTTGAGGCTGAGAAAGTGTGACCTCCCCTAGGGCACCCAGAGGATTTCCATGGCTTAGCACAGATTCAACCTCTGATTTCCAGATTCATTGCTCAAAATTAAAACTTTACACCACACCAACACCCACAAATTTAAACATTCATGTATTATTGCTCTGCTTACTCCTGTCTCTACTTACTTTTCTGTTTTCTCCTTCCCTTTTTCTGATATTTGATTTGAATGCTATTGGAAATTACATAACCTATTGGAAATAACCGCACCATAACATTATTGAAAAGGTAAAAATGATGTCATATCATGTTCGGCAAATGTGAATCTTCTTGAACATGTGGAGACCATCTTTTGAAAAACCACTAGTCAAGAAAAGCATGACCTTGTTAGAAGTCAACTCTTTCAACAAGTAATATTCATAGGCATTCATGTAAAGGCACACAGGTAACTCAGCTGTTAAACTGAAGAGCCATTGTGATGGCACGCTCAACCTTTGTGGAAAGCTATAGTGTCTGGCTTTACTCAGGGGCTATCTGTATACCTTCTGATAAGATTGAGATCCTTAACACACAGAGGCACTTTAGGCAAGGTGAAAAGATAACCAAATAAGTTTACTGAAAACAAGATGAATAAAGGGACTGATGGTATAAGAATAATGCTGACTGCAGGTGCTAAGGATGCCTTTTTTTAATTGCTTGGGCCTAGAGTGACCAGACAATACTCAAGCCTCTGTTCTGTAGCTCTGCTGCAGAAAAAGGAGAAATCCAGCAAAGGAGCTCTATACAGGCAAATGGAATAGACCAACTAAGGCCGGAATAAACCAATCAAGGCTGGCCTCTAGGGGGTATTTATGCCCCACCCAAAACTAATAGAAAGGAAGGTATCCACACTGTTGGGAAAACAGGAGGAACTGAAGCAGAGGAGAGGAAAAGGCAGAGCTAAGTCTTCACAACAATGTCTCTAAACTGCCAAGGATAAAGACATGGTACTACAAAAATACATTGGATTAACAGAGGATGGTAGTTTCTTTGAAGTTGCCCATCTACTCTCCCTTAAAAACCTCTTGTTTAACATATGCACCCAAGAGTCAAAACAAAGTAGTCTTCTTTAAAAATATTTCAGATTTATTAACAAACTTCTTGTATATATTCAACACACTAGTCCATAGTCCAGTGTCTTTAAGCATATAGATATAGTTCAAACAGTATAACTGTACTCACTGAAGTCTAAAAAGAGGCAAACTGCATTCACCTCCATTGAGGTCTAAGAGTGTACTGTATAACAAAAATGGAGACCTGTGTCTGAAACCACTCCGACAGCAAAAAGGTACAGTCAAACTGGAAACCAACATGTACAAACAATATAGGTTAACAATTATGCACTTTTACAAACAAACAGTGAAAGGCTTGGGGGGCTGCTATTTCCAACTCATGCACCTCAGAACTATTTAATTTACTGTGATGTCCACATTTATGACAGCAATCGTGGTGCTAATAGTATTCTTAATGGCAAGTCATTTCTGACTTATGGCAATTCTAAGACAAATCGGTTATGGGGTTTTCTTGTCCAGACTTATTCAGAAGTGGTTTATCTTTGCTTTCCTATAAGGTTGAGAGAATGTTACTTTCCCAAGGTTATCCACTGGGTTTACATGCCTCAACATGTCCTGGTAACCCTGAGATGTTGTCCAACACTCCAACCACTACACTATACTGACCAAGGGGGAAAAATGCAACTGAAATAATCTATCAGTTTGCCTGATTTAAGAAACAAGGCTGTTTATCACACTGCAATTAGTACTATTTCTGTTCAGTTAGAGTTCTCCAGCAACCCAGTTGCTGGAACCTTGTGGTGGATTCCCTGTGGAGAAGCCTGCTGGAAGCTCCTTGAACAGCAACAACAAAAGCAAGTTGCCTCCTATGTTCTTTGGTGCATAAAATATTTTCTATGCCCATGAGAAGAATTTGAAGCCTGATAATAAACCATTTTGTAAAAACCATAATGACAAAGAAATCAAAAGGGGGAAGAAAGGAGTTTTTGTATTCCTCCCACACTTATATGGCAAAATTAAACTAGCATTGAAGGAGAAAAGATGAAAAAAAGATTTACAACTTGTATCGTTACAAAAGAGGGAGCACCTAACCTTGAAAATAATGAGGGAATGCAAGATAGCTAAAGAAGGACAATCAAAGGTCAGCAGATGAGTGTTTAGTTTCAGAAGAGTTATCAGAGAAATTAATGATCACCATTTTCTCAAGTGTTTCAATATTTATTAATCTGAAACAGATTCCCCCAAAGTAGCAATTCCTACAAGTTTGGGAGACTTCCTAACAGTGCAGATCTCATATTGTTGATTAAAGTAAAATGAATGGAATTAAAACCCTCAAAATGACCTGAGCTGGACTTGTGAACTTTTACATTAAGGAATGTTAAGAAAGCTGAGAATGTGTTTGGAAAGCCGGAAGAGGAAAGAGAAAGAATTAGTCTGGTCCAGGAATATTGCCATGATGCCAGACCAAATAGATTTTACCTGAATGGTGCTACCTGTGCCCTTTTGCAACATTAGCCAATCCAGAATTGAAGTGTTAATTCAAAGAGAATTCAATCTAGTTCTCCCCCCCCCCCCCCCCCGCCCGCCCCCAACCAGTCACTCTACCCTATTCATCCATCTCACCCAGGGTTTTTATATTTTATTCTACCATTTGTAACTTGGCCCAGACCTCTGTGCACATTTTAATTTTCTTATTTCACTTCCTGTATTTGATTTTGTATTAACTTGTTTTGTTTACATTTCATTTGGTGTTATTATTTGCTGCATGTATTTTATTTTGAATTGTAATTGTTTGGGCTTGGCCTCATGTTAGCTGCTCTGAGTCCCCATTGGGTAGATGGTGGCAGGGTATAAATAAAAATTTTATTGTTGTTATTATTATTATTATTTATTCGAGGAACAACCACGTACGCCAAAATACACCCCATTTTTTTCTACAATGCATCCTATAGCAGGGGGAAAAATAGGAGCAAGAGTGTAGGAAATATCCATGTCACAGAGAAGTGGAAGTAACCTATGGGAAAATTGTGTTAATTGGAAGATTATTTTTAGAAATCATCTTTTGCTTTTAAACTCAGGTGTATAGTGGCACCATATGTGCCCATTCTTGTGCCTCAGTTTGAGTATCTTTTCTTGACCATTCAGTGTATTAATGAATCATACATGCACTAGTTACAAGATATTTTAACTTTTAAAAATAGGCATCAGACTTCCATTCACTCACAGAGAAAAATGTTCCTTGCATGGTCTTTCCAGTTATCTTCATGGGCATATCTGGGAGTCAGGACAATGTAAGATAGATGCATCCTAAAGTGCTATATGAGTCTGGACTTGTTTTCAAACAGAAAAAATATCACCCACATCATAAGCTTCAGTAGTTTTGAACAATTCCTCCCATGGAATGATATGCTTCACTTCTCTTCTGCTTGATATCAGTGTGAAAATATGAAAACTTAGGTAAGTAGCATCTTTTGTTTCCTGCCTGTCAGGCTTGAAAGGCAATAAAAATAGGGTTTGTGGAGAGTGTTTATTTGCAGGGGTGGGAAGGATAAGGAATTAGCTTTAGATCTGTAGTTTGTTGCATCTTTGAACAAGTTCCTTATGCAGGATCTTTCAAACCAAATTCAGGAGGGCTGCTATGATTTCTCTGAAGACAGAGGACTGTGGCATTTTGTAGAACAACTTCTGCCTTCCTGCTTGTCCTTCCCATTCCACCAGTGCTTTCTTCACAACTGAGGCCCTTTCCATACAGCTGTATAAAATCCACATTGAACTGGATTATATGACAGTGTGGACTCAGATAATCCAGTTCAAAGCAGATAGTGTGGATTGTTTCCCTTTATATTCTGGATTACACTGGCTTCAGGATTACACTGGTTTCAGTCCTAAAGATATACCTGGTTCATCCTGTGACTTTATGTTGACCATGGCAAATAACTATTTTTTTGTTGTTGTTGTGTCAGGAGTGACTTGAGAAACTGCAAGTCGCTTCTGGTGTGAGAGAACTGGCCGTCTGCAAGGATGTTGCCCAGGGGACACCCGGATGTTTTGATGTCTTACCATCCTTGTGGGAGGCTTCTCTCATGTCCCTGCATGAGGAGCTGGAGCTGATAGAGGGAGCTCATCCATGCTCTCGCTGGATTCGAACCTGTGACCTGTCGGTCTTCTATCCTTCCGGCACAGGGGTTTAACCAACTGCACCACTGGGGGCTCCAACTAAATGACACCCATTCTCTTTTCCATTTACAAAAGATGGGTGGACTTACTGTTACATGCTATGGGTCAGAAAAAAACAAGATATTACATGTTACTTAAATGAATAGCACAGTGAACAGATTTAAGGGCAATATTTAATAGATTGCCAGTGCAATTTTTCAGAAGAAAATGTGCTAAGCTCCATGCAAGGTGTAGCAAATTCCCTTCTGTTGCCTTCGTGGTATAGAGGGAAGCATCCTACACTCACTGACTTCAGCATCCAAAAGCAGCAGAGAGATTCTGCATGACCATGCTTGCCCGATTTTTGACAACTGGACAAAATAAATCTTACTGTAAACATACAGCGTGCTTTGTGTCTAACAACTAATTTGAAGGGTTTACATTGTGTATTGATAATAACAGTTTCCTCCCTGGTGCAGACGTGACAACAAGTTTCTAAAAAGCAGGAGTCATGTTCTTCTGGGTAGTGACTTTGAGTTTGAGCCTTCACTCTTCTACAGAACTGAAACTCTCAAGTGTCAAATTAGTATGCTGTACTAAAAGAGAAGAGACTGCCAAAGGCCGTTTGGCACCGAAAAACAGAAGGAAAACCAAGCTTACCACTAAATATGTGCTCCACAGGAAGCTGCCTGAACAATGATGGTTCCCTAATGAGCTCACTTGCATGAGACCTATGTTTGCAAACAAATGCTTGACAGGACTTCATATTTTCCTCTCATTCCTTGCATACCAGAATCCAACACACTTCCAACTAAGGCTCTATTTAAGAATCAGACTCACTTTCTCTGTGTCTCATAGTCTACTCCCCAAGCAAAAGCTTATCATCCGACTATAGAAGATTCTATATTAAGATCTTATTGATACAAAAGTTGTCTCCTGGCAACAAAGGGGTGTTTCCGGCGACTTGTCAGAAAAGGCACTTCAGGGAAGATGGAGCTGAAAAACAACTTTGCAACCACACTTGTGGTTTTTAATTTTGAATAGGTTTTAATGATTTTAACTGATTTTTAATACTGTTTATATTTAATTCTGTTTTAATGTTTGCCTATGTGTATATTTTAAATTGAATGTGTTTATGTTAAGCCACTTTGAGTCTCCTTCAATAGAGATAAAGCAGGGAATAATAATGATAATAAATAATAATAATAATCTATATAAATAAAAATGTAATGTTCGTTTGTGATACCATCAGAACTCAAAAACCACTGGTGGAATTGACACCAAATTTGGACACAAGAAACCTAACAACCCAATGTATGTCCTCCACTCAAAAATTGATTTTGTCATTTGGGAATTGTCATTGCTGGGATTTATAGTTTACCTACAATCAAAGAGCATTCTGAACTCCACCAATGATGGAATTGGGCCAAACTTAGCACACAGGGCTCCCATGACCAACAGAAAAAACTGGAAGGGTTTGGTGGACATTGACCTTGAGTTTGGGAATTGTAGTTCACCCACATCCAGAGAGCACTGTGGACTCAAACAATGATGGATCTGGACCAAACTTGGCACAAATATTCAATATGTCCAAATATGAACACAGATGGAGTTTAAGGGAAATAGACCTTGACATTTCAGAGTTGTAGTTGCTGGGATTTATAGTTCACCTACAATCAAAGAGCATTCTGAACTCCGCCAATGATGGAATTGAACCAAACATGGCATGCAGGACTTCCATGACCAACAGAACACACTGGAATGGTTTGGTGGGCATTGACCTTGAGTTTGGGAATTGTAGTTCATCTACATCCAGAGAGCACTGTGGAACACAGATGGAGTTTGGAGGAAATAGACCTTGACATTTATAGTTACTGGGATTTATAGTTCACTACAATTTAAGAGCATTCTGAAACCCACAAACAACAGAAATGGGGCAAACTGCCCACACAGAACCCCCATGACCAACAGAAAATACTTAAGGCCATCCAGTCCAACTCTCTTCACCAGGGCAAGAAAATGTAATCAGAGCCCTCCTGACAAAGAGCCGTCCAGTCATAAATATAGATAGATAGATATGATTCTCACACACACACACAGATATAGTATCATAGATTTGAAAGAGACCCTTAAAGAAGGACTGTGATATGTTGCATATTCCAGAGTAGGCAAACCAGACACTCTCCACATCAACACTGACAAAGAAACAACAAGAAATACTGTTTACTCACAAGCAGAAAGAAATTGCATATATTAGAAACCAACACTTTCTCATTACTTTATTTTCCAGATCACCATACTGGGCCACAGCAATGCGTGGCAGGGGACAGCTAGTAATAAATATAGCCCCCCCCCCTCCAATGGGGGTTCTCACAATGCTCAATTATAGTATTATGGTTCCACTTTAACTGACTTGTCTGCATCCTGGTGTTTGTAGTTTGGCACTAGAGCAGTTCTCTGTCTGAATACTGAAAATATTCCTCCCTAATCTGTCAATCCTAGAATTGCACAGGATTTTACCATGGCAGTTGAAATGGGATAATAGTGATACAATTGTATAGCCCCTTGAGTTCAATGTGTATCTAGTGGTGATGGTGGGAGGGGTGCTAAGTGGAGGAGTTGCTTCTGGCCTTCTTCTTTATTTCTATGTTAGGGGCTTTAAGTCATATTCTTACTAGATTTTAAAGAATGATTATAAATAAAAAATAAGAAGGCAAAATGAGGATGTAGATGTGTAGTATACAAACAAGGGACAGCATTAAAATGATAGACCCACAGGATAATAGAGTTGGAAGGACCTACCAGCTATTAGGACTTATGG
Organism: Anolis sagrei; assembly: GCF_037176765.1. Lineage (NCBI taxonomy): Eukaryota > Metazoa > Chordata > Lepidosauria > Squamata > Anolidae > Anolis > Anolis sagrei. The sequence continues at coordinate 97,525,905 of NC_090022.1, forward strand.
AGTTGAAGTCCAAAACACCTGGAGAGCTGAAGTTTCCCCATGCCAGCTCTAGCCCACCCTCCTGCCATACAGCAATACACCACCAAAGCACTCTTGAAAGATACCCATCAACTTCTGTTTAAAGAAATCCAAAGAAGGAGGGTCTGTTGACCTATGATGAAATCATTTCCTTTGTTGAACAGCTCACAAAAAAGGGTCTTCCAAATGTTTCAATACGACTTAGATGAAGGGTTAGAAGGCAGGATCATCAAGCTTGCAGACGACACCAAATTGGGAGGGATAGCCAATACTCCAGAGGACAGGAGCAGGATTCAAAACAATCTTGACAGATTAGAGAGATGGGCCAAAACTAACAAAATGAAGTTCAACAGTGACAAATGCAAGATACTCCACTTAGATACTCCACTAAATAGGAAGTGAAAGAAATCTACCCCAGGAAGAGAAATTCACTCCTGAAAGTATTCTCATGGAGAAAAGGTGTCTCAGCTGAAGGTTTCTCTCCTATCCTTGTTTCCACAACAAGCCAAATGTTTCAAAATCTGATTATTGCAGAGACAGAAAGTTTCGTGAAATTTGGGCACAGGCAACAAAACAAACACCACATATATGTCTGGAGTTACACTGAAAAATGTATCTGCTCTGACATACATACAAATTCAAATTAGTAACAAACCTACAGAACCTATGTTGTTTGTAACTTGGGAACTGCCTGTATGCCATTTGGTCAGGCCTCTTGATGCTGCATAACAGTTTACAAGGAAGTAATTGTAAAACAAATGAATGACAAATTAATAAACGTACAGCCATAAAACCCTGTAATGTATGTTGACAGTTTGTCAGAATTTCCAGTGATGAGTGAATATATAAAAAAGGTGGACTGAGATAAAATACATTTATAATTGCAGAAATGCCAAACACTGTAAGCCTCTTGTGGTTCTTCTCAGCTGAAGGTAGCTGTCACTTCTGCAAATGAGGTAGAGAAAAGAATAGGACCATTTATTACAAGAATTACAAGTTCCTTTCCTTCTTACTTCATGTCATGCTGCATCCACCCTACTGGGAGCCTGCCTCCGCCCACAGGCTCCCAGTTACTTTGTATCCAACTTTTCCTTACCCAAGAGAAGCTCCTCAATGCAACGCCAACTGATTATATTACAATCATTATTGTGAGCACATGTGTGCATATATCATATATGTGTACATTTTGTGTGGACACAATGGGCTCTAGGGCTAAATGTATCCTTTCCAACCTTCAGCCCATCCAGACTTCTCAACTGTCCTTTTACTTGTCATTAAAAAGGGAATATTGCTTTTCCTAGAGGTTTCCAGGATTAGCAATTTACTTTTTAAATAGCTTATACTCCACCCTTCCCTGTTAAACTATTTAACTTTAATATGTATATTTATATCTAAACCAGAAGGAGCTCCAGCCACATTCAGATTTCTGAGTGAGGGCACTTTTATTGGTTCATGTGGCTCCAGAGGACCCTAGGGACAGAAGTTATAACATTATAACATTAATTAATTTAAAATGTTTATATTAGACCCTTCTCATCCCACAGCAGACTCAGGGTGGAGCACAATATACAGAAAAATTTAATGCTGGGACATAAACTATTAATATACATAAACATTAACATCAGTTATATCGACTTTAAAATCAACTGTTTAAAACCATCTCAGGACACGATTCTATTATTGCCTCATTGAACTGCCCAAAGGCTTGGTCACCATCCTTGTAAAGGACAGGAGGGAGGGGGCTTATCTAATATTGCCAGGAAGGGAGTTCCATAGCCGGGGGCAATCACTGAGAAGGCCCTGCCTCTCATCCCCACCAAAGGCACCTGTGACGGTGGCAGGACCGAAAGCAGGGACTCCCCAGAAGACTTTGTCTTTGTGGTAGTTCATAAAGGGGGATGTGTTTGGACAGGTAAACTGGGCCAGGGACGTTTAAGGCTTTATAGGCCAAAGCCAATACTTTGAATTGCGCCCAGTAGTAAACAGGCAGCCAGTGGAGCTGACATAACATGGGAGTTGTATGCTCCCTGTATACTGCCCCAGTTATTAACCTGGCTGCCTCCCATTGGACTATTTGAAGCTTCCGAATAATCTTCAAAGGCAACCCCACATAGAGTGCATTGTAGTAGTCTATCCTGGATGTAACGAGAGCATGGACCTCCGTGGCCACATCTGATTTCCCAAGGTACAGGCGCAGCTGGTGCACAAGTTTTAATTGTGCAAAAGCTCCCCTAGCCACCTCCGCAACCTGAGATTCCAGGCTCAGCAATGTGCCCTCCAGGAAGACTTCCAAGCTGTGAGCCTGTGTCTTCAAGGGGAGTGTTACCCCATCCAGCACATATACCCTGTTCAGCCTTGCAACTGACCAGGAGGACCTCTATCTTGTGTTCATTCAACTTCAATTTGTTCACCCTCATCCAGACCGTCACTGCAGCCAGGCACCGATTCACAACCTGGACAGCCTCCTTAGAAACCGGTGGAAAGGAGTATACCGCTGGCGTCGAATTCCAAAACTCCAAATGATCTCACCCAATGGCTTCATGTAGATGTTAAACAACATGGGAGACAATACTGAGCCCTGCGGAACCCCACAGGACAATGGCTGCGGGGCCGAGCAGGTTTCCCCCAAAAACACCTTCTGGATATGATCCTCCAGGTAGGACTGAAGCCACTGCAGAGGACTACCCCCAAGGCCCATCCTTGCAAGGTGACCCAGAAGGATACCATGGTCTATGATATTGAAGGCCGCTGAGAGGTCCAAGAGAAGCAACAGGGACACACTCCCCTGTCAAGCGCTCTGCAGAGATCATCCACTAAGGCGACCATGGCTGTCTCAATTCCATGACCCGGTCTGCGACGGATCCAGATAGTCAGTTTCGTCCAAGAACCCCTAGAGCTGCAAGGCAACCACACGTTCCAAGACTTTGCCCAAAAAGGGGAGGTTGGAGACTGGTCAAAAGTTGTTCAAAGCAGTGGAATCCAGTGAAGGTTTTTTCAACAGAGGTTTTATCACAGCTTCTTTTAAGTTCACTGGAATTTTGCCTTCCCAAAGGGAGGCATTAACCACCACCTTTACCCACTCTGCCAACCCCCACCCCCAGGCTTCCTTTATCAGCTAGGATAGACGGGTCCAGGATGCACGTGGTCACTCTCACCTCTCCAATAATCTTGTCAACATACACCTATACATATAGGCTGAGTGGACAGGGCAGGAGAAGTCCACTTCATCAAGATTTCAGTTGAAGGCAATGCTTTCCTAAAGTAGTTGTCCACAACAATAAAAACTGTCCCTTAGGGGAGCATTAAAAAAACTCCTATACCATCCTACTGGAATTCTAGATTATTAGAGAAGCCCACAAGTATCACCGAGGTATAATATGCTGGCTCTTTTACCAGTACTATGCTTGCCAATTTAGGCTCTTATTTTAGATTTCTCATGTTTTGTATTCTGCAGTGAAAATGTTGCAAAGAAACTTTTTAAACACTGTGACTTAATCCTATATAAACACAGCCATCCCACAAAAAGTCAATTACATCTCATGTTTTGCTCTGCCTTGGTACAGTACAGATCTGTATATATCTACTCAGAAGTAAGTCCCTTTGAATTTCAGTGGGGCTCACTCCCAGGGAAACCAGTACTGGACTACAATCTTAACCCCCCACAACTGCATTCCTTGTGTACTTCATGTTTTTCTTTGCCTTTGTGTGCAGACTCTCCATGGTTTTGTTTTCTCACCCTTCTACACACCTCCTCCTTGGTTCCTAAAACAGATTGGCTTCATAAAAAAAAGGCTGAGCCAATTTATTGATCAAAGTTGCACTGGTACAAAGCCAGATTAGCTCAAGCATTTTTTTTCCTCCAGGAGAAAAATGCACCAACGGTTTCCTCTTTCTTAGTTAATAATTCTGTTTCCCTGTTCTCACTTGCCTGAAGTATATGTAGGAGTCACAGGCTGGCAAGCTATGAGTTAACAAGGCAGCATGTGTTAAGTTGAGCTAAGTGAGTAATGCACCTAGTTAAAGTTTTCAATGCGGCTGCAATTTGGAGAGTGAGAAAAGGGGAAAGCAACACCAGGAGCAGTTATTCCGTGAGCTGAACTCGTTTTGAAGGGGTCATGAACACAAGGTCAGTGGTACTGCCAAAAATTAGTAGACTTTCTTCCTTTCTTCCTTTTCTTCACAGTTTCCTCCTTCAAATGGAAGCCATACTCTGCGAAAAGCTTTAGCACTTATAGCTTATGACTCTTCCCAGTAGTGTGTAACTTGTTCAGTGGCCGGCTAATGATTTGAAGTGTTATATAACGCAAGATTTTTCAAGGTTTAGGATATAGAAGGACAGGAGCACCATTTGGCAGAACTGATCTGAGTATGTTTTCCTGATTTTGAATACACAGGCACCTTGGTGTAATATGGGATGGTGCAGGTTTTCCGCAGGCCATGACTTGAATTCAGGATTAAGTATCTGTTTCACTTTAGCTTGCAAACTGTCGGAAAGGTGCTAAACAGGTTGAGTTGCTTTTAGGCAGTGGGAGGGTTTTCCCCCCTTCTTTTGGACGATCAAAGCAAGCTACAATACTGCCAGTCCCTGAAATCAAGAAATGCTGTCTGAACTTCCAGGTACGCCAAAGCAATGTTTGCCATCAAAGTGACTTGCAAATGAGAAAATATAGAAAATTCAGCAATGCTTTTTAAGATAATGCGAAACATTGTGGGTGGTTCTCAGAGAGTATGTGTAAGCGATGCCTGATTTAGAAAAGGAGAATAAAAAGGGTAGAGTGTGTTAAGCCATGTGTGTCAGTGGAACACCTTCTTTCTTTATCTGGTGTGCACATTTTACTGTTTTCACTGGATGTTTATTTTGGGGGGTGCATTGTTTTAAGGTAGAATGATCCTTCATCAGTACACCCATGGAAGATTGTATTGCTCTGGGAGAATCACATCATGGAAAAAATTAATTTCTCTTGTTTTTAATCTTTAGTCAATGAAACATGGGTCTTTCCTGACACTCATTAGGCAACAATTCTGCTCACTGGCATTTATTTGCAAATTATTATTTTTCTGCTAAATTTGGTTGTGTGGGGTTGTCAGGGAATACATGGTGCAAATTGGATCATGAAACATTGCTACAAAATGTAGGTGGCATACATTTCATAACACTGAAGTTGTCAGGTTCTGCAATTTCCCCCTCTCTCTTCTTTTTCTTCACACAGGATGTTGATTTTCAGATTCAAAAATTACATGAATCCACAAGGTTCATGGTGAAATATTCCTGAGCAACTGTCCTTTACTCCAATAAACATTATGTGGATTTTTCCAGCTCTCCATTTAACATTAAAATAATAGTGTAACAACTGCCCTAATATGGGCGATTTAGCTTTATTTGACATGTTGGAGTGCCCGTTGTGCTTGGGGAAGCTGGATATTTCAGCCAAGGTGCTCCCCTGCCAACACACTTTCTGCAAGCCTTGCCTCCAGAGAATCCTGAAATTACACAAGGAGTTGAGATGCCCAGAATGCCGAGCCCCTGTCCTCTGCAGAATCGAAGAGCTTCCTGCCAACTTGTTTTTGATCCGCTTATTGGATGAAATCAGACTTGGATCAAATGTCATGAAGTATGGCTCACTTCAAAGATATGGGACTCTCTCCTCTCCCTCTTCCCTCAGGAGAGTCCGGGGAGAGCCAAGAGCTTTGCAACTCCACCAATATGGGCTGACTTCCAATCCCAGGATCCCTATAGAAGGGGTAAGAATCTTCCCTTTCTCTTATCATTATCTCAGTTAGTAGATTTGTAGGCCATTTTTCATTGTAAGGGTGTTGGATAGATTCAGTTTATGCCAAAGCTGGTTGCCTTCCTTCTAAGCTACCGAGTTATCTTAACTGGATCTCTGCAGCAACTTCGTTTTTAGGTGTAAATTTATTCTGACTGGAACAATTTCAAGCTAAGAGCCTGGTTCCCATGTTTTCAAGGGATTGCTCTCTCCAGCTGAGCCTGAAATTGTACAGAGGCTTTTCAAAGTGACGTTAGAGTCCCTTCTATTTCCAGTCTTAGATTAAACCAGGGAATGGAAAAAATGTTTAGATGTGGGAGAGAAAAACAACTTTCACACCTGTCGAGGATACAGAAAGGTTTGATTTTTCACAGAACCTTTTTGAAAATAATGATTTATTCTGTCCTGTTACAACATGAGCATGGGGGAGGGGGAGTCTTTGATCCTTTTAAAGGGATGTGGCAGGATCTGAGTATGGATAAAAAGTAGGTCAGCTGTGCCCTAGATTCTCTTGTTCCTAGTCATACCAACACTTTTCTCTGGGGTCTTACACAGAAAGCTCCTAGCAAGTTCCACCCCCTCCACACATATTTGACTTTGCACATATTTTGGGGGATCAAGTGTGTTGATTTGGCTCTTGGCATAGGTGGAGGATTCAGTCTATAAGAGCGAAAGCCTCCGGGGTTTTATACCTTTGACTCTGAATGCTTCTTAATATGGTTTTGCAAAAGCATGACTTTGCAGGAAGCTCTTTGAAACTAATTATGCCTTATATAAGTATACTCCTAGGGAAAGCAGATGCATTTTTAGAGTTCTGATTCAGGTTTCCTTCATCGGTGGCTATTTGTTGTGAGACATCCCTGTAAAGAAAAAAGGCATTTGAAGGAAATCTCAGTTGTGAAAAAGACACCAGTAAGGATAGGTTTAGGCAAGCTTGTTCCTACTTAATTCTGTGTGGTATCATCTTTGATTGTAATTTGTTGGAGCAGCACCCTAGATAAACAGCCACAGCAAGTTGTAATTGGGGAAAACAACCCAGTGTCTTCCACACACACCCCATACTTGTCAAACTTGAAATTATCTGTAACCTAGATCAATCGCATACTAAGTGCCTATCACTAGAGTTTCACCCATCTTCTCATATCTACATTGGAATGATATCTGCAGCATTTGTTGTATAATTCTGTTTAATCATGATGTGTGGAATCTACCACATGGTGCTCCTGCACAAGTGCTAGTGATGTAATGTTCCAGTATTTGAAGGACAGGCTTTTCAAAAAAAAAAAGAAGTAGAGAAAAATGCAATATAACAAGTTTAACCTTCTATGTCATAGTTTCATTTTAACACACAAATATTTAGAACAGCTAAAGAACGTCATCACATAGTTGTTGTTGTTTGGTTACTAATCATTTTCGACTTATAGCACCCCTAAGGTGATCCTATCACAGGGTCTTCTTGGCAAAATTCATTCAAAGGAGGATAATATCATCCTGGTTCTCACCTTCATATTACCTGTAGAAACTTTTTAAAAAAATATTCCATTAACAGCTTTATTTGGGGTCAATTGTCTTAGGAGTAAATATAGCAATACAAAATGCCAGTCAGCAATGCAGGGCAGGAGTTGGTTCATCAGAACTCATGGTTTGCAAGATTTATTATTTATCTCTGATCAAAAATATGTGCCTGAAAATACCAGCAGTACACAAACCAAGATTAAAAAAGATGTTGCTGTTGTTGTTTTTGTGCTGGTGGTGGCGGCAATAGTGGTTTGGGAGTTTTGCTTGTACTAGCACTGGATGTGCAAGTACATTCCTGGGTGTTGGTCAAACCTCCTTAAAATAAACCAGGGCTTATTAAACTTTGCTACTCAGGGCCCCCTTTAGCCCACTAAATCTTACCCAACCATCGAGATATATCTGTATCTATATTTATATAATAAATATAAAAATCAAACATTTATTGATAATAAACTAGCATTTGCAAAGATTGATAAAGGTAAATGTAAAGGGTTCCCCTGACATTAAGTCCAGTCATGTTCAACTCTGGGAGGTGGTGCTTATCTCCATTTCTAAGCTGAAGAGCTGGCATTGTCCATAGACGCCTCTTAGTTCATGTGGCAGCATGACTGCATGGAGCACCGTTACCTTCGGATCTACTCACATTTGCACGTTTTCGAACTGCTAGGTTGGCAGAAGCTGGGCCTAACAGCAGGAACTCACCACACTCCCAGGAGCCAAACCACCAACCTTTTGGTCAGCAAGTTCAGCAGCTCAGCAGTTTAACCTGCTGCGGCATCAGGGGGTCCTTAGGTTTGATAAACAGGCTTATTTTTCTTTATATGAAGCTTAACTGAAGAATCTTCTGCAGAGTCCACTGCACAACAGTTTCTTGCAAATGTTTAAAACATCTATTAGGTGACATTCAGAAAACTTTTACTGTTGCCAAATTCTTGGGATCTCAACAATGAGCGTTATTTATTTCTCGTGTCAGGGCAGCCAGCCAATTATATTACATTTCTAACAGAACAAAGCAAACAAACAGAGAAAATACAAAATGTGTGAGTTTGGTAGTTGGTTAAATGTCCTTTGACCAGTATCTGGCCACTTGGAGTGCTTCTATTGTTGCTGCAAGAAGGTCCTCCATTGTGCGTGTGGCTGAGCTCAGGTTGCATTGCAGCAGGTGGTCAGTGGTTTGCTCCTCTCCATTTTTGGAGAGGAGCAACATTGAGCTAAGGAGACCCCATTTGAGGTTGGGACCCACAATTTAAGAAGCAGTTATATAAGCAGAAAAATAGTCTGCTCATTTGCAACTCTAGCTTTTTACACTCCTCTGTTAATGGCACAGGGTTCCAGCAGTGTTGGACTGCCTATAGGGTCTTCAGGTCACCAAAAAGGGTTGGTGCCACATGCTACCTATGGGCCACTTTCCCCACTCGTGGTATAATCTTCCAAGTACTACAATCCTTATGCACAGACAAAAAGGAGAGATGTGTAACTTCACCAGATGGGCTGATTTACCCTTCTCGCTCCACTTCTCTTTCACCATGGAGCCCTTCCCCAGACGCACACCAACATCCAGTGAGGCTCCATGGTGAAAGAGGAGAAGAAGCAGTGTGTGCAGTCACTGCGGCAACACGAGAAGCTTCCCGTGTTGCTTTAGGAGCAACGGGGGGAAGCCGGGAGGCAATGCTTTCCCCATGAGATGAGGGTTGGGGTAAGTCACATGATGCGGGGAGCAATGGGTTCTCCACGCCCCCGCCCCCATCAGCACCCCTCAGCCTATTGTGATAAGATCAGTAGAGTGAGAAGAGTAAAGTGAAGTATCATGAAATAGTAAGCACAACTTCTGTTGCTGTTTCTGGCAGGATTTGTAAGTGTCTGATATACTCTCAGGCAGTTTTAATGCAACGTTGATCATCATATTAGAGTACAGATTCAAACCAACCAAAAACATTTGTTTTACATTATATTTGGTCATAAACCATATCTTGCCAGAGTTTTGAGAGCTGAAAGAAACTTCTAAAAGCCAATTCACTAGTATCCCACAATTTTGGGGAGGGGGCTGTTCTTGTGAAATACTGAATCTGAATAAAATTCTCAAGTCTAATTTTGTAAAAGAATATAAACTCCCTTTACTTTTATGTTTATTTAAACTTATTTATGAGTAGCACCTGCAACTAATCTACAATTTTTTTGCACCGTACCAATGAGTGCAAAAGAAATTCAGGGACATTTTGTCAAGGTAGAATGGTTACACAGCTTGGGCATTTTAAAAGAGATATTGATTATGTGGGATTAATATGTGTTTTTGTTATGGAAAAGGCAGTGGAATATTGCTTGAAAATTACCTAGCCCAGTGTTTTCCCCACATTTTTATATATTTGATTTTTTTTTAAAAAAGACATTGACATGACAATTCTTTTAGTAATGACCAAAAATGCAGTAATATTTAGCAAACCTGGAAAACTGTCAGGTTGGGATTTATTATTAAACAAGAATAACTTATTTTTAAAATGTAGAAATGTAAGAATGATTTTCGAAATAAGACAAAATTCTATTTAGAGCTTATGAAACTGTATTTATGGATGAGGCATAATGGTATCAGTGTAAAAAGAGTTTAGATTACCACCACCACCCCATAATTTTCATAGTTACATCCTCCAACTGTACAAATGAAGAGGAGGAGGAGGAAAAAGAGGAGGAGATAATGACAGTATTCGAGGACTGCAGACTGGCTTTTAACTGTCTTCATTGTTTCTCTCCTGACACAGTGGAAAATGTGTGGCTTTCCAGATGTAATTGAATTGCAATCTCTATCAGCTTTAGTGAGGATAGTCAATAGTAAATGATGGGAGTCTAGCAGCATCTGGATGACCAGATGTTTTCCATCCTTGCTTTAATCCAGGCCTGCCCAACCCATGGCTCTCCAGGGGTTTTGGACTTCATCCCCCAGAATCCCTGACTATTGGACAAGCTGGCTAGGGAGCTGGAATTCCAAACATCTGGAGGCTCACAAGTTATCCAAACGTGCTTTAATCCCTCATTCAAATGCTGACTATCAGCAAGGGTTTGGGTAGCCCTCCTGCAGTCATTCTATGGATTACATGTTGGACAATTAAGCAGAGGTACTGAGCTGACAGCTGGAGGTCTCTTGGCTGGGTGGAAGGATGTATCGAAGTCAGAATTGAAGTTCTGAGAATAAACTCTACCTGGGTTGTGAGGTCCCAAAAAGCTACTGCCTTTGAACTGAAAGCAACTGGAGGACCAGGTCACTATATGTTGGTGGAAGGAAACTGAAAAGTCTGAGTACAGCTTATTTTGTGTTCCCAAAATGAAATGAAAAGCATTCGCGAAGCATCTCTCATTTTGAGAAGGGACACCCTAATAGGCAAAATAGGGTGACTTTCTGGGACAATTGCTGCACCCATTTTCTTTTCCCTATAGATTCCCCAAATATTTCTCTTTGGGTGAGAGATATATACACCACAAACCTGCCTTCTCTTTCCTCCCTAATTATGTTTCATTGCCAGTGCTGCAGGAAGATTTCAGTATCAAAGGTTATGTGTGTGCTTGAACCTTCAAGTTGTATGTTGATTTATGAATTTCATTGAATTTTCTTAGCAAGGAGTATTCAGAAGTAGCTTACCATTGCCTTCCTCTGAAATATAGCATAAAGCTATAGTAATGTGATCAATAGGTACCACTCCAGCAGGAAGGTAACAGTGCTGCATTCAATCATGCTAGCCACAAGACCTTGGAGGTGTCTATGGACAATGCTGGCTCTTTGGAGATGAGCACCAACCCCCAGAGTCAGATATGACTGGACTTAATGTCAAGGGAAAACCTTTACCTTTTTATAGTATTTCCTGGCAGTCTCACTTCAAGTACTAGCCAGGCCTGATCCTGCTTAGCTTCCCAGATTAGATGGGAAGATCTTTAGACTTGTGAAAAGTAATATGCCTTTTTATATCAATTGCTCGGGAAGACAAGATGGAAGGTACAATTACAATCAGGACTAGCCAACAGGCTTTTCATAGGCTACTGATTGCTCTTTGTTTTGTTTGATCTACCATGACTGTCCTTGTGTTCTTAGGATTCCAATGCTGGTCTAGCTAGCAGTGGCACAGGGAATGGGGAAGGGATGCCCTTTTGTCCTCGGGCAGCAACATGTCTCAAGCCACCTTAGCCTGTCTTCAGCTAATGGGATCATTGCCTCACCCTGCACTGTTCACTCAGAATCGAGCACGACAGTGCCACAGGGTTATTACTAACCCACAAATGGTAGTTATCTAATCCATTCTTTGCCCTCTCCCATAAAAACCTGTACAGACAACTTCCAAATGCTAAGATTATCTGATGAAAGTTCATCAAAGGTGTTCCACATGAAGGACATTTTAAAATCCTTTTTAGTCTGTTGGACTTTCTCAGTTTGTTTTAGACCACATCAAAGGTCATTACAGCCATCACTGCAGTTTTCAAGGAAACAGCTGTTAATCTGCTTCGGCATCTCAAGTCAAGGAGGAGGAATCTAGCAGTAAATTAAAACTACCAAATATATTCTAGTCCACTTCATCAAATGCAAGAGCTATCAGTGTTGTTTTGTATTTCTAAAAACAACTCCAAGACTTTGGCTGCTTAGAATGATTGTAGTATGTGTCTTCACTATATGGTTGGAAAGGTTTGATACTTTAACCATCATAGAGCCATTCCAAGGAATTCTGAGATCTGTAGTTTTTGCAAAGCATAGAGAATTCTCAACTGGAGATCTCCAGTGTAGCCTACTTCCCTGAACTTAGCACCCACAAGATTCTCATAATGCCCTTATGTTTAAATGATTAGATTGTTAAAAACTTAAAATTAAAAAATTACTATCAGAAAGTAATAATTCAAAATATATGTATTAATATTTGTGAATTCAAATAACCTGATCCAACAATTTAAAAAAAAAGGTATTATGACTCATGACAAAAGCATAATCTTTGTTCCAAGGAAACACTTTGCTGAAGTACTCTGCATGGTGCAAACTTAAATGGATCTCTACTACTAAGATGATGTTGTTTGAGGTTGCCACCTTGTTTTCTCTCCTTCCCTGATTCCCAGTCTTTAAAGGAGGCAGCTTCACCCAGCAAATCCTGCTTCCGTTCTGCCACGCCAAGATATATTTTATCAAGCACTTTCTTGGCACCATGTAGGGCCAACATATTCTTGCATCACTAAAACTGCTCCACACCCCAATCTGCAGATCCCAGCAGGCATCTCGCTTACAGGCTAGATCTGCAGGAATAGCTTTGCACAGAGCGATGCCAGGGAAATTGACCCTTTCACAGTTTTGGCAGTAGGGTGAAAAGTGAGGTACAATGGGACTGCATTCAATTTGCACATTCCTGATTTCTCAGAAAGACGCTCTCTGTGTAGAGTTCAGCTAACTGCTGTTTTGTTTTCAATATCAGGAAGTTTCCAAATTCTAGCAAACACCAGATTATTCCTGGTGAGCTAGAAAGCAATTGCTCTAATTCAAATCATATTATTGCAGTACATAAGTGCATTCTGAAATTCATTGTAAAAATAAAGCTGCAAAGGTACAAAGGGCAAGCAAGCAAATGGATGGCAATTTCCTGTTGCAGCAGTGGATAACTCAGAGATGTGTTCTTTCTTTTGCAAAGAACCATTTTTATGGACAAGGAACAGCAGAAAGTTATGGTCTGTTAAACCTAAATATAAAGTGCTGTACAATAAAATTATCTTATTTTAATTTCTGAATCAAAAGTAGCAACTGTGCTTCACCCCTTTCAGAGTTTATTTCTTCTTCTCAGATTTGTCACATAGGTGATTGTAACATTTGAGAGTCCAATGTAAATTAAATGACATTATATCGAACAGGTATTTTATAATGTCAGAGGGACAGGATAATATTATTCCAGATTATATGCAAATAAATGGGGCAGTGTTCTGGAAAAGGATGCTGAAAAATGGTTGCATACAAAGGCATTTTTCAGGGATACTAATAATTTTACTAAGAGAGAAGAGCAAAATGAGATGTATTTTGCACTTACAGATATAAAAGAGGAGTGACTTTCAAGATTAGTTATGGATCCATAACCTGTAACTGATTTGTATTCAGTAAGATTATGTAGGCTTACTCTAAGACTATTCAAATACTATCCCAGCCCACCTTAACAGCCAGGAGCTGGATCAGGTAAAAATTGTGGTGAAAAGAAGAGGATATTTTTACACACCCACACACACACACACACAGGCCCGTAGCCAGGATTTCGTTTCGGGGGGGGGGGGCTGAATTTTTTTCAGGGGGGGATTCTGGGGGGGGGGCTGAGTTTCGGGGGGGGGGGCTGAGTCTGAGTGAAAGAGGGTCTAGCCTAGCAAACCTTTTGTATCATTACCCCAATACCCTCGTGCATATGGGATATATTGAGTATGGTTATCAGATCATGATATGAATAAACATAACAGTTTAAATAATGCACCAGTAAGGCCTTTTTGTGAACCACCATGAGAATTTCAGAGGGGGGCTGAAGCCCCCCAAGCCCCCCCCCCCCCCCCCCCGGCTACATGCCTGCACACACATACTGATGAAAGAGGCTGCAACAATAGGAAGCAGAACCTCTGTGGTGAGTGGGAGTATGAGTAGAAAAGTCTTCTTTGCACTTTGATTTCCATCTGAACAGACCTGCCAGCTACCTGCCACCAGGGGGGAGTGTAGTCCATTGCTTGGCACACCATGCTACTTTGAAAGCCATATTTGAAAGCAATAACAGAGGTTTTATTCACTTGGCCAAATGGATGTCAGAACAGCACAATCATTAGAATAACTCACATAACATATAAAACAGTGCAAAACGTTTAATCCCCTTTGGTAGTCACTCAGACCTTATCCCTCCTCTGATTGGCTCAGGAATGGTGCCTCCTAGGATCTACCTTGTCATTGCTGAGACTTCTTCCTGATGTCCCAGATTGAGGCAGAGAGGAAAAGAGAACACCTGGGATTGCTGGGTTCAAAATTAAAGGTATGTTGTTGTGCCCACCTCTGAGGGGTGCAGGCTCCATTGTCCAGATTGGAACGAATGTGTATTTAGCACTAGTGGACTTTGGAAGCTTAGAATAATCTTTAATAAAGCTTGGGAAACCAGAAAGTGAATCAAGTGGAGAAACAAAATCCTTGATGAGTCCTGGGGGTTGCTAGCAATAAGTTTCTCAGCAAAAAGTCCACTGGAAGAATCTGTGTTGTTTCCCAAGACAGCCACATAGTCCAAAGTCACATAAGCACTACATAACATAAATTATGATATTTGATACCCCTGGGTTTAATGGATCTTGCACTGTTCCACTGTACAGTAGGGGTTCACTTGTAGAAACAGAATTGCAGCTGGCAGTTTGATTATGCAAAGTTTTGCAAGAGTGAAGAAGTTAGGAAAAAAGAAAGGAACACACACACACACAAATATTTATTTATTTATTTATTGCGGTTTCTTATACCCCGCTCTTCTCACCCGGGGGGACTCAGGGCGGCTTACACAAACAAGGCACAATTCGATGCCTGTATTACAAAAACATAACATCAAAAACATAACATCAATAACAACAATAATTATAACACTGATAACAATTAACGTAAACAATCAATATTATCGGCAGGAATAGCCATAAACCCGTAAAAACAATTAAAACAATAAAAGCAATACAAACCTCATTGCTGGTCAGCGTTTAACCGACTCATAGTTAGGTTCTACTTTCCACACATTGTTGGTCCTATCATTCTGGTTCCATGTCTAATTGTCAGGGTGCCCAAAGGCCTGGTCCCAGAGCCACGTCTTTACCTTCCTCCTGAAGGCAAGGAGGGAAGTTGAAGCCCTGATTTCCCCCGGGAATGAGTTCCACAGATGAGGGGCCACCACTGAGAAGGCCCTGCTCCTCGTCCCCACCAGCCTCACTTGTGATAGCGGTGGGGTCGTGAGCAGGGCCTCCCCAGATGATCTCAGATTCCGAGATGGGACGTAGAGGGAGATACATTCGGACAGATACGCTGGACCGGAACCGTAAAGGGTTTTGTAGGTCAAAACCAGCACCTTGAATTGTGCTCGGAACTGAATCGGAAGCCAGTGTAGCTGACATAACAGGGGGGTGGTGTGTTCCCTGTATGTCGCTCCAGTAAGCAGTCTAGCTGCCGCTCGTTGGACTACTTGGAGTTTCCGAACAGTCTTCAAGGGCAACCCCACGTAGAGTGCGTTGCAGTAGTCTATACGGGATGTGACAAGAGCGTGGACCACTGTGGCCAGATCAGACTTCCCGAGGTACGGGCGCAACTGGTGCACAAGTTTTAATTGCGCAAAAGCTCTCCCGGCCACCGCTGAGACCTGGGGTTCCAGGCTCAGCGATGAGTCCAGGATCACTCCCAAGCTGCGAACCTGCGACTTCAGGGGGAGTGTAACCCCATCCAGTACAGGCTGTAACCCTATACCCTGTTCGGCCTTACGACTGACCAGTAGGACCTCTGTCTTGTCTGGATTCAATTTCAATTTGTTAGCTCTCATCCAGTCCGACACAGCAGCTAAACACCGATTCAAGGTCTGGACAGCCTCCTTGGTGACAGGTGGAAAGGAGTGACAGATCTGAACATCATCCGCGTAGAGATAACATTTCAGTCCGAAACTCCGAATGATCTCCCCCAGCGGCTTCATGTAGATGTTAAACAACATTGGGGACAGAATTGATCCCTGAGGGACTCCACATGACAATGGCTGTGGAGCCGAACAGGTGTCACCCAGCAACACCTTCTGGGACCATCCCTCAAGAAAGGACCGGAGCCACTGCAAAGCAGTACCCCCAAGTCCCATCTCTGTGAGGCGTCCCAGAAGAATACCGTGATCGACGGTATCGAAGGCCGCTGAGAGGTCCAGCAGAACTAACAGGGACACACTCCCCCTGTCTAGCTCCCTGCGCAGATCATCTACCAAGGCGACCAAGGCTGTTTCCATTCCATGTCCCGGTCTAAAGCCAGACTGTGCCGGATCTAGATAATCAGTGTCTACCAGAAATCCCTGGAGTTGTGTTGCCACCACACGTTCCATGACTTTGCCCAAATAGGGGAGATTGGAAACTGGCCGATAGTTCTCTAATTGAGTGGGGTCCAGTGATGGTTTTTTCAACAGCGGTTTTATAACAGCCTGTTTTAGGCTCGCTGGAATTATGCCCTCCCGAAGGGAGGCATTAACCACCACTTTCACCCACTCTGCCAAACCCCCTCTGGCTTCCTTAATCAGCCAGGATGGACAGGGGTCTAGGATGCATGTGGTGGGTCGCACCTCCCCAAGGATCCTGTCCACATCCTCAAGCTGAACCAATTGAAATGAATCCAATAAAACCGGACAAGCAGATGCTCTCGTCACATCCTCAGAGACTGCATTTAAAGTGGCGTCGAATCCCGACCGAATCAGCGCAATTTTATCTGTGAAGAATCGAGCAAATGCTTCACAGCGAGCTCCCGAGCTGTCAGGGATCTCGCTTTCCGGCGGATTTAATAGACTCCTGACAACTCGAAAGAGCTCAGCTGGACGAATCTTCGCCGATGCAATACTGGCCGCATAGGATGTTTTTTGTGCTGCCACTATTGCCACACCATAGGACCTTGTGAAGGCATTCAGATGTGTTTGGGCTGATTTAGTGGGATTCTGGCGCCACACGCGCTCTAACCACCTCTTATTTCGCTTCATTGCTGCCAGCTCCTCAGTGAACCAAGGGGCATGGTTAGCCCGGCTACTCGAGAGGGGACGTTCCGGAGCGATTACATCGATTGCCCTGGTCATCCCAGAATTCCAGTGAGAGACCAAGGCGTCGATAGAATCACCAGTCAGGAAGGTGGGAAAATCCCCTAGAGCCGTCAGGAATCCATTAGGATCCATAAGTCTCCTGGGGCGGACCATTTTAATGGGTCCACCACCCCTGCGGAGGTTGGGTGGTACAGTAAGTCTAAACCTGATCAGGTAGTGGTCGGTCCATGGCAACGGAGCGATGGTTAGCTCCTCCACCCCAGCACTATCACCCCATCCCTGAGTAAAAACCAAATCCAATGTGTGACCGGCCGTATGGGTGGGACCAGATATTAATTGGGACAGGCCCATGGTTGCTATGGCGGCCATAAAGTCCTGAGCTGCACCTGAAAGGGTGGTCTCGGCATGGACGTTGAAATCCCCCAGGACTAAAAGTCGCTGGGAGTCCAACGCCATATCCGAGACCACATTTGCTAGCTCAGGTAGGGAGACTGTCGTGCAGCGGGGTGGTCGGTACACTAACAGAATCCCTATCCTGTCCCGGTCACCTAACCTAAAGCTGGCACATTCAAATGATGATGATTGTGGGATGGGGCGCCTGATCAAGGGGATAAAATCCTTATAGACCACTGCAACTCCTCCTCCCCGCCCTCCGGGTCTTGGCTGGTGCTGCACAGAATAGCCAGGTGGGCATAGTTGGGTGAGATTCACCCCTCCCCCCTCATCTAGCCAGGTCTCTGTTATACATGCTAGATCCGCTTGTTCTTCCTGAATTAGATCTCGAATAGTGGAGGTCTTTCCATTGACCGACCTGGCATTGAACAGCACCATCCTTAACCCAGAGGGACCACCTTCCAGGCATCTCAGCTGTATCTTGTCGGGAGAGTTTTTTGGGGTAGCCAATGCATTCTTATTATTTTCAGGCCAAATTGTTTTTTGAGTTGTACGTATAGGTGTTTCTTGGGGCAACAGGGTTAAAGGAATTTTATCTTTTTTATGTTATTTATCTTGAGGCTGTGGAGGTGGAGGTGAAGGAAAGATCAATCCTGAAGTGTTGGGAGTCACAGCCTAATCTTGGCTCCAGGGGTTTCCTCAGATTCAGACTAAGATATTAGAGATTCCTGGATGTTCAACCCTCCAACAGTTTCCCAAGCTCATATATTAAGTTTCTTTAGGTCTGGGTATATGTTTGTGGTCGCACTCCAGGTTTTGTGAATATATGTGAGCCTTCTTCCTTCTCTGTTTATTAATAAAGCATAAACCTGAATCAAGACATAGGAGAGGCTCTAAAATATTTTTTCCATGGAAACCTCTATAAGGGCTGTGGGGCCATTGTCTCCTTTGGATTGGCATTGTCTTTGACCTGAGGAGTTTCCTGACAAACCAATTTTAGGCTTTGTTAATGATAAGATTAATCCTCCCAGGAATGTTTGGGGCCAAGCTTGGCTTAGACCCAGCCAAGCTCTAAAAATATGTAACGTTATTATTAGGAAAATTGGGTCATTTTTTGATAACACTGAGAAGGAAGAGAGAAAGTTTCAGGAAACTTTACAGTGGCCTTACAAGTTCAGGAGGATTTGGTTCCAGATATGAAAAATTGCAAATGGTCATAACTCATGTTGTTAAATGGTGTCAACATAAACATGCTTCAGTGTGTCTGTGTTCACATCATTGCCGTGTAATAATAAGAGATGTGATGGTCTGTGGTCAGTTGAAATTGTAGATCAGGAGGGCCCACTGGACTTAGTTACACATACATATTTACATAAATATTTTACATAAATTTACATAAATATTTTACAATCTAAACAGAGTGCAACTGCACTTTCAGAGTTAATGCATTTTGACAGCAATTTAACTGCCATGGCACAATGCTGTACAATCCTGGTAATTGATAATTTGGTGAGGCACCAGAACTCTTTGGCAGAAAAGCCTAAAAACCCTCTACAACTCCCAAAAGCCCATAGTATTGAGCCATGGCAATCAAACAGCATTCATTCTACAATGTACAAGTACCCATAATCAGCATTTGAATTTAATCAAAAGTATTCCCAGTTAATTACTGTTGCTTCTATTCCCGCCCTCTTCCTTCTCCTCTTCCTTTTTTAGAATGGACCCAAGATTGACCAAAATATATGACAGAGAAAAAATTGCTCTTGGAATTCACCTTGCATACAAAACAATGTCGTAACTTGAAACCTCATTTTGATTGTTTTACCTGCACCATATGATCACGCACAGTCACTTATAGAGACACAGATTATTTATTAATTCATCATATTTTGCATGGGGATAGAAGGAGTTTTGTTGCACATAAAAATCAGGGCAAGTACCAAATGTTATCAATCTATTTGTCTATCGCTTAGACAGAGAAACAAAATCATTTAAAATAAGAAATTATTTTCCTGCAAATTGTAATGAACTTAGTTTCTTTAACCAAGATGAATAAGGTTTTTTGAAAGAGCAGAACACAGGAGAATTAAATAATTCAAAAAATTAAGCTTCCTGATCATTACATTCATTCTCCCTCCATGCAAAACACAGTAACATTTTAAGGAAGAACAGTGGTTTTGATCAAAAAGAAAGAAGGAGTATAGAAGGCAATACTAACACACTGTTTATTATAGGCATACGTAAATGTGATTAGATGTGAATCCCAGTTCTACACACAAATTGTTTCTGTGGATGTTGCAGTGTTCACTGTTAGTGAGATTTTTTTTTCTGGCCAGAATTCTACATCAGGAATTACAAAGAGTTATTTTGGGTTGTTAAAGAAGTGTTACATATATCAGGAAGTAGTGGATTAAACTGGGACAGTGCAAAAGTTTAAGCCTATTGGAATTCTAAAAGGATGTCAAAAAGTATTTGAGATACTGGAAATGCATCCTGTGCTGTACCTCTCACGTATGAATAAGGAAACAGCATCCCCTCATATGCTATCAGTGAGGCAGGTAACTCAAGATTAAAATACACTCGGTTCCAAAATTGCCAAATCCTTGTTTGTATGATTTTTTCTCTTCGAAGAACAGCTACTTGTTCTTTAAAAAAAAAAAAAGAATAAGGCACCAATGGGATTTGTCAATCTTGTTCTTCCAAAATTAGATTTCAGAACTGGTTGCCACAGATTCACTTGTGTTGGCATGTAACGCAGAGCACCAAGAGCTTTTGCGTATGAGAGAGAACATGCCATTCTTGACATGAGAGAGATTATACAGCCTCCCATCCTCTCACTCCTGGAAGCTGTGCATAGTACACAGTACATAGCTGATGCATACTGGGCCTTACTAATGCCCCCTTAATAAACCATTTTCTGTGACTTGACAAAAGCCAGAATATATTAAGCACCCAGAATGTATATGCAAGTAGGAAGTTATTTATATTTGTTACTTTTTATCCTTTTGGTTTATGATAACGTTTCAATCCCAACCAGTGTTGCATTAGTGTTGTTGCATTGGGGAGTCTCAGTGTTTTATTGAAGTCCTCCCCCATCCCCCAAAATTTATCAGTATTAGAAATGTGCATTTATTAAGTAAATCTGTCTCCTCATTTTGCTTAATGGTCTCCTTCCTATCCACCTTGTATCAATTTCTGCTCTCTGTCCTCCTGTATCCTTTATCTCCTACCTCAGATATTTCACAGATGAAAGCATAAAATGAGTCTTGCTGGGTCAGATCTAAGACCTATCTAGCCCAACATCCTGTTTTTCACAGTGGCAACCAAGATACCAAGAGATGGTCACAAGCAGATAAGAATAGTGATCAATGTTCAAGGAACACAAGCAGATAAGAATAGTGATCAATGTTCAAGGAACACTGTCTCTCTTCTTTTACCCCCAGTCCCTCCACACACAGTACATACAAAGCAGCCTTCCTTAGCCAGGGCTAGTGGGACCAGGTTAGGGAAGGATAATATATTAAGGTGTTGCCTATTTTCAAATGATTTAAAAGCCAAATACATGTGCCTTTGATTAAAGATATATCTTTAACTTTAGTAAATTTGACTGTATGATCAACTCCTGACAAAGATTTTTCACAGATTAATGTTTCACAATTCTCATTCCGATCACATTAAAGGCATCACTACACCTTGGTGTGTTAAATTCCAGTTAATGGATTCCTGCTGGTGAGAGAATACTGTTTTCACTGTCAGCCACATGTCAGAGTGATTCTTCTCCAAGTCTTACTTTAGTCTTTGAAGGGACTACTGAGTTGCTGGAGCTAGATTGTAGATAAGGTTCAGTACCTTGGATGGTTCCTTTAATGTCTGCAACTTTGAAGGGTTCTATACCTCAGATAACTCATTAAACAGCCCCTTACTATGCATGCAGATGCACACACAGGATATAGAACTCACCAGCCATCACTGTTTGGTCTGCCTGAGGACAACAGATTTATCTGAAGACAACCAAAGCAATTAAAGAAACATGCTTGTTCATTTCTTTGGCATGCTGTTAGGCATCCTAGGCACACACAGAGAGAGAGAAATGGAAGAACATTGCCAGAATGGGGACCAAAAACAACTTGCATAAGATTTGCAAGTTGCAAATTTATATGTATAGATGTTTATTTAGAACTATTTACTATAATTTAGAATCATTGAATCACTGAGTTGGAAGAAACCTCATGGACCATCTAGTCCAATCTCCTGCCAAGAAGCAGGAAAATCACCTTCAAAGCACCCCTGACAGATGGCCATCCAAGCTATGTTTAAAAACCTCCAAAGAAGGAGCCTCCACCACACTCCGGGGCAGAGATTGCCACTGTTGAACAGCTCTCAAGGTTAGGAAGTTCTTCCCAATGTTCAGGTGCAATCTCCTTTCCTGTAGTTTGGAGCCATTGTTCCACAACCTGGTCTTCTGGGGCAGCAGAAAACAAGTCTGCTCCCTCCTCCCTATGACTTCCACTCACATATTTACACATGGCCTTACTGAAATCCAGATACGCTATATCCATTGCATTTCCTGCATTTACCCAGCTTGTAACTTATCAAAAAAAGAGATCAGATTAGTCTGGCATTACTTGCTTTTGATAAATCCGTGTTGACTATTAGTGATCACTGCATTTGTTTCTAAGTGTTTGCAGACCACTTCCTTAACTATCTTTTCCAGATTCTTCCTAGTATCAACATGAGGCTGACTGGAAGGTAATTGTTTGGTTCGTCATTTTTTCTCTTCTGGAAGATAGGGACCACATTTGCCCTCCTTCAATCTGCTGGGGCTTGTCCCATTCTCCAAGAACTCTCAAAGATGATTGCCAGTGGTTCTGAAATAACTTCTGCTAGTTCCTTCAATACTCTTGGATGTAGTTGATCTGGCCCTGGGTACTTGAATTTGTGGCCAGGTATTCCTGGACGACTTGTTGCCCTACTTGGGGTTGGATTTCTCCTAATCCTTCGTTCACTCTATGTTGCTGAGGTTGAGGACGGCTTTCTTTTTGTGAGAAGACTGAGCCAAAGAAAGCATTAAGTAGTTCTGCCTTTTCCTTATCCCCTGTTAGCTTTACCCCATCTTCTCCTCATAGAGGCTCTATTGCCTCCTTGTTCTTTCTTTAAATAGAAATATAGTTGATCTCACCACAGTGGAGAAGACAGTCACCAGTTGATGTGTGCACTAGTAATTATTGGTGGGCAACCCTCCAGACTCCTACTGTTCCTTCTTTTGATTCTTTATCTGGAAAGTGGACTTAGACTGTACACACTTTCACAGTGATGATACCTCATAACAGGCATGTAACCGGGGGGGGGGGGCTTGAGGGGCTGGTGCATTATTTAAACTGTTATGTTTATTCATATCATGATCTGATCATCATACTTAATATATCCCATATGCATGGCGGTATTGGGGTAACGATACAAAAGGTTTGCTAGGGTAGACCCTCTTCCACTCAGACCTCCCCCAATCAAACTCAGCCCCCCCCCCCCAATTAAAATCCTGGCTACGGGCCTGCCTCATAAGGAGGGTTGTTCTTTGATAGCTCTTGAAGCAAAAGGGTGTCCTTTATAACTAACCTAAGCAACTCAATGGACAAAGATGGTATTGGGTTGTTGTAGGTTTTTTCGGGCTATATGGCTATGTTCTAGGGGCATTCTCTCCTGACGTTTCACCTGCATCTATGGCAAGCATCCTCAGAGGTAGTGAGGTCTGTTGGAACTAGGAAAATGGGTTTATATATCTGTGGAATGACCAGGGTGGGACAATGAACTCTTGTCTGCTGGAGCTATGTGTGAAGATGGTATTTCCTTCACCAGTCTTGAAGGAAAGTGAGAACAGCTTCTAGATTTTTGTCCTTCCTCTCTTATCTCTTTAGGAGACCTTATGCAACATTAAGTGCTGGGGAAATTCATGGACAAACAGGGCCCTGATCTCACTCCTCAGCAGGCTTTCTTTTAAAGAGACAGAGAACCAACCTATATGCATTTGCATGTGTTGTTCCTAATCAGACTGATCTCCACTGAATGTGTTACGTAGATATCAGAAGCAAGGCCGGTTCATGAGATGCTTCATGCTGATCCTTGCATGTTTCATGACACAAACAAGCATAATAATAGTTATTATTATTATTATTATTATTATTATTATTATTATTATTTTCAATTTTGCTAAAACACATAATCAAATAAAGGCATTCTGTGAAATACATATATTAAAAGGTATTTCTACAAAATACATATTAAAATACACAGAACAAGGATTAAATATAAGCTACAACTTTAAAATTTGTGATTACAACTGGCCTAGAGTGATGAATCTTATTTCCTTTCTGTCAAATGTATTTTTCTTAAGAACATCACTAGTAAATCTATACTCCTGATGGGGCAATGTCTCCATCATTTCCTTTGCCCTCCTTGCCATTATTTGCCAACCTTCATTGCCCCACTACTGCACATCCAATGGATAAATCCAATTGATATTTTGCCACATTATTGTACATATATATTGGTGACATACAACTAACTTGATAAATGCATTTCCCCCATTCTTCAGAATCAAATCAGTTGGTTTTTATTATGTGTCAATGTGCCTCCTAACATTTGTTTGTTTTTTCTATTTTCTCTGTAGCTGATTTAGCATGTTATTGCTGTGTACTGTAATTAAGCAGTAATTTGGTGAAATGTGAAGGTTTGACATGCTGGGGAGTAAAAAGTAATGTACTGAGGCACAATCATGCCATTAAGGAAGGCAATATCTGGTACTAAATTGTAGCACCAGCTTTGAACTGCACGTAAGAAGTCTGAGGGTTTTGTTTTGCTTTTTGAGCGAGGGGAAAAAATATCCTCTTCCTGGATCTCTAGAGAACCCCCAAGAGATTCACGGTGCCTTTCTCTTCCTGCTACTAGCTGCAGGAATAGAGCCAAATGCTTGGCTGGCTCCCCCTCATTGCTCTCCCATCCTTCCCTGGGCACAGCTATGAGGAAAGGCACTCAGCCAGGAAAGAACAAATTGGCTTAGGAAAGAAGACATAGCAGATGATAGTGCTAAATCCTTCTGTCCACCACGACTTAAAAAGTTGCATAAAATGTCAGTTACGCCTGTCTATGCCAATAACAGGTAACTAGCCAATTCGTTGTATGACACCTGCAACGTCTATTTAACTAACAACAGTATGTGCATGGCTAGAGGATGTGCCTTAGCCAAAGCTGAATTATAGGTTTCAGTTTCTTACAAGCAAGAATTCCACATTGCAGGAAGCCCTGAAAAGTTATCCAGCTCAATGCCTTATGCCATCATGTAGTAAAACAAATAATAAACAGATAGCCAATGTGGCAAAGAGCAGCAAAACTAATAATCGAATTCTATGAGTAATAATTCCAAGTAATAATTCAAAGTCAGACCTCCACATCCACTGGGGCTATGAGTGAAGGACCTGCATAAATTCGAGAGAACATTTCTCTGGGAATCTCTAAATCAGTGGTTCTCAACCTTGGGTCCCCAGATGTTTTTGGCCTTCAACTCTCAGAAATCCTAACAGCTGGTAAACTGGCTGGGATTTCTGGGAGTTGTAGGCCAAAAACATCTGGGCACCCCAGGTTGAGAACCACTGCTCTAGATCTTCTCCCATGACCCTGTGGTCAACTTCTTGTAGGTTGACTGTGGATTTCATTCAGTGGATAGAACCTAATGTTCTCTCTAATTTTCCAGTGTGACTCTATAGTCATAGAGTTGCACTTGAGGACCTAGGTATTCTTAGAACATTTTATCAAATTCACAAATAATCAAGTCCACAAAGGCAACCCCACAAATGTGGAGGGCCAACCGTAAAGAGAAAGGTTAAATGTATTGTCGAAGGCTTTCATGGTCGGAATCGCTGGGTTGTTGTAGGTTTTTTCGGGCTATGTGGCCATGGTCTAGAGGCATTCTGTCCTGACGTTTTGCCTGCATCTATGGCAAGCATCCTCAGAGGTAGTTAAAGTTCTGATTTAGGGGCTATTTATAAAATAATGTATTAATCCCTTTTTTTGACAAGACTCGCCAAAGCCTGAAACAACTACTGAAATGGTGCCCCTTCCCCATTTCAACAGAATAGCGGCGGTAGTTGAACCTGACCTCAACAATGATGACAGCATAACATTTTGAATTGGTCAACTAGAGCCCAGAGCTGATTTTCTAGCTCACACAGCCATATTTCCAATTAGAGAGTAAATGACAGGGGCTTGGAAAAAATAGTAGCTACTCTTCCCCATCCCCCCCCCCCCAAATAACCGCTACTCAAAATGGTCACATCATTCTGCTCAGTGACAGAACAATCCTGATAATAGTAGGCATTGACCTATAGTTATTTTTATATACATTTACTCTACCATGGGCATAGATTGGGGAACATCTTATTATACATATGGCTGGTCTTCTTATATGGGAATCAAGAATCAGATTTGTGAAGATAGCAGCTCCTTGGCTATGGCAATGATTAAATCAATTTCTAATATCTTTACAAAATAAAAGCCAAAAAAGTATTTTTCCACTAATATGTGCAACAAAGGTTGGGCTCACGTGACAGCCAGTATAAGCAGCAGAGCTGTGAGTTTTGGCCCAACAACATCTGGAGGGCTTTGTGAAAATATCTCCATGCTACAATCAGCTTTTCAAATGTAGATCTGCTCTCTGTGTAAGAGAGAGAATCACATTACAATGCAGTGTACCACAGTACAACAACTGTGCAATCACAAGGTACAGAAGGAGAACATGGGAGCACCATGTGTGGAAACAGTAAAATCTTAGGAGCAGGTTTCCCTGGTTTTACAATACAATATTATAACCCGCTTTATCTCCCCCCCCCCCCCCCACACGCACACACACACATGGGGACTCAAAGTGGCTTAACATAAAAGCATCAGCACAGGCATTTAAATATACCAATATACAAACATTAAAATAGTATTAATTATATATAGTATTTTTTAAATCCCAGTTAAAAATCATTAAAGCAAATTTAAAGTTAAAAACCACAGCATCTCCTGAACTGATCTTAAAAACCTTTATCTTTAAAAGCCTGTCTAAATAAAAAGGTTTATCCTGCTGCCGGAAGAACAGCATGGAGGGGGCCGCTCTGGCTTCCATGGGAAGAATGGAGTTCCAGAGTCGAGGGGCAACCACTGAGAAGGAAGGCCTGCTCTCTCATTCCCACCAATCAAGCTTGAGATGGAGGCAGGGCCTGAAGGTCTCTGGGCCCGGACAGGTCCATACAAGGGGATGCGGAGAGCCAAATAGCCTGGGCCTGAACTGTCTAGGACTTTAAAGGTAATAACTAGCACTTTGAATTGTGCCTAATAACAGACTGGGATCCAGTGGAGCTGCTGCAACAGGGGGGTTGTCTGCTCCCTGTAGCTAGCCCCCAATTAGCCACCTGAGGTTACAGATCTTTGGACCAGCTGAAGTTTTCATGCACTCTTCATAGGCAGCCGCACGTAGAGCGTGTTACACTAATCCAGACGGGATGTAACTAAGGCATGTATCACCATGGCCAGATTTGGTTCACTGTCTTTACTCTCATTCGTTCTTAAGGTAAAGCTCGGTGTGCATCACTGTGCTGTGGTGGCTAAAAAAAGCTCTGAATATAGAACTAGGTATAAAATTCAACTTTCAGAGAACCTGGGCCTTTCCTCTGGGTTTATACTTCTCTTAAAATGCTATATTTTCCATATTATCTCTCCCCTTGTCAACTACACCCAAGGAAACTATGTGATCCAGTGGGCTGCTTCATATGATCTCCTGAAAAATTGCACTTCACGTACACTGCTGAGGAAGCCTCAGTCAATCAGTTGCAATGTGTGCACTTATCAAGACACATTTCAAAACATCTACATTCAAACAAAAGTCAAGTTACACGCATACTTAAAATAAATTGAACAGAGACATTAGAGCACTTCCAGTAATAGCAAACTAATATTTCAAGTGTGGAACTCCCTTATGCCAGTATCTCTTCAAACAATGTCAATATGCTGTGTTTGAGTGTTTCTGGCACATGGGATCTGCATCAAAATATTGCAATGAGAAGTTCTTCTGCTCAAGATACTTTTTGTATGTGAAGGACAAGGCTTATATCCATGCATTGACAGTTTTTGTACAAGATTCTAATGCTTTTGAAGTATCTGGGAACCTTTTTACACTACAGTATTATAACATTCTGATATTTGTTGGAAAACAAACTCTGTCAAGTCCAACAAATCCCTCACTTGCCTTTTATTTTTATTGTCCAGAAGGTGGAAGACACAACAAAGTTATTTTGAATCTGATCCTAACCAACACAGAGGACCTGGTAAATGGAGTAGAAGTGGTGGGATCCTTAGGGTGACTGTGTTCTCCTGAAGTTGTGATACTGATTTTAGAAGCTTAGAGAAGTCAGACATGCATTCTAGCTTTTAGGAGAGCTGACTTCAGGAAACTTGGGGAAATACTGAGTGTGATCCCAAGGATATGAATGCTTAAAAAGAAGGGGTTAATGATGGATGGGAGTTACTGAGGGCACAAATGCAAAGAGTGCCAACAAGGAAAAAATGTAAGTCTAAATTAGGCATCCTCAAACTGCGGCCCTCCAGCTGTTTGGGTCTCCAACTCGCAGAAGCCCTAATGAGCTTGTTCAATTGTCAGGAATTCTGGGAGTTGAAGGCCCAAACAGCTGGAGGGCTGCAGTTTGAGGACGCCTGGTCTAAAGAAAACCCCTGCCCTCCCCTCACGCACCAATTTTAGTTTTCCCCCTCAAGATCAGATCAGGAGTAATTTCCTCTCATACAACATTGGATGTAAACTTTTCACTTTTAGCACCTGTATAAACTGGACCTAGGTATAGGCTGGTTGACACTAACATATCACTACCCATATATTCATGTTTATGTCTAGAAATATTAGTTAAAAATCAACCCAAAATACCCAAATTGACTTATTGATTAATTATACTTAAGTCTTTTCAGAAAGGAACCATCCCCTTCTCTGAGTAGAGTGGTGAATGGTAAGAGCCTAGTCCACCCTGGAGAACCTAAAAGAAGCACTAACTGCCTCTACTCTCTCTTTCATGGATTCTGCTTCCAGCCTTTTTCAGTGCCCAGGCAGGGAAATGAGGACAGTGCTCAGGGTTAGCTGACCCTGAGGCAGCATTGCTGCTTTCCTCTCTATGTTAGAATCCACAGTTTTGGCCCCCAAACCTACCCTTGACTTTTACATGAGTAAATACAATGCTTTGTATATCTCATTAACTATCCCATCAATGTCTGTAGCTTTTGCATTTAGTGTGAGATAAATCCAAGAAACACTAAAAACATTAATTAAGCCATGGGAAGATACAAATGCAAGGACTGGGCTTTATTCCCTACCTTCTGCCATAAGTGAAACTCTGCATTTCTCTTTTTCTTATGGAAAAAGAGCAAAGTTAAAGAAACTCCAAATGTCTACAGTTCTCAGAATATAATTATAAGAAGAGATTGAAATGATAAATTCACTTTTTGACAGTATTGTTCTGTCTGACAAGACTAAAGTTATCTTAACTGATAAAAAGCAACAAAAAATGAAATTACAATGAAACACTTCTCTACCCTAGAGATGTGGGCGTTTTGCAAGATGAACACACAAACCATGTAAATAATAACTTGCTTTCTCTGTCATCAGGGAATTGCAATATATGGGGGAATTTTCACTGGTGCTCGTGGCATCTCAAAGTGTAACAAATATATTACTGCAGAAGCCATTAGTCCACTTTATAAGATGCACAAAGTCATATCCTGGTGTATAGATGAAGGAGTGTTTATACGCCACTGACAGTAAAGAAGCATCCTTGCAAATTAGTTAACATGTAATTTTAAAAACAAATAGTCTGTGTGCCTATTCAAGTTGCAGGAAACAAACTGGCTATATCTTTGCTTCTTTTTTGTTAGATAGTTTCAGGGGAATACACATTAGTTTTCATGTCAATGCACACATCTGATGGACTTTGGCACAAAAACAAGAAAAAGCTGGAAATCCCATCCAGATCATGTTTTGAGCACTAGAGAGGGCTGGTAACCTCAAGCAACACATTAGTTTTAGATTTTTTTTTTAGGCTATCAGCTCCAGCTCCTCATGTGGGGACATGAGAGAAGCCTCCCACAAGGATGATAAAAACATCAAAATCATCCGGGCGTCTCCTGGGCAACGTCCTTGCAGACGGCCCATTCTCTCACACCAGAAGCTACTTGCAGTTTCTCAAGTCACTCCTGACACGACCAAAAAATATATATCTAATAACCATTATGCCTTAGTAATTGAATAAAATAAATTGATTATAATTAATTTTGGATTTGTAATTCCAAGTTCTGGTGAAACAATGATAATTGATAGAAGAGAATGGAGAACAAAATGAGACACTAGATTCACCTGAGTTCTGTTTGAAGAAGGACTTGACTTTACCATAATGTTTTGCATGCATAAGGCCACAGGTTCAATCCATAATATTCTGGCCAAAAAGTAACTAGATAAGAGGTCATAGGGACAACCTTTGCATGAAAACCTTCTGAGTTGTTTCCAGTTAGAATACTGGACTGAATAGAGTGACAAATGGTCTAACAGCCCAAAAAATTCGCCGCAACCGAGTCTATACTTAAATTGTATTGAAATGCTGTTCATGTAGGCTCCATTAAGTCTCCTTTTGGAGAGAAAAAGCAGGGTTTAAATAAACATAATAACAACAACAACCAGAAAACTTCTTTCTGTGTTTCTAATACAGTACAATCACCATGGATAGAAAATATGTACCCATGATTTCATTTATTCATGTTTAACAAAATATGACCTCTTTGAGTATATTTTATTTTTATTTTAGATCCTTCAGCTGCCCTCTATGCCATCCTTGAGCCAGAAGGCCATTGTACATATTATCCACTCTCTGTAAGATTCAGAACTTGGACTGGGGGGGTCTTCCCAGTTCAAACAAATCACAGGTCAACCCCTCTTGTAAAAGGGGCATGGTTTTTCAGTGAAGGTATGGGACATACCTACCAAACCCCCCTCATGAATTTCAAACCATACATAGTTACTCCAGTTTCTTCACCCTTATGGCCTCATCAGATGGGCTCCTTGGCCCATCCTATACCGCTTGTTCTCTCCTTTCAGGACAGAGCCCATTACACAATGGAGGATGATGAGCAATGTTTTTAGTGTGACGACTGACCATTATAGTTATTGATTGTAATTGCTGTTTGAATGTTTTACTGTAATATGTATTATGATGTTTTATTGATTGTATGTGATATTATGGTTGGAAACCGGTCTGAGTCCCTCAAGAGAGGTGAGAAGGCCGGTATACAAAACTTTTAAATAAATAAATAAATGCTTCTGGTTGGGTTCCATCCAGAAAAGGGAGAGCAAGTGGCGTATGCAACCACAGCAACATGGGAGCCCTTCCTGTGTTGCCTTACCAGCAATGGGGGGAAACACATGGCAACACTTCCCCCCATGTGATGGGTTCCCAGGTAAGTAGCGTGATGTAGGGCATGAAGCAACAGCTTCTCCATGCCTTCTGCCGGGAGCCCATGGATTTGCATGGTGAATCCATGGACCTTTGTGATGAGGTCCCTCAAGCCCATTCATACTACACAGCTATAGCACTATGATTTCCCTTTAACTTCTGTAGCAACATCCTGTAAAATCCGGGGGGGGGGGGTAGAATCCTCACCAAGTGTCCCACTGATGCTTCTGAACAATATGCAAATCCCAGGATTCCATAGAATATTGCCATGGCAGATAAAGGGCAATTATATTGTTGTAACTTTGTAGTGTGAAGGTGCCCCAAAGGTCTGCCCAACAACCACCCCAAACTATTTATTGTCCTAAAAGTCTTCACGGTCTTTTATAACAGGCACCATGCAAGCCTTTCAAGTATGTCCACTATGCAAAGTTCAGAGGAAGTGCCCTTTCCTTCCATCTATGTTCCTTGCATTCTTACTTGTGGAGAAGAATTTCACCTCTGTTTCGGTTTTGTAACAAAAAAAAATCAGCTTCAGATTAACTGCTGTTGTTGGAAAAATTGCTAGTTTTTCTGAGTAACAGACTTAGGGCCAAACAACACATTATGTGAAAGAATTCTGATTGCCTCCTGCAGCATTTTTCTGTTACCAAATCATAGAGTTCTACAGATTTGCCCATAGCGGAGTTGCCAATAGAATAGATGTTTTCCTTGTTTAAATCAGATAAAGAAGGCAGCTGCTGCTTGTATGGCAATAAAGGGAAAAATATGTACAACATATACTTATGTATAAGTTCATATTAGGTATAAGCCAAGAGGAGGTATCGGGGCCAAAATTATGGATATTGATTTGACCAGTGGATAAGAGGAAAGCCAGCTGCCTCTGGCTGCCATTGCTATTTTTCCACCTAGGCATTCAAAAAGGCCAGAAGCAGTGCCATGGTGGAGAGAGTAATTGGCGTGATAGTTTTTTACAGGTTTTCCAAGGAGTGCTTGCCTTTTGCCACTCTATGCAGGGAAAGAAATGTTGTTGGGTTTTTTTTGGTAAGAGTTAATGTACATTATTCAAACTGACCCATGGATTAATTTTTAATTAAATTTCTAGACTTATGTATAAGTCTGTAGTAGTTATATGGGAGAGCCCCCTGCTGGTGCAGTGAGCTAAACCACTGAGCTGCAGAACTTGCTGACCGAAAGGTCAGCGGTTCAGATCCAGAGAGCAGTGTGAGCTCCTGCTGTTAGCCCCAGCTTCTGCCAACCTAGCTGTTCGGAAACATGCAAATGTGTGTAAATCAATAGGTACCACTCCAGTAGGAAAGTAACAGCGCTACATGCAGTCATGCAGGCCACATGACCTTGGATGTGTCTATGGACAACACTGGCTCTTTGGCTTAGAAATGCAGACGAGCAAAATTCCCCAGAGTTGTACACGACTAGACGTAATGTCAGGGGAAACCTTTACCTTTACTTTTTTAGTTATATGGAGTAGGCTATATAAGCCTCCTCATCCTGGGACTAACAAACTTGAGAGGAGAATATTATCCAGTGGGAAATGTTAGACCCACTCCTCTAAAGCTACTGTTCCAATAAATCTGGACATTCTCCACCCCACAGGGAAATTCTACTTTATTCTGAAAAAGGCCCACCCTACAATTAGATGAGGAGGGTCTTTTCACTCTGTTTGATGGTTTCATATCCCACCAGGTGGGCCACAACAAGTTAAATCAACCATGCAGCTCATAACTCTTGATTCAAAATTTAAAAAGAACAATTCTCGTTAGAAAACATGTTTTAAACATAAGAGACAGGCACAATAAACCCATTTAAAGCTCCATCCGTGCTGTGATTACAATTCAGCTTCCATGGCAACATCGTCTAGAATGATGGGATTGGCCATTTAGAGAAAGGCCTAGAATTCCCATTCACAGAGATTCCCTGCTGACTCAGGACTTTATCACATGAAGCCAATATAGTGGAATTACAGCAGGATAAAAGCACCTTTGGGCAGAGAACTCAAATTTTTCATCTATTTGTCAGTAACAGAACCACTGAAAACTGTAGCCCAGCACACAGTAAACTCTCACTAGATTTAATTTCACATTTCTCTTGTTTCAGCTCCAGAAGTTCTTGGTAAATTAACCATCTTTCATTTTCTGTTGCTTCCTTCTATAAAAAAGCTTCTTGCATTGAGAACTATAAAGATAACGTAGGGCACAACTTCGCTTTATGTCTATTCCATATTCTTAACAAGACCCATTGCACAACATGATTATTAAAATCTACATTTGCTGTAATTTTATTGTATCATAAAATCCATGCCACCCAAACCTCAGGTCATGCCCTTCTACTTCCAATAATCTCTTATTATTCAGCCTGATCCAGTCTTTCAACCAAACCAAACAATGTGCAATCCCCCTTTGTGTTGTTATCCTGTAAAATGTTGACTCTTGGTTTCTTCCATTGCCATATACACTTTGGGAAATCCTTTTGCCATTTCTTAAATGGCATATCTTTAATCAAACACAGTATTGTCTGGGATAAAAACAACATTTTAGAGATATTTCTTTAGTTCATCTTCTCATCCAAAATCACGTCCAATTTTTTTGCCTCTTTTTTCATTTATTTGCTTTAATTCTGCTGTCATTTGAATTAGTGATTCTTCACATCAGGTCGCTTCTGAATTCCTACATCAAGTCCAGTTTTCTGTCAACTTTCATTGTTGACCTTTGCAATTTGATTTCAAGTCTTTCGATGCTTTTTGTTGACATGCCTGATTTTGAGGGCAACTTAAGTGATGCTTTTTCTCACTCACTCGCGTCTTGGATTTCATCCCAGTGTTCTTTATAAAAACAAAGCTCAGCAAATTCATTGTTGTTGTTGCTATTATTATTATTATTATTATTATTATTATTATTATTATTATGTGATTGCAATTATTTTTACCACCAGATGGCAATCTCATATCATAAATCTCCATGAAGCCCCTGGCTGAATCTACACTGCCATATAATGCAGTTTCATTGCACTTAACTAAATGGGTCTACACTGGTTATATAATGCAGTTCCAAATCCAGCCTCTGTTTCCAGCACTCAGATACAGACAGAGGTGATCTGAATGAAAGAGCTTTCCATGGTTTCTAGTTCACAACAGCATAACATTGTTCTTATTGGTCAAGTCCAATATGTTCTCACCCTGTCCAAAGAAATTTTTCTTGTCTGTTATGATGAATGTCCATTTCAATTTTCATTAAAAAGTCAAAATTTATTTAATTTTTGTGCTCAGTCTAAGATTCCTTTTTGAAGCTCAAATTCTGTAATTACTCTCTTTTAGTCATACACAGAACACCTGCTTCAAGTATTAATATCACCCATGGTCCAGAAAGTTTATCTTTTTTAATAATCCAATATTTATAATTCATGCATCTAATGTCTGTTAAAAGGAAATTGCTATTATGTCCCATTGATTTTATACTTTGTCCCATTGATTTTATACTTTGTTATGGTGTTGATTGTAATTTGGTGTACATTGGTAAGGTATTGAATTTTGCTACTATTTCTGTGTAGACCACTTTGCATTCCCCCAGGGGTGAGAAATGCAGTATATAAATACTGTAAATAAATTAATATTAATTATCAAGGTTGGGCAGGCTCTACCCCATGGTTTCTCCCTCCCCTTCTTTCCACTTGCCACCAAAATGACAATATTAATACCAGGTACTGTAGTTTCAGGCACTTGTGGGTGATCCCTAGGTTTTTCTTTAATGCAGAGAAATATTCCCACTGGTCAGCCTGTTCTGAAAGATCAGGTCTATATGCTAGAGGTATTCTTAGACCCAGCGCTGCTACTGGAAAGTGCTGTAACTACATCAAATGCTATTTGATCATTCTACTTACAGCAATACTTACTGAAAAACAAACACATACAAGCATATGACAAGATTTTTTTGTCAGTTACTAAGAGGCAGAAGGGAGAGAATGTTGCATATGTAGGTATGGAAAAATCTCTTGCCCAAGCATAATCTCATGAATTCAGATCATTAACAACGCTGTGGTGAATTATCAGCGAAGAAACTAGGGAAATCATCACTTGTTTGCTTCATTTGTGAGTTACCTTATAACTGAAGCAATCACAATGATTTACATGCTAAGACAAAGTAATAAAACCATAGGCATATCAATTCAATGGTTTCTTTCATTCAAAAAGAACCCCACTGTGAAAAAAAAAGATTGTAAATATTAGCCCTAGTGCATTCTGCTGGGTCCAAAAGTGGTAAATGCACAAACAAAATCCAAGCTGGGGTAGCCTTTTCTAGCTTGAAGAAAAACACATGTACGATAATTAAGTCTCTATTGCTCCTCAGTAAGATCCAAGCAAACATTGGAAACATTTTCTTTTCTCAGTTAGTAATGGCTGAACTCTCTCCATCACAAATCAGAATTGTCCCAATGTTTTTTAATCCACATTTTCTTTCATTTGGATTCCTCTTGGCATCATTCTGTTAAAGTTCAACAAGTACTTGGACATTTTGTTTCTCATTTTGAATTTCAAACTAATTAAAATGTAGTTCATTAGAAATTGTAAGAGACTGCCACCTTGCCCATCCAAACAGCTCTCTTTGTGTGAAGAACTAAGAGACAAACAAATATTTCTTTCTTTATGTGTGAAAAATAGGTGGGGAATAAAAATGTACTATTGATACCGCCCAGTTTCGGTTACCCAGGACCAAGAGCCCTGTTGTTGTTCATTCGTTCAGTCATTTCCGATCTTCGTGACTTCATGGACCAGCCCACGCCAGAGCTCCCTGTCAGTCGTCACCACCCCCAGCTCCTTCAAGGTCAATCCAGTCACTTCAAGGATACCATCCATCCATCTTGCCCTTGGTTGGCCCCTCTTCCTTTTTCCTTCTATTTTCCCCAGCA
This sequence comes from Anolis sagrei, assembly GCF_037176765.1. Classification (NCBI taxonomy): domain Eukaryota; kingdom Metazoa; phylum Chordata; class Lepidosauria; order Squamata; family Anolidae; genus Anolis; species Anolis sagrei. The sequence continues at coordinate 97,561,818 of NC_090022.1, forward strand.
TAATTGTCTTCTCTCAGCTTTCCTTTCTTCTCATGATGTGGCCAAAGTACTTCATCTTGGCCTCTACTATTCTTCCCTCCAATGAGCAGTCAAGCTTTATTTCTTGAAGTATGGACTGGTTGGATCTTCTCGCTGTCTAAGGCACTCTCAGCACTTTCCTCCAACACCACAGTTCAAAAGCATCTATCTTCCTTCGCTCAGCCTTCCCTAAGGTCCAGCTCTCACATCCGTAGGTGACTATGGGGAATACCATTGCTTTAACTATGCGGATCTTCTTTGCCAGTGTGATGTCTCGACTCTTCACTATTTTATCAAGATTGGAGCCCCCGGTGGCGGAGTGGGTAAAACCCCTGTGCCGGTAGGACTGAAGACCGACAGGTTGCAGGTTCAAATCCGGGGAGAGGTGGATGAGCTCCCTCTATCAGCTCCAGCTCCTCATGCAAGGACATGAGAGAAGCCTCCCACAAAGATGATGAAAACATCAAAAATCATCCGGGAGTCCCCTGGGCAATGTCCTTGCAGACAGCAAATTCTCTCACATCAGAAGCGATTTGCAGTTTCTCAAGTCACTCCTGATACGACCAAAAAAATAATAATCAAGATTGGTCATTGCTCTTCTCCCAAGAAGTAAGTGTCTCCTGATTTCCTGGCTGCAGTCTGCGTCTGCAGTAATCTTTGCACCTAGAAGTACAAAGTCTATCACTGCCTCCACGTTTTCTCCCTCTATTTCCCAGTTGTCAATCATTCTTGTTGCCATAATCTTGTTTTGTTTTTTTATGTTTAACTGCAACCCAGCTTTTGCGCTTTCTTCTTTCACCTTCATTAAAAGGCTCCTCAGCTCCTCCTTGCTTTTGGCCATCAAAGTGGTGTCATCTGCATATCTAAGGTTGTTAATGTTTCTTCCAGCAATTTTCACCCCAGCCTTGCATTCCTCAAGCCCCCCGCATCGCATGATGTGTTCTGCATACAAGTTGAATAGGTTGGGGAAGAGTATACAATCCTACCGCACGCCTTTCCCAATCTTGAACCAGTCTGTTGTTCCATGGTCAGTTCTTACTGTTGCTACTTGGTCCTTATACAGATTACTCAGGAGAGAGATAAGGTGATTTGGTATGCCCATACCAACAAGAACTTGCCACAATTTATTATGATCTACACAGTCAAAGGCTTTAGAATAGTCAATAAAACAGAAATAGATGTTTTTCTGAAACTCCCTGGCTTTCTCCATTATCCAGCGGATATTGGCAATTTGGTCTCTTGTTCCTCTGCCTTTTCTAAACCCAGCTTGAACATCTGGCAACTCTCGCTCCATGTATTGCTGGAGTCTTCCTTGCAGGATCTTGAGCATTACCTTACTGGCATGAGAAATAAGGGCCACTGTACGGAAGTTTGAGCAGTCTTTAGGATTTCCCTTTTTTGGTATGGGGATATAAGTTGATTTTTTCCAGTCTGATGGCCATTCTTGTATATTCTATATTTGCTGACATATGGCATGCATCACCTTGACAGCATCTTCTTTCAAGATTTTGAACAGTTCAACTGGGATCCCGTTGTCTCCTGCTGCCTTGTTGTTAGCAATGCTTCTTAAGGCCCATTCAACCTCACTCCTCAGGATGTCTGGTTCTAATTCACTCACCACACCGTCAAAACTATCTTCGATATTATTATCCTTCCTATACAGATCCTCTGTATAGTCTCGCCACCTTCTCTTGATCTCTTCAGCTTCTGTTAGGTCCCTGCCATCTTTGTTTCTTATCGTGCCAATTTTTGCCTGAAATTTACCTCCAATGTTTCTAATTTTCTGGAAGAGGTCTCTTGTCCTTCCTATTCTGTTGTCTTCTTCCACTTCCATGCACTGCTTGTTTAAAAATAGTTCCTTATTTCTTCTGGCTAACCTCTGGAATTGCATTTAATTGGGCATATCTCCCCTTATCACTGTTTCCTTTTGCTTTCCTCCTTTCTTGGGCTACTTCCAGCGTCTCAGCAGACAACCATTTTGCCTTCTTGGTTTTCTTTTTCTTTGGGACATACTTTGTTGCCGCCTCCTGAACAATGTCGCGAACTTCTGTCCATAGTTCTTCAGGGACTCTATTTATTAAATCTAGTGCTTTAAATCTGTTCTTCACTTCCACTGCATATTCGTTAGGAATGTTAGTGAGATCATATCGAACTGGTCTGTGTGTTTCTCCTGATTTCTTTTGTTTTATTCTAAATTGAGCAATAAGAAGTTTGTGATCTGAACTACAGTCAGCCCCAGGTCTTGTTTTCACCGACTGGATGGATGTCTGCCACTTTTGGCTGCAAAGGATATAGTCAATCTGATTTCGGTGCTGACCATCTGGTGAAGTCCATGTATAAAGCCGTCTTTTAGGCTGTTGGAAGACAGTGTTTGTTATACACAGGGAGTTTTCCTGGCAAAATTCTATCAGCCTGCGCCCTGCTTCATTTTGTTGTCCCAGACCATGCTTGCCTGTGATCCCAGTTGTCATTTGACTTCCCACCTTGGCATTCCAGTCTCCTGTAATGAAAATGATGTCTCTTTTTGGTGTATTATCCAGTAGGTGCTGCAGATCCTCATAGAACTGATCTACTTCTGTTTCTTCAGCAGCTGTGGTTGGGGCGCATATTTCGATTACTGTGATGTTGAAAGGCTTGCCTGTGATCCCAGTTGTCATTTGACTTCCCACTTTGGTATTCCAGTCTCCTGTAATGAAAATAATGTCTCTTTTTGGTGTATTATCCAGTAGGTGCTGCAGATCCTCATAGAACTGATCTACTTCTGTTTCTTCAGCAGCTGTGGTTGGGGCGTATATTTGGATTACCGTGATGTTGAAAGGCTTTCCTTGCACTCGAATAGAGATCATTCTGTCATTTTTGGGTTGTATCCAAGCATGGCTTTAGCAACTTTCTTATTAATTATGAAGGCTGCTCCATTTCTTCGGTGTTCCTCTTGTCCGCAGTAGTAGATCTGGTGGTCATCTGATGTGAAGTGGCCCATTCCGGTCCATTTCAGTTCTCTGACCCCCATAATGTCTATCTTTAGTCTTGACATCTCACCAATAACAACATCCAGTTGGCTCATAGATCTTACATTCCAGGTTCCTATGGTGTGCTGATCTTTAGAGCATTGGATTCGTCGTTCACCTCCAGCACCGTCAGCCGCTAGCCTTCCTTTCGGCTTTGAGCTAGCTGTGTCATCACATCTGGGGCTAGTTGAACTTATCCTCTGCTCCTCCCCAGTAGCATTTTTGCCATCTTCTGACCTGGGTGTCCTATCTTCCAATGGCATACCGACATCTCTCTGGTTGTACCAAGAGCCCTATCACACTACATTTTGTGTTCTGGGTGGCTCTCATCCAATAACCTTGGCAGAGTTCAATCAAACAAACATGGGATGAATCAAGACCAGATTCAGTTAAAAAGAGAATTAAAACTTTGAGAATGGCTAACAAAAGGGAAATACAGCACACAGCTAGGTAAACCCAAATCAAGGTCAATAAGTCCACTTAATGCTGAGAATACTACAAGGCCAGTTCAGAAGCAAGAACAAACCATAGCTAAGTTTGCAGTACAAATGTCAGATGCCATGAGTTCACTTAGAACAACATTTCAGAATTCACTAGTACAAACCATAGTCAGAATTCTAAAGTCAGACCAGGTAGACAGTGGTCAAAGCAAAGTCCAACTTGACTGAGTCAGATTAAGCCTTTCCAACTACCCAGCAGCAGCCAAGCTAAGCCAAACAATGCTGGCAATGACTCTTCATGCCCCAGACTTCCACAGGATAGCACCATGTCTAGAGAGTAAAGCCATTGATCTGTAATTGTCTAGTGTGAAAGGTATTTAAGGTGTTTTAAATTGGAACTTACAGTTTCAAGTAAATATTTTGCAGCACATTGAACAATTATTAATTATGTCCAGTTAGATCCTCACATTGCACCATGAGAATCAATACATATTTAGCAAGAGATTTTGATCTGGTCTATGGTATCACAGGTGTGTCCTTCTTAAAAAAAGTTTCTGCTTCAAGGATGTTTTGGGGTGTGTTGCAAAGATTGTCTCTCTTGGATCCTCAGGTGACAAGGAATTAGGAGATCAAAGAGTTTCTCCACATTTTAATATGCTTGAAAGTCAGAATTCAACAGCTGGAGAACCAGGATGGGCTGCTACTGCTTTTTGAGTGTGTAGTTAATGCAAAATTGAGGGTTGCTCAGCAGTCTGTACTGGCATAGAACTTGTTTTAAAATTAAGCAAATTCTACTTGGAGGTGTCCAAGTACAGTAGGAGAACAAGCATTTTAATTTGCATTGGGTTAGGGGTGTATGAAAAAGAGTGAAACAGAAAGTACAATGTTACAATGTCATCTAAAATGTAGAAAGAAAGACAGGAGGCATGTAAACAGCAAGTAAGATGCCTGCAAAATAAAAGGAACAAGTACTAAAGAACAAGTCAGCATAATTAATACTTGTCTACTTCACTGCCACAACAAGAGAGGATTTGCCCAAATTATAACGTGTCACAAAGAGGGAGCATCAATGACAAAGGGATGAGAAAGTCAAAGAAGCTTAGAATGCAGTTTACTTAGTAGGATTGATAGCCTTGCCTTCCCCAGGGATAAGTCAAGGTGGCAGGCTGAAGTTGAACAGATACAAGTTGTAGAAAGGCAAAGAGAAAAGCAAAAGACAGGAAAACAAAGTGAAACAATAATATAGGATTGGGAAATGTGCTGCCTGAAGATCAAATGTGGCCATCAAGTCTTCATTTGCAGCCTTCCAGTGCTCCTCAGTCTCCAACAACACACACATACTTCAGTTTTCTTTCATCGTCATAGCTTGCCACCAAATTAAGATAGCAAAACTCTAATGGACATAATAAATTGAAACCATGCCTCCAGTTGCAACCTTCCAGTGCTACTCAGTCTCCAACAATACACACACACACTTCAAATAGTTTCCTTTCATCATCATAGCTTGCCACAAATTAATATAGCAAAACCATAGTGGACACGATACACTGAAACCAAACCTCCATTTGCAGCCCCTCTGCTCCCACCTTTTCTCCCTGCATTTTTCTCCCTGTTTTCACACCAATGTGGTATCCTGATGAATTTTTGTGACACGTCAGCACTTCTGCAACAGCCAATTCCAGTGACCCAGTGAACTACTGAAAATGAAAGTAAAGTAAATTAGTCATTTTCTACCCCCAAGACTTCTTCAACCATGACAGCCAAAAAAACACCATCACATATTGCTTTTTTAAAAAACCCACAAAGAGTGTTTGACAGGGAAAATCAAACCATACTCACTCAACCCCAGCCTATTTCTCACCTTAAAGTAGTAAGTGCAAGGAATGGGTAAGAATTTTATGTGCTTTGTTTTTAAAACGAGGTTACCAAGATTTCAGAGTTTCATTCTTTCTTGTTAGAAACGTATTAATCTCCCACAGAGTCCTGCTGAGCATACATTTCATGATAAATCCAGATTTACTTGTGAGTAATCTATGAACTGATAGCCTCCAACAAACTAAGCAGCTGACACAAAATGTTTTATATAGGTGACAGCATAGGTTAAATGATCAAACCCTAATTCACAATATTTTTTGATGGAACACTATACAAAAATTCATAAACTGATAGGAGAACACTGCAATTTTCCTCAACTTGTCTGATGCTGATCTCAAAGGCATGATGATCTCAAAAAAGTCTTCAGAAGATGATTCAGTATTTCATTTGCTAAATTCATTGGCTAAATTCATTGGCTAAAGTACTTACAGGCAGCCAGATTTAGCACTGCATTTCCTGCTTAGTGGTTTTTGTTTCAAAAAGATAGGAACATGGCAGGAAATACAAGACATTTTTACCAGTGACATTAGGACACCTCCTCAAATTTGTTGAATAAGTCAGGATGATTGCCCAATAAAAACTAATCTGGAAGATACTTTGTGTTGAGATTCTTCTTTACCTTTCATAATGCTAGAAGTTGTAAGAAAGAAGACCCTACCATTTGCAGTGTAAGTTGTTTGTGGTAGAAGTAATGGATTTCTGCTTGCTACTCCTAAACTCCTTGATAATTCTTTTTTGGAGGATACACAGCACATCTTCAACACTCTAAATGGCCTACTATGTTGAGTTTGGTGGAAGACACTATTTTATTGCCAGTTCTGAAGCAAGATTCACTTGCCACTCCAACCAATCTCTACACATGGAATAAAAAGCAGAGGGACAACAATCTTAAAAGAAATTAAAGAAAGTATTATTTCACTTTGCATGGCATTTTTTTCATGTCAGGAGCGACTTGAGAAACTGCATGGCATGTAGTTAATGTATAGGGTTCAGTCAATGCACAGGAACTGGTATGGCCACTAATTTAAAATACACCAGATTCAACAACTCCTTGGATGAGAAGCACTGATATTTTTTGTACTAAATTCAGGGAACATACCATGGGGGAGGTTATGGGTCCTAGAAGCATCTTGTCTGCATCAGGAAACAAGATGACAGAAAAACTGAGTGAAAGATGCCTAACCTTTTCCCTGCTCATTGTTTCCTTTTAACTCTCACCATCATCAGCCAGCCTTCCTCTCCTATCTTCTTTCTGTGCCCAGCTATTTAAACTTGTTTTTAAAATCCAAGGATGGTAGCTTGTCTGCTCCAACTTATACTTATCCTGATGCCACTTTTCTTTAAAGAACCCACTACAAGAGTTTTGATACACACAATTTATTTATTTAAAACATTTATATACCACCCTTCTCACCCCGAAGGGGACTCAGGGCAGAGCATAGCATATATACGGCAAACATTCAATACTGGGACAAGAATTCATTATATGCAAACATAAACATTAAAAACATTTATCTCAATATTAAAATACACTGTTAAAACCATCTTGGTCATCTGAATCCAATCTAATTGGCCTGATAAAGTTTCTTAATGTTGCTTTATTAACGCACAATGCAGCAGCAAATTGCAAAACTTTTGTTGACATTGAAGAGGATAAGGTGCCAGTGTACTAACAAAGAAAATTGAATTCAGACTTCCCAAGAAGTTGAAACCTTTCTTTTCTTCCATCCATCATTTGCTCAGTTTCTGCTGCATAGTTTTTACATAACTTTCCATACTAGAACTGTACGAAGAAATGAAATGGAACAACTATTCCACGGAAAACAGCAGAAAACACTAGCAAGAATTTGTCAAAATAAGATCTGAGAGAAGATGATTGACTGAAACAAAGGTGCAAAAGAAGCTGTCCTTGACCTACAACTGTCCCTCTGATGCTCCCTTATGGTCAAAACTGAATGAATCCCACACACCTATATCCACAGCCCAACTAGTTAGCTGGACTAACCATGTCATTCTTGGGCACTAAGATATGTTTGAATATACATATGTGTGTGACCTCAACATCCCAACAGAAATGAGATATGGCTTAATATGATTTAATACAGCTAAGGATTTGACAACTGGGATAAGTTGTTTGGCACAATCTTCCATAATAGTTAAAATAGAAATACATTTCTAGTTGTTTCATGTAAGAAATAGCATTTTGTTATCCTATGGAGTTTTATATGATGCTTGAATAGAATTTTAAAGATCTGTCTTTTTTGTAAAAAAAAAAAAAAAGCAGTTGTCATTTAACCTGTCTCAAACACTATCAGTATCATTCTCTTCATTCCTGAGGTTTAGTCTGTGAATGCTGTTGCATATATGGTTAATAGTTTATGTAGCACTCACCACACACAAACAAAAGGTGTCTGTAGATTTGGGGAAAGCTCCAAAGTTATACAATACAAATATTGCTTAGGGAGCAAAAACTATTGGAGAGGAAGTAATCCTAGAAAAATCCCTGTTAGGGCCTTACATACTCAGCAGGAATTTAAATCTTTGTCTCTTTTTTGCACATGAAACTGAGAGATCACAAATTTTGTTTCTTTGCCTACAAGATGTGTTGGTGAAGTGTTTTGAGTGTTACACTAATACTTTGGAGACGAGTGTTTGGATTCTTGCTCAGTCATGGAAACGCAATTGATGGCCTTGTGTCAATCACATTCTTTTAGCCAGAGGAAAGCAAAGACAAACCTCCTCCAAACAAATCTTGCCAAGAAAAATCCATGTTAGGTTCACCTAAGAGTTCCCATAATTCAGAAACAACTTGAAGGCACAAAACAACAACACATGTTGACAAAAGCAATTTTTGTACCATTTTGTACAAATCTACAATAGCCAGCCACCATAGCTGATTGTGCAAAACAGCATTTTACAGCAGTCATCCCATTTTTTTCTGTGCTTGCTATGGTTTTTTATGCTTTGTTTTGGAAAGTGGTAAGGTAGGTGTTTTATGCAGATACACTTTGTGAAGCAATGACAGAAACCTCTAGAAAAGCCTCATTCATGCTATATAGTTATAGCACTTTGATCTGACTTTAACAGCCAGAATCCTGGATATTTATAATTTTAGAAAGTTCTTAAAATTGCCTGGCAGAGAATTCTAAATATTCCTCAAATTACAAACCCCAGATTCCATAGAAGCCATAGTAGTTAAAGTCATATTGAAGCAGTATAATTGCATAAAAGACTCTAGCTTGCTCTCATGCTGGTGGCAAGAATTCTTGTGGAGACTGATTATTTCCCAGCAGGCTCTTGATGGAGGCTGGCAGACTATTGGCAGCCTCTCTTGCTGTGAAATGACAACTTTTATGAATATTCTTCATGTTCCTTGTGCTCAGTGGTCAGTGCTTAGGGGTGCTGAGGGAGACAGGAAATGAGTTAAGGGGGAATGGGATATAGTGGATCCAACCCTGACTAGAAACACTCCACAACTTGTTTCAGGTCCTTTGTGATGTCTCATAACTCTTGTGATGTCTCATAACCCTCATAAGCCAGGTCTGATGATTGCATAGAAGTGACCCAAAGGACCTTTGTTCAGGTTCACCTGACAGTAGTCCAGATCAAATGCACTACAGAGACTTCTTTCTTGGCCTCTCAGAATTATTTACATTTCCAGCTTCTTGTAGTCCAAGTGCTGGATCCAATGTTTTAAGGTTTTTCTATGTCTTCTTTCCTATTGGGAGGAAACTGAAAGTGGCTTTGGAAAAAGTGAGGGAAGTCAGTTAAAACAGAAGCACAAACACAGCAAAAGCCAAGGTAATCAACATAGATTAAGGCATGCAGAAGCACAGACTGCCCACTGCAATCTCTGAGAATAAGGATGTTTTTACATACAATCTAATGAAGCATAACATTGGTTCCTCTTCTGAACAAATCTTGCAAAGAAACCCCTGTGAAATGTTCATCTTATGATCGCTATAGGTCAGAAATGGCTTGGCACAAAACCACAAAAACTATAATACTTTACAGGTGGAACACCAACATTAATGAGCCCTTCTCTGTGCTTCCATCTCAGTTGTCAGGGGGGAAGTTGAATGCTCTGTGATGTATAATACATACAAAACACAATGAAGCTTCAAAGGACCTTGTGCTGACCTTGCTGCAGAGCTCCTCCATGGGCAACAGCAAGGTGACCACACCTGCAGCTGTGCCAGCTCTTTCCTGTCAAGGAGACTCATTTTCTGCCATGTGTTGCCAGGTTTTCCAAACAGAAATATAAAAGCAATCAAAATTCATGAAGTACAAGTTTGACAATCAGGAAGTAGCTATTAGCAAGTTTGTGTTCTATCTAAATATCAAATTAAAACATTAATTTTACTTAACCTAACCACCTATTTCTATGCAAAACAATATTGTTCACATTCATAAATTTCAGTCTTAACAAAGGACTCCCAAAATGCAGGCTTTTTGACATCCTGTTCAATCTACAAAAAGGACAAGCTTTCCCATTTCCAATAAGGCATTCTAGCCCTCAAATAAGAGATATCTTGTCTTCAGTGTCATCAGTTGGGAGCCCCTTCCCCCACCACCAACTGTTGCTCTGGGACCAGAGTAAAGAGAGGGGTCCAGGAAGGTATTGTATTTATTTTATTTATTGTATTGTTTATTACTTTCAAGCTTCTCTGAGCCCCATTTGGGGTGAGAAGGGCGGCATATAAATGTCATAAATAAATAAATAAATAAATAAATAAATAAATAAATAAATAAAATATCTTTTTATAATAAGGGCTTGCTTATTACAAAGTGTTAGCCTATAAACATTTCCGGGGGGGGGGGGGGTAAAATGACAATGTAGTGAGATTCTCTCACTGCTTAGATTCACAGGAACATATACAATATATGAAACAAGTTGGAAAATATGCAATAACACAAGAGTACCTAACTGTAGTGGAGTGCATTGACATTTCCAAGGAATCTTAAAGGGTCACACATACATACCCGAAATTAGCATTGTTTACTTCCAACATCCTTTACTTCACTTTGATCACTTTAGGCTTCACTTTGATCACTTTAGGCTTGGAGCCCCCGGTGGCGCAGTGGGTTAAACCACTGTACCGGCAGGACTTAAGACCGACAGGTCGCAGGTTCGAATGCGGGGAGAGGCAGATGAGCTCTCCTCCTATTAGCTCCAGCTCCTCATGCGGGGACATGAGAGAAGCCTCCCACAAGGATGATAAAACATCAAAAAATCATCCAGGCGTCCCCTGGGCAACGTCCTTGCAGATGGCCAATTCTCTCACAACAGGAGCGGTTGCTCCTGACATGACAAAAAAACCCCAAAAACTTTAGGCTCAGGAGAGCCCCCTTTTTAGGAAATGCCCTAGAAATTAATTTCTATGGCATGTGCTATTGGGGAAAGGTTCTGGGAAATATTTGGGTGCAATTTTTTTTCTCCATCACCACCTAATATTTGATTCCAAGGAACGCTGGTAGCCAAAAGCAGGGTGGTAGGAGTAGCCTATAACTCTCAGACTGTACTTCCCCCAGCACAATATATTCAATACATTCCATATTAGCCCAGGGATTTGTCACCAGTAACTCTACTATGAACAAACCATAATGTCACAGTGAGATACTAGCCATAAAATAGTTATTTTATACTTAGAACCCTGGAGCTAGGTCTTATTAAAATATTTACCTGGGCATGGCATTCCAAAACATAAAATGAAATCACAGGTTTCCCTCTGAGAATCTAATCACCTAGCCATTAAAGACAAGGACAAGTGAGGCAAGGCTTGTTCTTGTTCAATGGTTTTTTCTCATTCTCAAAGTTTCTAAAAAAGAGGGGAATGGAGTAAGCTGTACTTGTGCAATAATGATTTATTTCCTTACATTTTTTGGGTTTCCCCCAAACCTATGCTAAACCTTTAGTGTCATCATGTGTTGAAGAGTATGTGCACACACCCCAAAGTCATGATAAACTCCAAGTGTGACCCTTTAATGCAGAGGTCCCCAAACTAAGGCCCAAGGGCTGGATACGGCCCTCCAAGGTAATTCACCCAACCCTCACTCAGGGTCAACCTAAGTCTGAAATGACTTGAAAGCACACAACAACAACAATCCTATCTCATCAGCCAAAAGCAGGCCTACATTTCCCATTGAAATACTAGTAAGTTTATATTTGTTAAAATTGTTCTTCATTTTAATTATTGTATTGTTTTAAAGTGTTTTTGCACTACAAATAAAATATGTGCAGTTTGCATAGGAATTTATTCATGTTCTTTTCAAATTATAATCCGGCCCTCCAACAATTTGAGGGACTGTTACCTGGCCCTCTGTTTTAAAAAATTGAGGACCCCTGGTTTAATGGGTGATAGTAGCTCAGCACAACCATGAAATAAAGAGATGGGTTTTCTTCTCAATAGCACACTTGCTGAATTCATGAAACTTTTGTAACGATAGCTTCATCTCAAATTGGACATTCTGGATCTATTTGTAATGGCTCAGATCTAGTCTTCAAACAACATGTGTGCACAAGTCTTCTTTCGGATCAGTCTGTAAATTTGCACTACACATAATTTGAAGACTGGGTGAATACAGATTAACATGCTCCATATTCCCTGGGGTTAGGAACGCAGGACCACCGTAAAAATAGAAACATTGTGAATAAAAAAGATTGTGTTTTTATCTGAGAAACACCTCTCTGGGAATCTCTAGGCCCTCCAGCACAGATCTATGATTGCAATGGAGAACTCAAAGATTCCTAGACAGAACATTTTAATCAAATCTGCAAATAATCACATCCACAAAAGTCAAATCAACAAATGTGGAAAGCCAACTGTGCACAAGTAAACTATACTGAACTGAAGAGGCAAATGGTGCAACTTCATATGAGAGCTTGCCATGAATAGAGTAATAGCGCAACTTGATATAAAAGATCTTAGTATTGGCACTGGAGTTGTAGTACAAGTTGAATGTCCTGTCTCTAAAATGCATGTGACCAGAAGTGTCCATAATTCAGATTCTCTCAGATTAGAAATACTTGCATAATGAGTTATCTTGTAGTTGGGTTCCAAGTCTAAACACAAAATTAATCCATGTTTCATGTATATCTTATACACAAAGCCTGAAAATAATGTTATACACAATATTTTAATAATTTAGTGCCTGAAATAAAAGTTTGTGTATATTAAACTGTCAGAAAGCAAAGGTTTTACTATTTCAGCCACTCACATGGACAATTTTCAATTCTGGATTCAAGACAACAAAAACAATAATGTCCTCCCATCACAGCTGAAGAAGGCTAGTTTGGGGAGGCTCAAAAGCTGTATGGTGCAGTCTCCGACACAGGGAAGAGCAAGAAGTCCAGAAGCATCACCCACGCTAGTCCCTGCCGCTTCACAACACCTCCCACTTTATCCAATAACCTTTATTTGCCAAACAAATAGTAGAGATGACCCTCAAGCACATCTCGTTTCTGAAGCCATTGCCGTATTTATCCTTGCCAGATCTGGATAAATTTCAATAAGCTTATATTTATCCATCTCCAGAGGCACTCAAGGAGATACCAATGCTCATTGTTAAAAATGATAGTAAATCAGTCTGGGTATTTTTTATTTAAAAAATTAATATATTCTTTACTGTTTTTCTCTCACAATCCAGCACCAATATAGCTAGAAAAAAACAACCCTTAAAAAAAGCAATTTCTTGACAATATTTGTATTGTACAGAACCAAGCCTTGCACTACTTTTCATTTTTCAAGGCACCCAACAATACTTGATGTTTCTGCTAATAACACTTAACAATCCTTGCTAGACTAGACCCATTGAATCAATGGAAAGGGCAGTGACAGTATCAGCTGACACCTTTGTTCCGGGAGAGTGGGGGAGGCTAAGCAGAGCACAATTCCTTTGTTTCGATAACCAGTAGGATTCAAGCCTTGAAAATAAAGTTCACTGAATTCAGTAGGGCTTAATTCTGGCAAAGTAAGCATCTGTAGGCGCAGCATGAATTTTAGTTTCTGCCTATCTGAGTTTCTTTTGTTACAAAGCAGAGGTGGGAATTGGCTTCACTGATGGTGAAGAACAATGGGAGAGACAATCCACTGATATCTGCAGGGCTACGTAATTGCTGCCACGTGTTCCAGTTTGTTTGTGATGTTCGTGAACCACTGAAAACTGAAAATAGGCTTTTTTTCTCACTTGATGTAAAACCAAAAAGATATAGGTTGTAGGCCTGGGTAACAACGCAAAAATTTGTTTCTAAAATCGATTTGTAATTGGGTTTTTTTTTGTTTCGATATTTAAAATAATTACAAAATTTTCCAAAAAAAAAGTTCGGTATTTACGAAATTTCGTAAATATTTACAAAACATTTTGTAAAGATGGCGCCCTTTTTTTTTCAATATTTTAAAAATATTTTTTAAATTTAATTATTAATTTAGTAGAATAGGGAGGAGAAATTAAAATTATTATTAAGGAGGGAAGGCAGGCACTCACTCTGGCGGGCCCTCTCGCTCGCCCCTCTCGCTCGCCGCTCGCTCGCCCCTCTCGCTCGCCCTCTCGCTCGCTTGCTCAGCCGGCGCCGAGAGAGGAGAGCTCCCAGCAAGCATCGGCAGGCGGCCATCTTACGTATTTCCGAAATGGACGGAAATACAAAATTTTTTGGCGCCTGCCGTTTCGATATTTAAAAACACTTCCAGGTTAAAAAAAAGTTTTGTAATCGTTTCGTAATTCAAAAATTAACAAATTTTTTAACTAATTACGAATTAATGAAACGAATTGCCCAGCCCTAATAGGTTGTGTTTCCAGGGTTTAGAGAGAAAATTTGAACTATAAAAACCACAAGCTGCCTGGCTATGGTCTGTGGTATCTGAGTTGGAAGGTGGGAAACTTTACATTTAAAAAAGAGGACTACATATTTTTGATTCTCCTTTGTGAGAGAAAAATATGCAGGATATCAATTCTACTTCTATGACTACTACTGCTACTAATAATAATAGTTCTGGGCAAAGTGTGGCCCACGGACTTCATGTGGGCCATCTTGCTGGGTTTTGTGGCCCTTAGGCCTCCAGGGATTATGTGACTTTGTCCAATCATGAACTGCTGTAAACATATAAATGTGTCAAACTATTTTTATAGCCACCATGGATGGACTGTCAGTGTGTTGTACCTAGCAATTCAAGACTTCCAACTTTGTAACTGGCTTGCATTTCAGTTTTCCAGGTTACCCTTCAAACTTCTTACCTATGATGACACTAATGTAAATGAAGCTGCAGTGTGCCTATTTAACTTTCATGAGGTATACCAGGACTTCCATGCTGCCCAGTATTTCCTTCTGTCTGTATCATTCTAGTCCCTTTCTGGCACTAGCAACCTTTTTTTCTGTATGAATGCAGCGCCTTATCCTCTCTGCTTGGTGCACCAAGAGAGGCCTAGGCATACAGCCTCTGGGTACACAGGAAGCAGCTCCTGCTTATCTCGGCTACGCCTCTACAGGGGGTGGGATGGAAAGGAAAGGAAAGGATGCACACTGCTCTCAGGTTTCCAATGCAACAGTGAATACAGCAAAGGCTCTCTGTGTTTGCTCCAGCAGTCTAAATGCTCTGGTCTATCTGATATTAAATTGAAAACTTTCTAGTGGATAAAATAGGATACAGTTCAGTACGATAACCTGGCAGTCATTTTACTATGGAAACTGGCAAAAATAAGTTTGAATTCTCCTCCCTCCCCCTACCAAAAGAAGCAGATTCCACAACACTCCCAGTTTCAATAATTAGAGTCTCTCACTCTGAATTTACAACAATGCCCTTGGCAAAGTATAACATGTACATAATCTAGACTCCGGAACTGAAAAACAGGGGTTCAGAGCTATACTTCAAAGGATGTTGTTAGTAAGCATACAACTCCTTCTTATGGTTATGTTATTTGCTACTGCCTCAGTTTTATGCAATTAACATAATCATACAAAGACAAAGACAAGCACTCATGTCTGGAGGCCTTTCCTGGAAGGGAAGGCAGATCTGGTCACTCTGAGAAATCTGCAGTTTTTACAAGGCAACTACATTACTTCTAGAACTACTAGAAGACACCCCATTAGTTTCAAATTATTGGTCCTGGTTGCTCATAAAGTAATCCAAGTTATTTTTGCTCCATTTTGGAAAGTGGCAATTGGTGGCATATATTTCACTATAATTGTAAATTTGATTTGGGTTTTAGCTATTCATTGTGCTGAACCCTTTCCCCAAGCTGATTTCAACACTTTGGATAGCTTCTTTAAGGTCCTGACTACATTCTGAAGAAGGCTCATCACCCCATAGACAGAGAAACCCTCAGCTCCCACCATTTTCAAAGCTATGTTGCAACAAAAGGTCTTGACTTTCCCTCTCATTCCCACCATAGTTGGCCCATCTCTATCAATGAGGAAGAAAACTCTGGAATTAGTGTAAGAGATTCTTCTTCCTGGATGAAAAAGAAGAATGGATGGTATCTCCTTCCAGCTAGTACTTGGGGAAACCTATGTGTTTTAGAACAGAGTGGAGATTGCATGTTCCACAAAGAAGTTGATGAATTCACAATTTCCAAATATTTAGCCAGCACAGCTAGTGGGAAGTGCACCCCAACTTTACCTGGAGTGCCACAAATGCAGAGTAGCATTCATAGGCTATGAATCAGGAAGTACACCAAAACAAGAATGATGTATAGGCTCTAATTAAAGCTATTGAATATCTCAACCTTTAGTGTCAGTACAAAACATTTCTAAGTTATTCTAAGTTGGGAGAATGAGACAGAATGTTCTGATGCCTGGGGACTGGGGTAGAAAGTTGAAGGGGCCATGTTTTCTGAACCTTACACAACCTGATCCTCCCATTCTCCCAATAGTTGTCGTAGTTACTCTAGAGGCCTCTGCCTATAAACTCACTAGCTTTCTCTCCCTGTATTTGCCCTTCATCACTAAGGCACTTGTTAACAACCTGATGGGAAATCAAATACTAAAAACAGAAAGCATTTCATTTTCAAGACAGAAAAATACAGAGATGAATCCTGGACCTAAATCCCACTAGATACCAAGGGTCTACTGTGTCTCTAATATTACATCATGGAGAAACGCAATGACAAACCACCTCTGAGTACTTTTAACCTAAGTAATCCCTATCAATTACATGGAGTTTCCATAATTTGAAAGAGAACTTGAAGGCACCTACACATATTTACAATTTAAACAAAGGAATTGTGTAAAACCTGAAACTAGAGACCTCATCACATGGAGGTCCCCAATTCAGGTAATAGAGGGCAACATGAGCAACATGGGAAGCCACCTATGTTGCTGATGCTGCCTCTTACAACATTTTGACTTCACCTCAGGATGGAGCCCCACCAGAAGCAGATCAACATCTTGTGATGGGACCTCATGGGATTTGTGCCTCAAGTGAGGTTAAAGTGTCATAGGTCAGGTAATTTTGCCCATCTGATGAAGTCATATTATTAAACTTGGTGGCAGTTTACAACCAGATCACTTGAGAAGAATATAAGTTAATGGTTGGTAACAGATGCTGAGAAAAATCCAGAGTTACCACTTTAAGCTCTGTAATTTTAAAGACAACAAGGTTTTGGTTTGCTACCACAATTCCTTAAAGTCAATATAAATAGCCCCAAATCATGCACAGTGCAACACTATGCCAGCTGGGCATAAATTTACTCACCTACCTGTTTTTTTTTTCCCCTGGAAGGTTCCCCGTGCTAAAGCCTTGTACAGCTTCAGAGGACACAACCCTGGAGAACTAAAGTTCAACAAAGGGGACATCATCATTTTGCACCGACAGCTGGATGAAAACTGGTATCTGGGAGAGATCAACAGAGTCAGTGGAGTTTTCCCAACAAACTCTGTACAAGTTATCAAACAGCTTCCCCAACCACTTCCCCTTTGTAGAGCACTTTATAATTTTGATCTGAAGTCCAGGAAGACAAATGAAAAAACAGAATGCCTGCCTTTCCATAAGGTAAGTCTAGCTTTGGCCAGTTCAGACAATAATACTCAATGCCTAGAAATATAGGAAACTGCCTAATACAAAATGAAATCACTGTCTCACTTAATGCTGTCATGTTGACACTGACTAGCAGCAGATCTCCAGCCTTTCAAGTAGCATTTTTTTTCCAGCTCTGTCTAGAGATACAAATAATTAAACCTCGGAATCTCTGCATACGAAGCACGGGCTCTTCTACTGGACGATAGTCCTTCCCCAATATATTCATTAGTTCTGTGGTCTCAGCATTATAGTGAAAGAATGCAAAGTGCAATAGGATAATTCAACAATGGTTTAAATCATTGCCTTCCAAAATAGTTGTTGTTGCTGCTGCTGCTACTACTATCATTTCCTCTGAGATAAAGTCCCAAAAAAAACACCATTCTGCTAGAATTATTTACAGTTTGGGATTTATTCTGCTATGTTATTTTCTGTGCAGAAAATTATGTGCATATTGAAGTAAAATTCACATTTTTTTTATAGAATAAGGACCTCATCACATGGGTATTTTGCCCCATCGTAGAATGTTTTCAACATGGAGCCAATACAGAGCCTGCCAGAACCCATCACATGATGCAGGGCTACTTTTGGCAGGGCTCCATGTTTGCTCCATGTTGAAAGCATGCTGGGAGGAAGAATTCAGAACATGGGTGATTAACTGTGTTCTGATTCAGTAAGCCAGGGACAGTATGGGGGGAAGCTTCCCCTGTGTGATGGGGAAGGGGACAATATGAGTGATGTGGAGTGCAGAGTGACAGTTTCCTCTGATACCCCACGGATTTGCCCCACTGCCCCACGGATTCCCCCACTGTCTCCTGGCTTCAGGACCTCAATGTGATGAGGGCCATAATCTTAAAATTATGAAGATTCCATCTGTTCAGGATTCTTCTCATTAGGGTTTCTTAACACTTGGGAAATGAAGTATCTGAAAATAACTCAGACATTTGGCATTTGTGAGCCAAAAAGTAAGTTTCCCAAAATTTGTCTTTGAAATGATTTTGGATTTGATGCACTGACCTGCGAAAGAAGTATTAGTGCATCAGAAAGACTAAGTCAAACCAGTTGCTAAAGTATTAGTGAACTGTAGATAACTGGCAGTTCTATCACTTGCTAAATCTATAGTCTTGTTTAGTCAAGCAAGGTTTAGATACATTTTTATTTGTAATAAATAATAATACATCCTGAACATCCATTATTTGCCCACAAACACCACTGTTTCTAGAGTTACTTTTATCACTCTTTGTTCCCATTGATATGGGTATCTGTTTAAAAGCTTTCATGTAGGGATTTGAGAGAGACAAAGAGGCATGCTAGCTCAGCAGAGGCAACCAGTTCACTCTCTGAAGCACTCAGCAAATATCCCTCTGGATATTTTCCATTTTTTCCATTCTTCGTGCAAAGCATAATTAATAGGGTTGCCATGTGTTCTTCCCAAGCATATGCCCTCCAGCATCCAAAGGATGACAAGAGGCACACTTTGCATGGGAAATGAGCAACGGCTTCCTTAGTTAATAATCAGCCAGCCTCATATTGCAGGTATGTGCCGGTGGTGTAGTGTGTCCAATTGAACAATCAGGCCAGATTACACTTATGCAGGCTGTTGCCGCACAGCACTGAGATTAGGTTTTGTTTGGAGGAGGGCTGCAGGCAGACAGAGTTCTGATAGCCAAGCACCACTTGTTATCTCAGTCTGGGATGAGGAGGAAAACATCTGCAAGTGCTAGTTTACACTGTAGCAACTGCTGCTGTTCTTTTTGACAGTATCAACACTCCTAAAAGTAGCTTTCCACATCACTGCAAACAAGACAGGGGGCATGTGAGAGGGACAATTTTTCTTGGTTGTGGCAGACCTTGCCTTTTTATTTTTTTCATGCAATCTGCTTTTGTTTTGTTTTGTTTCTTCTGTTTTATTTTCTTTATCTTTTTAAAAATTCCCTTTTTTGCATCTGTTTCAATTGTTACTCATTCTGTTTATTTGCTGCTGAAGATAAAGCTCATCTCCACTTCTGCAGCACAATTAAGATGCTGTGGTTTACTGTTTCACATAAGAAATACAGTCATCATTTCAGTGAGAAAAGAGGATTATATTATGGTATACTATATTTATAACACGAAATTAGCTCTGTGGTTTTGAATGGAGAAATCCAACTATTTCCACATAGATTTTCTAGAAAACACAAAAGAAGTTTTCCCACAACTGAAGAGTCACAAAAGGCATCCAACAACATACATTAAGGCAGGACCCTTGAATTGTTAGTTTTGTGAGCTGACTAACCTGCTACTGGTAGCAATGAATAATTCTGTTCTTCTTTTCCAAGCACTATACATGATAGTCTTCCTACAATTGAGCCCAAGGACAGGTTTGTGAAGATGACAGCTATTTCTTCATTGTGGCTACAAAAGCACTTCCAAACATCTTCACAAAACAAAACCCAAACAAAATGGTTTTTTTCCACCCAATATGTACAGCATGGTTGGGAATCATGCAGTCCTCCAGAGGTTGTTAAACGTCAAGTCCCAACATCCCTTGTCAGCATAGCCAATAGGGAGCCACATAAAACAAACTCATATACTATATAATCATATTAGTCACCTGCTCCTTCAAGAGAGTGCAAATCTGCCAAGGACAGGTAATCAATGTAATTCCCAGACTCAAGAATCACCACTCTATGCAACCTCTGACTTACCAGAATTCAGCCTCTTTATTTGCCCACACCCAGCCCGTTGCTTTCACAGCCTCAGTCAATATGATGACAAGACTTAGTAGAAATGCTTGTCACCAGCTAATAATGACCTCTAAACCTTAAAACTCCTAATAACTTGTCCCATATGGTCATATAGATGTAGAACATCAAGTGAAGTAAGATTGAACCCTGTGACACCTCACAGCACAATGGTCATGGGGCTGAGCAGGAGTCCCCCAATGCTACTCTGCAGAGGGTAACCTCTATAAAATGGTTCCTTCTCCTCCCATCCTCCATAGCCAGTTCAATAGGATACCATGATCATTTGTATAAAAAGCCCAAGAGAGATCCAGGAGGATCTACAGGGTATCATTTTGTCCACAACATCAGACTTCAACAACTGAAGCAAACTTGAAGAAAATTTACGAGATGGTGCAATGTATCATCTTTGGAATACTCTACCTAGACTCTACAATACCTCTACAAGTCTCTGGCAAATTTATCACAATAGGCAACTTGTCATTTCTAATCCTGGTATCTCCGAGTCTGACCCCAATAGGATTTTTGTACCACAGAAAAGCTCTTCTGGGTGGTATTCTGAAAATAGAATAGAGGAGGCATAGTAAGTTCTCCTTGCTTCCTTCACCTCTGAGACCACCTTGACCAGTTCAAGCAAAAAGGATGCTGAGCAACATAGTGAGTGATACATCAGCAAAGTCCTTATTCTGTTTCTTTGCCCCACACAAGATATAAACCCTCACTCCGTGCTAGAATGATGGGCTCTCTTGTAAGAGTGATAGAATCCTTATAGATCAGGCATGGACAAATTTTGGCCCTCCAGGTGTTTTGGACTTCAACTCCCAGAAATCCCAGCCAGATGGACTTAAGGCTAACCTTAAAAACTGTGGCATAGAGACCAAGAACTGGGAAGCCCTGGCCCTCAAGCATTCTAACTGAAGGTCATCTGTTACCAACAGTGCTGTGGAAGTTGAAGAGGCACAAATGGAGGATGAAATGTGTCAAGAAGAAGGCGAGTCAAGCCAATCCTTGTTGAGACTGCCTTCCATCTGGAAATCGGTGCCCTCACTGCAAAAGAACATGCGGATCCAGAATAGGTCTCTACAGTCACCTATGGACCCACCACTAAGACCCTACACTTAGGCAATCATACTCTGCCACGAGTGATAGCCTATGATAATGATAGATTATAGGAACTCCTGCCCCTAGTCCCCCAGCCTGGGCTTATGATGCACTGGGTACCCAGATAGACAAAACTGAAACACCACCAAGCCCATCTACCCAAGACTCTGTAATACATACCAGATTAGCCTGCTTATCCACAACTAGGTCTTGGGTGGTGGTTTATTTATTACAGACTAAGCAGAAAACGAAGATGGGGTGTCTATGTGCTTATTGATGGTATACCTTCATTCTTTAAAATGTGTAAACTACTAATAAGCACATGGAGACCAGACTCCTTTTTTCTACTGATCCACAAAATATGCTTTTCAGAATTTATTCTTGCTCTTGTTTTGTTATAGACTGACCTGACATTCGGCAGCACCAGCAGAGCAGAGGGCAGGATGACAAACCAAACTGGAACTTGAGAGATAGAAGATTGATGAAAACACAGGATAGATTTAAAGTATCTGTCCCATATTTCTATTACTCAGCCTATCCAACACACATCCCTCTGCCTGTGATCACAACAGTAGGGGGAACCCTGTTCCTCCCCTCATCTCAGAGATTTACTGCTGTACATGTAGGGACAAACAAACTCACAAATATATAAAAAAAATTGAAGCAAAATGTCAATGCAGCAGGTCAGATACAACAGACATAATACTCAGTTGTCACATGGGTGATCCCAGTTTTTTCTCCAACAATCTCTGCCTTTCACTCGGGGATTTAGAGTTGGACAACACAGAGCCAACCCCACCCTTACTATGGGTGGCACTATATTATCAGAGTGGCCTCTTGCCCATGGTTTGTTGTCCATTCTTCATCCCAAAAGGGGTGGTGCTCTTGCTTCTGTATCTTCCCAAAGTGTGACCCAATGTAGGATCCATTTTGTGCCTGTTGATACAGTGAATGCGATTATAAAACTGTGTTGGGTGCTGGTGATCTGCTGAGAAATTCAACAGCTACTAAGGTAACTTTTTAAATTCAAATGTTTGCTCCCTATGAAACTGAAGGGGAAATGTAAGTAATAAAAGGTGCACAGAAAAAGTGAGCAGGTTCCTTATTAGATTTATTAATATCATAGCACACTGCATTCCCGCCTATGTTAGTCATGTAAGCATATCTCAAGGTAAGTATAGTTTATGTCTCAGGATAGTACAGAGACAAACCTATCTGTTATCTGTCAAGTACAGGCAAGTGAATTGAAAACCCTCTATGATTATTATCTTTCAGGGAGACATAATCACTGTAATCAGTCGAGTGGATGAGAACTGGGCAGAGGGCAAAATAGGTGACAGAACTGGAATTTTCCCCATCTTGTTTGTTGAGGTAAGAATAATGCCTTGAATATACTGAAAGGAATGGCTGTCAGTGTCAATATTTAAAATATTTGCAATTAATGGCCTCATGGATGATCTTTTTAACCATGGTTCTGCAGCACCAATGCACTGGAAGGAGCAATCCTCTCTGTTTATTGGCTTTAAGAATACTAAGTTTTGAAAAGTAACTTTTGAATAAGTTTCCTCTTGAAGGGAAGAGAAAATAATTTTAATCATGTTCTCCCTGCTGCAAGAAAATCTTCAAAAGTTTTTTTAATGTATTCACAATTCAGAACTCGTTGATGACTGTTTTGCAAGGAACACAGTATTCTCTGTGTGGGAAGCAGCCTTTTCAAAGTAATATTTCTGTGTAGAAAGTTACCTTCAGACAATGCTGTTTTCTGTGCAAAACAATCACTTCAACTTTTTTTATGGGAGTCACTCTACTGCAATGATTCTTATTAGTATAGCATTCTTCTCAGTGCTTGAAAAACATGTTTTTTGACCATTTCATGAATGATTTTCCCCCATCCTTATTGGATTATAGCTCCCAAACTTCCCTGGCCAAGAAGACCACTTAGAGTCTGGCTATTATTACACCAGATAAAGATGAGTTTTCCCTTGCTCTGTTTTGCAACTCTCAACATAATCAGCTTTGGAGCAGGAAATATTACAGCAGCCGTATTTGTCAAGCGGCAATAAAATAATGCTTTTTTGGATCAGCTAAAAAACACTGAATGCAGAAGCAGAGGGTGAGAATTGTACAGCATGGCAAAGTCTTTAGTCCACTTTTGACCCAAGGAGAACAAGCAGTGAAGAAGAGATCTGTGGGACTGTAACTTGCTTTGGTCATGGTTATCTGAAGGACCATATCTCTTTCTATGAACCTGGTAGACATCTATGATCAATTGGGGAGGGCTTTCTCTGTTTCATCACCTACTCAAGTGCATTTGGTGGGAACACAGTAGAGGGCCTTTTCGGTGGCGGTTCCTAGACCAGTGATTCTCAACTTGTGGGTCCTTGGGTGTTCTGGCCTACAACTTCCAGAAATTCCAGCCAGTTTACCAGCTGTTAGGATTTCTGGGAGCTGAAGGCCAAAATATCTGGGGACCCACAGGTTGAGAACCACTGGTTGAAAACTGTGGAACTCCCTCCCAAGAGACACCAGGATGGCCCCATCCCTGCTGGTCTTCTGCAAGCAGGGCAAGACCTTCTTCTGCCAGCAGGCTTTTGAGGAGGGGAGATTAAGGGCATGCTGCTGGGGAAGTAGTGAGTGGGATTCTGTGTGGAATGTGAGCTTTTAATGTAATTGCAATTGTTATTTTTTAAAATTTTAGCCTTGATTTCACACAGTACTGTTTTATTGTATATTTTATGTTATTTTTGTATTCACTTTGTTTTAAATTGTGACCAGATTGTTCACTGCCTTGGGTCTCCATGGGGAAAAAGGTGAGGCATAAATAAAGTATATAACAACAACCACAACAAATTTGATTTGTTACCTGCCTCTCCTTACAGCTCTAGACATGATACAACATGGCAAAGCACATATACAAAAAAAACATAGTGCAAAGTTTAAAACATACAAATTGAATACAAATTTAAAATCACAGTTGCACACTGACTGAGTATGCCTGCTGGAAGAAATAGGTCATTGTTTGTGTCTTGAATTTTAACAGTTCATTTAGTTGTTGGATCTTTTTTAGCATGTCATTCCACAGTATCAGGGCAGTCAATGAAATGGTCCTCTGGGGGACTGTGGCCAGTTGGGTTCTGGCTGCTTGAAGAGAACACCCACCCCCCAGTGTCCAGAATAGGGGAACATCAGAAAAGAACCTGGTGATGTCCCTACAGCCAGACTCACACTGATCTTGGCATCCTCTAGGACAGCTGAAGAATCCACAGGATATTTAGGAATATTCATTCTTCAACTGGCTATAGCCACTTAGCCAGATGCTACATTTCTGCTGCCTTCTCTTCTCCAGCTATTAAAAGCCTGAAGGGTTGGCTGGCAGGAGAGAAGTGAGTATTGAAGGTGGTTAGGTCATTGTGTGAGAAAAATATGACATTCCTCCCTGCACAGTGACCAAAGAGGTTCAATAGACAGGTGCAGTATTCCTTCATCTAACACTAACAGGAAGCTAGGCTTATCAGGTGGACTTGAATTTCTAAGTATGCTTTGTCCCATTTTAGCAATTTGCTTTTTAAAGGCTGAAACAAAATGTGTATTGTTTGTATTCTTTTCTCTTAACATATTCATTTTGCACACTTTTAAATGTATGCATTGTCCTACAGTACAGTGATTTTGTAGATACTCTGTATTTTGTGAGCACTTACTTATTTACTTATTAATGGTGTTTGTTTATTGCCATATGATCAATAAGTATACATAGAAGCCACAGTGGTGCAATGGGTTAAACGCTTGTGCCAGCTGAACTGCTGACCTGAAGGTCGGCGGTTTGAATCATGAGTTAGGGTGAGATCCTATCTGTCAGCCCCAGATTCCCATGTGAGGACATGAGAGAAGCCTCCCACAGGATGGTAAAACATCCGGACATCCTCTGGGCAATGTCTCTGCAGGAGAACAATTCTCTCACACCAAAAGTGACTTTCAGTTTCTCAAGTCACTTCTGACACAATAAAAAAGTTATTAAACATGAGCAGTTCTGTGCTATCAGATGCAACCCCAGCAATTTTTATGTCTGCACTACTGAAAAGAAAAATTGAAAAGAAAAATGTCTGCACTACAGTCTGTGCATTCTACAAAATTTACATACAACATCTACCTTATTTTAGCAAAGACCATACAGTTGAAGTACCACCTCTGCTAAGAGGTCATGCTGAGAATTTCCTGGTGTAATGCACCCTAAGGCAATAAATACAATTGCAGAATGAAATGTAATGCTGGCTACATAACATTTAGAAGATTTAAAGCATACAGTTCTCCACCAAATGTCTACATACGGAATATCTCAATGATTATTATCAATATAATGCTACACAGCAGGTTGCTAGACCATTTGGATGTTAAGATTAGCAGCTATGGTAGAAATGGAGCACTACTCTCAAATGTTATGGTCTGAATCCCTCATTGGTCATAGGCATCTAGTCACACATAACAATTCGTTTCTCTTGACTTGGATGCACAGCTCCATTTGGATCAAAATATCTGTCAAACAAGGGTTAAAACGTGTTGGACAAGGAGGTGGGAGCATACATCCAGATAAGCCTTGGTGTCCTCAGTGTGTTCACTGTTACCATATGGGAGTGTTGTCGCTCAATTTCTCTATGAAATCCAGGTTATTATTTCTATCACTGGATGAACTCTTGGCCTCAGGAATACCATCTCCCTCCCTCACATTCCAGTTTTGGAGTACTAGAATCTCATAGCCACTCAGAATGGCACTCCAAAAGCAGCATCACCATGTTCTGGGAGGTCTTGGAAAATCACAATGTAATGGACTCTTTTAAAGTTCAATTTACCCAATCAAACTCATGCTCCTCTTTATGCACCTAAAGATTTGTTAGCATGTTAACTTATAGCCCTTTCACACTATACAATTGCATGGGCAATTGTATAGTGACTAAAGCCTCCCGCCAGCAAACCCAAGTATGAGACACACAGAGTTGGGATAATAAATAGTCACAACTTGTTTATTGCTCACAGAAGAGACTTGGTGTTGGCAGCCATGCATGAGTCCTGGATCCAGGGATTGGGCAGCCCACTGCTGTCCAATACTACTTGGGTGCTGCTGTTATCAACTGGCACAATACCGGGGGCCCGACACCATCGCACTCCTGGAGAACTACCAGACCCTCCCCCTCCAATGGGGGGATATGCAAGCCAGATCCAGGGCCCAGCATGCAAGGCACGCTGCTTGACATGGTCTTGCGCAGCTTACTTAGACTGCCCGAAGCTTGCTGGGGCAGCCAGCCCAGCCAATCAGGAGGTGAGCAGGAGCCACCTCCGATTGGCTGGCCGCCCAGCTAGCAAGAACTACTCCCGCCACTGAGGGGGCTTCTGGGAAGAAGAAGCCCCCTCCAATGCCATGGCGGGTGGGAGGATGCCCTGCCACCACAACATTTCTGCCTGGTGAGTCGGGAAGAGCCTTAGTGCTATAGTCCTATGTTCCATTTTAACTGTGATTGTTACATCCTATAGAATTCTAGGGTTCATATTTTGTTCAGAGGTGTTAAAGGACTCTTTGGCTTATGATTGTTTCTTCCTAACCTGCAAATTACAAAATTCCATTGCTGATAAAGTGACAGTTGAATAATTGTGGTATAACTGTTTAGTCTGGAAAAGTTCCAGCAAAAGAACAATGCTGTGATAAACACATAAAACAAAACTTCTTGATGGAGCACTTTGGTGCTTTATCATTAAATGGTGTGAAAAAACCCAAAAATATCAAACTCAGCAACTGCTGGAGTTTGTCTGGATTGACAGGGGGCTAGAGATATTTGGGATATTATGGCAACATAATCTCATCATGCTTTTTAAACATCTTCCAGCCAAATACAACAGCACGGCAGCTCCTTCAGAAGAGTTACCAATCCTCCCAGCTGAAATGTGCCTCTCCTTTACGGAAATCCCTGCCCAGAGCCAAAGGCATGGAATCCGAATCAAGAAGAAAACATATGAAGCAATTCTCTATCACAAGTGCCTTAAATACACTCAACAGAATGGTCCATTCGCCCACAAGACGACAGAGCCTGGATATCAGCTCCCCTGTTCTGATCAGTTCTAGCAACCCTTCAGTGGCTACCCAGAACTACGAGAAAATAGAATTCCCCTACAGCATGCCTGTTCAGGTAAAACTCAAATTCTGCTTTCCCCTTTTGGCATTGCTTTTATGGGATGCACTGGGGGCATTGAACAAACAATAAGCTTAAGAGCAGTGCCCTATATGGATATATTTTTGTTTGATAGGCAGCAACTTGAAAAACCAACCTTATCTGCCACAGAACCATTCGTCTAGAAAGGATTAATGCTGGTATCTAAACATTTCTCTCTCTTGCAGTTGAAAAATGTTGTGCTTTAAAAGCTGCTGTGGCAAACTTACTGGGATGCTTCAAAACAGTCCCAGAGTACAGTTGTTAGCTTCTTACAGATTTGCTTGCCCCTCATAGAATTGTTTTTATGCATGTTTTTGTTGATAAAAAGTGCCCTTTCCAACTTAAGCATTTGAGGCAGTGAACCAAAAGGACACCAATTCAGAGTCACACATTGAAAGCTAAAGAAAATCAAGACTGGATGCAAAAAAAAATAGCAAAGGCTAACAAACCCTTGGGGGAAAATAAAAGAGCTTTGGGTATTGGTGAAATGTATAGAGAGGTAACATCCCAGAGAAGAGTTCTACAGAAGAGAATTGATAAGACCTTGCTAAATAAAGGATATACTGTACTCCAAAACTCAGGGTCCTTCCATACAGCTATATAACCCAGAATATCAAGGCAGAAAGTTCCACAATATCTGCTTTGAACTGGGTTATCTGAGTCCACACTGCCATATATTCCGGTTCAAAGCAAATAATGTGGGATTTTATTCAGTTGTGTGGAATTATCTCACTTGATAATTGAAGAAAGGGGCGGGAATGGGTTGTTACTCTCAAGAAAGCCCTTCCAAGCATGGCTAATACTTAACAATGCTGGAAGCTACAATCATTGCTGGATTTAGGACAAATGAGGGAGGCCTTGTGTTTGTTCAGTTATAAGGCCCCTTACATACATGAGCCCAGAAGGAGGTCTGCCTAGTAAGCCTACACTGCCTGCTTTGTGGCACACTCCCATAGACTAGTATCACTATCAACTCTATCATTATGTCTGGAATCGCTCTGAAACAGAATGTTTTCAAATTTAGAATTGCACCACATAAACAAAATCTATCATTAAAAAATCTTGGACAAGAAGATGGGGCCCCCAGGCAACGGGGCCCTGTGCTTAAGCACACCTAAGCACAATAGTAAATCTGACACTGGCTGCAGTCCAATAGAAAGAAGTCTGTATGATTCCCATCCTAAATGCATAGGAAAAATTGTATGCCCTGTGTCTGATATGCCAGTGAATAAAGACCTTACCACATTGAGAAATTTCCCAGTCATAGGACACTTCAGCCTCTGTTCAAATGTGGGGAAGCACCGAGCTTATCACATGAGTCAAACTACTTCTGGCAGTCATGCATAGTCCTCCATGGTTGAAAAGAGGCAGAAGTGTGCTGAAAGGAGGGGACTCTGGCAATCGACTTCATCACATTGAGACATTTCCCCTTGGTAGGACACTTCAGCCTCTTTTCAAGCATGGAGAGGCATTGAGCTCATCACATGAGTTATGCTACTTCTCGCTGTCATGCATAACCCTCCATGGTTGAAAAGAAGCAGGGGTGTGCTGAAAGGAGGGAACTCTGGAAATCGACCTAATCACATTGAGAAATTTTTCCCTGGTAGGAGACTTCTGTCTTTTTCAAGCAGGGAGAGACATGGAGCTCATCACATGTTCCAGAATTGAAAAAAGGCTGAAATGTCCTGAAAAGAGGGAACTCTGAACATGGGCCAGCAATCGTGTTCAGAGCTCCTATCTCTTATCACACTTTACTCACATCTTTACAACTGAAAAGCAGGTGTGATGGGAATCATCAAAGTTTCCCATCCTGTTTCATTGCCCAACTGTTAGCAGTCTCTTGTATCCTATGCTGTTCAATGCAGATCAATAGGATCTCATGGAAAGCAATGGTTTTAACCTGGATCACTGCCTCCTGTATCCTCTGAGGTTTGGGGCAGAACTATTTTTTCCCATTGGAAGATGAGGTTTTAAACTGCTGTCAGTCTCCTTTAATGTAAGGGGCTTTGGGCAGGGCAAAGTATCTCTTGGTTTTTGGATATTGTTGTTTCTCCTAATTAAAAACAAAAAAAGTAATACTGACCTTGTGATGAATGTATTGCCAACTCTCAAGTTTCCACATGTGACTGTGATGGGGAAGCAGAACCCATAATGGGACTGCTGACAATATAAGAGGGGTGATTCTCTATGCTAAAAGGACAGTCACCCATGCTTTCCCCTCGTAATAGTAATCAAGTGTGCACATACTGTCTGTTATACCCTTCAATATATGTTCCAGAAAGTAGTCACTAGAAGATTCTTTATCTTCTTCTCTACATTGTACCTTTGCTTTGGCTGCAACAAAGGCAGTTTACTAACCACCAGAACATCATTTTCTCATCTTGAATCCATTTGGTATTAGGCCACCAGAATATCCTTTCTGTCACTGAATTGCCAGTGCCATTATATTAATAATGGTCTTTGTAATTCTTAGTATATATAAAAGGATTGGCATGCTGGCTGTGAAACCCCTAGTTGCCTCTTCAGGGAGTGATGGTTCCTAGATACAATTTTCCAAACAAGTGATTGGCTCAATCAGAGTAAATGTCACAGTGACATAGTAGGAGCGACAGTCCAACATCATCTCCAGGGTTAAAGGTTCCCCATTATTGTACAAAGACATTCATGGCTGGATACATCAATGAAAAGACTTAATGCTATATTGATGCCACTGAATGTAATGTGCAGGGTCAGTATTAGACAAAAATTTTAACATTTTCTTCCTGAAGCAGATGCTCAGGAATGACATCTGTTTGTTGAGTTTCCATTCTTGGACATCTGTAAATGAAATGCTACATAAGTTGCAATCTCATGCCCATGTTGTAAAAGGGTGAATCATACGTCTCCAATAGTATCCTGTATTTGTTTTCCCTAAGTGATCCATTTGAATTGTTTCAACTCTGCAAAATTTCCATGAACCATTCAAATCAATATTATTTCAAGAGTTGAAGTCCTGTAGAACCTGATCATCCTGTTATGTGGCTTCATTTACCTTAGAATGAAGGTTAGCTGACTAAGAGCAGAAACATTAGCCAACACAAGGATCTAGTCTTTCTTCTGTATCAGTGCTGATTTTGCTTATTTAAACCACTAGGCAAAAAATAATAAAGATTAAAGACTCCACTTAAGACAACTGTGTCACACAAAGCAGGGGAGGGGCAGGAGATAAAACACTAACTTTAACAATGCTGACAAAGCAACATATCATTTTAAAAGTAAAGGTTTTTTATTTTGCATTTTTCTGCTTGAACTGAAACTGAATGTTCTATTTCATGAGTCACCCAAGTCATCGATGATTCGTGAATGAGGGGCTTAAATTAAGGGCTTCATACATTACGTTTCTATTTGTTATTTTTACTGGACCAAGAAAACTAAATGGGGAAAGAAGGTTAAAACTAAGTGAAATTAAGATTTGGTCCATATATGAGATCTATCTGCATAGCTTCCAACTATCTCCATTTGACAGGGACAGTCCCTTTTCCCCAAAGGAGCAAGGAGCATTAATTTAACTTCTAGCCAGAAACTGGATGCAGACAGACTGGAGGGCGAGTCCTGATACCATAATGACTGGGAGGGAAAGAGGAAGTAAAATAAATAAATCCTTGGAAATTGTAGCATGCTACTGCTCTAATAGATAAGCTGAAGATTTACACCCAGCCCTTTCTCTTGTTTGGAGCTGAGTCCACCAAAGCAGGAGAATTTGCACCTCATCTTGTCCATAGAACTGACCCATGCAAACTAGAGACTCAATGTCGGATTCTGAAGTCAGGCATTCCTACTCTTTGGTGGCTGCAAACATGCAACCATACTTTGGCCTCTGGCAAACCTGATGATGGTGGTGGTGGTGATTATGCTTGTTGTTGTGGCTGCTGCTGGCCGAAATCCTATTTGGGATTTCTATACCTGCACACAAACATCCTAGTTACAGTGGCGTGCAGTAAATCCTGTCCAATCCCTCCATACTCCACTTTCTGGGAAGAATCCACCATGATCACCAGTATTCTAAACCTTTGGTTCTCAGACTAACAATCCCTTCTCCTCCTGAGTATAATTTCTACTGCAATAGGCAGAAGTAGAACCCATATCATGATACTATTTTGCGATAGAGATTGCTCTTGCAAGTGACACTGTCAACTAGCTGCTTCCTGATCAATAGGGAAACAGATCCTATCAATCTTCGTTTTTAGTTTCTTAGTTTTTAGAACATCTTAGTAAGTAACCCAGGGAGCAACATTATCAGGGTGTTTCACTCTGCACCATCTTTTCCAGGGACTCAGATCCTATCAATCACAGCAGCTGTTGCTAAGTAAGCAAGGATGGGCAACTTCCATGGTCCCTATGTACCCCCTAAACTAGGGGATACATAGGCATTGTGATTACAAAACAGTGGGTGTGTCACTTTAGGTTAGGGATTCTCAAACTTTTTCACACATTGAATCCTTTTTGAAGCAAAGGTTTCTTGTGGAGCCCCATGAAATGTTATTATATTATATAATGTATATTATATTTTTGACACATTGTGTTTTAAAATTTGACAGATGGGCCAGGTCAATGGCAGATAGATGGACAGTGTTTGTGTGAACTAATTTTTAAAAATGAACAAATGTCTATGCACACTGCATATATCTCATTTATAGTTCAAAAAAGAAAGAAAGAAAGAAAGAAAGAAAGAAAGAAAGAAAGAGAAACACAATATCTAAAATGAAGAACAATTTTGACCAACATAAACAGTATTTCAGTGGAAGATCCCGGGGGCCATCCACGCCAACCCCTTCTGAAATGCAGGAAAAACACTATCAAAGTACCTCCAATCAATGTCCAGCCAGCCTTTGCAAAAATAACAAC
Organism: Anolis sagrei; assembly: GCF_037176765.1. Taxonomy (NCBI): domain Eukaryota; kingdom Metazoa; phylum Chordata; class Lepidosauria; order Squamata; family Anolidae; genus Anolis; species Anolis sagrei. The sequence goes on from NC_090022.1 coordinate 97,594,072, forward strand.
AACAACAACAATAGGAGCAACCCCAGTGGCCACTCAGTCCAACCCCTTTCTGCCATGTAGGAAAATTACAGATGGCTATCCAGCCTTGTGCGATGTGCGGGGCTTGATGAATGCAAAGCTGGGATGAAAATTGCTGGAAGAAACATTAACAACCTCAGATATGCAGATGACACCACTCTGATGGCCGAAAGCAAGGAGGAGCTGAGGAGCCTTCTAATCAAGGTGAAAGAAGAAAGCGCAAAAGTCGGGTTGCAGCTAAACATCAAAAAAACCAAGATTATGGCAACAAGAATGATTGACAACTGGGAAATAGAGGGAGAAAATGTGGAGGCCATGACAGACTTTGTATTTCTAGGTGCAAAGATTACTGCAGATGCAGACTGTGGCCAGGAAATCAATAGACGCTTACTTCTTGAGAGGAGAGCAATGTCCAGTCTCGATAAAATAGTAAAGAGTAGAGACATCACACTGGCAACAAAGATCCGCCTAGTCAAAGCCATGGTATTCCCTGTAGTAACCTACGGATGTGAGAGCTGGACCTTAGGGAAGGCTGAGTGAAGGAAGATTGACTGCGAGAAGATCCAACCAGTCCATCCTCCAGGAAATAAAGCCCGGCTGCTCATTGGAGGGAAGGATACTAGAAACAAAGTTGAAGTACTTTGGCCACATCATGAGGAGACAGCAAAGCCTAGAGAAGACAATTATGCTGGGGAAAGTGGAAGGGAAAAGGAAGAGGGGCCGACCAAGGGCAAGATGGATGGATGGCATCCTTGAAGTGACTGGACTGACCTTGAAGGAGCTGGGGGTGGTGACGGCCGACAGGGAGCTCTGGCGTGGGCTGGTCCATGAGGTCACGAAGAGTCGGAGACGACTGAACGAATGAACAACAACAACATCCAGCCTTTGTAATAATAATAATAATAATAATAATAATAATAATAATAATAATAATGGGAGCACTCATCCATGGAAACCTACTGGGTGACTTTAGGCAAGTCACACTCTCTCAGGTTCAAAGAGAGACAAATTCAAGGCCCTCTGAACAAGTCTGACCAAGAAAACTCTGTGACAGGTCTGCCTTAGGGATGTTGTAAATCAGAAATGACTTGAAGGCACATTACAATAACAGGTTTCTGCATTTATACTTAGACTTATTTCAAATCCATTCCAGGTGACTGCAGGGCTAGCTGGAAATATGTAAAATTACCCCCTTATGCACATACATATACCCACACAAGCTTCACCCACATTCCATATGCAGAAGCCTACACTAGAGTAAAAAGCCTTGTATATTTGTTGTTGTTGTCGTCATCATCATTGTTTCTTTTTCACCATAGAGACTCAAGGGAGTTAACAATTACATGACGAAACCCAATAAAGCAAGAGCCAGGAAAATATTTCAGCTGCAAAATGGCAACGCTGCCTGGGAGCCAGAGGCTAAGTGGCTGAAATGTGCAGTGTGGAAAGCATGTGTCCTTGCTTCAGATGTATAACAGGATTGTGTTGTGTGGAAATGTATTCTGCTTATGCTTGGAATAATTTTGGTCATTGTTTTCTTTCACTACTAGTATTAGCAATAGGTTAGCCAATTATAGAAAACACTCTCTCTTTTTGATATGCTACTTGTAGCAAAGCTTCATCTTCTCAAGCAATTCAGATCATGTTCATTTTTTCACAAAAAAATCACAGACTTAATGGGTTGATGATAGATGAATAGGGCGGAAAATCAACTATTTCCAAAAGAGACACAAGTTGCAGTGAACCAGAATCTGGTTTACACATCACTAGTTTGGTTTAGAGCTGAGTTTATGTATTATTTCTTACAGGTGCAATAGAAGTGCTTGAACAGTGGGAGGAAAGAACTTGAGTATTATTTTTAGCTGTTATGGATGTTGTTGTTCTTTTTGATGATGAATAATTTAACATATTTTAACTCAACAAAGCAACTTACATAATTAATTATTGAGTTTGGTGAAATAAAACCATAAGCTTTATCCATAGGACTTGATCATACAAACCAGCTATTTCACTACAGCTGTGTTATCGTTGATGGTGGATCCATAACCTATTGAGCACCATAGTATTGCATCTCTCTTTAGAAGCACAATCATGCCCATGGTCTGTGAATCATACTTCTGCACACATGCATGATAATACCTTCCTGTACTACTGGTATGATAACAATTTTTAAAATGTGGTGGTATTATTATTATTATTATTATTATTATTATGTTTAACACAATTGCACAATTTTAATACAGAAATGCCAAAAATGTGTATAAATTTAAAAGAAAACAGTTGTCTTCAGGATAGCAAGTTGGAGGGAAGAGATGAGGAGAATCTCATCTCCTGACATTATTTGTTGCTGGCATGCTTGCGCAAAAGCAGATGATGCTCTATCAATACCTAAAGATGGGGCGAGGCCAAGCGGCAGTGGGATACATATGGTGGGGTGTGCCACTGTGGTCATGGTGATGGTCCATCTGCAATGTCAGCTTGCCTAACTTGATTGAAAAGGTTTTTAGGGTCTTTCAGCCTAATGGCACTTCTTGTTCAACTTGAGAATAAATCTTCTAAAGCTGATATTAATGCTTGGTTTTGGTTGGCTCATCCATGTGAAGTGATTCCAAACTTTTGGGGGTTTTAAGTCCGATGTCATCCCCCCAAATTGTGCATGGATATTACCATATTTACTTGAGTATAAATTGCACCTTTTCGGCTAAATTACATTGCCAAAATTGAGGTAGGCATTAGATTTGATTGCATGTTATAGAACTGTGCATATAAACCCAGCTATGTGAAAAGGCCTGGAGGGACCCAGAGCCCCAGAGACCAGATGGGTAGTAAGGGGGCAAAGAGGCTGTTGCTGGGTAGCAGCTTCAGGGCTCCATGGTACCTGAAGAAGGAATGCTAATCAGGCAACACAGTCATTCCTGCGACATAGCCCAGATGGGATGCAGGGCTTTCAGGCCTCTCTGACCCAAGGAACAGGAAATGTTGCCCTCTCCACTTCCCTCTGGGCCAGGGCTTGGCCATGCATCCTGCTTCCCATGTACATTCAGGGTCTCCTGCCACCCCCGCCCCCTGGAGGCTCAGTCCTCCACAGTTCATAAGGCTTTCAAAACTGGGGGGAGGGGGGTTGAAGGCTCATGAATGCAGTCAGTTGGGAACCATGCAAAGGTGGCAAGTTCATCAGGTTTGGTTTGGTGTGACAGAAGAACGTGGCTTCCCAAGTGGTATCATTCATGCTACCTGCCTCCCTGACACATTATTCCTGTACCATTGCACTGAAAATACTTATTTTAAAATATACACCTCCAAATTGAGTTGCACATTACAGGGTTTTTTTCATGTCGGAAGCAACTTGAGAAACTGCAAGTCACTTCTGGTGTGAGAGAATTGGCCATCTGCAAGGATGTTGCCCAGGGGACGCCCAGATGTTTTGATGTTTTACCATCCTTGTGGGAGGTTTAACTCTTTAACTGCTTTGGCTACAACCTGTGGAATCTTGGGTTTTGTAGTTTGGTCAGAGGCACCAGGGGATTCAAAAAGCCCCTCACAATCATGGAAGGGCTCACTGGATAACCTTGGGTGAGTCACACATTCTCAGGCCCAGAAAACCCCATGATAGTTTACCCATGATAGTTTACCTTGGGGTTGTTATAAACTGGAGACAACTTGAAGGCACACAACAACAATGACAGGAAACTACAAGTCCCGGGAGGAAGGGAGGAGTCACAAGCCACATGTGCCATTTGACTTACCCTGCAGGTCCCTGCTCCTTTTCCTCTTCCTGCATGCCACATGTGTCCGTTTCACACAGGCAAAGGAAGGCGGTACTAAGTGAAACAGAAACAGACAACAAAGAGGAATAGAATGTGGAACCAACCTGCCCCACCAGCAACATCACTTATTGTCGAAGGCTTTCATGGCCGGAATCACTCAGTTCTTGTGGGTTTTTTCGGGCTATATGGCCATGTTCTAGAGGCATTTCTCCTGACGTTTCGCCTGCATCTATGGCAGGCTTCCTCAGAGGTCTGCTGGAGCTGGGAAAAAAGGGGTTTATATATCTGTGGACTGACCAGGGTGAGACAAAAGGCTTTTGTAAGTTGGGCTAGGTGTGAATCTTTTCAACTGACCACCTTGATTAGCATACAATGGGCTGACTGTGCCTGGAGCAAACTCTTAATGAAAGGTGCTTAGATGTCCCTGCCTGTTTTTCTCTCTGCTGTTTTAATTTTAGAATTTTTTAATACTGGTAGCCAGATTTTGTTCATTTTCATGGTTTCTTCCTTTCTGTTGAAATTGTCCACATGTTTGTGGATTTCAATGGCTTCTCTGTGTAGTCTGACATGGTGGTTGTGAGAGTAGTCCAGCATTTTTGTGTTCTCAAATAAAATGCTGTGTCCAGGTTGGTTCATCAGGTGCTCTGCTATGGCTGATTTCTCTGGTTGGAGTAGTCTGCAGTGCCTTTCATGTTCCTGGATTCTTGTTTGGGCGCTGCGTTTGGTGGTCCCTATGTAGACTTGTCCACAGCTGCATGGTATACGGTAGACTCCTGCAGAGGTGAGAGGATCCCTCTTGTCCTTTGCTGAACGTAGCATTTGTTGGATGGTGAGGAAGGGGAGAGGGTATTATGCTAAGTAGAAACATGGAACACGCCCAACTCCTGAACAGCTCCCTGCTCTTCTCACCTCCCGAGATCTTCGGGAGCCCTCACTGCCTGAGTATGGGGCTGCCATATGAATGTTCCCAGATTGGCCTCAACTTTGAGAGGCAGGGGTGAATAATTAAAACCACAAGGATGAAACCAGGATGAAAGTGGTGGAATGACTGTATAATCATAAGATTAAAACTATATTAGTCCTTTCCTTAAACTGAATTCATGGAAGTAATTGACATTTTTATTGCACACAATACCTATATAGGAAAATCCACAACTGATCTCTACATCTGACAGAAGAAAGGAATGCTTGAGATAATAAAAAGAAAACATAGCAACATGTTATGTTAGTACCCAGACTGTTGATGATGATACTGCTGACCTCTCACAACTGGCACATGCAGCATGACAGTGCATTTCATAAGTCAGTAATTATATAGCAAGCCATGCATATTTACCTGAAGCTGTGGCTAGCATTTTTTCCTCATTTAGATAATTCATCATAATTAAAAATATATTTCCTTATTTCAGCAGTTTAGAACATTAGTGAGGAACTTGTATTGCCCTGCAGGTGCTGCTGGACTCCAGTTCAACCAACTTTCAAACCTGACGAGCACACAGAATAATGGAAGGGTTTATTAATTAACCTTTGAAGAACTCAAGTTCCCCACCTCTGTTGCAGAAGAAAGAGGAAGGTTGGTAGAAGAAGATGGTACTTAAGTTGCTACAGGGTTACTTCTGGGCATGCAGACAGAAAATGCAGTAATAATCATAGTAGTTCTAGCAGATTCATAAAAATGTTTTAAAAAACCAGCAGCATGTCTTTTCTAAAGGCCAGACTTCTGAGGTACATAGCAGTTCTACCTGAATGCATCTTCTAAGGGGAAAAGAAAATAAATGAATGCAGGTCCTGCCTTTCCACCTACATAATTCTCAGTTGGATACCATTGCCCTTTCCTAGCAGATCCATTTGAAAGGCCTTGTTATTTCTTCTGTGCCTGGATAAGAGAGCTCTAGGCACCAATTAGCCCAGATATAATACAAAGGAAATTAATGGTAGTTGATTCTTTTTAACCAATACATTTGTGGGTTGGGATAGCCTGAGGCACTCATGTTAAAAAGAAAGCAGATCAAGGAGCAGAGTTCGGTAACTTGATGGAATTTGGAGTGGGTTATAAAATTCTGGGTGAGTTGTAAAATAGGACCTCAGCCCTAGCAGGGGTTGCCAGTGATTTTCTGGCTCCTGACCTTTTAACATAAAGCTGCATAAAGTTCAATAGGCAAGGTCCTATGTAAGAAAGAGCTTCAACTAATAAACACCTGCACCTCATGTCGATCTTAAATATACAAGAGTTCTGCCAGGAAAAGGCCACAAGGCTACTCTTTAGGGTAAGATGAAACCTCTGATGCTTCTACATCACAGATGGGCAACTTGTGGCTCTCTAGATGTTACTGGACTGAAACCTCCACCAATCCTACTTTGTGAAGTGGTGGTGAGGCATAATGAGCATTGCAGTCCAGCAACATCCAGAAACTGCCTGACCCTGTTCTGGTTGCTTGCTCAGAATTCCTGCTGCCTGAGAGATAAATGAGGAAGCTCACCTCCTGGAGGCACCCAAGAGGTGTTTGGCCTTAAGTGCATTCCTTAGATTGGGGTGTGGACCAGGTAAATTGTTTTCTGTTCTTGGATGAGCAGGGAGCTTCCAGTTTTCCCAACAGCATAGCCTGAGAGTGACCATGTTGGTGCCAGCTTCGTGGAATGGGCTATTTTGAAAGGTTGGTTTTTTTCTTTAATAATTGGCTGTTGATTTGAAACACCAAAACTTTGCTTTTTGGTTTTTAAAAGGGTGTGGTGGCATAGATGCTGCTTCTGCTAGTGTTTCAGCAGGGGGAGGGATTGTACAGTCAGAAATGGTTTCAAGTTAAAGAAGGAAACCAGTTTCAAAGTTCTGGACTAGCCTTGATGAAAATACACCTGGACATCTCTTTAGATAACATTCTTCGTTTCCCCTAGCCTGGCCAGGTTGTTTAGAACTACTTTTGGTTTTGGATGGTGGAAATATGGTGAAAACTGGAAAGGAATTTAATTGGGTATTTCTTGTCACGCAATCAGTACTAAAATTTCCTCCTCTGTGTGTTTATACCTTTCATGTCACTTGACCTGTAACAATGTCATGAATTTGAAAGGTGTTTCTTTTTCAAGGAATACTCAGTTGTGGTTTTGCCAGTCCCTTTGTCTGAAATACAGTCTACTGCACTTGATATTCATTGGTGGTCTCTCAACTTAGTTCTTACCAGGGCTGACTGTGCTTAGCCCTCTGTGATAAAATAGAATCTGGTGCTTTCAGGATATATAGGCTCTTTTCTACACAATCACTAAAAGGCAGAGGGTCCCTATCCGTTTTTTAAACTGGTAGCCTTCGTCTAGTCTGTTGCCTTGTAAGCTACTGCATACATTGAGTTGCAAAACAGTACAGAGAAGTTCACTGTGAAGAGGCACAATGGAAACACAACATTGTTTGCCTCATCAAAGTTGTCTTGTTGGTATAAGAGTTGCCGAGGGCTATGGCAAAGCCTTGCAAATGTGCCATAACCCAACAACAGTCTGAAATGGGAGCCACGGTGGCATAATGGGTTAAATGAGTCACCAACAGGCTGAGAAAGGCAGTATACAAGTATAGTAAATAAATAAATAAAACCTTTGTGCCAGCTGAACGGCTGACCTGAGGACCTGGAGGTTGGCAATTCAAATCTGTGAGATGAGATGAACTCCCGTTTGTCAGCCCCAGCTTCCCATGTGGGGAGAAGCCTCCCACAGGATGGTAAAACATCCAAACATCACCTGGGTAATGTCCTTGCAATTCTCCCACACCAGAACCGACTTGCAGTATATTCTCAATTTGCTTTTGACACAATAAAAAGTGGTCTTGCAACGGAAGATAAGGTCATGCAGATAGACAAGTATGTGAAATCAAATCCCACCTTGCTATAAGCAAGTATTTGTGGATCATTCCCAGGCTAATCAGTGAAGCTAAAGTTGTTAAGATGTTATTGGAGCTTTCAATTCCATATTTCTATTACAAACAAGGATCCACTTGGAGGGGAGAAGTAGCACGCTGAAGGTGATATTTAACCCTTTGTTAAACCATGAGTTCCAAGCCTCCCTTTTGCAGTTGGTGATATTCCTCTCTTGATCTGAGTAGGAAGGAACACAGTCATTAGCGAGCGGGGGGATGACTGCAATGGAGCTGCAAAGTATGTCTGTTTCCTGCCTAACCGCACACACGCACACATATACCTTGGCCATTAACCATGGGATTTAGGTACCAAATAAAACCTTGGCTGAACACTAAAGCTTCTGAAACTCATTAATCCACCCCAAATTCTATCTATCTATCTATCTATCTATCTATCTATCTATCTATCTATCTATCTAATTGTCCCTCCAAATTTGCAGTTTTGACTTATGCAGATTTGGTTATTCACCAATTTGATTTTTAAAATTCTAGGAATCTCTAGATCCTCCAGTGAATGTGAAAGGTTGGCTATAGTTTTTTAATATTTTCAATCTGTGCATAGCTTATTAATATGTTTTAGCATATGTACATTATCTTACTATTTTAACCTATTTGTAAGCCTCTCCATGATCTCTTGATATCTGGCACAGTATAAATATTTTAACAAATAAATGTGTCTATACCAGAGACGCAGATCATGTGGCCTTCCCATTGCTGTTGGAAATCAGCTCCCAATAGTCCTGGCCAGCATAGTGAATGGTGAGGAATGCTGGGACTTACAATCCAACATATAGGGGAGGTGCATATGATTCCCAGCTGTTGTCTACTCATTTATCAAGATAGCTTCTGGTTTGGCTTTCAGGACGCATGCACAGCATCCAGGGCAATTTGTAGAACTGGATGCAGCATCTCTTTCCAACCTTTGGGGCAAGGCTCACATAAACAACCACCATTTGCTTACACCCTATGATTCCAGAATAATTCAAGAGACAGTATGTCTTTGCAATTTCATTTGCCTGTGGTTGACCTGCAGACTTGTAAGCAATTGCTGGAATCATATTTATGTATGTTTGTTTCTAACCTACTATCTTCCAGTTGTATGTTTGTAAGCATTTATTCATGTATCAAATGAACATGAATAAACATTGATAAAACATGAGTGAAAGTTGGATGTGACATACTAAAAGAATAAGAAGCCCTCTCGCTGGGGTTTCTTTTCACCTATATTGTTCGTGTGAGTCTTTGTTAAAATGGGGGTTCCTTTGCCTTCCTTGGAGACAGAAATAATATGACCAAGAACACTCAGTGAGTGTCCATGGCCTAGTGATTCAAACCAGAGTTTCCAAAGCTGTTGTCCAATACTGAAACCACCGTGCCATACTGACTCTCTCTACCTATATTACAGAATGTGATTTCTGTGTACTTCCACTCTATCCCATATCCTCCAAGATCTCACACATAAAAGCTGGGACAGATGTAGCCAAGTAATGTCAGACTATGGTAAGATGTAATTATTAATGAGGAAGAGCGCACAAGCTAGAGTACAGCAGTTTGCTTTTACCTGATCATACTGGGCAGGCCAAGATTCTTCTTTTCCTCTCCTTTCTGCTGAGTTAATTGTGCAAACCTCATTTACCCTTCGAATGCAATATTTTGCAATTGATGTAAGCTAAGAAGAATAAAGGGGGATGAGATTGTAGGATATTTTAAAAGCAACCAAAATAGTGGGACAAGCGTATTGGCAGTCCCAGTGAAAGTGGGACAGTTGGAAAATATGCCATCCCATCCCAATATCTTCCAATTTTTTTGAAGTATACTCAAGCCTAAACAAAAACTCCATGTTCAGAGGTAGAACAATGAGGACATCGTTCAGATCTGTGTTTGTGCATGCAGAGCAGCCTCTGCAAGCAAAACAAATGGCTAGCAAACTTAAGAGAGTTGCATGCACTCTTTCAAATGTGTATGAATCTGAACGTCTTGGCAGAGCTGGGAAGCTTTGTGTTGTTGTTACATATTTTCAAATTGACACTGAGTTTCCTTTGCAAGTGTGTTCCTATAAGGCTGAGAGAGTATGATTTGCCCAAGGTCAACCAGCAGCTATCCATGATTGAGTGGGAATTTGAATCCTGGTTTCTTGGAGTCCGAGTTCAGTACTTCAACCAGTAAACCAAAGGCCTAATTCAGAGGCACACATGCCTCAGCTTTTATTACTGACATCTTTCACCAGCTGCTCTACAAGCTTAAGGATGTAGTTTACATGAAGCCCCAATTCCTTTTTGTTTATGAAACCTTCCCTGAACTCTTTTCCCAATTACAAAATTATAAAAAAAAAGTTTCTAAAAGTCTCAAACATTAGCTAGGTTGATAAAATATGTAAAATACCTCAAAACTCCTTGCCTGGATTCAAATCAGTTGAAAACCATGGAAGCATAAACTGAAATTGAATATTTGGTCACTTCTGAAGCTGATTTTCAAAAGGTGCAGCCTGCTCTAAGAACCCAGAGGGAAAGTCAATCTCTGCCTTAGTTTAAAATGGATTAGATTCAGGGCTTGTTTGGGAAAGAAGAGCCATTAAGGGCCAGGAAATGTATTAGTATTATGTAAGGTGAAGTCTATGTCATCATCTTCAAGGTACTGATGTATATGTATGTCTGACAGGCATATTGACTGGGATCTGCTGTACTTGCCACACAGAAAGGGACATTTTCAAAAGCATAATGCACACCCCCAGTGATGGTTATTGTAACATGATTACACTATCAAAACACTATTGCTACATTTCAGCTTTTATTTTAAATTGGAGCTCCATTTTCTAGTCCTCTCAGTTTCAGAAAAAATGCATGTCAAGCCAGTCAGCACGTTTGGTTTAATCTCATCCTTGCTGTCGGAAGCTCCTGCTTTCAAGAGGATGGGTGATAACTCGTAATTTCTTAATCTTTGGCCTTGGCAGGCCTTGTGCTTAATTAACACCAGCTGTGCCGCCATTATCTCTGCCTTTGGCTCAAGGATCCCAAGGGTGGTCTCTTGAAAACAACCATTTGTTTCCTGATTAGAATTCTTTGTGCCACTCTGCCATCTGTCACATTGCTTCTCCCATCTGTACTAAGCAAAAGAGACAGATGAAGATGCTGAGAAATGGTGGTTTGATACCCAAGTTGCAAAGCACCAACTGTCTCAAAGGGACTTTCAAGCTTTCTCTCAACATCCCGGCAAAGGCCAAGTTGTGTGTGTGTGTTTTCCATTGCTTAGAGCCAAGATCATCTATGGAGATAATCTACATAACTTAGAAATCTGCAGTAATTCCACTTCTGAACTGCAGGATACCTGCTCGCTGCCTCCTTACATGGTAACAACAAAAAAGAGAGAATTGTAAGCAGTACAAATTTAAAACATATACATTGGGCCACTCCAGATCCATGGACTGCAGATTTCCACCAATCATGGATTGTCATGCCCATGTTATTGAATGTTATCAGTATTAGCATGGACACCCTGAAGCATGCATGTTTACATTGTTGCAATTTAATAATATGGAACATGATCATCCAAGTTTTATCCTATCTGCAAACGGTCACAGAACTAAACTCCTGTGGATATAATCGGCCCGTGATACTCAGGTGCCCACAAATTGTACCTTCTTTGCAGCTATGGCAAACTAAGGGCCACTTTATGAGACACAAGGAAAACAAGTCTGTTGTATACTGATGTCACTGTCTTAAATGAATAAATTGCTAATGATAATGAGGTATAAAATGTCCTCATAAGCATTACGAAGGGCAAGCATGCAAAACTGGCCTCATTAAAAAAACCACCACTCCTTTACACATCTCGTAAGAAGTAAAATGTACTGGACGAAAGTCTCCTTAAGCAGACATTATGAGCCTCCAGTTGCACAGAAATGAGGCCCAATCCACCTCTATTTAATTGTGTATTGTTGTTATTATGCCCAATACTTCTTCACTGGGGTCCAATATGGTGTGCATATAGTTATTCTGCATTTATATTCCATCTTTTGTGCAAAAATGAATGTTCACAGGCTGTCTCTCATTCCTGTGTGGATCTGAATTTAGAGCTGGAGTTCTTTCCCACAACACAACAATAGTGCCATTATTCCAGTTTGACTGCCATGGGAACATCCCATGGAACCTTGAGATTCAAAGTTTAAGGAAGAGCCTTAAAAAAATTCTCATCCAGAGAGTTCCTCTCATGCCTCTGATTGGACTATAAATTCCAGGATTCCATGAGATGCAGCCATGGCAGTTAAAATGGCATCAGAGGCTATGCATGAGTCAAATAAAAGGACTCTTGCTTAGCCTCAACATGGTAGCACATCACGTGCATCTAGAACATGCCTGAGTCATCCACAAGGACTTTAAAAGGAAAAAGTCCAAATGTTGCCAGACTGCAACCTCCATCATAGCAAATGTTGTACCCATCAACATCTAAAGAACACCATGATTCCCACACATGCAATGAAGCCTGAAGCAGGGCCAGAAGAAGCTTTGACTATGCAGCTACCTACCAGGACTCTTACACTAGAGTCTTGGTAGGTTGGCGGGGGGAGGGAGAACAGAATAGCTCTTCAAATTGATTGTCTGATCCATAACAACCATTCAGGACCTGCTGAATGGTTGTAAAGACTTTCTGTATATATTTCAGATTTCAATATTAATGTCAAAAATACGTAGTATGATTTTACATAGAATTTGTGCTATCAGGATTGTAAATGCTATCAGTTTTGCATATCCATCCACTTATTCCACCATATGTAGCTTGAAAATATCATCAAAAAAGCAGACCTTTTTTACCATTTTATGTAAGCGACACCATTTTACTACACCATTGTATGTAATGGGACTTGAGCATCGACAGACTCTGGTATCCACGGGTAGTCCTGTAACAAAGCTCAGCAGACACTAAAATGAATACCCATTAAAAAATAAGAGTAGATATGCACTAAATTTTCCAGGAGCTGATTTATATGAATATGTGCAAATTTAGAATTAATTACTAACATTTACATTACAGAGATGATAAGCCAATTAATTTTCCAAGCTAATAAATGCTTCAATTACATTGTACCCCACCCTCAGAGTGCCTAATTCAACTCTCGAATTAATTTACTACCAAACGTTTTACTAACCAGATAATTGAGATCCTGCTCCAGCAATATTTCTCCATCATTTAGTTGCCATATTCATCAACTATCAAATCATTAACCCCCCCCCCCCAAATCAAATTCAGAAGGGGGGGTGCATGGTTCCTGTCAAATCACAAAGGGAAATGTTTATACTTTGAGGCAAATTGGATAATAGAGTGGCCTTTATAGGTAATACTAAGCCAAAGGCAAGATTGCTGTTCAGCTTTTTCTGCTGATTCCCTATATTAATTGAAATCTCAGTTGCCGTTGAAAAAGGATCCAAGGATGGGAAGGGGAGAAACAATACCCCAAAATAAGTTTGCCTTTGGCTTAATGAAACAAAAGAAAAGACAAGGCAAATCAAACAAACAGCTGGACCATATGGAACATAAGAGTCTATTTTGGATAATTTATGAAATGCTAGATGTCTAACATGAGAGAAGATATAGTCCTCCTGTTGTGTACCTTTATTTATATTTTTATCCAGTATATATATACACACATATATACCACTATTTATGTAAGGATCTCAAGGTGGTATGTGGCATTATTTTCTAAAAGTTCAAGTAATTTAAAATGTAAAACAATACCATTTAGAAATATATTAATTTATGTAACAAAAGAAAACATGTACAAATTGGGTAAAATCTTTCGATTTCCACTAATGCTTTAATAAAAAGCCATATTATTCATTGCTGCTGAAATAAAACTTCAAAAGAGAAAAAGCATTCTTTCACACTACAGAATAATAACAACAACAACTTTATTCTTATATCCCACCTCCATCTCCCCTAAAGGATTCGCGGAGGCTTACATGGGGACCAAGCCCAATATAAACAAGTATTATTTATGTATTTATTTCAAACATTTGTATCCCATCCTTCTCAACCCCCAGAGGACTCAGGGCAGCTTACAACCAGCAACAATTTGATGCCAACACATACAAGCAAAACAATATAACACATATTAAATATTAGTTAAAATGTTAAGTTATAAAATATCAATTTAAAACATTATTAACAACAATATAGCCACATCCAAGTCCAATTTGGCATCCAGACAGCCAGTCCAAAACCTGTCCATTATCGGTTCTCATGAAGCAGTGTGATTACTGTTAAGCCTGCTACCCGAACGCCTGGTCCCAAAACCATGAATTGAGTTTTTTTCCTAAAGGAAAGAGATGTAACTGACCTAATTTCACTGGGGAGGATGATCCACAGATGGGGGGTGGGGGTGGTATCCTTCTACTTTAACTATTCTGCCTCTTATGGAATCCTGGGGTTTGTTGTTTGCTCAGATCCATCAGAGGCTGAGGATTTTAAAGGCTCCTCTCCTTAAACTTAAACAGAACCATAGATCTCTAGAATCCTAGAACTGGAAGATATTACGAGGGCCATCCAGTCCAACTCTATTCTGCCATGCGAGAAGACGCATTCAAAGCACTCCCAACAGTTGCCCACCCAGCCTCTATTCAAAGACTTATACAGAAGATACACACTCCGAGGCAGCAAATTCCACTGTTGATCATTCCTTACCATCAAAAAGTTCTTTCTAATATTTAGATTGAATTTCTTCCTATGGAATCCAGGACACCTAGTTCTAATCTTTTCAGGAAATTAATCTGCTCCATCTTCAATATGACATCCTTTCAAATTCTGTATTTAAAGCATGGCTATTGTGTCCCTTCTTGGGCCCCTTCCACACAGCTGAATAAAATCCCACATTATCTGCTTTGATCAGATAATGTGGGATTTGACAATAACCCAGTTCCAAGCAGTTATTGTGAGATTTCCTGCCTTGATATTCTGGGATATAGAGCTGTGGGGAAGGGCCCTCTGCCTTCTCTTCTCCAGTTTAAACATACCCATCTCCTGAAGAGCATGGCTTCCAAGTTCTTAACCATTTTGGTTGAACATTTCTGGACATGTTCCAGCTTATTAAAGCAATAATGGCATAATGGAGAAAGAACCCACAACCAGGGTGTCATAAGAGAGAACGCCCTTTTGAACATCCTCACAAAAAGATCATACCCAAGGTTGGGATGCAGAGGATATTAATAAATGGGAATAACTGGTCAGTTGTTCTATGAAATGTATGTATTATATTACTGATAGCTTGACTTTATCCTAAATGGGATCTATGGTGTGTCAACATCAAGATACCTTGATGTAAGGCTATACCTTTTTAAAAAAACATTTAAACAATATTTTTCCTGGGAAATGCATACATACATTATTACAGTGCTCCCCCATAGTGTAGTAGGAATATGTTCACTTTCTATCTGGTTTGTTTCCAACTTCCATAACCCCTTACTATTGACAGATTCTGGCCATCTCTGATGGGATTTGAAAATCAAAATATCTGTGAGTAAGAGTTTCCCCACTTCTAGTCTATATTAGTGATCAAAATTTATTTTATTTATTGCGTCAAAAGTGAATTGAGAATACAATTATCATGTATAGAAAAACCACAAACAAAGTAAGAAACTGGGTTGTTGTAGGTTTTTTCGGGCTATATGGCCATGTTCTAGAGGCATTCTCTCCTGGAACTAGGAAAATTGGGTTTATATATCTATGGAATGACCAGGGTGGGAGAAAGAACTCTTGTCTGTTGGAGCTAGGTGTGAATGTTTCAACTGACCACCTTGATTAGCATTTGATGGCCTAGCAGGGTTTTTTGGGTGTGGCTTGTTAGTGCCTGGGGGAATCTTTTGTTGAGAGGTGATTAGCTGTCCCTGATGGTTTCCTCTCTGTTGTTTGCTGTTGTAATTTTAGAGTTTTTTTTAATACTGATAGCCAGATTTTGTGCATTTTCATGGCTTCCTCCTTTCTGTTGAAATTGTCTACATGCTTATGGATTTCAATAGCTTCTCTGTGTAGTCTGACATGGTGGTTGTTTGAGTGGTCCATGGTCCAGCATTTCTGTGTTCTCAAATAATATTCTGTGTCCAGGCTGGTTCATCAGGTGCTCTGCTATGGCTGACTTCTCTGGTTGAAGTAGTCTGCAGTGCCTTTCATGTTTCTTGATTCGTGTTTGGGCAATGCTGCGTTTGGTGGTCCCTATGTAGACTTGTCTAAAATTACAACAGCAAAACAACAGAAAGGAAACCATCAGGGACAGCTAATCACCTCTCAACAAAAGATTCCCCCAGGCACTAACAAGTCACACCAAAAAACTGCCAGGCCATCAAATGCTAATCAAGGTGGTCAGTTGAAACATTCACATCTAGCTCCAACAGACAAGAGTTCTTTCTCCCACGCTGGTCATTCCACAGATATATAAACCCAATTTTCCTATTTCCAACAGACCCCTTGGAGAGATGGTGGCGGGGTATAAAAATAAAGTTACTTACTTAGATACTAAGGTCCTCCATTGTGCATGTGGTAGGGCTCATAGTGATCAAATGAATCATATAATTCCCTTCCCCCACCATTGAGTATTCCATTTATTTTACTTAGTTGATGAATTTTCAGGTTGTCCTTTTTTGTTTTTGTTTTTTGTTTTTGTTGTTTTGTAAAGGGAATGGGGGTCTCCCTGATATGTCATTCAGATTCTAGAGTATCTTTCCCTTGAAAGAAAAAAGCAAAAGGCCAATAGACCCTAGCAAGGTTACCTTTCTTTTGCACAATTACCTTGCCATTTAGTCCCAAAATGTAATTTTTGAAAGAATGGAAGATATAAATTAGGCAGAATGTGTGGCTGGGACATCCATTAATAATGCAAAACACTTCCAAAGCCGTTTGCTTTTGATGTCTTGCTCAGACCTTGTTCTTGAGTGTTCATGGATACATTGTGTAGGGCAGGCTGGTTGTGCCCCAGTTGAAATATGAAATTGGATTCACCGTTTTATATTTTGCCACTCTATTCAAAAAGCAGGTAGGGAAGTAGTAAAAATTTGTTACTGAATAATAAGCACTTGTTTCAAATGCCAGCAAGCAATAAATGCACCCGCATGTTAATTAAGGCACTTTTTCAGTGGATGAAGGGCAAAGGGCCAGCCTCCAACTGCCTTAGCATTAGAAGAAAGAATGGCAGGAGAGAGAAAGGAGAGAGACCTGCGTGCAAGATATTCATTCTGGCATCCTTGCTAAATTCCACTATAATTGCTTCTTCCACCTTACCACCCTCTTCTTTTTTGCTGATCAGAAATTCCTACATATTTTTCATTGCTGGCAATCCCTCTTCATTCCCCTCACATCTTCAGAAAAACCCATCTTCTGCTAGTACAATGTGACTCTGGCATTTTCCTTCATTGCTGCTAGAGATGGTGTCATAGTAATCAAAATGTAAGGTTAGAGCATACTGCTATGGCATTACCAATGGTGTGACACAGTGGGTTGTAAATGAATGGGAAATTATTAACTTTGTGAGAGCAAGAAAGGCCTAAGGGCGAAGAAAAGGATGTTGGGAGAAATAAAGGGATGACAGAGGAAACAATACTGCCCCTTCTGAAACATGCCTGTTTCAAGCATTGCAGTCTTTCTTCCTGAAAATGTGCCCCAAACATCTACCAAAATACCATCAAAAGAAGAACAGCAACCATCCTTTGTCAGATATGCTTACAAGTCCTTTTCAGGAACATTACAGTTTCCATAATGGGATTGACTTGTATGTGCATGCGCTACGAACATTGATGTCAGATGTAACCCATAAATATATTGTGTGTAAGAATGACTAAAATATCCATGGAATTAATCGATAGGGCAATATCAGAGGCAGAATGTCTTTGCATTTTCAATTGTTTTGGAAGTGCAATGTGATGAGTAGAGTTGATGTTTGGTCCTCTTGTGATCTTCCCAAAGGCACTGAGTTGTCTAATGAATAAATGCTGGACTAGGTAGACTTTTGGTCTAAACCAGCATATATTGTAATGACAGGTAAGTTCCTGTTGGTACAGATGCTTTGGCATCCATATTCATTCACTAAGTATCCCTCATCTGAAATGACTGGGTCCAGAAGTGTTTTGGATTTCAGATTTTGGAATATCTGTATTAGACTATACCGTATTTCTTCAATTCCAAGACTCATTTTTCCTAGATAAACATCTTTAAAAATGGACTGTGTCTTAAAATAGCAGATGTGTCTTAATGTATTTTTGTTGGTGGTGGTTGTACTGAAATTAGGTTGTCTTACAATCAACAGTGTATGACAATTCAAGAAATATGGTATGTACACAATGAGATATCATGGAGATGGGATCCAAGCCTAAGCACACAATATATTAATATTTCATAGGCATCTTATACACATAGCCTGAAGGTAATTTTAGATAATATTTTAAATAATTCTACATGAAACAAGGATGGTATGTTGAACCATCAGCAAGCAAAAGTGTCACGATTTCACCCATGCATATGGACACAGATTTTGGAATTCTAGATAAGGGATGCTAACCCTGTATTTTGTATGAAGTTGGCTTTGTCGCTTTGAAAGGTACATAATTGCTCACAAAAGTGTAGGATTGTTGACATAGCTAATGTTCACTGTCACATGTTTCGCATTCAGTGCACTCCGTCACAACAGGTTGTTACAAAGTGCATTTTGTAGAGACCCGATGAGATGTGTCACTTACATACCACTTCCTTACTCATATAGTACTTTCAGATGGTCTACTAACTGTGGAGCACTTTGGCTATACTTCCAATGCTCTTTCTTGCCAAACATTTGAACAGTACCATGTAGCTCTATCTGTTCCTCAAGACTGATTTGGTATCATTTTAAACACATTTAGTATTATCTGACAACTTGAAATGTGCTTAAACATTCCGCAAAATCTCAGAAGCTGTATCTAGTGGCAAACTACTCAGTAGATACAATAAAAAGCATTACATGGCCCTGACCTTTGTTTCTGTTTTGTTTAGGCAGGGGAGGTTGAAAAACATTTTTAAAATGAAAAGCAGCTGGGAGATGTTGAGTAAAAAATGCCAGAAAAAGTATTAAGTTCATATTTTTCTTGCCTTTCCTGCTTCCAAGACTTGCTTTCCATCAGGACTTTGTTCCTTTTAGTTGTGTGCAACATATAATTTAGCTCTGAGCCTGTTGGAGGAGTTCTGGCATCCTTGTCAGTTAAGTCAGTTAAAGCCATATCACTTAAATCCAAATTGTTGGGTAGTTGTTATTGAGTTTATCTGGTCTGAAAGATTAGGTGGTAAAAATATTGGAATTTTTTGCAAATCTTTTCTCTCCATCATGTACAGATTGCGCTTTCAGATGAAGGAGGGTAAGGTTGTAGGTCACTTATTCAGTTGATAACAGCCTGATGCATGAACAACTACAAGCTCTGCTCATGCAGTTGATAATCCTGTAAAAGATCCCACCTTTCCATTATGTTTATTGTATTTTATTCATTACCTTTATATCACATCTTTCCTCCTAGCAAGATGCTATGTGCCGAGATACCAAGATCTCTATGTTTATCAAGTGCATGAAAATTAATTTGCTATTTACGTTGGCTCAGTTTTGTTATACAGAGATTATTCAAAGCACACTTTTCCTTGGCAAGGGATTACATCAAAAGTAATGTGTAACTGTTCAACTGTTATGTGTTAAGTATAGTTACTATGCAAAGTAATTTATGTTTTACCAGTATGTCTCCCCAGCTACACACTTCCCAGCCTCAGTAAGAGGACAGTGTCAAAGAATGCATCTCCACTGCAGACTGAATGCAGTTTGATACCACTTTACCTACCATGGCTCAGTGCTATGGAATAATGAGAGTTGTAGCTTTACAGGGCCTTTCGCTTTGATTGCCAATGTATAGTGTGCCTCACCAAACTACAAATTATAGGGTTCGATAGCATTGAGCCATGGCAGTTAAAGTGGTGTGAAACTACATAATTGTACAGTGTAGATTCATCTTCTGACACTGTTCTCACATCTTCCTAACAAACAAATTGTACATTTTCTCTGATGATTCACTTCAGTCTCTATAGAGAATTTATTGTAACTATCTCAGTTTTGAGTAGGTGTTACTTTTCTTCATCATTTATACAGCTTAGGCTTTCCTAAAACGTATGTTCACAAAACAAATATCTGCTGTTTGTGGGTTGAGTAATCGCTCGGGTGCTCAGGTTATCTGCTAAAGGGCAACCTAGGTGGTATATTTTATGGTTTTATACAACTTGTTTTTCAGTGGCACTTCCTAGGAAATTTATGTTTTATTTAATTCATCTCAGAGTCCTGAACCTGCCTGTTCCTCTTCTGATAAGTTAACTGTATTGTTCAGTGACCATTCTTCAGGCAGCCAACAGCCGTTATCGTACTAATAAAAGTACGGGCTAGTTTAGCAGACTTTGCTAGCACTGGACTAAAAATAGATAAGAAAATGAGTTACTTGACCTCTTGTGTTGATTATTCTTATCAGCAGCTTCTGCAGAAATGAAGAGTAGAACAGGACTATCCTTTCTTTATTTCCCTGCAATTCCTCATTTCTCAAGACACATAAGGTAGATACAAACCCATTGCCTCTGTTGAGAACAGGAAAATGTTGTTGTTTAGTAGTAGTAGCAACATGGGAACAAGTTGACATATTGGCTGGAATTCAGCATCCCTTCAGCATAGGCTAAATATCCGCACATGGAGATATGCTGCACTAGCAGCATAAAAACCGAAAGCAAACTGGCAACATTACACAATGCTTGCCAATGGCTGGGGCTGTTGTGAAATGCACAGGGTACAATATTTAGGGCACAGCATTGTGCAACATTCCTGTATTTGCATCTCAAGTTTCACCACTGTCAGCACAAAACGTCTGTTGCAACATGGCAAATAGCAAGATTTATGCATGCGTATGTCATTAACAGAATGTCAGCCATGATGTTCAAAATACTTATTTCACTCTTGCGGGTGATATACATATAAACAGTACAAAGTGGAACCTCACAAATCTTAAGTATGGTCATTTCTAGAATCACAGATAAATACCATATAGACTACAAGACCAAATATTATTCATTTAACAAAGAGTTGTCTCTCAGGACTCATGATTAGAGTAGCATTCTCCAAAAGAGAATCACTGCTTACTTTTTTTCCTATTGAGGTTAGTGTGGCCTATTGAGAAGAACTGAATCCTATGAGCATGAGTTTATTTTTATAATCACACCACAGAATGTGTCCTTTGGCCATACTGAAGTGTGAGAAGGCTTGGCTTTTAAATCTATTATTCTTTTGCAATAGGTTGTTAATCATAACTCCAATGTCTTCCTTCATGCCTGTTCCCAGATCATTCTTAGAAAGCACAAACTTTCTTTCCAGATATAATTAAAGTGGAAGTGAGGGGAAGTATTTATCCTGAAGAGGAATGTACCAAGATGTTTTATAATGAGTTGAACTACTAGACCCAAGTGGCTTAGTATCTTTTCATTTGACAGCGACTCTATAAGGGCCTTTGAGATATGCTTGCTACCTGTAATCCTTTTAACTAGACATACTAAGGATTGAAATGATAACCTTCTATCTCCACTGCCCTAAATATTCAACCACCGCATGATGGGCTTTGTCAGAGTTTGGCTCTGCAGGTGCGGATTTTGGAGAGTCTTTCCAAAATCTATCTGTACTCCAGTAGGAGTACTTCATCAAAGATTTAAAAAGAGATAATAGCTTCTAAGCACATTGCACATATTAGTGTGCTGGTTTTCATTGCTGTTGTGTCTCAACAAATCTCCTTAAAAATATCCACAAGTTTTATGGCAACTGGATAGCTTTTCCCTCTCTTTTTTTACACCCAGTACCAAAGCCACATGCCTACAAAACAAAGACTTTTATCTACCATATATGTGATTACCTGGTTAGCTATGTTTTACAAGACAGTGACCTTTATATGCGATTATGTGCCTATCCATTCTTATGTGCAAAACCTGTTCAAACATGTTTGGCATTGAGACGATACTTTTCACCTGATTGCCATGTCAACAAGTTTTGCACATCTATTACATTTTTACACTCCCCTCCCTGGCTTTGTATAATAGCTCTGCCTACTGGAACTTCATGCATCTGAAGAAATGGATTGAAGTCCATGGAACTTTTATGTAGAAATTCTTAAAAGGGCCACAAAACTCCTTCATCTTTTCAGTACTTGAATACAAATTTGTGTACTTTAATAAAATAAGTCTACAGTTTTATTAATCATTTAAAAGATCTGCAGAGGACAACTAAACTATGGTGTTCAAAGAAAGCAGAGGTCTTTCCAACCCCACCTACCCCATGCAATAAAGGAGAAACTATAATCTTACAATTTGAGACTAGCTTGTTATTTTGGTGATGGTGGTAGTGTACCTTCAAGTCATTTTTGTCTAATGGCAATCCTAAAGTGAACCTATCACAATTTGTTTCTTGGCTAGATTTGTTGAGAAGAGGTTTGCCATTTCCTTCAACTGGTTATACTATCTAGGGTGTTTCTGCTTGTGATGCCTTAATTATGCACTCCTTTCCGGAGTCTTATCCAAACCTCAAACCACTACACCACACTGTTTGGCAATCTCTTACTATTTGCGGTTCTCCCAGTTCATAGGACTTTAGTAGTATGACCTGGTGTGACCTGCCAGCTGCAAGGCTCAGAAGCAGAAGGGGCCCATTAAGAGAAACTGCCTTTAGAGCCTCATCACAAGGCCAGGTGATGCCTTTAGGGCCTCATCGCAAAGGTTTCACTTGGCATTGAGGCGAAAGGAGAGGGGCAACGGGGCCGATCTGTTACCCTGCTTGCAGCTCCCTTTCGGCAACACTTTCCCATCACATGGGGAAAGCATTGCCCTCCCAGTGAGGCTCCATGCTGACTCCACTGGAGCAAGCACAGCATGAGAAGCCTACCGTGTAGTGGGGAAAGCATCCAGCGATGCTTTCACCCCAGTTGAGGGCAAGGCCTCAGCTGGAAGTCACATGATGTTGTGATGTCCAGCATTGAGCTCCATCCATTAGATGGGATGAAAGGATCCTAGGACGCAAAATTTCCTTCAGCTGATGAGCTCTAGAGGTTTGCCTTTTGGTGCTTGCCAGTGATGCTCATTGTTTCCTCATCCTCTCTGACTCTCCTTTGTCTTATTAAATAGCACCACCCCAGTGTTAAATTTCCCTTTTTCCTTGTAACAACTCAGGAGAGGGTAGGTCAAAGGGGAGAAAACATTGGTAGTTAGTTCTTAGCCCCCAAACAGCAGGTTGAAAATTGCAATGAATATCAAGGTGGGAGGATAGCCCAAACAGTAAATAGAGAGGCAGACTGGATGTTGGGTCATTTAAGCCTCAATTCTACAGAACTAATATCAGCTTATAGACAACACTGTATCTTCCCTTTGGTGTCTTCATCTATATTGTTTTTGTATTTTATTTTATTTTTATTATATTCTACTATCTGTATTTTATGTTGTATATTTGTTCTGATGTACTGTTGGGCTTGGCCTCATGTAAGCCACCCCAAGTCCCCTTGAGGAGATGGTGGCGGGGTATAAATAAAGTTGTTGTTGTTGTTGTTGTTGTTGTTATTGTTATTATTATTATTATTATTATTATATTCTCCTGTGCTGGAGAACACAAAACATTTCCATTTTTAATCCTTCTTGATGGCAAACAGCACTGAGGTGAGTGAGCAGGTGAATTTCATTTCCTGACCACTATCAGTAAGTAAACACAGGAAGCGGCACAGTTGTTGTGTAGCAAAATTTGCAAAGATGGGCGAGGAGAATCTGTGACAATGATAACATGGAATACTGTAATCCTGACATTGTAATACAACTTTGTTTGCCTCTGTAAATAAGTTCATTATTAACTAGCACTCAAGCAGGATCCTGTCACCATAACACAGGATTGACATTTATATGTTTTCAGTGTCTGAACTCCTCCTCTCTCTCTGTTTCGCAATGGATTGGTTTTCCTAAAGATCATTCTTCTCTATTAAAAAAACAACTATGCAGTGAAAATTGCCTCTTCTTTTTAGCAGCCATATAACGGAATGTTATAAGCATTAGAAGCTGGATAATTTGATATAAGGATTGCATGAGAATGTTGTTGCCTTAACTCCTGTTACTTTCAAAGTGATTTGCAGTATAGGAAGAGGTGGGCTGCTGCCTCTTGGGAGCTACCTTGCTGAGTCCCACAATATGTCTCATAGCAAGAGGGTCAGCACTTCCTAAACAAGTGGAATGGGGAATTGGAAGTCCTTTAATAACATGGGTAGAGGGTGGACACAACAGTCATTTTCCATAGTCTGTTTTGCAGCAAACTATCAGTGGCCCTCTGAATGCCTTCTCTGAATTCAACATAAAAGGGTAGTTTACTATAAGCAAGATGGAAAGCTATTATCAGTGGAAAATTGGTGTGTTGGATGAGAATATATAGCATGCCAGCTAAATCAGAGTAATACAGTGTTCCCTCCATATTCACTAGGGTTAGGAACACAAGACCCCTGTGGAAATGGAAAAACTGTTAATAAAAAACTTTTTTTTCCTCAGATAACACTTGTCTAGGAATCTCTAGGTCCTCCAGAATGACTCTGGGGTCTACCTCCAATAAAACCATTCTGGAAGACATACATATAAATGCCTGGAGAAGTGTTCTCTCTGGGAATCTCAGGTCCTCCAGTTTGGCTCTATCGTTGACCATAAGGTTTTGCTGGAGGACTCAGAGATACTTAAAGAAAACAGCTCACCACATTTGCAGATTTCACATTTGCAAAATAATCAAATTTGCAAAAGTGAAATCTGCAAATGTGGTGAGCTGTATTATTGATTACACTATGCAACACATTTTTGGTTTCTGGGTTTAAATGCCATTTCCTAATTGGTTTTATCATGAAAACATGAAAAAGTTTATTAAACTTTATTTTTGCGATCTGCACAAATGTTTTAAAATGACACATTGAAAGGTTAAACATGGCAGCTACAAAAACAAAAAAAAAGTTTCTGGAGTATAACAACTTCTTTCAAAGTAAGAACCCCACAATTAAACAGGAAATAACATTTTCAAACCAGGAACATTTTTTTTTCAAAGTTTGTTACATAGTGTTATTGATTGATAACATATTTAAATCCTCTTCGGTATAAATATATCTATGGGCAGATGACAAGTAACATCAGAATCTTAAAGGAGCCCCCGGTGGCACAGTGGGTTAAAGCACTGTGCTGGCAGGACTGAAGACCAACAGGTCACAGGTTCGAATCCGGGGAGAGGCGGATGAGCTCCCTCTATTAGCTCCAACTCCTCATGCGGGGACATGAGAGAAGCCTCCCACAAGGATGGTAAAACATCAAAAATAATCCAGGCGTACCCTGGGCAACGTCCTTGCAGGTGGCCAATTCTCTCACAACAGGAGTGGTTGCTCCTGACACGACAAAAAAAAAGAATCTTAAACAATTTAAAGCAGAGTTTGGAATTGTTTGGCTCTCCAGATATTATTTGACTGCAATTCACAACATTCCTTGACCTTGACTGTGCTAGATAGGGCTCCTAGGAACGGCAGCCAAGTAACATCTGATGTTCTGCATGATTCTTAGCCCTGAGCTAAAGGAGCTTTTCTTGAAAATGCCTCTAGGAATTTGGGGAATGTCTTCCTGTCTTTCAAACTAGGGGTAGTAATCATCTATCCAGGTGTTGTTGGATTGCATCTCCATTGGCAATGCTGACTCCTGGGAGCTGCAGTTCAACAACATATGGAACACTTCACAATTCCCACCTATTTTTAAGTGTTACATTTCTAGCTCCCACTGTTCTTCATATGACAAAGGTTTACAATTTACTGTTTTTAAAAGAAATCATAAATTATGTCTGGGAACTCCTTATCAGCATCATTGTGATTTTGAGAATCCAGCATTTGTCTGTTGATATTTTGTACAGGGAGCATTGAAACCATTGGTCACAGCAGTTGGATAAATACCACTGGAGATAAGGAATTTATTTATTTATTTACTTACTTACTTACAATATTTATACCCCGCTCTTTTCACCCAAAGGGGACTTAGAGCAGCTTTACAAAACACATATATGGCAAACATTCAATGCCAATTACACAATTAACAAGAACAGATAACACAGAAGAGACAAAGGCAGTTCTTCCCATCTTATTTCTGGCATCTTTGGAGGCTGTGCTCAACTCCAGCTATGAGCGGGGGAGGGGGGAGCTGCTGTCGCTCCATATCTATGTCGAGGAGCTTCCTTCTGATTGTTGTCTTAAAGGCATCTTTAAACCTCCCCACTAAAGTGGTAACTATTTTTATCTACTTGCATTTGTGCTTTGGACCCTGCTAGGTGGGCAAGTGAACTGGGGCTAACGGTGGGTACTCATCCCCAACCCGGGCTTGAACTGTTGACAAAAAGAGTATCTGAATTAGAATACATTTTCCTTACCCACCTAAGTATTTGAAAACCTTCCCTATTTCTAAGTCTGAAACAACCAAACTAGACATTATAAAGGCTTCTCTTTCCTATGAGATACGGCAAAAAGTATGCATTAGCAACACTTCAAAATGTAGAGTCCTGAGGAAAGGGGCCTGTTTATTTTGTTTGTGTGTTATTATACCAAGAGCCTTGTATACTGATGATACTGTATATAATTATAGCCCTATAATAGGAAAACACCTATTAGGAGCAGTTGAGCCAGGAGAAATAAGCAGACCATGGCAGATAGTCCAGATCCAGCCTATTAGAAAGGTGTAGGATTCGAATTGTCCTCATGTCCAATACAGCCTAGCAGGTGGAAGTTATCCTGAGGAATCCTTGTCCTCAGTCCCGCTCAAACTCCCAAAACATTTAAAAATTATTTTCCAGCTGAAAACACACCATTTCCAGTGAAAACGACACATTTTCCAGCTGAAAACATACTTTTTCAATCCAAAATAATATTTTGAGGGCACTGTAATTTGATCACACCAAAAGAGCAAAAGAAAATTAACATACAAAACCGACGGGTTACTCAAAATGCCCCTTCATTGCAAGCAACCATGCCAATGCATCCTGTCAAGTGCTGAGGGTGACAAAAATGGGTTCTGAGCCTTGGTGTTCATCCAAACCTAAAGCTTTATATTAACATATGCTGAATAATCATTTGTAGAAGCTGTTTTCAGAATTGTATACTGATTGTATTTAAATAAGTAAAAACAATTAGCTATGTAAATATAAAAATAGTCCTTTCAGCAAGGGCTAAATATACTGGGGAATGGATTTGAGGAAGAATCACAACAGCAAAGAACCCCGTGACATCAAGGAAGAACCTGACATATTATCCAAGTGCACATTCAGGTCAAATTATGCACCATAATGGGCATTTATGAATGCATCCCAGTAGCTCACATTATATTTTTGGAAGTGATAGTTGAGACAACAATCCAACTAGGACTATGCATAGCAGTCAGTGGGATTTTCTCAGGGTTTTTTTTAATCAAAGCTATTATTTGCCATGATAAAGAGAAGGTAATGAGAACAATCAGTACATATGCCCTCCTACAAGTCACCTATAAAAGCAGAGACATGAGTGTATGTGTCAGACTGGTGAAAGAACATAAAGACATGGCCAAGGGGGTATGGTTAAGGATGTGACTAGACAACCCAAAGGCATGTCCAAATGCAAAAGGATTTTCTTTTAACAAGGAAGTACAGATAAAGAAAATGACATTCAAAAATGTATCCTTCCAAAAATTCAAGACTCAATCACTCTTTAAAAAACTTGGCTTCTATCCCCTGCTTTACCTCAGAGGTATAGAAAAGGCTTTGTCAACCTTTTTAAAGGCCATCCCAGAGATATGCACCTTGAAAAATTCAGAAACAGCCACATTTAATATCTATCATAGTCATGACTAGAGAAGTTCACTTCAGTTCTCTCTCTGTAAAAAAAAATCAGCAAAACCCACAGTAAAAGCTAGCCATTAAAAAAACCCTGAGATCTAGATGGCCAGCTGAAATTTAAAAGCGAGAGAATGACAGCACTCATTTTCTTGCCCTAGTAAAATTCTACAATCTTACTGCCTACCTATGGGGAACATTTAGTTGTTTATTTATTTATTTTACTTTCTTTACACCATGCCTTTCTCCCCATGGGGTCTCGAGGCAGCTACAACCCCACACTTTGATCATATTTTTTAAAAATGCAATACAATAAAAAACAATTAAATAATACAGTGTGGATTAAGGTAAAAACAGATTAAATATAATAAATACACTTTAAATAGCTTTTAAAACTCACAATATCTAGTCATGAATAAAAAGGGTTTTGATAGCACAAATAATGGGATTAAAGAGTATTCTACATTGAAGATGGGAAACCTGTGGCTCTCCAGGTGTTACGTTGCAATTCCTCATCAGTCCTGGCCATGATAACCAGTGGTTTTGCCCTCCTTAGCCCTTTTACCCTTTCACAAGGGCAATATATTGTACCAATACTTGGTTTGGTAGCAAATATCACACCCTTTTGATCTACTGAATACAGATCAAAGGAACAGAGCTTGCCACTGCACCCTACATAGATATGTTGAAATGAACCTTGAAAAGTACTTTCAGCACATATAAGTCTAACAAATAACAAGAAAACAGAAAGGCTTAGTTTTAATGGCATTAAGAAGCAGTTTGTTTTTGTTGCACTACTTCCTTAGACTTGCAAGTCATAAAAAATACCAGGGATCTTGTACATAATAATTCCAACATAACCGGTGGATGTACATAATCTAACCAGTGTGGTTGAAGTATAAAACTTTAATGATCAACATTTCAGGTCCTTCAGAGAGAACCAATAATCATCCTTCATCCTTATCACTGACAAATAAACCAGTCCAGCACTTATCACTGACAAGCAAACCAGTCTTATCCGGATGACTAAAAACGTAAAGTCTATTTCCATATTTGGCCAATGGCCACACATACAGCAGAGTGAATCAGTTCAACTAATGAGGTAAATGTGATATTCATTTAACAGGATATTCTGCTTTGCCTTGATGTCACCTGCTTATATGGGTTATCATTCAGACATATTTCCTTTGAAGGTACAATATAATGACATCCCATGTGAATTCTTTTCTTCTCACTTCCAGGTCAGCACTGCCTATTACTCTCCACCTGAACCCATGGGCCACTCTACAACCATTTTCACACTTCCCAATTTGCAGAAGCATCTTTCGATGAATATGTACGTAAGCGTAGAATTCAAAGCCACAGCCTTGTTAGTTTGGAATATAAGTATGCAAAATAATTAGAGTGTTAACTAATGTTATAATGTGTGTAATATGCCTAGAAACCATTGTTGCTGTTCAATCCACTATTGATGGGGTGGAGTTTGTGGACCTCTGGTTCATTGACAGTGAGTTGAATAAATTGTTTCCTGGCACACTATGCATATTATAACTTTTGTTAATACCACCAGCCTCATGGGGTCCACTTGGACAGTTTATCACATCCCCCTTCTGTTTCCCAGCCATCACTGATTTGATTAACATGTCAATAATTCACTTCATCATGCATATGGTTCCCAACTTGCCCTAACTTTAGGCAACATCTTTACTCCTGGCTTTGGTTAATCTTTAAAAATGACCTTATCACCTCATCTCCATACCTACAGTATGGCTATAGACACTTAAAGGAATGTTCCTAGGCATATCACTCCATGCATCTGATTGAGAAGACCTGGGGCTCATCAGCAGCCAATCTGGAGCAGTAGTGCTCTGTACTGGCCCTGGAGGGGCCTCATACTCCATCCTCTACCCAATGGGGGTGGCTGGGTGGAATCCAGCTGGTCTGGCAGAGCCAAGACTGCTTTGGCCATCACCTTACCATCCCTGCCACTGTCACCACTATCTGTTACCACAGAACTGCAGGCGAGCTCTAGCCATCATGGATGCCCCTGGTTGACATCAACAGAGGTGCCCTTGTGACCATGAAGGAGGCTAGGGATGGTCCCTCTCACAATGGCCAAGAGCTCACACAGAGCTCTGCAGCCACCTGACATTGATGACACAGACCTAATCTATCCCCTTTTCCTTGTGCTGATGAAGTCAGAGAAAAGGCAGTGGCAGCAAAAGGCTGTGTTGACAATAGACCACTCCACATCAGACCCAGTCCTGCTGCCCACATTGTGCCTCCATTGTGAGGGTGTGCCAAAGTTTCACCCAAACTCCAGAGCATCACTCAACTTCCCTTAAAGTAGGGCTAAACCAGATTAACTGGTAGTCTTTGTCCACCATGAAGATAGCCAGAAGTGACTACATGGTGAGTGCAGGGTATTAAGTCCATGAACATTTATTTTACCACCTTTTTCAGTTAGTTTCTAATGTGCAACAAGTTCCCTTTGCACACATAAGCACATAAGTGAAATACTTATTAATTGGATGGGGAGGGCATTTTGCTGGGGTTGGAGAAGCTGTTTCCTAGCAACCATAGCCCATGCTGCTATTTTTCTCTAGACTGGAATAAAAATGGGGCCAAAAATTCCCAGATGTATATTGAAAAAAAGGTGATGAAACTCCTGGTGTTTATCTAAATATGTCTTTTTGAGTTTCACATATTTGTGTTCTGAAATAGTCCCTGTCATAGAAATGCTTCATCTAGTTAATCTGCAGTATAAACTGGCTTCAGACAATGGGAATGGATTGTGTGACAGGAAGAAACAGATCTATTTGTATTCAGTGACCAGCTTACTGGACATAATTATAAATCCGATAATTTTCAAACTGTAAGATCTGTGTAACATTGCTTACATTTGTAAGGGAGTAGTTTGAAGGTAAGGAAAAACTTAGTTATCAAAATTACTAGAACTAGATCTCTTACAGGTTTTTGAGAGGAATACTAAAGTATCAAGCAACTATATAAAACTAGCATAATCCCTTTTTGTTGTTATAACTATTCTTGGTTTAGGTAGGATTTTCCTCTCTCCCATCCCAGAGCTTTAAGGCATTTCTGACTTTGAAGTTTCTTTTTAACTGTTGTGCGCATTAAAGCAGCTCAACTGGGAGTGCCCTTTATATCGTCATCGCCCATTTGTTCAACCTTCTTGATGAGTTGTCTGTTTATTAATCTGATTCAATCCCCTGACACTGGAGTATTCCCACACTGTGTGACAAATGTGTTGTTAGAAGAGTCCTCAGAGACTATTGGTTTAGCACAAATCACAACAACACTTCTGAGTGTGTTTATAATGATCGTTGTGTCATAGCCTCATTAGGTTTCATAAATGGATCTGCCTCTTCAGAGAGTCTCACGTCGCCGTTTCATTCTTTATGATTCATCAGGTATGTGGCTCTGCGCTCCTACACAGCTCACAGTCCGGAGGAGCTAGAATTGGAAAAGGGAGACGGCATTCGTGTTTTGGGGAAACACCAGGAAGGCTGGCTGAAAGGGATGTCCTTGGTGACAGGAAAAAGTGGAATCTTCCCAAGCAATTACGTTGCTCCGCTTTTCAGGTTTGATTTACTTTCTTTTTTAAAAAAAGAGAGAGAAAGTGAGATGGCATATATCTGCAGGTGACACAAAAGTTCCCACAACCCAAAGTAGATTTGAGTTGGATCTAAACTCTTTAGTTCCTGCCAATATATTTTTCCTCTGGAGTAAGGGAAAGCATTACATTTCATGGCTTCACCTCCAACTATGTTCATTCCCCTTTTGAGTTGTAGGTTTCCCAAGGGCACAAAAAATTCTAAGCAAAGTTCATTTAGCTAAAATAAAAATTAAATTAAATCAGAAATTATGACAGAGGATGCCTCTTTCTAGATACCACACTTCAGGCATTTAAAGGGGCAGAAGAAATATTGCCCATATAGCTTTGTTTCTCAAGAGAATCAACATTTCCAATAAGTACTGTAATAGTTAAAGATTCTTCTCATTTTCAACAGGTTAAACTACTGAAAAGTCAATTATGGGTTGTTGTAATATATAGCACTCATTATAGCTTAGATGCAGGATGGATAAGGACCAGCTTGGCTTGCGTACAATGCCTTGAGAAACAGTTAAAGGCCTTTGGAGATAAGTCTTCACATCAATTAAACTTGCTTTCCTATATACCAGTGGTTCTCAACCTGTGAGTCCCCAGATGTTTTGGCCTTCAACTCCCAGAAATCCTAACAGCTGGTAAACTGGCTGGGATTTCTGGGAGTTGTAGCCAAAAACACCTGGGGATCCACATGTTGGGAAACCCATAATCAGCACAAAATTATATCCCTCTACTTTGCCAAACAGAACGGACAGTGGCAGCAGTAGGGAGTAGTATACCACTTGGCAAGTGGATCTCATCCCAAATAGTCAAATAGACAGCCAGTATGGATGTGTCTCTTCATATATGTCATACTTTGATTTATTTTGAGGAAATACATAATTTGTCTTCTTGAGATAGTTTTCCCTGTCACAAGAAAAAAATACTTTCAAAAATTGTGTAATTTAATACAAAGCCCTTCTCCAAAGTAGCATGTTGTAGGGTTGTTTTAAATTCGGGCAATGAAAGTCATTCTTTTGCTTACTGTATTATTTGTTGTTCTTTTAAGAAAATCCTAGGACAGGTAGAAGCAGGTGTAAAATTCTGCTTAAAATGCTGAATATCCCTTTTTTAAGTACCATGAAATTATTATTCCTTGCACTTCCCCTTCCAAAATTTGCCATTGTTTCTACTAATTATATTAACTTTTCAATGCAACTTCATTATGCCCTCATAATCATTCCTAGATATTTATACAAAACATTTATGGAAATACATACATACATATATATATATATATATATATATATATATATATATATATGTGTGTGTGTGTGTGTGTGTGTGTGTGTGTATATATATATATATATATATATATATATATATATATATATATATATATGGGTAAATATATTTCTCTTAATTTATCACTTCCAAGTTTTGCCATAAACACAATGTTGGACATTTCTGAAATGACTGTAATTCTTGATAGCATAAATTGCAGAAAAAGCTGAGTGCAACATCCCTGAAATGAAACACTCTAGCAGAAACCCAACTATCCATGTTATTGCTTTTACCGGAGATACACATTTACTCATTTCTTCCCCTGCATATATTTTTCCATGCTAAATCATGCCATTTACATTTGAGGCTTTGCAGCTACTTTCATCCCAGAGTTATTCCTTCTGATATATATATACTAGAATCCCTTGCATTAAGGAGAGTCAGTCATTACTCTTCGTTTCTCTATCTCATTTCTTTGCTGCAGCTCCATCTCAACAATAAACAGAATCAACAAACAATCAAAAGCAGAGGCCAGAGACAGAAGTAACTTCCTAAAGTAGCTCAGTTATGAACACCAATTTTTGAAGCCAGGTACTTGTGGCTTTCTTTGTAGATCACCTCATAATAAATTGATGCCTTGGTGATTTTGATAAATCTCTGCCCCATTATTAAATCATAAATCATTTTTTTCAAAACAGTCACCAAAAGATAACAAAAAATGAGCAG
The DNA here is from genome assembly GCF_037176765.1 of Anolis sagrei. Lineage (NCBI taxonomy): Eukaryota > Metazoa > Chordata > Lepidosauria > Squamata > Anolidae > Anolis > Anolis sagrei. Next base: position 97,627,269 of record NC_090022.1, read on the forward strand.
AAGTTGCTGTTTCCCCTCCTCTCTTGGAGGAGTCGGTACAGACGCTGTTATTTCTCTGCAGCTCAGGTTCCAAGGAAATTAGGAGCACTTAAGGAAGGTTATTTAACCACCCTGTTCATGTGGAAGATGGATGGCCTTCTCAGCAGTTTAACGGATTGAGGTGAAAGAGCTACATGGCCTTGTCAGCCTCATCAGAGAAAGCAGATGAGGAAAGTAATAATCAGATGTGACAGCAAGCACACTTCAGGGAAGAGGGGAGCACTGCTGGGGAAATGGATGTAGAAATAAGCAAAAAGTATGAAATCTCATTCCTGTTTTTCCTTCAGGATCCTCCACCTCCTCAGAGACCCATCCAGCAATCTCCTTGAGTCCAAAAGCATCCTTTGCTGCTCAGGCAATTCCAGAGAAATGGAAGCCTTTTGGTTTTGGCTTTTGAGCAGCACAGTGCTTGGGGGCGAGTAGATGTTTGCACTACTGGGACAGGTTAACAGTGAAAGCTAAGAGCAGCAGTGTTGTAAAAGCGAAGAAAAATAATGTAAGACTAAGGGTCCTTCCACACAGCCATATAATCCAGAATATCAAGGCAGAAAATCCCACAATATCTGCTTTGAATATCTGGGTTATCTAAGTCCACACTGCCACATATTCCAGTTCAAAGCAGATAATGTGGGATTTTATTCAGCTGTGTGGAAAGTCTAATTTGATCCTTCGGGTGTTCCTTCCTTGGAGAAAAAAAGACCTTTAGCCCAAATCCACTCTTTAAAAAGCCTATGTTTATGGCACCATTTAAGAAGCAAGTGCCTCTGAACTGAACTACTGTCACATTGATATTGCATACAACTACATAAACTACATAGGGGCTAGCTAAAATAAGGAGGGGACCAATTCCTCTTCCTGGTACCCAGACAACTGGCTGTGCTTCTCAGGTGCTGGCTCCTATGTGAGCCTAACTACCTGCAGAGCCTTGAGCCATGTGTGATAGCCTTTGAGCAATTAACATATCTAGTTAGCCATCCAAGTCAGATGCTTGCAGATCCAGATTAAGACCTTTAGAGGTCCTAAGCTCTTAAAAATGGCACCCACATGTGCATCTAATTCAAAATATAAACAACAGTAACCCGAGAAATTCAACTTTACTTTTTGAAATGAAACAAAACTTAGAGTGAAATGGAAAATAATGTTAATTTTTATACTTCCACTTTATATTTGTAAAGTTTTATCCTACCTTTTTTAATTGCAAAGTCTTTATTGTAATAGCACCTTTTTGTTGTACCTGATTTACTTGCACCATTTTGTACCATATAGTCCATGGTAAACCCAGCAATGGAAATTCTCTGTGGTGCCCCCCATCCCTTGGTGTCCTAGAGATATCTTATTTTTGCTTAATTTTAATCTAGCTCTGGCTGCTTGGTCTTGTTCCATCTCCTAATTGAGAAGGAGCTTTTCCCACTGCCAGGGTAGGAGTACATTTCCTGCTTTGCGACTATATTTCTCCTTGTAGCTTACTGTCCCTCGTTGCCATAGCAAGTGACAAGTCTACATGGCTCTTTTCATAGCCTCACCTGCTGCAGTCAGGAAAACTGCAATTGCATATGCCAAACTATTTAAGTAGTCTCAAGTTATGCCTCTTTCATGAGGTTTAATTACACTGCTCTTCTGCCTTATTGGCAACTCTTCAATACTGATAAGGACCACACATGCACACATCCCAAACACACTCTTCCTGCTAGACTGGCATGCATGATAGTAGAAGCACCAAGGTTGTGCAAGAAGAGAAGTAGGTGGTTGCAGCATCCTTGCCAAAAGGAGGTGGCACTGTAGGAGTTTTCATTGTAGAGGCCAGTTGGCGCTTTTGCCTGAAATCAAAGTTCTATATTGGGACAGGTGATTTTTCTGATCAGCCCTCTCACAACAACCTAGTTTTTAGCAAGACATTCAAAAAGACAGTATCGGCTGGCCTTGGTGTGACAACTTGTCACACCAAGGTGTCACGCCAAGGAGGGGTGGGGGTGAGGAGGCAGAGGTGTTACAGCAGCCGTCATCCTCTTGCCTTACTCTTTCTCCTACAGTGCAAAGGGTGCAGGTATCAACACTGCTGCCATCCTCTTCCTGTGGAAATGGGAGTCTACCACCTTCAACTTTGGGGTGCCAAGTCTTAGCTAACTATACTGCTGTATGCTGGTGGATGTCAATAGTATTTTGCTTCCTGCCACAGGCAGGAGGAGGGCTTGAGATACCCTCAGCCAGGCCTCATCAGCATGCAGCCCTCCAGGTATTTTGCACTTCAACTCCCAGAATTCCCAATTGTCGAACAAGCTGGCTAGGGCTTCTGAGAGCTGGAGTCACAAACACCTGGAGGACCACAGGTTGAAGAGGCCTGCCCAAGACTGTTTCAATGTCTTTCCTTCCCAAGCCAAGCCAGATCCCTGCTGGGAACTCTGTTTATGCCTTCTGCCTTTACAAGGAACAATTTGTTTATTTCATGAAATAGGCATTGAAGAGCAACATGTACGATGTAAGTGGTTATCATTTGCAGTTTAGTAAGTCAGAGCCCCAGGGTTTTAGTCTGAACTTAAAAGGAGTTTTGTTAAAATCAGGACTTGATGCACCATTTAGTGTATTTGCTATCTTAGCAGTGCAGCCATCTGCCAGTCAGCTCTTGAACCCTGCTTGCTACTAGGATGACAGCTAATAGAAACAAGGAATTGTGCATAGTTTAAAAGGATGGTTATGACAGCACAGCAACAACAGCAGAATAAATACAGATTAGAAAACTTGATTTTTAATGCTTTAAGAAGTCTGGTTACCTTTTCTCCCATCCTAACCTTTCTCTACAGATGTTGCAGTTGGTGACTAGTTTTTCCTAGTTTTCTGCTGTATTATATTCTGATAAAGAATATCCTACAGCTCTCCTCTCTGTAAACTAGAAAGCATGCAATTAGCTTTAGAGGTGTTTGCACATACTTATTATCTTCACTGCATTCCCCCTTTTCCTGACTTTTTACTTCCAAGTTATTTACTTTGCTTCTGAATCATTTGAACATAAAAATGCCTCTCTATATAATTACTTCTCATCTACTCCCCCCCCCCCAGTTCGTTTAATCTAATATTTCTTGTTCTCAGGTAAATACCTGCCAACATTAGAAACAATGGTAGTGGAGAAAACAAGCTGCACCTGTCTCCTCAACCTAAAATTATCACCCCATATTCCATACTTGTGAGATAATCTCAGATATAAATATGTTACAAATAAGGAACATTGCACCTGCTTAGAGGATTATCAGGTGTAAGACCACTCATTTGGAGTGGTTGGACATCAACAATGACCAAATCACTTACCGACCTATGGCAACCTGATACATTTCATAGGGCTTTCTTAGGTAAGCCATGCTCAGTGATGGTTTTGCAGTTCCTCCCTCTGAAATACAGCCTGCAGTACCTGATCATTTGCAGTCTCCCATTCAACTCCTAACCAGGGCTGACTCTGCTTAGATTCCAAGATCACATGGGATCTAGTACATTTGGGGAGCTATTCAGCAACAACATACCCATCAATATTTCACATATGAAAAACAGGACAAATGTGGCTTTGCAACATCAGAATGAGACCAAGGTAGCAAAAGTTATTAATGAAATAAGAAAGGTTGCAGCACTTTTATTACGCCTGAACTTATAAAAAAGGGCAAAATCATAACCCCTCCTCTCTCCCCACTCACAGCTAAGCTGTGCACAAATTACTTTTGCACATTGATTTTGATTTTCAGCAAGTGAAGCAAGCTGGGGACAAAAAAAAAAGGTGAAGGAGGAGAAAGTGAGGCATTTTAAAGGCAACTGAAAAAAATTGAGTTACACAGGATTAATTGGGATTGTCACTGCGAAATTGGATCAATTGGAGAGTTTACAACAACAGACTAAAAGCAGTAGCTGTAAATCACTTTTTAAAATTTCTTTGATTCCTTGAAAATAGCACAGCTATCTACATTCACTGAATATTTTAATAAGTACACTACTTTTGTTCAACCTGCAACAATGTTTGTGCTTTTGATTTGAAACAAAGCAATAAGTAATTGTGAGATGCATTCTAGAACTCTCACATACTAATTTGTAATACAAATAACCACTTATTTTATAAAATAATAATAAGTTGGCAATGTTGTATAACCCTATCATTAAAATAAAATTCAAGTATTCTGTTTCGTGAGAAAATAACTTTTTCATTATTATTTTTTACTGTGGGTGTCTGGCACAGCAGTGGTGAAAATAATTCTGGAGTTTGATTACAGAAAAAGACTAGCACTACTGAAATAAAGGATTTTGAAATCTCAGAAGTTAGAAAATGATTGCATTCCACATTCTGCACTTTTTTCTTGATAGATAACAAAATTCCTGAGTCTGAATTGTGCAGCTTTATTTGTTCTCTTAACAATCTGAATTTGGACTTTCTCTTGTTTCCCTCCCTTTTATTTGCCTCTCTCCTAAACAACCAGGAAGTCTTCGAACTTCCCTGATTCAAGAATGCCTTCCCTCTGTGCGACGTGGACGTTATCCACTGCCTCCCTTTCATCCCAGGGAAGTATCTCAGAGAATGGCTCCAGGCAAAGCAGGCCTTTGAAATTTGCCTTCATGCCCACACCTTTGGCCTCGCCTGTGAGGGATCTCTCAGAGCCAAATGCCTCAGGGCAAACAGCCTTGCAGAGAAGAGGACGTGGCAGCATTCGGAAGAGTAAGTCCTGGTGAGAGAGGGATGTTCCCAAGTGGCAAAGAGACTGCGAGAAGACTTTAATTAGTGCACTGAAACTCAAGGTTGAAGCAATAGACATAAATGCCAGGCTAAGCCTCCTAAAGAGTTGTGATCCTGACTGTATGTTCAGGGTTAGCTTGAAAGGCTGCCCTGCCCAAGGCACGGATGTACTCACTGCAGCCTGAGACAACCCAGAAATGTGTGATGGGATCAATTGTTCAGACTCTTACCAGGAGGTATACTTTTATGAGTGGAGAAATACAAGTTAAAATTCAGTGTCTCAGTTGACTTTTCAGCTTCTTTGATTTGCTCCTCATACTTCTGAGTATGTATCTGAGATTATGGGGATTTTAAACAAAAACAAAAAGGATAAGAAAGAGGAACTTTGGCAAGAACATTGCAAATGTTATGTGGCATAGTAATTTGTCATTCACCACGGTCTCAACAGAGCAGGACTCATTGTGGAGAGATCTCCCAACAGAACATATTTCTATAGAATGGCAACTTAGAAGGAGTTGATAGCACACAAATGGACTTAGATGGCATTAATAGCTAAAAAAAGAAAATATAACATTTATATTGTGTGGGGTATTTTACAAATGACCAGAGCTATAGATCCAGTTCAGAATCAATTAAAACTGGACTGAAAGGACTTAATTGGTTCAATCTGCACTCATTCCCAAACAAATGTGCAAATGCGTAGGTGGGTAAAAATGAAAATCCCATTCAGGACTCCTGTTCATAGAATGCAGTTGTCACTTTTGTGTGATGAGTTTAGGGTCTCTACAGGGCTGATGGCAGTGCAGGTGGCCACAAGAGCCATCCTTAGAACCTTCTTTTCCCATATTGGATTATGTGCTGTATCATTCTAGAGTTGTCCCAATGTAGGGGTATATTTTTCTATTAACCACCATTCCCTCCTACGCAGTGCCCAAAGTAATGTTACACATTACGTAGCAACCCTAGAGCCAGAAATATTGAGTTCCTGGGTGGCCAAAATATAATTAAAATGGTCAGCATAACTTAATGAAAAGTAGGTGAGGTGCAAAATTGGTAAATAGCTTATTAGAGATTGCATCCTCCTTGAGGAAATATATGTACACATATAGGCAGAGCAAGCAGAATCATCATTGACCAGTGTTATTTCTGCTCTGAGAAGAGGCCACAGGCAGGTTTGGAGTGGCTTCATGCTCCCCGTTGAAGTAGCAATGATGTTGTGAGGCTCTGTCAGCAAATGAACTGGCCACTAATAAGAGCAGCCGTGTACAAAAACAAAAATAAAAAGCAGTCGTTAAAAACACCTACAAATGGGTGTAACATAATGTCTGCAAATGAATAACGAAATGAATATCATTTCTGTGAATGCATAATGAGAGAATTTGTATCCTTAATAACCGGGGGGGGGGGGGGTGATTATGCAAAACAAAACATTGTACATCCCCCTAAAAAGTATACATTTCAACCATGGGAGACAACATAAAGCACTAGCCATAATGGCTGTGTCTTCTAAAAGTTGAAATATCCAGCAACATTACGTTTCCCCAGCTCTGTGTTTAACTGTTTTGTAGCTGTCAGCCCACTTTCTGCCAACCCTCCATATCCTAAACTTATATGATGTGCTGCCACTAACCATAAGTTAAGTATTACAATTCAGCATTCTTCCATTATTTAATATGAATCTTCAGCAGTTAGTGGGTTTATTTGCAGCTTGGTCTTCATCTCTTCCTAAATTCTGTCTCCACAGATGGTTCTTTACAGAAGCCATTGCAACCAGGAGCTCTTGTTCCATTTGTCAACTCTATCAGACGAACTCCTGCCACCCAAACACGGGTTCAGCAGTCTCCCATATATCAGCCGATCTCCATGCTTCCCCGAGGAGTTAGCACAATTGACACAGGAGTCAGGCTCAACAACAACTCCTATGATTCTTCATTAGTGACCATGCCTCGAAATGGAAGCAGCAGAGCTCCTTCGGTGTGCAGCTCGTTATTAGACACCAAAGAACTGCCAACAAAAAATGAGCTGATTCCAAAGCCATCTCCATCTGCTCCGCCTTCCATTTTGGTGAAACCAGACACTTCCAGAAACACTGAGAAGGTAGCAATACAGTCTCTTCATTAAGCAGACCTAGCTTCATGAGTGCTGGATTGGGAGGTGTACAGACACCTTCTAATCTCATTTGTCTGATTGCAAGTCCAACCATTTTGCCTTTGAGAAGCTTCCAAGGGCCTTTCCAGACAGGCCCTATATCTTAGGATCTGATCCCAAGTTTTCTGTTTATCCCAGATTATCTGGCAGTGCTGACTCATATAATCCAGTTTAGAGGAGAAACCCTGGGATCAGATCCTGGGATATAGGGACTGTCTGGATGGAAGGGCTCTAACATGGGGTTTCCAATTCCTTGATAATATCAGTGACATTGAAGATAGACATGGTGTGCATGTCCTTATAGCCCTTTCATGTAGTAAGGTGCTCTATACAGGTATAATGCTCCAATAAGCTGATGATTTGACTTCTTACATTCACCTATGCAAACAAATGAAGAATTTCAGAAGTTTCTTTTACATATTGCATGAGATTGCAAGAGCTTTTCTTCATTTTTCATATACCAGGACAATTTTGTTTGTAAAAAACATTTTTGTCCAAAATACAAATAATTTTTTCCAAATGTCCCAAAATATGAAAAAATTATTGATGATGATTTTAAAAACTATGTTAGACTGGAATTTTATAAGCAACACACATACACACAGATATACCTTATCCACGTGGAGTCAGTATTCCTTTCTTCTCTCTGCAGCCACCCATCACCACTACCAATTATTTTAAAATACCTGAACCCACCTCCAGCCATGTTGTGCTTTACAACAAATGAGCAGGATCATAGAAATGCCTGGCTCCAACCTCATATCGAGGCACAAAATGATGGCATTAGCACTGAGATCTACCAGGACCCTCCAGGAATTTCAGCAATGCTATAATCATTGTGCATCTGGTTATGGGAATATAAATTATTGCTTTTCTGATCTTGCCTGTGTGTAGTGAAGCTCAGAATGGCTATGTGGGGTGATTCCAAGAGCATTTATTAAATAAGCATAGCATAAGCACACCTGCAGATATTTGGAAGAGCGTGTTGGACCCTGGCATTAACATACTAAAACATCCCCTATTTCTTTGGTCAAGGATGAGACCATCTATGAATATTAACATCTCTAATTCATTGTTCAAGACAACAGAAAGTCTCATGCCCACTACTGATACTTCAAAGTCTCAAATGGAGTAGAGCCATTAGGAAAAGTGGTTAGGGACACTCTCTCTTATCACCCTCTAAAAATTCTAAACTAAAATGTATGTTACTCTGCTTTAGTAGAGTAAATGTGCAACTTTAAATGCGCAGGGAATCTCTTGCAATTGTGAGGATGGCAATGGTGACCGAAGACATTTCTGACCATAAACACTAAATTTCTTATATAATACACATCACAGAAATGAGTGATCAATTCACGCCAGTAACATTTTATATATTCATCCAGAAAGAGTGTTCCAATAAATTCCCTTTCAAAGCTTTAATAAAGTGGTACCCCCTCACCCCACAGCTTTACAGATTAAGTTTGATAGGATGAAAGCAGAAAAGAGGTAGCGTATTGCCAAAGAAGTTCTAAATTAAGCATGTTTTGTCAGCACATGACAAGTATAGCATTACTGGCAGCCTTCTGGGAATAATGTAACTCCTGGTTTCTGTTCTATTTCAGCAAGTGAAAACAGTGAGGTTTCAGAACTACAGCCCACCACCATCCAAGAGACACAACTCTCTGTCATCACTCAGTGGCAAACCAGAGCAAGGAGGAGCTACAGAAGCAATGCCGGCAGATGTAAACAAAGGCCCTGAAACATCAGCTCTCTATTCTCATCGTATCAGCTCCAGCCCAGTTCATCAAAGAAGGATGCCACGTCCCAAAACCTCTTCACTGGACCTTTCTGGTCTCGCAGGCCACATGACCTTTCCTACAAAAAAAAATTATAATGGTCTCTCAGAAAACTGAAATGTTTAATCCTGCATAAACTACAACCCTTTGGACAGTACCTGTCACTATTTCTTTGTAAGCAAACAATAACTACATATTCTCTATATCTCAGGTAGAATCTGGCACCGTTTAAAATTCACAGAATTTCTAGGACTCTAAATGGACTCTCTACAACTCTGGCCTGTTCATGGACATTGCTTATTCCATATTTTAGGAAAGGTCTTATTTTGTGCAGATTTGACCTATGACACAAACTGCAGGTACGTACCATGGACATGCATTTACCACCATATGCAAAGACAATTACAGTGGTGGTGTGAAATTAATTTGATTGCATAAGCAAATACAAAATACATTATTTTGCATTCAGAAGGTAATTCAAATGCCACATTACTCTATGTTAAGTTTCAATGCTGTGGAATGGAAATAGAAACACTGTCAAAAAAACTTCTTTAGTCTTCTCTGTACTGCTCAGTTTTATAATAGATAAAATGAAATCTTTGCTTCCCCACTTCTCTGGTTGAGTTATCAGATTCTGTTCAGTCTCTATTTACATTTAAGTGCTTTGGAGTTGATTTTTGTTAGGATCTGAAATGCATTTTTTTAAAAAATATGAAGCATCTCCCAGCTTCGAAAACAATGAGAGGAGATTAGAAAATACAGTCAATTTACCATGTCTCCCTAGCAATTTATTTTGAATTCTGCTTCTATGGGATGGACAACCTATCAAGCATTTTTAGTAGCTCTATGATTCAAGAGTGGCATGTCATTAAATTACAAATATATTTTAAGAATTTAGAACAGACCTGCACAACATACAATCCATGGGCTGCATATGGCCCACACAAGACCTTGGTGCAGTGGAAAGGAAAACCAGAATCGGGGCCAAACAAATATTTACACTTTTCCCCCCTAAGTCTGTTGTCCCCTGGTTAGAAACCCAATACAGACCAGACTAGCATCTGTTATTTATTATTTTCATTTCTCTTTTTTTTCCCATTTTTTCTTTTTTTGTGAAGAGGAGGAGGGGGAATATATATGGAATTGTTTACGACATGACAGGTGCCATCTTCAGTTTGGCCTAAAGACTGAAAGAGAAACACATCTACATCAACCTCATCTTTATACATGTATACACTCACACTGAAAAAAATTCCTGTTCCAAGGATAATCAGGCAAGGATAATCATCCTTCCTTCAGTGCCCACAACAGGATGTAATCACGCAAGTGAACCCTTCTGAAACCAAATCTTTGTGGTGTGTAAGAAGTATGAGTTCTTGACTATTTATACCTTGCTCATCTCCATGTGCATAAACATTCATGAAAGCCAAAAATATCCTTAGCTCAAGAATAAACTAGGCAGATGGAATAACTGGCAAATATGATGTTCACGAAAAATAAAAGTGGGCAGATGCCAGCAGGAAAAAAAGCAGACCAAAAATGGGTCTGGAGCTTTAGAACTGTTGAAACCACTTCTTTCATCTATTTGCATTAACATGTCTGCTTGGAAAGCCAAAGCTGTCAGTCTGGCTACCTGTATGGTGGGAGGGTTAGGATGGGTTTTGCCAAGCCAGATGGATCATTTTGCTGCATCAGAGATGGCCTACAAGCCAAGGAACTGACAGCCCTGAGGTGAAACCATGACAATCTTAGGATCAGTTACATTGAAGCAGCAAGAGTTTTGTCACTAAAGTGTCTTCATTTACTGCCTACTACTATAATTACTCACCAGGAGGAGTTCCTGAAAACAAGAAAACCCTTCCCAATCCAACAGAAGCAGCTGTTCAGTTCTGGTGCTGTGACGGATATAAAAGCAAAATCTCCTGCTTTCCTAAAGAGAGTGTTCCCCTGTGGATCGACAATACATTAAGTGAATAAATGAAGGAGCAGTGGAGAACAGCTCAATCTCTGTTATTTGCCATTTGCACAACACTTGTCATTTGTATGGTACTTCACATCTGTTACTGTGTAACCTCACAGCCTGAGAGAGAGAGAGATTGCTCATAGGTTTTCCCATTTTACAGAAAGTAGCTGAGAGTGACCTCCCCCAGGACAAGAGTAGTAATCCATTGATGTTATTGACTGCAGCTGCACAGCAGTCCTCACTGTACTGATGTGGGAGGAAATCTAACATGTTATGACTGCATGAGTCCCACCACCACCCTAGACATACCATTTCGTATGCCGAGGAAGAGCTAGGCTTAGAAAGGGGTTTCCTAGGTCTCATGCCCATTTCTAGGAAGTGCACCCATTTGATTTCCAGAGCTGTGCCCTGAATTTTTCCCCCCTGCTTCCTCAAAATTGTTTATCTGACTTAAAAAAACAAAAAACAAACATAAAACAGTAGTGATAACTCTATAAAAATAAGCTGAATCTCACTGCTCTATTCCTCAAACGTGGAAACTTTCAAAATTTCAGTATGTAGGACCAGATTCCAACAAAGTTGGTCTGCTTGTGATATTGTTTCTATCAGCAGAATTGGGAGAGAAGATCCATCCCCATAGTCTCCATGGGCTCCTTTAAAATCTGCTCTGCAGCTGCGAAAATATCCAAAGTAGATTTTCTTATGTGAAAGGTGGATGGAAAAAGAGAAGAGAAAAAAATTAATTGTACAAATGGTCAGATGCTAGCACAACATTGGATATTTAGGGCATAGGTATGTATGATTGAGATTAAAACCCAAACAACTGATTATAAGTCAGGAATACAACAGGGATGTAGCTAAGAGGAGGGGTCCGAGGGTCTTACCCTCAGTATAATAATTTTTCTCACCATTTAATTTTCTATTCTCTACTTTTTTAGCTTTGCAGAGAGGAAGGTTTTTAATGCAGAACTCTTATTTATGTTGTGCTCACATTTCCATGGTAACGTTGCTTCTCACTTTTCTTTGCATATCTAAATTGTTTTTAATAAAGGCTCAACTGAAGTTTTAAATTATGCAATTCTAGGAATTTAGGAAATAAAGTAAAATTTTATAACAGGCAGTAACAATTATATTTCATAGGATCATAGACTCATAGACTTGGAAGAGACCTCGTGGGCCATCCAGTCCAACCCCCTGCCAAGAAGCAGGAAAATTGCATTCAAAGCATCCCCAACAGATGGCCACACAGCCTCTGTTTAAAAGCCTCCACCACACTCCGGGGCAGAGAGTTCCACTACTGAACAACTTTCACAGTTAGGAAGTTCTGTGAGCATTGGGAAGTATTGTCTTCATTTTGCCCCTAACCAGTACCTACACCACTAGATTTCAAGTGGGTGGGGATAGGCATATCGCTCAGTAGGCAGAGTTAACAACAGATGCTAGTCAATTTCAAACTGTCCCCAAACTCAAATAATCTGGATAGCCTTAGTAGCAATCCCCCTGGACTGAAAATGCTGCTGCTTAATGCAAGGTCAGTAAATGGCAAAACAGCTGGTATTCAGGACTTGATCCTGGATGAGCATGCCAACTTGGCATGTATAACAGAGACCTAGCTGGATGAGACTGGGGGAGTCAATCTCTCTCAGCTCTGCCCACCAGGATTCTCTGTGTAGCAGCAGGCGAGGCCTGGGGAGCGGGGAGGTGGAGTTGCAGTGATCTATCAGGAAAATATTCCCCTGACCAGATGCCACCCATTTACACAAATCTGTTAGCAACTATGTGCAATGCTTACAGAGGATTCTGCAAAAGATGTTTCAGCTGTACTCCACGAAAAGGAAAATCAGCCTGTTCAGCAAGTCTTGCAGATGCTGATTTATATACCTGTATACCTGGGGTCAAAAATTTATAGGTCAGAAACAGATCATGAGTGGAAAAATATAAGAAGCCCTGCTCTCTAACAAAACCTTCAGCCCAACTAAACTGAGGCTGTTATGATAAGACATCATTCACTAGACAGAACAACAGTGCTCAACAGGAAAGAAGATAGTAGGAAAAGAAGAAGTCTGCATTCCAGATGGATAGGCTCAATTGAGGAAGCCATGGTCCTGAGTCTGGAATACCTGAGCAGGGCTGTTGAGGATACTGAAACTTGAGGGTCTCTCATTCATGGGGTTAACCACAAATGAAAGTCAACTTGACATAAAGTTCTACTTCCTAGTGGAGCAAGGATTTCTTTTTTCTGCCACAAAAGAAAGAAGGGAATATAAGCAACAAAAGGAGGATTGAAAAGACCATTTTTAAGACGTTCAACTAAAAAAAAAATCATGTCTAACTCCTTCAGGGAAACAAAGATAATTATTGATGAAAAATATTTGCAGTTGAAATAAAAAATATTGACCAGAGATAGCAGGCAAAAAAAAAAGATTCTGGACACTACTTGTTTAACAAGATGATCATTTTGAAGGGTTAACATAAGATATCTAAATGGAAACACACTAATCTTTATGTGTGTCCTCTTGCTGAGAAATTTCAAAGAATTCTTGGAGGACTCAGTTTTCACAAGTGTTGATCATTTTTAAGGTCCCAAGCTCCCTGTAAAAATTACAGGAAATCAAAACTCCTAAAATAAAAATCAAGATATAAAAACAAAATAAAGCTAGCAAATATTATTATTATTATTACTATTATTAATTTTATTTATATCCTGCCTTTCTCCCTGTGGGGGCTCAAGGCAGCTAACAATTCCACACTTAGTTAATTGTTTTAAGTGCACAATACAAAAATGAAAAAACAACAACAATTAAATAGTACAGTGTGGATTAAGATAAAAAACAGAGTGAAATATAATTAATGTATTTAAAATAGCCTTTAAAACTCACAGCACTTCCCCAAATCACACCCACGCTTCCCCAGCAACATGCCCCTTATTCTTCCCCAAATGCCTTCTGGCAGAAGAAGATCTTAACCTGCTTGTGGAAGGCCAGCAGGGATGGGGCCATCCTGGTCTCCCTTAGGAGAGAGTTCTGCAGTTTGGATGCAGCCACCGAAAAGTCCCTCTTCCGTGTTCCCACCAAACATGCTTGAGTGGGTGGTGGGACAGAGAGAAGGCCTTCTCCAGTAGATTGTAGATGTCTACCAGGTTCATAGAATGAGATAAGGTACATCAGATAGCCTGAACCAGAGCCATTATGGGGTTTTGTAGGTCAAAAACAGCACTTTAAATTGTGCCTGGAAACATGTTGGCAGCCAGTGGAGCTGTTGCAACAGAAGAGTTGTACACTGTCTGTGTGCAACTCCTTTGTACGCTCCCTGCATACAACTCTACTTTATTTCAAACTTCAAAAAATTCCACATTCAGTATATTTTCTATTTTGTAATTGTACTAAATATTAGGTAGCTTTGGAGCCAAATGTCTAGGTTCCATGTTTTCTGAGTATTTGCCAAAGATGGAGAGCATGTGGCCCTCCTCATGTTCCTAGACTGCAGTTCTCCATGGTTCTGGCCTAGCTATGATTAATATCATCATTCTTCTTAACATTACTTTTCCAAAATATGAAATAGATTTCATGCGAAGTATATAATAAATATCCATTTTCACAAAGATGCTCAAACTGATGTCAAAACGTTGATGAGTTAATTTCAGTCACTGTCAGTCTTAAAATGAAAACATGCTCTCCTTTGCTGCCTTGTGACAACTTGCAGTAGTGGCAGGATTGGGTCGAAAAAGAAATGTGAAGATTGATGGGAGTATAAGAGTAGCAAGAGAAGAAGGAGAAAGTGTTTTTTGTAGAACAGCATAGAGCTATTTTTGAGCCAGGGCAGGATATATCTAAAGCAGGCTGCTTGTGGAGGCTGCTTCAGTGCTCTGATGCCATGGTGATGGGCTCCTCAGAAAGACTGAAATAGAGCAAGATGGATGAGAACGGTTCAGGGTGGGGGTGGACATGTGTTATAGTGATGGATCTTTTTTGGGAGATTGCAAAACACGCCCACTTCCCTGTTTAATAATGGGCTTGGTCCTTTAGTGGGAATAAGGAGAAAAAAAGGCAAAGTGACGAGCTGCTGGTGCACCTATGGTGGAAAGAACCAGCAATATGGTGAGAGATGACCAACTCTTTGGGAGGAACAAATTCTTAAGTAAGACCCTAGCCTCTTCTGCTTTCCTACATGAATGCTCCTCAGTCACTAAAGCACAGAAAGTCAACCAAAACAGATTTGTACAAAATAAGTCCAGTTCTGTCTATTCAGAGAGTGAAGGCAGTAGGTTTTAGGAATCAGGGAAAAACAATAAATCATAATTTTCCTGCTTACATTTTCCTACATTTTCCCCCACCAAAGATGGAATACTCATGGATTTTCTGCCTCTGATGCCAGAATAACCTAGTGGCTTTTGATGTTATATATAAACAAGGGTAGGAATGTGGATCATTTACTCTGTTGCCTCCAGCAACAAACTAGCTTGGTCCAGCTTTCCTCCTTACTTATGTTTTCTTGATTAATATAATCTCCTTTGACTCATCTGGAAGTATTCCCAAGTTTCCCCCCTGTTACAAAGCAGGTGGATCTGGTACATTGTTGTTATGTATGTTTATTTGTTTTCATATTTAATTAAGATAAATTATCTGCATTTAATTTAATATGTATTTGTATTTTCACTGTGTGTTGTATGGCGTCCAATAGCTGCCATTTATGTTGTAAGCCTCTCTGAGTCCCCACAGGGAGATGGGATGGGGTATAAATACAGTTAACTTGATTTGACTACATTGTGATACAACATGATACAGTAGGTCCTCGGTATACATTTTGGTTTGGTTCCAGGACGCTCCATGGCTACCAAAAAACCATGGATGCTCAAGTCTCATTATATAAAAGAGATAATGAAATTGTGTCCTTTATATAAAATGTCAAGCCACTCACAGTGGGTGCTAAAGAGAGACTTAGGGTCTGTGAAAGAGCAGGAAGCTGCCGCAGAGTATGCTTGCATATCAGCATAGTGCTTGGTGTGAGGCAAAATCAAGGTTCGTCTTTTGAAAGTTTTTCCAAATATTTTAAAGCTGCAGTTGCTTGAATCAATAAATGTAGGAAGGACTAACTATTGTTACATACAACTCAGGAATACCCAGCTCCCCTTGCAATAAAATATTAAGGTTCCTTGACAGCTATAGTTAGTTCCCTTTTCAAATAACAAAGTCATGGCTACATACCAGAATTGGACCTGAACTAAAGATAATGTGAGGTCTTTTTGAGGCATAATTGTTACTTGTTAGTTTCTCATATCAGATGGCTCCAAGTGATGGCTTGTGTTGCGGGGGAGGGGGGGTTGGGGTGACAATAAGGAAGAATGTATTTTGTAGCGTAAGGCAGCAGTTGTTTCATTGCATTCAAGAAACGGGAAAATAAAGATATTTTTAAAATCTGTAACTATGACGATGTTATAGTAGTAACTATCTACCTTTAGGGATTTAAACTATAATTGCTTTTATAAAATGCTTTCCAGACTTCGGCCTACAAAATAACAGGCTGCCCAATTTAGTAGTGGCAGAATTCACATTCTTCCATGCAGGAAAGTAGAGGAAAGAAAATGTTTATTTTGTACACATCCCCAAATCATCTAGCCACCAGTAGCCATGGAGGACAAGAAGTAACTTTCCCAAATTCACAAGGAATAAAATGTTTTTACAGAAAATGCAGAGAAATTGATAGATAATGGAGGATATCTAGGTACTGTTTTACATGAATCAAAAGTATGTTGTAAAGCAATGCTTTTCAGTTGGAAAGATCAGCCATTTACAAGAAATGTTGCCCAGGGGATGCTCGACTGCATCTTCGAGGAGGCTGCCTCTCCTGATATGTGACAAGAAGTTTCTGCCAATTGCAATTATTTATTATTATTATTATTAATATTATTTCAAACATTTGTACCCCGTCCTTCTCAACCCTCGAGGGGGGACTCAGGGTGGCTTACAATGGAAACAATTCAATGCCAAACACATACAAAAACACAATACAACATGACATAACAGAGTAGATAAAAACATTAGGTTAGAATCCATTTAAAACATTATTATCAACCATATTGCAAGAGAAAGAATGTTGAACACTGTGAAAGCCACCCACTGTGTGGCTATCAGCCTCCTCCCAATAGACTTAAATCAAGGAATAGTATCAGGAGTACCAACACTCCTCTAAACGTGCCTCCAGTAACAGCAAGAATATCCCTGTGGGTAGCAAAATCAGGCAATTCCAACTGGTTGGACCCCACGAGGGTCTTTGTCCAAAGGCAAACAAAGAATGGGCAACTTGAAAGTTCTTGAACAGTCTCAGAAGTGATGTTGGGAGATCAAAAGGCAATCTGGAAAAATTGCACTACCAAGAAGTATTTTCCACCTTGTGTGACTGTGGAGCAGAACAAACAACTCAGCATCTGTATGCTTGCCAACAATGCCCTGCTTCATGCACAGAGGAAGAACTGTTGTTCCTTTTTGGTCTAAAACTGTTTAGTTGCTTGTGATTCCTTTATTTTATCAGTTTTAAATTCATATATTATGCAATGCTTTTGACACAAAATAAATAAATAAAATCAAAAGTATGAAAGCATTGGAGGGTCACAGAAGCCTAGAGCAGGAAGATTACAAAATAAACCAATTAGCATACATATGGCTGGAGAACTTCCCAATGCAGATTATTTGCTCACCTCTTTTAGAATCTTGTCCTATCATAAAATATGGATAACATCATAACAGAAAAGGAAAACAAGAATGAAGTCACACACACAAACCAGCAAGCCACCATCTTCCTTCAAGCAAACTACTTCAGTTTTCACTACAATAAGAAATGTTGTTTATCTGGCAATTAATTACTCTGAATTATTGCTTTATTTTATTTTTAATTTCAGTTTATAATAAAAGGAAATCAAAAGAGCAAAAGGGGCATTATTACATTAGGTTGGTCTCAAAGAACAAGCCATTCTTTTCTATTAAATTTACCATTTGGTTACGAATCTTAGTTATACGTTAGGGATTGTTTGACCTGTAATTTGCGTCAACGTAACATCCCTTCCAGAATCAAACACCTTGGAATTTTCTGCTTTTTTCATGGCAATAGTATAGTATGGCCCCTGTAACTGTGGGAAATATACTCCTGAACTTTGGGGGAGTATATGAAGCCATGGATGACGTGAACCCTACTGAAATTAAGAGCTCCTGGCCCAAGAATACCACAAAGTCACACTGGAGAACTGAGAAAATGACTAGAGAGGACAGATTTTGTTGGATCTGGATAAATGAAACCACAGGTAATGGTTCTGTAGATACTGGAGTTGTACTGTAGTAAGAGGGAAAGGTTATACTTCATCATTGTCTTTCCCTGCATTGCTTGTATGGGTCTCTTCAAGTCATTTCTGATGTATGACAGCGCACAGTGAACCTTTCATGGGTTCACAATTTCTTGCAGATATTGTAACCCCAGTCTTCAGAATCATAGTCCAACACTCAAACCAATGCATATGTTCTAGTAATCCTAGGGAAAGGGTACTTCAAATACTATACCACACATAATTTTACATGTCCAATTTGTAGGCCTGTGCATTAGGTTTCCAAGTCTAAAATACCTGGAAAAACCAAAGGCCCTCTTCTCCTAGTTCAGAATTTAGAATCCCACTTATTTAGTGGAGATGCCAATGGCAGGAAAGAGGCCTTTTCCATCATATTGCATCTGCTCAGTGTTGGACAGCAAAGCTGATGTTCCATGTAGTGAACCTGTTACATTTTTCCCTCAGAAAGAAATAGAAAATTGCTCAGAAGCCAACTCTGATTTCTTTGTGATCATCTGAAGACACAGTTACTTGGGTCTGCTCTGGCACTGAAATGCACATGCTCAGTTGTCACCTCATGCTGACAAGCTACTTCTTATACATTTTTCTTTTCTTGGGCACCTTCACATTTTTTGTTATGTAAAAGGGCTTTCTAGGTACGAAACACAAAGCAAAACTGAATTGTTTTTTAGGAGTAATGTGGGACTGGAGGGGGTAAGCCTTGCAGAAGTGCACCAAATGTAGCAAATTACAGCAAATGGCCCAGTACAATGAGCAGTAGCATGCGTTCATGATGAGCAGAATTTAAACTCATCTTATACATTGAGGTAATGAATTGCCACAGAGCTAGAGAGTTTGCATCAAATCATTTGTCAGGGGTAATTGCTTGTATAACAGCTGAAAGACCTAGGAATCCTTAAGTAGTTTAACCCTGTGAGCTTTAAACCATAGGCATGCTTCCTAGTTTTTGTTAAATAAGGTGAAAAGAAGAAACAAATAGCTCATTTCCTCTGAAAATTGCTTTGGTTTTTCTAGAAAAAAATATATCAAAACTATCCATTTGTGGAAGGAGAACATAAGAGAAAATGTGTGGTGTAATGCTTTGAGAAGTTCACTATAATTCCAGAGACCAGGATTAAATTCCTTGCTCAGCCATGGAAACCCACTGGGA
The DNA here is from genome assembly GCF_037176765.1 of Anolis sagrei. Classification (NCBI taxonomy): domain Eukaryota; kingdom Metazoa; phylum Chordata; class Lepidosauria; order Squamata; family Anolidae; genus Anolis; species Anolis sagrei. The sequence continues at coordinate 97,646,382 of NC_090022.1, forward strand.
GGTCTTGGTCAAGTCACACATTCTCAGCCCCAGAAAATTCATGTGTCACATTAGTAAATGTGCCACATAACTTGAAGAAGGGAGGGGGGAAGGAGGAGTGATCCCTCTCCTTTCTCAATCTCCTCTACAAGTCCCACAGTACCTTTGCTAACATCAGCAAAGGCAATTAGCAATGACTAGGAACTCTCTGCAGCACTGTGGTGACAAATGGCAACAGAGGTAAGTGCCACCCTCTTGTACCCATGATGGAAAGCAGGATGAGCATGTGGGCAGCAGGGCCAATTTAAATTCAGAACTGACTCTCATGTTCACATAGACCCTGAAGTCCAGTGCTGCTCTGGAGCTTCGAGAAAGCTTTAGAGCATCCCCTGACAAGATGGCTTCATGTGTCATGTGGATGTCATAAAGCAATTCTCATTCACTCCCATGGTATTTTCCATATGTAAATGTGTTCTATGTCTTTGAAAACCAATGGCAGCAACTTAATTTTCTCACTATACCTTATCACATTGAGAAGGGAAGGCATGGGTGACCGTCCCTTTAAAAGTAAAGATTCACCCCTCTTATATCATCAGCAGTCCCATTTTGAGTTCTGCCTCCCCATCACACTCACATGTGGAAACTTAAGAGCTGCCAATAAATTTACATTCATCACACGGTAAGTATTATCTTTTTTTAAAACCAGGAGATACAACAATATCCAAAAACCAAGAGCTCCCTTGCCCTGCCCAAAGTCCCTTACATTAAAGGTGGCTGGCACCAGTTTAAAACCACTTCTTTCAATGAAATCCTATTGTTCTGCCCTGAACTCCATAGGATAAAAGAAACAGTGATCCGGGTTTAAACCATTGCTTTCCACGAGAGCCTATTGTTCTGCATTGAACCCCATAGGATACAAGAGACTGCTGACAGCATCACACCTGTTTTTTCAATTGTCAAGATGTGAGTAAAGTGTGGTAAGAGGTAGGAGCTCTGGGCACGATTGCTGGCCCATGTTCAGAGTTCCCTCCTTTCAGGACATTTCAGCCTCTTTTCAATCCTGGAACATGTGATGAGCTCCGTGCCCCTCCATGCTCAAAAAGAGGCTGAAGTGTACTACGAGGGGAAAATTTCTCAACGTGATGAGGTCAGATTGCCAAAGTTCCCTCCTTTCAGCACACTTCCCCCTAGTTTAACTCATGTGATGAGCTCTCCATGCTTGAAAAGAAGCTAAAGTGTGCTACACCTGCGAAATTTCTCAATGTAATAAGGTGATAAAAGTCTCCAAAGAGTTACAAAGTCCCTTTGCATACTGTAGGCTAAGATGTTTGCTGTCTAATGATTACTGATGAAATGTGAGGTTGGAATAAAGTGCATTGCCTAATTAACTTGTAGTGAAGCTGAGACTTTTGGGGTTACAGTTCCTTCCTAGCCGTTGTGCTGTACAAGCTCTTCAATAAATCAACTTGTTATCTGAAATGCAGAAAATAAACTCCACTGGGCATCTATCCTTAGTCTATGTCAGTCTCCATATGTTCGCGTCAGAATGAACTGCACCTATTGCCATATAATTATCTTATTTCTTAAAAGTAATATTATTGGACAATTAAAATGATGCCTTTAATTTTATTCTGAGAAGCTAGAAAGCTGCACACCATTAGCCTCAGTAGATGCCTGGCAGTGTCAATCCTGAAGGCAGCTCTGCTCTGACTGGCATTCTAATCTACTAAATAGCCTACTCCTTTTGGAATTAGGCTGTTACTTAACACCCTTCCCTGGAAAAGAAAAAGGTGCATGGTGGAGGGAGTGAAAGAAATCTTACCCTGAGAAAAATATAAATAAAGAAATGTATTACATTAAAAAATCAACATTCTGGGGGAAAACATTATATGACTTATGCTCTTTGGGAAGTTTTTAAACAAGGGCACTTCTGAATGGAGGCGGCATAGAAGATTGGTGCACTTTGTAGAGCTGGAATATAGGTCTCCTCTTCATTTCTCGGGCCATTTGGCAGACTGCAAAAGGCCAGCAGCAATGAACTGCCATCCAGTCTTCACAGAGTGTTCCCTGGGGAAAAACAGGAAGAGAAAGTATCTCCATTAGGATGCCTGAGAAAACATTTTTCCATGTCACTAAGTGCTGATCTAATTAGAATCCCTCTATGTGAGTTCGTTGCCACATTCAAACCTTAAAAATAAAGAGAGAAGCTACAGATAATTCCCCACATTAACCAGGTTGTCTTGATCAGATATGGTGTCCATAGTTTTTCAATGTTTTAGTATGCATGGAGGAGAGCTTCCACAGATAGCCAAAGCTCTTCACATTCATGTGAAGGCAATGACTGAAACTGTGAAAGGGGAGAACTAACATATCCCACCACCCCAAATTTGGATAGCAAATGTCTGAATGCATTTACATCTATATAGAAACAATGTATCTACAGCAGTGTTTTCTGAGATTTGCCATTTTTAAAAAGGAAATGGTAAACAAAATTGCAGTGTTACTCTTTCAGCATGGCCCAGCAAAGTGCTGCTGACCCATTTATTAGGGATCATGAGGTTCCCAAGGTCCGGGGACTTCTAGGGGCTTCCACAGGCCTTACTTAGGGGTCCTAAGGGCTGGATGCAATCTGTGGGCTGTGTCTTCCCCACTCTTGCTTTAAAGTATACTTCAACACAGAATTTTCTGTAATTGTGATTTCTTGCTCTATGGTTGATTATGTATGTAAATAATTGTTTGTTTGAATACTTTTTATCCAAAGATAACATGGCAGTTTATCACACAATAAACTTCAATAAATAATTACAAATGTTTAAAAGCAAACAATATATTAAGCAGTTTCTCATTAAAAACAGACACTATAAAACTGCTTAAAACATTATTGAGTAATATAACACAAAACACTCAGTTTGGCTTGAAGGCTTGATTAAAAGCCATGTTTTAATTTGGCACCAAATTAATTAAATTGTTGGCACCAATCAGGCCTCTGAGGGAGGGAATTCAATGCCTAGGGTGCCACTGCAGAAAAGACCCTCTCTCATGACCTTCCACAATGTATTTCCCCTACTGAGATGACATAGAGGAATGTCCCTTCAATAGATTTCAGTTCTCAGGCAGGGATATATAGAGGCAAGTGCTCTCAGAAGTATTGAAGTCTCAAGTCATTTATGTTTTAAAATATTATTGCTAGCATACAATGGAAAAATATTGGGAGCCAATATAATTCCTTCAAATCAGGTGTTATATGATATCTGAATACTATATTCCAGTGATCAGTCTAGGTCACACATGTCGAACGCAAGGCCCACAGGCTGACCCTAGCTTGCCACTTCATTTTATGTGGCCTGCAAAGCTTCCAATGCCAGGACAACATAGTTATATTTATACAGCCTTTGACACGCCTGATCTAGGTGCCTAGCACATTTATCACAGCAACATCCACAGGTTTTGTTCCTGGCCTCTCTGATCTTAATCCCAGCAGGCTCTTCACTACTTAGAAAAGTTTTGCTGGATAGTGTGCCAAAGAAAGAATGGGAAAGCATAGTATATTTACATGATTTCATGGCAAATGTGTTTTTTCCCCTTCCTACGGACTTGTGGGCAATGCAATTTTGCAACTAAAGTGAAGAAAAATAAAGGTACTTTTCCTCAATGTTGTAAAAACATGGAATTTGTTTGGCAATTATAAACAAATGCTGGGCTACAGGAACAGCTGTTTTAAGAGCTTAATGTATTTGCTCTCATTTTGGCAGGCATAGTGCTAGCAGTAAAAAAGATGAGCCCCACACAGAGCGAAGATGGGGGACATTCAGAAAGATGAGAATAATGGCAAATATTTGTACTGGTATGAAGCTCTGAGATTTTTTTTATGCTCTGCCTCAACTGAACTTTTCACCTTTGCAAAGATTTCAAGTCACCAGTATTCATTAGCGAGCTTTACCCACCTTGCTCTCTACCATGTCAAGACATTTTAAACTAAGTCTGCAGACTGTATCATGCATGAGTTAAGGTGGAATTGATAAGACCTGTCATTGTGGGAGTGGGATAGAATACTTACATAGACTTACATGTATTTTATATCTCTCTCTGGTGCCAGCTCTTAATGCCATGGTGGAGCCCAGCAACAGTGGAAAACAAAGGCACTCTCCATGGCGGCTTGCAAGACTGCATTCTAAGAACGGGAAGCACAATGAACCGCACAAACCTAACATTAAGCACAACCACAAAAATGCTGTTAATGGATGATGATATCTAGATTCACACTGAATATCCACAAAATTATATGTCTGGGGGACCCACATAAATCACTACAGCATGGGTATATCTGCATGGGTGGAAATTAATTGTTTCATCTTGTTTACTGCAAATGAAAAAAGAAGCAGGAGCAAATTTTGAAGTCCTCAATTTAGTATTTGGGTGATTGTTCAGTTTATCACAATTAAGGTTGCAATCCTATACTGACTTACCCAGGAGAAAACCTCTTAATGAACCCAGGAGACTTGTTTCTGAGGATAAATTATTTTGGATGTGTCCAAAATGAGATTTAGCACAGTGGACTCTTTAAGAGAACAAGCCATCTGCCTCTTGAGTGGTATTACAATGTGGGGTAGTTGAGGACACAAACCAACCTATCCCAGATGGGGATGCTAGTTCTAGTCTAACACAGTCCGTCGTGATATGGGGAACTAGCAGTTGTTGTGTTTTTTTCCCCCATGTGCCAGGGACAAGCACCATATTTTTGACAGTTAACTGCAGTTATTTTTTTTCTTTCCTAGAATCTCTTAGGATGATTAGCCCATGGCTCAAGGACCTTCACCTTAATAGCAGAGCTCTAACCCATCTGGTAGGCATCAGCCAGTACCTGGGACATGGAATCAAGGCCTGCTTTTTATTTTCACTCCAACATAGCATCTCAGTTTCATTGTTTTGCCAACAGCAGGTTCTTCAGTTAGCAGTCTCGTAAAACATCTATAAAAATACCTTATTCTTCCCAAGTCTCAAGGGAATGCAGCCTTGAAAAAATATTGAAAAGGAACAAATCAACTCTTACAAACTTTCTTGTCACTGCACACATCAAACAAGCCAGTAGACCAGTTGCCTCCAGTATGTATGATGGTAGTGATACTGGATGTAGCTGCACCTGTAGGACTGGGTTGAGTTGTCACAGGCTCTGTAGAGATTTGGCTCCTGATGAAAAAGAAACACACACTAAAATCAAAGGTAACCTATGGTGTCTCAGCAAGGTAGCTCATAAACCTAGCAATCTTTAGTCTACATAAGACAAAAAAAGAAATTAAGTATTCTAATGCTTTGTTTCTTAGTAACTGTTGCCCTTCTTTCTGGCACGTCTCCTCATTTGTATTGTAAAGAACTTGTGAAATAGAAAGAGACCCCTCAAAAATCTGCTTTGGTCTTCAATAAAGAAAGAAAAGATCAGTGATTAAAGCACTCCAGGTTAGTATGCAGTATCTCCATAGATTTTTCTGCATGAGAAATCCCATGGGTTTGTCTGTGAATGCATGCAGACAATCAGTAGTAGCATTTACTTGCTCATATTCAATGGGGTATTCCCAACATTAAAAAAAAACTTGGTGTGGGAGCATCTCAAACAGGAACTCAGAAAATTATGTTGAAATGTGAGTACGAGCATTCCCCAAGTTACAAACAAGAGAGGTTCTGCAGGTTTGCTCTTAAGTTGAATTTGTAAGTCAGAACAGGTACATTTTTTCAGTGTAACTGTAACTATATTTGGTGAACTACAATTCTCAAAATCATGACTCAATCACCCCCAAACCTCACCAATATTTATATATTAGGCCTGGGTAACAACGGAAAAATTTGTTTCTAAAATCGATTTGTATTTGGGGGGTTTTTTTGTTTCGATATTTAAAATAATTACAAAATTTTCCTTTTAAAAAGTTCGATATTTACGAAATTTCGTAAATGGTAAAAAATTAACAAATCGATTTCCGAAACAATAACGAATCAATTTGTTAATGGCGGACGCGACCGCGAAATACGCTAAAAAACCTCCAAAACATTCTGAAGCTTCCCTCTCCCTCTGTTGTTGACTGTTGGTGTGATATTATAATTTTTTTTCACTAATTAAACCATAAAACTGGCCCAGACATGCGGAAATAATAACGAAACGACCTCAAAACAATAACGAAACGAATACAATATCAAAATACGAAGCATTTACAAAACGTTTTTGAAAATTCGTTTTTTTAAATAATTGCTCCAGAATGGTTCGTTATCGTTTTGTAATTGAAAAAATTAACAAATTATTAACGAATTACGAATTAACGAAACAAAACCGCCCAGCCCTATTATATATGGTAAGGAAAGAACAGAGAAGTGTTAACACTCCTGTGGCATTTGTTTTGCTGTCTGTGCCCCTGTTCAGAAGATTTCACTTCATAGAATCACAGAGTTGGAAGAGACTTCAGGGCCATCCAGTCCAATCCCCTGTTAAGAAGCAGGAAAATCGCATTCATTTTCTGTCCCTTTGATAATTGGATTTTGAAAAAAAATCAGTGGAGACACCTTTTTTCCCATGATAACTCTTCCAAATGTGAATTTCATTTCCTGATGTCTCACCTCTGTTCTTAATTATGTGTTCTTTGTAAGCCGGATGTTTGTAACTCAGGGACTGCCTATATATCAAAAGCATTTTGAAATACATCATACAACTTAGTTTTTAAGATTTATGTGTGACTTTTTATTGTAAGTTGTCCTGGGAATTTATTTGAACACTGGGCTGTAAATAAATATAATACAACATATTGTAAAATATGAAATACAGCACAGCACAGCACTGCTCTAAGGTTTGGGGGTTCTTTAATATTTTGGTCAGTGGGAAACTTGACAGGGAAATTGCATGTAAATGGCCCGGAAAAGTTAGAGAAGATTACTCATCTTTATTATTTTCATCCTATCCCAAAAAGAAAGATGGTTGTCTTTAAATATAAAATAACAAAGACATTTGAGAGACAGAGAGAGATAACATGAGGTTTATAAATACTGTGATGATCTGACTGATAGGCGCCATCTACACGGTCACATAAAATCCAGATTATCTGCTTTGAACTGGATTATAATAGTATACACTATCATATAATCCAGTTCAAAGCAGATAATCTGGATTATATATGGTAGTGTAGAAGGGGCCTCAGTTGCTGGAGATCTGGGCAAGAACTCCAGATCCCCAATGTGCAGATCCCTTGATGTAGATTTGGTGAGGGGGTCACTTCACAGCTCCCATGTGACCTCTAGAGGTCTTTCACCACCTTATCTCTCATCTTCATCTGTCCACACTGCCCTAAAGACCATTGGAATTCAAACTGGTGCATAATACTTTCAAGCAGGTTCTCAACCTGTGGGTCCCCAGATGTTTTGGCCTTCAACTCCCAGAAATCCTATCAGCTAGTAAACAGGATGAGATTTCTGGGAGTTGTAGGCCAAAACACCTGGGGACCCACAGGTTGAGAATCACTGCTAGAGCAAGATAAAATAAAATAAAATATCAGCTACAGGAAGAGCTCACATTCCAATTCCCTCCTACACAGAGTCTTCTGGAACATTAAAATAAAAAATGGGGAAAGTTCTCACCTCTAAACCATGAAAACCCCAAAACAGATGCAAAACCCTCTCATGCCTTTCAGAACTCTTGTGCCTTTGCATTTAGTAACACCAACCAAAATAAAGATCATAAATGACATTGCATCATTTCCAACTGACCTTCTGGACCAATGTACAACCAATACACAGAAGTATTGTGGCCAATGAAGCACAGAGAAAGAACTGAGAGTGAAAAGTGCCCCATATCCTCCTACGCTATAAGGAAATTAGAAGAATTCAACTCCAAAAAAAGAATGTTATAGTATTTATTTTATTTGTGGAATGTGACACCAACCTTTCTTTCTAATAAGAAATACCAAAATAGGTAACAATCATTTGTGGATTAGGGCCACTTTGTTCAAACCTGGTGGCTGTGAACAACGCAAGAAAATGTTCTCCCTCCTTTTACTAAGCTTTTTAAATTAACACTTGAACTTGTCTTGTTGCTGCCAACCTAGCAGTTCGAAAACATGCGAAAATGTGAGTAGATCAATAGGTACCGCTCTGGCGGGAAGGTAATGGAGCTCCATGCAGTCATGCTGGCCACATGACCTTGGAGGTGTCTACAGACAATGCCGGCTGTTTGGCTTAGAAATGGAGATGTGCACCAACTCCCAGAGTCGGACACGACTTGACTTAATGTCAGGGGAAAACCTTTACCTTTACCTAATGTTTTTATAAACAAAGTTCAAATTAATTCTTACTGAGTAGAAAAAAGAAATATTGCCATCATCCACCATGTTTTAAAATCAAGTTCAGCACAGAAAGGCTTTCTGCAATGTATCTGTGACAAAATAAGATGCTGGACTATTAAACATAGTGCCAACATTTGAAAAAGTTACTTCTCTGGTCTAAAACTTCTAGAATTCCCGAGTCGGGATGAGTGTGTGACACACTCGTGGAGAAACACAGCAAGATTGTTTAGACATATTTCTTTCGGTTCCTGAAATATCATCTCTCTTTTTCTGTCTCAATCTCTCTTCTTCCCCAGAATTGTCTTTTTTATACATCTGCAGGATCTCAGTAAATCACAACAGTTAAACTGACACTGAACTACCCTGCAGGGACTATTTCCCTCCCATCCTTTCATGGCAATGGAAGAACATAGCCATTCCCAAAGCAACCCTAAATCAAGCTAGTAGCTGACTTATATGCCGATACCAATAGCTTTTGGTCTTCAGCCATAATACTCTGGGGAAAAATCCTGTATGCAGCCCTCAGTGTTTTTTAACATGAGTGTTGTGCAAAACACAAGGCTGTCTGATAATGGCTTGAATGATACTTTAGGCATTTGTGGGTGAAATATGTCTTAACAAAAGTGGAGCCTGCTGGATGCAGAATTTGAAAGAAAGTACACCAAGGGAGAAAAAGCCAGCATTGTGACCCAGCTTGAATGCTGAACTAGAATTCTGGGAGGAAAAAATTCAAATTGTTCTTTAGCCGTGGAGATAATATTGGGTGACCTTGGGCTAGTCACCCTCTCCCAGCCTTAGAAAGCAGCAACAGCCAACTTCCTTTAACTAAGTCTTTCCAATAAAACCCTATGAAACTGTCACTGTAAGCCAACACTTAGGGAAACAGGACAGATCGACAAAACAGATAATAGTGTATATTCATGAATGTTATTTTGTCATTTAGCTGATGGCTGTGAGAAGAATGCCAAGCCAAATTCTGTGTTTTAAATATTTATTCCACCATCAAGTTCACTCAGGGCCCTTCCACATAACCATATAACCCAAGGTGCTTCCACAGAGCCCTTTATCCCAGGAGCATCTGCATTTAAAAAACATGGATGTTCCTGGGTCTCTATCCACACACACCCCAAAAAGCACTGCGTATGAGGTGGGTGTCCAGATGTTCTTCCAGGACTGGCCCAGGAGAACGCCTGGAGACTCAACCCCCCCCCCCCCCCCCCCAAGCTCTAAAACCCCTTTTAAAAGTAAGGAAAACTTACCGGCCTCCAAGTAGAGTGTTGCTGGAGCTCTCCCGGAGTGTAGAAATGATCTGCCAGGAAGGGGGGGGAGAGCAATTTTCCTTCTCCTCCCCCCCCCCCCCCCATCCTGGTGTATCATTTTTACTCATCAGGAGAGCTCCAGCAACACTCTACTTGGAGGCTGGGTAAGTTTTCCTTACTTTTAAAAGGGGGTTGGAGCTTTGGGAGAGGGATTGGGGTTCCCCAGTTTTCTATACTAATTTAGTCCAGAAAACTGTGGTAATGGTGTCCGGACTGCAGTCCAGACACCAGAAGTAGTGGGTTTATCCTGCACCTTCCAAGAAGGCATGGAATAAATCCATTATCTAATTAATTCACCACAAACCAGGGTTTTTCTGGTTTGTGGCAAATTAATTGTGGGTTGCCCAGAATATCATCTTTTTATTACAGAAGTCTCCACAATAAAGGGGCTGTCTGGATGCAAACCCAGAATATCAAGGCAGAAAATCCAACAATAACTGCTTTGAACTGGGTTATCTGAGTCCACACACAGATAATGTGGGATTTCCTGCCTTGATATTCTGGAATATAGGACTGTGTGGAAGGTCCCTTAGGAGGCTCGTTAAAATGAATTAGATCCAGTTTAGTCATGTTTAACTTAAAGTCCATAGATTTCTCCTCCAAACATGAATGAATCTGAACTGAACCCACTATAAACAATCAATTAGAAGTTTAAGAATTATTTACATAACATAGTAATAATTTGTATTATATGTTTCATGTAACTAAAGAGCACCTTTTGACACAGAATGTGGCATTTGTAAAGAAAATCTGGGTTCCGCCGAAATATATCTAATACAGTTGACCACCAGGTAACTGACAAAATCTTGGTAATAAGGGCCTTCCAAACCAAAACATAATATCTAGACAATAACATATAACTATAAATTAAAACTATTAATCATTGTGCTGGTACAGCTGTACCAGAAGCTCCCAATTTATTTGCCTTGTATTAAGTGTTTGCTTGCAGCCCAAGGCTTGGGATTCTGCAGAAGGGTAGCTTCCTGCTAAAGTTTGCAGTTATAGGGCAGGCCCCCTGTTCAGGACAATTGAGAAGGGAAGGGAGCCATTTTTAGTCAGTCTCAACAAGGAAAGTCAATGTACAGGATGTGTACACTTTCTCCTGTACAAAAGCTTCAACCTTTAAGATCTCCTGGGGGAAAACAGTCTTAAGAGCATCTAAAGATTCCCAAAGGTTCCCAGGGAAACAGCCTTACAGCCCCGAGGAATTTCGGAGGGAATAACAACTTTGAACATCAAGAACTCCAGCTAAGTGACTACAGGCCTACTGGTAGGTCCACTCGGTTTTGAGACTCGGTTCAGCCCGGTAGTGGATCCACATCAGTTAGGTTTAGGATCACAGTTAGCCTGGGAGAAGTTTAGAAAGGGATTTTCCTTGAGAGTAAAAGTAAGAGAAGTCACCAGTTACACAAAGCCTGGAAGCATTTGTTTATCCTTTTGAAGACAAAAGAAGTTTCTGTTGATTGTTCACCAGTAAAAGAATTTGTTATATTTTACAAGCCCTCCAGAGACTGTTTATGGTGAAAATCCTTACGAATTTCTCTTTGGGCCCCCTGGCTTCCCGCTGGGCTAAAGTTGCACGTCCTGTTTTAAAAGCAATTCATTTCAAGCCCAGCACGCGACAGAACAATCATATTAAAACATGAAACATAAACAAACAATTAGACATTAAAACATAGAATTAAAACATCTTAGTATAAACATTAAAATCACATAATCCAAATGGCTCAAATAACTCAAAACAAGGCTCTTTAGAAGGCCTTTGTGATACACTAATAGTATCTTGCCACCAAACATGTAAATGTACAGGCAAAACACTCTGCACTTTGTTGAACATATTTATTTATATTGGCATATAGTATTTTATATCATTCTTAGATTATCTTTTGTTAACCAATTTAGGAACCCATAATAATAAGAGGAACAACTACAATAATGTTATGGACTTTCGGTATATATTTCAGATTTCAATATTAATGTCAAAAATACGTAGTATGATTTTACATAGGATTTGTGCTACATTAGAACAGTCAAGACAAATATCACTTAAGTAAAATAAACATTAAATATTAAATAACCAGAAAAATAAAATAAGGTGTAAACACTAAACTAATCTGGGAATCTGCTATTGCAACACATCCAATGAAGTGGTTTAAAACCAGTATAAAAAAAAGATTAGGACTAAGTACGTTCCAGTCTACTTGGAATACACGAAGCTCATTCCGGCAGGAAGCAACAATAGGTTTAAATACAGCATCAATTAAAATAAATACAAGTTAAAAGAGCACATAAAACCAATACATATTAAAAAGCAATCAGGTCATACTTTAACATCTATAATTTAAAAATCATTTGGATAGGCCTGCCAGAAGAGAATAATCTTCAATACTGTTTTAAATTCAGAGATCGTATTCAGCTGTTAAAACCTCTTCCAGTCAGATTACCCCACAATTTGGGGGTGGCTGAAGAAAGTCATCTGGCTGACAATTGTCAGTCTGGTCTTGGTTAGCTAAAGGAAATGTCTCCCGCAGGATCTGAGTGCATGAGGCAGATTATATAGGAGAAGGTGCAGGTACAATCCTTCAAGTAATTTGAACCAAATTGTATAGGACCTTAAAGGCAATGACCAACACTTTGCCTGGAAACTAATTGGCAGCCAGTATAGTGATTTTAATATTTGTGTAATATGGCCTTGTTTAGATCTACCTGTGACAAATCTGGCTGCCAAATACAAACATAAAAACCAATACAATACAAGAACAAGCTAATCAAAATATATAAGTCTATCTAACTAAATACAACTATAACTCCAAAAGTTTTGGAAAACCAGAACGTTTTTAATTGAGATGTAAGATAATGAGGGAAGAATTTCTAGGAATATGAAGCAGCAAATGAAAAATGATGAAGCTGAACTAAAAAAGAGGAATCTCTTGGTTGGATTGAGAAGCCTAGAGATCATAGAGTGAAGATGCCAATCAGGCTAGTCAGTATTCCAAAATGTGAAGTAATCAAGAAACCAACCAATTTTTAGACCTCAACATTTTGGATAAGGAATACTTGACCTGTATTATTATTTTTTTTCATGAGTGTGTTGTTCTCAGTCTGAGGCTGGTCTAGAATAACAATACTCCAAACTGGTCCTGGGGGACTTGCTACTTTGCCCATTTCCATCTCGCAGCAGTGGTGGATCAGAGTCAGACCATCCAGTGGGGCAGAAATTGGTTTGGCCCTGCTGAATTGTCACCTTATCTTGGTGATCCCTTGTGTCAACAGACAATCAGGAGAGTGGTGTGGCCCCGATCTGTCCCCCATTCCCTGTGTTGTTGTGTCTGGCCATATGGGCAGTGGTCTAGTTCTAATTAGCACCGGTCCAGCAATCCACTCTAAGCCAGAGTGTGAAACTCCAGAGTAGCCCCACATTCCTAATGCTGGGTAAAACTGGATTAACTGTTTTGCCCATGAAACCATCCAGACATTTCTGGATGTTGTCTGGACATCAAGGAGGAACATCTGGCTTGATGAGATTATAGGGTCAGTACAGACAAGCCCTAGGATGATCTAATGCAAGAATAGTAAAAAAAAAGGATTATAAAAATTAAGATAGGCAATGACCAAGACATGAACTAAAGTCTTTGCAGAGGAAGCAGATTTTAAAAAGGTCTGATTCTGACAATACTATAAAGAAAGAAAGCAATGTGACTTAGTTGGGAGGGGGAAAACAACAAGGAGTCACATAAATAATATGCATCTTTTAAAGGATGAAGGGGAAGGTTATTGCCCTTCTGAGGTAAAAACTGCAAGGCATGAAATAATGTAAATCAATCAATAAGTAGGTTGCCTGTTCAGTATTGTGCATAACTTCATAAATCAGGATCACCAGGTTTGCATCATCAAAAAGAAAAACAGACATATTTGCATAAATTTTACATTGGCTAATTAATTTTATATATACTAATTAATAAGAAAGAAAGATGATGCTGATTTGCATGCTAATTTATAATATTACATACACAAATTAATGATGTGGACAAATGCGGTTGTTGTGGTGTGCCTTCCAGTCATTTCAAACAAATGGCAAACTTAAGCTGAACAGATCAAGGATTTTTAGTTTGCAAGATAGTTTCACAGGCCTTTGCCTTCCCATGGGGCCAAGGAAATATGACTTGGCCAAGATCACTCAGTGGGTTTCCATGGCCAATGGGGAGTCAAACCCTGGTCTCCAGTCATGGTTCAACAGTCAAATGACTATACCATGCTAATTCTCAAGGACAAATGCAAACTTTGAGATAATTGTTTTAATTTAAATATAAATAAACTGATAGTGAAGATAGCTGGGACTAGCTGACCTGTGTGTCTGATTAGTTCCTATCCAGGTATCAGGTGTTAATGGACTGCTGATAAGACCCTGTTCTTCCTTTTTAGGATCTGAATGTCTGGACCACACAGCCCAACAAACAGAGAAATCATTTTTAAAGGATGGTTCAGTGCTATATTGACCCATAGATAACAGATCTGTTGCCATGTTCAATTCACTGTTGAATTTATGACCACTGCAAGCTGGTCTGAATTGTCTTCGATCTTATTCATGAAAGATGTTTGACACTGGGGAGACTTTAATACTTGGGAAAAGCAACTGTGAAAACTGCTACCCCTTGTAGCATCAAGACCCACCAGTGGTCCCTGAATCAGGCACATGTCGCTGAACACCATGAGAGCTTCCCATACAGTGGATGGCTTCTTATTATCTTAGTAAAGATAAAGGTTTTCCCCTGACATTAAGTCCAGTCATGTCCAACTCTGGATGTTGGTGCTCATCTCCATTTCTAAGCCAAAGAGCCAGGTTTTGTCCATAGACACTTCCAAGGTCATGTGGCTGGCATAACTGCATGGAACGCTGTTACCTTCCTGCTGGAGCGGTGCCTATTGATCTACTCACATCTGCATGTTTTCAAACTGCTAGGTTGGCAGAAGCTGGGGCTAACAGCGGGAGCTCACCCTGCTCCCCGGAGTCAAACTTGGTCAGCAAGTTCAGCAGCTCAGCAGTTTAACCCACTGTGCCACTGGGGGTACCCCTCTTATCATCTTACCTCTGTGTAAATAAGAAATCATTCCAGTCTTCAGAACCTGACAGAGGAAAGATCAATGGAGACTGTATAGTATCAGATAGATGTTTTTTCTGAGGTGCAACAAAGCAACAACTCATGAGTTTATCCATTTGGAATAAGGAATTGGGTTGAAGATCCTTCATGTAAGACCCAATTTTAACTGAGAAGAGAAAAGAAGATTTCTAGAATGTTAACCTATCTCAGCATTCTCTGTTCTTGTGTCACAATAAAGCTGAAACCAACAAATTGTAGCATGGTAGTTATGGAATTCTGTGTTTGTGTGCATACTGACATACTGATTACTAGAGGCTTCTGTTAAGGTACCTATAGAAATGACTCAATCTCGATCCTATCCAGGTGATGGTCCGCATCCCCCCCCCCCCCCCCATTTTATAGCAACTCTAAACTGATAATTTGTTCAGAGAGGGTTGTTACTGCCTTCTTCTGAAGCTGAGGGATTCAAACCCTGGACTCCCAAAATTCTCGTCCAGCACTGCGGACAGTGGCTTATATAATGCAGGTTGAATTGGATTATATGAGTCTACACTGCCATATAACTCAGTTAATCTGCATTCTGAAATTGCATTATATGGCAGTGTAGATGGGGTCAGTCACTGCCGTATTCTTCAAGGAAATATCTGTGCCTTTGAAAGAGAAAACTATCACATACACGGTTTTGTCAAGACAAAGATACTAAACAGCCACTAACCAAAAATAACAGTTGACAGACAGACTTGGAAACAGTAAGTTTTATTTCCTACACTGAGGAAGGAGGTTAAAGCCTTCTCAGGCCCCATCTATTCTGCTATATAATGCAGTTTCAGAATGCAGTTCTACTGCATTTAACTGCATTATATGGCAGTGTGTTGTTGTTTATTCGTTCAGTCACTTCCAACTCTTTGTGACCTCATGGACCAGCCCATGACAGAGCTCCCTGTCAGCCGTCACCACCCCCAGCTCTTTCAAGTGATAAAGGTCAAGTCAGTCACTTCAAGGATACTATCCATCCATCTTGCCCTTGGCAGCGTGGACTCATATAGTCCAGTTCAGTGCAGTTAAACTGCATTATATGGTGGTGTAGATGGGGTCCCAGAGGCAAAGAGAATATTATATCAGGAAACCTGTGTGACCCAGGTTTCCTGGTAGAATATCACTGGGAATCTTTTTGAGGGAGGGAGGGATGTCTGAAACCACATGACCAAAGCCAGTGTTCATAAGCTTTATAGGGCTTTAGCCTTTTCTGCCAAAGAATGCTGGTGCTTCACCAAACTGCAATTCCCAGTGAACCATGACAGTTGAAGTGCTGTCAAGCTGCATTAATTCTACAATGTTGATGCACCCTAACTCTTGATAGAATATTTTGGACTGAGTAAGGAGCAGGTAGAATACCCTTACTTTCCAGACAAACATGCCTTTAATCCTTCATCAAACTTTCCCATTCAGAGACAGAGATTGGAAAAGTTACTTTTTGTATAACTGTTCCCAGAATCCCCAAAGAGGCAGGATGATTTGGGGTGTTATAGTTCAAAAGGTAACATTTCCAAGCTGTCATGGGAGATGGTGCCCAACACACATGGTGGCAAGGTAGGCATGTATGTTCTTCCTTTTCCTGAGGATACAATTTAATAATAGCTCAAATAGGGCTTTCTATTCCTAATAAATCTGTCCCCAACTGCCCCATTTATCACTTGGTATAATCTGTCCCCAACAGCTGAGTGCCTGCCAAATAGTGCCATCTCCTGGAAGTAAAATACAAAACACAAAGCACTTCCTTTGTGTATTGTACTGGATTGCTCAGTTGCTTCTCCAGCTTGTATAGCCACTTTTCTTTCTCAAAAGTGCTTAACAGTTCCCATAACACAGAACAGTTTTTTTCCAGTTTTGTTCCCTGTAGAAAAACCAGCCTTTAGAGCTTCCACAAAAAGTACTAATACTATTTGTATAATACAAGCACAAGCTGTTAAACAATGAAGATACAAGCATCTGCTCAATGGCTGGATGAAATCCAGCTCATTTATCTTACAATATTTTAGTGTCTTAAGATATTTTCCCCCTCTTTGGTTTCCAGTTTTTTACAGAAGCCAAATGAAAGAAAGGGCTGCTTCTTAAGGGGAAAAATGGTTTCTACCAGTCTCCAGCCTCCCTCTCAGCTTCTTTGCAGGTCAGGAATAGAGGCACTTGGAATGACTTCCAAGGTAACAGTGAACCTTTAGATTTAGGATTTCAGAGCAGATTTAGGGGTTTAAATGGGGCTTAAAGTCATATATAGGCAATTGTAACATTGTTGCTATGGCATCAAAGCTTCCGTCATTGTGAAAAGCAATACTTATTGTAAGAAAAGGGACTCGTGAAACGAAATTGCTCCAAAATCAGTAGTTGCTCAGCATTCTGTGTATTTGTTGGTAGTCCATGAATTTCAGAAGTATTGCTTTTAGAAGGGTATACATAGAGGTGGTTTTCCAAGTGAATTCCTCTGAAAAATAGCCTACAGCACCTGATATTTGTTGATGGTCTCCCATGCAAGTACTTGACCAGGGCTGACCCTGCTTAACTCCAATATCAGATAGGATCTTATGCTTTCAGGGCATTTAGGCCCCATCTAGCATTGTGCTTTGTGCTAATGGTAATGAATTTTTCACCATCCTATATGCCTCCATTTAGCCCATCCCAACCTGTTCAACAACTCCCACAACCCCATCTGGTATGCCTTATGCTGAGGGTTGTCATTTAACATGTACAGGGCTAAAAAGGTGCAGAAATCTACTTTGGTCCTTCCAGATAGATTACTTTAGCAAAATCATCTAGAAATGTCCATTACTGAAAAAAGCTTTCTGAAAATGATATTGAATTTATATTAGAATTATATGAGGGAATAACCTAGCAAACTTTGCTGACCAAAATTAATAATCAGAGTTCCATATTAAAGATTCACCAGATGTGAAGACAAAAACACAGAGGCTTTCAATACATTCTGACCAAGAATGGATGCATGTGGGCACCTGCCCAAAAGTACAAGCATAAAGAATATTGTGCTGTGTAACCAGTATCATACAATCCGGTTAACATTGTTTAAGTTTGAATTTTCCCTGCCCTGCCCCCAATTGGCCAGAAAAGAGGCTGGCTAGGATCCACACCAGGATTGGTAGGCAAGGGAGAAGGGCAGCTGGGGATTGATCTAGAGCGAAGGACCGGTCAGCGACAGAGCCACCTCCATGGAAGGGCACAGCCCGGAAACACACAGTATATAGTTTCATACTAAGTAAAGACAGGGTTTTTAGGAAACAAAGGTATAAGGCTGAAATTTTGAAGCAGACAACAGGCAGGGGATTAGCATTTCTTTGAAACTATTAGTCTGTTCTGATGGCTCTGGAAGAAAAATCCCAGCGGGGTTTATTTAACCTTCCTGTTCCCAGGGGATTATTTGCAGGATCATGTAGAGTTCGCTCCCTTGATACATCTTATAAAGCAGTTTATACATTTCATATTTTAGAAATAGATACATTATATAAAATGACAGAAGTTATATAGAAAGTAATAAATACAAATATGATAGCTATAGCTGATCTAAGGGGTTTTTTTTGTTTTTTTGTTTTTGTTTGTTTGTTTGTTTGTTTTTGTCCTGGATCAAGCTTTGGCTGTCTGGGCATGGGGATGATGGGACAATGTAAAATCCTGGTTTCCAGCATAGCAAACAGCAAGTTTTCTGTTGGGTGAGAGAGTCCATAATACCTGGATGGTTTATCAGATCCTGTGGCCCAGGGATCGTTGCCTCTTGACTTAGGTCAGGCCGAGTCCAATGTCTGTCTCAGAAATAAAATATATTTAATAGATTTATAGGAAAAAAGTGGAATAACATATAGTTCATAGTTAGGCAAATAGAGGAAAAAAGCAAGGGTCTGGAGGTGGCGTAATGGTAGCACAGTGGACTTGCATGATGGGGTTGGAAGGGCTATTTCTTTTCCTTTTAGTTGTTTAGTTCCTGCACCCATGTGCATATTAGTATCAGTAAAGAGCAAAAATAGGGATATAGAATAGAGCAGAGTCAGGGATAGAGGGTGTCATGGAGTCCATGAAAGAAAATACATTACAGCATCATAATGATATTGATATCGAGCTCCTTTTTGGGGGGGCCTCCACTGAGGAAGAGCCCCTAGGACCACACCAAAGAGGGCCCTGGGAGACCTTGGTGAGTTTCCGGAAGCCAATCCAAGACGCAGGAAAATTAAAATGTAATCAGCTCACCAGAGGCAGAAGAAATCCAACGATCAAGGCTTTATTTGCGATTCAGCTGAATAGGATGCAGTTGTAGGAATAGTTCCACTACAAGCATGGTTGTACAGAATTTCCAAGCATTTTTATAGCACACAGGCAAAGGAAAACAGTTTGAAAACCCCGCCGCCCATTTGCCGGCCGGCATCGCGCTGATTGGCCGAGGCTGAAACAGCTGGGAGGAGGCTGGGCGGTTTGTCCCGCCTCCTGGCCAATCAGGACGCTCCCGCCCCCCGGGAGGGCCAATGGGAACCCTCCGCCCGCTTCCGTGGCTGGACCAATCAGGAGCGAGGAGGCGGGACGGCCGTGGACAAAGGGAAAGGATGATGAAATTTGGAACCTCCTGCCGCTGGAATGCGGCTTTTGTTCCGGGCGGGAAGAGGGTGATCTTTGAAAAACAAAAGGCTTCCTTGGCCTTGATGGGTTTTGGGGATAAATATGAATGGCAATGTCGACATTGGGCCACCCGGAGGGCCGAAAACGTCTGATTGAATTAATCAGTCCTTTCTTCCGGAGTCCCTGCAAATCTCCTTTCCCTCTGGCCATGCTCCGAACGATAGGATCAGGGATTTGCAGCACTGTTCGTGCAATTGAGTTAATCACTGGGCGATTGAGGAAGAGGCTGGGGCCCCTTCCTCAGGCAGTTCCCGGTCACGTCGGTTTTGGTGGGGTAAGGGTCGAGGGGGTGAGGATCCAGGGGAGTTCATAGGGTTACATACATCATAATCATAAGGCATCGCTATCATATAGATACTATTAATATACAGACAATATCTCATTACCTCCCACCACCCATCCCAGTTCATCGTAGAAAAAGACATTTTTATTTATTTCATAGTTGGCAAAGAAGAAGACTAAAAGTCCCAAGGTCTAGGTCAGGAGGCTTGGAAGCGAAGGGGGCAGTCCAGGGCTGCCGGCGGGCCGGCAGAAGATCAGTCCTTTCATCCATCGGGAACTGGAGCTGAAGGGGGAGCTAGGCTCTGACGCTCCGCCTCCGGTGTAAGCAGCGCTCCCAGCCGGGGATCGGGCCTCCCTGCCCGATCCCCCCACTCCCAGGGCACTCAGCTGGGCAGCGGCGGTGGTTCCCCGGCGGTGGGGGCCATGCGGGAGCGAGCGGCAGCGAGCGGAGCAAAGCAATCCAAAAAGCCGGCTAAAATTTGACAATCAGCTGTTGCTTGGCCGAATTAAATCATTAAACGAAAAACAATTTTTCCCCGAGAGTCGGAGTCCAAAATGGAAAAACCGAGATAGCAGTTAGTGTTAGAAATTAATGTAGAAAAATACAAAATTGGAACGGGGCCGATCCGCCATGTTGTTGTTTTGGCGGATGAGGGGGGGCCATTAGGATTCCCTCCGTAACCGCGGTTTCTTCGGCCACAGATTTAGAAGCCCGGGGGGGGGGGGGGGGGCCAGGAAGGCGTCCCCGGTGAGCTCATGGTTCCCCGGAGCTCAGAGAAAGGTTCATTAGATATGTGGAAAGCTTCAGGCAGTAAAAGACACAAAAGTATCAAGCGGAAAGGATTCAAAGTTGCGAAACTCAAGTGGTTTATTAAGGGACTTGTTACAAAGGAAGGGAGGGGGAAAGCGAAACAGAAGGAAGAGGTTTCATGCAATTCTTGGCTGTGAGCTGCTGGCTGGGACACATTTCATCTATTTTGCCCAACTTGGCCCTCCGGAACTGCGGAACTCCCTGCTGCAGTTCAAATCAACTTGAAGGCGGGAGTCTCTGCCCCTTGGGGGGTCATCATACCCCCACTCGGAAACTGCAGGAGCCGCGGCAGCGACCTCCGCAATGTTTCCGCCCAAGCATTGTACCCTGCCAGGGGTAGCAGGGCCATCTGGCGAGATGGATTAGAACGGTTCCCTTTTTTACAAATTTGGAACAGAGCGGGAATGTGAGACCAGCAGCAGCTCAGAACCAAGAGAAGGATAATGAGACCTAGGAAAACTAGAAAGCCCTTTCGGAGCCAATCTAAAGAAGGGAGCCAGTCTGTCAAAAAACTGAGATCAAAGCCGACGGTTTCTTTGATGCCAGCTGCCAAATCATTTATTCCCTCTATGGCCTTGCGGACTACAGGGGTCTGGTCAGTCAGATTGAAACAACACATGTGGCGCACACTCTCACAGCCATAATGATTTTTTAACAACAAAAAGTCTATGGCAGCACGATTGTCCAGCACAGCTTCCCTCAGCTCATGCATTTCAGTGGCTATGGAAGCCAAGGCTTGTGAGGTGAAACTGAGGTTTTTGACCAGAGCACAGGCCAGATGTTTAATGGCCCTGTAGTTCATGCCAGCTGCCACCCCAGGGGTGAACAGGGCAGTTGCTACAAATTGAGGAATGCCCTTGATGACCACAGAGGGATCACAATTTGGGTCCATGCTTTGAATGGACCTAGCCTCCCTGGCCAAGGAATGTGCCAGTTCCAGGTCACTTTTGGAAGGCATGAAAACCGACAGCCTACCCAAGGCGCAATTCCCTATGGAGGAATTGGCTGGGAGATAACTATAGGCTGTCTGCCCACACAGGAAAAACCATCCTGGGGGCAAGACCAAATGGGCATTCATGTGAGGCAAGGTCTCTATGGATGAGCAATTTAGAGAATTGTCCTGTGTCAATTTTTGGCACTTCCCAACGCACTTGGGGACTTTGAAGCAGTGTGGAGCATGGGGGCTATGTGCCAATTTAATCGCCACCATGCCCGGTTCCCTTTCCCTGGCAGCCCTGCCCCATACAGACAGATCTCTGTATGACATAGGCTTGGAAGGGATATGCTGAAAAATGGTAAAATTTCGAAAAGTCTCCAGAGGTTCTGGAATTCCGATCAAACAACTCGAGAATAGATCCGTGGCTGTCACTCCGCTTGACAGACAGAAATCAGAGACATTGAGAACCCTAGATGCCAATTGCTGCCAAAAGTTGGCCTTTGTAGATAACCAATCATCAATGACAGGACTAGTGGTCCTGCATTGGGATAGAGAGAACAGGCAAAGAATTAGAGAAAGATACATGCTGAAATTTTTGGACAGCGACACTCGTGGATTGTAGGAAAATAGGCTTACCGCTAGGTGGTGCTAGTGCAGACAGCTCCCTCGCTCTGCCGGCTTGTAGCGAAAAGTGAAACTAGGCTGGGGTGAAGTAGAGGGCGCTCCTGTCAAAATCAGCTGGAACGGCTTTTGACAGACGTCAAAAGCGGGTTGACAGAAACCCGGAAGTAGCGGATTAATAAGTTCCCGTGGTCCTAGGAACGTGAAATTTGGTGGGGATCTCCAGGGGGGCCTCTGGGTCCTCTTGCACGATGTTTTTTCCGCCTAGAGGCTCTGGAAGGGGGTGGGTCGGCCGGATCGCCCGCAGGGGGGTTTCCCGAAGGGGCCTTTCGGAACAAAAGCCTCAGATCCTCCACTGGCTCAACGGTCCACTGCTCGTCGGTCTCCTTTCCCTCAATCGGCCCCACTTCTGGCTCTGGGGCCAATTTCAGCCGGGAGTGATGGATCCAGGCACGGATGCCCTTTACCTTGGCAGCAGTGTGGGTGGTGAGGAGGATCTGGTGAGGTCCAACCCACTTTTCGGTCAACGCTTCCGGTTTGTAGGTGCGTATGAGGACCCAATCCCCAATGGAGAAGTTGTGCACAGGAGCATCCAGAGGGACAGGAAGGCGAGAAAGCAGGTACCTATTTAGAGAAGAAAGGATAGAAGTAAGGAACGACAGCCTTTGTCTAATGCTTTCGGATCCCACCTCATGCAGGTGATCAGCCTTTAAAGGAACTTGAGAAGAAGGAAAGGGCCTACCATAGAGAATCTCAAAGGGACTCAGCTTTAACTTTCCCCTAGGAGCTGCCCTAACTCGAGTGAGAGCAAGTGGAAGGGCATCTGGCCAGGGCAAGCTCGCCTGCTGACAAATCTTAGCCAACTGTCTCTTGATGGTCTGGTTCATCCTCTCAACCTTCCCACTAGCCTCAGGATGCCAGCTGGTATGCAAGTCCCACTTGATCTGGAGGGCCTGGGCGACCTGTTGAGTGACCTTGGAGATGAAAGATGCCCCGTTATCTGAGGACAGACATGCAGGCAGTCCAAAACGGGGGATGATGTGGTTCAGGAGGGCATGGCTTACTTCCTTGGCAGCACAGGAGTAGCAGGGAAAGGCCTCTGGCCAGCCACTGTAACTGTCCACAAACACCAACAAGTATTTGTACTTCCTACTGGATGGCAATTCAGCAAAGTCCACCTGCCACACCTGCCCTGGCTGGAGGCCTGCCTTGAGATGCCCCACTTCTGGCTTCTTCTGGATCTTGGGATTGTTCTTAAGGCACAAAAGGCACCGTCGACAAGCCCAGATGGATTGCTGGGCCATCCTGGGGCCAATGAAGAGAGTCCTGAGATGTTCCAGCATAGCATCATGACCCCAATGGGTGCTCTTGTGGAGACGTAGGGCCACTTCACGCATAAGGGGATCCGTTAGCAGCAGACGGCCTTGGTTGTCCTTCCACCATCCTTCCTCCAGCTTCAGACCCTCTCCCTTAGCAAACTCATCATCCAAAGTCCCGTACACAGGGAGAGTGGTCACAGTGGTGTCTGGGATCAGGGCTCCCAAGAAGGTGGGCTCCTGGTTGGCGGCCCCCTTTGCTGCTGCGTCTGCTCTCCGGTTCCCCTTAGCTGTGTCCTGGTCCCCAGTCTGATGTCCCCGGCAGTGGATGACAGCTACTGCAGCAGGCTTGCAAACAGCCTCCAAGAGCCTCAGGATTTCAGCCTGGTGTTTGACAGGGCTGCCAGCTGTTGTCAGCAACCCCCTCTCCTTCCAGATGGCTCCATGGGCATGCAGCACATGGAAAGCGAACTTAGAGTCTGTATAGATGTTGGCAGTCTTCCCCTCAGCCAGTTCCAAGGCTCTGGTGAGGGCGATGAGTTCAGGCTTCTGGGCAGAAGTGCCAGAGGGAAGTGGTTTGGCCTCTATAGTGTCCCATAGAGTAACCACTGCATACCCGGCTCTCCTTACTCCCTGATGACAACTGCTACTGCCGTCTGTGAAGAGCTCGAGCTCAGCATCTGGAAGGGGCTGGTCCTTGAGGTCTGGACGGCTGGAGTACACCTCCTCGATGGTGGCGATGCAGTCGTGGGGCTCCTGGTCGTCTCCTTCGGCCATCTCGATGGGCATCAAGGTGGCTGGGTTGAGGCAGTTGGTGGTGGCTAGGGTGAGGTCTCCCTGGTCGATGAGAAGAGCCTGGTAGCGGGTGAGCCGGCCAGCAGAAAGCCAGTTGGTCCCCTTGGCATCCAGGACGGACAGGACACTATGGGGAACGTAGACAGTCGTTGGCTGGCCCAAAGTCAGCTTCCTGGCTTCTTCAGCTACCAAGGCAGTAGCTGCTACAGCTCTCAAACAGGCTGGCCACCCAAGGCTGGTGTTGTCGAGGCGCTTGGAAAAGTAAGCCACAGGTCTTTTGGTGCTGCCCAAAGGCTGGGTCAGTACCCCCGATGCCACCCCCTGGCGTTCATGGACATAAAGGAAGAAAGGCTTGGTCATGTCAGGGAGCCCCAGGGCAGGTGCAGAGATGAGGGCCTTTTTGATGGTTTCAAAGGCAGTCCTGCACTCTGCTGACCAAACAAGGAAAGTCTCTGGCCCTGAGGTTGCCTCATATAGGGGCCTGGCAATAAGTCCAAAGTTTGGCAGCCAAATCCTGCAAAAGCTTGCCATGCCCAAAAAACCCCTCAGCTGTTTCTTCGTCCTGGGCTCCTTGACCCTGCAGATGGCCTCCTTCCTCTCTGGTCCCAATGCCCTTTGTCCTTGGCTGACATCAAACCCCAGGTACCTGACAGTGTCCTTGCAGATCTGGGCCTTCTTCTTGGATACCTTGAAGCCAGCTTCTCCCAAGAAGTTGAGGAGGCTGATGGTGAGGCGTTCACAGGTGCTTGGATCTCCACAACAAAGAAGCAGGTCATCAATATACTGCAGCAGGACTCCTTGGTCACGGTCAGGCCATTTCTCCAACTCTGAAGCAAGGCTCTGGCTGAAGATCGTAGGGCTGGAGGTAAAACCTTGAGGCAAAACCTGCCAGCAAAGCTGGACCCGCCTGGCAGTGCCCACATGCTCCCACTCAAAGGCAAATATCTCCTGACTGTCTCTAGCAAGCGGAATTGAGAAAAAGGCATCTTTAAGATCAAGAACAGTAAAGCAAGAGCACGAGGGAGGAATGGTAGAGAGAAGAGTGTAAGGGTTTGGCACCACAGGATGCAGGTCCACCACTATGGCATTGATGGCCCTGAGGTCCTGCACGAACCGAAATTCAACAGGAGAAGAATTCGGTTTACGAACAGGAAGGACCGGTGTGTTGTAAGGGGAGGCACATTCCCTGAGCAAGGAATGCTGCAAGAAGTTATCAATAATGGGCTGGAGCCCCTTGCGAGCTTCCAGGGAAATCCTATACTGGGGAATCTTGGGAGGGATGATGTCAGGCTTGAGAGAGATGGAGACAGGTGCAATGTTCTTAGCTCTTCCAGGAACCCCATCTGCCCATACTATGGGATCCACCTGCTGCAAAACTGCTAAGGGAATTAGGTCAGCCTCTGGGCTAGGCTGATGGAGAAGAAAGGCCTGGGCTCTCCAGCCCTCCTCCTCAGGTACGGCTAGGATGATCTTTTCCGGCCCAAAAGCAACTTGGGCCCTGATTTTGCAAAGGATATCCCTGCCCAGAAGGGGGACAGGACACTCAGGCATATATAGGAACTCATGAGACAAGGTCCTCCCTCCCACCTCACATTCCATGGGCTTCATGAAAGAACGCTCTGCCTCCTTCCCTGAGACTCCCACTACCTGAGCCTTCCTATTCCCTAGTTCCGTCCCCTTGAACCCCTCTGTGAGCACTGAGTGGGTGGCCCCACAGTCCAGGAGGAAGTCAACAGTCCTTCTCCCCAACTTAAGTGGCACAATGGGGTCAGAGGGGGCAAGGGATATCCTTTTTCCTAGTCACATGACCCTCTCGTGTGCCTCTCTCTCTCTCAGCTCTGGGCATTCCCTCTTGATGTGTCCCCACCTCTTGCACTGGAAGCATTGGATCTCCCTCTGCCCTCCCTGCCTCCCTTGGCCCTGACCCCTCCAGGCTGATCTATCCTTATTGTCCCTGGGGCCCCTGTTCCTGTCCCTTTCCGACAGGGCAGCCACCATGCATGTGGCCTGAACCTCTGCTTGGGCCTTCCTATCGTCCTCTTCCTTCTGGGCGGCTGCATCTTCACGGTTGTGGTAAACTTTGAAAGCAATGTTGATTAACTGGGAGATGGGCATTCCCTCCCCTCCTTCTATCTTCTGGAGTTTGAGCTTGATGTCCCTGGTGGCTTTCCCAATGAAAAGGGTGTTCAACATGCGCTGGCTGTCGGGGTCAGTGGGGTCAATGTTGGTCCAGTTTTTGGCCATACGACACATCCGGTCATAGAAGTCAGAAGGACTCTCGTCAGGCTCCTGCTTGATGTCAAGGAGCTTGGAGAGGTTCAGGGGCCGAGGGTATACTAAGGGAAGGCCAGCCAGGATGTGGCGATGGAAGCTCTTTAGGGCCTGTCTGCCTGTCTCAGTGTTGAAATTCCACCCTGGATCTTCCTTGGTGGGAAAAACTACCTCCCTGTCTTCCCCATCATCCACATCTCCCTTCATGGCCTCAGCCTGAGCAGCTGCCAGTAGGCGGTGCTTTTCCTCTTGAGTGAGGAGTGATCCTAACAGAGTCATGACATCCCCCCAAGTGGGGCGATGGGTGATGAAGATGGTCTTGAGCAGGTCCTGCATCTCTGTGGGATCCTGGTGGAGGGGAGCAGTGCTCCTCTTCCAGTTGATGAGGTCAGAGGTAGTGAAGGGGACATGCACAAGGACAGAGCCGCCCCCTGGGCCCACAGTCTCCCTTAAGGGGGCCTGCATGTGGGCATGGGGACGGCACAGACTATCCTTGGTGATGAGGGGCTCAAAGGGGTTGTTTGGATCCATGGGAGATTTGGCAGAGGCAGGTGATGGAGCTGGGGAGGGGATCAAAGGTATCAGGGTTGGAGGAGGGGTTCCTTGGGAGGACCCTGGGGTGTCCCTGTGGCAACAGGGTAGATGGGCATGAGAGGAGAGGGGAGTGGAAGATGTTGGGGCACAGATGGCAGGGAACCTTTGCTGAGGGTGGAATGTGGGGGCCAGTGGATCAAGGTCCTGTAGGGAGAATGGTTTCTCTGGAGGGCAGGGGGGTTTCTGGGGGGTCTGGGCAGGGGACTGGAAGAGTTCCAGAGGGCTGCTATGTATGGAGGGGACAAATGAGGAGGAAACTGGAGAGGGCAGACGATTGAGGTCTAAGGAAGGAGTCCGGGAGGTGCTAGGAGGGGTGTCTGAGGAGGATGGGCAGGCTGAAGGGGAAGGCAGTGAAGGATACAGGGTGGAAGCACTCCTGATGGAAGGGCCTGAATCTGGGCGAGGAGATTTCTCTGCCTCACAAGGGCTGGGGCTGCTGGGTTGTAGGGCTGGAGAGCAGGGATGCCAGGGAGAAGGGGCTGGGAAGGGGGGGCAGGAGGGGGAGCAGTGGGGCGTGAGATGGAGGAGCTGGGGCGGTAAGGAGGGGGACAAGCAAATACCTCAAGGGGATCCTCCTCAGGAGGTGGTAGAGGGTCTGGAGGAAGGCTTTTAGGGGGTTGGGGCTTTGTTTCCTTCTCCTTGCACGGTAAGAGTTGGGCACAACTACCCCCTTCCACCTCCCTCCGGTACAAGGTAAAGAAGCATGAAGCATAGGCGAGCTCGGTCCACTTGGCTCTTTCACAACAGTCTGACTGGAGCTTCAAGATGAGGTCCGGGTCAGTGCTGCCATGAGGGGGCCACGAGACTCCACCTCCCAGTGGCCTAGTGGGCCACTTCTTCGTGCTGTACTTTACCAAACTGGCTGGCGACAACGACCGTGTCGCCACTCCATTCCATTCTGCCAGTATCTTCCCTAAGGGTGTTTCTGATGGAATGGAACGTTTTTCGATCCGGGACCCACATGCGCCCATCTTTCCTTCTAGCCCCACAGACCAGTGGCTAATCAGGGCGTTCTCTGCCAACCGGAACAGAAAGAACTAACCCGGAACGGTCCCTAGTCGGAAAAGCCCTGAGCGATCAGCACCTGAACAGCTGGGCAGTCCAAAAGGGGAGGACTCCCTTTCCCACGCAGCCCCTATCAGGTCCGCAAAAAGGCGAGCTGAATTGCAAGTCTGGACCTCAAACGCCTAGATGTTCGCCCCCCTCACCCAGGATTTGTTACCGAGTCCCAAGAAAATCCCTCTCCAGTGGGCAAACTCCGAAGCTGGCCAGAGAAACTTGAGACCCCTCCACCTGGTCGTCTTGGGGGACCCCGGTTGCTTACCCTCTCAGACGTCTTCCCCGTAGGCGTTGATCGTGCTTCTTCCTGGAAGTCCTTGGATCAGGGCTTCCCTATGCTCCTTTGTGCTGAAACTCCAGGTCAGAGCTCGGAAGGAAGGCTGTGGGAGAATTTGTAGTTTTGGTCAGCTGGTCAAATAAAGGTCCGAATCAGGAGAGGCGCCTCTTTTCCCAAGCCCCTCCTCCTTCGCTCTGGCCCAAAGAATCAGACCAAGGTGCCTGCCTGAAAATTTGGGCTATAATTTGGTCAGGACCTCAGGCAGGAGTCCCTTCGTGGTAAAGCCAAATGATATCGAGCTCCTTTTTGGGGGGGCCTCCACTGAGGAAGAGCCCCTAGGACCACACCAAAGAGGGCCCTGGGAGACCTTGGTGAGTTTCCGGAAGCCAATCCAAGACGCAGGAAAATTAAAATGTAATCAGCTCACCAGAGGCAGAAGAAATCCAACGATCAAGGCTTTATTTGCGATTCAGCTGAATAGGATGCAGTTGTAGGAATAGTTCCACTACAAGCATGGTTGTACAGAATTTCCAAGCATTTTTATAGCACACAGGCAAAGGAAAACAGTTTGAAAACCCCGCCGCCCATTTGCCGGCCGGCATCGCGCTGATTGGCCGAGGCTGAAACAGCTGGGAGGAGGCTGGGCGGTTTGTCCCGCCTCCTGGCCAATCAGGACGCTCCCGCCCCCCGGGAGGGCCAATGGGAACCCTCCGCCCGCTTCCGTGGCTGGACCAATCAGGAGCGAGGAGGCAGGACGGCCGTGGACAAAGGGAAAGGATGATGAAATTTGGAACCTCCTGCCGCTGGAATGCGGCTTTTGTTCTGGGCGGGAAGAGGGTGATCTTTGAAAAACAAAAGGCTTCCTTGGCCTTGATGGGTTTTGGGGATAAATATGAATGGCAATGTCGACATTGGGCCACCCGGAGGGCCGACAACGTCTGATTGAATTAATCAGTCCTTTCTTCCGGAGTCCCTGCAAATCTCCTTTCCCTCTGGCCATGCTCCGAACGATAGGATCAGGGATTTGCAGCACTGTTCGTGCAATTGAGTTAATCACTGGGCGATTGAGGAAGAGGCTGGGGCCCCTTCCTCAGGCAGTTCCCGGTCACGTCGGTTTTGGTGGGGTAAGGGTTGAGGGGGTGAGGATCCAGGGGAGTTCATAGGGTTACATACATCATAATCATAAGGCATCGCTATCATATAGATACTATTAATATACAGACAATATCTCATTACCTCCCACCACCCATCCCAGTTCATCGTAGAAAAAGACATTTTTATTTATTTCATAGTTGGCAAAGAAGAAGACTAAAAGTCCCAAGGTCTAGGTCAGGAGGCTTGGAAGCGAAGGGGGCAGTCCAGGGCTGCCGGCGGGCCGGCAGAAGATCAGTCCTTTCATCCATCGGGAGCTGGAGCTGAAGGGGGAGCTAGGCTCTGACGCTCCGCCTCCGGTGTAAGCAGCGCTCCCAGCCGGGGATCGGGCCTCCCTGCCCGATCCCCCCACTCCCAGGGCACTCAGCTGGGCAGCGGCGGTGGTTCCCCGGCGGTGGGGGCCATGCGGGAGCGAGCGGCAGCGAGCGGAGCAAAGCAATCCAAAAAGCCGGCTAAAATTTGACAATCAGCTGTTGCTTGGCCGAATTAAATCATTAAACGAAAAACAATTTTTCCCCGAGAGTCGGAGTCCAAAATGGAAAAACCGAGATAGCAGTTAGTGTTAGAAATTAATGTAGAAAAATACAAAATTGGAACGGGGCCGATCCGCCATGTTGTTGTTTTGGCGGATGGGGGGGGGGCCATTAGGATTCCCTCCGTAACCGCGGTTTCTTCGGCCACAGATTTAGAAGCCCGGGGGGGGGGGGGCAGGAAGGCGTCCCCGGTGAGCTCATGGTTCCCCGGAGCTCAGAGAAAGGTTCATTAGATATGTGGAAAGCTTCAGGCAGTAAAAGACACAAAAGTATCAAGCGGAAAGGATTCAAAGTTGCGAAACTCAAGTGGTTTATTAAGGGACTTGTTGCAAAGGAAGGGAGGGGGAAAGCGAAACAGAAGGAAGAGGTTTCATGCAGTTCTTGGCTGTGAGCTGCTGGCTGGGACACATTTCATCTATTTTGCCCAACTTGGCCCTCCGGAACTGCGGAACTCCCTGCTGCAGTTCAAATCAACTTGAAGGCGGGAGTCTCTGCCCCTTGGGGGGTCATCAATATGTTTCATTTTGATTAATTGAATATGTAATTGTCCCTAGAGAGACCTCACAGCATGGATCAGGGCCCATAAGACAAGCCCTGGTGTGGACTAGCACCAATTGGACTAGCCTAGGCTGGCTCCATGTGAGTGGGACAGAGGTGGGACCAGGCACCTGTTAAAGATTCCTGGACTCAACAAGTAAGATTAAAAATGGGAAAGATGGACTTCCTGGGAAGGATGAGCTGCTACTGGTCTGTGCTGGGTTCATGTAAGAGGAAGGGTGCTGCTGCATGCCATTTTGGCTTGTTGCCTTTGGAAAACTATAAATCCTTTAGAGGGTTCCTGTGTTCAGCAACAAAAAGACCTAATGTCTGTTATCATGTAGAATACCTATACTTTACCAACTTTACCCTATTTCTATCAAAACCTTGTTGAAAGTACTCGTTTTACCATTCTAAAGGCCTACAAGTTTGAGATCTGAATACGTGAAAATCAACCAGTCCACATGAACCATACATACTTCCTCTGAGGAAGCCCTTTTTATTTTGCACATCCATCTGGTGTCACTTAGTGGGCATGAGATACATTATCTTCTCTGTAGTGGTGCCAACATTATGGGATTTTGCCTCAAAATAGATATAGTGGGTAGCCCCTCTATAACTATTTTTAAATTAAAATGTGTTTGTTTAAGCACTCTTTCCAGGAATCTACTTTGGACTGATATTTTATCATTATCAATGCTGATTGCTGTGCATTAATTCAAGCTTGAAAATATCTCAAAATCATGTTGTAGGTAGTGGGATTCTGATAACATTAGCAGTTTAAACATCAGTGATACAAAGTGCTTTAGCTGATTTCTTACTGATTATTTATGGGTTCAAATTATTTAACATATTATTCGCTGTGCTCAAGGACTGCACTAAGAAACTAAAAGGTGGGCTGCACATTTCAATTAAGAAATGAAACATCACAAAAGGAGATTGGCTATCTCCTAAATACAATGGGCAATGTGAGCATTTTTATCAGCAGTGCAAACCAGGAGAGCCCCCCCCCCCCCCCCACACACACACACAAACATCTTCTAGTAAATAGCAAGTTGACCAATCCCACAGGCAACTAAGTGCTGTGGTTACACAAAAGAAATGCTGTTTGCTCTATGACCTGTTAATGACTACATGGCAGCTCTTGAATTGATCTTGCCCTGAGGAACTGGGAACAAGAGAATTGTGAATGACACAGGTTGACAAGGGATGCTAATGGAAACTGAAAGGGGACTGACACATTTCTAACAAAGCCACATCGCAGTGCAGAAGTCGTGTAGGTATGGGGCAGACATAGTATCGTTATTGGACTGGAGATGGAAATTAAATGGGTCTGAATTTATTTATCCACATTTAGAACCAGCTGGATATGGGAACAGGCCGCCAGAGAATGAGGGAGGATTTACAAGAGAGGACATCAATTAGCCAAAGAGCAACATCTTGAAATGATCTTTAATTGTTGCAAGGCAAGGCAGAGTTCATCAGCCACATTGTTTCATCATTTCTTATGGCAGGGCAATGATAGCACCTGATGTACTTCTTCTTGCCATGCATGGATTATTACAGGCTCAGGAGCACCATTCAGAGGCAGGCCCTGGTAGCTCTCTTAGGTAAAGGTTTTTCCCTGACATTAAGTCTAGTCATGTCTGGCTCTGGGGGTTGGTGCTCATCTCCATTTCTAAGCCAAAGAGCCAGCATTGTCCCTAGACACCTTCATGGTCATGTGGTCAGCAAGACTGCATGGAATGCCATTACCTTCCCGGAGGAGCGGTACCTATTGATCTACTCACATTTGCATGTTTTCAGACTGCTAGATTGACAGAAACTGGGGCTAACAGCAGGAGCTCACGCCGCTACTCAGATTTGAACCTGCAACCTTTTGGTCAGCAAGTTCAGCAGCTCAGCGCTTTAACCCACTGCACCACCAGGGGCTCCCTGGTAGCCCTCTTGGTTCTGCATATAAGTATCCTAGCACATTTTTCAAGCATACAGACTTATGCTGTCAAAAAGAGCAATATTTGCTAGGTGTGGAGAAGCCCATGTTGCTTTTAAAATAAAAAAGTGTGTGTGTGTATGTGTGTGTGTGAGAGAGAGAGAGATAGAGAGAGAGAGACAGAGACAGATAGACAGACAGACAGGCAGACAGAAACTTTAACACAGAGAAACTCCTAAAAAGCCCAGTAAAATTGTCATAGTCAATCTCTATATAATGCTTAGGTTCCTGTTGTGGGAAAATAATTGAGAACAGATAAGTGATTGAGTGATGATACATGTGTAAGAGCATTATGTTGCAGTTCCATTTTTTTGTCATAGGGAGTCAAACCAAAAGATTCTGAGAGACTACACCAGGATTGGTAGGCAAGGGAGAAGGGCAGCTGGGGATTGATCTAGAGAGAGAGACACAGAGAAAGGGAGACAGAGAGAGTATAAACATGGTTATCTTTGAACAAGATTCCACATTATGAACAACAAGTTTTGGCTGGGGTGAATGGATAGGATGAGGTAGAAATCTTGACAGCTAGTGAGATGCTCTGCATAAGTATTATAAATTAGGCTCTAGGGTGGGAACAAGCAGCTCTCTGGATACTGTTGGATTGTAGCTCGCATGATTTCTGACCTTTGGCTACACTAGAGTTGCCATTCAACAACATCTGGAGTGTGGCAATAATCTCTACACCTGGTTTTACAGAGATAAAATTGGAGCCATAGTAGATTCCTGTGGCTACCAGATAGAAAGCATGTTGTCACACTTTTTCTCTTCTAATGCACTTCCTTCCCATCTTTGGTTAATAGCCCATGCAAAAGAAAGGAGCTGTTTACTGTGTATTGCTGGTTTGAAAGTCTGCTCTGCACTCCTTGCATTTTAGATGCCAAGAGAAGATCTCGGCCAAGAGCTTCTTCATTTCTACTACCTCTCACAGCTGCAAGGCACAGTCAAGCATTCTGCCCTGGCTGTAATTTGTTCTCCCTGGACAGTTTAGGTTCCTTTTGCTACAAAGGAAGGCATTCAATAGAGAGTGTAATTGAAGAGTTAGAACTAATCAAGTTTTTTTAATTGTTGCACTGTAGAGGAGGGCGAAGAGCCTGGTTGGTTAAAGAGAGACTGGTCAAAGGGATGGGAAAGGAGAAGGGGGGAGGTGGGCTTTTACAATCCCTTCTATTTTTCAGACAAGAAAAATGATTAATAAATGAATACGTTCCCTCAAGATATTTAAGGATGGAGTATCAGTTACCAAATATCCCATAACTGCAAAGGAATGAGTTTGGCTGTTTCAGACATAGAACTTTGAGATAAAATAGAAATGATCCTGCACTAGCATCCCATCTTATTACTGCATTGTATTGACTTCCAAATAGTTGAGATTTATCATACTTTGCTTTACCTTCGAATCATTGGGGGGACATCTGCATTCTAGAAAATGTTTATGTACAACACTTCTGAATTTTTCCTAAATTTCAGGGCTCCTGAAGGTTTTGGCCTGGATTTACAAGCTTTCCCAGTAGGCTGCAGCCCCATCTTAGGTTGTGTTTTGCCATCTTGTATGGCCACAGATATCCTGATTGTCAGCTATGAAATGTTGGAGGATACCTAATAGAACTGCAGTTAGCGTGTGCACTGCAAATCAAGAAAGGTATCAGCATATCCAAGAAGTCACTAGCGTGCTTCACAAGCCAGGTCAAAGGAAGCTGTTTTTTAAGACTTTTCTCCCCCAAAATTAACTGTTCCCCAATTGAGAAAAGGAACACAGACTGCCCTAAAAGAAGGAAGAATGCATACAGTGTGAAAATCAGGGACTCACATGCCAAAAAGGTTTTTGAGGAGCTCAGCACTAATACCATTAAGAGTAATGCTAAACATTTAAATGTTTAAGAAACATGAAACCAGCTAGGGAAGCAGTGGGTTGATAAGAGACATAAAGGAGTACTTAAGGAGGATAAGAAGATTGGAAAGAGCTTAAAATAATTATTTTTAAACTGCAGAAGATGTGGAGCAGATACCAATATCTTCACCAAGGAAAGGAAAGGGGCTGAGAAAATTGGTGACAACGAAGGAGTTCAGATTTTATTCGCAAATTGAACATAAACTCATTTGATTCTGATGGTATTCTTCCAAAGATTCTTAAGAAATTCAAATATGGCATTGCATATCTTTAAAGAAAAATGGGCCTCTGGTACAATTTAATGCTCTTTCTAAAAACAGAGGGGGGTTGTCCAGAAAATTAGCACCCACATAGATATCATATTTGGGGCAAACTGATGAAAAGCACTTTAAAAAATAAAAGTAGCAAGATAAGAAAGCTATATTTTGCCAAAGAAAAATCAAAATAGCCTATTGTCTCCATTAGTTTCATAGGGTTTTCTTAGACAAGGAATACTCAGAGATGGTTTTGCCAATTCCTTCCTTTGAAATTTGGCCTGTAGCACATGGCTTTCATTGGCAGTTTCCAATCCAAACACTAGCCAGGGCTGATCTTGCTTAGCATTAGACAAAATCTAGTATCTTTGGGTTTTTAGGTCCCGTTAACATTTTAGTGTTATTTTGCAAGTGTCAAGATATTTATTTATTTATTTATTTATTTATTTATTTGACTTGTATACCGCCACTCCCAATTTGGCTCGGAGCGGGTTACAGCAGTAGATTAAAACAATACAACCAACTTTAAAATACAATAAAAATGAGAACAGACATAGTCCCAAGTTATTCACCCATCGAAAGCTTGTCGGAAAAGAAAGGTTTTACAGGCTTTCCAAAAAGCAAGTCGCTCTCAGATGGTCCGGGTTTCAACTGGCATGGCATTCCATAAATAAGGGGCCACAATCAAGAAGGCTCTCTGCCTAGTAGAGGACAGATGATAAGTCTGGATGTTGGGGACTTCAAGCAAATTTTGGTCTTCAGACTGAAGTAATCTCTGGGGTTGGTAGAGGGATAAGCGGGCCCTCAGGTACGCCGGCCCCAGACCATATAAGGCCTTAAAGGTTAGTACCAGCACCTTGAAAGTAATCCAATCGGAAGCCAGTGCAACTGTTGTAGAATTGGGGTAATATGACACCTCGCCGGCACCGCAGCGAGAAGATGAGCCACCGCATTTTGCACCAGCTTCAGTTTCCGGATCACTGACAAAGGAAAGCCAATGTAGAGGGTGTTACAGTAGTCAAGCCTCGAGATGACCGTCGCCTGGATCACCGTAGCCAGGTCGTTCCTAGAGAGGAAGGGAGCCTGTCGCCTAGCCTGACGTAGGTGGAAAAACGTAGATCTGCTCACAGCAGAGACCTGGGCCTCCATTGTGAGCAGAGGGTCCAATAAGACACCAAGGCTTTTTACAGAAGGTGAAGGATGTAGTGTCTCACCATCCAGGGTAGGCAGCTGGATCTCCCTCCCACCCGGACGGCCCAGCCAAAGGATCTCTGTCTTCGCTGGATTCACCCTCAACCTGCTGGCACGCAACCATCCAGTAACGGCCTCAAGGCACTGATGGCAATTTTCGGGTACGGAGTCTGACCGGCCCTCCATCCTCAGAATGAGCTGAGTGTCATCAGCGTACTGGTGGCACTCAAGCCCAAAGCTCCACACCAGTCAGGCAAGCGGTCGCATATAGATGTTAAATAATAGAGGAGAGAGAATAGCTCCCTGCGGGACCCCGCAAGTTAGCAGAGATCTCTCGGAAACCATCCCTCCCCTCACTACACGCTGTCCCCGATTCTGGAGGAAGGAGGACACCCATTTAAGGGGTATCCCCCTAATCCCAATCATGGCTAGGCGATGGGCCAATAGATTGTGATCGACTGTATCAAATGCTGCTGTGAGGTCCAATAACACGAGCAGCGCTGATCTGCCTTGATCCATCTGGCAGCGAAGCTGATCTGTGATGGCAACTAGCACAGTCTCCGTCCCGTGCCCCCTACGGAAGGTGGACTGAAAGGTATAATCAGGTGGAGTAATGTAAGGAAAGGGCAGCCCATGGCAATGGGTGCACTAGGCAGATTAAGTGACACCAAATTGATCAGGGTGATCGAACAGCATCAGAAGGTACTCTTCTGTCTGGGGAAAATAAACATTAAAATTACCTTTAAAAGAAGATGGAGGACATTATTGTTATTATTCAATATAAGGAAGTAAGAAGTGATGCACACTGGGGCACTATTTCCATCTAACTTCACATGTGTGCACATTCTAATCAGAAAGCTGAATTTAGGGTTGCGAAAACTACCAATCATTGACAAACACAAGTAAGTCATTGCTATTGTACTTTCTTACCTATTTCCATAGCGAAAACTGATAGGTCACTGTGCAAACAGAACACTGATAGGCCTTTAGTCTGATCCAGCAGGAGAGAGCTCCCTTTATTTACTATAGCACTAGCTGTGCCCTGCCACGCGTTGCTGTGGCCTTTAGTAAGAGTTTTGAAGTCTCTGCCTGGCCTCTCTTCCTTCCTTCACTCGCCCTCTTTCCCTCTTTCTCTCTCTCTCTCTGGCATCCCTCCTTCCTCCCCTTTCTTTATGCTTGTGTGTAAACTTGAGTATCTTCTGTTGGTCATGGGGGTTCAGTGTGGCATGTTTGCCCCAATTCTGTCGTTGGTGGGGTTCAGGATGCTCTTTGAGTGTTGGTGAACTCTGAATCCCAGTGACTACAACTCCCAAATGTCAAGGTCTATTTCCCTCAAACTCCATCTGTGTGGATATTTGGGCGTATTGAATGCTTTGGTCCGGATCCATCATTGTGTCTTCAAAGTCGCCCCCTCCCTTCTTCTCACCCCTTCCCTCCCTGAGTCACTCCTTCCCTCCTCCCACCCCCTCCGGAAAGACACGCCCCCTCCCTTCACCCCACCCCTTCCCTCCCTGAGTCACTCCTTCCCTCCTCCCACCCCCTCCGGAAAGACACGCCCCCTCCCTTCGCCCCACCCCTTCACTCCCTGAGTCACTCCTTCCCTCCTCCCTCCCTCTCCGGTTAGAAACGCCCCCTCCCTTCGCCCCACCCCTTTCCTTCCAGGCGTCAATCAGGGAGGGAAGGGGTGGGGCGAAGGGAGGGGGCGTGTCTTTCCAGTAGGGATGCGGCGCGGCGAGGCTTGGAGTGTGCAGAGCGGGGCTTGGGGGCAGCGTGGGAGGAGTAAGATGAAGGAGGGGGTGGAGGGAAGGGGGCGGGGGAAAGTTGCGTTCTTTGTGTGTGTGTGTGTGCCGTGGGAAAGTGCGGTTACGTGTTCGCGCTGGGCGGGGCGAGGGAGGGAGGGAAGTGCGTTGGCCGTTCGGCCATGTGTGCGCGTGCGCTGGGGACTTTGCGCCAGTGCGCATGCTCAGTTGTTTTGCCGTTTTTTCTGTGTGTGGTTGTGTTGTTTTGATTTCTGACTGGATTAGTTTGTACCTAGTGGGTTGTCCTTGGGGCATGGCAATTTTGGTGGAGTTTTGTGGAGGGGTTTTAGAGTTTTGCTTCCCCGTTGGACGCCAGTAGGAAATTTATAGATATAGATAATCCACACTTCTGGCTGTTCATGTATGTCTCAGCTTATTCAGCTGCCTACAAAAACTCTTGGCACAATACATTTGCTATTCTTCAACATGTCACAAATTTTGAGTGTGCTACAGCAGACTACTGTATTTGAATACAAACCTGTTCAACCTTGTAGATAGCTTTCTGCAGCTGTTCTCATGCCTCATGAAGCAGAGTAGGCTGCTGACAGCAAAAGAGCCTAAATCCTCTCCAAGCAGAACTGAAAAGTGCTAATGTGGTGTCAGTTTAACTTTAAAAAAATTAAGCCTTTAATATTGTCCTTAGCATTATTATAACATGTTCTATCCTTATCTGCTTCATGGTTTTTGGGACTACAGCTCATTTAACGCTTTAATCATGCATGTTACAATGTATTACATAGTTATTATGCAACCTCAAGGTGACTTTAACTTACAATTTTCTGGGCAAGATTTGTTCAGATGTTTATAGTAGCAGTTCTCAACATGTGGGTTGCAACCCCTATGGGGGTCAATCAGCTGTTTCACAGGGGGTCGCACTTTGGCTCTTTTTCCTATCTTTCCGCCTCCTCCTCTTCCTCTTTCTCCATCAGTGCGGGGCAGAGAAGAGTCACGGGGAGGCACTTGGAGGCAGAGGCGCACGCAGGAGAAGGTGAGGCAAGCCCTCGCTCTTCTCCCCCTTTCCTTCCTTCTTTTTCCCTTTTTCTTTCTCTTGCCTTCCTCTTTCCCTTCCTCTCCTTCTCTTTTCTATCCCTTTCCTTTCTTTCCATCCCTATCTCCCTCCTTTCTCTTTCCTTCAGTCTACCCCTTCTCTCCTTCCCTTCTCTTCTATCCCTCGCTTTTTTATTGATAATTCTTACTTTTCTTTTTCTATTTCCTTCTCTATCTCCCTTTCTATCTGTCCCCTTTCCTCTTTCTGTCCCCTCCCTTTCTCCCTCCTTCTCTTGCTTTTTATCCTCCTTTCCCTTTCTCTCTCTTATGCATGAAGCAGAGGCAGGAAAAGGAGGGCACCCCTCCAGTGGCAGCAATGGTGGCAGAGGAAGCCTCCCTGCCGGATCTGGGCCTGGACCCTGTTGCGGTTCTGCTAGTGCCTAGCTCTCGTCGCCTGCTTGGGGGCGGGGGGCTCGGCAGAGGTGCTGGCAGCACTGTAGATGACAAGGAAGCACCTGTTGTGGCTGCTGACAGTGTACCTGGCAGGCCAGGCTGGGCATGGGCTTCACGGTGGATGGCATGGTGGCTGGCATGGAACAACTTCTAGTTACATCTGGGAGACTGAACTCCTAAAAATTCAATCTGGAACCAGCTGCATGCAAAGCAGGTGATCTGTTTCTGAGATGTGGTCTTTTGCCCATTACTTTGGAAAAAACATGAAATATTTCATATTGAGAGGTTTCTATAATGAGGAAAGGAGCAAAGCTCAATGTCTTCTCCCCCTTTCCACCATACTGTGCTTAGGCACCTAAGACTAAGTGCAGGCAGGAAAAGGAAAATACCATGCCCTTCAAGATTCTTTCATGCATGTAAAGAAAGAAAAGTGTCTTCATGGTAATTACATGGAGACAGTAGTGGACGGGCATCTGTTGGGTGTTTCCTCCAGGCATGTCCAGGAGAAGCAGTGGTGGTGGGTTGTCCAGAACAGGCAGGTCTGTTGAAGGCAACGTCAATTGTCGCAAGCTGGACAATACAGCCTTCAAGCTACAGCACCTCCTAGCCTGGCAGTCAATCCTCACAGTGGGCACGATCCTGCTGGGCTTCTTTGTTATTGCTTCATCTTCATTCCCATTAGCAATGGCATCATCACCTTCAACAATATCTGTGAGTATGAGATTGATTATATAGGAACAGTCTTTGTAATAAATATTTAAATGTGTCCTGCAACAGTGCACCTTGGTTTTGTATAATTTACTTCACATTGGGATCATCCCTTTTGAGAACGTGTTAATGTATTATGAGCTGTCCAACTTCTGCAGAACCATCACCTCTATGTAAAGTCTCAGGATTATAGGCAGCTAAATGGAGATAACAGTTCCCTATTTGACCCCAGAAAGGAGTGTGAACTTTACCATATTAGTGAAGATAGGCCTATCATTCTTCATAAACATGGCAGGAAGGACTGACCTGCCAGAACAACCTTTCTCAAGAGGAAATGGCAACCCAAAGTAGAGGACCTCCAATGTCTTTCAGCTATGACTGTTCCACTTTAAACTCCAGAAGTCCAGTATGACTCCTATCTCATTTTATTACTTTATCAAAAAAAGAAGGAATAAAATGTTTTCAGTTGCTTTGTGATTTGAGTTAAAGAGATTCTTATTTCCAAGAAAAGCCAAAAGGATGGAAAATAGATTTATTATAACCACACTGGACAATTTAATGAGCTTGAGCTACATGCCATTTTCATGTTCCCTCCTGTGCTCCACCAGCTGAAATTAAGTTTCCCACTACTTATCTTGAAAACAAACAAATGTTTTTTTAAAAGCATGGTTTAAGACTCAGCACTAATTAAGCCAATGTTGTGAAAAACCTAATTAACAATATAGACAAGTGTATCCCCAATATCAGTAGTCCGTCCGTTCTCGATGAGACGGACCCGTTTCTCTGCTAGGTCTATGTGGAAGACAGCTTGGTCTAAAATGGGGGATTTCTCAGCATCTTCTTTTCCAAGGACAGGAACACGACGAGGGCCCAGAAGAGGGTCATCAAATCTCATGAGTCTCACTTTGGAAAGATCTGAGGGGGAAAAGGTTTAAGACAGCATTTGTAAGACAGTAAGATACTTAGCCAGGATGGATGATTTTAACAACACTAGCTTATGTTAGCTGCACACAGACTGCTTCAGCAGTGCTTTGAATGGTATTTACAGGTTGGTATTTAGGCCAGTTGCTTCAAAGCCTGCAAAAGCCCTTAATTCCTAAGGCTTAATTAAAAGGCAATGTGAAATGAAGAATATACATCATGAATGCATTCACATTGTGATGTGCTATGGAATGAGAAAACAAGGGAAGGATGCAAATTCTTCTACGTATGGAGAATTCCTATGTATGAAGAATTCCACAAAATAATCTCTAAATGTGTCTACCCTTCATAAAACAGCCACACTGTGGTAACTGAAGTTTTGCTCCCAAACTGAAGTTTTGCTCAAGGTTACCCAAAATAAGCTGGAAACACCCCCTTAATATTAGCTACAATGACAGCTTTGCCCATCTAAAACAGGGGTGGTTGTTATGGGAGGCTAGTTAGCTGCTGTGAACCACAGCACTTTGCAGTGTTAGAATTGATTCTGACCCAACAGGAGCAAGAATTTTTAAAAAATGATTTTTTTTCCTTCTTCAATCTCAACCAAAAGTCCCTTCTAATAAAAAATGGGCCTCCTATTCTGCAAAGTAAAGAGGCACTTCCAATGTCCTGGAACACTGGCTAGTGACAGGTAGTCAGCCAGATGGTGACAATCAAACTCCTTGAGCTACAGATTCTTCTGAGCTGAATTTAAAAGTGCCGTTTCAAAAGTTTTAAAAATATTCTGACACACTCCTTATGTATCATTGCCAGTAGGCAGGAAGACAGCTTTCGGTTGCATGTCATGCCATTCTCTTACTAATCCAATGGAAAATTTGACAACATCCTGTCATGTGTATATTTGTTTTAATGATACTTCAGGCTATATAAATATGTTTTGTACTGCAGCATTCAATATTTTTTGAAGTAACTGAAAAGTAATACTTATTCTAGAAAAACAGTAAAGTGAAGAGCTCTTGTTTTTGTTGTCTTCAAGTCATTTCTGTCTTAGGGCAACCCTAAAGTGCACCTATCCCAGGGTTTTTTCATGGCAGGATTTATTCAGAAGGGCTTTCTGAGACAGAGAGGGAGTGTGTATGGCCCAAGGTTGCCCAGTGGGATTCTATGGCCAAGTGCAAATGTGAAATCTGATCTCCAGAATCATAATCCAATGCTAAACCACTTTACCACACTGGTTTAAGGAAACAGCTTATAAGAAGCTCCAAACACAACAGTAACAAAAACCAATTTTGAAAAGTAATGATCTATTTTCACTGTTTTAATTGAAGGATAGACCCATTTGGTGGGGCTGGCAGCCAATCCGCACACCTGAACACAATGCAGCTCCCCATGCTCCCCAAAATGAAACAAAAGACCTGGAAATCCATGTCCAGGGTGTGATTATTTAGGTGAGCTTTATTGGGCCTACAAAACTGGGCAGGGTCAACAGGAAATGGCCCACCTGTTTTTAGTGATATTTCTATGAATCAATTTCCATTGATATAGAGAGCCATGCTACTTGAATAGTGAAAATACGCCCAAAATAAACAAAAAGATTTGGACAGCAATGTGGAAACTACTATTTAGGCACCTTTTACACAATTTCTGTGTAAATACCAGAAAAGCCTAGATAATCAGAACATTTTGGCAGCACACTGAATGAGAGGGGGAAAAAACCCCACAAGAATACCAGTCTGGTACAGACACATCTGTTTTGTTAAAAGATTGTCATTATCACACACAATTATACCTTCCCTACCCAGCAAGATAAATGACATCAAACAAACTGCATAACTTATCCACCAGAATACCTCCTATTCATTACTGAAATTTTATGATATATTCCAACAGAGGAAATGCTTTGCCACTCTAAATATTTGGACCTATCATTTACAAAATCACTGGTTATACTGTCCGAAGATTATGGGAGCTAAAGTTCAAAAGCATCAGAGAGCTACAGATTTCACACAATGTTGTTACCTCCCATCCCACTTGGTTTTTTTCAGGCTTGTTTGACAACCATCCTGGTTCAAATGTGGCTGATAAACAAGTATGGCAAACAGACTCATTAATATTATAAATTTCAGGAAGAATAAAGCACTACACATAAATCATTTTAAAGAAAATATTGGAGAAGATACATCAAAACCCATGGAGGTTATTTCCCTTCAGGACTAAGGGTTTAAGACACAATAAACCTTTCTCCATCTCCTATCTAATTTCCCCTGTCACCTTCTGTCTCTCATTTCTCTCTTATGTTCCTCTTTTACCATACTAATGTCTGCGAGCCCTTCCACACAGCCCTATATCCCAGAATATCAAGGCAGATAATCCCATAATATCTGCTTTAAATGGGGTTATATGAGTCCACACTCAGAAAATATGGGATTTTCTGCCTTGATATTCTGGGATATAGGGCTGTGTGGAAGGGCCCTAAGGTTCCTTCCACACAGCTCTATAAAAACCCCACACTATCTGTTGAATTGGATTATATGGCAATGTGGACTCAGAAAACCCAGTTCAAAACAGATATTGTGGATTATCAGCCTTGATATTCTGGGTTATAGGGCTGTGTGGGAGGGCCCTAACATATGAATGAAAAGGAAGGCACAGGAAGGCTATATAGCTTCCATGCTCCTGTCACAGAAGGGAATCTACTGGGGATTTTTATAATGTGCTTTACTGAAAACTAGAAAGGGTTTCAATAAAAAGAATCACAGTTGTCTCATTAGA
Organism: Anolis sagrei; assembly: GCF_037176765.1. Taxonomy (NCBI): domain Eukaryota; kingdom Metazoa; phylum Chordata; class Lepidosauria; order Squamata; family Anolidae; genus Anolis; species Anolis sagrei. The sequence continues at coordinate 97,689,916 of NC_090022.1, forward strand.
TGAAGCTGCCTTTAAAAAAAAGAGCCCTTTTAAAAGTTCAAACAAATTCCCAGCGAGAAGTGAAAAGCAGAACTTTTCCTAATGAGACAGGCATTTTAGCCTGTTGAAGTTGCTTCTTTTTCACCACTAGCTTTTATCCGACAATCTTTTCAAGTGCCTACCTAACAGTGACATCTTCTGGAAACAACAATATAAAAGAATTACTGATTTGCTCTCAATTGCTTTTCATTCACCTCGAACAATCACGTTGTGGATCTCCCGTAATTGCCTGCCCAAATCTGAAACATGTTTTAGACACTATTTTTGCTTTGCAAGACAAGTTATGTATTTCCTCCTCTCAACTCTTTTGTTGAAAACACTGCTTCACAATGTAATATAAAAATTGTCTCCTTCCCAAGATCAAAACACACAAGCTGTAAGAAGTGATGAGGAAAATAAATTATCTCTCCCACTTGGAGAGTTTAAACCAGGACATAATTTTCTCACTTGGCCCATAACTGCTGGAATCAGCAAAGCCACCGAGAAAACAGGAAATTATCTCTGCATTTTAAAGGGAATTCTGTCAACTCTCTTCAGCTCAACAACCTAGTATTCAAGTTGATGTCTTCCCCACTTTAAGTAGAAGGATAAAATGTCAACTGAATGAGGCCATTAGCAACTGGCTAATAGTCGGGAACTCAGAATGCTCAATTTGGAGACTTACTTCAAAACAAAAATGAAAAACCAAGAGAGCTGCCTTCTTAGAAAGCAATTGACTCCTGCTTACCAACCAGTTTTGTAGGAGATCACATACACCTCTTTTCCCTTTCTAGCTGGAGGAGCACAAGTTTTGCCCTGAGGGTCCAGGCACTTATCCAAACAATACACATTATTAAATCTGAGTTATTCACATACCACCATGCACATGCCACTGCAAGCTGAGACCATGTATTACATATTTGAAATGGTCTCATAATAAAAATACAACCTGAATTTTCTGGCTCTCCAGAGAGTAGGACATGGAAAAAGGGATTCAAAATTAGAGGAAAAGAGATTCCACCAAAATGTTTGGAAGAATTTCATGATAATAAGAGCTTTGTTGTCAAAGGCTTTCATAGCCAGAATCACTGGGTTGCTGTGAGTTTTCCGGGCTGTATGACCATGTTCCAGAAGCATTCTCTCCTGACATTTCACCTACAAATTAAATATTATCTTTACAGCATAAAGACTGTATTACAGTCTTTATGCTGTGAAGATAGTATCTAATTTGTACATGCTTTAGCGTGTTTTACAAAATAACATTGGGATTATGTTAATTTTAAAAATTGATATTTATTGTGCCCCACAATGAGTGAGGGAAAATATTTTAATAAATGAACAATTTTATTGTGCACCATCCTGAAAGTGAGGTACATATTTTAATATTTTGGTCAGCAGAACTGTTTTGGGGTTTTTGTGAGTGGATTCTTTGATTCTGCAATAGACCCTTATGAGCTACATTTTTAACACAAAGCACAATATCTAAGATTAAGAATTAGGGTAAGGTCACAGGGCAAATAAAGAATGGTGGCAGAGCAGTTTTCAAATTCCAGAAAATCTCAAAATTCTTACCTAACAGAAATAATAATCACATCCTTAAAAGTAAAAGTAAATCTGTATCGTATTTGTATTGTATTGAAACAATCTAAAATTACAAACTGGATTACAACCTTTACTGATGAGAGGTAATCTGTAAAAGCTGACTTAACTTCCACATTGCATGCTAGAAAAATATGCTTCTCACAGCAGCTGAGGATATCAAATCAGGCTCTTGAGTAAGAAAGTGCCTCTGCTTTAATGCTTTTCTGCTGCAAGTCATTACTACCTGTGAGTCTTAAGTGCTTTCAGAGAGATGGAGCTAATACATCCTACCTAGAATAGGACACAGGCTGAAATTTAAGACTTGAAAATAATGCAGTTCACATATCAGAAAAAGTGTGGGTGGAGTAGGAGTGTAAGGCTCTTGGGACTTGTAATGGATTAATGCATCTTTCACAGTTCAGTCATGGACTCGATCTCTGCATAAACCGGGAAGAATGAGCAGCAGTGGTGAATATCAGAAAGGAGAGTGGGGTTCAGAAAGTAACACCCCTAGATTCAGGACTCAAATGTACTGTAAGGTTTAGGACATGCCTCTTCAACCTGCAGCCCTCTAAGTTTTCTAGACTTCAGCTCCCAGATTTCCTGACCATTGCACAAGCTGGCTAGGGCTTCTGAGAGCTGGAGGCACAAACACTTTGAAATGGCCTGGTTTGAGATTTGCCAACAGTTAACTTGGCACTGGGTCTGGCTCTAACTCTGTCTCTACAGATCAAGGTGCACTGCTCAATCAATACTTCAGACCAGTGGTTCTCAATGTCTTGACTTCAACTCCCAGAGCTCCTGAGAACCAGCCACAAAAACACCTAGTACACTGGTTTTTAAACTTCAGTCCTCCAGATGTTTTGAACTTCAGCTCTCAGACAGATTAGCCAAGTTGGCCAAGAGGCAGGAATTCTGGGAGCTGAAGTCCAAAATATCTGGAAGACCAAAATTTGGGAACTACTGATCTAGAGGATGGTTGCCATGTCAGCAGGGTAAGATGATGATCGGGGTTGTTGAAAGCCGCTCACTCACAGAGTTGCTATAAATCATAGCCAACTTGATACAATGAACAACAAGAACAAGTTGCTTGTGGTAGAACAGGGCTAAGACATAGACATATTCCTGATAATGTTACTGGGACTAATCTATGTACTGAAATAATGCAATTTCTTTACTAATGTATTAGAAAATAATTAGTTGATGTAATTCTGAATCAACATAGTCATAAGTAGTACCTAATGAATATCACTTTAGTAAGGTAAAGGTTGTCCCCTGACATTAAGTCCAGTCATGTCTGACTCTGGGGTGTGGGGCTCATCTCCATTTCTAAGCCGAAGAGCCGGCATTACCTTCCTGCCAGAGCGGTACCTATTGATCTACTCACATTTGCATGTTTTCAAACTTCTAGGTTGGCAGAAGCTAGAGCTGACAGCGGAAGCTCACGCCGCTCCCCGGAATTGAACCTGTGACATTTCGGTCAACAAGCTCAGTAGCTCAGCGCTTTAACCCACTGCGCCACCAAGGGTCCTTGAATATCACTTTATTCATTTAATAAAACATAATTACACATCTATATCTATAAAAATGCTCTGTGCATAATGAGTACCTTAAAAACAAAAGAACCAATGAACGAAATCACACCAAATCTGGCAACAAAATGTCTCACAACACAAGGAATGACCATCACTCAAAAAATTATGATTTTGTCATTTGGGAGTTGCAGTTACTGGGATTTATAGTTCACCTATAATCAAAGAGCATTCTGAACTCCACCAATGATGGAGTTGAACCGAAAGTGGCACACAGGACTCCCATGACCAACAGAAAATACTGGAAGGGTTTGGTGGGCATTGATCTTGAGTTTGGGACTTGTAGTTCACCTACACCCAGAGAGCACTGTGGACTCACAATCATGGATCTGGGCCAAACTTGGCATGAATATTCCATATGCCCAAATATGAACACAGATGGAGTTTGGGGAAAATAGACCTTCACATTTTGGAGTTGTAGTTGCTTGGGATTTATAGTTCATCTACATTCAAAGAGCATTCTGAACCCCACCAGTGACAGAATTGGGGCAAACTTCCCACACAGAATCCCTCTGACCAACAGAAAATACTTAAGGCCATCCAGTCCAACTCCCTTCACCAGGGCAAGAAAACGTAATCAAAGACTTCCTGACAAAGAGCCATCCAGCCATAGATATAGATAGATATATATGATTCATACACAGAGATATAGTATCATAGATTTGAAAGGGACCCCTAAAGAATGACAATGATATGTTGCATGCTCCGGAGTAGGCAAACCAGACAATCTCCACATCAACATTGACAAAGAAACAGCAAGAAATACTGTTTACTCACAAGCATAAAGACATTACATAGATTAGAAATCAACACCTCATTATTTTCCAGATCACCAGACTGGGCCACAGCAATGCGTGGCAGGGGATGGCTAGTAAATTCATAAGTAAATAAATAATAAGTATATATATCGAATGATCAACGATGCAATTGGATAACAATTTTAGTAAGGAGACGCTGAGGATTTTGTTTTTTACAGACATTATTGTTTCTTTTATATTACATTTTAAATGTTGAATTGTTTTTATAATTGTTTTAACTGTATTTTGATCATTGTTATGGCATCAAATCGCTGCCGACTGTGAACCACCTTGATTCACCTCTGGCTGAGAAAGGCGGATTACAAATGCAGGAAATAAATAAATAAATAAATAAATAAATGAGACTGCCAGATAATTATTCTGAGGCTAGATAATCATCCTTCCACTGGATATATGAAATAATTCATCAAGCTCTAAAATAGGTTGACTTGTCACCTTGCCAACTTTTACAGAAAGGTGCCATGCCTCTTTCTATTGAAACAAGTACAGTAAGTATACAATTGGTCTCTGTTGGAAGAAGAGACTTCTAAAGTAAGGTCCATGCAAGAGGTACTATGTTGGAAATGTATTCGATTAGCTCCTGATGAACTTCAGGTTGACACCGATTGTAAAATGTGTTCTGCTGCAGTAATGCTGCAGACAAAAAGAATTGTTTCATTCTTCTTCTCCTATAAATTACATTCATAAAGAGGCGACACCAAGAAAACAGGAAAATAAATGTTTTACTATCACCTAACTGGACAAGCCACCTTGCAATAATACTAACCTCTAGCTGACTTCAGTACAAATGTGACTTTGTTACCTTTGATTCCTCTGTCCATCTTCATCAAACGCCTGATTATTGTATCTCTACCATCTCCTTGCCTGACTTCAATTTTTGTAGAGAAGTGGCCATTTGCTGGTTGGGGATTTACAAGAAAGACAGACACACCAGGCTGCAAGAAAATAAAAAGATAGAATTATTTATTATTTATTTACTTACTTTATTTATACCCTTCTCTTTCTCACCCTGAAGGGGACTCAGAGAGGCTTACAGATTGTGGCAAAATTCAATGCTGCATTATACATACAATAATAAATATAACATAACATATCAATTTATAAAACTGCTAAAGAATATAAATACAATAAGACAGATTATTGTACAGCATATACTGTAAATACAGTAAAACAGATTTGTTATACTAATGTATTAGGATAACAAAAAGAGGAAAATAAAAACACAAATGGAGGAAAATAACCATATGAAATGATATAGGTTGAAATACAAGTCAGTTCATGAATTTTGTCTATCTGCCATTCTTTCAAATTGGAAGCATTATTAGATCTTAATAGAATTTATTAGAATAAATTCAGCAACATGTGGAACACTAGCCAGTTTGACAGAGGAAATGGAGAACTAATGGGGCTGTGTCTAATGGGTGGATGTTTGCTGGTTCAACAGCAGAATTGGGGAGGGGGGATGGCTTCCTTCCCAATTCAATTCCTTATGCATTCCCAAGATAGCTCTTCCCCCCCCCCCTCCCCCAAAAAAATAGTATTCACGACAGCATCCATATTTCACCTCTATTCATATTGTGAAGATGTTTAGGCTAAACTGGTTTGTGGCAACTTGGGGCCATCCAGATGTTGCTAGGCTGCAACTCTTGCCCTACTGAGTTTTACAGCTGAGTAGACATGTGAAACCAGGTCTCTCTGATTCTACTTTTGATTCACTTACCAGTTTTCAAATGTAGGCTTGACAGTTTTGTTCCACTGAGGATAATCAATATTTACATATGGACAATAAAGGAGTGAGTGACTAGAGTTCTACCAACAAAGGCCAATATTGATAGGCATTTTCCTCTCTTCCCAACATGGTGTGTTCAATATTCTACACATATACTCTGGCAATGAAAGTGAATCTCACATCAAGCAATATAAAAGGTATTCTTATTACAGAATCACACCGCTATCATACCAAGAAAAAGGGAAACGACCCACCAAGAGATGAATCTGTCCAGATCACTGATGTAAATTTAGACTTATTTTGTTGCAGGCAAGAACAACTCATTTGGGCAATTTTCTCCCTCCTCCAGAAGAACAGTAGACCATTTTAAAGCAATATTTGTATTTTGAGACTTTTGGGGAGAAAATTCATTTCCTCAAAAATACACTTGGAATTTTCTTTTTATACTAATTCCTGTGGGAAAATATTTAAAAAGTTGCATCTTGAGAATTCACTGCAAAGGGGGCAACAGCTGGTGCTTCTAACTGGAGATTGGGTTAGTAGCCCCAGTAAAATGCCTAAATTACTTTCTCTCATGTAAAGGAGCCACTTACATTGTCTTGGTCTTGTTCAGGGTATAATGAAGGAATGCATGCACTTGGGGATAGAGTCACAGTGGAGGCAAAACCAGAAAAACAGTGCTGGGAATAAACATGCAAACTTACTTCTACTCTGAAAGTGCAGAAAGGTTTTCCAGGACAGCAGTCTTCTTTAATTTTCTCATCTCCTTCTGAAGCAAACTTCAATTCTATGTGTTCCAACTATAAAGAAAAAGAGATAAAATGTCCACATAATGAACGAGCACTAGAATCCAATAAACCATTCATTTGGAGCAAATTTGTGATGATCCTTATTGTAACACAGATCAAACGTACTGCTGGATGGAAGTGCTCAGGACAAGCCCAAATTCTTTCCTTGTTATTTAAATATGCTTTAAGCTTTTGCCAGTAGATCTGACTTACAGCCAGCTATCACTGCGTTTGAAGAAGGAATCTTGTTGAATAAATAATTTTCACTAAAGTAGCTGATCAACCAATCCTTCAGTTCATGTCAGGAGCGGCATGAGAAACTGCAAGTCACTTCTGCCATGAGAGAATTGGCCATCTGCAAAGGCATTGCCCTGGGGATACCCGGATGTTCGATGTTTTACCATCCTGTGGGAGGCTTCTCATGTCCTGCATGGGGAGCTGGAGCTGACAGAGGGAGCTCAACTTGCTCTCCCCAGATTCAAACCGCTGACCTGTCAGTCAGCAGCCCTGCACCATCAGGGACTCAGTGCACTGGTGGGACCATGCCAATACCTGTGAGAACAATATAAGCAGGTAGCTCAAAAGGATGGTTTGCTGCCCCAGTCCTTTCCCAGCCATTGACATTTTCAGTCTTGAACTACTAAGCTAAAGCTAAACTACCTAACAAAGCTTGCTAAATACATATTAACCTTTGCTATGCCTCTGGACAATTGTCAATATGTAGTCATCATGCCAACAAAGACTCTAAAACCCATCTGTTTGATCAGTGATACTAACTGCCCAAGTCCAGTTTTGAATATTTCCAACATTCAGGCTGTCAAGGAAGAGCAGACCATCACAAACCTTTCTACCCCCTTTCCCCACACACAACCACTAAGCCTTGGACCAAAATTCTGAAAGTTTTAACACTGTTCGATTTCTAAATATTTGTGAGCAAAAACATAATTTGGGGTGCGGGGGGGGGGGGGGGGGGGAATCAAGGACTGAGGCAACTGTCTTTTAGGATGCTTAATTCTTAATAGAAACTCACCTCCAAAGAATTTGTTAGATAGACTATGTTCTCCCTGAGGACGGCCCTCTCGTCAAATTCCAGTTCCAGATCAAGTACACGGGGCCCTTTCTTCTCCAGATTTTCCTGTCATAGCAAAAGTCAGGTAAGCATGTTTTTTAAATTGGATCTTTGCTGTAAAACTGAATACCATACCTGAGTGGAAAAGAGTTTTGACAGACTTCACTGAGGATGAGAAATGGGTCCCTAGCAGAGCCATTACATTTTACAGAAGGATGGCAGCTCCTGTCATTGAACAGGAAGGCCGCCAAAGCTGTAGCATTTTTTTTTTGTCTCACAGAACTTGTTAAAAAGCAAACTTTAGATGATACTTTTATTCCTTTCTTTATAGCAGTAGTTCCCAACCTTTGGTCCTACAGTAGTTTTATATCCCAGCCAACTTACTAGCTGTTAGGAATTGTGGGAGCTGAATCCCAAATACTGGAGAACCAAAGGTTGGGAACCACTGTTTTATAGCTAGATGGCTCACAGGATCCAGCCTGAGGTCTAAACCACATGAACCTTTTTTAATCCATTGAATTTTCTATCATCTCTGAAGACTCCAAAAAGTGTGTGACTATAAGTTACTTCTGTGAAGAGATGAATACAAAGAGTAAATCAACATTATGCAGTACTTTAGCTAAGTGAGAACACAGACAACTGCTTTCTTCCTAAGTTTAATGACTTTGGCTCAAATGCTAAACTAGGATTGTGGGAGACAAGGCTTCGAATCGCTACCCAGCCACAAAAACCCACTGGATGAACATGGGCACAAGGATATCAGCCTCAGAGGAAATCGACAGTCAGGGACCACTGAACAAACATTGCTGAAAAAAATACCTATAGCTGATGAACCACATATTTCTCATCCAGGTGGGAAGGTAACCTGGGAACAGAGATCTGTCACATCAAGTGAGCAGAACATTGTTTCAGTACTGAGTTTGGCAGAAGATGAGAGTGTCAGAGGTGGTCAGCCTGGAATTCAGATGAACTGTAACAGTGTTCCGAAATCTAGTAAGTTTGGCTGAAGAAAAGCAAACAGTGACGCTGAGATTAAGTAACAGCTGTCTTTGCCATCTGTCTTTCTTCTTAAGCGTTGTGCTTCAGCAAAAAAGGACAGTTTTAATGCTGAACTGGTGCAAGATGGCATGTCTGAGACTTATGTAGCCTGACAGGACTAAGCAATCTCTAAATGAAGGATACTCCCTCTTAGACTTTTTAGAAGTTCTCAGCATAGTCTTCTCTTCAGTAGGGATGGGCAACTCTTAGATGTGAGGGAGGCCAACACTGACATCCTGTAATGTGCTGCCATTCACCGGACATCTGTATGTCCCTCCAAACCTAACAGTGACTGGAAATTGATTTCTAGGCCTGGTTTATTTTTTAACTGAAGATACATCTCTGCAGTTTGCTTCAGGGGAGAATCACCACTCAAGCAGGTTTCCAGAAATGTGTGTCTTGTCGTGATTAAATATAGATAGATAGATAGATAGATAGATAGATAGATAGATTAGGGGGTGAAAGATGGTGGGGACTGGATGTGTCTCAGAAGCTGCAATGGGGGGGGGGGGGGGGAAGCAAGTACATACAGTCCACCCTATTACACAGAAGCATTGGATTAATTGCTAGCACCATTGTGCCTTCAATTCTAGAAGTTGCGGAAAGGCCCTTCCTCCATCCTAATTGCCATTGATTTTTGCCCTAGGGTGGAAGGACCATAAGAAATGGGATATAAAAACTTGGTATAAATATCTAGCTGATTACCTCCTCCAATACTATATTCGTGAAAGGAAAAGTTAATACAGGACAAGCCAAACCCAGAAAGACCTGAGAGGCAAAATGGAAAGGTCTCATTTTTAGAATAAGGGGGAAAGATAGCTATAAGGAATTAAGTAAGACTATACTCATGATTGAACAATTATAATAAGCATAGCAAGAGTAGTAAACTGTTGCTGGGGTGGGGCGGGGGGGGGGGGGGAGAAGAAGGGGAAATGATGTAAAATGGGATATAAGATGATGACCCTTAAACGGACGGTTATGTATAAGACTAATAAGACTCTGAGCTTCAGTCAATTTATTTGTATGGTGTTTAGACTATAGAATAGACAATGAAACCAAAGGAAAATGATTAAACACTCAAAAATACAGAGGTATAAATATTCAATCATATTCCTGTACTTTTGTATTATGTAAAGAGAAGTCAGGGGTGTAGGTTCACAGGTGGGAATGGGGAGGAGGTGGGACTAGGGAAATAATACTTATATTTTGATTGTTTTTGTTGTTGTTTTTCGTGTCAGCAGCGACTTGAGAAATTGCAAGTTGCTTCTGGAGTGAGATAATTGGCCGTCTGCAAGGACATTGCTCAGGGGACGACCTGATGTTTTTGATGTTTTACCATCCTTGTGGGACACTTTTCTCATCTCCCCGCATAGGGAGTTGGAGCTGACAGAGGGAGCTCATGATCGCTCTCCCCAGATTGTTGAATTTCAAAGATTGTGTGTTTCTATGTATGTATATATATTTAAAAAAAATTAATCTTCCAAAAATTGCCACTGATTTGGCCTCTGAGGGAGAGAACAGCAGTCAGCATTTGCTGAATTTAATCCTGCTATGCCACACCATGCCCTTGTCCTTGTGCCTGCTTTATACTGTCAGCCTGCAAGCAGGGAATTGTCAAATTCACAATTTGTAAGCCACTCTCTGAGCTTTTTTAGTTGAAGGACAGGGTATAATGCTCTAAATTACTGGTAACTGACTAAATAAATAATATCATAGATTTCAAGTTATCCTCACCTGTGAAACTTCATCTCACTAGGTTACTAACTATATACATGACCCAGTGACACACTTATTATGAAAGTATTCTTACAAAATTCCTGTTTTGGATATCTTAAGTACATTTTTCTAACAGGCCTAATGTGCTTTAGCTCATTCATACTGCGGCAACACTTTGTTACTAAGCCTTTTTAAGCAAAACCATAAAAAGAAAGAAGTAATTCAATCATTCCTTCCAGTTATAAGACATCTTGTTCCATTTCTCAGGAGATAAATGACTGTGCCATTATGACCTCAACCTATGCACAAGCATGGGGATCAATGCTACAGCTTTCAATGTAAAAAGATCATTCACATTGATAACAGTGAAGTGAATTTTTCATTCCTAGCAACCACATTAAATGAGATCACATCAATACAATTCACATTTGAATCCTGAAGGGCCCAATCTTAGAATTTGTCTGACTGATTCAGAGCTTGGTAATATTACCTCCACCAACTAGTATGGTCGCTGGTGGTTCTAGCTGGGCTTTTTCTGGGAGATAGTCTTATCATTTCCACACTCTGGACTGAAACCTTCAGACACTATTACTTACCACTACAACCTGTCAGATCAGTTAATGTTTAAACTCAAGGCACTCTTCTATTAGGAACACAAGAGTAGACAGTCAAATAGGAAATGGTTTAAAATTGTGTGATAATGACAGTTTAATGGAGGACATTGACCTATTATCAGGAAGTATTTCTTGCGTTCTTAAAGGCATAGTGAATTGCATAAATCATTCTGCATGTCTAGCAGTAGACAAGCTGGCAATCAGTAAAAACATCCTTACGAATAATGACCCAGAGCTATCAAAATGATCGTAAAACATCCAAATGGCACCCCCTTGACACTCCCCTTCAAAGACCACCTGCGTTCTGCAATTATCTTCCTGCAAATCCCCTCCAGCTTATAAAACATTTCATACACTGAGATTCTCTTTAAGTTGTGTGTTTCATTTCAGTTTAAACATTTGTACAATTTCTTGAGAAGTGAGAGTTGCATTAATTTAGTAAACAGGATTGCTACTGAAAGATGCAAAGCAGAAAAGAGGAGAGGCTGACCTTAATCATGGCAACGAAAGGCATAACCCTTTTCATGTACTTCTTCAGTTCTGGCAAGGAGTTTAGTTCACTGGAAATTATTTTGTTGTCTGGTAGCTGCCCTCCACTGGTCTATCACAGAAGACACAAGTGTTTCAATTACAACATGACAAGACAGTTCTAATTTGAGAATTCAAGACATAACACCCTTCATTTTACCTTCTGTCACAGAATAAGCAATTTGGTTTTGTAATCCTCTGCCTTAAGGTTATCATTCTTATATATGACACATACATTTGCATGAAATTCATCTCTCCCTCCCCCCCCCCTCAGGAATTCCTTGGACTCCAGTTATCTGTAAACACTGCTTTTTAGAAAGCTTCTCTAATGAATAGGAGAAAAACAACACAAATAGCACCACATTTTATTTTGCAAATCCCATTTTTCTGTATGTGGCTATCCTAAATTGTTTCAGAACATTACTTCTTTTAGACAAAAAGTCATCTATCAAAATGAGCACAGCTCAACAATTCACAAAGGACTCAATAAGACTCCTTGCTCTAGCTAGTGGCCAGGAATTACAGAATAGGAGAGGGGAGGAAACACTTTAATCTGCATAATTTCTCTGCAGTCTCAGTAATGCTGGATACATCTTCCCCTCTCTTATATGCCAGATATGTAAATTATATATGTGTGTGGGGGGGGGGGGGTGTTCACAACCCTATGTCAGAGGTTTGATGTGAAAATAACAGAAGGGAGAACCAACTATGGGACCCTGTGCAATTTGGAAGAAGGGTAGATTTTATACAAGTAAAAGAAAAAAAGAAATAATAGTCCTACAGTAAATTGTGCTATAACATGTCTTTTTACCATGCAAATTGGCAATAACACAGTTAGTTAATAGAGGAATACTACTGCAGAACACAAATTCTTAATTGGCTATAGAGTAATTCCAACCTCAACATTCAAAACTGGCACTTCTCTGCATTTTATTTGTTCAGCAGCAACTCTGCCTCCCTCTGTCTTAGCCATTCAGTTTGCTACCTTGAGGGACTGGATGAGGTGGATGGAAGAAGTAGGAGTGTTTGTGAGGGATGCGATTTTAAATCGGGTTCAGAGGAATCGGGTTCAGAGGAAAGTGGGTGGAAAGGAGTACGGTAGCATTTGCAAGCCAGCAAAGACAGACCAAGAACGAGTGAAGTGGATGGAAGGAAGGGTGAAGTATTGGAAAGAAATGATATTTTAAATTGGGCTAAAGTAAAGTGGTAGGAAGAAGGAAGGGAGAGGGAACAGGAGTAAGTGAGGTGGATAGAAAGATGGGTGGGAGCATTTGCAAGGGATGAGGTTTTAAACTGGGACGGAAGGAGGTGGATTGAAGCCAGGGATGAGATGATAAGGAAGGACAGAGACGGGTGAGGTGGATGGAATAAAAAGGTGATGCCGTTTGTAAATTATTATTATATTTATTTATTTATCAGGTCAGAAGCAAGTTGAGGATAGTTAAAATGCATTTAAAAACACAAAGTTTTTTTTTCTTAAAAAGAACTTGGCATTATGCTAAATGTCCTTTGACCAGAAGCTGGCCACTTTATTTTTATATCCCACCATCATCTCCCCAAAGGAACTCGGGGTGGTTTACATGGGGGCCAAGCCCAGTATAAATACAATTTACAAGCTAAAACTCAATTTAAAAACATAATAATATATAAAAAATCTAAATTAACACAATTAAAACCAGCAAAGTATAAAAACATCATAGAATGTAGCAAAACCAACCTCAACCACCAGTAATCAGAGTATTGTGGGCATAATCAGATTAGAGAGGGCAGGGCAAGGACTTGTGAAAGATGCAGACCATAGGGCTGGGGGTAACATAATGGATAAACCCGATCAGTGAATTAGGCCTGGGCAATCATGATCAGGGGCTAAATCATCATTCAAAAGCACACAGGAACATCCAGGTTTTCAAGTCCCTGCAGAAGGCAGACAGAGTGGGGGCTAATCTAAGGATGAGATTTTAAAATTGGACAGGAATGAGTGAGGGGGAGTGAGACTTTGCAGAACATCTGCCTGAGGCTCATTGGTGCCAAGGTGCAGCAAGTATTATTAGAAGTTTAAAGTGTGTTGGGGGCGGGGGGGGGGGGGGGAGTGAGAGAGAGAGAGAGAGAGAGGGAGAGAAAGAGATGCCTCTTCACTTTTCAGGGAGGCATGCTCCAGAGCTCAAGGGGGGGGGGGGGGGGTCCTACTTTGCTCATCCTTTCCATAAATATGTCACCTCATTTTTTTTCAAGACTCACCATTTGTATTTACAATTACAATTTATTCCCTAAAAACTGCAAATAAAATATATTTTTAGCTAACAGTAATATTTTTGAGGTCTCCACCTAACCCTATTTCCCCCATAAGTCCTGATATTTTAAGGAACATGACTATTGTATTACAGGACTGCTTAGCATACAGTACCATACAGGCCCATCTTGGATGGTACTACATGTCCAATTTGGCTTCTCAATCTTTGTGTGGTTTTATCTGCTGCCAAGAAGAATGTGTCTTGGCTCCTCAACCACCACTGCTGTTTATGTTCACATGTTCATGAAACTTCCTTTGACAGGAATCCAAAAATATATGGGAACTGCTCATTCAGTTCAGGTAATAAAATCCAGATTTTCTCTCTCCAATTTGAATTGACGGCAATGAGCACCAAATTACAAAGACAAGCTTGTTTCCAATTAAAAGGAAATTAATTTAACTGCACTGCTATAGTTGGAAAATACACAGTGAGTCCACAAATCAAGTCACACATTCCGCTGTTTCAGTCAAACAGCTCTATTGTTCCTGGGCAACAACAGTTAAAGATCAGTTCCAGCAGCTCAAAAATTCAGGGGACTCCTTCTAATAAAGCCAAATTTCTTTGCAGAGGGTTAGTTATAAGACAGACAAATGTATTTGAGCACTAAGGCATATCCTACCAAGCCAAAGAATTATAATTCTCCAAGACTAGTGTAAAGTGTTGAGGCTGCTTGCCTAATAAGGCAAGCTGTCCTAGCCTGACAAAAGCCAGCAATTCTGCAGCACAATTGGGGCTGAAGTAAACAGTTTACTAAGCTCTGCTTGAGCAAAGGATTAATAATAAACTGAGGCCACATTCTATTTCCAAATTGTCCCTGGAAATGAAATCATGAAGGAAAATTGATAATGCACGCTGCAATTCCTCCACAAACCTATTAAAGAAAAGGAAAAACATATTTCTCCTCTTGGACAATGAACCTGATGACAAGTCAGTTTTATATCTGATGTGGGGTTGGTAGTAGCAAAGAGTGCAAGAAAGCAGGCAACTAGAGGAAGAATAATAAAACAAAACAGGACGGTAGGAGATAACAGGCATTTTTGCTTCTTCTTACCAGCTTTATTGATTTGGTGTTATTCTGTACTGGTTTTTAATATAATTCTTATTTGGAGATGAACCTCTACACAGTTCATTTGCTGAAAACGAAAGCTATAAATATTTTAGCCAACCTACCAATTGATAAATTGCATATAGGATACTCACCTGATAATGTCTGCGCAGAACTGACAGTGTTGTGTGCTGCCATGGCGGATAGTTCTTGGCCACGTAAATGGTACAGTGGGATGGCTTCTGGGGTGCTTCTTTGTTGCCCTTCTAGAAAATGTTAAAGGTCTCTCTTTAGAAGAGGGCATAAATGTTTTAAAAATTCAGTACAGAGATAGAGTCATGAACATTGGACACAAACCTTTCCTTTAGATGGTGCCAGGTAGTTTTTGAGACGCAGGCGGAGATCGTGGGCTGCCTCTGTGAGGTACTGGGATGAGCGGATCAATACTTCATCCACAGGGCCAGGCACAGGCCAGGAAGCTTTCATGATGGAGTCAGTCTTTACATTTGGGTTGAAAGTAAACATTAAGATTAAATATGAGGAGAGGGCGAGGGACTGCTCTGCAACACCATTTTCCTCCCCAGACCTCTACAACTTGCAGGTCCTCCATGTAGAAATGCACAGGCATCGCACCAGTGACATAAATACACAGCCTTACCTTGCCTAACAATGCCCAAACATGTTCACACACATGAGGGCAGACGGGAGCCAAAAGGAGTGTCTGAGATTCAATAAACTGGAGCACCAAATCCCTGTGCATTCCTTCAATTGCCAGCTCACGGTATTTATCTTTTGCTGCCTGAAAAGACAGCCAACACAAGCACTATTAAGGTATTCCTAGTTATCATGGAAAAGCACTGTTTAAAAATACAATTTCCTTGTCCAAATCCATCCTCAAAATATAAACCACTTATAATCCTATAACAGATTATTAAAAAGGCCATATTTTTTCATACACACACACACAGAGCTGGAATCAGTATCAAATGCAATTCTGCCAGTTGGACATTATGTAGCTTTATATTATTATGGCTCTTAAAAGAGACATCTATCGGAACAGACATAAAAGTCAAGGATAACTGTAACTGTATATTAGGTACTATCATTCTGAATGGCCCACATAAAAGGCTCCCATTAAGTAGTAAGGCAATAAATATGATCTGTTATTATGCACACAGTTCAGCCAGTGGAACCATACTCCTGAAAGTCAGCTGGGTAACACAGCCAGAGCGATTTGTTTCCTAAGCAAACAATATGCTGCTGCCAGTACTATGGAGAGCTGCTGACACCTTATGGACTACTGTACAAACTATCTCAATTCTTTAATGGTGAGATGAATACATTTTTGACCCATTCATCTTAGAGAAAAGTTGGATTTGTTTAAAGGGGGGGGGGGGGGGAGCAAATAAAGGAAACAGGTATTTTTTTCCCCTTTAATTATTTGCGCTTTGTCTTTTCCGACTGTTAACCCACCGACTGCCAAAGTGGAAATTGTGTACTAGGGAAAGAAAATGCCTGGGGCAGATTACTGATAGAAGGCATATTCTACTTATACACATTTTCCCATTTAGCACCACATCAAGTATGTGTAAGTATGTAATGAACACGGCGAGGTCATTATGGGATGGGTCATAGTTTATAATATGAATTATGATAGAATTCTCCCTTGCTAGCATTCCCCATTAAAGGGCCTTACACAGCAGGAGAAAACAAAACCCTTTTTTTGCTTGGCATTGCAGAAGGTTTTAGTGGGTGACCCTAACATGCCTGGAGGCAAATTCTCTGCCCCAGGAACCTTCAGGAGCTGCAATGACTAATCTAAATGCTAAGAAACAAAAACTGGACCTAAAGCTATTTCCTGCTTTGATTTTCAAAAACAGTTAAATAGTGTGCTGAGGGAAAGCAACCTGTTTAATTGTGAAACTGGCACTGCTGGAGTCTCACAGGTACTCTAGAAGGGCCAAGGGCTGCAAAAACAGAAAAAAGGTGATGCGTGGCCCACCTCTCTAAACTCACTGACAGTCACAGTAGATAACACTAAGCCTAACTCATAGATGGCAGCTGATACATTTTTCTGTATACCCTTATCTCTCCATCTTAACTTCCAGACATATGAAGTTCAATAGAAAGAGCAACACCGGCAATATTGTGCTATTATTACATGGTTTAGGTATGATGTAATTTCTGTTGACAGTCTGGTCGAAAAGGCTAAAGTGAATTTTTAAGATTATGTGCTCTGAAATTAAGCAGCCTACCTGAAATTCAAAGAAACCAGTTTTAAGAGCTTCCTTAAACATCATCTTCTCGTAATTCTGCTCTGTCTTCATTATGCCTGCATTAATTTCACTGGATGCATGGGAAGATGAGAAGGAGGAGGAGGAGGAGGAAGAGGAGGAGGAGGAGGAGACAAAGTTACAGTTAGACCAAAACAATGACAAGGATTAAGGTGTAAACACCTGTGATGCAACAGGGCCACGCAACACATGTGTGGGAGGAACCTGAAGTTCTTTTCCTCTTTTAATACAGTAATTTAAACAATTGGTGCTTTTTGATAGTACCTGAAAAAGACCCTGTCATTGAAGGTGTCAGCAGGCCCACTTCTTAAACTGTCCCAGTTTGCAAGCATCTCCTTCACCCACTCCACCCAGGTGTACAGGCGGAGGATGCCAGCATCTGCCATAGTTTCCACAAAGTTTGCATCTTCTACAGTATCACCTGCATCTGCCAGTGCCAGTCGCATGCCTAAAAGGAGACAGGATTTAGTATCTACCGAGCCACAGAACATAAGCTTCCATATAGAAAGAGAGCAAAAAGATGGCAGGGGGTTGGGCTAGATGACCCTTGTGGTCTCTTACAACACCCTGATTATATGAAAACCTGATCCCCAGTATATGTCCTCTGATGGGATGGAACTTCTGGGTCACAATACATTAAAATGATCTGCTGTGGGAAAGGGTATAAGTACAGTTTGGAGCAAGAGTAAAGAGAGATATTTTGAAGTCCTCAAGCTTTGCCCTAGGTACAAGACAACTTTCTGGAAAGATTAAGGAGAAAACTGGGAAATAATTCTGTCTGTATTTGCGTTTTGGTCAGAATAACATGAGTAGGAACTCCCTCCCTGCTATGTTGTTCCCCGGGCCTCTACACAAGCCTCCTGTTTCAAAATAGTATGCAATATAATCTCTCCATGTTGAATGTGAAAAGAGTGATCAACAAGAGCTCCCATTTTCCATAAAAGAAATAAGAAGAATTATTTGAATCCCTGCCCATGATGCATTCTTACCATCAGCAGAAAATTTCTGCACAGCTTCACTCAAAGTGAGAAAATTGCCTGTAGATTTAGACATCTGCAATGAAAGAAGAATCAAAGACAAACAAAATGAATGCATGGCTTATGGGTTAGAACCATAACACATAACGCAATTCAATTATACTATAATGGCCTACCAAGATACATAAGTCCCTCTACCTCCACACACTCTGATCCAATTTAATTCTATTTATGAGGAAAACTTTAATTATCATATTGTTACCAACACTGTGGATTGATTCTGTATTTGTGACTATCTAATATGTCCAGTATGGAAAAAGAACAAAACAAAATGGAAGTAGTAAGAAATCTATGGTTGGGTTCTAAAAAACAGCTCTAACGTTCAAAGAAAAATGCTTGCAGTCCAGGTAAATTTCATAATATCACAATGCTTGTCCAGGGCACTGCAGGGATTTATGTTGACGATGCAAGGCACAATCAAATAGCTTTGGAATAAACAAGAGATTTTTTAAAAAAACATGAAAAATGAAATTCAGATATTATAGAGGACAGCTAAGAACCATACATTATTAGATAAGACAGTGCATAGTTTCTGCTTGGATGGTTAGACAAATAGAAAAGCAGTTGGGTATCTGCTGAATAAATGTTCTAAAAACAATGTGCACTGAAAGGTCTGATTTCTCAAACAGGGATTTGTTATGTCACTCCTGAGTCTACAAATAGATGTCAGCCAAATAAAATAGCATACCTTCTCTGAATTCAGGAGGAGGTGCCCATTTGCTCTCACAGAGACAGGCCATTTCTCTCTGAATTGGAATGCAAAAAGATGTTTGTTTTCAGCTAACTCTAAACAACAATCAATTTTTAGTTAAGATAAGAGCACACTTACTAATAGGCCTACCACATTCCTCAAGACAGCAGTGACTGCTAAACAAGTAGTTCTTTGCTAAAACCCCAAATATATATTAAGGTTTTTTAAAAAAAAAAATTCCACAATTACAATCTACACTCACATCAATGGAATACAATATTTTAAGAACCAAAGAATGCAAGAGCTACATTTTGTTGGAATCAGGAATTTTATCTCCATTTGCAAGAAACCTAACTGAGAACTGTTATTTTGTATTACAAGTACAACACACATATCCTGATTCACACTTAAGTACTCATTTGTATTTGTGCAAAAGAAGTTTCCCCAATGGGCTGGATACTAGTATTTCCTCAAAAGGTCTAATAAAACTTAATAACATACGATGTTGTTGTGGTTGTTGTTGTTGTTGTATGCCTTTGAGTAGTTTCTGATTTGTAGCAGCCCTAAGACAAATCTATCATAGGGGTTTCTTGGCACGATTTGTTTGAAGAGGAATTTGCTTTTCCTTCTTTTGAGGCTGAGAGAATATGACTTGCCCAAGGTCACCTGATGGATTTCCATGGTCGAGCAGAGATTCTACCGTGACTCCCCACGGTGGAAGTTCAATGCCCAAACCACCACACTGGCTCTCATACAATATGTCATGGTACACAATAGCTCTTCAGTAATAAAGCAGAGTGCAATAATATCCAGAGGGCCACAGACTCCCCAAACTTGGAATGGAGCATAAAGCAGAGAAAAGTGGGGAATGGTAACATATTGATGGTGGCAAAAGAAGGGGAAAAAGTGCACTAAAAAGGAGAAGATCTTAAAATTAAAGGATATTCAGGAGCCCCTCACCAACACTTTCTAATGAAACTATGTCAATCCTACCATCACTTCCATGTGTTTCAACAGGACAATATTAGTTACTAAACTCAATTTTTTCTGGAGGAAGGGTGCAGGGGAATGAAAGAGATAAAGTACCCTAATGGGCAACTTAAAATATCAATATGAAAAGAGTGCCTTAATAATAATAATAATCATCATCATCTTTATTTATATTCCGCCACTATCTTCCCAAAGGGACTCAGGGCGGCTTACAAGCACTTCAAAGTGCAGCATATAACATACATGGTGCATAAGTATAAAACGATACCACTAAAAATTAGAAAAACAAACACTATCAACACATATAATAAAATAAAATAACAAAATTTTAAAATGCAGACCATCTGTAGGTAAAACTAGCTGCCATCAATTCACATCTAAAGTACCAAACTGAACCTCCAATGGTTATAGTAAATGGAGGAGTAAATCCCTTGGGTCTTCAATGCCCCTTCTCACAAGATTCCCGAGTATGTTGACAAACTAGCACAGCCACTCCTTCCTACAATTTTAAAACTGTGAGTGATGTGTGGTGTGAGACACACAATGGTTTAATAGTATAAGACAAATGTGAGATGGCAGGAGTTTCTAAGTCCTCAGTCAAAGTCTTAGCAAATCTACACTAAAGGACTGGAAAAGAGAATGACCAAATATGGTTTAGCAATTAAATGTCAGCTGTTTGATAACCTAGTGGTCTTAATTTAATTCATAACTGATATATGGAGGATCTAGAGAAGCAATTATGTTTCACACTATCCTGCTCATTTCTATGCTTGCTAAACTTAAAAATAGCCTTGCCGTGGAGAGAACTCATGAAATAGAAGAGATATATTTAGAAGGACCTGGTATTAGTCCTGACCAACCTTTGATTTGGCCACATGGCTACATGGTTATAAAGGTAGTATGACAAGTGATTTGGGACAAGGTCCTTGCCAGAAGCACGTAGGTCCACTGGATACCAAAATTCAAATTCCTGTTTCAGTTTATCCAGAGCTGCTTTGGGGATTTTTGTTGCAGGGAATGGAGCTGTCTTAAAGAAGATATAGTCCCACACCTCTTTCGACATCTGGTTTGCCCTACAGATATTATGAAATAAAAAAGTTACAGCGAGGAAACAGCAAACATTCCCCTTAAAATTCTGTTATGCTAGTAAGCACACACTGCTAAGCTTCTGTATTTAATTTGACTAGGTTGATCAATAAAATCATATGTGCCACCTTTATTTCATTCACAAATGTAATAAGTGATCTTTCTCTTTCTCATCAACTTACCATTTTACATACTCTAAGTATTTTGATTTTTAAGCAATATTATTAATTCTCATAAAACTCTTTACCAATCAAACATAGTAATGCTGACTCTAAGCATTCATGATAAATTAACCTTAACATTATTAAGTTACTGCAAACAGTAACAGTGTGGTATAGACAGAGTGCTCCCATGATTTCTCTAAATTAGACATAACTGTTTAACATTTCACCAGTAGTAAATCTCATAAATTTGTGCACACTGCATGGAAGGAGCAGAGATGCAAACTGCTCTCACTTGTGTTTTGAATCTGGCTTGTTGCAAAATTAATGCTTAATGCCTTTATCTATAGGTATGGGAATCTAGAATCATCATCCCAATTTTCATGGCTTCTTTGTGTGTGTCTATATGTCTCTTTCAGACATCTTTGAAAATGGCTTGTGCAGCACAACAACAAGTATAATGCATGCAGGAAAGTAAAAAATCCACTGGATTCAAAATTAAGATTCATATATTAAATTGAGGGTGGCTCATTATGGAGTCTTTTCTTGACATCAGTTTCACAGGCAGCCTTTGATATGTTGCTTCAATCACCTTAATTCATTTTCTACTTCCCTTTGGAAATTCAATAATCACTTCTGAATTAAGACATCAAATGCAACATAACAGTTCATAGAAAGATCTCTTCAATACTGTTGACTGGAGAAACAGCAAGAGGGGAGTAAAACAGAACTGTTGCTGTCAAGCTAAATTATTTTTATTCCAGTCTTTGTTTAAAAAGTGTGAAAATGAGACAACTACTAGTCAGCTCAATTAAGGGTTCAGAAGAAAGGCTCCTCAGGCATACTATGGCTGAATTTAAAAGAAAATTCACCATAGGAAAAAAATCTTATTCTGAAACAATCCTCTTGGTTTTCATTTCCTTTTAGCTTGAAAGGATAGGCAGGACCGAAATATTCTTAAAAGTTTCTAAAACTTTCTTGAGTGGTTTCAGCCAAAGAACATTTTCCCACCTTCTTATAAACAATAAAACTTTATTTATACCCCACCACAATCTCCCAAAAAAGACTTAGGGAAGCTTACAAGCACATACAAGTGCCATAACCACATAAAATACAGGTAAAATCACCTCAACATATTAGACAATGACAATATCAGTTTGACTAACCAGGAGGACCTCTGTCTTGTCTGGATTAAGCCTCAGTGTGTTGTTGATGGCCAATCCATCAATTGCAAACTGTAGTGGACCATAAATAGACTGACACTATACTTTGAGTAATCATCAAAAATGACTCACGAGGAAGGGATTTTTTTAAAGGAAGTAACATGTGCTGATCAGCAGACTGCAGTACTTTATAAATACACTATTTAGACTATATAAGAACAGACTGCAATAATTACTTTGAAGTGTTCTGCCACTTTCTGTAACATGGAAGATTAGCCTTATCTTTTGTTATTTTACATAATAGTTTTTAGAGATGAAGATATAAAAAGCTAATGAATGTACAGTGGAATTCATGTAAACAGTTTACAAGACAGCTTTTGGTGACTACCGATTTATTTATAGCAGATGGGGGGCCATTAACCATCTGCCCCACTTCTCAATCACTTTGTTAACTTCCTGGGAAATCTAAAGTGACAATAAAAATAAGGACTAATTCTAATGACCATCTTTTTCAGAATGTGCTTGGATTTACAGCTGTCCTGAAAAGTGTCTACTAACAGAGATCTAACATATGTGAAGCTCTTCATCTACTATGAGAACTAAATCAACAGAAAGTGGTTACACTGATGATGAGGATTCCTTCCCCTTCCTTCTTACCTGATCCTTATTGGAGACTCTCCTTGTCCACGGAGATTGCCCCCTTGTAGGAGATGAGCCACTGTATAGAAGGCCATGTAGATAGTTGAATCAGAGAGAGATTCTATCAGCCACTGCTCATCCCAAGGCAAACGAGTACCTAGATGATAACAAAATATGTTAAATGTGAATTAGCAGTCTAGGTTTCAAGGCTGACCAAGGTGAGGAAATAGGTGGGGAAATTAAAACAGTCATTATTGGGATGGTAGTTATTGAATGCCTTAGTTATTGGTAATAAGGGATTATTATTACTTTCTACATTTCAGATCAAGATGGTTCACCAGGCATCATCTGATTATGATTATGCTGAAAGATGAGGCTGCCTCGAAGGGAAACCTGAAAGGAACATGATTAGTTTCTACAGGAAGTTGAACTAACAATGTCCTGATCAGTAATTAATCTGCACTTCCACTTAAGAACTGGGAATCTATAGATGAAAAACTGAGCAGTATCATGGTCTGACATCATATGATTCATGTTTCTGTATCAAATGTCTTACTATATGTCATTAGATATTGCAGATTTTTTAAAAAATCAACAAAGCGAGTCATATCAAACAGTATTACTCCTGAACAACACTGTATGTTCTTCTTACCTAATCCATATGTTCTTGAACATGCATGTTCCTGCAGCCAGTCTAGAGTAGCTTCAAAATTTCTTCTCGTCTCTTCACAAAATCTGGAAAGAGCAGAGCATTCATCTGTACTGTGTCCCCTGGCTCTGTATTAGTCTATGGTTTTTCTGTTCTTGCTCCCCACAACTTACGTCTCAAGGTTTTTCAGGCATTCGTGAGTCTGTTTCTTCCATGATTCTTCTCCATAATCCAAGTACCTAAAGTCAGGGGGGAAAACAGTTACAGCAAAGTGGGAAAACATGCAACTAATGTAGTTGTGTGTTGATTCCCAACTCACCACTGATCACAAAGAGCCACCACACACTCATCGGCAGATCTTGACATGACTTGTTTTTCTGGCTCCATATAGATCACAGCTTCACCCTAGAAAGAGGAGGATTACAGAGGTGAGACAACAAAAATATGTTTTATAGAATAAACAAGTGGCTTAGCCAAGCAAATATACTCAATTCCATTTAACTAAAAAGCTTTTTCAGGTGCTACCTTGAGGTTATCCTGACAGGTCAACTGTGGAATTAGAGGAAACTTCAAATCTCCCCAATGCCCCTTTCTACTCCAGATTATCAAAGCACATAATCCACATTCTCTGTTTGAACTGGATTTTATATGGCAGTGTAGAAAGGGCCTAAGAGTAAAGAGTAACATCCAGAACCAGAGGGGAAGACCTCAACTCTCAAGCTTCCTCCATGAGGTCCCAGCCAGCATTTTCCAGACTCCAGGGGACAGAGAAAAAAAGGATGAAAAGGAAGAAGTTTAGGTGAGTTCTGTACTGGCTATGGATCCAGAATATCTAGAGCTCTCCCATGTCCTTGGCACATGGACAGAGGGAAATAGCTTAAGCCTGCGTATAAATCATGTCAACTAAACCATTAATACAATTGCACACCTTTTTAATAACAGTATTCATTAAAGGAAAATGGGGTGAACTGCATGGTTTCTCATACATTCCACTTCTACCCTGTACCAGCCCACGAATGCAAGTATAATCTGTGGGGGTGGTAGCAGGTCAGAGAGTTCAGTTTTCTTTTACTGGGCTTAGCTCACAGTGAAATAGGGCAGATGATGCCAAAGCTAAGATCTCAAACTAGACCACAAGTGAATCAGGTTGTGGCTTGGATGCCTCCACCAGACTAAACTGGAAGAGATTATAACTTTCCACTCTACATTTGTTGAGAAGGAGAAATCTAACCATGGAATATGTACATGCTAACCTAAATTAACAGAGGATGTATGGTGAAAAACTGGCAGAAGGATCAGGGAAAAAGTGGCTCTTCTGCAAAAGCCCGACTCCACAGAGACAAAAGATTCTCATCTGCAGTATTTGATGGAGTGATCAGGAACAGTCTAGGTGGTGTCCCTATGTATTTCTGAAAGAGACATGTCAGTGGAGAAGACTGTGAATAAGTGATTGGTAATGTTAACTAGATAGGTATTGGTTCCTCACACTATAACAGGAGACATGCAGACCTTCAAGCACCTTGACTACATCCAGCTGGGCCAAATAAATCCAGAGGGGTGGGAAGACAAAATAAGTGGATGTCAAGATATTAGGACCAGTGAAACCAAGTGTTATTGTTACTATAAAGGATTGTTATTTAAGAATACTGAAGGCGTGAAAGAAAACTTAGAAACAATGATTAGGATCACATTGTCCAAACTTAACACTATATTCAATTATGATATCCTTCTGGGTGATGCAATAGCCACAAGGAAGTCCACCAGAACCAAGGGTATTCTTAATGAAATAGACTATACAGCACATGTAGCCCCTGAAATTACCACCAAGTCTTCAGTTATAAAAGTCTTCAGTAAAAAAAGTAATAAAAATCTAGAATATTTATTAAATAAAATGACCAGCTCAAAATTAACTGCAAATTCACTACCTTGCTAAAGCACACAGACTCTGTAAAAAAATTCTAGCTGCTTTTTCCAAGCACTACTCATTTCCAATTTCAATTCAGGCCAATTTTCAGCCAATTCTGGGGGAGGGGGTTGGCATGTTTCTAAGATGTGTGTGAAGGTTAGGGGAATAAAATGAAGTGTGTGTGACAAACAGCACAAAACTTATTTTTACATTTTCATGAAGTCTGGGGATTTTCGTATGCCACTGCCAGTGATTTAACATGCTGTGGATACCCTTAGCAGGAGTCTAGGCCCTTTTGCCCTTTAATTTCTAATGATTAGTCCGAGCCATATCACTGAAGCTATGGTGACTCTGAGAACTAATATGGTGGTGTTGTTTGAGCCCCAGACCATGACTCTTGAGAAGAGAGTTCAAATTGTTGCTTTACCACGGAAAAAGGTAAGGGCAAATTCTCTCTGAATAAATGTTGCTAAGAAAACAATTTGATAGGGTCATATTAGGACCACCATGTGTGGGAAATAAATGGAAGGCACACAACTCTCACACAACATGATATTTGTCCTTTTACCCAACATCCATGGGTAGATGATAAGAAGAAAGAATAGAGCAGTTTGTTGTTTTTGTAGCATAGTAAAGGTGTGAAAGATATCTTGGGAACAGAGATGCACTTGGAAACTGCAAAAAAATGGAACAAAATTTAATTAACAGGACCTGAGTGTCTGGGAGAAATGTGGGAATAGGCTTAGGAGTCTAATGGCACTACAGTACTAAAAACTGTGTTTCACAGTTTTTGACTTTTCTATTGTCGAAGGCTTTCATGGCTGGAATCACTAGGTTCTTGTGGGTTTTTTCGGGCTATAGGGCCATGTTCTAGAGGCATTTCTCCTGACGTTTCACCTGCATCTATGGCAAGCATCCTCAGAGGTACTGAGGTCTGTTGGAAATAGGACAATGGGTTTATATATCTGTGGAATGGCTGGGGTGGGGCAAAGAGCTCTTCCCTGCTAGAGCTAGGTGTGAATGTTTCAACTGACCACCTTCATTAGCATTTGAAGGCCTGCCTGAGCCTGTTGAGAGGTGTTAAGATGTGCCTGGTTGTTTCCTCTCTGCTGTTTTGCTGTTGTAATTTTAGAGTTTTTTAATACTGGTAGCCAGATTTTGTTCATTTTCGTGGTCTCTTCCTTTCTGTTGAAATTGTCCACATGCTTGTGGATTTCAATGGCTTCTCTGTGTAGTCTGACATGGTGGTTGTTGGTGTGGTCCAGCATTTCTGTGTTCTCAAATAATATGCTGTGTCCAGACTGGTTCATCAGGTGCTCTGCTATGGCTGACTTCTCTGGTTGAAGTAGTCTGCAGTGCCTTTCATGTTCCTTGATTCGTGTTTGGGCGCTGCGTTTGGTGGTCCCTATGTAGACTTGTCCACAGCTGCATGGTATATGGTAGACTCCTGCAGAGGTGAGAGGATCCCTCTTGTCCTTTGCTGAACGTAGCATTTGTTGGATTTTCTTGGTGGGTTTGTAGATTGTTTGTATGTTGTGTTTCCTCATCAGCTTCCCTATGCGGTCAGTGGTTCCCTTGATGTATGGCAGGAACACTTTTCCTCTGGGTGGATCTTCATCTTTACTCTCGTGGCTTGTTTTTGGTCTTGCAGCTCTTCTGATGTCTGAGGTGGAGTATCCATTGGCCTGGAGAGCCCAGTTGAGGTGGTTCATTCTTTTCTGGCACTGGGAGATACTTCACTGCTGGATACATCCTTCATAACAAAGAATCAGTCTTCTCAGTATTTTATTTGCCCTCTTGTGAATAAAATGTGTAAGTACATCAGTATAACCATCATACTGTACAATAAGAATTTAGAACTGACAAGTTCTAGAAACTACAATGATATTTTCCTTTCAAAACCTTTAAAGACTGAAATCTCACCACAAACTGTTGCAGTGGTGCTGCATTCCTTTTTCTAATGGCCCTAAAAATAGACTTTCAAGATTATAGGGCTTTTCGGGTCCAAGATTATATGTTCAAAATATGAAAAACAATAAGGAATTATTTATCGTGTGTAGTAGTCATGTGACAAAGTCCCCAGTGGTGCAGCAGGACTGCTAACCAAAAGCAGTCCAGAGAGCGAGGTGAGCTCCCATCTGTCAGCTCCAGTTTCTCATGCAGAGGCATGAGAGAAGCCTCCCACAGTATGGTAAAACATCCTGGCATGCCCTGGGCAACACCACTGCAGATGGTTCATTCTCTCACACAGAAGCAACTTGCAGTTTCTTAGGCTGCTCCTGGCACAAAAAAATGTGACAAAGCTAAGAAATATTGGAAGTAGATACAGTTGGCAATGCAAGATATTATTAGGACTACAAAACAGTTAAAACAATAGTTGTTTTATGGGGATGTCCAAATTTAAGAGAAATATTGTTGGATGTTCAGAAATTTTTTAAAAAATGAGAAATACAAACAAAACAAAACTGGATATTGAAGTTAGAATGACAGAATGTCACCTTGATTAGAGATAAGTCTTTGGATGTTTATTTCCTTTTTAGGTTGGGGTTAGATAGGGGTTAGATAGGGGAATCATTTTTATCTTGTACCAGGCCTGTGGCCAGGATTTCGATTCGGGGGGGGGGGGGGGGCTGAGTTTGATTCGGGGGGGGGCTGAGTCTGAGTGAAAGAGGGTCTAACCTAGCAAACCTTTTGTATTGTTACCCCAATACCCTCATGCATATGGGATATATTGAGTATGGTGATCAGATCATGATATGAATAAACATAACAGTTTAAATAATGCACCAGTAAGGCCTTTTTGCGAACCACCATGGGAATTTAGGGGGGGGGGTGAAGCCCCTCAAGCCCCCCCCCCCCCCCCCCCGGCTACATGCCTGTCTTGTACACAAAAGAAGAGAAGACAACACTTGTCGGTTTTGAATTCTGAGTTGATATTTTTATATGGATGAATATTAGGCAGATGTTTAAATGTGAGTGAAGAAATAAAGTGAGTGCTATTTTTATTTTTGTTGGTGACTTGGAGGGTGGAAAGCTTGCTTCTGTGGGTGGGGTGGTCAGAAAGATTTGTGTTTGCTTTGTTGTTGTCAGTATTATAATCAGTTCCATTTGTGATTTGTCTTGTGCATATGAAATACAATAAAAGTATGTTACAAAAAAATCACAGAGCTTTTGTAAGCAGGGAGATAATGGATTATTTCACAAAACAAAACAACATACTGCCAGGATACAAAGTCCATTTCAAAATTATTTCTGTTTGATAGGCCAAGTGTAATAAGTTGGGGGGGGGGGGTTGGAACAAAACCAAAGCACTTGATTTAGTATGGCTTTGATTCTTGTGGCTGTGGTTCTGTCTGGAGAAATCAAGCAGTGCTCTGTAAAAAACAAGCCAACAAAATGGTGTTGTGGAAGTCACGATATCATATTTTTAAAAAGCAGTACAAACCACTACGCACATTGTCTACCATCTTCTTCTGAATAAGCTTCTTGACATCTTGAATCTTCTGGCCCTTGAATTCATCAACAAGCATTATCTGAAAAGAGGTCATTCCAGAGGTTAAAATTTGTTTCGGATATTTTGTAGTTTTGTAAGTAGCTTGGTCTACCTTACTTCCTTTTATTGCCAAACAATGGCTTCATATGGACACTCACCAAAATCCAATAATTTGGTGCCTTCTTAAATTCTTAGTTCTTAATCCGCCCTGAGTCCTCCCGCTGAGATAGGGCAGAATATATATAAAGTTTTTTTATTACAGTTCTCCCCATTGTATCTCCTGTCCTCAAAAGATCACAAACCATGTACAGCGAGCACATCAAGATTCTTCTTCACTTTGAAGAGCCCTTCCAAAAATTCTTCAACCCAGTCCCAGTCCCTAGAACCTAGAATAACCATTTCCCCAGAAGATAGAATTCACAACCTCTGGCTTGCTTTCCTAGCTCCTTCTACAATTATTGTCCTTTTCAATCCACATTCTCTCTCTAGAACCAGGAACCTCTTCTCAGTTTTCTCTGGAAAGGGAATCTTTCTCAGCAACCAAATACTGAGAAAGACCATGTTACAGGGTTCCAAATAATAAAGTAAAGCAATCACCTGATCATATCCCAGCTAAG
The DNA here is from genome assembly GCF_037176765.1 of Anolis sagrei. Taxonomy (NCBI): domain Eukaryota; kingdom Metazoa; phylum Chordata; class Lepidosauria; order Squamata; family Anolidae; genus Anolis; species Anolis sagrei. The sequence goes on from NC_090022.1 coordinate 97,719,469, forward strand.
CATTTGCCGATCCATACCTTGGTGGATCCTAACTCACCTTTCCCTGGGTCAAGGATGGACAAGTGGCAAAGCCTAGGGGGAGCCATACTGGACCTCCAGTAAACCTTGGAGAGCTGCACATCCCATTGGTCCCAGGGCTATGTCAGGCCAAGCTAGACCCAACATCATTAAGTAAATGGAAGCCACACTCTTATCTCTTCCTGTTTCAAAGAAAGGCCTCTCCTGCAACATTGTCTGCGTGGCGGGAGGGGGGCACGTAACAGAAATGCCCTAGCAGCCATCTGAGGGGAAAACATTGACACCTCCTCCCCCCCCCCCCCCGGGAACTATGAAAAAAACAGGCTGTAGGCCAATCCCACCCTAGCCCAAAAGGACTGATGGCATGGACACTCAACCTGAAATGGCCAAGCACACTAACCTCTTCCAGTTCAGTTGTCTGCCTATTTCATTATAATGCCTAGTGAAAAAGTGTCATATTATGGTTAAATGTTGGACTACAACTCTGGAAAGCATGGCACAAATCCCCACTTGGCCATGGAAACCTACTAAGTAATGCTGGGTTAATATATTTCCAAATTACCAGAGAAAGAACATCAGAGAATGAAGTCCACTACTCTATAAAGACCTTCTGGACAAACCTGATATTTAATAGAACAAGTCATATAGTAAAGAATGAGAAGGAAGAGACGAAGATCAAGTAAGCAACCAAACAAACAAGTAAAGCCTTGAAACAGTCCATGTGTGCAAATGCAAAATGCAACAAAGGAGAAAAGCGCAAGAGAGAACTCCTCTATGTCCCTTGTGAAAATCTTACTTACACCCTCATAAAATCCTTTTAGGTATAGCCTCTCCTTGGCTTCGACTAGTTTCTCTCTGTCATTTTGACTCTGGATTTTCAGCTCATCACAGATCATTGGAGCAGAAAGTTGGCCATAGCCAGGGATCTCAATGATAGGCACCTGGGAACATACAAAAGCATAGGAAAGCTGTCATTCTCAGTCATGCAAGTGAATCAAAAGTCTTAAGGGGAATTCTGTGCTGACCCTTGTAGCCTTCAAATAAATCTGTACTTGATGGTTTGGCAACAGTACATTGACTTGCTTACAGTCCTGTGGCCTGAAGATATAATTGAAGCCGATCTTAATTCCACTCCAATGAGTAATTGTGAGTATTAGCTCTATAGTGCATAAAAATGCATAAAAAGTATTAGATTGGTAGGCCATACAACTAGAATATAGGCATTTTGTTGGTGGCATGACTTAACCCAAATGTAGGGTTATTTCCTAACCACATTAGTCTCCAGTGATAAAAATTGTTGGAAGAATCAATATTTTAGATAGTAATCACAAAGGCAGTTTCAGAAATTATTCAAGAGGTGTTTAGTTCTTAATCTTGCATCAGAAAATATTGCTGGCCTAATCATGCACCATGCAAGGAAAACCAGATGATTGAATGAACACAGAGTCTCAGACAGGCAGATGTGACTTTCAAATGAGATTGCTCAGCAGAACTGTAAGAACAACTAGGACAGACTTTCTCCTTTGTCCTCTGGATGGACTAACAGATCTGAAACGATTTGTAAATGTCATCTGACTGTGTTATGGTTGAACACCCTTTATCTGTTCAAAAGTTGGAAGAAGATGCCAATATGTCAGTGAAGCAAAAAATCCTTGCCATAAACCTACTTTTCATATGAACTATTTCCAAATGACAAAAGGAAGCAATAGCCAACCTATAAAATTGTAGTCTGAGAGCCCTTCAACTACATGTTGCATCAGCAGATGCTGTTTCCCAAATTTTGGTGTGTATTTCAAATTTCCCTAGCCAGCTCTTCTTGGCTGGTATACCAGTCTGCCATCCCATAGGCTAGAGCTGTGAGATTTATAGTCCTCATTGTGTTTTTCTACTCGAAGTCTAGCTAAGGGGTCCCTTGAGCATATAGGGGGTCCCTTCACCAAGACCTAGAGGGATGCAAGTTCCCTACCCCAGCCCTTCAAAGAACATTAGTCATTTAAAACATTGCTTCTTAAACAGTGGGTCTAATCCCAGATAGGGTCCCCTTAGCTCAATGTTGGGGTCACGAATAATTTGTGAAGGTTTCTGAGTGCCAACCATTTCCACAAATCTGTTAGCAACAATGTTCATCCTGCCCTGGAGACTAGGACGCAGAACAATGGCTTCAAGCTACAAGAAAGAAGATTCCATCTGAACATTAGGAAGACCTTCCTGACTGTGAGAGCGGTTCAGTAGTGGAACTCTCTGCCCCAGAGTGTGGTGGAAGCTCCTTCTTTGGAGGCTTTTAAACAGAGGCTGGATGGCCATCTGTCGGGGATGCTTTGAATAAGATTTTCCTGCTTCTTGGGCAGGGGGTTGGAATGGATAGCCCACAAGGTCTCTTCCAACTCCATGATTCTATGATTCTATGCAAAAATTCTTCAGCTGTACTCCACAAAAAGGAAAATCAGCCTGTTTAGCAAACCATGCAAATGTTGATTTGTTATCAGCCAATATTAGATTTTCATAAGCCTATATACCTAGGGACACAAAAACGTTTCTCACATGGAAAAGGGTTGCAAATGGAAAACTTTTATGGAGTCCTGATCTAAACTCTTGAGTATCGGGGGTGGCGGGGGAGATAAATGAATGTCATGCTGGTTTGTTTACATAGAATGTGAAGATTCTGTTCACAAAGGATTTGACACAAATATGTACATCTACTAGAAGTGATGTATTTCAATACAATTATTATTTGCTGCACTTACTGGTTCAAATGGGAGGACCATGTCATCCTTAATGCCATACTTTGCTCGAAAAGGCTATGAAGAAATTAGAAACCAAATGTAAAAATCAAATTTACAACAACCTAATATAAACAGGGCTTTGCTCTTTCAGATTAAACAATCAATTAAGGTAATAAATGTTTTCATCAGCAAAAAGAAGACCAATAAACTGGAGAACAGCTGCACTTTTTAAAAAGCCTACAGATAATAACATACCATTATTCACAGGGAAGAAATTACTCTTCTATTCCAAGCATGAAAACTGTGTGACTCATGGACGACATGCAGCCCTTAGAACACCCCCTTTCCCCCCCCCCCCTCAAAAAATGTTTGGACATGCACACTTTCAGATAACATCTTCCAAACATTTTATTTTTGAAATTAAAAAATCTTCCCAAAGCAGAAAATATCCTCCCAATGACCAAGCAGTAAACAGTGATACAATGTCACTTCTGAATATTCTGTCCTGGAAACCCCTACTAGCCTGATAATCCCTTCTCTTGAGCAGGTATACAATATGGGCTAGATAAGTGGTTCTCTACCTGTGGGTCCCCAGATGTTTTGGCCTTCAACTCCCAGAAATCCTAACAGCTGGTAAACTGGTAGAACCACTGAGCTACATTGAGCCCTGAATCTACATGTAATACAATGAGAAAAATACATTATAGCTCGATGGTGACAAATATATTAAATGTTGTCTTAGCAAGGTAGCTAATAGTGTGTATAGTGTTTTTTCAGCTGAAAATTTGTGGGTGTTTCCTTAACATACTGTTTCTGTTGTCTCTATATAGACTATGCATTCAACCTTCTGACTATGGAAATAACCTTTTACTCATTGTAAATTTACACTGGACACTCGAGATCCAGTGGTTTGGGATCTGTGATTTCCATCAACTACAGATTATCATATCTTATACATAAAATGGGGGTGATGTAAATAAGGATGCACTGAAGTATCAACACATATGTTGCTGCCATTTAATAATATAGCATTCCATCATCCACTCTTTTTTCTTTTTCTTTCTTTTTCTTTTTCTTTTTTTTTTTTTTTTTTTTTTTTTGCCTCCAAGGATAGTTCTCAAACTGATACCCTATGAATCCAGAGGACTTACTGTATTTTTAAAATGTTTGTGCTGGTATCTCTAAAATCTTTCGAGAAGCTGGTGACTCCACTCACCACTTGTTTTCAAGTTTAAAGAGGCTCACCTGTTTCTTTTTTAAGTCCCTCAGGGCCGCAATGTCATCTGGAGAATCAGATGGGACACTTGTGACCACACCGGTGCCTTACAAGAAATATTGAGAAAACATAGGTTTTATCCCATTTTTCAGTTGGACCAAAACCTACACACAAAAGAACAATTTAACTGGAAAATTTCAGATAGCTTCTTTATGTAGGAGGGCCTCCACTTAATACATGTTTGAACTAGAAATGGAAAGAAAAGAATAGCCACAATTTTTAAGTAGACCAGGAGGGACAAGAATATTGTATCTTTCACTCACATCTTAGTTTTTTGCAACTTAATACAGTTCTTGTTTTAAGTTTGTTCTGAAGCAGTGATATAGTCTACAACACATTGTTACCATTTGGTTTGTCCGGGGCTCCTCGGGTATTCATACAGAGGATAAACGAAGTCCTACACCCTTTGCTGTACAAGAGACTTTTCAGATTTTTTGGAAGATATATTTATTTACGAACACTAGAAGAAAACATCCCACTGGTGAAACAAGTGTTACAAAGGCTAAGAGAGGCACAACTATATGCTAAACTATCAATGTGTGAGTTTCACAAGGAGAGCCTGGATTATCTGGGGTATCATATAGCCGATGAAGGAGTGAAAATGGACCCCATCAAAGTGCAGAACTGGGAAGCAACCCCAAACCAGAAGACAGCTGCAAAGTTTCTTGGGGTTTATCAGTTTCTATAGACAATTTATCAAAGACTTTGCCAAAATAACAATTCCCCTGACAGATTTATTGAAAACAAAGGAAAAAGGAGAGTCCACTAAAGTGAAATCCCCAGGAGCTAAGTTGCAATTAACTAGGGGGTGCCAAGTGGCTTCTGATCAATTGAAAACTTTGCTCACCCAGCAACCCATCTTGGCCCATCCCGATCTTAAGCAGCCTTTTGTGGTTCATTGCAATGCCTCAGACACAGCTTATGGGGCAGTGCTGTTTCAGGATTCTCCAGGGAAAGGACTAGTACCATGTGCCTACTTATCAAAAAAGTTCTACAAAACAGAGAGAAAATAGCCAGTTTGGGAGAAGGAGGCGTTTGCAGTAAAAGGGGCACTGCTTGTTTGGTGACAATTGCTGGAAGGGGCTCAACACCCTTTTGAGGTATGAACTGATCATAAGAATCTGAAGGCCCTGAAGGCTCCTCAGAGGCTGAGCCCAAAACAAATCAGGTGGGCCCAGTTCTTCTGTAGGTTCAATTTTTCCCTAAATTACTTCCCAGGCAAGAGTAATTGCATGGTGGATGCTTTATTGAGAATGATAGCAAAGCCCCAGAAGTGGTTGGAACGGTGTTCACCCCTGAATGGCTGGCATTGCTGGTCTGGACCCATTTTCATTCCAAACACTTGCATTCAGACAAGATTGGGAGTAAGACAATGAAACATGGATGGTTAAAGGAGTTCCAAGACAGATATAATACTGATCTGTAGCTACCAGAGCACCAGGATGAACTAGAAGGAAAATGTGGTCTGTGGTACCACAGAGAAAAGATACATGTTCTGCAATCGGTACATGATCATAAAACAGCAGACTTTTTCGGATATGTGAAAACATTACAATTACTGTCTCAGCAGTTTTGGTGGCCAAAAATCCAGGAAGATCTGAAAGGCTATGTACGAGAGTGTGCCATGTGTGCAAGGGCTAAACAACTGATTGGGAAACCAAGGGGAATTATTACACCAGTAGCCTATGCTTCTAGACCCTGGAAATAGATTGCAATGGACTTCATTGTGGATTTACTCAATAGCAAAGGGTTCTCTACCATCTGGACTATTATAGACTTGTTCTCTAAGCAGGCTCACTTTCAAGCGCACCACACCACATTTGGTGAAGCTGTTAACACCACATGTGTACAGCCTTCATGGGTGCCCCGAGAGGATAGTACTGAACCCAGGTCTACAGTTCACTGGAAAGTACTGGAAGGCATTATAGAACTTTCATTACAAGAATAGCAATACAGAAAGAGGCTTGCAGAACACTTCAATACTCATTAGTTCAGTAAAAAGTAGCCCAACTGGCAAAAAAACTGAAAATAATACAGATAAAAATGCAGCAGGCTCACCTTTATCTTCCTTAATAGTCAACATAGGAAGGGTATAGATGACTTTGTAGGTTGTTAGAGGAGCAGAAAGTGGAGCCCCAAGAATGTCCTACACAAGAGAGAAGCAGAATTAAAACAGGTTAAGATTAAATGGTTACTTGTAGCTGAACAATTAACAATTAACGTAGACTATGTATCAAGCATGGGCAAGCTTTTTTGTGCGGGTTACCTTGAGGGGTGGGGCAGTGCAGGTGGGCAGCAGGGGGGGGGGGAGGTCGAGGGCAGTTGCTGCAGGAGGAGACCAGGAGCAGTTTGTGCAGAGGACAGCCCTCCTCTCAGTCTAGGGATGCCATGGCCTGCCACAGCCTCAGGCTCAAAGGCAAAAGAGACATGTCATTGGTGAGCTCCAGGGGGATCTCACCAGTTATGGCTCTCATCTCAGCCTGGCCCTGCCACAGCCTGCCACAGTCCCAGACTCCAAGAAGGAGACACGTGGAAGGCAAGAGCTCTGGAGGGCAGCACCTTAGGCTCTTTCCTTCAGCCCTTATCTGCCTCAGCCCTCTTATCAGCATGTGGATGCGGTGGACCGCCGCAGGCTGAGAGGGCTGAGAGGAGGAGGAGACACGTGGCTCTGGAGAGCTCTCACCAGCCGCGTATCCCTGCCTTGGCCATCCCCTCAGCCTGGAGATGCAGCAGGATGTCTTATACACATGCTGGGAGGGGGGTTGAGGCAAAAGGGGGCCAAAGCAAAGGAGGGCCGGAGGAAATAGCCCAAGGGGCTGTATCCAGCCCGCACTCCTGGGTTTACCCATGCCCACTATATATTATTGGACAACATAGGCATGATACACAGATTTTGCATACTTTTTCATGTTGTATGTATATACAATATTATTTATTCCACATACTTTGAAATATAAGCCATTTATAAGTACCTGTAATTAAGATATACAGTAATGAGAGTAGTATAAAGACTTAGATCACAAGACATCAAATGTACAATATCAAGTAGAGTTACACACTTCTCATTGCTTCCAGATGGACTCCCACAAAATATATTGCAATGGACTATCCAGCTACAGAGGGTCCATCAGGTATAAGGGCAGGAAGTGGCACAAATACTGGGAAAGGAAGGAAATGAAATGTTCTAGTGCTTTCCACATCAGCTCTGGATTCAACTTTTTCTATTCAAAATACTAAAACTGAAAAGGTGTTCTAAGTCAAATAGGCTAGAAAAAGTTTAATTGCTTCTTCTGTTCACAGAAAAGGCCAAAGGCAGTAGGAAAAATGCTCACAGACCAGACCAGATCACAATGTAGACACAAGAGTAAAGTAAAGCATTAAATGGTGGATTTCTCTCCATACACATTTTTTGCAAAATATTCTGTTTCAGCATGGGAATTTGTCCTTTAACACAATATATTTTAACAGCCCATATACCGCTTTTCAAGGTGAGTGCTGTGATACCATGAGATGAGTCAAAGGTCATGAGAACAGAATTTCAAGGTGAAGGTGAGAAATGACACACCGCATTCCTTCGTAAACATTTTTCAGCACTTTCTTTCTAATCCGTGGACAAATACTCCAGCTATTTAAATCTCTTTGCTCACCTCTCCCATCAGTTCCTTCACAACAGGCACTACTCCATTTGTCTTTGTGAAGCCTTGATAGGACATATTCCTGGCAGCTCTCTGCGTGCAAATAAAAATATCCCCATTCAGGGTCTCAAAACCAATATACTTCATATCAGGGCGAACCCAACAATTTGTCTGCCCGAACATGGTCTCTGGTCTGAGAGTCGCAGCTACCAAAAAAATATTCTTTCCCTTAAGGCCACTGTAAAAGAAAGGAAAGGGAGTTCAGGAAAATAGTTTAGAAAATAACACAATGCCCCACAAAGAAAAAAATCCAGCATTTTACAAATAACAAATTCTATAACCTATTGCCAATATCCCTTTATACGGGCCATTATGAAGCACGCATTCTTAAATTTGCTTCAGTTAATCTTGGAATGCAACTAGGATATATTAATTATTGATAAGTTATATAATCAGATTAATATCAACAAACAGTAATCTAGCTGGTCCCATCAACAATAATCTGGTTCTAATGAAAAAATATTATTGAATGTTAGCTCTGCACAGAGGGAACTCATTTTTTCTCTCAACCAACATAACTTTAGTGAATACAAAAATACAAATATAGCCCAATTATTCAACATGATAGGGATCTCAGCACTGTCAAAAAGTGGGAAAATGTTAATAAGCAGAATTCAGTGCTTTTTCTAAGTTTGCAAATGCAAGACTGTACACAAGATAGTGCTGAGCCAACTAAAAGAATAGAAAAAGCCTTGGGAAGGCAACTGAGATGGAAAAAACAGTGTGCCAAATTGACTGAGAGACAAAAATGTAGCATGCAGACAAAAGAGTGGATCATATGTTAAAAATATGGTCCAGGATATAATTTAGAACAGTCAAAAGAGAAGAGTGACAATAAGAGAGAATTAAAGTAGGAGACAACTATACATAAGTCTGTGTATACACAATCAATAATCAAGCACTGTTCTTCGTTTGACTTATGAATACCTACTCAGAAGTAATATACTGTATGTTTAATGTTTTGTTTCACTGTACTCATCTTTTCACTGGCAATCTCAAGGTGGCATACATGGCTCTATTCTTCCCTGATTGATTTTTCAAACATGCCAGGGGGTAGGTCAAGCTGAGATACAATGGTGGTCTAAGATGACCCTACCATTTTCATGGCTCAGTGGAGCCTGGAATCTAGAGCTCCCTACAAAATGAACCATAGAATCATAGAGTTGGAAGAGACCTTGGGGGCCATCCAGTCCAATCCCATGCCAAAAAAGCAGAAAAATCACATTCAAAGCACCCCTGACAGATGGCCATCCAGCCTTTGCTTAAGACTCCAAAGAAGGAGCCTCCACCATACTCCAGGGCAGAGAGTTCCACTGCTGAATGGCTCTCACAGTCAGGAAGTTTTTCCTAATGTTTAGGAGGAATCTCCTTTTCTGTAATTCAAATCCATTGTTCCACATCCTAGTCTCCAGGGCAGCAGAAAAAAAAGCTTGCTCTCTCCTCCTTATGACTTCCCCTCACATATTTATACATGGCCATCATGTATAACTCCCACAAAAAGTGTATGTCCTGCCTTCTTAAGGGTATGTTTTAAACAGCTTAAATGGCAGATATAATTTACATTTCAACAATTATTTTTATAAGTTTTTATCTGTGCGTGCTTTTATCTGTTATCTATCAAATGTAAAATTTTATCAGTGGAAGGAAATACCTCAACACATACAACGTTTTGCATTTCTACAGGAAAACGTAAAACGTCTAAGTTTTATAAAACAGCTTTGAGAATTCTTCCTAACTTGAAGAACAAATATTACCCTAGAAACTTACCTTAACTTCACTGGGTAAGGTTCTACCACTTTCATTTTGATCAGGGTATATTCTTGAGGTCCTACACCCTAAGGGCCAATAGACAAACAGTGAGTTCAAGACTTCTACCTCCCATGACTTCTACCTCCACCACCCATGGGTACTTCAGAATCTGATCAGAAAAACTAGCCTTCATTTATTAAAGAAGGAAAAACTCAATGTGTTCAATACCAACTCAGTACTAATCCTTCTAATGAATGCCTGTTCACTTAAGGAATGGTTATTATTCTATCAATATCATGGGCAAAATACATATAAACATCAATTATTCAATCAAGAAAAACCTCGATAATAAACATTAAACAGTAAGTTCTCATTCTTTCTGAATAACTGACTTCACAACAGTTAGAATAGTCCCCAAGTTATGAACAAGATAGGTTCTGTTTGTCAAGTTTAATTTGTTTGTAAGTCAGAACAAGTACATTTTTTCAGTGTAACTCCAGCCATACATACACATACAAACAGACACACAACATGCTTTGGATAGCATCGGGGAGCCCCTGGTGGCACAGCGGGTTAAACCACTGAGCTGCTGAACTTACTGACCGAAAGGTCGGCAGTTCAAACCCGGGGAGCGGGATGAGCTCCCGCTATTAGCCCCAGCTTCTGCCAACCTAGCAGTTCAAAAACATGCAAATATGAATGGATTGATAGGTACCACTCCAGTGGGAGGGTTACGACGCTCCATGCTGTCATGCTGGCCACATGACCTAGGACAGGTCTACGGACAATGCCAGTTCTTTGGCTTAGAAATGGCAATGAGCATCACCCCTCAGAGTCAGACATGACTAGACTTAACATCAGGGGAAACCTTTACCTTTACCTAACACCCCTGCAGTGTTTGTTTTGCTGTCTGTGTCCCTGCTCAAAAGATTTCTCTGCACTTTCTGCCCCTGTGATAATTTTATTTTGAAAAAAATGGCTTGTTGTGGAAACAAGGATTGGTGAGGAAGTTTCAGTTTAGACATCTTTTCCCCATGATAACTCTGACAGGAGTGAATTTCCCTTCCGAGGGGTAGATTTCTCTCACTTCCTGTTGTTTCACCCCCATTCCTAACTATAAGTCCTTGGTAAGTTGGATGATTCTAACTTGGGGACTGCCTGTATCTACTTTAAATAGTCTTATAATTTCAGCATGCAGATCCCAATATTATATCTATATTTGCCTTAATGCCCTTTAGGTTCTCCTTTAGATATTAAAGATAATTAAGAACATATTCTGGTATGACAGATTCAAGTCAGGCTTGTCTTTATGCAAATATTAAATTTAAGAAATATATATTTAAGAAATATACTGTAAAATGTTGGAGTTTATTTTGTTCTTTCCACATAATGTTCATATAGTTCTGTCCCGATTTTTAAAAATAAAATATCAAAAAAAGCAGTATATAAAAACATATGAAATCAGTTTATCCAAAGATTACAAAGCACATTTAACAAAGGATGCAAAACTCAGGATATTCATCATCACATCTATTTGCAACATAAAGAAGAAACTAAATGTGCAGGTGATTTTCAATTAGCCCTTTCATAGGGATATTAAACAGCACAGGGGACAAGGGCTGAAACCCAAAGCTTCATATGGAAGCCTTCATGGAGCTTCCAGTGAGATCAAACAATATGTCCCATCAACAGCTAACCTTGCAAGGAAGAGAAGAACTACTGTAAAGACTGCCATAATTCTCAACTCAGAAATCTGTTCCAAAAGAATATCGTAATTGGTAGTATATAAAGTCACTGAGAGGTCAAGGAACATCAATAAGAATACAATACAGGATCAACTTTCAAAGAAAACCCAAAGTGACTCAGTGCTAAAACTGTATCCAAAACCTGGCTGAAACAAAAGCCATTGTGTTGTTGTTGTTTATTCGTTCTGTTGCTTCCGACTCTTCATGACCTCATGGACCAGCCCACACCAGAACTCCCTGTCGGCCGTCACCACCCCCAGGTCCTTCAAAGTCAGGCCAGTCATTTAATATGTAAAGGGAAATGGAACCCAACAGTCAAAGAGAATGTAGAGATTATTTCCTCAAAAACTCCTTTTCTCTCACATGTCCAAGTGCCATTTCCCATGGTTTTCTATTTGGTACATGTTTAGATCCAGCCATTGCCTGCTTTTCCTTCTCAATTCCTTCTCCATTCAAAGACAGTGTATCATTAGACATTGAACATTTCTTACCTCCCCAGTTTGCCTGTCATGGTCCATGCATGGTTGTCCATCTTTGGGTGAATAAATAGTATATCTAAAAGACAAAAGAAAACATTACTTAGCTGTATAGCCAGAGACTGAGAAACACATTGTGTCTTGAGATCCTAATGCTAACATATATGCCACCAAAAGTTGCCACCTAGCAGGGTGCTGTGCAGAATGATTCCAAGAAAGCTTTTAGTCACTCTCCTATGGACTCACTCCAGCTTGTCAAGGGAAATGTTGACAAGCTGGAATGTGTCCAGAGGGGGGGTGATTAAAAATGATCAAGGGTCTGGAGTACAAACCCTATGAGGAGCATCTTAAAGAGCTGGGCATGTTTAACCTGCAGAAGAGAAGGCTGAAAGGGGACATGATGGCCATGTATATATATGTGAGGGGAAGTCATAGGAAGGAGGGAATAAGCTTGTTTTCTGCTGCTCTGGAGTCTAGGATGTGGAACAATGGCTTCAAACTACAGGGAAGGAGATTCCACCTGAACATTAGGAAGAACTTCATAACTGTGAGAGCTGTGGAACTCTTTGCCCCAAAGTGTAGTGGAGGCTCCTACTTTGGAGGCTTTTAAACAGATGCTGGATGGCCATCTGTCAGGGGTGCTTTGAACGTGATTTTCCTGCTTCTTGGCAGGGGATTGGACTGGATATCCCATGAGATCTCTTCCAGCTCTAGGATTCTAGGAGTCTAAGTTGCTATTCAGAACAAAACTAATGGGTAATATTCATTTTTTCTATCTTTACTTCCTCTTCTGAAGAAACTCTACAAATTAGGTCACCATTACAGAATGCTATAACCCGATTTATTTCTGTACAGATTATCGACATTTTCAGCTATTCAAGAAGGAGCTATGCATCCTCATCATTATGTAATCAATATTCTGCCCATTTAGGAGCAAGTATGCAAAATATAATTTATAATGTGACTGCACATTATGATTGTTGCATCTATTTATTTAAAAGCCTTGAACTAGTAACCATAGTTTTGGACAAGGCAAGTGTCACTACCACAACACTGATGTATCAAATCCACATTAAGGATATCTGGGCATTCTGCCAAATTCCAAAGATAGTAAGTGTATTTATATGCCCTGGAGAAATATAATCAAATAATCCCATCAACAAACTTTATGGAACAGAGCAAGCAGGTAAGCCAGGAGCCTTTAGTCAACTCCCACTTTTATAGAATGGAAACATCAATAAAATATACTTACCGTTTTCCAAATTTTATTTTATTTCTTTCTCTCAGAGTGAGAAACTGCCATCGTACAAAGGAATCATAATAAGGGTTGACATCAGTGGTAACAAAAGAACGCCTCCAATCAACCTGGAAATTCATAAAAAGAATAGTCTAATCATGTTTCCAAACTTTCTGTCAAATACTGAAATGCAATTAGGAGTTTCCTTTTTCACTTGTAGGACATAAGTCACGACTGTTGTGAAAGTAATTCTTGGTGCACAAGAGGGCTTTAGATCCTAATTTCTTGTTCAGTTGGAAAATAACTTTTAAAATGGGGATGGAGAACAGCTCTCCAGTTGTTGGATTACAACACTCATCACCTCTCATCATTAGCTATACTGGCTAATTGCAGTCTGAAAGCTTCTGGAGTGCCATTCTGATGTTTTAAAATCTTTTCAGAAGTGGAGCGTGACATAGCACAGTCATTAGCTGTACGATGAGGGGAGAAATGAGCTCTCACAACAAGGCTAGCCAGGAGCCTTGCATGAGCCTGAACAACACTCAGACATCTAGCAGCACTAATTGCTCTATTTGATTCCAGTTCTAAAAAGCGATTTCACCAAAAGTAATCACCATTTTTCAAATGCTGTCATAAACAGCCAGATATATTTACTCTGTAACCTTTGATTATATTGGGCTACTAGTCCCCATGTAAGCCGCCCTGAGTCATTTCAGGGAGATGGGATATAAGAACAAAGTTGTTGTTGTTGTTGTTGTTGTTGTAGTATTTAGGAAATGCTCTTACATATCATTTAAATGTATGTGATTAAATATTTTATTATAAAAGCCTACAGCTTAACATAAAAATTACAGAAACACACAAAGAAAAAAAAAGATATTGGATCATCAACCTGAGACAAACATTACTTTTCAAGAAGAGTTTCAGAAAGAACGTAACATGTACCTTGAGCCCCATACTCTTTAAATCTTGAATGGCTAAAGGCGGGAAATAATCAAGCCAATGCTCAGCTTCTGAGAACTTCACTATTTCTTCATCAGAAAGGCCTAAAGATTTCATGATTCCCCACTGGTACTTTGAAGAGCCAGTTTTGGCAGCAGCCTTACTCTTTAAAGGAAATGAGAAAGAAAGTTAACCTTGCTTACTTATGTTCGGAAGAACTTTAAGACAATTAATCAAATTAATGTAAAGAATGCAGGTTACATAAGTTCACTACATTTTTGTTTACATTTAAGAATAACTTATGCAAGTGTAACCACTGTATCTCTGCAAGGCAAATAATCTTCCAAAAGCATAAAGCTCCCTTTTAAGTGGCCAGCTCAGGCCACATCTAAGAATAATGTTTTCTCTCTCTCTGCAAGTCCACTTGTTGAAGAGCAAGAGAGGGGAGAGGGGAGGGATGGGGGGGAAATGCAGGTAGAACTAAAGACTTCCTCCCCACTTTTCAGTCTGACCTCATCTACTAGAAGAAAACAGCCAACAAATTTCCCCTACAGGAATGCAGCTCCCACATGAGGAAAAAGATGCCACGCTAATGCTTTAAGATGCACCTTTTTGCCTTTAGCCTTGTCTTTGATGACAACTTCTTCCTCCTTGGAGTCGTCCTCCTCTTCTTCTTCTTCATCGGGGAATTCTGGTGGGCAGCCATACAGCTCCATTTCTCTTTTCAGTTTATCTGCACATGCCTATGGGAAAATCCAGAGTGGCTAAGTAACTGTAACACAAGCAACAATTTATACAAATAAATGTCAGGATCAAATCAGTTCACTATATAGAATTTATCTGAATGCCTCTCTGGGGTAACATTACATTTAATAATAGTGTACAAGTCTTAGGTTGATGTCCAAAAAATGTGGTTCGTTGGCTCACTGAGAATGAGGACATTCATTACAATGGGACCTCAACCTTCTTGCTTCCCAAGGAGATAAGGGGCAGGAGTCAGCTCTTCATCTCCCTCACCCCAATTCTGGCAAGTATAAGGAAACAGGATCTGTCTGAGTCTTCCTGCTCAAATGAAGCTATTCTCTCCTTTACCATTCCCTTTAGAGAACCCAGTATTATCTCCTACACTCTTCTAGAGGGCCACCAACCTTCCAAAGTACCAGAAGTATTATCCATACTAAGGTGTGGAGGACAAATTGGGAAACGGGGAAAAACTGCCCTTTTCTCCTTTCCTCCACCATCAATGGGACCCTGCTTGGTCCACGTCTGGACCTAACTAATTCATCAGGGCTAGTTACAGGGACCAAATAATAGCTACATTGATATTTACATATAAGCCTCAGTTTTAATATCCAAAGGAGAAGGCCTTTCTCAGTCTGACCACTGATGAAAAAATGGAGATAATCTTCTTTGTGGCTCCTAGACTGTTGCACTCTCACAAAAAGTAGTTCTGATTTTCTTCCACAACCAGACATTTAAAAAAAAATAGCCTTTTACTGTTTACTAGTCTTTTAATGGAATGGGGCCTGCTTACTGTTATTTTCACAATTATGCTCAAGTGCTTTTAATGTGATAGCTCTTTAAAAATCTTTTTTATAATCATTTCTAAAGATATATGTCATCTACAAAAACCGAGTGGATATAAAAAACAGAATGTGGGTTTATAGTTCAAAAACTATAATAAAAAAGCTATAGGTCATGCCCACATATTTGGGAACAATTAATGAGACTCTATTAATTCCAGCATATCACTTTAAGCAAACAAGCAAAATATGAGCAACTGCTGTATCATCCACATGAGCAATAGTAGCAAGAGCAGGTAATCATTTCCCATGATATGAAAGACTTTCTCAGACCTTTCACCTCAACATTAATAGGATTTGTACATTACACGCTGCTTGATCTCAGTCCTAACATGTAGCAGGCAAATGTCAGTTAAAATTATTCCTTAGAACAAAAAAGGGGTGTTGTCTCAACTGGAGAATGAACTGCCTTGTCTATATACAGAAAGCAAAGCCTTAATTTTACCTTAATGGGCATCCCAGTACAATGCAACCCAAAAGGGAAGAGGCAAGCTTTTCCTTTTAGCTTCTGGAATCCAATTGCAAACTGTATGAAACACAAGAATATCAGCAAGTTTTAAGCAATAACAGACTGGGAGAAAGGAAGAGGGGTCAGACACTAGTCGGTGGATTAGGACCCATAAGAACAATTTGTATTCAGTGGTGAAAGGCTAAAATGTTTGGAAAACACACTGTTCCCTTAGGTAGATTGTGCATAGATACTATATAGATTGTGAAAGGAATACTAAAAGTAAAAAACATCATTCTAACTCTATAATTAGAGATTGAAGCAATAATGTATAGACAATATTTTATGTATTTATTTTTGTTTACTTTTATCCTACCGTTCTCTCAGTATAGGGACTCAAGATGGCTATATAGTACCTGAAACATTATTTGAGGAGTGGGTTTCAGGGGAAGGTAATGAAGATGTAACAAAAATCACATTTCAAGAGAGCAAGAAGAAATAATCAAGTTGTACTTGTACAGCAAAGCCTAGAGAAGACAATTATGCTGGGGAAAGTGGAAGGCAAAAGGAAGAGGGGCCGACCAAGGGCAAGATGGATGGATGGCATCCTTGAAGTGACTGGACTGACCTTGAAGGACCTGGGGGTGGTGACGGCCTACAGGGAGCTCTGGCGTGGGCTGGTCCATGAGGTCACGAAGAGTCGGAGACGACTGAACGAATGAACAACAACTTGTGTAATACACAATTTTTTCTAGTTATTTAAAAAAATAAAAGCATTTTGAGAGATATTTTTAAAGTGGATGTCTATTTCTTAACAATTTTAAATATCCCTCATCACGAAAGAAACAAACAGTATGATTACTTGTCCAGGATTGGAAAGCACATTGCTTTATTTTTCACGTATTTCAATAAGTAATGGGAATGAAGGATCTCTCAAAATCCTATTTACAGCAAATAAAGTAGAAGCAGTCATAGGTTGCATCTATACTGTAGAATAAATGTAGTCTATCACCACTTTAACTGCTATGGCTGAATGCCATGGAATCATGGAAGAAAAAGTCATAGAGAATTCGTAGCTTGTCTCCTCATTTGCCATTGTGGAATGTAATGTATGTTTTCCTTGAATCTGCAGAGAAAAGAAAACATTATTTCTGAAGGATGAAAGTGTGAATACACACTCAGAAGGCTTAAAGGCTAAAATGACAAATAATCTTCTTTTCTTTTCTTTTTTTTGGAAGGGCATGTAGAAACAGCTAAAAGAGGAAAAAATAATACTTACCTCACACTTAGATAAAGAAAATGTGTGTCCTAGGTGAAGCCGGCCATTCATGTATGGGTACGGAAAGGTGGCAAAGTATTTCCCATTGCTGCGTAAAGATTACAAAACAAAAGAACATATCATAATTTAAAACTTAAACAACAAGATGAATTCAGTAATCCAACATGCCATTGCTAGGTATCATAATGCTTAAGTATTTCAATAAAACAAAATATTGGTGTAGATGAGATTTCATGG
Organism: Anolis sagrei; assembly: GCF_037176765.1. Taxonomy (NCBI): domain Eukaryota; kingdom Metazoa; phylum Chordata; class Lepidosauria; order Squamata; family Anolidae; genus Anolis; species Anolis sagrei. The sequence goes on from NC_090022.1 coordinate 97,736,877, forward strand.
ACCGCATTTTTGGACTGATTTGGAGAACATTTGAAACCTGGTGAACTGTTTTTACATGTATATTTATTATCATTTTATGTAACTGTGTATTAGTATTTTTATATTGTTGGAAGCTGCCCTGAATCCCTCTTCGGAGGTCGAGAATAGGACCCGATAAAATGTTCTAAATAAATAAATAAATAAATAAACAGAATACTATAAAAATGTTGAGTATTGAAAAGAATGACAACAATACACCATGGGTTGCTACATCTGAAACAAATGCAGCAACCCACATACAAAGGGATTAAAATTTGATTAAAACAAGCCTCAATCAAGAGGTAAAAATGGGATTTAAAGAAGTATAATAATAATATAATAACACCAAATTTAATTTAATGGAATAGGAGTTTTCATTACTCTGCACCCAAACTATATAAAGCTTTGCACAAGGAGACATGCTTGCTCAGATATAGATGGATCCCTCATGCCCAACGTCTTTGTATTTGTGAGTCCAGGGAAAAAGAGGATTTAACACACTATCTGTTATATTGCCCTTTGTATTATGGCCCTCAAAACAATCTTCTGGGAGCCCTTTTGGAAGAAAGGGCAGCATGGCAACAGCCAGCAGTTATCTGTGACTTGTTAGTGGATTATTCAAAAATATAACATTAAAGGTTACCACATTTGCCGTCGCAGCCCAAAAAATCCGAGCTAAATTAGTAAAGTCCACAGTGGAGGCCAGAAAAGGAAATGGAGATAGTTTGGGATAATATAAATCAGACATTTGTAATTGTTATCATTTATAATTTTATAGCGCCAGTATATGGAACAAGTTTTAATATTTATATTTGAAAGTGCGTATTGTACTGTTAAAGGTTATATATATTATGTCATAGCCTATGGCTAGTACAATAAACCATTCATTCACTCAAACTTCCTGCTTTACAATGATAATGGACAGAAGTTACAACAGTGATGCAACAATGCAGTACAAACTACAAAACTGTACAGAAAAGCATGATTCTTAGCTTCAGTTTCATCTCAATACAGCTTCTAGATTTTGATCTATGTCTTTTTTAGGACAATATCACAAATATATAAGAGGAAGAAGATTATATACTTTTTATGTTGAACTTTGGTAAGAAAATCTAAAGAAGTGTATATATTGGTTGACCAAAATGTATTATTGATCCATTACACTGTATCTATATATATAAATTTGTTAGGGGCATCCAACGAGGAAACAAAACTCAAAAAACCCCCAACGAAACTTAACCAAAATTCCCATGCCCATAACACAACCCACAAGGTACAAACATATCTACTCAAAATGAAAAACAACACAACAACACACTCACAAAATGGCAAAACAACAAAACTCAAAAAAACCCCAACGAAACTTAACCAAAATCCCCGTGCCCATAACACAACCCACAAGGTACAAACATATCTACTCAAAATGAAAAAACAACACAACAACACACTCACAAAACGGCAAAACAACAAAACTCAAAAATCCCCCAACGAAACTTAACCAAAATCCCCGTGCCCATAACACAACCCACAAGGTACAAACATACCTACTCAAAATGAAAAACAACACAACAACACACTCACAAAACGGCAAAACAACAAAACTCAAAAATCCCCCAACGAAACTTAACCAAAATCCCCGTGCCCATAACACAACCCACAAGGTACAAACATATCTACTCAAAATGAAAAACAACACAACAACACACTCACAAAACGGCAAAACAACAAAACTCAAAAATCCCCCAACGAAACTTAACCAAAATCCCCGTGCCCATAACACAACCCACAAGGTACAAACATATCTACTCAAAATGAAAAACAACACAACAACACACTCACAAAATGGCAAAACAACAAAACTCAAAAATCCCCCAACGAAACTTAACTAAAATCCCCGTGCCCATAACACAACCCACAAGGTACAAACATATCTACTCAAAATGAAAAACAACACAACAACACACTCACAAAACAACTGAGCATGCGCATTGGCGCCCAGCCGCAAGTTCCCTGGCGCGCGCACATGGCCTTCCGGCCAACATTCCCTCTGCGGAAACCATGCCCACTCCAAGCCCCGCCGCGCCGCTTCCCGCACACACACACCCCCTGCCGCACACACACACGCAACTCCACGCTCCATCACTCCCCCCGCCGCCGCACACACACACGCAACCCCACTCCCCCCACCGCCGCACACACACAGGCAACCCCACGCTCCATCACTCCCCCCCGCTGCCGCACACACACACGCAACCCCACGCTCCATCACTCCCCCACCCCAATCTTACCTCCTTTTACTTCATGCCACCTCCAAACCCCACCCCGCCCCTTCCCGCCCTGTCAAAAAAGGGGGAAGGAAGGAAAGAGATAGAGAAAGAAGAGGAGAAGGAAAGATGGGAAGGAAGGAAGGAAGGAAGGAAGGAAGGAAGGAGGGAGGGAGGGAGGGAGGGATGGAGGGAAAGAAGGAGAGAAAGAGGGAAGATTGGCCACAGCAACACGTGGCGGGTAAAGGTTGTTATTTCTATTATTATTATTATTATGCTATTGTTCCTATGAGACCCTTTTAGGGGGAATGGGAGAGGTGTCAGGTCCCGGAGGAAATGCATTGCATTATTGTTATTGTTATGATGGTGGTGAAATAAAAGGAAACAAAAAGTGAAAGAAGGAAGCAAACAGGGAGGGAAGAAAGGCAAAGGAAGAAAGGGGGAGGGAATGAAGGAAAGAGAGAAGGATGAAACCAAGTAGTGAAAGAAGGAAAGAAAGAAAGAGGTAGAGAAGGAAGAAAGGAAAGAAAGGGGGAGGAAAAGGGGGAAGGAATAGGTAGGGACCTCTCTTTCATAATAGTCCAGATATCTACCTCAACTTTGATAAGTTTTACTATAGGCCACAGCAACACGTGGCAGGGCACAGCTAGTCACTTATAATTGTAGTCTGCACTGTTGAAAAACATTCTCTTTCCAATGGAAAGGAAACTAGAACTAATCATTCATATTGGTAACTAACAGAAATAACTTCGCAGGCAAAGTAAAAGCCCACAACAAAAAGTACCATATCTTGGTATCTCATTATATGTTCACAGAATTTACCACTATCAAGTGTGCTGCTTAGCGAAGCATTTGGCTTAGCCACTGTTCTCTCAGATTAGATTCTAACTGAGGTTTTACACAAGATCTGACCTTTGGCTTTCCTAGTCCATTAGGAAAGACTGAAATGTTGTCGGTGGATCTCAGAATGCCCCTTCTGGTGGAGCTAGGATCCCTCAATAATGGTGTAATGCCCTGTCCACTTTGTAGCAAAAGGAGCCAGGCTTTAGGTCCTGCAATATGATCAGATTTATATCCAGCAACTTCTGTGTGACCCCTACCATCTGTGAGCATACTACTATGTAGAAGATTAAACCCAGAAGTTGCATAGCTAATCCAAAGCTAAACTGATTTTCAGCTGACGTCAACATTCTTTTAAGTCACCATCTTAAATACTGAAATGGTTGTACAGATAACATTATGCAGTACTCCTGTACAATCATCAAATCTTCCTCCAGTGTTCTGTGACCTTTAAAAACTGTACTCTTACCTTTTTCGGCTAGCAGCATCTGAAGCATTAACCTCAAACGCTCCCTCATCCTCCCATTTCTGTTGGATTTCCTTTTCGATCTTCTTCAAGAAGTCTACTTTAGCCGTTCCCTTCCGCTCCTTAGAAGAGAATAAAATTGTCTTATTAAAAAGTTTGGATTAATTAACTTTTAAATGTCAATCCAAACTCTTGCCAGAATATTGTACAGGAACCGTTCCAGTTTACAAAGAATTTAAAACAATCTAAGCCTGGACATTTAACGCCACAGTGCTCAGGAAGAAAATACCACTTATACAAAGTTAAAGCCTAATACATTAAAGAAAAATAATGAGAAAGCACTCGGCACTCCTATCCACCTTTTCAAATGAGTTCAAATTCATTTCACTTTGTTGTATCACAGATTACAAAATGTCAAAGCTTGCTAATCTGATAATGTATTCACGAATTACTGCTATGCTTTGAAAACATCCATTATCACCTGGATGATTTTATCTTGAACCCCCATTAATGGATAGACAGATAACAGATCAATTATGTGAATAGGAAACAAGTAAATCCATGCAAATATGACATGTTTCACTCCACTAAAATACATTTATTAGTGCGGGTTGACAGCACTTGTGATTTAGTACTGAGCTAAAAAAATGCCTCTTTAAAAATAGCAGCATCATTTGACAATATATAGAGCAAGCTGTTCAGATTTCATTTCAGAGAATGTGCCTGTGCTACGTGAGAATCAGAATCCTAGCAATAATCTTTGTTGCTGGTTATGAATTATGATGTGTTAAGGTAGCAGTCAAAAATATGTATTATCACATAAAATAATAAACATGACATCAGATTTTTTTGTAAAAGATATGTATATATGGGAAATGCTGTGTTGAACATACTCCTTATGCAAGCTGAAGCCCTTAGGCATTTTCACAAAGGCTTAATTTGAATGACCATTAGCTTATATCTCACTCTTCACAAACCATCTCAATTTGCAGCATTGCTATTCAGGAGCACTGAACTGAGGCAGTTCTGTTTTAAATTTCATAAGAAAAACTAGAAGGCTTGATTCTATTTTTTTCTCTTTTCAATCACTGTGTAGAACAAATAAAATTACTTTTCACATTTATATGCTCTCTCTCAAAGTGTGGGACAGAGGGCATTTCATGAACAATAACACAAAATCAGCATATTATAATAAAAACAAATTAAAAGCAAAAATCAACAGACACAAAAGCTGGTATCAATATGGCAAAACAGAATTTCACTCAAAACTAGCAAGATGTGACACGAGTAGTGACATATGGGAGGGTCTGTGTATCATAATGGCCTCTTCTATTAAGACTTCTGTACTTTTCTGTATATTATGTACACAAAAATACATTTCCCTTAAGAAGTGATTCACTGCACCTTCCAAAAGGAAATTGACCATTGTCCCTAGCACAGCATTAACACTTATACCATAGGAATAACTTAACCATTTACTTTCATGGCAAAAGGTAAAGAGGGCATGAGAGGTGCCATCATGGATAGGGTGCCAACATTGCAGGTGCTAAACAGGGTGTCCATCAACAGTATGACATTTTAAAGTTTAAGGGTTTTCTTTATTTTGTGAACTGGCTTATGCCTCTGAATACTGATGCTTCCTTAACAAATTGTTGTTTCTAAAGCAAATTAACTGAAAAGGTTTTATCCTGGCAAAAAAATATGACCAAAACTGATAATATGCCCATTTATTGCTTGCTGTATATGAACTGGGAAGACAAAAGACTTTAAACATACAGACACTTTTGGTGAAGTTTCATGAAGACGACTCAAGCGTGGTATGGCATGATGTCATAACAAAACATTTAATTACAAAATACTTGACAGAATGGAACCAGTCTGCTCCATGTGGACTGACAGCACAGTTAACCTAAAGGGACTATCATCAGTCATACATTTTGTCAACTGGGCAATCTTGGCGGCTTTAAATTAGGGACTGAAGTGTTATGTAAGCTTAGAAACAATCTGACAGTTGTTCCCGATTAGTGAAGCATGGATGCTTCAAACCCAGCCTGTCATATTATGGCTAACAAGGCAGGGAAGTGTCAAATCATAACCAAAACATCAGACTGAGCACGTCTGAAGGAGTTAGCTGTGATTCCACAGTAAGAGGCAGATTGCATCCCAGAGGGTCATTATAATCCATTCGGAAGCAATAGGAAATTTCCAAGGGGAAGTAACCAAAGTCAGGGGCTTGGAAAAAAAACCAACAAGGGATTTCACAAGGAATGTTTTCAGAAGCCAACCTCTGGGAATAAGTTTTTCATAAAATTGTGTTTCCTTTATCTTGCATGTCCAAGAAGAGATACCTATTCTAGGAACTTATGATCATAACAAACCAACTGGATAAGCAAACACTATAAAGCTAAAAAAGTAGCTAAAAAGGAAGATAATACTGCAAAAAGCAGACGCATAACACACCACAGTACTTTCATTTGTCATCTGAATGAATGCATTCAAGAAAGTATCTAGATAGTTCTTCGACAGTGACTCCCAAATCTGACTAGCTAGTTATAAGCCTCAACATGTCTTCCTATACATTGTATCTGTTTGGGGGCGGGGAGAGAAAAACATCAAATTAAATAAATAATTAATACTCTCCCACTGATTTCAATGTATGAACAGGACCATAGAGAAACAACAGTCCTTCAGGTACCCAGGTCTCAAACTCTTGGCTATGATCAGAAGTATGACACTAGTTTGGAAGCATATGGAAAAGATAATGCCATGATTACAGAACACAGGTAATATGCCAAAGACAAAGGTTCCCCATTTCCAGGGCCACAGGTCTTATTATTATCTTGGAAGAGGTACTTAACATATCCACAGATATCTCAAAGGGATAGTTATGTTAGAGTGTCGGAGCTGTGTGGTGTAGATTCAGCACTGCTGCTGCCGGCGCCTTCTCCTATTGCACTATATCAGTGCAACAAAAATTAATCTACTATATTGTCAGCTGGAAAGAGTTATAAAAATAATACAGCTCTCCTTATCTTGAAGGAAGATTTAGAAGTATTCCAAAATTAGGTAGTATCTGACTGTAATCAGATTGATGACACTGCCCTTGACTATGGAAATTTGCTACATACTGGCAGCCATTGGTTCATGGACCAGGACAAAGATTGGATGACAGGCCAACATTTTGAATAGAACGAATTTAGGCTATTATTTATTTATTTACGACATTTATATGCCGCGCTTCTCACCCTGAAAGGGACTCAGAGGAGCTTACAAGTAAAATGTAAATACAATATATTATATTATTACCACAGCACAATATTAACATTATATATTACAATATTGTACTATAACATTATACTGTAATATTATTAGTAATATTAATATAATATAAAATATATAATTATAATATCATATTATTAGTAGTAGTATTATATTGTATTGTATCTATATAAATAAAAATGTAATGTTTGTTTGTGGGATTTACAGAACTCAAAAACCAGTGGGCGAAATAACACCAAATTTGGATGGCATACACCTAACAACCCAATGTATGTCCTTCACTCAAAAAAAATGATTTTGTCATTTGGGAGTTGTAGTTCTTGGGATTTATAGTTCACCTACAATCAAAGAGCATTCTGAACTCCACCAATGATGGAATTGAACCAAAGGTGACACACAGAATTCCCATGACCAACAGAAAAGACTAGAAGGGTTTGGTGGGCATTGACCTTGAGTTTGGGAGTTGTAGTTCACCTACATCCAGAGAGCACTGTGGACTCAAATAATGATGGATCTGGACCAAACTGGGCACAAATATTCCATATGCCCAAATATGAACACAGATGGAGTTTGGGGAAAATAGACCTTGACATTTGGGAGTTGTAGTTACTAGGATTTATAGTTCACCTACAACCAAAGAGCATTCTGAACCCCACAAACGACAGAATTGGGGCAACTTTCCCACACAGAACCCCCATGACCAACAAAAAATACTTAAGGCCATCCAGTTAAGGCCATCCACCAGGGCAAGAAAATCTAATCAAAGCCCTCCTGACAAACAGCCATCCAGCCATAGATATAGATAGATAGATATGATTCACACACAGAAAGATATAATATCATAGATTTGAAAGGGACCCCTAAAGAAGGACAATGATATGTTGCATATTCCAGAGTAGGCAAACCAGACACTCTCCACATCAACACTGACAAAGAGACAACAAGAAATACTGTTTACCCACAAGCATAAAGAAATTACATAGATTAGAAACCATTACTTTATTTTCCAGATCACCAGACTGGGCCACAGCAACCTGTGGCAGGGGACGGCTAGTTATATTATAATATTATCAATATTATATGTATATACAATCTATTATATTATTAGCACAGTGCAGGAGACAAGATGGAACTGCCTTCCTGGTCCCTCTTTTCACTCTCATCTCAGGGCAGCAGTTGGTGCTGGAGTGGGGGGGGGGGCTCCCAATTGATGACACTGGAGGCAAGATGGAACTGCCTTCATGGCTATGACATCTACAATCTTGTGTCACTGGTCAAGCTGGATGAAACAGATGAGAGCTGCAGATTCAAAATTCTGGACATCTAAAGGTTCCTCACCCTGAACTCATGCTATATTGGTCTCAACCTGCTGAATTATATAGGATATTATAATTTTGTTGAATTCCAACTCACAAATAAGAAAGTGTGCAGTGGGGATTCAAAGCAGTGGGGATTTAAATGGCAGATTATTTCTGATCTCTCAATTATTTGGGTGAACAATCTATGGCAAATTTCATCTTGTTAGGGTGACCAGAAGGAGGAACATAGATCCAAGGTCTTTATCAGCTGAAAAGGAGAGAATGTTAGCAGTGAAGCGGCTAAATGATAGTGTATCCTTGCTATACAAGTGTTGCATCATTCTCCGCTGCAAGCTGCCTTTGACACTTATAGAAAATATGCCTCTTTCCTACAATACTCATTCCACTGGCAGATGTCATGTTCATGGAAGTGGGTAAGACTCAAGAGGGACGACCTGCGTAATTGGGTATTTTGGGATATGTGCTGTAGTTGTTTCAGTTGGGACTACAATTCTAGTGACCAAAATTCGAATCCTCTCTCAGCCATGAATCCCAATGGGTGACCTTGGGCAAGCCACGCTCTGATTCAGAGGGTGGCAATGGCAGACATGTTCTGAACAAATATTGTCAAGAAACCCTGTAACAGGTAGGCTTGTCCAAGGATTTGTTTTGACCATTTGCCTTCAGTTTGTTCAGAAGCCAGTAACAGCATGGGCTCCACCATCATTTTTTACTGGCTAGAACAGAACAGTAGCCATCAAAAACCAGCTACTTCAAGTTCTTTCAGTTACACGTTGAGTGCTGGGAGGGAGAATGGTGCTAGAAGGAAAAGGATCCCAGGAAACAAGATTTCTTAAGCCCTTCCTTTAAACCAGTGGTTCTCAACCTGTGGGTCCCCAGATGTTCTGGCCTTCAACTTCCAGAAATCCTAACTGCAGGTAAACTGGCTGGGATTTCTGGAAGTTGTAGGCCAAAACATCTGGGCACCCACAGGTTGAGAATCACTGCTTTAAACCCAAGTCTCCTTGAAAGACGGAAGGGAAAGGATTCCAAGAAGCTAGGATGTAAGGACAAACTATGCCTAAAATGACAGGAAGGGAGTCTAGGAAGCCTCCCCCCACCCCAATTGCTGCCAGTGAGCCAGATTGAAAATGAATTTTTGGCTTCCCAGATCAAAAATATATTTCTATAACCCCAAATTTGGGGGCCTTCTGAAAAACGGAGCAAGACCCCTACTGAAATCTGGGACACTGAAACGGATTGCAGTTTACACGGATTGCACAAGTCTAGTAACAGGTTCAGATTAGGGCCACCATAGACTGAAAACAACTGTAAGGCATACAATATCAAGAGATTCTTTAAGAAAGATATCCTAAATCCGTCTTCATGATCTCTTAAACACGGTCATGGGTTTAATCCAATGGGAGTAATATTGCCATCATTGTCAACAACTTTTTGTTGTTAATTGCCATCAAGTCGACCTCATCTTATGGCAAACCCATGAGAAAGGCCTCCAAGACACCTTTTTCATCAACAGCCCTGCTCAGATCTTGCAGATTCCAGATTATGGCTTCCATTGAGTCTGTCCATTTGCAGGGCTGTCTTTTTTCCTACCATCTTCTACCTAACAAAGCGTTATTGCCTTTTCTGGTGTGTCATGCCTTCTCGTGATATAGGAAACGTACAAGCATTTCATTTTAATAATCTTGGGGTCCTCGTGGACAACAAGTTAAACATGAGCAAACAATGTGATGCGGCAGCAAAAAAAGCCAATGGGATTTTGGCCTGCATCAATAGGAGTATTGTGTCTAGATCCAGGAAAGTCATGCTACCCCTCTATTCTGCCTTGGTTAGACCACACCTGGAATATTGTGTCCAATTCTGGGCACCACAATTGAAGAGAGATGTTGACAAGCTGGAATGTGTCCAGAGGAGGGCGACTAAAATGATCAAGAGTCTGGAGAACAAGCCCTATGAGGAGAGCTGGCTTAAAGAGCTGGGCATATTTAGCCTGCAGAAGAGAAGGTTGCGAGGAGACATGATAGCCATGTATAAATACGTGAGAGGAAGTCATAGGGAGGAGGGAGCAAGCTTCTTTTCTGCTTCCCTGGAGACTAGGACGCCGAACAATGGCTTCAAACTACAAGAAAGGAGATTCTACCTGAACATTAGGAAGAACTTCCTGACTGTGAGAGCTGTTTAGCAGTGGAACTCTCTGCCCTGTAGTGTGGTGGAGGCTCCTTCTTTGGAAGCTTTTAAGCAGAGGCTGGATGGCCATCTGTCGGGGGTGCTTTGAATGCAATTTTCCTGCTTCTTGGCAGGGGGTTGGACTGGATGGCCCATGAGGTCTCTTCCAACTCTTTGATTCTATCTTGACTAGTTCATTCCTGATTTGTTCCAGACTGATCTATTTGTTCTTCTCCAGCATGTTCATGGGTCTAAAGCAGGCATGGGCAAACTTGGGTCCTCCGGGTGTTTTGGACTTCAACTCCCACAATTCCTAACAGCCGGCAGGCTGTTAGGAATTGTGGGAGTTGAAGTCCAAAACACCCGGAGGGCCCAAGTTTGCCCATGCCTGCTTTAGAGCCTATTTCAAACCATCTGGCCTTAAAACAACAAGCAGAAGCCTTTAGCGAGCTTTCCTGACCAGAAACACTCAACGAGGAGAGTCCCAAGTGAATGAAAGTATCCCGGGGCAGCAGCGTGGGCTGTGGCTGCGGCCTTAGAGGAGCTGCCCAACCCGCCATCGTGCCTCTCTGCCCCAACTCAACCCCAAGCGGCCCAAGCATTCACCGTCATCGCGCCTTGACACTCCGTCTGCCGACAGCTGCTCACTCTTCTCCTCCACTCCACGCCGCCGGTCCTCCCACAATGCAACAACTAGAAGATGCAATCCGGGTTCCGCGCAAAGGCCACTGGGAAATGCAGTTCACATGGCACCCAGGCGTGCACTGACGACGGCACGTCGAACTACGATTCCCGGCATGCACAGCGCTGGCCGCTCGCTGACTGTACATCCTCACCTCCAGCCCATTCCTGGGATTGAATACTATGATTCCCATGATGCACTGCGGTTGGGACGTTCCAAAAAAATAGGAGGGGGGAGCCACAGAACTTAACTCTTGATGGGATGAACCTGTGAGAGGGAGAGTGTTCTCATTGGCAGCCTTCGGAGGATCTTTGATTTCTGCTTCCTGTGATACACGTGCTTTTGCTCTCAAGGACTCGCTGCTGTTCGGATCCCTCGCTGAGAAGGAATGCTGCCAATGTATGTTGTCTGCAGACATTCCGAAGAACTTCTTTCGGTGGGTTGATGTGAGTTTTCCGGGCTGTATGGCCATGTTCCAGAAGCATTCTCTCCTGACGTTTCGCCCGCATCTATGGCAGGCATCCTAAGAGGTTGTAAGGCAGTGTTTCTCAACCATCCTAATGCCATGGCCCCTTAATACAGTTCATGTTGTGGTGACCCCCAACCATAACATTATTTTTGTTGCTACTTCATAACTGTAATTTTGCTACTGCTATGAATCATAATGTAAATACCTGATATGCAGGATGTATTTTCATTCATTGGACTACATTTGAACAAATACCCAATATGGCCACATTTGAATACTGGCGGAGTTAGGGGAGGGGTTGATTTTGTCATTTGAGAGTTGTATTTGCTGGGATTTATAGTTTACCTACAATCAAAGAGCATTCTGAACTCCACCAACGATGGGATTGAACCAAACTTGGCTCACAGACTAATGACCAATAGAAAATACTGGAAGGATTTGGGCATTGACCTTGAGTTTTGGAGTTGTAGTTTACCTCCATCCAGAGAGCACTGTGGACTCAAACAATGATGAATCTGGACCAGATTTCGCACGGATACTCAGTATACCCAAATGTGAACACTGGTGTAGTTAGGGGGAAATAGACTTGACATTTGGGAGTTGTAGCTCCTGGGATTTATAGTTCACCTACAACAAAGAGCATTCTGAACCCCACCAATAGAATTGGGCCAAACTTCCCACACAGAACTCCCATGACCAACAGAAAATACAGTGTTCTGATGGTCTTTGGCAACCCCACTGACATACCCTCATGACCCCCCCAGGGTTCCCAACCCCCAGGTTGAGAAACACTGTTGTAAAATCTGTTGGAAACTAGGCAAGTGGGGTCTATATATCTGTGGAGTGTCCAGGGTGGGAGAAAAGCAAGTGTGAATGTTGCAATCGGCCATGAAAGCCTTCGACAACACATAGAACTTCTTTCGTTCTTTAACTTTTGGGATCTGAAGTTGTAGGAAGATTTCAGGATAGCTTTAGTTTAGGCATACATCTACACTGTGGAATTAGTGCAGTTTGGCCCCACTTTAATTGCCATGGCTCAATGCTCTTTGGCAAAGAAGGGCAAAATGAAAACTGTACTAATCCTGAAGTGGAGGGCCACCCTCACAGGTGCTGCAAGTTTCTTTTGCATATCAATATTCCAAACAAACATGTCTACTTTGAGTTCCATCATAAGTACTGAAAGCAACTGTTCAACCTGAAAATTGATGTTCTTTTTTAAAAAGCAACAACAACCAGAAAATGGCTTCTACATCTGCTGAGAGAAATACACTGCCCAATTAATTGGACTGAATTAACCTGCTGCTAATTTTGTTGCACCTAGAGTCATGATTTGCATCTCTCTCAAGTTTTATTACAATTCCATCTCACTCTTACAACTGTGTGAGTATGCTTTGAACCTTGCTCTACTGTCTCTGAAGAAATCAACTTATATCCACAAAACTCATACCAAAATAAAATGCATAGGGAAGCTGATGAAGAAACATAACGTACAAATGATCTACAGAGCCATGAAGAAAATCCAACAAATGCTACATTCAACAAAGGCTAAGAGGCATCCTCTCACCTTTGCAGGAATCTACCGTATACCATGCAGCTGTGGACAAGTCTGCAAATGCAGCACTGCCCAAACACAAATCAAGGAACATGAAAGGCACTGCAGACTCATTCAACAGAGAGCACCTGATGAACCAACCTGGACACAGCATATTATTTGAGAACACAGAAATGCTGGACCACTCCAACAGCCACCATGTCAGACTACACAGAGAAGCCATTGAAATCCACAATTGGGCCATTTAAACAGAAAGGAGGAAACCATGAAAATGAACAAAATCTGGGTACCAGTATTTTAAAAAAACTCTAAAATCAGGACAGTAAATAAAGAGGAACACTCAAAAGCAAGGGAATTCCAGACAAGAATAAACCAGGGCCAGCTAACACCTCCCAACAAAGGCTCCCCCAGGGAGCAACCAGCCAGGCTTTGACGATGCAAGGTCATTCAATGCTAACCAAGGTGGCCAATTGCAACATTCACACTTGCCTGAAACAGAAGTTCTTTCTCCCACCCTTTACTTTCCAGATATATAAATCTCACTTGCCTAGTTTTTAACAGACCTCGCTAACTCTGGGGATGCCTGCCATAGATGTGGGTGAAATGTCAGGAGGGAATGTTTCTGGGGCATGGTCATACAGTCCGGAACACTCACAGTAACCCAATGATTCCGGCCATCAAAGCCTTCAATAATACAAAATAAAATACTGATTTGCCACTGCATTCCTTCTGTGTCTCTTTCATTCTACCCTCCTCCCTTTTTTATGCTCCAGGAGACTAGCATGGATGCTTCTTTGAAACTGTTTAAAAATTTGGCCATTTGAAATCTTGGGTGTAGCAAATCCACACGCATAAATCCTGAAACATTGAGACATAATCTAACCACAGTTAAGCAGAATGAAGTCCAACTGATTTTTTAAAAAATGGGAAGAATATGCTTAAAAGATCAGTAGAGGTGTCAACAACTGTGGGGACTCCACACTTGCCCTCGCAAGCCAGCTGCTGATGTTGTCTTTGCACATGGGGTAATGTGAGAAATTGTAGTAGATCTCTGAAGCAGAGCATCTTTCTAGGCAGATGTTTAAACAGCTCACCAACCCACTCCACACACCGTATCTAGCAGAGAAGGAAATTGAACTTCATAAAGTACATAAAAGTGATCAACAGAGGTTCACCTTGATGAAAGGTAAAGAAGGAAGAATACTAGATGATATCAGAAAAGTTAGAGCAGCCGGAAAGAAATGTTTTCACATCTGTTTCATGGGCTAGATAAGGAGAGAACAATGTGAAAGCATATGAAATCATAGAGAACAAAGGGAAGTCTTTAGTGATGCAGGAAGAGAGTAAGTGTGAACGAACACTTGAACAGGAACTAATAAGCATCCTGTGCCTTAACTTCTATATAGTGACATACAGTCAATAGTAGCCCACAGGTATACAGCAGTTGCTAGCTTGGATCAGTTTGACTTTGGAAAGACCATGCTCTGGGATTACACTGCCCTCTTACCTGGAAGTAAGAATCATTGACCACAATGAGACTCATTTCTACGCAGACATATATAATTTTATTGTAAAAAAATGTTTTGTAAAAACATACATTAGATAAAAAAGTTTATACTGAACACATTAACATGACGAAATTGTACAGGGATCAAGATGTTCGTTCAATGTGTAGTCGACACAAGTATTCACTTATAATTCACTAAGAATTACTCCAGGTCCATCATAAAGACTTGAGGCCACAAGTTGTATTGCAAACAAAAACAAATAATTTTGCAACCTGGGTTGTACATCCTTTTCTAGGTCAGGCTATTATAATTATAGACCACACTATTTAATACATCAAATATTGAGAATTGCTTATATGGCTCCATCTACATTTAATGCAGTTTCAAATCAGTACTGAACTGAAGTAGTTTCTTACTTGCAAATGATTACATAGGAAATTCTGGAACTAGTTGGAGGTCCCGATGGTAATTACACAAACCACAGAGCACTGATGTGCATTGAGGGCTATGTTTTGCAAGTTTGGGGGGGGGGGGGGGGGGAGTTTGTTGTCTAAGTTCAAACTGCATTAAATGGTCACTATAGATGGGGCCTAAAAGGAGCAATATTTCCAAATGTGATTGTCAGCCATTGTATTCTAAGGAGGGATCTTCCCTTTCAGTCTATGGCCTGAGAAAATCAGAAGTCCAAAATTTTTTAATAGCCACCATTTAAAATAGTAACATGTATGAGTCACATATTATTATTAGTTTTAATCATATCCTGCTTTATCTCTCTAAAAAGAGATCCAAACCTGCTAACATTAACATTTACACAATATAATAATAATAATAATAATAATAATAATAATTTATATGCCATTTTTCTCCCTCAAGGGTCTGCACTGACCATATGTGGAGCCCCCAGTGGCGCAGTGGGTTAAACCCGCTGAGTTGCTGAACTTGCTGACCAAAAGATCAGGTGTTCAAATCAGGGGAGCAGGGTGAGCTCCCACTGTCAGCCCCAGCTCCTGCCAACCTAGCAGTTCAAAAATAGGCAAATGTGAGTAGATCAGTGGTTCTCAACCTGTGGGTCCCCAGATGTTTTTGCCTTCAACTCTCAGAAATCCTAACAGGTGGTAAACTGGCTGGGTTTTCTGGGAGTTGTAGGCCAAAACACCCGGGGACACAAGTTTGCCCAGGCCTGATCTACACTGTGTCCCTTATATGTTGTTGATTTTGTACTGTATTTGAACATGTTGGAAGCAGCTTTGGAAAGTAAGAGCACTCCATGCAATTATGCGGGAAGGTAAGAGCACTCCATGCAATTATGCTGACCACATGACCTTGAAGGTGTCTACTGGCAACACCAGCTCTTCAGCTTAAAAATGGAGATGAGCCCCCTCCCCCCCCCCGCCCCCCCCCCCCCCCCAAAATCAGACTCGATTAGACTCAATGTCAGGGGAAACTTTTACCTTGATTGCTTTCTCCCTCAAAGGGATCCAAAGCTGCTTCCAACATGTTCAAATACAGTACAAAATCAACAACATATAAGGGACACAGTGTAGATCAGGCCTGGGCAAACTTGGGCCCTCCAGGTGTTTTGGACTTCAACTCCCACAATTCCTAACAGCCTACCAGCTGTTAGGAATTGTGGGAGTTGAAGTCCAAAACACCTGGAGGGCCCAAGTTTGCCCAGGCCTGGAGTAGATGCACACGACATGCTGAGGAGCACGCTCACTGTCGGGCGTCGAAGACCTCCGGGCGCTTGACGTCGCTTCTCTGCTTTACCACCAGGCTTTCCACGCACGCCGCCTCAACCGAACTTGCTGAGGCCTTTCACTAGCGACACCCGCCCCGCGCCGCTCCTCGCTCTGGGATTGGCCCGGCTCTTTGGGAGCGCGGAGCGCCGCCGTGCGATTGGGCGGCGCGGCCGGCGCGCGCCATTGGCTCCTCCGTGAGGCCGGACACCCGCCTCTCCCTCCCTCCGTCCCCCCCTCCGGCACCCAGCAATTTCGGTTGCGCCCTGGACCTGCTAGTTCCTGGTCGGCTTGTAGGCCCTCAGCGCGGAGAGAAGGGAAGGCGAGGGGCGGGAGGGCGAGCGGAGGGAGGGAAGGAAGCAAGGAAGGAAGGAAGGAAGGAGGGGGCATGTCGCCGGGAGTCGTATAGCCCATCACCACCACCACCAGCCCCTGCCTCCTCATCATGATTATAGAGAACGTGGACGCGCTCAAGTCCTGGCTGGCCAAGTTACTGGAGCCAATGTGAGTACGAAAACAAGCGGGGCTGAGGGTTGGGGGAGAGGAAGGCCCGGAGGAGGAGGAGGAGGAGGAGAAGCACAACATGGGGAGGCTTGGCCCTCAGGGCCTGGAAGGGAAAACCTCCCTGAGGTGAGTGGCCCAGGAGTGAAGGAGCCAAGGGTTGTGGGTTGTTTGAGGAGGGAAAGGTGGTCTCATGAAGGGACACAGAGAAAGAGAGACCAGGTAGGGAGAAGGCACTCCCAAAGCTGGTGGGCAACTTTTGCAAGCAAAAAAAACAAACACTCTGTCTGAAGGAGGAGACACGTGAGGAGAAGGAGACCAGGGGGACATCCACGCTTTAAGGTTAGTGCAGTTTGACACCGCTTTGACTGTCCCGCCACAAGGCTACGGGGATCTCAGTGATTTGTTGTTTCACAAGGGATACATCTACTCTGACAAATGAATACGGTTTGGCACCACTTTTAACTGCCATGGGAGTTGTAGTTTCCCAAAGTCTTTATTTATTTATTTAAAAGGGGACTCAGGGCAGAGCACAGCATATACACGGCAAATATTCAATGCCGGGACACAAATTCACATACAATACATAAACATTAAAAAAAATTATCAAAATATTAAAATACACCATTTAAAACCGTCCTAGCCATCCGCATCAAATCCAATTGGTCCTGTCATCTTTCCTATTGCTGCTTTATTACCCTGTCCCGAAAGCTTGGTCCCACAGCCAAGTTTTTACCATCCTTCTAAAGGACAGGAGGGAGGTGGCTGACCTGATGCCTCACCAAACTGTACATCCCAGGAGCCATGGTAGTTAAAGTGAGGTCAAGCATAATTAATTTGGCAGTGAGGATGCACCCAAGGTCTTCGATTTTCTCTGCCAAACTGCTGGGGCCTCGCCGGAATAGCTCCCAAGATTCGATAGTATTGAGCCATATCAAATAAAGCGTTGTCAAACTGAATTAATTCTACAGTGAAGATCAGTCATGAGCAAATGGGCCCTCCGGGTGTTTTGGACTTCAACTCCCACAATTCCTAATAGCCGGTAGTTTCAGAACTCTTCTACTTGCACAAGGCAAATGGCCACACATTTGCAAGTCCGGGGACAGATTAATTGACATTGAACTGATTTAGTGTAGTAAAACTTCATATTCTACCCTATCTCCTTGAGGGGACCCAGGGCAGAGTCCAACAAACAAAAAAGGCAAACATTCAGTGCCTCAGTACAACAGTGTTGTGTATAAACTCTTCTAATATTTTAAGCTTAAGATCGTCTGAGGAGGTCCTGCTTTCAATCCCTCCTGCCTCGCAAGTGTGATTGGCAGAGACAAAGGACAGGGCCTTCTCAGTGGTGGCCCCCCAGCTGTTGAACTCCCTCCCCAGGGGTATTAGATCGGCCCCCTCCCCCCTGACTTTCCGAAAAAAGTAAAGATCTGGCTCTTTGAGCAAGTTTTTGAGAATGCAGTGGAATAGATAACATGGAACTATGAATGATGAACATGGAATGGCCAGGCGATGTTACTGGATAACGATTTTAACAAGATGACACCAATGATTATATCCTTTAGCGGTTTTTATATATGTTTTATATTGTAATGTTGATTGTTTTAAATGGCAATTTTATAAATGCCTGACACCGAACTGTGCCAATCTGTAACCCGCCTTGAGTCTCCGTATGGCTGAGAAAAGCAGGCTATAAATATTGCAAATAAATAAATAATACCTATGATTATTCTAAAATTCAGTTCCAGGGTCACTAAAGTCTTGAATCTTGAAACTGCACATTCACATTGGAGGAACAGAAACATTGTGGCTGGTCTTAGCGGCCTATCAAATACTGGTTGCTGTAAAATAAATCCTGTATGATAATATATTGTTATGCATATCATTCTGCATCTCTGAAATGTAGAACAGGAATAAGGAATGTTCTCTGCTCCTTTCTTTAGTGCAGCGGTTCTGAACCTTTAAGTGTGCAGGTGTTTGGGCCTACAACACCCAGAAATCCCAGCCAGTTTGTCAGCTGTTAGGGTTTCTGGAAGTCGAAGCCCTAAATATCCAGAGACCCACAGGTTGAAAACCACTGCACTAGAGAAAGGAGCAGAGAATATTCCTTATTCCTGTTCTGTATTTCAGAGATGCAGAATGATGCCCATAACAATATATTATCCTAGTGTGACCCAAAACATGCCATCTGGTGACTAATGGTTTAATAGTATATTTGAACTGCTGTGTATCATTTTGACAGGACAGTCAGGCTTCCTTAGATGCAGTTTTGGAAGAAATATAACCTCACTGCTTGAGCTCCACAACCAGGATGTAATATAGCCCTGTCCTATCCTCGATTCATCCTTTTCAGAATCTGAAGTAATGGTTAAGTTATTGTTATGTGTTTTTAGATGGAAGGGAACATTTGCATTTCCCTTTTCAGTTTTGAGCCTAAGGGGTATGGTAGAACTGGTAGGAGTCAAACATCCCTTATCCTGAAATCTGAAATCCCTCATGTGGTTGGCTGAGATAGTGACATCTTTGATTTCTGATAGTTCAGTGTACACAAACTTCACAAATTATTGAAGGTGTTGTGTCTAAAATAATATTGAGGCTAAGTGTATAAGATGTATATGAAACATAAATATCATGTTTAGATCTCGGTCCCATCTCTAATATGTCTCATTATGTATATATGTGCAAATACAGATAGTCCAAAATCTGAACTTGAAGAGTAGTGCTAATTCTGATTATTATATGAAAGCTAAGCAAGTAAATAGATCTCTTCACCACGGAAGTCATAAATCTACCTTTAGAATTGCATTTTAAAATAGTGTATATGTATTGAAAAATCTGTCTTAAATTTTCTTATTTTATGTACAGGCAAAGATGTCATGGCCCCGTCTACTAGTATAATCAGCCTTCCACATTTGCACGGTTGAGATTTGTAGGCTCAATTATTCACAAATTTGATTAAAATATTCTCTTTAGCTATTTGTACACAGTTCAGTGAGATTCCAAAGTTCACCATTGAATCATGGTACAAGGCCCAGAGATTCCTACAGAGATGTTCTCAGATTTTTTTTAAAAAATACCAATTTTTAAATTTGTGTTTTTTCACTTTCACTGAGTTCCTTTGCCCCTAACCTTGGTGGATGTGAAAACTTAACTGTATATTTAAATCTGCAATACTTATTTAGGAATGCAGTTATACAGAGATTTGGGTCGTACCTGCTTCCTTGAAATCTTAAGTGAAGATATCAGGGACTGAACCCAAGTTGGTCTGTAGGCAAACTGTATTCTGCCATTAAGTCTTGGCCTACCCAAGTCCTGTATTATGTTTTTTAAAGTACCTTTTAGTCTTTCTGATCCAATCTGCAAAGAGACCCTTTTTTCTTTGATTAAGATACTATTTTTACCTGCACGATATCCATGTATTAGAAATCTGGCATCTTTCTATCTAACTCTTACATTCCTTGCTTGTTCCCCCAAATCATAGAAAATTCTGGCAACATAGGTATAATGCAACTTTATTTTAAAGGCAATTCTATAAAAACATGATTTAATAATTAGGCTTTTACCACTTTGTCTAGCAGGAATCCTATGCAATTCTATGTTTACATAGAGTCACACCCCTTTAGACACAACATTGCTTTCTGTCTTGTCAGGCACTTTGTTTAGAATTACAGCCTAACGTTTATTCCACAACAGGATAGACTCTGGTTTACTTAAAGGATTTTAGAACCTGAATTATTTTGGAACATCTAATGGAATACATTATTCTTAAGCAATGTTTTTGACATGACACATAATTTGTCATAGAAACTGCTTCCTTCTACAACTCTAGGTCTAGTTATACCAATAGTTGCATACTTACATAATTGAGGCCTGGTTACAAAGTTTTTTAACACTATGCTAATGTGCAGAGTGTTTGGAATACTTTGCCAGAAAAGACTTATGGAAAACTACCATGTATAAAAAAAATAGTTTGTGGGTGGAATTTTGTATTTCTGTTATGATTAAAGATGCTGGAAGAATATGGAGCATCTTCAAAGAATTTAAATAACAACAAATAAAATCAAGGCAAATCTGTTTCCTCTTTACCCACTGTATTTGATAGCCTGGCTAGAATCCTGTAGATATCATATGCTAGTATAACGAAGATCTTAATGCATTTTGCAGGAAAATGCTCACTGCCTCTTCACTCACTTTCTTCCCTCTTGTCCGTAGTTGCAGATACCACATGGTCAATCAGGAATACCTCTGCCCAGTTTATGTTGAACTAGTGGTTGTATGTCGTCACCCCCTGCATGTTCTTAAGCTATGTTGTGTAGTCAAGGAAAGGAAGCAGTCCCCAGTTTACAAACGAGATCTGTTCTGTAGATTTGCTCTTAAGTTGAATTTGTATGTAAGTCAGAATGGGTACATTTTTAAAGTACCTGTTCTTTAAAAAGTCATTTTTTAAGATTACCTAAGGAAAGGTTGTCAACCCTGTAATGTTTGTTTTGCTGTCTGTGCCTCTATTCAGAAAATTTCACCTCACTTTCTGTCCCTGTAATAATTAGATATTGAAAATTTTGAGTTGTTGTGGAAACAACTCATGATAACTCTTACAGGAATGAATTTCTCTTCCTAGGAGTAGATTTCCTCTCACTTCCTGTTGTCTCACCTCAGTTTGTAACTAGGAGTAATATGTAAGTGGGATGTTTGTAACACTGGAATTGCCTGTGTTGTGGGATCTCTGCCCATTTGTGTTTATTATGGTTGGTGATGATTGACTTCAGCTCCATTGGGAAAATAAGTGTGTATCTGCACTGTAGGACTAACACTGTTTGACAACACTTTAACTGCCATTGCTCAACGCTATGGATTCATGGAAGTTGTTGTTTGTTAAGTCACCAGCACTATTTGGTATAAAAAGCTAAACACATTGTAAAATTACAACTTCTGTGATTCCGTAGCACTGAGCCATGGCAGTTAAAGTGGTGTCAAACTGGTTCCTTCCACAGTGTAGATGCACCATAAGTCATTTGTACCTCACCTAGGCCAGAAAAAAAACCACTTCAGTTTTGGCTAGAATTAAGACTCCATATAGAGTCAGTCAGATTCTAGGACATGGCAGCAAATTCTACTAGCAGTTTTTTCTGTACCTTCTAGAGCTGTGCAACAAGAAGTATGAGCTGAGAGAGTGAATTTAATATCTTGATTTGAAATAAGCAGAAAATTGACTACAGGTCTCATACATTAGTTATTTTACGTTAGAGTCTCAGGAGGTCCTAATGCAAGGATTATTTACTTTACTGAGCAGCTTCAGTCTAACATAATGTGTTTGATATATGAAGAATTAATGTCTGTGATTTATATAGAATTATTGCAAACATTCTATCTTGCTTATTTTTTTCTAAATATATTTGATACTGATAAACATTGTTTCTCCTTAGATGTGATGCTGATCCCTCAGCACTGGCTAACTATGTTGTGGCATTGGTGAAGAAAGACAAACCAGAGAAAGAGTTGAAGGCTTTCTGTGCTGATCAACTAGATGTCTTTCTACAAAAAGGTACTGTATCCATTATTTTCGCTAATAGCAACACTTCATGGATATGATGCTGAAATCCTTTATGACCTACTGGCTTTGAAATGTGGGAAATTACATTTCCTACCATCCCCATCTGACAGTCTTCTCCCTTAGATAACAAAATGAGACATTCAGCTAAATTGCAACGATGCAAATATTTAAATGCTTGGCAATTTGTACACAACAGATATACTTGTAATGAGGATTGCCTACATCTTTAAGGAACTGAAAAGTTAGGTTTTCCATTCACCATAAGCACAGTCATTAGTGAAAGTTATTTATACATTGCCCCAAGAATAGCCATCAATATTCAGAAAGAAAATGCAAAGGCGAATTGTTCTCTATAAAAAGGGGGAATTTTTTTTTTACATTGAGGTAGTACTATACATCTTTGTAACTGTGAAATAAAAATGGCCGTACAAACAATTTCTGCTTGTCCAGAATTGGTGATGATAACAAGTTGCTGTTCCTGTAAAGTAAATTCAGAAAAGTTTCAGAACTCTTCCTGTGGCAGCACAAGGCAGTTGGGCACACATTTACAAGTCCAGGGACAGATTAATTGATTTTAAACTATGATTTAGTGAATAATAAGAATAAGAATCTTTGTTTACATTCCACCCTATCTCCCCTAGGGGACTCAGGGCAGATTCCAACAAAAGCAAACATTCAATGTCTCAGTACAATAGTGCTGTGTATAAACTATTCTAGTACCTGTGATTATTCTAAATTCAGTTCCAGGGTTACTAAAGTGTTGAATTTTGAAACTACACCTTCAAATTGGAGGAACAGAAACATTTCCTCTGGTCTTAGAGACCTATCAAATACTGGTTGCTGTAAAATAAATCTTTTACTGTAATAATATATTGTTATGGACATTATTCTGCATCTCTGAAATGTAGAACAGGAATAAGGAATGCACACATAAGGAATGTTCTCCTTTCTCTAGTGCTAAGACCCACATTCATTGATTAGTCCTAATTAGAGCTTTGAAGACCCAGAACATTCAGGGTTTTTTTTTCCTGAATGGGTTTTCCATTTTTCCAGTACAAAAGTAGTATGATGGTTTGCAGGCAAGACACTTTTTCAGAATTAGAGTAATTATGGAGCTTATCTGATTTTTACAGACATTTTCTAGCAGGATCAGTGCAGCAACTGCTGATCCCAATGATGTCTTGAGGTTAGTCTACATTATAATATTAATGCAGTTTGACACCACTTTAACAATCAAGGCTCAATGTTATGGGATCCTGAGATTTAGTTTGGCAAGGCATTTAACCTCTCTGCCAAAGAGCAGTGGTGCCTACTTAAAACACAAATCCAAGGATTCCATAGCATTGAGACATGGCAGTTAAAGCAGTGTCAAACTGCATAGATTCTACAGTGTAGATTCTCCCTTAGTTGGAGTGAGGTTGCTTACTATTAGATACAACCATTGGTCTTCACAGGAATATACAGATCAGCAACAGTTTGCTTGCTGTGCTTCCTTCACCTGGCTTCCCAGATAGAGAAAGCACTTCAAAAGTTAGAGAAAGACAGCACATCTGCTGCAACCTCTCCTACAGGCTTGCCAGCTGAAAAAAGCAGACTCCAGTTGCTCACCTCTGCACACAGAAGGAAGCATAGGAAACTCTTTCCTGCCACACCAAATTGCAAAGATTCAAGTTTCTTCCTCCCCCTCATGTTCCCGATTCTAAGTAAGCAGAGGAAAGCCTTGCTTCCAGAAACACCAAGACTGCAGCTGCTATCTCACATGTCCCCAACCAAAGCAGACAAAAGAAAACCAGTGTAGTCGGCTCTTCTTGCCACTTAAAACTTCAAGTTTAAGCTCCAGACAGCCTTGTTCTTTCACCTCACTCAGTACGTCTCTTGTCTTAGTCAAATGTACAGGAGAAACCAATTTGAAAAGTTGTTAATTGGGACAATGCAAATTGATACTCATTTATTCAGGATATCCTTAAAAATGTTGACACTTTTAAACACTAATAGTGCCTGCGGCAATTAATTGAAAGCCAAATAAATGCATTCATATTGAATAATAAATATTATAAGCTGGTTTAATCAGAGTTAGAAATTCCATCTTAAAATAGTTTTATGTAAGATCAAATTATTCCTATGCAACGGTGCACTATTTTCATCATCAAAGAACAGAGTTTCAAACTTAAAGTTTCAATTGTTAGTTTGCTACATTTCTGTACTATTGGAATCTAATAAGCTTCAACGGGTGTATACGTTTTTGGGGGATACCCTATATTTGAAGACAAACAAATCTGAAAGGCATTTCTGCCTGTGTAGGTGTTCTTCTCTTTGTGAGGGAAGCATGAAAGAGGTCTTCATTGCTTCAAATGCCAATACGTTATTGAAGAATTAAACTTTAAACTCAGTCATGTTGCTAGTCTAGTTCTTAAGATTGTGGCTGCATGAGACAGTTTATGCCCAGATAATGCAGTTTGTTGATTTGGGTTGTTCCCCCCACCCCAGTTCATAGAGCAAAAGCTAAGATACATATGCTTAGGGAGCATAAGGTACAGCATTTTGCAGCTCTCTTTAGTATTTTTTTTTTTTTGTCGTGTCAGGAGTGACTCCTGATGTGAGAGAATTGGCCGTCTGCAAGGACGTTGCCCAGGGGATGCCTGGATGATTTGATGTTTTTATCATCCTTGTGGGAGACTTCTCTCATGTCCCCGCATGAGGAGCTGGAGCTGATAGAGGGAGCTCATCTGCCGCTCCCCGGATTCGAACCTGCGACCTGTCAGTCTTCAGTCTTGCCAGCACAGGGGTTTAACCCACTGTGCCACGGGGGCTCCTCTCTTTAGTATGCAGTATAGTAACTATATTGTTTGTTTATACAAAAGTGTCGAAACACTACACATTTCACAAACATGTCAAACAGTACAATTTTATGTGCTAATTATAGTAGGTCTTGGCATAAAAATAAAACCAGCATACATTTATATTTTTCTCCAAATTTCAGCTTCATAATTTTTGGAAGTTTTATCTCTTCAGTCAGTATTCACTTTACTTAATCTGCGGGAACTTGGTCTGTAAACAATTGTGCTTTGTCTCTACATCTGCACTTGGCAAGTGTCAAGCCAATACAAATCCTGGGCTTCCAATCAACTTTGTAGCAAGGTTTCCATACAGTGACTCCCCCATGAAAGCCACAGCTGGATGCAAATGTACCATCCTCTATTTGTCATAGTAAGGAAGGCAGCAAGGCTCCAGTTAAGAAAATGGTATGTTGTGTTCTAAATAGACAACATGAAATGGGTAATCACAAAGAAGCAGGACATATCTTATTGTTGTTGAAAACTTCACCACAAGACAATTGGTATCAATTGAACTGGTCAAACCCTCCTGAACATTACTTTTGTTCAAGACTTGGAAAAACTATCACATTTCAAAATGGCTATTATGAATTTGAAATAGATTTTCAGGCCTTTGCAAAGCCAATACCTTCAAAGAAATTCTGCTGTCTCTAAAACACCTTTTTTTTTACACAGGAATGAGTAGCAAATAGATTTTGAATGTATTCTGATAACATATCCAAAGATAACATATCCAATACTTAGATAACATATCTAAGTATACCCATATCAGGTATACTTAGAGATATATTATATGCATATGCTTGTTTTCTTCATTCAAGTAGTATGTCACATCACAAACTCATTTTAAAATGCTGAGGAGTTTCAAAATAAGTTTGTTGTCTGCCACTGGAGAGCCTGTCTTGGTAAATAACAAGTATAGTGATCTTTCAGACATATCTAATAGGCCTGTATTAAAGGAAGAGAATTTTAAGTAATTCGGCTAAAGCTTGGTATGCATTATGAATTATATTAATTGTTTTTAATTGTTTTGCATTTCTTTACCAGAAACATCAGGTTTTGTTAATAAACTCTTTGAGAGCCTGTACACCAAGGATTATCTAGCTCCCAGTGAACCAGCAAAACCAGAGCTGAAACCTGCAGGTCAGGGGAAAGAAGAAATCAAAGAGGAGGTAATCTTTCATTTCTCAGTATTAGCGTATTAATGCAGAAGTGAGTCGTTCTCTCCCTCCCCTCCCCCCATTTGTTGGTGCTTACTCCAAAATAATGTGCATAGAATTGCAGTCATTCAAAATTTCATA
Source organism: Anolis sagrei (assembly GCF_037176765.1). Taxonomy (NCBI): domain Eukaryota; kingdom Metazoa; phylum Chordata; class Lepidosauria; order Squamata; family Anolidae; genus Anolis; species Anolis sagrei. Next base: position 97,763,363 of record NC_090022.1, read on the forward strand.
GTTATTGTTTTTTCCCTAATATTCAGAAGAAGTAGGCAAACTAGTAAGAAGTATGAATGTGTTTACAGATAATAGTTTTCATTGTATTTATATAAATATATATAAACTATTTATATCCCACTCCCTTTCCCCAAAGGGGCTCTGGGTGACTTACAACAAAAATACAGTATACATAATAATATTCAACCAATCAAGACAACAAAATTAATCAACCAACAAATAAGCAAATCAAGATACATAAACAAAATAAAACAGTAATAGACATGTTAATTATAACAAAGCACAATAAATATAAACTATATGATAATTAAAATATGTTATATGCAGCTCCTATTAATAAACAGTTAAAATCCAGTTAATATTGGGATCAGTTAAAAACTCCATCACTTAAGTAGTAGTTAACCATTGTCAAAAGCTTGCTTCCACATCCCTGTTTTTAGTTCCTTTCTAAAGGTTATTAGAGTGGGAGCCAGTCTGATCTCTATCTGATGGTACAGCTTCAGTCTTAAGCAGACAAGTCTTAAAAAGCTCCATGTTGCAGCTTTAAAAATCATTTTTACCCCATTGGGGACCTCTTTTAAAGAATAAAGAGTATGGTGAACATTAATTGTCTATACTGATAACATTTGTAGACTGCTCTATAATAAAAAGTTACCTGGTCAGGTGATACAACAAAGTTGAAAAATCAATAGTAATAAAGACAACTTAATATTAAAACAAGCAGGCTAAAACACAACGGGGGTAGTAAGAAATCAAGTGTTTTTTTTAATTTAGAAGTCCTACAAGAAAATAGCAAGACACCAAAAAGATAATCTGAGCCCTGACAGTATATTCCACAACTAGGATGCTATCACTAATACACCTATTACACCTCACTTGATTAGCACTTTAAGTATAGCAGGTGTGTTATCTTGGATAGGTATATATATATATCAAGAGTCCATCCAACCCATTGGGAACCTTGAGGGTCAAGGCCATCCTTCTGAATATGACCTGAAAACTGACTGGGAATGGATCATAACAGAGCATTGTAGAGCATGTCATCCCCACATAGTTGTATGGTACAGTCCCATTTGGCCATCTTGCAGTATTTTTCAGAACTGAATTTAATGGGCTGTGTACCCAGATGCACCACAGTGTAGTAATTCTGTTGATGGGATACCAAGCATGGATAACTCCAGACAGAGTGGTGGTGTCCAAGAAGTATGTTAGTTTTCTATTTTTATTATATGTTTTAAAATAAGAAAATGTACTTTATAAATAACAAATAATGTATTAGTACACATTCACATGGAACAATAAAAAAGAAAGATCAATTTTAAAATGGTGAAAGCACAAAGTTGTGGCAAGGAAACACAAAATGAAGAGGCAGAAGCATCCTGTGTAGTCTGACATGGTGGTTGTTAGAGTGGTTCAGCATTTCTGTGTTCTCGAATAATATGCTGTGTCCAGGTTAGTTCATCAAGGGCTCTGCTATGGCTGACTTCTCTGCTTGAATGAGTCAGCAATGTATTTCATGTTCTTTGATTCGTGTTTGGACATAGCTGCATTTGGTGGTCTCTATGTAGACTTGTCCACAGCTGCATGGTATACGGTAGACTCCTGCAGAGGTGAGAGGATCCCTCTTTTCCTTTGCTAAACATAGCATTTGTTGGATTCTCTTAGTGAGTTTGTAGATAGTTTGTAGGTTGTGTTTCTTCATCAACTTCCCTTTGTGGTCAAGGGTTCCCTTGATGTATGATAAGAACACTTTTCCTCTGGATGGATCTTTGTCTTTACTCTCTTGACATGTTCTTGGTCCTCAAAGTTCCTCAAAATGGACAAGAGCAATATAGGTAGCAGTCTCCTAAACCAAACAAGAGCATGAGGCACGGAGGCTGCTCCCTTGAAACCCTGAAGTCCTGTACTCTGGCGCTTGCACTCCCTCTGGTGCTAGCTCTTAAAATGCTGCTCTTATATCAAAGGGAAACCTGGGGTGACCAACAGTTCTTAACTGAAAACACTTCCACATTGGAACACTTTAAGTAGAGGTTCCACTGTATATTAATGAGCACCATGGACCATAAATCTGGTTGAACAGCATTCCAGAAGGTGCTGACCCTGGCTTAAGACAGTTTTACAAATAAAAGTCAGTCAACATGAGGCCTATAAGTACAGACTTACGATTTTTTAGAAAACAAGATGGACTAGTCTTTTTATGTTCATTGTAATCTCTGTTAACATCATATAGTGGAACTTGTGCATAAATCAGGTTGCAAACCATGCACTTTGTGGTTGATGAAATTGTATTAAATTAACGCCTTTGGCATGACACTGTCTAAAGGACACTTGGCTGTGCTGTTCCTTTGTGTTCATTTTGGTTCCTTCAGTTGTGATGCTTATATGTATCTATTTAAAGGTACGCATTGAATATGGTAAAGCATAATTCAAATAATAATGTGATCAGATGACAATCTAATTTTGAGGAGGGCAGATAATGCATTCGAAACAGGAATTGGTATAACTTTAGATAAATTTTCCAAACATCAACATTGCAGATGCCTTCTAGCATGTTTATGATTATTCCCGTTTGTTATGTATTTTATTCTAGAGAGGATGGATGATTTTCTGCAAAATTTACATAGTATGTTTTTTTTGGTGAACATTCATTTTGCAATAGTGAAACAAAAGCACAGAGGATCGCTCAACTCTGGTTGTTTTCACTTACCTCTCATTTTGATTTGAATGTTTGAACACCAGGACAAAAGCTATAATTCTAAGTTCGTACAGTGTATTCTGCAGTGGATATCCTTAGGAGAAGGTCTAGTAAAGGAAATAAACTAGAGCTCCTTAAGTTAACTCTCGGCCAGGACTCACTGGCCAGGCTTCAGTGATGAATGTATTAAAGAACTTTGCTATACTTAGATAAGGTCAAATGAGAGATGATACCCTTGCATTGCACAGGCCTGCCCTACCCCCTCTCATACATATGCAAATCATGTAATATTAGAATGGTTTTTAAAAGTCCTGTTCTCATCCCTCTTTTTTGCATTCAGATGTTTGACTTTTGTCATGTGTAGACTTGCTGCTTGGCCTTTCTGCAGACAGATTAGTATTTTCAATTCTTACTATGCTCCCTTCACAGACAAGGAAGTGTGCATTTCATGATGTAACTAAGAGATTTAAATATGAGATTATGAAGTTAATCCATTACATTATTTCAGTGATTTTTCAGGGAGTTCAACTTTTCTGCTTATGAAAAGAAATAGCCCACAGATTTCTCTCTAAGAAATCCACATTTTACAGCTGAACTATTGGGTCTGATACAGGCAGGTTTTTTCGGCTGTCAACAGTTGCAAGAATTAGAATTCCTTGGTTCCAAAAATAGAAGACCACAAGAAATGATAGAATATTTATCCAAAAGAAATATGGGATTGATAACCTAACTAGTAAAAATGGCCTCCACCCTCCTCTCCTTTAAGAAACTTCTAAAAACACACCTATTCACTTTAGCGTATAGAGAGGAGAAGGACTAAGACACTTTAGCTAATTGGAATGCTAGCTAGTCCAACTTGTACATTCTATATGGCTGCCACATTGCATTTGAAATGAACACCATTTTTAACGTCACTGTATTTTAAATTGCTTTTAGAGTATTTGTTGTAATGTTTACTTAAATTTTAGTTTACTATCTCTTATTGGATTGTTTTGTTTCACTTTTCACCACAATGCTTAATTCTTTGTTGTAAGCTCACTGTTATTACTGTTGCTTTATTGTGTACTAGCTGTCCCCTGCCATGCGTTGCTGTGGCCCAGTCTGTGTATATGTGTTTTGTGTGTGCATATATGTATATATCTGTGTGTATATATTTGTGTATATGTGGTTTTGTGCATTCATTATAATGGTTTTTTTTGTCTTTTTAAGTTTTTGTTGTTGTTGTGTTTTTCAGTGTTTTATGAGTGATGTTCAGTCATTGGCCTGATAGTTGTATTGTGTCCAAATTTGATGTCAATTCACCCAGTTATTTTTTGAGTTATATTAATCCCACAAACGAACATTACATTTTATTTATATAGAATATTTTGATACATTTGTACTCACCTGAGGCATTGCATTCTTGCCTTTTTGTGTGTGTAAACCGTCCTGAGTCCCTTCAGGGAGAGCGAGCAGTCTAGAAATAAAGTGTTATTATTATCTTTAGCATACTCACAAAACTATGTGTCACTCAAATATACCATCCAGAATGATTGCTCAGATGGAAATTGTTTTATGGACTTCCCATATTCAGTAAAACAAAGTCAAAGTGTCCCAAAAACAAAGTTCAAATCAAAGCAAATGCAACTTAATTCACTGGAGTGTTGTGTGGTTTCTGGGCTTTATGTCTGTGTTCTAACAACATTTTCTCCTGACGTTTCGCCTGCATCTGTGGCTGAAGATCCTGTCAGAGATGTAGACGAAACTTCAAGAGAAAATGTTGCTAGAACACGGCTACACAGCCCAGAAACTACACAACACTCCAGCGATTCAGACCACGAAAGCCTTCAACAATACAACTTATAATAGTAACAGCAGCAACAACAACATTATTTTTGTACCCCACCTCCATCTCCCCGAAGGAACTTGGGACGACTTACATGGGGCCAAACCTGATCAAGACAGTTAAAATGTATCACATTAAAATACATAACAACAGTGTAAAACAAAAGTAAAACAACAACATTGTAACAATATAAAACAAGCATCAAAATCAACAACCAATAATGAAATTCAGTTTATCATCGTGGGTGGGCCATTTCTCAGTTTGTATTTAATTCAGTTTCTAAGTTTGTATTTAAGGATGACAGACTATGTCCTCAAAAAGAGTAAGTATTGTACACTATAATGGTGTTGTTAGAGATCCAATAGACTTTTTTATCTGAAACCAACTGAAATTGGCAGTGTCTTTGCACAATACAAATATCCGCTTTTCTGCCACAATAAAGGAAAAGGATAAAGAGTATCATATGGAAGTATGCAGATTAATTGTGGCCTCCAGCTCCTTCTACATTTTATTGTAGGTTTTAGAATTATAGTAGCAACTCACTCTGATTCAACACAAGGAATGGTGTAGCAAATTATGGGTGCCTCACAGTAATCATGGTTTCTATAATTGTAAGTATGATCATGACATATAGCAGTTATGAAATTAAAACTTCTTTAAAAATAATTGACAGCTAAGAAATATATATTATAAAAATAATAAAAGAAATTTAAAACTTGCTTTTTTAGAGACCCACTAATACATTTCTTACTTTGGTCAGATTTAAGTATGTGGTGACTTTGCTCAAGCCTGTTTTTCTTCTATTAGGATTTTAGATTCGTTTGTGCCTTTCCCCTACCCACGAGGGTAAAATACAAATGGTGTGAAGGTAATGCTTTCCTGTTTCTCTTTAGACATTTCAGGAATCTTTTGAAGAAGAGCGGGAGAACAAAAAGAAGAAATACACTAGCCCACAGAAAAATCGTTCAGATCCTAATGAGCAAAGGTCAGTATTTTTCTTCAGCATTTTAATATGTATGTGCCCTTCCTTAGGGTTATGATCAGACTGCTTGCTATAGAGTCTTACCTTATGCATTATGAATTATTCACTTACCAAAAGTTCTATTGGATCTGTCCCCATCCTGATGTAATATCCTATGGCATGGCAATAATGACTGAGAAGAAATTATACTTGTCTGCCACTGTTGTGTCTGCATGCTGTCATCCAGTGAAGCTGTCAGGGGTGTTCAGGGCCCTTTTATACTTTTGTCCACAAGAAGAGCACCATTCAACAGTCAACTGGAACAAATTTGCAAGGTGCCTTGCAGATAAAATCACCTGGATCTGCTCTGGCTTGCATATAGCAATTGAGACAAGTCCTGTGGATGTAATCTTGGCACCCATTTGTCCTATATTATTCGATAAGTTTCAGTTTGTGCAGCCTGACAGGCTTACTTGATGGGGACACAAGAGACAGGCTTCTCAGTGGTTGCTCCAACCGCCAGGAGTGGGAGACTAGGCTGGCCCCCTTCTCGTTTTTTGTTTTGCCAAAAGGCAAAGATGATTCTATTTAAGCAAGCTTTTGACATACAATTATTCCCAGAGAGGAAACTAGGGTATGTGTTCTGCTTTTTACATTTTGAACTTTTGTATCCTATAAAAATAACTTTAAACTGTTTTGATTGTTTTTATGATACAACAACAACAACTTTATTTTATACCCTGCCTCCATCTCCCCGAAGGGACTCAGGGTGGCTTACATGAGGATGAGCCCAGACAAACATAGATTGTTCTAACTAATTTTAGCTGTGAGCTGCCTTCAGTCCTACTTCAGGAGAAAGGCTTGGCATATATAAATAGTATAAGAGATATTCTCTATCAACACTGATGGTTGATTTTTATGTACTATTATTCTTTAGTATAGTGTTTCTGAGGACAAGGGGTCACTTCAACTTTGGAAGTAACCTTTTGAATCTGCAGTCTTTTCATCTTGGGATCCCAGATTTCTACCAGGAAATAATGCATCATTGGAGATGGATTATTTCCTAGTAGGAAGCAGGGGAAAGGCCCAAACCTTTCACATACTAGCCAGCCACTCCCAATTGGTTCACTCCAGATTTGAAACCAGTATCCGTCTGAATGTGGGACACCGAACTGACAAAGTGGAACCCCCTCTGCTTCCTGCTCCAGGATTTAAATGTCCAGGAACCAGTCTGGCAAGGAGCGACCAAAGAAGAGCAGACAAGATGGTCTAGCGCAGTAGTACTCAACCTGGGGTCCCCAGATGTTTTTGGCCTTCAACTCCCAGAAATCCTAACAGCTAGTAAACTGGCTGGGATTTCTGGGAGTTGTAGGCCAAAAACATCTGGGGACCCCAGGTTAGTAACCACTGGTCTAGCGACACCAGCTAGTGCAGTTTGTGCTTCAGGAGTTACAGGATTCTACTGAATGTTTTGAGCTAGATGGACTAACCAGTGCAGCCTTGGAGGTCAAGAAAACCTAGTCCTCTTTCTCCTTACCTAACTACTGCAGAAGACAGGTTGAGCAAGTATAGTGTTTCTCACTCTGCTCCTCCAGGTGTTTTGGACTTGAATTACACTATTGGTTGTTGTTTCTTATGCTTGCTTTATATACTGTTATAATGTTGTTTTATGTTGTTTCTTACTGATGTTATGTATTTTAAATATGCTATGTTTTAACTATGTTGATTGGGTTTGGCCCCATGTAAGCAGCCCTGAGTCCCTTCGGGGAGATGATGATGATGATGATGATGATTATTATTATTATTATTATTATTATTATTATTCAGCTCCCAGAAATGGCTGCCAACTTGCCAGCTGTTAGGAATTGTGAGATTGAAGTCCAAAGCACCTGAAGGAGCAGAGTTTGAGAAACAGTACTTTAGTAAATCAAAGAATTCTGGGATGGTTGATACTTTAGGACTATTAACACTATATTGTAATGGGTTCCCATGGAATGTTTTGACTCAATAATGTATTATTTGTTGAATTAAAAATGTTTAGATTTGTACCCAATACTGATAAAATATGATCAATTTGGTAAATATTTTCCACATATTTACTCTTAAAGGCCGTGTATATGTAGTGTGTGTGTTTTTAGCAGGAATAGAGAGAGAAAAAGAGATGATGGTAAATGGAGAGACTATGATAGATACTATGAGCGGAATGACCTGTACAGAGACAAATATGACTGGCGAAGGGGAAGAAGTAAGAGTCGCAGCAAAAGCAGAGGGCTCAGCCGGAGTCGTAGTCGCAGTCGAGGGAGAAGTAAGGACCAAGATGCAAACAAAGATAGGGATACAAACAGAAATGTTGGTAAGTTGTCAAGGAGTTTTAAGTAGTTCCTGGTCTCAACTTTGTATGTTTTAAAAATTGATGTACAGTAATCATTTAGATTTCTGTCAGTTTTATAAAACAGGAATTTGTTAAAAAAAATAGTGATTGTTGACATCATTAGAACAGACTAAAAGCTTGCTCTGTAGAGTGTTCTAATCAAGGGATGTTTTTTAATTTGTTCTCATGTGTATTCCATCATACCACTTCCTTCTATTATACATCACCTCTTGCTAGAGGGAGCTGCATTCATCAGTTTGGTTTCTTTCATCAGAGATGTACAGGATATTAGTTACTCCTTTTTAAAACTTCCTTGTCCCTTTTAATCAGAATGACTCCTTGTGATATACTAGCTGATTTGGGGACCAGGATCTCATAGCTGAAATTATTTTTAGAAAAGTAGTTCTTTCGCAAGATGGCTTGTTAATATGACAGAATATTCACAATCTTTTGCAACAACAGACCAGAGTATACTATTGGATATTGCCACAATGTTAACCAGTTAGAGTTCAGACTTTAAGTCATTAAATATGTGTCTCGGGTGTTTATATTTTCCATATGCTGTTGGAAACTCAGGGCATGGAACGTTGATAGAACATAGTATTTATTGTGAATTCTTTTTCCAAACAGAGCACAGAGAACGAGCTAAATTCAAATGTGAAAGGAGTGACATGGAGAGCTCATACAACTCAGTGTCTTTGTCTTCCATTAACCCTACTGAGCAGTATTCCTCTGGAGCACAGTGTATTCCCAGTGCTGTGACTGTGATTGCACCTGCTCACCACCCTGAAAACACAACAGAAAGCTGGTCAAATTACTACGGCAATCACTCTGCTCCTAATTCCTTTGGCAGGAATGCACCGCCAAAGAGGCGTTGTCGAGATTATGATGGTAAGAGTTCCTTCTTGGTCAGCTTACATACTTCTCTTTTGGGTATCATTCAGCCAAATGAATTCAACCATATGTTCTTCATTTAATGTTGAGGCATTTCTCTGGGGCCAGGACTGCTGAACAAGTGGGTCTCTTCAAGCAGGCCTGATTCCAGGTTTGAGGGAATTATTTAGCAAATTGTTTTCAGTAGGTCCTTTTTTCCAACTGTTGCAGCTGCTTGTCCAATTGCTCTCTTCTTTTGGGACCTGTCTGCGCAACCGCCCATAGGAAAGTTCAGGTTAAGTGGAAAATGCTCATCATTTCCTCAACCTTGTCACTGTTAGAAGGCATGGAGAGGCCAGGTGGATAGGTAGCAATGGTGCTGAGCCAAAAAGATCTGCAGAACAGCAACATTGATCTTGTATACACCTCATTACATTAGCTCCAAATGCCAGTCCTGCTAACTGCAGTAAACAGTATTCAATAATAATTTGTATACGTAAATACAACAAATGTTTTGAAATATTTATGTCAAGTAAAATGTTAATTTATAACTTAAACAACATGAAGGGCTACAGTGCTTAGTGAAAAGCCACCTGTTTTGTGTGGTGTCATGAAGCATGCCATCTGCATTATTCTGATAATGATTCTTTCCTGATCATTTCTTAATGTGTTGTTCAGCAGTTGTGCTTAAGAAAGTAATGCTTTGAAAGGCATTCTGTTTGGCTGAAGATATTTTTTTGTCAGAAACAATATTAGACCATTAGCAGGATTGTGTCTTAATCAAGATTGGAATCCTGATGGGATTAGATCCAGCCTACAGGAAATGTTTTACTGTTAATGAGTAAATGTATCATTTATCTCAAAGCCCTCTCTGTTTTAAAATTCATTTAAAGAATCTCAAGCTAATCATAAAAGCATTAGCAACAGTTATTGCAAATGTATCCTATAAGTAACACTCTTTTTTAAACAGAGCGTGGTTTTTGTGTCCTTGGTGACCTCTGTCAGTTTGACCATGGAAACGACCCACTAGTCGTAGACGAGGTATCTTTGCCCAGCATGATTCCTTTTCCTCCACCACCACCGGGACTTCCTCCTCCTGGGATGCTGATGGCACCCACACAAGGCCCAGCTCACAGCATGCGAATGCCAGGCCCACAAGTGCATCCTCGGCCCCCGCCACCTGTTCGGATTCCTATGCCAAGTAAGAAGAGTTATTTATGATCTTCCAGCTTGCTCTACATAATCCAAGTAACAGTAACAGGGAAATTATAAAATATAAATGTTACTTTGTTTTTATAAAATGTAATAATATAAGATTCTAGATCTATATATGATAAGGTAAAGGTTTCCCCTTGACATTAAGTCTAGTCGTGTCCAACTTGGGGGGGGGGGGGGGTGGGATGCTCATCTCAATTTCTAAGCCAAAGAGCCGATGTTGTCCGTAGACACCTCCAAGGTCATATGGCCAGCATGACTGCATGGAGCACCGTTACCTTCCTGCTGGAGTGGTACCTATTGATCTCACATTTGCATGTTTTTGAACTGCTAGATTGGCAGAAGCTGGGCCGAATAGTGGGAGCTCACCCTGCTCCCCGGATTCGAACCACCAACCTTTTGGTTAGCAAGTTGATCAGCTCAGCAGTTTAACCCACTGCACGGTTAAAAACCTTGCAGACATGACTTTGCAAAAATGTAGTTTAATATATAATTAGTAGCTGGAGCAGTAGAAATTGTTGTTGATAAAAATCATAGTTGAAGACAGATTTGAGAATTTCTGTAGAGTTGGGAGTGGTGTCTTTATTAGGTAAGAATACCTAGAATAGAAAAGGAGTGATGTTAATTCCAGCAAGACACCAGTGGATTGTTGATAGTGCAACAAGATGTTCATTGCTTCATTATGCGTTCTTCGTGTAGCCCTGAAACATGCTTCAGCGAGTTTGTGAGCACTCCAGCACAAAGTTTGATGGCACATCATGAGTGACAGAGAGAAGTGAGAGAGAACCAGCCTTCTCCATCCAAGTTCTACTGATAAAAGCAGTTCTATATCTATATCAATGTATCTGTGCCAAAGACCGCACTAAAATTAAATTAAATTTCATCTGGGAACTAGGAATCAGGCAGAATGTGTAAGGGTATGGAATCCATAACCATATGTTTGCTGGAGATGCTCCTTGGTAGAAGCTAAAGGCAGAGATAGGCATAGCAGAACACATCATGGGTTTTTTTTTTGGGGGGGGGGGGGTACAGTGGGTGGCCTTTGGCAACAATTTTGAAATCTTTTACTTCGAGATAGTTCTGTTTACTTCACACAGATTCGTATATTCAGCTGGCAACCCTCTTCGGCATCAAAGCCCATCATAAAGCTTGTCATTATTGAAAACGCTCTTTTATTTTCCTTTTGAATGTAGCCAGTATCTATAGAAGTAATTGCCTATCTTAATAGATTAGCTAAACAAAAGTAGAGTCATTAACTTTTAACAAGAAAATAAGTGGTGGAAGGTCAAGTAGAATTGTAATTTTGAAAGATATATTTTGAACTATGAAATAGATCAGTTGACAGAAACTGAAAATGTCTTAATCCATTTTTTTAATTTTGGTTTCCCTCTCCCATTACTTTTTCATTTTTTTGCAAGGACAAAGTAAAAGCTCAGTTTGACTAGATAGCTGCATAAACTAAAAATTCAAAACTGGAGTATACATATGTACATTCACATAGTTATCAATTAGGGCATTTACTGTAGTAAATAATCAAAAATGTCCCATCAACCAGACCTCTTCTCTCCTCAGTCCTGCTCTATTTAGAGGCATAGCGCAACATGAGAATGACCTTGAATGTCAGATTGGTCCCAAAACAAAACAGTAATTCACCCTCACCCATAGACTGTATCAGCGTCTGGCTAGACAATTATTTGCAGCTGGCAGCTACTAAACCCTACTGCAATTCCCAGTAGCAAGTATGATCAAAACTACTTATTGCACATTAAATGTAAAGTAGCAGTATGATATATCAGCATAAATACTTCATAACATAGCATATGGCAGATCCTAAGCATAGGATCCTGTCATACTATTTGATTCTGCTAGAGATGCCACAGAAAAAAATGCCTTCACATGTGGGATTTGAATGGAGAAAGTAGCATTATGCAGATATTTGAGGAGGAGATTTGAGCATAACAAAAAAAGGAACAGAGGTATTACAAAGAACACAGGAACTTAGATGATTGGGACTGAATACATGGATGTAAGAGACAGGGATGTATTGGCGTACAAGAATAGAGAGGTTGTGGACAAGGCCATGGAGAGCTTTGAAGTCAAGATTGAGGAGCTTCTGCTTGATACAGGGTTTGAGGACTGTGAAATTCTAACTATGTTTGTTTTAACTTTTGTAAGCTGCCTTGAGTTCTAGAGTGGGTCAAAACATTTGATATAGCTATGATGATGGGAATAATGATGATTTGTAATAAGAACAAGAAGGACACATTTTCTTGTGGATAAACTAATGTTGAAATAACAAAACAGAGGGAGAGATGGTGGGGATACAAACTAGAGTATTTAGCATAGAAATCCCAAAGTGAATGGCCTGTCTTGATATTCTACAACTTCTAATGTTTCATTCCAGGGCCTCCTTTATCACAGTCCAGTTTGATCAACAGTCGCGACCAGCCAGGGACAACTACAGTGCCTAGCCTTGCACCAGCAGGAGCAAGACTACCTCCTCCATTACCCCAAAACCTACTATATTCAGTATCAGAACGTAAGTAAATGTGCTTTTCAACGTTTTGTGGTGTACTGGCACTTCATTATCAATGGTTGATAACACAGTACAATATACCTTGTGCATTCTTGCAGAGATGTAGCTCACTTGACAGATTCACTGAGAGTCTCCTTTTTACTTGTTTTTCGATGATATTATCTTCTCGTTTTTTAAAAAAATTAAGTGATATTGTTAGGTCATCAGTGTGCCTTTTTTGAAAATTTCTTTGTTGAAATCCAAATATATATATTTTAAAAAATGACGAAATTGTCTAATCCCAAGTGTTTACTCCGTAATAACTTGGCTTTGACTTTCATGCATAATTATACTATCCCTGACCTCTTTTCAAAAATGATGCAACTCCATATTTTATGAGGTAGATCAATTAGTAAGCTAGTGTTTTTCCAAGTTGATGACTTCATCTAGTAATTGCTATATGGAGCTTAATTTGGAATGTTTCATGAAGCATGTGAAGATGAAGTACTTAGTGAAATGTCATTTGAAGCATTTTTAAAATAATATGTAAGGCTATTTAACATAATGATTATTATGATTTAAACATATCTCACCAGGTTCAAGATTTACTTTGCTTGCTATATTTTGACTAGTGGTGTCGGAACCCAGACACCTTAAAGAGCCAGACTCAGGAGTATGTCCAAAAGTAGAATTTATTAACACAAAGCTCACGAACACTCCTTTTCCCCTTCTGACACCCATACTAACACTTGCAGTGTTACTAACAGGCTCTACTACAACAAGTGGCAATATTTTTACTGAGATAAATGTTCGTTTTAAATTTTAAATATTATAAATGATATTTGTTATTTTGCATATTGTAATCTCCTGTTGCTATCTTGAGTTCTATTTATGATGAAAATAATTAAAAAAATTATAAACTAACTGCAGAATTATTTACCTCAGAATTTCTAATTAATCAGTAATCCATTCTTTATCTTTCTTTTCTTTTCTTTTTACAATAGATACATATGAACCAGATGGCTATAATCCGGAAGCCCCTAGTATTACCAGTACAGGTAGATCTCAGTACAGGCAATTCTTTTCAAGAACACCAATGCAGCGTCCTAATCTTATTGGATTAACATCTGGGGAGATGGATACAAATCCAAGAGGTAAGATCTTGTTTTTTGAGCCCAGGGTTGAAGGGTTTCAGTTTTTTGCTTTGTAAAGTTTGTGTATAATCAGAAGATGAAGTCATTGCATATTAAAGTGCTAGAGGGTGTTTTTGTCTTTATATTTTTTACACAGACATTTTTTTTCTTTCTGATCTTTAACTTGAAGAGTGTTTAAGGTGAAGCCACTTTTCTAGACACTGGAAAAAAGTTACAAATTTGGAGGAAGGTAGATGAGCTCCCAGTTATCTCGATACCATTTTCCACATTGTTTAAGGGGGTACCACGAGAATAATGCATTGGGATAGGGTTATGATTAGCAGAAATAATCTCTCTCTCTCTTCAGTGGGAAGTCCTACAAATGAACTTAGACCTAGAAGGAGTCCAGATGAATGTAGTATTTTTACGAGTTTTGTTCATTTTTCTTTTATTTAGGAATACAATCCATTTTTACCACTATCAGGAGTTGGACATATTTTTGATCTAATAATAGCTTGATCCTGAAACCTCTGCACAGAACATTGTTAAAACTATATGTGCAAATTTATTTTTAGTAACCTAACAACTCTAGCAATGATGTGGAACCACGTGCCCATAGTATGTTGTTTTATTACAGTCCAGTATACTTTTTGCATAATTTTTGGGTTGTGCTAACCTTAATAATAAGCCATGTGGTTTGATGGGATGCCAGGAACCTTGTTAAGGATACAGGGTATCCTGCATTTCTTATCACCAGACAACTAATTTGTGTATCTTGACTGTGGTGTTAAACTAATTCCCCCTGCTTTAATAATCTCGGAAGGGTATTCATCCCAGGGAGAAGCGCAACAGAGTCCTTGCGACCCTGGAGAAGGTAGGTAGTGGTAGGCTCCATGGCAGCCCCCTTGGTCTAAAGGTCCTGCTGATCAATGCCAGATCCGTTAATGGTAAGACTGCGGCCATCCAGGACCTGATCCTGGATGAGAGGGCGGATCTGGCATGCATCACCGAGACCTGGTTGGACGAGCTGGGGGGAGTAAATCTCTCTCAGCTGTGCCCACCAGGTTTTGGAGTGCATCAGCAGGCTAGACAAGGGGGGCGGGGAGGAGGGGTCGCAGTGGTCTTCCGGCAATCCATCGCCGTGACCAGATGCGTTGTCCCGCAAGCTTCTGGGTTTGAATGTGTCCACTTGAAGGTGGGGAGCCGTGACAGTGTGGGGTTCCTGTTGGTGTATCGTCCACCCCGAGATCCAGCAGCTTCCCTGTCTGAGTTAGCGGAGGTGGTCTCTAATTCGGCCTTGGTCTCCCAGCGCCTGGTGGTGCTGGGAGACTTTAACATCCACGCCGAGACCACTTTATCTGGCGCAGCTCAGGACTTTATGGCCACCATGACGGCCATAGGACTGTCACAGATAATATCCGGCCCCACGCATCAAGCTGGGCACACTCTCGACCTTGTCTTTGTGGCGGACGACGAATTGATCAGAGTGGAAGATCAAAACATCCTTCCAGTGTCATGGTCTGACCATCATCTGATCACATTTAGACTTACTGCGACCCTAAACCTCCGCAGGGGTGGAGGACAAATTAAGATGGTCCGCCCTAGGAGACTGATGGATCCGGATGGATTCCTGAGGAATCTTAGGGTTCTTCCTGCCTTGGAGCCTGGCGATTCTATCGACGCCTTGGTAACTCTCTATAACGGGGAGATGGCCAGGGCGTTAGATATGATCGCACCCGAACGCCCCATCTCGTTGCGTCGTGACAGGCCATCTCCTTGGTTCACCGAGGAGCTGGCTGTGATGAAGCATACGAGAAGGGGGCTAGAGCGCAAATGGAGGAAATCTCGAGATGTGTCTGATCGAACACGGGCTAGAGCCTCTCTTAAGGCATACTCCGTGGCCATACGGGCGGCCAGGAAGTCATTCACGACCGCTCGTATAGCATCTGCAGCAAATAGATCATCGGAGCTGTTTCGGGTCGTGGGAGAACTCCTCCACCCACCTGCGGTGGAGGAGGTCCCTGACGACCCCGCAGCTCGGTGTTGCGATTTCGCACACCATTTTGCAGATAAAGTCGCCCAGATACGCCTCGAGCTCGACTCCAATTCCATCGCAGTGCCTGAAGAGGTGACGGAGGTACCTGCTTGTCCAATTTTGTGGGATTCTTTTAGGCTTGTTCTTCCTGAAACCGTAGAGGAGGTTCTTGGGGCTGTGAGGGCGACCACCTCACCTCTAGACCCATGCCCATCTTGGCTCATTAAATCAGCCAGGGAGGGGTTGGTTGACTGGTTTGTATTGATTATCAATGCATCGTTGGAGCAAGGGATTTTTCCATCTGGTTTGAAACAGGCAGTGGTTCGTCCACTCCTCAAAAAAGCTTCCCTTGACTCCACGGTGCTGAATAACTACAGACCAGTCTCCAACCTCCCTTTCCTGGGTAAGGTGCTGGAGCGGGTGGTCGCCTCGCAGCTCCAGGGCTTCCTAGACGATACCAACTACCTAGATCAGGCACAGTCTGGCTTCAGGCCTGGTCATGGCACCGAGACAGCCTTGGTCGCCTTGGTGGATGACCTCCGTAGAGAGCTGGACAGGGGGAGTGTGACCCTGTTGGTTCTCCTGGACATCTCAGCGGCTTTCGATACCATCGATCATGGTATCCTCCTGGGTCGTCTCTCTGGGATGGGCCTTGGGGGCACGGTTCTGTCGTGGCTCCGGTCCTTCCTGGAGGGACGTACCCAGTTGGTGAAGCTGGGAGACGCCTGCTCGGACCCCTGGCCTTTGACCTGTGGGGTCCCGCAAGGATCTATCTTGTCGCCCATGCTCTTCAACATCTACATGAAACCGCTGGGAGAGGTCATCCGGAGTTTTGGAGTTGGGTGCCATCTCTATGCGGATGACACACAACTCTACTACTCCTTTCCACCTAATTCCAAGGAGGCTTCTCGGGTGCTGGATGAGTGCCTGGCCGCTGTGTCGATCTGGATGAGGAAGAACAAGCTGAAGATCAATCCCGACAAGACAGAGGTCCTCCTGGTCGATCGTAAACCGGATCGGGGTATAGGGTGGCAACCTGTGTTGGACGGGGTTACACTCCCCCTGAAGCCACAGGTCCGCAGTTTGGGAGTCCTCTTGGATTCTTCGCTTACACTTGAGGCTCAGGTGTCGGCGGTATCCGGGAGGGCCTTTGCACAACTGAGACTTGTGCGCCAGCTGCGACCGTACCTCGTGAAGGCGGATCTGGCCGGGGTGGTCCACGCCTTGGTCACCTCTAGAATGGATTACTGCAATGCGCTCTACGCGGGGCTGCCCTTGAAGACGGCTCGGAAACTTCAATTGGTCCAGCGGGCAGCAGCCAGGATGCTAACTGGAGCTCATTACCAAGAGAGGTCAACCCTCTTGTTCAAGGAGCTCCACTGGCTGCCATTTATTTTCCGAGCCCAATTCAAGGTGCAGGTGCTCACCTACAAAGCCCTGAACGGTTTGGGACCACCCTACCTGCGTGACCGCATTTCCATCTACGAACCCACACGCTCGCTCCGGTCATCTGGGGAGGCCCTGCTCGTTATCCCACCTACGTCGCAAGCGCGCTTGGTGGGGACGCGGGACAGGGCCTTCTCTGTGGCGGCCCCCCGACTTTGGAATGCCCTTCCAAAAGAGCTTCGTCAGGCCCCTACTCTGGCAGTTTTCAGAAGGAACCTAAAAACTTGGCTGTTCCGATGTGCCTTCGCAGATTAGGAATCCCCATCCCAAGTCCTAGATGCACTTTAGCACAACTAATGCTGCTGCACACCGCACTTTTAATCCTACGTTCCTCCTGCCATCTCAGCACTTTTAACCCTGTACCCCATTGCGCTGGCCGAACCAGTTTTAATAGTGTCTTGATGTATTGTCATTGTGGTTATTTTGCTTAATTGTTTGATTTGCTTTGTTTATTGCTGTGTTATGTTTTCTATTGTATTGTGTTTTGTGGCTTCGGCCCGTGTAAGCCGCATCGAGTCCTTCGGGAGATGCTAGCGGGGTACAAATAAAGTTAATAATAATAATAATAATAATATTGAAACTGTTAAACCTATGAACCAGATTTTTTTTTCGTGTCAGGAGTGACTTGAGAAACTGCAAGTCACTTCTGGTGTGAGAGAATTGACTGTCTCCAAATCCATTGCTCAGGGGATGCTCGGGTGTTTTACCATCCTGTGGGAGGCTTCTCCCATATCCCCAAATAGGAAGCTGGTGCTGACAGATGTGAGCTCACCCTGCTCCCTGGATTTGAACTGCTGACCTTTCGGTCAGCAGTCCTGCTGACACAAGGGTTTAACCCATTGCATCACTGGAGGCTTCTGTGAACCAGATAACTGAAATAGAAGACTGCTGATGTAATGCATTCTCAGTAACTTGGAGTAAACCCATTGAATCAGCAGGAACCTAGTTAGCCAACACTGATTGACTCAGGCCTCATCTACACTAACCATAAAGCAGTTTCAAACCGGTACTGAAGAAAGTGGTTTCGCTATGCAGGGGATTACATAGGAAATCCTGAAATCACTTTGAGACCTGGATGGTGATGACACAAACCACAGAGTACTGGTGTGCAGTAAGGTTTTTCTTTCATGCCTTTGTTGTGGGAATTGATTATCTTGTCACAGCATTAAATGTTCAGTATAAATGGACCTCAGTGAGCCAGTTTGACTTGGGATCAGCAGTTGGTTTTAATTCAGAATGTTGTACACTGCCATTATGTTAATTCGTTGACTGAAATGTTAGGAATTATTAGGCATTTCGGAGGGTTGCATTTTTCGCAGACCTCCATCTTGAAAGAACACCTTGGCAGCAGGTGTCACCAGCCTGAGAATCTGAAGTTTCATCCCATATTTTTTTGTATTTTCTCTTGTGGGTCTTATCAGAAATATTGAGAATTCAGAATCTTACTGAATAAATCAATGTCGTTTTTTTAAAAGTTTGCTTTAAATTCTCTTGCTCTGATAATTTATGAATGTAAAATGTTTTCCAGCCTACTGAAAATGAGCAAACATTTGCTTTTTTCCTAGCTGCTAACATTGTCATCCAGACTGAGCCGCCGGTTGGCATTCCAAGTAACAGCAGCAACATGTCCAGGGTGGTGCTTGAGCCGGACAACAGGAAGCGAATTTCAAACACAATAGAAGGACCATGTCCAAAGAAACCCTGGGCTGGAAAGTAAGAACTTAATTTGCTGACAAATACTTGGCAAACTGCAATTAGCTCATTTCTTTTATCAAATTATTAGACCTAATAATTTGGGAATTAAAAAAAAAAATAGTACCGAAAAGGCACCAGATCTCATCTGCCCTTGGGAGCCAAGAAGGGTGGGCTTTGCTTAATACTTGGATGGGAGATTGCCAAAGAACATCAGGTGTTTAGCTGATATTTCAGAGGTGGAAATGGGTTAAACTACTACTGTGTATTCTTTGCCTAAGAAAACCCTATGAAATTCATGGAGTTGCCACAGATTAAGAACAAACTTGAAAGCACATATGCAGAACAAAAGAAACAATAAATAATTTGTCTTCCATTTTTAATAATATTATAGGGAATCTTTGGAAAAAGCCACAATTTTTTTACTTTGTAGTTTCATGTGCATTATAGTGATCTACCCATCTTTAATTACTGTCATGTCATGATCCTTCCCATGTATTCACAGTTTAACTTTCTCTCTGTTCCCCCAGAGAAGTTCCCCCATAAGGTTACTATGTGCCACATAAGACAGAACATAGTTCTTGACCAATCTGCCAGAAAACCATGGAAAGCCAAGCACACTTTCCTTTAGATTGGAGAAGAAAGATGAAATTGCGGTTTCTTTACTTTTTGTTAGAAATGAGACTCAGCTATCTGTGTTAGAATCATTGGCAGACAGTGGCAGCTAAAGCTTTCTTACTGCCAGTGAGCAGTACACACAAAAACGTCAGCGCCAGATCAATGAGGAGTAGAACACAGAGGGTTTAATCTTGTGATCTTTCTCAACCATTTGAAATTTACCATGTCATTCATCTTATTTCCTTATCTCAAGAGTTGTTTTAAACCTCTCTGTCCCAACTGTTATCATGTCTCTCAGAGACAAGCTGAAAAGATAGAAATTGAATAATTGGATATGATTTAACATTTGGTCTAAGAACCGTGTAATTGGGACTTTGTCACTTCTCACTACTAAAAACACACCAAACAACATTATCCAGCTGAAGAACAGCAAAGTTTGAATAAGCAGTGCAATCCACATTCCTGGAACACTCCCAAAGAAAAGTAACAGCCATAGATCGTACACCTCGTTTACAAGTCCCTTAAACTTTATAAATGTAAAGTTTCTATGAAATTTGAAATGTTTCATCACAAAACAGAGCCTTCAGACACAAAGAGTATGCTAAAATTCGATGTGTAATGAAAAGGAGGAGGGATTTACAGAGAACATCTCTGCTGCAAAGCCACACAGATTTTATTTTTAAATGTAATTATCCTTTTCTTTAACACTGATACAAGATTTCCTTTATCTTTCTCCTTTGGAGGCTTAATTCAGTTGCAAACCCATAAATCTTCACTGACGCTGTTCTGTCAGCATGCTCCTTTTCCTTAAGGAGACTATACGTTTCATTACGGTGCATCCCAACTAAGTGCTCTTTTGTCATAAGACGTCTTTTTTTAATCATGAGAGGGTTCACAAGTGTACAAGAACCACATTCCAAACACACAGTTTTGCAAATAACATCCTTAATGGCTGTGTGTGTGCGTGTGTCAGGAGTGACTTCAGAAACCGCAATTCGCTTCTGGTGTGAGAGAATTAGCCATCTGCAAGGACATTGCCCAGGGGACGCCCAGATGTTTGATGTTTTACCATTCTGTGGGGGGCTTCTCTCATGTCCCCGCATGGGGAGCTAGAGCTGAGATGGGAGCTCACCCCGCTCCCCATTCGAACTGCCAACTTGTTGGTCATCAGTCCTGCTAGCACAAGGGTTTGACCCATTGAGCCACAGGGGGTTCCTATCTTAATGGCATATTGCAAATCTTATTTTTTATTTCATTTAGGCAAGCAAATAACAACCAAAATAAACCAGGATTTCTGAAGAAGAATCAGTATACAAACACAAAATTAGAAGTTCGTAAAATACCACCGGAACTCAACAATATTACTCAACTTAATGAACATTTCAGCAAATTTGGGACAATTGTCAACATCCAAGTACGTCTTCTAGTAGATTATGCTACAGTATTGCACCTGTGTGCAAGACAAGAGCCAGTTGTAAAACCAGGAAGAACATTTAATTTTACTGAATTTTAGGATAAGCAACCTAACAGTGTGGCCTGTTCAACATATAGAACAGTGCCTTATGAAATAGGGGCATATAGTCTGAAACTAGATTCCTGACTCTGAAGGAGTCTGTAATTGTGTTCAGTATAACAGCTCATGTGCCAGGCATATTTCTACTAAATGGTTGCCTCAATGCCTGCTTTGTATTCTACTGAATTATTTTCTTGTAGAGCAAGTATAGAGCAGGGGTGTGCAACTTATGACCTTCCAGAGGGTGTTGCACTATGACATTTCTCACTTTTGGCAGTTAGGGCTGATGGGAATTGTAGTCTGATAACCCCTACCTTGATTGACTACTATGTTGGTCATCTATCCAAAAATCACATGGAATGACTCAGTATCATTTCTGTTATTTTAAAGGGGTATATCTTAATTAATTGGAGGTAATTATTTTTGTTTTGTGAAGTTGCTGGTTTTTAAGTATCTACTACATTAATGCTGTCTTTTGGGAAATTAGGAAAATGGGCACTATATGTAAATGGCATCTATTAACATATTTGTAAGCCTTTGACAATATCTTTGTAAGCTTTCATGTTTGTACATTGGACAGCTGAATTAGGAGTGAAAGCCTTTTGTTAATGATGATTATTTAATTACTGAACTTTCTTACATAGTAGCATTAAGTAATGCTGACTTGTATACTCTAAATGCTTAGGTTGCTTTCAAGAATGACCCTGAAGCTGCTCTAATTCAGTATTCAACGAACGATGAAGCCAGAAAAGCTATTTCGAGCACAGAGGCTGTGTTGAACAATCGGTTTATACGGGTCTTGTGGCACCGGGAAAACAGTGAGCAGCAGCCACTGCAGCCATCCCAGCAGCACCAGCAGCAGACGCTTCCACCACTTCCTCACCAGCTTCACCTGCAGCATCCAATGCCAACACAGGCTCCGGCTGTAACAGTTCACAGCAGTATGCCAAAGGTATAGTGCCCTTGTACAAACCTGAGTGTCTGTCTTTTCCTGAGCTTTTAAAAGAATGCTCTGGGTTTATTATGATGCTTCAAAACAGGGAATGTTTCAAATGCACACTCACTTTTGTTTCTGTTTAATATGCATCTGTACAGGTGACTAAGCCAATGCCAGCGGGTGCCTATGTCCTTAACAAGGTTCCTGTTAAGCATCGGCTTGGAGCCAGCGGTGGAAGTCAGCCAGACCCTCAACATCTGATGCTGAATCAGTCTGGTGCATCTGCAGAGGAGGCTCAGGTCTGTGGACATGTGTGTCAAATCATGTATACTCCAGTTGGCACGGAGGAGAGATCTGTGTATTCTTGGGTTGTTTGCTGTGCCAGCTGATGGAGCAAGTGTCTGAAATCCTGTTCTCTTAAACCCTTTGACTGCATTTTACCATCTCATAATCCTAAATTCTGAAAATATTTTATATATTAACCATGTAGTTTTTTGCTTGGTTCTCTCAGTAATGTCAAGAAATGGCTAACAAGTCAAAGCCTTTACCTAATTCAGAATGTTTGTCAAGTGACATGGTTAGCATGCTCTTACCTTCAGGTTATTTATACCAGTTCCAGCCTGTTCCATTATATCATCTCTGCCCAAGTGTGTGTGTGAGAGAGAGATTCAGAATGCATGAATGGGTGCACATGCAACAAGGATGCAACAGTTCATACGGATTGTAAAACAATATTCAGCTGTTTCAGTAAAGATTAATAATAAGTGGGGCATACCAGTTGCTGTAAGCTATATTTCAAAGGAAGGGACTGGCAAAACCACCTCTGAATATTCTTTGCCTAAGAAAACCTATGAAATTCATGGGATCACTGTTGGTCAATGGGCAACTTAAAGGCATGCACACACACATTTAAATTCCTGGTGAGCTAAAAGGGTACTGTTATGTCTCTTCACTTCTATCCCCTCCTGGAGCTAAAAGTTTTTTAATGCTTGCATCTATCATTGAGACATCAAGTATGCCCTCACAGTGCTACTTGAAGTAGATTATTTCACCACTTCAGATGGGATTCCCACTGTTTTCTTTTTGGGAGGGGTAGTTTTATTGTCACTTAACTCTCAATGCTCCCATCCCATAACCTTGCCAAGGTCTCCAAAGATAGAGTGGCTATACAGTTCCTGATACTCTATCCAAAGATGCATCTACACTGTAGAACTAATGCAATTTGATACCACTTTAGTTGGCAGGTTTCAATATTATGGGACCCTGGGATTTGTGGCTTGGGAGGCTAAAGACCTGATAAAACTACAGCTTCCTGTCATTCCATAGCATTCAGCCATCACAGTTAAATCGATGTCAAACTGCAATAATTTTACAGTGTTGTTGTTGTTCATTAGTTCAGTCACTTCCGACTCTTCTTGACCTCATGAACCAGCCCATGCCAGAGCTCCCTGTCGGCTGTCACCACCCCCAGCTCCTTCAAGGTCAAGCCAGTCACTTCAAGGATGCCATCCATCCATCTTGCCCTTGGCTGGCCCCTCTTCCTTTTTCCTTCCATTTTCCCCAGCATCATTGTCTTCTCTAAGCTTTGGTGAATCCTAAAATAAGGAAGATTTTCTCATCTTTCTTAGTTCTGCTGTATTTAGGCAAGATTTTTGTGTTTTGCATAGTGATAACATTGTCCAGGTCAAGCATAGCAGCTGGGAAGCAAAAGTTCATAGTTTCAACAGTCTTCAAAGATTGGAACTTGGGACTCCTTTCCCAGGGGACAACAGACTGGGAATGCAATTTATTGTCACCTTTAACTGTGGGGTTTTTTTTAGTGTTGTTTGTGTTTAATTTGATTTTAATGGTTGCATACGCATATTTTTTAAATTTTATACTAACGTTTTTATGTCAAGCCATTTTGAGTCCCCTTTGGGGAGATATAAAGCAGGGTATAAATATAATCATCATCATCATAATGCAGGTCAGTTGCTGCAGTGTGGTCTACAGGAGTAGTTCAGGAAACAGAACAGTGAGACCCGCATCATCAATTACCCAAATGAAATAAGTTCTCTGTTATTGCCAGGCAAACTCGAAATATATTTCCTTAAAATTCATAAGAGCATCAGTAGGCGTGTTATTCCATACATACTCTGTGAAATATATAATTGATGCAGTTATGAGAGCGATACTTAAATTCCAAGTTGAATATTTTAATTCTCATTCAAAAGAGCTGCCAGATAGTTTATATGATTAAGGTTGTTTTTATCATAATTCTTCTATTGGGGAAAATGGATCATAACCTGTTAGGATAGCTGACCATCGGGGTTATTGACCATGAACTGTTAGGATCACAATCTAATTGGGCTAGCAGAGTTTATTTGGTAATTATGATCGCTGGGCATGTAAATATTTTGCTTTCAGGAGACAATGATACAAGCAGACTTCTTTTAAAGTTAACAAGTTTGGTTTAGTGATAACTTCATGTATTTAAAGATACGGGTACTTTTCTTGTCAAGAGTTTAAAAAATCAGTAACATTTCAGTGAGTTTGTATCTTGAACTTATAATCTTTAACAGATTCTTCATAAAGTATGTTATCTTTAAGAGTTTACTTTCAAATAAATCACAAGCCTCAGCAGTTTCTAACTTCCTAACATGAGCTTCTGCACTCTGACAGACTTCTATACTCAAGCCCATTCAAGGCACAACACACTTCTCGAAGTCATTCCTCAACCAACATTCTCTAACGGTCATCCTGTTTAAACCTGATTAATCTAAACTGCCACTGAGTCAGTCACGTGCCCTTCAGCCCCTCCCACTGCTTTAGATATATAGAGATAAGGAAACTGCAAATCAAATAAGACATATACTTCAGGTTATAAAATGACACATTATAAAACAGAAAAACATCATATAAAGGAGGCTTGAGAAGTTTGTTTCCTCCAACATTCTCCTAATCCATTTAAAATATCCTGAAAAATGTCACAATCCTCATTCTTACCATTTTACTCATATTTCAGAAGGACTGTGTCAGAGCACTTTAACTGGGTTGTCTACAGAGACCTTGAGTAAAGGGGTTGTAATATATGATATTGCTATTTTCAGGTATTCCCCACATCAGCTGGCCACACAAAAATGGTTTACAGTTCCTCCAACATGAAGACATCTATGAAATCTGGTACAGGAAACAAATCACATGATGTCCAAGAAGTTCTTAAAAAGAAGCAGGTAATTGCATTTTTTGCAATCTGTTAGCTGTAAGTTTGTAAAATACAATATGATGTGTGACATTTTTCCTGTTAATGTTGAATGATCCATCTGTTATAGTGTAGCTGGACACTTGTTTTCATGACCATCAAGCCGCCTATATTCAACAGGTGGAGCATTCTTTTCCTTCAGGAATTCACTTGAGTGGCATTTCTTTCAACCTTAATGTGATTTAAAATGCCTTTCCTGGCTGTGCCATCTAGCACACTAAAACGTGTCTTTTTTTCTTGCTTAGGAGGCAATGAAACTGCAACAAGACATGAGGAAGAAAAAACAGGAAATGCTTGAGAAACAAATAGAATGTCAAAAGGTTGGTTTCAAAAAAAAACATAAACATTAAACTGGATGTGGTGTAATACCAAAGATGCACAATATAAGCATTTTGGGTAGATTTGGATGAAGTGTTTTCAATCTAATGTGGTATCTTTATTTTGACTTTTATAGATGTTAATATCAAAATTAGAAAAGAATAAAAACATGAAACCAGAGGAAAGAGCAGAGCTCATGAAGACATTGAAAGAACTAACAGGGAAAATTTCTCAGTTGAAAGATGAATTGAAAACCTCATCTCCTGCTTCAACGACATCAAAGTTAAAGTCGAAAACAGAGGTTAGTGGAGCGTTCTTGACACAAACTGGGCTCGTATTTTTGAAGTCTGCTATTGGTCTGCTCTCTATAGAGAACTAGACCTGTAAATGTTTGGACTACCATTTAGGGCTATTTGAGAAAATTCTTGGGCTTCTCATTCAAAATACCAGGATCCATAAGCAGTTTTTCAGTGATAACTTTTTGAAATAAAAAGCATCAAAGTTACCTGATAGAAATAGGATGAAGGAGGTGTTACGCATTTCGAATTTCCTTTGCTTGGGCATTGGGCATTTTGTGTCTGAGAATGACACAAAAAATCGGTGGTATGATCATTACATATAAGTAAGACACATGTAGTTAAGGTCTAAACTAGTGAAGCCTGATCAGGGTGGCTGATTGTGCCACTTGAAATATGTTTTAAAATGTTTTCTTGTAGCACCAGCTCAGATCCTTACTTCTTCTGTGAAAATGCAGTAAAATGCAATTATTTCCATGTCTTCAAACACAGTGAGGAGATATCACTGTGGGAGAATTTCATCCACAACAGATGAAGCAGTGCTCGAAACTGCCACAAATAGACATGTTTTTAAAACTTGTCTACCATGAACAGTGCTCATGCCTTAATGCAAATCAACCCAACTATAATATGTTAATGCTACCATCACGCAGTACTGTTGTTCTGTGTATCATGTTCATAATTGAGATCAATACTGAAAAACATCCAGTGATAATAATGGTGCACCCTTTGTTTTATGCAACTTCATAACGTTCTGTTCACACTGTAGGTAGCAACATGTATTAATCCGCTTGTTTGAACTTACTGAAGCAATTCAGACATCTGCTATTGTTTAGAGAAATATTGTTTTGTTTTAGGTATTAGAAAAGATACATGATGAATTAGATTTAGAAAAAATGCCTCTTTATTTTAGGTGTTTTTTTCTTTAAAAAAATTAAAACTCAAAACCATACCCTTCAGATTGCTAATGAGTCTGCAAATTGCTCAAAATGTGCCCATTGCGCACAAGTTGAGGTTTCTCTGTTCATCCTGAGTATCAGCACTGTGAGATTATTCTGTCATGGTTACATTATACTTTCAGTTCCAGAACTTCAGTTATTTGGGGAGGGTCGGGATAGGATCTGAATCCTAGAGAAAAATTATCTCAGCGCTTATTACTACAGTAAACCTCATTGGTTTAATTCATATGCAAAGAGCTTTGAATGTCATAGAGTATGATATTCTGAAGAAGCCAAATAATGCTTGTTCTCTGTAGACCTCCAGTACAATTCTATAGTCAACTTTCACTGGAAGTTTTGCTGGAACTTGACCATAGAATTGTACTGGATACCAAGGCACTTCCCTCGTCACTTCATGCAGAACTATTGTATGGTATATTTTTGCCAGATACCAAATACACTATTCGTTTCAGGGTATTTTTGTTTGTTTTTTAAAAGGCTTCCAGATTATGTGAAAATTGTGTTACATGAAGGATTCCTCATGTAATATATGGGTTTATATATAACTAGCCATCCCATGCCACGCGTTGCTATGGCCCAGTCTGTGTATATGTGTTTTCTGTGTGTATACATATTTGTGTATATACGTGTGTTTGCACCGTTTTGAGTATGCGTTGTAATGTATTTTTTTGTTTTTTGGCTTTTTAAGTCTCTCTTGCTCTGTTTTCCAATGTTTTTATGAGTGAAGGTCACTCGTTGGCCTAATAGGTGTCTTGTGTCCAAATTTGGTGTCAATTCATCCAGTGGTTTTTGAGTTATGTTAATCCCACAAACGAACATTACATTTTTATTTATATAGATAAAGTAAAAATAAATTTGCTTCTCTCTCTGTCTCTCTCACCTAACCTTTTTGAAGGCACAAAAGGAACTTTTGGATGCAGAGCTGGACTTTCATAAAAGACTATCTTCAGGGGAGGACACAACAGAATTAAGGAAAAAGCTGACCCAGTTACAAGTTGAGGTGAGTTTTCATTGTTATTTACTGTCCTGAGCATTGTATATAGTATAAAGCACAAGGTCTGTGGAAGTTGAAGTGTTCTCCTTTTGTATCTATGCATGTAGGCTGCCCGTTTAGGCATCTTGCCTGTTGGCCGTGGTAAAGCGGTGTCTTCTCAGACCAGAGGCCGAGGACGGGGGCGTGGAGGGAGAGGTAGAGGTACAGTGAATCACATGGTCGTGGACCACCGTCCCAAAGCACTGACCATCGGAGGCTTTGTGGAAGAGGAGAAAGATGAACTCCTTCAGCATTTTTCAGTACGTCATTTTTTTTCTAGTTTCTGTTGTGCCATCAAGAATAATATAGAGGTATTAAAGAGTGAGCATTATATATCTGGAATTCTAAAATCCAAAATTGTCCATCTGGTTGGGTGAAAGAGTGGTATCTTACCTTTCTGATAGTTCACTGCACAAAATGTGTTTCGTGAATAAATTATTAAAACTATTCTGCATAAATTGACCTTCAGGATATGCATATAAGGCACATATGAAACATAAATGAATTTCTTGTTTCAACTTGGTTTTTCTCTCTATTATGTGTCAGTACAGGTATTAAAAAATGTTTAAATCAGAAATCCAAACAGTTCTGGCCAGGGGTGCTCAGTCCATTTTGCCTTCTGTTTGAGTACATAAATTGATTGTTTTTATGGTTAATCTAATTAACTTCCTAATTGATATGCATTTGTGCTTTATACCTCCATGTACTTAATTTATCTTTTGGTGGAAAATAATGGCCACCAGTCAATATCTTTGCCCTGCCTCTTAGATCTTTGATTTGTGGAAGACTTCTTAGACAGACTTGCCCCAAACACTCTCAAAGGCATTCTGATGTATTTCAGTAAAACTGTCCTGAACCCAATGGTGCTGTCCAATTTTGTATCATTATCTACTTTGAAATCACTCTAGGGTGGTATTACACTTTCCAGTGAAACTCATGCTCATATTAGAACAACTGCCACTATATCAACTTTTTTTCCATAGAAGCAGGTAAATGATTTTGGCAATAATAATAATAGCAGCAACAGTAGTAGCAATAATAATAATAATAATAATAATAATAATTGCATTTCTTAATCGCCTTTCCTCGTAGATTGAGGCAGGTTACAACGTAGTTAAAACACATAATCATTGTAAAGCTTCTATAAAAATACATACTAAAAATATTTCTATAAAATACATATTAAAATACACAGAACAATGATTAAAACGCAGGCCACAAGTTTAAAATTCACGATTAAATGAATTTTTAGAGACAATCAGCATTTTGGCTGGTCACAGGACTTCTACTGAGTTCAATACTCCCCCCCCCCCCCTCAGGATAAGGATATAACTTGGCTTGAGCTTTTTGTTTTGTCATGGAAATGTAGAATTTTGTGGAAGATTTCATTAAGGAAACTGAACAAAAGATGACAAACATCTTTCAAAAAATTATAAATATAACAATCCATTTTTTATATATAAGAGCTAATAATATACTGCTATGCAAAATCCTTTTAAAAAACAGTTATACACACAGTATATAAACATCCTGTTATATATGTGTGTGTATAATCTTCACACCTGACCTTTCAAGTCTAACTGTAATCCCATGTACAGGTAATGAAAAACATTGCCAGGTTTCATTGTGTGATAGCCACTTTCATAACCTTAACAGGAGTGTGATATCACTAATATATTTTCTTAGATAACATTAATTTAAAAAAAAAACTCTTGGAATCCATGACACAGATTCTCCACTCCTGTTTCAACACAACTGATAAATTACTTCTGCTTTTTTACTTTCATAAACCAGTCCCATCTTCCAAAGAACCTAGTTTGAGAGTGTGGCTGGATTCAGGGTCATGTATTCAGCTTTTTTGATCAAGGATGAAACATGGCTCTCCTTCATCTTGCTCAGATTTTCTGAAAACTATGCCATATTGTCTCTCAGTGTGTCATAGTGTTTTTGCCTGAGTCAGATTGAAGGAGCACGTGCAATCCTTACATTGTGTGTCTTACAGAAATTTGGAGATATTGAAGGCCTTCAAGAGGAGGATTCCCCTTTAAGCGTTGTTCTGACATTTAAATCCCGCTCTGAAGCTGAAAATGTAAGTTCATTGATACAAATAGTTGACATTTTAAACCAAGCTGTGTGCTGATTCTCTAAGATACACTACACTGAATTCAAAGATTTACTTTGCTATCAAATATTTAATGGATTTTTATAGTTAACACAAACCATTTTCTTAATGCAGTTCCCAGGCTGACCATTGGAAACTAAAATTATCAGGGAAAAATTGAGTTAGAGAGTAAAATAGACATACAAATCTACCTACAATTTCGTAGTAGGAAGTTGAAGGTTCTTTATCATATATTTGGCAATGTGTCTCTGACTAGTGCTCCTTAATGTACACCTAGACCTTCATTTTGTACACAACAGGGTTTTTTTCTAATCAAAGCAAAAACAATATCGGTATTCCAGTATTGAATACATTTTGACATCTCTTGTATTTCCATTTTAAGAGAAATCACTTCTTTAGGCTCTTTTTGTAAAACCACTAGTTCTTTTCTTTCAGAAGAAGAGAAGACTTACATTCAATAGACTTAAGTTTTAGGTTTAGTGGAGATCGTCCTGCCTTGTCAACATATGGGATGTACCCAAGAACAATCCCAATACTCCTGTTCCTCCCCTCATTCCCCATTTTAGGCTGCCAACCAAGGGTTGAAATTCAAAGACCGCCGACTTCAGATATCGTGGCATAAACCCAAGGTACCTTCTGTGTCCACAGAAACTGAGGAAGAGGAACCCAAGGAAGAGGTATGAGACCAGGGTTTGTGTATGGAACCTTACAAAGCTACTGGAACATCATGTTTCGTTGTATATTAAATGTGCTGGTGACAGCAATTTTAGAGGCTACTTCAGACAAAAATATCCCCCCCCCCCTTCTCAAAGGCACTACATGATACTTTTGTAACATGTAGGTTGTTTCCATTTTCTGTTTTGTGCCTAATTTTTTCTTACCAAAGGTATAGAATGAAAGTAACTATACAGCATGTGATGTGATGGAGAGTGTTCACAGCCATATTTAGAATTGCACACAGTTTACTACCTAACCTGAATTATCTCAGTGTTTTTGTTACATTTTTTCTTCTGATTTGACCAGTGTGTGTATTTATTTGTAAAGTATTCAAGAAAAAATAGTACCATACTGGAATCGCTAACTTGGCAAAATTGTTTCATTGATAGTAACATCTTGGATTGGTGTCCCTTTTCTAATTACCACACAATATTCCATATTTTATTCAGGAGACCGAAACTTCTGATTTATTTTTGCCCGAAGATGACGATGATGATGATGAAGATGAAGATGAATCTCGCTCCTGGAGAAGATGAAACTTGAAGTGGAATCATATAATTTTAGAATTGTTTGAACTACAGCTTTTAAAAAAATATTTAAAGGAAGTCAATGAGCCAAAAAAAAACTTGTTTTTGTTTTTCTTTTCATATACACAAAGGAGAAAGTGTGAGTTTGATAGATAAGCAAATGAATCCCTATGGTCAGCCAAAGGCCCGAAGCTAATGCAGAATTGTAAAGATAGTTATGATCCCCTAAAGATAAAGTGTATCCATTTTTCAAGGCTCATGTCCATGGTGTTTTTAAAACAAAGGTTGTTTTATTCATCTCCGAATGAGTTTACAGGCTTTATTTAGTAATATGGAACCTGAAATGGGAGCTCTCTGTGAAATTAATTTGTGCATCAACATTGATTGAAATTTGCTAATTCAAAAATCCCTTTGTTAAGTGATTTAAAATGTAAGTTATTTAACTTAAGTAGCTTTAACTTCTCCATTTTGAAAGTCTCATAGTTTTCCTACATTCCTCCAACAGGGGCCTAATTCTTAACAGATTTATAGTGCAAGACAATTATAACTAACTAGTCCCTGATAGCACAGATGGGAATTGACAATATCTGACACTGTAAAACTGTTTCAGTGTGACATTTGTGGGCCTCCTTCCTGCACATGCATGTTCGAAATGAACACACAGCAGTGCTTCATGAACACCCAGTATTGATTAATATGAGTTCGCCCTTTTTGACGAGCCAACTCATCTATCTTCCGAGACTAAATTAGTTATTTCACTTTTTAGGTCAGTACAGCATTCTGAACAATTAATGTTCTCTTTGGCTCAGAAGGCCCCAAATCAAACTATATACAGTTTAAAATAATGGATACTAAATCAGTTGATGGAGTGGTATTGTGCTTACACACAATAACCTTTATAAATTGAATGTTTTATGTTGAGGAGAGACAGGTGAGACTGGTTTACTTAGAAACATTTTATCTGTATATTGTTTTGATTTTTATTCAACTTTTCTTAAAGCACCAGACAGTTACTGGTGCAGATCGTAGCATAAACCAAATTGTTATATTTTACCTGACCATGAAAACAAATCTTGATCTCTGGTTACTGTTAATCCTAAACACATTGCCTTGTAGGGCATTGGCTTCATTCTTAGTGCCTCTGTACGGTGCCACAGACAGTGCATCCTAGTGTAGAAGGTTATACTATCACATTCTGAATGTTAAAATCAAAGAAGTAGGAAAAATCTATAACTCTCATCTCCTGTGGTATCGAAACATTGATGCAAGCAAATAGAAAAATCAGGACGTCTTTCATCCAAGTGTATTACCGCTACTGATTCCAGGTTCTCTCTGTGTATCTGAGGTTCTAAGTCCTGACTTGCTACATAAAATGAAGCGCTCTTTCTGATTCTTTTTATTTTGGATACTGTTGTGGGTATTGTGGTGTCTGAATTCCCAGCCAGTATCAGTTTAGGTTCCAGAGGTTATTCTTGGAAAGGAGTACAGTTTATCAGCGGGGGGTTGCCCATTACGTGAAGGCCTTTTGTTTTTTAGATAATGGCTACATTTCTAATAGACCCAGTGAGTCCAGTTATAAAAGTGAAAAAGAAGCACGAATATTGCACACCCTGAGAGGGCAAAGCCTTGCTCTCTCTTCTCCCATCGCCTGTAATGTTTGAATGCCTATGGCTCAGTTATGTGGCCATGTATTGACCCATCACAGCAAAACGCTTGAATCCGGACAGTTTAATCAACTGATGGAGGGAACAAAGGATTTACATATGTGTGTGTATATATACTGTACAGGGTTTTTTTCTTAAAGCTGTATAATTTTGTAAATATTTTTGCTTTTTTTGTGTACTAAAACTACAAGCATCTAGATTTCCATAAGAGTTCTTGTATTTTTGTATCTGGAAGATTACAGTGGTTGAGTGAAGCTGTAAGAGAGATTTCCATAGCCTTTGGCTTAGTTAGACTGGATGGGATTCCTTTTCATATGGTTTTAAATAACATTTTGTTAGCGCACTGTTCAGAACAGGATGAATGTCCCTGCTCAAAGGGTTAGCCTTTTTTTTTCATGGAAAGAGGAGGGGGAACCAACTGGGGGAGACTTTATTTAATCATTTTTTCCCATTTTTACAAGAGTATCTTGACTCACATCAATCCTCTAGTGACATCTGAAATGTGATTTCTCAGATCAGAAGCACAAAACCAAGTTGGTGCCCCTGAACTCATGTAATGAAAACATACTATTGTGTTACCGAGAATATAAGTAATGGGCATCCTAGTGGTAACTTGGTTAATACAAAGGGTAAGGAGAAACTAGTTCAAAGTGACCTTCATTTTGACTTGGCTGTGTATCTCCCTAGGTCATGTGTAGTAGAGGTTAGTAGGACACCATTTGTGTTACTAGGTAATTTTTTTTTCTGGTAACACTTTATTTCTAATAGCTGTGAAATTATCACTTTCACATTCATAAGCCATAGCCAATATCATAGTATCATAACTATACCTGCCAAGTGATTTGAGAACTGTAAGTTGACCTGAAATAAAACGTTACCACATGTGAAGTATATCTCACCGACCACTTAGCAATGTGTAGTCCCATTGAAATGCAGAAAAATGCAACAACAGAAATGGTCAGTGAGTCACTACCCTAAAGCTTTACAAATGCGAATGCTACTAGTATATAAAGTGTCCGTTTAACTGTGGTGTAATTTTTTTGTTTCTTTTTTAATCCTTGAGCATAAAAAACAGACTGCATCTAAAAACTGATTTGAAAAATGTATGCCCACATAACAGTGGAGATGCTTCAACAGTTTTTAGCAAAATCATGTGAAAAGGAATATTAAATTCCTCTCAGTGTATAGTAAACTTGTACTATAGTTTTTACAAGATTGTGAACTTGTGTAATAGTATATTAGGAGATATTGTTGGATTTCTAACTGTTTATACATTTAAATTCATACATGTAATGTTTGTTTTATTGATTACACTCTGAATTTCTAAGATGCATGTTGACTTTTTGCAATAAAGAGATAATATGGAATGGTTTAAAATTATAAACAACAAAAAAGGTGTAAAACAATTTGAACTGAAATTTGGAGAAATAACCATTCCAAAAAACTTATAATCACTAAAACAGTTGTATTGCTTGATTTCTTCTTGGATGTGAAGTGTGAGTGTTGGCACAGCAGCGTGTGTGATTTCTTAGAAGTATGGCTTAAAGTCATTTGGAGCTGGTCACTTAGTAATACTATATGCTCAAGTATAGGACATTTGCGTTGCAAATATTAATAGTGTCCCTTCTTAAACAGCAAATAATTATGAGGAGAGAGAATTAATAGTTATTATAAGAAGAGTAAATAGAATAATATTGTTCATAACCTGACTCAATATTAGAGAAAAGCAAAAAAGACTGTCAGTGATTTCTGACTTCTGGACCTCCTGCAGATCTAACCATGTTGTCTTGGCAAGTGTTTTCCAAAACAGAGATTACAGTCTCTCTACAATCTCAGAATGAAATGCTTGTGCCAAAGCATATGAAATTAGATAGTGCCTTGCATGCTTCAGAATTCAACAATATTGAAAACACAGCCTCACCTGGCTGATTCTGGAATAATGAGCTTATAACCAATTATGAGATGCTATACTGGATATACCCATTTATTTACAGCACTGCATGCTATGGTTTCCTCAAGTAATTCCTGATTAGGATTGTCACAGGACTTGGACAATCTGTGCCCAGGAGACATTCTGTTACCCAGGGCCCTGTTTGGATGGTAGGATGGTGGGTTGCAGAAGGGTAGTGCAATAATAAAGGGATGCAGTCAGTTCTCAGTGTCTATATATTCTCTATCCACAGCATGAAAAAATGTTTTAAGACATTAATTTTGCCATTTTATATAAAGGGCACCATTTTACTATGGCATTATATATAACAGAACTTGAGTGCTCATAGATTTTGATATCCACCTGTGGTCTTGGAACTAAACTCCAGTTGATACCATGAGCCCATTGTATACCACCTACCAGAATGTGTCCCGCCAGTGTGGCAATGTCTCAGAAGTTGGGCTAGCAACTATCCATTTGAATTAAATATATTATTTCTATTTTTACATGGAAGGGGGAGGGAGAGAGATGCTCTTGACTGCTAGAATTCAGATACTGCAGAAGCTACCAGCCTTGTATGATAAATTGAGCTATTATGGAGTAGCAGAAGAATCATTGTATTTATTTCTCTACACCAAACAAATATTTATTGAAGATGTTTCTTGATTATTGCCCCACCCTGTGTGCTTGGTTTGAATGTGAAGGATGGAATGTTTCCTTTCTCCAAGTGACGAGTTTTGGAGAACTGCTTGTTTAACCAAGGTGCTGTGGGCCATTTTTGTTCTATGGATTACATTGACAGCCTGCTACTCTTTAAACAATTAGACTTGGACTACACACATTTGTGTGCCCTGCTCTAACAGTGACTCTTTTATGATTAAAGGACATGCTTAGCTGTCTTGTTTGGCATGGCCTCTTTCACATTTAATTACAATTTCACGTCTTATTAACTATTGCAAGTGCTTTTTAAAAATTTGTATCCACAGTAAAGAATAGGGAAATGAAAGCAAAAGATAAGGTGTACCATTCTAGAAGGAATGGAAGGTACTAATTCCTCTTTCTTTGAAACGTCCAATAAATTAGGCTATTGGTGGGGAATATCCAGCCCTGGGATCCATCCAGTTCATTAGGATCTCCCTGGTGACCCTGTCACCCTCCCAGTGATGCAAGCCCTCCATTGTATTCCAACTTTTGTCAGGTTTTACTGTCATTCTGATATATTGTAGTTCCTAACCCCTAGTTGCTGGGAGGAAGGGTTTTAATACATGCTGCTGTTTTTCAGCACATATAATATATAAAGATTTGCCTTTTGGCTTCATACTGTTGTTTTGTGTTTTTTTTTTAACCAAACATTTCAGTGACGTGATGAATTTGGAAACCAGATGTTAGTTGCAACATCCTAGCTGGCTGTAGGATCTGATTTGAGTCTGTTTTAAGAGAAAAAGCAGGATATACATAAATACTATTGTGGGAAACCATTTGATAAAACTTTGTTAAAATTGGAAGTTGTGAAAGATTGTAAGCCTGGCAGTTACCAAATTTCCCCATTGGAGGGCATGGTTTTCAACGCTGTTGTTCACCCAGCAAGAGCCCTCTATTGTCATGTCAGTATAAAGTTCCTTTCTTCCTGAAAGTCTCTGATATCAACTATTCATCTTAAAACTACTATTGTTTAGTCCAAATGTCTTGAGAAAGCACAAAGATCTTTTTATTAACTTGAACATCCGAAGGTGGGACACGTCACCAATATAAAGTGAAAGAATATAGTTAAAATATAAAACAAACTATTAAAAGACAACTTATTTTGAAGCCTCCATAAAACTAAAAGCATCAATTAAAAATGTGTTCCTAAGGTTTTTTTAAACTCAAGTCAGACTCATCAATGTCATAGTATTTCAGATGGTATGGTTATAAAAGCTGGGGTGAAGAAAGTTGACAGATCAGCTCATTTCAAATGTGGTATTGGAGGAAAGTACTTCTATAGGCAGGCAAAAGATAAATGAATGAATGACTAAACAGACCATCATACGTTGGGCATATTATGAGATAACCCAATTCACTAGAAAATACAGGAATGCTCCATCAAGTGGAAAACAATAGAAAAAATAACATTACAGATGGGTTGATTCATCTTGAAGAAGCACTTAGTTTGAAAGGTGTGTGTAGAGGGCAATTCATGAGTAGGGCTCTTGGAGGTATTCATTCATTCATATGATTGATATAAGTCAGTTAATTTGAATATATATGATGAGGAAGAAGAAACGATCAGCAACCAAGTTGTAACAGCAGCTCATTATTTGCCAGAAGACTGCCTGAACAAACCAAACTTTACTTGTAGCTAGAAAGATATGAGGTAAGAAGTCATTTTAGCCTCCCTCAGAGGAAGTCCAATCTTCAGTTCTAACATGACATGTCCAGCTTTTATTTTTATTTGAAAAGTTGCCATTTGAAGAAGGACTTTGTTTGCAAAAAGACAGGGACACCAAAAAGTTAAACCCTGTCCATACTTGCACAGGAATGTTCATGTATCCATGTAATGTTAAAGATGACATCAATTGTGGAGGCATGTGTCATGTGCCACAAGGAGGAATGTGCCATGGTCTTTTGGAGGAAATCCCTTTTCAGCACCTGATGGATCCCGATTCTGAGTCAACAGGACTAGCTTTGCCCATGCATCAAGGTGAATTAATATGCATCAGATACCATCTTGGGATGTGGAATAGATAGGACTTGGATGCAGCAGAATACTGTTCCTTCAGTTCTAAGACTCACTTTTTTCCAGATAAACACCTCTAAAATGGGTGTGTGTCTTAGAATCGCAGTGTATCTTATGTATTTTGGTGGTGGTACTAAAATTAGGATGTCTTACAATCGATGGATTCTTACAATTAAAGCAATATGGTATTTCAAAATGGTGGATGCAGCAGAACTATTGAAAACAATAATCTTAGTGATGCCAAGCAGCATTTTGGTATTGCAGCAAAATGTGAAAGGGAGGACTATATGTTTGTTAAATCTGGGGCTATCCACAAAGCCATCCTTTCTTCATTTACAAAAACAAAATGTACTAGAGAGAAGCCTTGTAATAAGAAAGTTATAAAGCTTCAAATGGTATTGTGCTCTGCCTAACTTCATGTTAACTTTATGTCTAGTCCTGTAATGTGGGAGCAATACTATCACCTTACACTGACAGAGGGTTATTTCAGAGGTTACTAAGGGTGAAGTCACAGTGTAGAATCCGTGCAGTAGTCACCACTTTAACTACCATAGCTTGATGTTGTGGAATCATGAGAATTGAAGCTTTACGAGGTCTTTAGCCATCTCTGCCAAAGAGCACTGATGCCCCACCAAACTACAACCTCCAGGATTCCACAGCATTGAGCCATGGCAGTTAAAGTGGTGTCCACCTGCATTAGTTCTACAGTGTAGGTGCACCCTATGATACTTACCTAAAATATCCCTGAGTGTATAAGAAAGCCATAAATACATCACTAACATTGCCATCTTGTATCTTTGACTTCTTCCTTCCAAGACAAATGTGCCTTTGCAGCTTGGACTGTCATTCTAGCAAGCCACTTCACTATTTTATCGGCATCTCTCAAGTTGAACTTCATCCATCTTCGTTTACAAGCAGAATCTGACTTCTAGTCTCCTGGGAAGAGGACAAAGCCCAAGACAAATCTCTTTTTATTTGAAACCATACAGAAATGTCTTTATGTTAATCTGCAGATAAATATATTTAAAAGCAATATCTCTTGTGACCCTAGCAATGTTCTTGCATGAAATGTGATGTACTTCATAATGTTTGGGTGATTTTATTTTATTTTTAATATACACTTCAGTGCACTTTTGCAGCAGAAAGACACATTGCGGTGACCTTTCCGTTTTTTAGACATTGCTATTATGGGTTTATATTATTTCTTCAGCTGATCTTTCCTTTTAACTATGCTGTAAAATAATAATTTATACATGTATGTCCGTTATTGAGGTTTTCAATTTTGGTTGCTAGTGTTACTGGTGGCTGAAAAAGGGCTGATGTAGCATGTTCAACCACACTGCCTTGACATAGCTTGCATAAAAATGATTTTTCTGAACGATGTTTCTGTTCCCTCAGCATCAGTAGATGCATCCCTTGACTAGTCACAGGATTTAAAAGTAACTAGTTACAAATAATGGGTGATTAGCAGTTATCAGTAGTTCTTGTTCATAGTAACTAGGTGTTCAAATTAACAGTCTGGTGATAGTAATACCTAAAACTGTCCCAAGCCCATCCTTCCAGAAACTTCAGCAAAAAAATGGGCTGAAAAGTATCAGAAGTGTGAATCAGTAATAAGCTTTTAGTTACTTCCTGGGCTGAATTCTTACCATTTTGTGGCTACAGAAGGTGCAAATTGCCCTATCAGCCAGTTTCAGTTATCTATCCAAATTTAACTTATTTTAATTCAAATAAATGTTATCAAATATGGGTGAAAAAATAAGCTGTATTTTCTGAGTCCATTTCCGTAATTCAATACACTATTGAAAGCATGATTTTCTAGGAAGTTATTGAGCCACAAGATTGGATTGACATAGCATGACATGGCTTAACATGGCCCCAGAACTTGGAAACGTTAATTTGTGGAGTACAGTTCCCAGATACTCCAGACAGCAAAGCTAGTGATCTTGCTAGCTAGGGGATTCTGGAAGTTGTAATCTAGAAAAGTAATTTCCCCAATATTTCCATGTTCCTAGTCCAAATTATGAAAGTCAGCATAGTGTAGTTCCTGAATGTTGCACAAGAAATCTGAAAAACTAGGATTCAAATCCCAAATCAGACATAGAAACCCATAGAGTAACCCTGGGCGCATCACACAGTCTCAGCTTTAGAGGAAGAGAATGGTAAATCTCCTTTGAACTAAATCTTGCCAAGAAAAGCCTATAATAGAGTCATAAGTTGGCATGAACCTGAAAGCACATGTCAACAACAACTCCCACGATGTGGTGGTTTGCTTTTCTGAAAAAAAAGTGTGTGTGTGTGTGTGTGTGTGTGTGTGTTTGCACTGTATGACTTCTCAGTCTATAGAAGGAAACAATACATTGAATAGAATTGCCTATTTGTTTCCTCGCTGATTTTCTTTAATCAGAAAAATGTAGGAGATATCAGACAAGTAGCATATTAAAACAGACCACAGGGTCACATGGATTTTACATATTCTTCAACATGGATACCAGTGTTGTAGATTCCACAAGTCTCAGGGCTACCATATTTTCCCTAGAGCAGGATTGTCTGTTAATTAGTACCTTCAGATGTTTTGGATTTGAACACCCAAACAAACGCCCCGGCAAACATGGCCAATGAATCTGGGAGATGGAAGTCCAAAACATCTGGAAAATCTGGAAAACCACTGCTCTAGCTGACATCTCAAAACATTCCTGATGGCAATTGCAATGCAGAACATGGTTCTCATTGTGGAAGAGTTCCTGATAAACTTACATGAAGATTTCATGGAAACAGCCTGGAAAATTAACGTTGTTTAATTTTGCTACTGAAATCCATTTGTCTTGTTTTGATCCTGCAATATTGTCCTGTTTTGACCATGCAATCAGGCTATCAAACTGGATAATCTTCTTCAAAAGAGAAGGCATTTATATTGTGTTATTGTATGCATCTTCATACTGATAACCTTAAAGCACTTCTAGTCTCTGTGATTTATTTAAATGTTAATAAATTATACATTTCTGGCACTTTGGTAATTCATGTGAAAATTATTTGGAGTCAATTCAGTATAATGTACTCTCAGTATGGTCTCTTGTGGCCAAAACTATGTTAGACAACGACTTCATCCACTTTCTGGGATTCACAATTTAGAGAGTCACTTTGGGTTATATGCAGGTCAGAGAGAGATAAGGAACACTTTTAACAAAGCAGACCTTGAACACACAAAGTGTTCCCTTCACATTTATGGGTTCAACTTTTTGGACTTGATAGGTCCATAATATGTTCTCTAGAAATTTCTAGATACTTCAGCATAACTCTATGGTTATATTTTGGAGGAAGTTGAACACAAAGTCACACTGGTAGACTTCGAGATTCTTAAAGGTGTGTTTTCTCTTGTAAAAAATGTAACCATTTTTTTAAAATTGCCAGATATTCATTTTTACAGTGGTTCTGCATCCCTAATATGGAGGACTAAATATTTATATGATTGAATCCCATTCTCACCTTGAAAAATTGTGGCAACCTATACAACTAATCCCATGAAAAACACTGCAGACTGTTCAGTATCATGAAAGAGAGCATTTATACCAGAATCTGTAAACATGAGTTAACAGACATTTTAATATTATAGCTCTCATAACAGGAGTGCTGTTGATGGTGTCATATTAGTTGAGTGATGAATCTGCTCTAAGGTTTCTTCTGAACTTCAAAGAGCAAGGTGCCAGAACCTTTCCACAAAATAGGCTCAGCACCATGGATAGCTCCTGTAAATCACAGTCTAAAATTAAGAGTGGATTCTCCAGCCTACTAACATGGCAGCCACTGGGACCTCTCTCATCTCTCGCAGATGATTGATTGCCTCCAAACTCCACCACCACAGCATTATTTTTTGCTTTAAAAAAACTAATTAAAAGAATGCAAATGTGGGGTGGATGATTTTAATTTCAGGTGACAAGGATTTTTTCTCCTCCTACTTTGATTGTTACATTTTAATTTCAAATTTTAATGAGGGTTTCAGTGAGGATTAATGTAAAAACTTATGCAGATCCATGGTTAATGTTATGCACATTTATATAAGAGCTAGAGGCCAACACATGGGTGTTTCATCTTGTGAATGTGGGGCAATGGCTGAGGACAGATTCACACTGTGACTCCACTTATTCCGTGTCCATTTTTCATCATCATCATCATCATCATCATCATCATTTAATAACTTATTAATCGCCCTCCATCCGAGAATGCTCCAGGTGATTTACAGCTAAATTACAAAAGATAAAATACATACATACAAAAATTAAAAATCAACAGAGATCGAATGCTCTAGTAAAAAGCCAGGTCTTAAGTGCAAGAGTAAAAGGCCCTAAGTCATGCATGGCTCTCATGTAGGGCGGCAAGGAATTCCACAAGGCAGGGGCTGAAATAGATAAAGCCCTGCGTCTGGTCCTTTCCAAGTGTACTTCTCTAGGACCCGGTATATGGAGTAAGTCACGTTGGGCTGGTCGTTGCGACCTCCGATGATGAGAGAAGGAGAGGCGGTCCCTAAGGTACGATGGACCCTGGCCGTAAAGAGTTTTAAA
The DNA here is from genome assembly GCF_037176765.1 of Anolis sagrei. NCBI lineage: Eukaryota > Metazoa > Chordata > Lepidosauria > Squamata > Anolidae > Anolis > Anolis sagrei. The sequence goes on from NC_090022.1 coordinate 97,805,274, forward strand.
GGTCTTATCCAGGCCACGGTACTCAGTTGGAAGCCAATGTAAATGTTGCAGCACTGGTGTTATATGGTATTTCATGGGCGTTCTTGTGAGTAACCTGGCTGCCGCATTCTGAACAATACGAAGCTTTCGGGTCGTAGACATCGGAAGGCCCACATACAGGGTGTTGCAATAGTCCAACCTAGACGTGACCGTGGCATGGATGACAGTTGCCAGAGCCTCATCAGATAGGTAGGGTGCCAGTTGCCTCACTTGTCGTAGATGGAAAAAGGTCTGTTTGCTGGCAGCAAAAACCTGAGCTTCCATTGTCAGCTGTGAATCCAGGATGACACCTAAGCTCTTAACAGTGGTCGATGGAGATAGGGCGACACCATTTTTAGTGTTCAGATTTAACACACTTTGGGGGCAAAAGAGCTGTCTAACCATGCTACAATTCTATTTGGAGTTTGGAAATGTTACTTTTTTGGAATAGAGTTCCCAGATTTCTACAATCTGAAAAGACTCTAGGGATTTGTCAGTAGAATGAGTGCTAAAGATTTTATCATAGCCTTAGCTTTATTTGTAGTTCATAACAAGTAAGGCTGTAAGGAGATGACTTTCTCACAGGTGGAAATTCATAGCAGGACCATGCCACATATTCTCCTCCAGCTTTCCCAGCGGTTTTGGTGGAATACAAGGAATGAAACTAGGAAAGGCACTGAAATACGGGACAGTGCAAAAATCAACATTGGAAAGAAGGTTTCAAATTCTGTGTGTCAGTTTCAAGTTCTGTCATTCATAGTCATATTTCAAGTTTTATCATTTGCATTTTGCTACTGAAATAATAAATATACTCACACAAATATTACAGCTGTAACATCATTAAAACTAGCTATTTAGCCATCTGAGGGGTAAACACCTGTTATACTCTCTTTGGAAATCAGTCAAGTCACCTGTAAAGATGGATGAATCCACGTTCCAGGAAATCTTCAAGTGGATTCGAGATGGATACATGCTAGAAGGTCACTTTAATCATGGGTCATCGTGCTTCACTATTGCACTTTCTTTCTTACAATGTATCATTCAGATCATATGAGGGTGGACTCTAAAAAAGTGTTACATCACTGACAGGCATCTTTTTAGTATCCATGGATTCATGCACCAAATAATAATTGATATATCTCATAACTGCATTCTTGGAGAGGAGAATGTCCTCTCTGATTTCCTCTGTCTCATTTTTTTCTAAAAAAATACTCCAGTTACAGAATAATCTAGATAAATTGGTAGTGACAATAGCTATCATAACTGTTCCTTGAATTCCAAATCCCATTGTTTGCCTAATTTTCTCCCCTCTCCAGAACTGGTAAGTGTCATCAGGCACGGACAGCTTGGTCATGTAGCCCCTGTAACTTAGCAACTTTCCCTTTGCTATTGTTAAATTAGGCTGTTCAATCTCCTTAATGAATAAGAGAATCAAGCCAAGTAATTGATGCTTGGCTATTTCACTGATAAATAATTGACACTCTGGGTAATACTAGACATTTCCCCGATCAGATTGTACAATGGAATAGACTTGTCATCTCGTGTGCAAAGCTCCTCTCCATTTACTAACCAAGAGAAAAATCTTCTTTTTACATCAGGTGGTAAAATAACACACACAAAAAACTTTGTTTCTTAGCAAGTTTATTTCTCTGAAGAAGACATTCCAATTTTGTGCTTAATTATTTTGAAATAGATCACACTTACATCTAAAATTTTACTTCTGAGTGAAACTGTATAAGAGGGAGAGAAGTGTAGTCAAAACTCATCTCGCAAATATAATAATAATTTCACTGAAAATCCTGTTTTTTCTTCTTCTCCTAAAACAAAAAATGACAAGCAAATAATTCACATGTCTAGCAATACCATATCAAACAGGTAATGACTGCACACATGAAACACAACTGTATCCATAAAGTATCATTTCTTCTCTTTCCTGTCCCTTTGTTGGATTACACAACAAAGCAGAAACACTATTAAAATACCAGTATAGAAAAGCAGTAAAATAAAAAAAAATCAAAATTTAAATGTCAAAAGTTTAAAAGAAAATGCTTTTCATCAGTCTCCCCTCTGGTGGCACAGCAGGTTAAACCACTGACTTGCTGAACTTGCTGACCGAAAGGTTGGCGGTTCAAATCCAGGGAGCAGGGTGAGCTCCTGCTGTGAGACCCAGTTTCTGCCAACGTAGCAGTTTGAAAACATGCAAATGTGAGTAGATCAATTGGTACCATTTCAGTGGGAAGGTAACAGCATTCCATGCAGTCATGCTGGCCACATGACCTTGGAGGTGTCTATAGACAATGCCAGCTCTTCGGCTTAGAAATAGAGATAAGCACCATCCCCTAGAGTTGGACACAACTAGGCTTAATGTCAGGGGAAACCTTTACCATTTTATTTGTGACCTACTATTAGCCTAAATAACCTGAAGGCACCATATTCCCATTTGACTGGAAGTTAAGCAGGCTCAGACCTAGTTAGTTCTAATTTTGATGTGGGGACTGCCAACAAATATCTGATCAGCTGAAAATGCCAGTCACAGATGCAGGCAAAAATTCAGGAGAAAATGCTGCCACCTAATTTTCATCTAATTTCTGGTCACAATGAGTCACCACTGAAGCCTCATCGGTGTGTTATTTTTCCTTCCTTCTCCTGAAATGGCATCAATAATTTACTGAGAGCTGAATGATCTCTGAAATCAATGGCAGCGTCCCCTTTATTTGTGTGAATATCATTTCTAGATGACAAAACATCTGTGCTCTTAACATGTTCCAGTTTATCCTTTGGACTCCCCTGCTTGTAAGGTGTAGACGGAACAGTCAGGGCCAGAAACATTAATATTTTACATGTGTAATGAAGAATCCATCCAGTTAAATGAAAGCAGCTTGTTTTTATGAACCTTGAACTAAAAGTTATTCAGAGAAAAGGGAAAAGACGCTTGGTTAGAATTTGCTGCTAGAAAATAAAGAGTGCTTGAAAGGATGCTGCATAGTATAGAGGTTTGAGTTTTGGTCTGAGGAGACAAGGGTTTGATTCCCTGCTCAATCAAGGAAATACACTAGGTGACCTTGAACAAGTCACATACTCTCGGCCCCCCAAAAACTCCATAAGTCTTAAATAACTTGAAGGCATACAACAACACAAAATGGTATAATGATCTCACCATGGGTCAAGTGTAGAGCTTGCAGTGTTTATTTTGATAGTTTTCTTAAAGTACTAGCACCTTGAATCCCCACAGAGATAAAGGCGGGATATAAATAAAGATAACAACAACAACAACAACAACAACAACAACAACAACAACAACATAGATGTGGCTCACAAATGGAAAACTTTGAGGGCCTGATTCTTGCAGCCCAAGAACAAGCTATTAGAACAAATGCCATCAAAGCCAGAATTGAAAAGTCGATAATAGATTCCATTTATAGACTCTGCAAGGAAGCAGATGAAATGATGGATACTCAGCTGCTGCAAGAAGATTACCCAGACAGACTACAAGTAGAGGAATAATACCGTTGCTCAGATGATCCATCTGCCTGTGACAAAAAACAGTGGGAACATAAGCTGGAAAAGGTTACAGAAAATGAGTGAGTAAAACTACTCTGGGACTTCCAAATTCAGACTTACAGAGTTTTGGAGCACAATATTCCTGACCTCATGATCATGAAAAAAAACAAAGTATGGATGGTTGATGTTGCAATCCCAGGCAACAGCAGAATTGATGAGAAGCAACTGAAAAAGCCTACACGATATGAGGACTTAAAGGTTGAACTGCAAAGATTCTGGCACAAGCCAGTAAAGGTGGTTCCAGTGGTGATTGGCACACTGAGTGCAGTGCAATACATTGGCCTGCACTTAAAAACAATCGGTGCTGAAAAAATTACCATCTGTCTGCTGCAAAAGGCCACCCTACTCAGATCTGCATGTATTGTTCCCCAGTATATCACACAGTCCTAGATACTTGGGAAGTGTCCAATGTGTGATCCAATGCAAAAGCCAGCATGGTTATCTTGTTTGCTGTGTACTAATCTTGTTGTGTATATAATAATAATAATAATAATAATAATAATAATAATAATAATAATGCCTTACTTTAAGATCCTAAATCAATATGCCTCCTGGCCATTTCATCTCTCAACCAAGAAACTTGGTGAAAAGGGATATTGTAAATTCTGGTGTATCTATGAAACTCAGAAGATCAAGTGTCAGTTTCATTACTAGAGCAGGGAACAGCAACAAGCTCAGCAGGCGAGCCAAGTCAAGCATTATTCATCAGAAAAGGTTCTTGCATTCAAATCCAACACTTCCCTTTTATTTATTTACAGCAACACACAAGTCCCAAATAGCAGGAGGGTGCTTTTAAGAAGTAGAAGAAGGAAGAGAAGAGAAGAGAAAACAAAAGTCTGAAATTTATCCATCTATTAATTACCTAGAGCATGGTCTGTAAATACAGTGCCACTTCAGATAAAACTTTCATGCAGCTATTTAGGTCCTTTGAAATATAAATGATTTCCTTTAAATTTTTTATCATAAATCAAGGCATGGAGCTGTGCGACTACACACCGATTTCCCCACTGATGGCAGGAAGCAGCTTCACTCTGTCTCCCTGCCTTTCAAAGACCCGTTCATGTTCCACTTCCATTTGCCCGGCTCTTGGCCTTGATGGGAAGTGATGGCACAGGGCAAGCTTGTCAACAGACCCTCTGCTCCCTTGGCTGCCTTGTCATTTTGCCAGGAGCTCTCAGGGAGTGAAAGCCAGGGGAAGAGAGCACTTTCATCACGCGAATCCAAAGAAGGATGGCCTGAAACTGTGACCCTCCATAACTGTCACCCCTTGGCTTCAAGCAATCCCTTCTGTCAGGGTTTACATGATGTGATCACTACAGTTCATGTTCTTATTACAAGTCTCATACTCTCAGGGGTGTGTGCTCTGTCCTTTATGTATCTTACTTTTGTATCTTTTTTCAAACAGATTTTATGCTGTTTATTGTTTTCTAAAATTGTAATGTTTTATTATTGTTACCTGTGAGGAGAGGGCTGCCTGGCCAGGCTAGCTGCTCCAAACAGCAGCACAGGGCATGGACTATTCAAGTTGGGCGAGATACTTTGGAGGAGGGGAGATGCTTTGCTTCATGCCTCAAAGATTGAGAGGGAGGGAACCATGTGGGGAGCCAGAGAGTATTTCCCTGTCTTTTTTGATGACACAACACTAACTCAGCAACTCAACAGGTTTCTTTCTGCACTGTTGAGTACTCAGATGAATGCTTCAAAGCTTTGTGGGGACTAGAATTTGAGTCTTCCTAGTCCCAGTTCAACCATTAACTACAGTAATTTGTTTCCACAAGTTACATTCCAAGCTTTGCACTTTATAGAAGCATTCCTATAAAGAAGAACAGCAAATTGCTGGAGAAATCACAAACTCTTGCCCTGTTCCTGGTTGGGTATAACATCATCAGCTGTCTTCTGTACCCCAGTAACTTATCAGACAAGCTGAACTAGCTAAAATTTGTCTGGTATGAATAAGAGCCAAAATGAAATGCTGATACATTTCAAAGGTTTGGCACACATTTCAAATGGGTGAAAGGTATTGAATTTGCTGTTTGTTAGACATCAGATAGTGGCTCTCATATATGTGTGCATGCATGCCTTTAAGTGGTATGTTGAGGTATGGCAATCCCTTTAATTTCATGGTGTTTTCTTGGACAAGGGTAACTCAGAGGTAGTTTTCCCAGTTTCTTCCTCAGAAATATAGCCTACAGCATGTGGTATTTGTTGAGGGTCTCCCATCCAGGACTAACTAGGACTAACCCTGCTTAGCTTCCAAGATCAGACAGGCTCTAGAGCCTTTACTATTTAGGCAGATAGCTTTCAAAGACTACAGATGAAATTACCAAGGTCCACTGTACCTATGAAAACTTGCTTCCAAGCAAAATGTATTTGAGAATTGGATCAAATGTTGTAACACAATAGAAAAGTGTTCTTTCATGATTGTAGACCTGTAAGATCCCAAAGTGAAATGCTGTCGTACTCCCAAAATGCCCAGGCTACAACATTTGTGGCACAAATTTGAAAACAGCAGTTCTAGACATTTTAAAGCAGGAAGGTTATCACCCTGCTGAGACATTTTAGAGAGGTGAGCATCAGAAATGCTGACCCAGATCTTTTCGGTAGCAAGCAGCTCTTCTTATGTTACCATCACCCTGCTTCAGTTTCTCATCAACTATATAATGAATACTGGGTTATACCGCGGAACCCACCAGATGGATCTGACACACTTTGGTTCTGAAAACTCAAACCCCGAGCAAAATAATTTGCTGCAATCTGGAATTGCGCAAAAATATTTTAGAAATACAGTGGGGTTTTTTTAATGAAGTGACCTTACCTTCACAATAGCTGTGTAATATAAGTCAGCTGAGACAAGCTTGCCAAAAGTGAACGTCAAGGTTTTGTGACAACTAGAATCTTCCAAGTGCCAGTTCAATATTAAACCATGCTGGCTCTTATTGATAAAGTAATGTAGTTTAACAAAGGTATAGTGTATAAAATAAGATTAGCAAAGGATCATGAACTTCATAAGAAACACCTTAGTGAGGTGCCATATATTGGTGCCATATATTGGTGTTGGTGATACTAAGAATATATGAAAAGAAGAACCACAAGGCATCAAATCAATGCTCGCACTCCATAGCAGCCAATTAGAAGCCCATAGAAAGGCCTGGAGGAGGACAGGAATGAAAATGTGGCTGGTAGCTGTGGATCTCCTGGTGAAAGAGGGAATCCTGGCCAGTGGCTTCCATGACAGCAAGAGGGCAGATCCTGTCTGGATTTTAGCCTGAACTTTAAAGGAGCTCTGCAACCCGCTGAATCCTCTCCCCAGACTGGAATCTCATCTGCACTGCAGAAAGATAGCAGGGTGGCATCACTGTGGTAGTCTTGGCTCCATCATAGGGAATCCTGGGATTTGCAGTTTATTGTGATACCAGAGCTCTCTGACTGAGCATGATTAATATTTCACAGAATTACAAATAACAGCATTGAGACATGGCAGTTGATATGGTGCCAAGCTGTTCTAATTCTGCAGTGTGGACACACGTAGATGCGGGATACAACATACTTAACTGCTCTGGCTCAGTGGTATGGAATTCTGGGAGTTGTAGTTTGGTGAAGCACCAACGGTCTTAGGCAGAGAAGGCTAAAGACCCTGTATCCTTGAGCCATGGCAGTGAAAGTGGAATCAAACTGCAATAACTCTAATGAAGATGCATCTTCATTTGAAATGTCTGGAAGATGGTGACTCTTCAGGTACGCCTGTGGAATTCATGTAATTTGGCATTACTTGAACTGCACAGCTCAATATGATGAATTTATGGGAGCTGCAGTTTTACAAGGACTTTAGCCTTCTCTGCCAAAAGGCACTGGTGCCTCACTAATATACAACTCCCAGGATTCCACAGCACTGAAGCATTACACTTCAAGTAATGCCAAACTGCATTAATTATATACTGTAGAGTCAACTTAAGTCTTCTGATATTAATGGGTTGTCTGAATAGGAAGGCTGGAGAAAGCAAGGAAAGGCAGTTCATGAACTTGGATTTTAAAGGAATACCAAGGCGTGCATGAGCAAGAATTGTCCATGTCATGGGATATTATCCTTCCTTTCTTAGTTTCCCTTTTCCTCCCCCTCATCTTATGCCCAACGGGAGAATTTGTGGAACTGAAATGTTTGCATTCACTCTAAGACCTTCCTGGACAAGAGTAAGGCAGAGCAACCTCCGTAGCCTTCATAACATGGTTGTTGATGTTGGTGTTGCTGTTGTGTTTATTTCTTGTTGTTGTACACATCTTCAAGTTGTCTCCAGTTCATGACAACCCTATCTTAGGGTTTTCTTGGCAAGGTTTATTCAGAGAAGCTAGCCTTTGCCTTCCTTTGAGGCTGAGAGAGGAATAGTGGGAGTTGAAGTCCAGAACACCTGGAGGGCTCAAGTTTGCCCATGTCTGCACTAAAACCAAGAAAGGCTACCAAGGTTTATTCAGAGGAGCCTGCCATTGCTTTTCTCTGAGGCTGAGAGTGTGTGACTTGCCCAAGATCATCCATAGGCCACTGCCAAGATGATGAGCAAACACTGGTTTGATCCTGGGCCTTTGAGCATTGGTCTCTGCTCTTTCCATGGACTGTATACAGCCACAGTGCTGTGATTCCACTTTAATTGGCAGGGCTTCATCCAGTGCAATCCTGGGATTTGTAGTTTGATAAGACACCACTTCAATTGTTCCATAGCCTCTCACAGACACGGACAAATTTGGGTCCTTCAGGTGTTTTGGACTTCAGCTTCCACTATTCCTACCAGCTGTTAGGAATAGTGGGGGTTGAAGTCCAAAACGCCTGGAGGGCCCAAGTTTGCCCATGCCTACTTGAGTAATCGGGATCAAAGCAGACAATCTGGATTTTATACGGCACTGTATTTGGGGCCACCCTAAAGTGTGGTGCGGGAGGAGGAGGGGGAGCTTTGGGCGCCCTGTTCTGCTCTTCCCTGATTGGTGGAATCCCCGCAGGTCTGAGACCTTTCAGCACTGAGCCTCGCCGGAGAGCGGCGCTCCTGTGCGCAGGCGCAGTCAAGCGCCGAGGGAGGGATGGGACCGAGCCCTCCTCCTCCTCCTCCTCCTCTTCCTCCTCGGGGCAGAAGGGTGCTCGCACACCTCCTGCCCAGAGGAGGAGGGAGGGAGGGAGGGAGGGGGTCCCATTCCTCCCCAGGCGCAGGAGTGCGCCTGCGCAAAGGCGCTCCCTTCCCCTCCGAGGCACCCAGGCAGGGCAGGGCAAGGCAGGGCAAGGCAGGGCGAGGTAAGCTGAGCGGAGGAGCCGAGATGGGGCGGCGGAGTGGGAGTGGGAGCGGCGTTGGGAGCCGCGCACTCTGAGAGAGAGGACAGGCCGCGCGGGTGCCAGGGGCTGCTTCTGCTGCTGCTGCTGCTTACCTGCCGGCAGGTGCGCCTCTTCCTCCTCCTCCGCTGCCGCTGCCACGATGCTGGGCATGAACGCCAAGCACCCCTTCGGCCTCCCGCTGCCGGAGGCCCCCAAGTTCCCGCCGGGCCTCCACGCCTGCCTCTCGGCCCCGCAGGTAGGTCGCTCGGTCGCTCCTTCAGGCGCAATTCGCGCTCTCTCTCCGCTGAGTTTGGACAGCTTGGGTTGGATGTTTTGTTGAATAGGGAGCCCCCGGTGGCGCTGAGCTGCTGAACTCGCTGACTGATCACCTCATCACACTAGAGAACGAATCCACATTAAATCCGGTTTCTGCCTCCTTTCACAGCTTCACTAAACTACAAACTCCAGAATTCTGCAGGAAGCAGAAACCGGATTTTAAGTGGATTCATTCTCTTGTGGTATGACGTGAGGTAGCGGATTCGAATGCGGGGAGCGTGAGCTCCCGCTGTTAGCCCCAGCTTCTACCAACCCAGCAGTTCAAAAACATGCCAAGGCGCTCATCCCGGCCACCTGACTTTGGAGGTAAGGGCGCTCCATGCAGTCATGCCAGTCATGCCGGCCACATGACCTTGGAGGTGTCTACGGACAACGCCGACTCTTCGGCGTAGAAATGGAGATGAGCACCAGAGTCGGACATGACTGGACTTAATGCCAGGGGAAAACCTTTACCTTTACCTTTGATGAGCAAGCGCTCGCCTGCCTCTCCTCCCTCCAGTCTAGTCCTCCCCTCCTCCCTCCCGCCCTCCCTCCCTCTCTCCGCCTCTGTATTAATTTTTATGACCTGAGCTTCGTGGGGGGATCTCGGCTCCTTTCCACACACACTGAGAGAGCGAGCGAGCGGGCGAGCGGGCGAGCGAGGGGGGAACCGTGCCCGGCTGCCGACTTGACAGGATGTATTCCCCACTGACCCTCCTCCTCCGCGCTTCTCCCCCTCGCAGCTCCAGGGCCATATATTCGGCGGCTTCGAGGAGAGCCTGCTGGTGGCGGCGGACCTGCTCTCCTCCTCCTCGTCCTCCTCGTCGTCCTCGTCGCAGGGCAAGAGCCAGCAGCAGCAGCAGCAGCACCCCTTCCAGGCCATGAGCAGCGGCGGAGGGCACCCCCAGCACCCCCTCCAGCACCCCCACCACCACCCGCACCACCCTCACCCCCACCAAGGCCTCGACGGCGACCTGCTGGAGCACCTCACGCCTTCCGCTTTGATGGGCGGCCCCGACCCGGCGCTGCACCCGCACCTGGGCCACCTCCACCCGGCTGCCATGGCTGGCATGGCGCAGCCCCCTCCGCCCCCTCCTCCGCCCCCTCCTCCGCCTTGCTTGGGCGACGTGGACTCGGACCCGCGGGAGCTGGAGGCCTTCGCGGAGCGCTTCAAGCAGCGGCGCATCAAGCTCGGTGTGACCCAGGCGGACGTCGGGGCGGCGCTGGCGGAGCTGAAGCTGCCCGGCGTGGGCTCCCTCAGCCAGAGCACCATCTGCCGCTTCGAGTCGCTGACGCTGTCGCACAACAACATGGTGGCCCTGCAGCCCGTCCTGCGCGCCTGGCTGGAGGAGGCCGAGGCCGAGGCGGCCCAGCGGCAGCGCAGCAGCAACGCCAAGGCCGGCGGCGACGGGGGGCTCTTCGGCCTTGGCATCGGCGGGCAGGCGGGCGGCGGGGCGGAGCGGAAGCGGAAGCGCACCTCCATCGCCGCGCCCGAGAAGCGCTCCCTCGAAGCCTACTTCGCGCTCCAGCCGCGGCCCTCCTCCGAGAAGATCGCCGCCATCGCCGAGAAGCTGGAGCTCAAGAAGAACGTCGTCCGCGTCTGGTTCTGCAACCAGCGCCAGAAGCAGAAGCGCATGAAGTACGCCGCCGTCCACTGAACCTCCGGGGCCTCCGGGACACGGACCCACGGGCGCACGCAGAGGGAGAGTGACACGCGTGGGAGACGCGCAACTCGGCAAGGAGACCTGCCCCGCAGCAGGGGACTCTTTCGTGGAGAAGAGACAGACCTGTGTACAGGTATACAGAGACATCAGAGAGAGAGAGAGATAAATGCATCAAAATCTAGGTGGCCCAACTGGGATCCAACTCCGAAGGAGCTTCGTGCGCCTCTGCCTCTTTCCTGGCCCAGGAAAGACTCCGCCGTGGGCTTCGACGCTTCCACCAGCAAAAAGAAAGAAAGAAAGAAAGAAAGAAAGAAAGGCAAAGGGACACACTTGTAGGTATACAGCTAGAGACGTATATATATATCTGTCCAGAGTCGGATACAACTAGACTTAATATGTATGTCTACAATCCTATTCTGCATGCAGGGACACACAATCTCCTTTCCTGCATATATATATATGTATGTATGTATATGTATATTATATATATGCATTATATATCTTCTATATAAATAAAAATGTTCGTTTGTGGGATTAACATAACTCAAAAACCACTGGAGGAATTGACACCAAATTTGGACACAATACACCTATCAGGCCAACGAGTGACCATCACTCATAAAAACACTGAAAAACACAGCGGTAGAGACAAAAAGCCCAAAAAATACATTACAACGCATGCGCAAAACCACATGTATACACATATACACACATATATACACACACAAAACACATATACACAGACTGAGCCAAGCAACGCATGGCAGGGGATGGCTAGTGTGTGTGGGTGTGTATATATATATATATAGAGAGAGAGAGAGAGAGAGATTTCATTATATGTGTGTGTGTGTGCAGAAATGTGTATGTGTGTGTATATACACATATACATTAGACAATGCAGAAAAAGAGATTGTGTGTCCCTTCATGCATGAGATAATAAGGTAGGCGACATATATATTAAGTCTAGTCGTATCCGACTAGACTTAATATATATGTCGTTTTCCCTTGTTTTCCTTGGCGACAAGGAAAACAACCCTGCAGGGACCTGGAAGAAGCTTCTTTCCTGTGGTGTCGTAGGCTTTCAGGCCGGAATTACTGGGTTGGTGTGTTTTCCGGGCTGTATTATCTCCTGACGTTTCACCTTCATGTTGTTATCATCATCATCATCATCATCATCATCATCATCATCATCTATGGCAGGCATCCTCCGAGGTTGTGGGATCTGTTGGAAACTAGGAAAATTGGGTTTATGTATGTATGTCTGTCTATCTATCTATCTATCTACCTGTGGAATGTCCAGGGTAGGAAAAAGAATGGACTCTTGTCTGTTTGAGGTAGATGTGAATGTTTCCATTGAATCCCCCTAACCCTAGTTTCCAATAGATCTCATAGGTTGTGAGGATGCCTGCCATAGATGCAAACCTTACAACCTCTGAGGATGCCTGCCATAGATGTGGACGAAACGTCAGGAGAGAATGCTTCTGGAACATGGCCATACAGCCCGAAAAACTCACAGCAACCCAGTGGTTCCGGCCACGAAAGCCTTCGACAACACAGGAGAGAAGCTTCTTCGGAGGTCCCTGCTGGGTTGGCTTCCTTGGGCAACAAACTCCCACAAAGGCGCGTGAAAGGAAGTCCCTAATGCGCACCAAGGCTGCGTGCCATCTGGGCCTCAAGCTGGTTGCGGAACATCCCTTGAAACCCCCTGCACCGCGGAGCCGCTTCCTTCAATACCGTTTTGAAGCTGCCTTTAAATGGTCAGTGTCGAGGGGGCCCGGGACCCCACCAGCACACAGAGAGACCGGCAGACTGCAACTGTAGAAGGAAACCAAAAGAAAAGAAAAGCAGAGAGATCTAGACCGAGACATACATATCTATATATTTAAATACAGGAATAAAAGTATTGTGCGTGGCAGAATGGGGTTGGACGGGATGCGATTCTGTAATTTGATGACTCTACCGGCTGTTAGGAATTGTGGGAGTTGAAGCCCAAAACACCCGGAGGGCCCAAGTTTGCTTATCCCTGCCCTAGGTCGAGCATGTTGCCTGAGATCTCTTCCTGATTTTCAAAACCTAACATTTCAATGTTAATAATATATTTTAAAAGATGGTCTTCTTTGTAAGCGAGTCCCTCTCCAGTAAATAAGGTTCTTTGCTTTTTCAGAGGAAGGGAGAGAAAGAGGGAGGAGATAAACCAAAAGATGAACATCCCCGTTTGAAAGGGAGGGCGTTCCAATCTTTCAATGGGGATTTGTTGTCCAAGGCATGGCCGGAATCACCGAGTTGCTGTGAGTTTTCCGGGTTGTATGGCTATATTTCCAGAAGCATTCTCTCCTGACGTTTCGCCCACATCTATGGCAGGCATACTCAGAGGTTGTGACGTTTGTTGGAAACTAGGCAAGTGGGGTTTATATGCCGGCAGGACTGATGACCGACAACTCAGAGGTTCGAATTCGGGGAGAGTGGGTTGAGCTCCCTCTGTCAGCACCAGCTCCCCATGCGGGGATATGAAAGAACTCTCCCACAAAGAAATCAAAACATCCGGTCGTCCTCTGGGCAACGTCCTTGTAGACATATACTCTCACACCAGCAGTTTCTCAAGTCGCTCCTGACACACACAAAAAGTTTATATATCCGTGAAATGTCCAGAGTGGGAGAAAGAAAGAACCCTTGTCTGTTTGAGGCAAGTGTTGATGTGTTGTTGGGCTTGGCCTCATGTAAGCCGCTCTGAGTCCCTTGCGGAGATGGTGGCGGGGTATAAATAAATTTTGTATTATTGTTATTATTATACGTGTGAATGTTGTAGTCCAGAGATATACAAACTTCACTTGCCAAGTTTCCAACAGAACTCACAACCTCTGAATATGCCTACCATAGATGGGGACGAAACGTCAGGAGAGAATGCTTCTGGAACATGGCCACGCAGCCCAGAAAACTCACAGCAACTCAATGGGGATTCATTCCTAAACACGTAATCGGAAAGAATCTCGAATCTGTATCTTCACGACAGAACGCACGCAGCTTGGCACCACTTTAATGGTATAGAATCGTGGAAGTTGTAGTTGTGCAAGGTCTTGAGCCTTCTCTGCAATTCCCAGGATTCCATAGCACTGAACAAGGGCAGTTAAAGTGGTGTCAAACTGCATTCCTTCTTTAGTATGGATAGAGAGAGATTTGAGGGTCTGGCGCAGTTTCGTCCCTTCCTCTCCTTCGACTCCCGAATTCACCGGCTGGAAAGGGATTCTTTCGGGGAGTAAGGCAGGCTTTCACTGAACTACTAGTTGGATGTCTTAAATTCAGTCCTTTTCCCTGGGATTTTTAAAATTTAAACTTCAACGAAAGTTTATCGAAACGCGGAGCTTAGATTGGCTTCAGTACCTTGGACAACTTCTTTAAAGTTCGGGACTAAAACCCGGAGCGGATTCGCTGACCAGGAAGCCGCCTGCACCAACCCTTTGGAAACTTTTCATTAACAGTTGCAAACTGAGGGGGTTTTGTCAAGTTTTTGACAGTGTTGGTTTCATCTCTACCTTCGACCCCAGGCATGGGCAAACTTGGGCCCTCCAAAAGATTTGGACTTCAACTCCCACCATTCCTAACAGCCTCAGGCCCTTTCCTTTCCCCCCTCAGCCGCTTAAGCGGCTGAGGGGGGAAAGGAAGGGGCCTGAGGCTGTTAGGAATGGTGGGAGTTGGAGTCCAAAACTCTCGGAGGGCCCAAGTTTGCCCATGCCTGTTCTACCCGCTTCCCTGTTCTTGCATTTTGGACTTGTTGTGAGCCTCCATGATCTCGACAGACCCCGCTCCCTCTCTCTTGGAAATACAGTCTGAAACTTCTCAAATAAAATGTTTTATTTTTCAATCCGAGTCGTTTCTTCCTCCTTCTGTCCTCCCACAATGTGCTGCTGTTCTTCTTCTTGATATATGTTAGTTGAGACTGAACTCGAAGCAAGCCAATGTGCCCTTAAAGAAGCAGAAGCTACTTCTCTTACTGACACTGAGAGGAAACGCCAGGCTTTTGGGTTTGATCTAGAGTTAGACCCATTGAATCAGCAGAATCCCATTGATTCAAAAGACTAACGAGGGTAAACAAGCATTTCAGATTGTTACCACACAAACCTCACAAGTAATTCTGGGCCAGTTTTTCATCCCAACGAATCAGGTCTTTTTTCTGTATCAGATCTTTTGTGCTTCATTACTTTTTAATCCATTCCGTCAGCTTTTTAGTGGGCAACAAGGGAAGGAATATGTTGTCTAAGGCATGGCCGGAATCATTGGGTTGCTGTGAGTTTTCCCGGGCTGTATGGCCATGTTCCAGTAGCATTCTCTCCTGACGTTTCGCCCGCATCTAGGGCAAGCATCCTCAGAGGTTGTGAGGAGGGAATCATCGGCCAGCTGCCAGATTCTTAAAGCTTTTTTGTGGTGAAACCCTACCAATCCTGACAATCGCTCCCTGAAATAATATTTTTGTTCATTTCACCAAAGTCAAAACCAACTTTTTACTCCTGCGAGGTGATCTCTTGTTAGAGATATATAGCAGGATAATAATAATAATAATAATAATAATGGGATTTAATAATATAACTGCAAAGACTCTGACAAAAGCCAGTAAAGGTGGTCCCAGTGGTGATCGGCACACTGGGTACAGTGCCTAAAGACCGTGGTCTGTACTTAAAAACAATGCGCTAGTAAAGTTACTATCTATCAGCTGCAAAAGGCCACCCTACTCGGTTCTGCACTAATTATTAGCTGATACATCACACAGTCCTAGACACTTCACTTCACTTTATTTCTTAATTAGTTGCTCTCCATCAAGGTGCACCGAGCGACTTATAATTTAAAATAGCACTTACACAATATAAAAACATTCAACATAAAAGCATACAACAGTGATTATTTGGCAAATTAGATCTGATCACTTTACTTAAATGCACAACCAAACAGTCAAGTCTTAAGAAGTGTCCGAAGTGTGATCAAATACAAAAGCCAGCATACTGATCTTGTTTGCTGTGTATTAATCTTGTGTATATAATAATAATAATAATAATAATAATAATAATAGGAGGAGGAGGAGGAGAAGCATTGATTTCCTCACCGTGTAGGGGTAGTATTAGAGCTAAAGAAAGAAAATAAATTGACTCCTTCCAAAGATTCATTTGTAATTCTATTTAAACGGGGAAAATAGGCGATTGTGGGTTTTTTTAAATCCCAGAGGCACCAACAACCATTAAAAATTAATGCTCCAAGCCCAAACTATCTTCTGAATTATATCCTCTTCACTTTTGATTGAGTATCTCTCAATAAAACTTAAACTTGAGTCTACTGGCTTTTAAAAAAACTTTCTAATCAAGGCATTGTTTATTATTATTATTATTATTATTATTAATAATAATAATAATAATAATAATCTGAGTCAAGACCACTGGCTTCCTTCCAAAGCCCCTCTTGCATTTTATTTTCCGAAGGAGTCCCAACGATTCCCCCCAATCAAATGTCCTTTAATAATAAACGCCCTTGTGTCATTACATTATATTGTGGGTTCTGAAATTTTAAAATAAGCTTGATGCAATATTAATTGGGCGCCGCAGTATAAGAGGAGCGGGACGGGCTTCTGCCTGGGCAGCCTTCCTCCTCCTCCCTCCGCCAGGACTTGAAGGCAAGCGCTTGCAAGAAAGGCGCTTCTGGAGATTTCCTTTCAAAAAGATTTCAGATCGGGTAAGATACATTTATTCATTGTTGCAGCCTTTTAACATTGGAATCTAACTTTTTATATTTTAGTGTAGAATGTAGCATTGGAGTGGGCGGGTTGCACCCGCTCATAATTTGACTCAGTTCCTTCATATGTACAATTAAACCATTTATTGTTCTGCTATTTGGTCCTCCATTTATGTGTTAGGGCTTCCCAATGGAGTCTGAGCTGAATTTGTAATGTTTATTAACTATATATATATAGACAGATAGCATTCCTATTTGAAGATCGGCTTGAAATATGTTAAGATTTTGATACAAGGAGGGGGGCTGAAAATTAGAAATATTTTCTCCTGTTGTCAGACTCTCTCTCTCTGGGCTTTTCCACACAGCCCTATATCTCAGAATTTCAAGGCGGAAAATCCCACATTATCTGAGTGTGGACTCTGATAACCTTGATATTCTGGGTTATATGGCTGTGTGGATGGGCCCACAGAGAGAGAGAATGGGGGCCTTCCATACAGCCCTATATCCCAGAATATCAAGGCAGAACATCCCACAGATTCTGCTTTGAACTGGGTTATCACACTGCCATATATCCCAGTTCAAAGCAGAGCATGTGGAATTTTATTCAGCTGTGTGGAAGGCCCCCCTCCCCCCCCCTCTCTCTCTGTGGTCTCTCTTTCCCTTTCTTGTCCTGAAATGTTTCCTAGGACCCTTCCACACAGCCCTATAACCCAGAATAAAAAGGCAGAAAATCCCACAATATCTGCTTTGAACTGGGTTATCAGAGTCCACATTGTCATATATTCGGGTTCAAAGCAGAACATGTGGGATTTTTTTCAGCCGTGTGGAAGCCCCCCCCCCTCTGTGGTCCCCCTTTCTCCTGCCCTGAAAAGTTTCCTAGGACCCTTCCACATAGCCCTATAACCCAGAATATCAAGACAGAAAATCCCACAATATCTGCTTTGAACTGGGTTGAGTCCACACTGCCATTGATTCCGGTTTAAGGCAGATTATGTCGGATTTTATTCAGCTGTGTGGAAGGGGTCCTAATCCCTCTCCTTGGTCAATGCAGTTTCTTGAATAGCTTTCTTTCCCCGTGTGGAAGTCCAAAGCCGGCCTCCTCCGTTTCAGCACCTGGACAGCACCCTCCCTCTGTCCCTTGGAAAAACTGCCTCCTCGCTTCCCTTTCGGCTGAATTTGGCAGTCTATTCAGGATCCCGTCCTTTTGGAGAGGAATCCTTTCATACAAAGGAAATCAATCTTTTATTTATAAATGGCTATTGAACGTGATGAGCTTCTCCGTTTCTCGCCTGCTCAGCGGCAAGCAGCCGGGAGCCGCCTTTATTCTGCCTCCAACATCAAGGCAAGTCCTGGCTTAAGGCTGGATCTACACTGCACTGAACTGCATCATATGGATCTGCACTGACCATATAAAGCAAACCTGGACTCTCCAGGTATTTTGGACTTCAACACTCATTATTCTTAACAGCCTCGGACCCTTTCCTTTTCCCCCTCAGCCGCTTAAGCTTTGAACCAGAATATATGACAATGTGGACTCTGATAACCCAGTTCAAAGCAGATATTGTGGGATTTTCTGCCTTAATATTCTGGGTTATAGGGCTGTGTGGAAGGGTCTTAGGAAACTTTTCAGGGCAGGAAAGACAAAGAGGGATGGGGGGGGAGGGGCTTCCACACAGCTGAATAAAATCCCACATGTTCTGCTTTGAATTGGGATATATGGCAGTGTGATAACCCAGTTCAAAGAGGATATTGTGGGTTATACTGCCTTGATATTGTGAGTTATATGGCTGTGTGGAATGGCCCGGGGGGGGGGGGGGCGGGCTTCCACACATCCCTATATCCAGAATATCAAGGCAGAAAATTCCACAGCATCTGCTTTGAACTGGGTTATCAGAGACCACACTCAAAACCCCTGGAGAGCCCAAGTTTACCCATGCTTGATATAACAATTTCAAACTGCATTATTTCGCAATGTAGATCCAGCCTGAGTGCCTTGACTGAAAGAGGAAAGGCGAATAAAGTGGGTGAGTGCTTGACTCTTGCAATGAGTTCAAGAACAATCTCGGTCTTCCTGGAAGAAACTGAACAAAATGAGCTCCGGGAAAGAAAGAAACCGTGTTTCAGGTTTTGATTAACACGTCTCCCATTTATGTGAAATAATTTTTTTACAGACTTTATGAATCTTGAGTTTTATTTAGCCTAAAATATTGAGAGGGTGCCCTATGCAGTGTAGATCCAGCCTTAAGTTTTAGTGGCTTTTACTGAAAGAGGAAAGGCGGATACACGTCTCCCATTTATGTGAAATAATTTGTTTACTGACCTTATGAATCTTGAGTTTTATTTAGCCTAAAATACCGAGAAGGGGCCCTGTGAAGTTTTCTACACCGAGATTCATTCCAAGGTGGACAAATGATTTGATTGCTAAAAATGCTGCTCTCGGAAAGGTCTAAAGGCGCGCCTCAGTTTCTCTGTCTTGCACTAAGCCCCAGGCGATTGAGTGACCGATGTCTCCTTCCACTGGCAGCTTTTGCCCATTGTGGGTGCATCTACACCACGCCTGGGCAAACTTGGGCCCTCCAGGTGTTTTGGACTTCAACTCCCACCATTTCTAACAGCCGGTAGGCTGTTAGGAATGGTGGGAGTTGAAGTCCACAATACCTGGAGGGCCCAAGTTTGCCTACGCCTGCTCTATACGGTAGAACTAATGCAATTTGACACAGCTTGAACTACCCTGGCTCAATAGTGTAGAATTCTAGGAGTTGTAGGTCAATAGAGCATCAGCATTCTTTTGCAGGGAAGGCTGAAGACCTTGTAAAATTATAACTCCCGGACCCCATAGCATTGAGCACTTCAAGTGGTGCCAAAGTGCATTAATTCTACAGTGTAGAGGTCCTGTATCGACCATATCATTCCTGACGATACAACCTCTAGGAATTTCTACCTATCCACTGAAATAATCAATGCTTTTAAAAATAGACCTACCTTTTAGGGTTTGAGTCAAAGTAGGGCCGCTTTTGAGGTCCGTTTTCCTCGTTTTCCCAGTTACTTTACAAGCTGGAGAAGGACCGGGAGCTACAAACTTCTTTCCTTTCGGGTGCAGAATTAATGCACTTTGACAGGACTTGAATTGTCATGGCTATTGGGCTAAGGCGGCCTTTCCTCGCAGTCTTAGAACTGTGGGATCCTGGGAGTTGTAGTTCGACAAAGTCTTCAGCCTTGTCTGCCAAGGAGCGTTGGCGTCTCACTAAACTACAACTCCCATAGCATTGAGCCATGACAGTTCAAGAAGTGTCAAAGTGCATCACTTCTACAGCGTAGATACATCCCGAGTTACTCTTAACACGGCCATGTCTCCCAATGAATGAAAGTGAAGGCAGAGTGAGTAAATATTCATTTCTTTCACTGCTCTTGATTTCCCCTTCAGGCTTTTCCTTTGAGTTATAAGACTGCGAGGAAAGGCTGCCTCAGCCCAATAACCCGCCAAAAAAAAAAAAAACCAAAGTAATGTGCTCTCCCCTTTTTCCCCACTTTGTGTCCCCAATCCTCTGGGAGCTAGCCCTCTTCTTTATCCTTCTCCTTTGATGGAGGTTTGATGGCAGCTTCTCCTAAATTTAGGCAGTTATGGGACACCTCCTTCCCCCAATGATTGGAGGGTGGCCTCCAATCAGCCCAACTTCGTATTTGCATCTATTCCTATGAGCCTTTCCAAGTCATACTTGGGGGATTCAATCAATTAGCCATTAGGCTACTGCATTAGCTCCCTAATAGAACTGTCTAGTGTCAATGTCTTTGTGCACGTGGGGATGGATTAAATCAATGCAAAGATGGGAGAGGGATGAAAGCCAGCCAAAGCAGTTCTGGAGAATCTGGACAAAAACAGTGCCTCCCTCCTCTCTGTCAAAATTTTTAGGGAAGCTGGGATTCAGCAGTTTTTCTAGTGGTTGCTGCTCTTGCAACCAGCAGAAAAAACTGGAGAGCCCTTCTGTAACATACTTACCTCAAAGGAAGCTCTATTGATCTCAATGGAACTTGCTTTCAGGTAAAGGTAGGGTAGATAGGGGTCAAACATTATAAATCCAGTCACCTTAGGGTTACCACACATTGGAAGTGACTGGAAGCACACAATAACATCAACAATAACAACAACACCCACTTCCATTTTCCTGGGGCACAATTAGCCATGAACTCTTTGGATGATTTCCCCATAGCAAAATACTTTCTAGAATGAAGAGATGCATTTCTTCCAATTCATGGAGAACAGGTATCATTCTGGACACCTTGTGCTTTCTCTCAGAAGTCAGATTCATAGTTATCACCTAAGTGCAAACTTAGTTATCACCTAAGTGCCATGTGTCCATTATAGTGCCATGTGTCCACTTCCTGTATTTTATGAAATGCCCCCCCCCCCCCCCCCCCGAATTTGGCAGTGCTCCAGAGAGAGGGAGCCTGAATATCAGAGCTGGGAAGCAACTCTGATATTGGACTATGGCTCTGGAAATCAGGAATTTATTACCTGTTCAGTGATTTACAATGACTTTAGGTAAGTCTTACTCTCTCAGCCTCAGAAATTTAGAGTTTAGGTGCTCAGTCAGCCATGAAACCCTCTGCTTGAACTTGGAGTTTCTCTTTCCTGTCTACCTCTCTCCTTCTGCAGACTACCACCCACAGCTCTTTAAAGGAAGGGCCATGCCTAAATCATAGATTCAAGAGCTTAACTCTAATATACAAGAGAGAGAGAATGGAAAATCAATTGGAGGGGAAGCTTAGCATTCTCAATAATATTAGCTCACCCCTGAGATGAATCTAGTCTCCATGGTGGCCAAATCAATCCTACTGATAGAGACAAGATAACATGTCTGATGTGAAACTTGTAACATTAATTTATACTCTTCATGAAAGACATTTGAACAAAGCTGTCAGCCCACTCTTTCTTTAGCAAAACTATAAAGATGTGGGAAAATACATAAAAGAGTCATTCTGCATGAGACTGGCAAAGTGATGGGAATCTTGCCCCATTTGTCCAGTTCTGTGATTCTGTTTTAAGTACTTCAGACTTCAAGCAAAGGAGAGTGCCAAATTTCTCATCCACTAGTAAGGGATACCATCTTTCCCTAACATGGTGCTCCCTCACTGACATGCTTGTTTGGAATGATAGGTATTGCAGTACACAATATGGCTGGAGGAAACCAGGTTGGTGAAGACTGCTTTAGGTAGTTGTGTAAGAATGTTCAAATGTCGTGCATAAAGTGAGCAA
This sequence comes from Anolis sagrei, assembly GCF_037176765.1. Taxonomy (NCBI): domain Eukaryota; kingdom Metazoa; phylum Chordata; class Lepidosauria; order Squamata; family Anolidae; genus Anolis; species Anolis sagrei. The sequence goes on from NC_090022.1 coordinate 97,827,088, forward strand.
AGCTGCTGTTTGCAAGAAATGAAGGTATTTTCACAACTCGAAGAGGTTACTGTTTGGCTTATAGCTCCCCAGATTCCCCAGCCAGCTTGGCCACTGAAAAATTATGGGAGGTGTAGTCAAAAGAATTAACCTTTTCTGGCTCTTTCAAAGCCAATCATGTGACATTTTCCCTTCCTGTGTCCTAACTCTATTTGGTTATAAGACAAAGTTTGGTCAGTGAGAAAGAAATTGCAATTCCACCCTATTGTAATGCTTCCATCATTTATCTCTTTGAGGCTGTAGTCCTGCACTTTTATCTGATAATGATGGTGGTGGTGGTGGTGATGATAATCTAGGGGAGCTCGTGCCATAATATATTTGTTAGCCTGTAAAGTGGCTAGAATTGTTTGTTATTTGTACTTAAGGGGTAACTCCCATTGAACTGGTATGGCTTACATTTGAGTACACACAAAGATTTCTGCCCTTCATCTTTGATCTCTTAATTCCCAGAGATTTAAAAATTAATTCACATACTCATGCACCCATGCTTCTTTCCCATTCTTCTTTCAGTTTATAAAAAAGCACTTAAAATAATAATAAAATGCAGAAACCACTGTTAGATTTAGTTTTCTTGCATTATTGATTGTGGTTTCATCAGCAGTTGGTTAAGCAGACATTTATCAGAAGAAGCTTTCCCTGGCAATAGGAGAAAACACTATCAACTAAATACCATGCTGCAAAGAAAAGTACAGGAACATAGACAGTAAAAGGTCTGCAATCCTAATAAAAATCATACCCCTGATTTAATTACTACAAGGAAATCTTAGTTTCCCTATATAACTTGAATTGTTTGTGTCCTCCTCCTCCCTTAGAGAAGGTTCTGGTGATTGTAGAGTCAGCATTTTCAATCTTTTACCTCTACCAGAAAGGTCAAGCACTACTGATGGGAACCAGGTAATTTATTTGGGGTATTTGTACACTGCCTTTATCAACCTCAAAGGGGATTCAGGGCGGTTCACAGTGTTGGCAACAATTCAGTGCCATTGATAAAATATAGTATAAAATGCCAACATTGACCACACCCTGGTAAAACATTACACATTATTAAATACAGCACATAAAATCATATATTGCAGAAAGACATTGCCATTGTTGGTAGTGGTTACATGTTGGCTCAAATGGGAAGGTGCAATTCTACAAAAAGAGAGGAAGAGATTCCTGGGCATAGCTAAAACATCCTCTATCATATTGCTATGGTTTAGTGAAACTGCACTGGAAACTGCATTCATTTAATCAATCTAAATATGCATATAATCATGGAATGCCAGCTTTTCTTCTGATGGGGCTCATGTGCCCTTAGCAAGTAGACATGTAGAAAATAAAGTAGATAACCTTTCTTTGACAGGGAACTCCGGGGTGGGCTGGCCCATGAGGTTATGAAGAGTCGGAAACGACTGACTGACTGAATAAACAACTAGTGCCTCTTATATGAAGAGGCACTAGTGAGCAAAACTTCACTAGAATTTCTGCCAGCCATGAAGTTGTTAGATTTATCACATTTATATTTCATCCATCCTCCAAGGAGGAGGATGACTCATCAGGACTTCTTTTAAGGAGCTCCAGCTGAGCAGCAGGTTTTCAAGATTGCTTGGTTTCATGGCTCGTCACATCTAAGTGCACACAAACATGTCACCTTATTTTGTTTCTATCATTTCTGCATTGAACAGGAAGGACTGCATGTTTTTTGTTCACTGATTATAGCATGTTATAAAACAAATCAATGGCAACACAGACAAGTCCTGTGGAGAAGCCATTTTGATAGGGCTCCTCATATTTTGTGAAATAAAATGATCACCTGTGGATATTCTTGCACAGCTAAGGGATTTGGTCACATAATTGTCTGATGTACCATGTCTTGTCAACAATCTGTTCCAGTTAAAACTTTTATAATGCTAAAGAAGTTGCAGTTTTTCAGCTGCATGTTTTATCAGTGCCAACAGCAATTCTTTAAAATTAAATAGAACCTGAACTTTCAATTTAAATATTACATTTCATAAACTCTGGCATGCAATAGAAGGGGATAATATTTCTTTGAAGCACAGAAACCAAGTGAGAATTGTCTAGGCCTGGCACTGAATTTTTCAAGAGCTGCAGTCACAGAATCAGACAGCAGAGCTACCAAGCTGGGATCTGATAACATCTTTAGAAAATCTATAATCTGTTAGTTAGAAATGTAAAGATACCCACGTTATCTAAAATGTTAACAAATGCATTTTAGCATAAGTATTTATAGATTGCAGCATACATCATGCAGCACACTTTCATACAGAATTTCAGGTGTACATAATACATATAGTTAGTGTGGAATTGTAGTCAGTGGGGTCAGGAAGAATTAAATGCAGTCAGTAACAAGGAGATTATCTATAGGAAGCATTTCCCAAGCTATCTGATTTATGATACTGTCAGTTATTCCACTGATCCACCCCACTATTCATGGGTCAATGACCGGTACCATATTGGCACCCATTGGCTATACTTGTTTCTTTCTTTCCTACAAACTCAATATGTACCAGTACACAATGGCTTGTGGACCTGCACCATTGGTCTAAAAGATATGACACATAAGGAAAAAGAGAACAGGGAAGGGATTGAAATAGAGAAATATTTTTCTACTGCATTATCAATATATATTCCTACTTAATTTTGCAGAAATATAAATTAAGAACACCAATTATGCTAGCCTAAGTGAGGGTGGCAAGGAAATCATACTAAACCTTTCATATAGCACCTGACCTCAACATGCTTTCCAGCAGAGTTCAACATGCTAAGTGGTGAGGAGCCTGCTGCTGCAACAAGTTTACCAGGCACTTTGAAGAGAAAGTATTTTGTATTTGCTCAGAACTAGATGGTACAATTACTCTAGAGCCTGGGGAAATGTCCAATGATGATCAGGTTTCCTGGGATCTATGTGAAATGTTATGAGTTGATTACATGGACAAGACACTTGTAAGCCTGACCCTTAGCCAGGTCTAACAAGCAGGCCAGCTATGGGCCTTCCTAGACAGGGATAATATATCCACACAAGTCCATGTGCTGGTAAACTGCCCTATTAGACTACTATAATCAGTAGTATGTGGGGCTGCCCTTGAAGATGGACTAGAAGCTATACCCAGTGTGGTAGAAAGATTACTGATATACAGACAACACATTACACTAGTCTTAAAGGGGGCTGCACTGGCTAACAATTCACTTTCAGTCAGAATTCAAAGTGCTGATGATGGCATTCAAATAGTATTTGAATACACGTACCTGCCTGAGAACCATATTCTGCTAAGGGGCCCTCCTCCATGTCCCATAGTGGGCGTAATACATCAAATAGGGACGTATAGCAGAGCCTTTTGCTGGGGCACCCCAACTATGGAATGCTCTCTCTTGATGCTCAATTGGCATCAATGTTAGTTTCTTTTCTTTTAAACAATAACTTAGAACATGGCTTTTTGAAAAATGGCTGGGACCAAATATCTTTTTCTTGAAATATAAAAGTATAGTCAGCCCTCTACACTTGAGGGCTAAACCTTTGTGGATTTGATTGATATGTTTTCACTAGGTATCACTAGGTCCTCCAAGACAATTCTATGGTTGACTTCTAATGGAGAACCTAGAGATTTCTATAGGTGTTCTGTAAAAATTTTAAAATTGCATGTTTCTAATTTCACATATGTTATTTGATCTTAACCTCAGCAAATGGAGAAGACTGACATAATATTAAATCATGCTTAGAAAACGTACTTGACATTTATTACTTAATTGATGTCAACACATTGGCTTTAATGTATCTTGGTTTTTTATAAATATATGATACCTTTTCCATAGGAGCCCCCAGTGGCACAGTGGGTTAAAGTGCTGAGCCGCTGAACTTGATGACCAAAAGGTCACAGGTTTGAATCCGGGGAGCGACATGAGCTCAGTTGTTAGCCCAAGCTTCTGTCAACTTAGCAGTTCAAAAACATGCAAATGTGAGTAGATCAATGGGTACTGCTCCGGCAGGAAGGTAACAGCACTCCATGCAGTCATGCTGGCAACATGACCATCTATGGACAACACTGGCGCTTCGGCTTAGAAATGGAGATGAGCACCAACCCCCAGAGCCGGACACGACTGGACTTAAAGGGAAAACCTTTATCTTTACTTACCTTTCTATAGTGCAGGGGTCCTCAAACTAAGGCCCGGGGGCCAGAAATGGCCCTCCAAGGTAATTTACCCGGCCCTCACTCAGGGTCACCCTAAGTCTGAAACAATTTGAAAACACACAACAACAACAATAATCCTATCTAATCAGCCAAAAGCAGGCCCACACTTCCCATTGAAATACTAATAAGTTTATATTTGTTAAAATTGTTCTTCATTTTAATTATTGTATTGTTTTAAAGTGTTTTTTGCACTATAAATGAGACATGTGCAGTGTGCATTGGAATTCATTCATGTTTTTTCTAAATTATAATCCAGCCCTCCAACAGTTGGAGGGACTGTGACCTGGCCCTCTGTTGAAAAAGGTTGAGGACCCCTGCCATAGTGTCTCTGTGAGGCCATTTTTACCAGGAAAAATTGACTAACTGGTGTCAGGACATGGAAAATGTGCCAGTGATAAATGGAACAGAAAGTTGTCTTCATAGGGTATGGCTTACTCCTCCCTTGCTGAATATCATTCAGGAAGAATCTTCTAATATTTGATATTACTGAGATTTCTGTGCTTGATAAAGTGAATAGTTTCAATACTGACCTGCTTACATGCAATGGTAGATAGTATTTGACAGTAGAAAAACCAAAAATGTCATAGTGACTGCAAACTAATATTGAATTCACCTGGTGGCATTGATTACAGTACCCAGTTTCACGCAATACTGTACTGAAGTAGATGAAGTCAATCCTGAAAGATCAGTCACAGAAGATAGCATTAGAAGACTGCTGTTCACCTGACCTTTGGCACATGGCAACAGCAAGGGTCTATGATTTCCAATGTATTTGCATATTTACACAATAGCTTCGTCTTCTGCCTTTTTTTTTTTTTTTTTTGGAAATATATATAATTGATAGGAGATAAGAGAACAAATCCCAGAAACTGAGCTCTAGGAAACTGAGTTCTGGTTTTCAACCTAAGGCCAACCATGGCTGAGACGACCCCCCCCCCCCTCTCACACACACCCAACCACACACACACACACACATGAAAATATCTTTGATCTTATTAAAATATAGAAGGTCTCTAAAATTTGGTAATCTGCCAGAAATCTTCAGTGATATATCCCTGGTATGCAAAGACATTTGTTTTGTGGATTGTACAAATTTCTCAGTGAAAGAGGATTTCTGTGAATCTTAAATCTTATGTAATCAAGTTTATGTTAGCTGACTTTTTCATACAGTACAGTGAGCCCTTGGTATCCACTGGGGTTAGGTTCCAGGACCCTCCATGGATACCACAATTCATATATGTCAAGTCCCATTATATAAAATGGTAATGTAAAATGCTGTCCCTTATATAAAATGGCAAAACCAAGGCTTGCTTTTGATTTTTTTTTTCTTTGAAATATTTTAAATCTGTGGATGGTTGAATCCATGGATGCAGAATATGTGAATATGGAGGACTAAGTGTACCTGTCTCTATATATGTATGTATTCATTTATTTACTTTTTTTTGTCCCCCCGCCTGTTATAGGAACCCAAGGTGGCTAACAGCAAACATGATACAATATCATTAATCCTGACAAATGCATTAAAATATTAATATAACAATAAAAAACAATGAAATCTGTTGTGTCATATAATCATAGATTTGGAAGAGACCACCTGGGCCATCCAATCCAATCCAAGAAGCAGGAAATTGCCTTCAAATCACCCTCGACAGGTGGCCATCCAGCCTCTGTTTAAAAGCCTCCAAAGAAGGAGTATATAAATAGCAAAATACAATTAAAATTACATTTTAAATCTCCTTCTCATCAAATAGATACAATTTCTCGAGAGCAAATTTCTTCTGATTTACATTGCAAAGGACCTACTACTAAATGAAGCTTTAAAAAAGGATCAGACTTGTTATCTAATTTACAGCTGATCTACATACCTTACCATACCTTAAGTGTATTCAGTGCAAGATTGCAGAATACAAAGGCTATATCCTACTTTCTTTTTCAACCAGATTAAAAACTCAGCATTAAACTACCTTTGTTGGGCAGGTGAAATTTAAAAAATGAAGAAGAGGAGAATCAAGAGCTGACTTAAGTTGGGTCAACTCTCCAAATAGTGACAAAGAAAGAGCAGATCAGATGTTTGTTTTCAGTTTAAGGAGTTGCTATCCTTCCAGATGGCACTTTAGAAGACCAACCACTACTAGTGTCCACAATTCCCAGCACCAGACTTCCAAACCCTGCAGGTCAACAGCTGGGTAAATGAACTAATTCAGGACTGCCTTGAAGTTAATGCTTCACACAGAAAAGCCCCAAGGCTGTGATTCAAAGGATACCTTGTAGAGAAAGAAATTTCATTAACAAGCAATGCGATTTGCAAAATAACCTTTAAGCCTGTAATAACTGTGCTTGTTACTGTGGAAGGTCTTAGTTCTGTATCAGCATGCATAGGATTTCACTATAAGTAAAATCAGGAGGACTTTCTCCTGTGTAACTTTTGCAATGCATTCTACCAAAAAAAAAAAAAACCCAAACAAACAAACCATTAAGCATTTTTTGGCATTAAATGTATATTCTTCCTATTGGGAAGATAATTGTTCAAGAAATGCCTAAGCATTGAATTGATTTGTATAAATTCAGAGGACATGTCACCATGATACACATTTTATTTTACAAGGAGCTTTGTCTTACCTGTGTTCAGAACTTTGTCAATACACTTTTTAGACTACAGTGCCCAGAACCCTCCAGCCAAGATGTTAGTTGGGGGGAATTCTGAGAGTTTTAGTCCCAAAACCAGCAAACCTTGTCAAGCTCTGGTTGTTGACACCAATATAGAAAAAAGAATCCCATTCTAGGTTGTAGCAGGATGGAGGTGAAAGTGGTCAGTGTCCTGAAATGCATTTAAGTAAAGTCAAGACCGAGAGAGAGAGAGAGAGAGAGAGAGAGAGAGAGAGAGAGATGGGCACCATTTTTAGAGAAATGCAGGATATAAATCAAATATTGTTGAAGAAAAGATTGAAGTAGAGAAGGATTTCCATGAGTCACTAACAATGGATTCTTCCCCTCTCTCTCCTGTGCTGGTTTCCTAATATCCTGCTCAGTGCCTCCTGAGGACAGCACACAGGAGATGAAAGCAAAGAAAACCAAACAAGCCATCGGCGACATTCACTCAATTGATTTTTACACAAAATTTGCCTTTGTGCTCGAAGGACGGAAAAGCGATCCCATTAATAATAAATCAGGAAAACAAACGTGCAGAGGAAATCAATAGAGGCACATTGGGTGTCATAGGGAACTGAAGCATGGAGTGGAATCTCATGATGATAGACATCCAATTTGTGATGTAACGACACAAGTTTTGATATATAACAATTTGGGGGTTGAAAGCAGAGGGAGATATGACCTCTTCTAGTCTGGGTTGCATGAGGATGTTCCCAGCAGGAGAAACTGCTATGACACAGATGGGAAGGGATATTTCCCCCTGGAGTGTTAGGGTAGCACTTGGGAACTGTACAGGAGCAATTTCACATTGGGAAGATTCAATGATCTGAAAATGAGAAGGAATTTGAAAGTTAAAACAGAAGTAAAAGATGAATATATTTTGAGCAATTTTGGGTGAACACTTGTACTCTGGAGGAAAATGGATGAATACATATACTCTAAACAGTTTGGAAACAATGGGCGCATTCTGAAATGTCCTCTCATTCGGTCTCAAATAGGGTGGTTGTGCAAGTGTTCATTTATAGGTGCTCCTCCTTTTGAAAGGCTGTCCAGTTCAAATCTGATTTACAGGCAAACAATCTTAAAGAAGGAGATGTGAAACCTTGATATTGCCCATCCACTGCTAGAATTTGGGATGACATACTCAGCAGGTAACTGGTCACATTCTTCCCTACTGGGTGTGATATATTGTAACTCTTTTTTGAATTATCCCATCATTTCCTATTTCACATCTGTATATATAGAAATCAGAATATGCAGTTTTGTGCAAATCAATGTCTTTGAGTGATGAATGGTATCTTTGCAGAGAAATGTAAGTGCCCATCTACATTCCAAAGTACCAGATCAATTTGCCAGTTTCAAAGTCAGACCACCTAATGGGGGTCAGGAGGGGGCAGCGTGGCTTGGCTTTCAAATTCATGAAATTCTTTCCATGTGGAAGCAATCATAGTACCAGCTCCTTTTTAGGGAAATGAAGAAACTTGGGCATAGCTTTCTATAGTTGCAATTCTCATAGCTTTAGAGGAAAGCAGTGGCAAATACCTCTTGCCAAGACAATCCTATGATAGGGTTGCTGTAAGTTGAAGTTGACTTAAAGGCACATAATAGTAACAAAGTGAAGCTCTACCAGGTGTAAGACAAGTTTCTTTAACCCCCAACAATGCCCCTCTCCATCAATAGAAAAGCATCCCTGCTTAATCCTCCATAAATGGCAGGTGGTTAGGAGGTCGCAGTATTTGTTGCTGTAATTCTAGTGTGTGTGTGTGTTAAGATGTCCAAACTATATTTTGCTGTACAGGACTATTTTCTGGTAATTCTTAGAACCAGCTGCAACTTATCTGTCTGTTTATGTTTTAAGATTTATTAATTCAAAAGAGATTTCATGGTATCTGGAAGTGGCCGTGGTTCATACCAGGTTGGGTAGAAGTGCCTGAGTTATGGTGCCTATAACTTCTGTTTCAAGCTGAAGAGTGGGAAAGGGAAAGGAAAGGAGAATCCTTTAATTGCCTTCTCTACCTTAATCTTTTCTTTTTAAAAATTGAATTATATTCTGCATTTCCCTAAAAATGGGAATAAAAACATCTTACTTTTTTAGTTATAGAGCCATAGTGCATAATGAATGAATCAAACAGCACTTTTGAACTACAATAGTAAACAAACAAACAAACAAAACTTTATTTATAGACTGCCCTCTCTCCCTGAGGGGACTCAAGGCAGTTTACATACAAAAAGACAATACTCTTTAAGAATAATGTTTAAAATATCAATATTTCAGAAATAAGAAATGTATTTCTTCAAGTCATAAGACCACCTTTTAACATTAGCAAGCTATGCTCCCAGTTAAAAAAACAAACCAAAGCTTCAAGAACAACTCTAGTGTAGATCCAAGAAATAGCTACACCCAATGACAAACAGCCCAAGAAAAGAATGGAAAAACATGCACTGAAAGAGAAAAAGTGGATGAGAAGGTAGCAATCACCATAATAATGTGTCAAAGCCCAAGGAAATATATTGCAAGAGTTTTTAAAAACCAACCTGGACAAACCCTGAGGTGGTGGTCTGAGAGCGGATTAGGAATGCTCTTATGAACCTATAATATATAGCTAGAGAATCAAAACATTGGTGGATGAGAGCTAGACAGTAAAACCTGATTTGACTCCTTGGCAATATTCTTAGAGCTTTGGAAAGCTACATTTTTCAACTATAATTCCCAGAGTCCTCCACAATTCTGGGCCACAATGTGGAAAGCTGGTGTTTAAAAGAGATGCTTCTCTTTCATCAATCAACCTGTAGTTATTGTGGTACATGCAACATAATTCCTCATAGTGTTTGGCACTACAAAGTAGGTTTTTGGAGCCTTGTTTAAGTATGAACCCAAAATCTGCCTCCTTATGCTCCAGAACTCTGAGTACTCTGTTATCCCCAAAGCATTAATGCAGCAGCCTTGCACTAACATTTGGAGAAATGTACACATCATTTCCTTCTCAGTCTTTGCATGTAACCTGGAGAGTACTTAGTCTGAAAGTATAAATGTATGATAAAATATTCATGAAAAGGTTATGGAATATTCATTAAAGTTCACTTCAGCGTTTGTAAAGTAAGCTGTGGATTCCTTTCAATTTTTCTTTCCCACAGCTATATGCTCTTGTTTTAGTGACCAGAAGACTTACTTGCAAAGAGATGGGCCTTGTTTGTCATCTTTTTTTCACTCTACACTTACAGTCTTTGATACCACTTTAAATCTGTCCTTTGGAATCCTGGGATTTGTAGTTTCATGAAGATTAAAAGCAAAAGAGTTCTAGTGCCTCCTCAAATTACAAGGATGAGGGGGATGATGGGTTTCAAAATGAGGAGTCTGTGAGTGATTGGACAGAACTGCAGGGAGACGAGGCCAATGTTTTGGATTCTTGTGCTCATTGAGGGGAAAGTGAAAGTTCCAGTTCCCTGGGGAAATGGCCTTGGGCAAATGGGGAGTTTTCCAAGAAGGCTAGATTAAACATGAAAATGCAGGGAATGAAAAACAGTCAAATTAGATATTCCCAACTGATCTGAGATAAGACCCTAAAGTCCAGATGTGTCAGGCATGATGTCATGGGTTTCTCTGAGGCTTTAATTAAGTGGTTTTAATTTAAGCCTCAAAGGAGACAATGTTGCTATAGAATATTGTTCCTTTGTTTCTGCTCTCAAGTTCTTGTCCAAGTTTTCTCAAGTTTCCCGTGTTTCCTCATGCCTGTGTCTCCTTGGAGAGTTTACCTTGGAAAAGATCCTGTTTTCATGTTCATGGATTTATGTTTGGAATACTGCTGCAGATTTTGGTTTGCTTGATTTTATGTTCCTTGTCATTTTTGGATTACTGCTCTTTTGTATGTTCTATGCTACTGATCTCTTTTGAATTACCCTTTTAAAAATCTGTTTTCCTTAATAAAAATTTTAGATGGAATTACTGGACTCTAGTGTGGTACTGGGTGAGAAGGGGTTTCAGTGCTAGAGTGCAAAAACATCTTGGCTCACACCCTAACATTTTTCTATGAGAACAGTTGTGTTCATGGAAGGAATCTTTCTGTTCATGGAATAAATCCTTCTATTTGCACAGAATTCCTGCCAAATACTGAAACTCTGCTCACTCACCTGCCGCCGGTCAGGGGGATTTAAATTCCTACCCTTGTCCTCAAAATCTTTTATGATCATCTTGCCTCCATCCTCTGTATCTCTTCTCTGTCACATCTTGATATATTCCTGGCCATGTTTTGTCCTCCTTCAAATCCGCTGCAAAACATTTCTTCCTTTCTCAACATTAGAGCTAGCATGTTTTGAAAGTAGCCTTTGTCAAAATTCTGTACATCATCCAGGTGTCGTCTAGTAGTCATATGTGTTCACAAACTTGTTCCAGTGCCATGTGGATTTCCAGTATCTTTATGGTAGCATATTATTCATTAATCTGCTTTTGTTGTTCACATTTTATAATATGCGCATAGAAAAAAGAAAAAAAACAAACAGATTGATTTGAACAGTGCACAAAAGAGACAAAGAAATTGAGAAAACATTGCTTGCATTAAATAGAAATTATTTTAGCACACTTGCTATGTGACTGCTAATCCTAGCCTTACTGTTGAATGTGATTTTCAGTGTGAATTATTATTTATAAATGATTGAAGAGAGCCTTATCCCCATTACTGGTTGTCCAAAAGTAAGAGCTGGGAAAGAAACCCAGCCATTGCCTACCAAAAGAGCACAGCATTTGGACAGTGCGACATGAATGAATTATTTAGCAATGATTTGAAAAGTAGAATAGTCTTTTCATTCTCTATAGATCAACTCTGGACTTCTTGGAGAGAGACTCATTTCTCTTGATCTCATTTGAGCCATTGGCAATTGGTAACAATTAATACGATCTAAAAAAGCAATTTGGCAGTTTCTGATCTGCTTATGTTGTTTGTTGTTAACAAGAGGCAAGTAGGCTAAAATAATCGAAACCAAAACATTTAAAGACAATAAAGACAATATGTGTAAGAGAATCATGTAAAGTTAAACATTCCACACACATTAATTCAAAATCTTGTTATGAGCACTTTCATAAAATATTCACGAACACTCATGTTTTAGTTGAAAAGGACACAGTGCTGGAAAGTGGTGGATTCCACTTAGAAGGAAGTTGCATTGGGTGCAAGTCACTTTTAAAAAAACTGATTCTATTTGGCATTTGACCTGCCAACAATGGAATTTGGTGTGCATCCTTCCACAAGGATCAGATTAGATGGGGAAATATATAAACATATAGAGCATATAAAAGAAGGTGGATTTTAAAGTATCCAGGTCCCCCACTGTTTAAGACTTAATATATTAAAATCATCATCTTTGAATGAGTCTAGAAACACACTGGAGACCAAAGGAATTCAAACAAAGTAGGAAGATGAATATAATGTAAAGCTCACAAGAGCTAGTTCAAACAATTGTGCTTGCTCTTTTAAATGTTGAACTGGATTTATTTTTTTTTTCGTGTCGGGAGCGACTTGAGAAACTACAAGTCACTTCTGGTGTGAGAGAATTAGCCTTCTGCAAGGACATTGCGCAGGGTATGTTTTGATGTTTTACCATCCTTGTGGGAGGCTTCTTTCATGTCCCCGCATGGGGAGCCAGAGCTGACAGAGGGAGCTCATCTGCGCTCTCCCCGGATTCGAACCTGCAACCTGTCGGGTCTTCAGTCCTGCTGGCACAAGGGTTTAACCCATTACACCATCGGGAGCTCCGCTGGACTGGATAGGAAGATATCATAGCTTTCCCTGATAGTTGACATTCCTGGCAAATGTTTTCATCTGCTATGTTACTGAATTCTTGATGATAGCAACCATTCACAATAATTTGCAAAAGTGCAAGAACCAATTTTACAGGTTATCGAGGATAGTACTTTAGTGTGAAAAATATTCGAGTTCACTATTGATTTATAGCCACAATTCAGAAAGCAATTTCAATTGGGAAAGGCAGCCAAATACTCCATCTCACTATGGAATGTAGAAAACAGTAAATTATGTAAAATAAGGTCCTTGTAAATTTATTGCCCTTTGTGTTTCATTTATTCTTTATTGTTGCTTTTGAAAAACAATCAAATCAAATTTTGCCACTGAGGGAAATTTGGCAACCCCTATGTAAGTTCCATATCTAGCTTTCAATCAAACATTTGTTTCCTGTTGCCTGGATCCTTCATAAAACATAAAAAGATAGCAGATTCTGATCAGACATTAATATATTTGGGCTTCCCCTGTACCACCTGAGTCTAAAAAGGAAGACAAGAAAGTCGATTGTAGGCATTCCTTTCATATGCATAAAGAGCAATGCCAAAAGTAAAGACTGCAGTATTTATAGGAGACAGGTGAACGTGTCTTTCATCTCTGGTGTTTGAAACTTCACTCAGGGTTACCTATGGGAAAACAATGCACAGAGCATGCCTTAATATGCTGTATGTTTTGTACCACTGAAACTATGTTCCTTTAAAAAACTTAGACGAATCTCTTAGAAGAAAAGCAAATGTGACTTAGAAATCGAAGATTGCACATTTGAGATCTGGAAACAAGTTCGATGTCTCTCTTCTATCTTAAAGAAAACCACACTTATAGGTATGTGATATGGCTTGTCTAGGGCAGGATTTCATAAGACCAGATTTTGTTACTATTGTAGCACAGGAAAGAACATTTTAATTCCTTCAGGAATCAACTGCAAAACTTTGAAGGGCTACCAGTCAGTTAGTTGGCTAGCTAGTTAGTTGGAGCATTTATATCATGCCCTTCAGCCAAAAAGGCACCTAGAAGAGACCAGACCAAGGGAAGATGGAATAGAAGAGGACCACTTCTCAGTTGCTGAACAACTGGGGGGGGGGGGGGTAGAGGATAATTTTGAACCCCATTGCCCATACTTTGGCACCAGTGGTAACCTAGAGGTGTCATTACATCATTCCCAATTCCCATTTCAGTTAGCATGTAGTTGAACAAATTTGAGGGGTGGGATTAAAGAGCTGTAGTTGGGGAAAGGAGATGGATCAATGTGTTTTTAGGGACTGTTGAGAATTTTCAGGTGATTTGGGGGCCATAAGTTGTCCAAATCAGATAGAAAACAAATAGGGCAGTCTAAGTCAATTTAGACTTCCCAGATCTCAGGGAGCTCATCCCTATTTTCCAGTCTGCAGACAAGAGGAAGAAATCGCAGGGCAAGATAATTGTTTTGAAAAGTTTGTACAAGTATTTTCCTTATATATTTTTTGTACTTGATGTTTGTAATTTAAATAGCATACCCTGAGCACTGTGATAGATGGTCAAGGTATCACCCTGCATGATATCATTCAGATTGATCATGCACACTGAAGGCTGTACAGTATGAAGGCTGTATGTGTGTTTCCATGTTAGCACAGTGAGGAAACCCCTCCTCCTCTACACATCCGCATCCAAATCAATTGGGCACAGCTCTTTCGTGTCCACCTTTCTCCCAACCCTAAATGATGAGATGAATGTGAGAAGAATTCAGTATAGCAAGGGAAGTGTGCAAGTGCCCCCCATCCCCAACACACACACTTTTACTACTTGCCAGATAGCCAGATAGTCCCAGGCTCAATGACTGCTTAATGTTTGCTGAAATTCATTTGGAATCCTGCCTGGCCATAACTCTTCATCAGGACCATTATATTCAAGATGGTCCATGAGAAAATGTCAATTTTGAACATTAATATGACAATAACAGCACACCATTTCCATTTGAAATGGAGGCTCCCAAATGATTGCCCATGGAATTTTATAGTTTATCATTTTTGTCTCATTTTCCTAGTCTCTTCCCTCCCTCTTGTCTTGATCTGAGAATTCCCATGCACTGCAGACCATCCATAACTCAAAGATGTGTTCTAAAGAGATCTTATAAAAGTACCTTTTCTAAACTACCATTTCTAGAATATCCCAAACAGTATGCCCAGATTCTGAGAAATGTCAGCTCTGGCCATTACTCAATATTGCCATTTCACTTCATTTTTTTTGTATGCTGTAATAAAACCAGCTTTCTTGGTTGTCTTACATAAAGTCAGAGCTAATCACCTGGCAAATCTAATGACATTTCAATGCTTCCCCACCCCCAGCCATACATATACATAGCTCAAAAAAGAGTTCCAAACCTTTCTTTATATATGGTTTTGTAATTACATTACATTACAGTTTTATAATGGAAAAAGATCATTTTAAAAGAGCAAATGGCAAAGTTTAATCTGTTACCTATCATAATTTCTTAACTGAGCACATGTCCTTCTGGCATTGAACAACTTTAGGAACCAGTTAATTAATGTGATGCTAATATCAAGAGCCTGAGGCGTCAGACCAAAATGTATGCACGTTCCATTTTTGGCAAAGGATTCACAAAGCGCAAAGGAAGCAAAGGGTATTTAGAGGAAAATGCTACATGTTCAAGCCAAATAGCTATGCAATTGGAAACAGAATGAAAAAAAGGAGGTATCTCAAAAAGAGAATCCATCTTTCCCAGAGATAATTCCTCACACTATATGGTGTGAGTTTTCTTCTCTGCACCTGGAATTAAACAGTGCTACTTTGTGGCCTTTCCTTTGTTAATAATTTTGTTTTGATTCATTTTTCTGCAATAAGAAAAAAAAGATACAGTAGCGAGAAAATATGGCTTTTCCAGTGGATAAAGTCTGGTGGCTTTGTAAAATTGTAAGCAAAGCATCACCAATGCATATTAAAAGTCTCATTTGAAAACACTTATGCACAGATGATTGTTTTGATGTGTAACTTGTACTCATGAAAAGCTGTTATCATTGGAACAAAATACATGGGGACAGAAGAGTTTTCAATTGTCAAGGGAATCAGGCAAGGCTGTTTACCCAGTCTGTTTACCTTTTATGCTAAACATATGATATGTAAGGAAGGACTAGCCTCAGAAAATTAGAGGAAAGAACAACAACAAATCAAGATATGTAGATGATACCATACTACTAGGAGAAAGTTGTGAAGACTTGCAACCATTACTGAAGAAAATGCAAAGGAAGGTTTACAGTTAAAACTTAAGAATTTTTTTAAATGACCACATAATTTACATGACTTTAAAGCAGGCAGTTAAGACACTAAAATCATTCAAGATTTTCCATACCTTTGGCCCAGCCATTAATCAGAATGGGGACTGAAGTCAAGAAATCAGAAGGCTAAGTCTTGGAAGGAGAGCTACAAAGGAACTAGGCAAAACCCTGAAGGGTAAAGATAGGTAATTGAGTACAGGACTTAGGATTGTCTATGCCATTGTATTTCCAAATTCTATGTATAGTTGTGAAAGTTGGACAGTACAGAAACCTGATAAGAGGAGAATCAACTCACTTGAAATGTGGTGTTGAATAGGTCTAATAGATATGGTGGACTGCTAAAAGACAGTAAATGGTTCCTGGATTAAATCAAGCCTGAACTATTCCTAGCAGCCAAGATGACTTAACCTGGACTGTCATATTTTGGCCATATCCTGAGAATACATGACACATTAAAATACAGTAATGTTTGGTAAGGTAGAAGGCAGTAAGAATAGAGAATAACTGCATTCCAGATGGGTAGAACAATCAAGGAATCCACAGACCTGAGTATGCAAGACCTGAGCAGGGCGACTGATGATAGGGTGACTTGAAGGTCTTTTGTTCATAGGGCCGCCACGTTTGAGTTGAGTTGATTGCAGTTACCAGCAAACAGAAATTTAAAAACCATTAAATAAACAATCAGTTAACTTCAAAACAGTTAAAATATATTAAAACATAGTAAAAAGACAAAACTACATCAACAACCCTTCTGTCCCAACAATTATACATTGTTAGTCTGATTAGATGGGCAAAAGATTCTACAGTTTATACTAAGATACACTACAGCTTATAATAAGTAATTTAAATGTAGTTATAACAAAAAGAAACAGGAATATTT
Source organism: Anolis sagrei (assembly GCF_037176765.1). Classification (NCBI taxonomy): domain Eukaryota; kingdom Metazoa; phylum Chordata; class Lepidosauria; order Squamata; family Anolidae; genus Anolis; species Anolis sagrei. The sequence goes on from NC_090022.1 coordinate 97,843,904, forward strand.
TTTCCTTTTTTATTTTTGAAGAAAGCTTTTCTTTGAGAGATTGGAATGACACAATCCCATAGTGTCAGTGACAAGCCAGTCATCAAGGATTGCCCTCCACTTCATGGTATCATTTCAAATGAGACAGGCATCCATATGATGGGCCTAAGATGGAGACCACCAAGATAGTTTTACATGAATATATAAAAGCAGATGCTAGATGGGAGCATATTTGGGACATTAGCAATCATGACAATATTCAGCATTACAGTCTAGCAAGTGATGAAAGATGTTATGGCCTATCCATTATCCAAGCCATCTATCCTGCTGGATTATGTTACAGTATAATGATTTCAATATATGTTAAAGAACAATCCAGCATCAACTGAACAGCTGGCAAATGGGCAAAATTTATGCGGTCTCTCATTGAAATCAATGGGCCATTGATAGCAGAAAGCTTGAAATGTATCCCTGGTTGACCTGAAATATCTTATCTCAATCTTATCTTATTATTACTTGGCTGATGCATGATGTGGAATTCTGATCAACTAGCTACAGAAACAAGTATAGAAACAAACAATAATCTCAATTCTAAGCAGACTGTACTTTAGCATGTTTGATAACTTGTTCGTTTCAGAAAATGTTTAACCTTCATTTTCTACCTACTGAACACCAACACAACTTAGTCCAATTGTTATCACAGAACAAACTACATTGGTTCAAATTTCATTCCCTTTAAAAAATAAAACTAAACTATCATCCTTTGAAAAAGTAAAACAGCATAGACCAGGGGTCTTCAAACTTATTAAACAGAGGGCCAGGTCACAGTCCCTCAACCTGTTGGAGGGCCGGATTATAATTTGAAAAAAACATGAATGAATTCCAAAGCAACTGCACATATCTTATTTGTAGTGCAAAAACACTTAAAACAATACAATAATTAAAATGAAGAACAATGTTAACATATATAAACTTATTAGTATTTCCATGGGAAGTGTGGGCCTGCTTTTTGCTGATGAGATAGGATTGTTGTTGTGTGCTTTTAAGTCATTTCAGACTTAGGTTGACTCTGAGCGAGGGCCGGGTAAATGACCTTGGAGGGCCGTATTTGGCCCCCGGGCCTTAGTTTGAGGACCCCTGGCATAGACTATTTTTCTTCTTAATGTTAGTGATTTTCCTTAAACTGCTTGATGGATAACTAAATATCAACAAGAAAACAGAGGGGAGTGGGGATGGAGGTGGGATGGAAATCTAAACAATCAAACAAAAAGTGCTTTTGATAATACTGTATGAGATCAAGAGACAAGAATATGCTCTATGGTATGAGATTAAGCAATATTCCATTGCACAAAGGCTGTAATTGGTCTGTGTTCTTTGGGTTAAATTGTCCTTCTCATATGCATTCAATTTTTATATCTGCAGGGATGTTGTCCTAAGACACACACACCCATGGATATCTGAAACAATGGATAATAGAAAACTTTATAATTTCACTATACTTACTTGACGCATGCCACAAAACCACACTGGAGGATCTAGAGAGGTCCACAAACACTTCCAGGAGGAAAGAAAATTTTTTTTGGAAGCATGGGTAAGTGAAACTGTGGACAGCAAATCCAAGGATATGGGCATTATACTGCATACATTTTGAGAGCTTAGTTATAGTGTTTGGAATTATTCTGCTTTGTAACTTTATAAAATGTATTAATGTTTGTATTATTCTATATTGTATATTGGCTTTCAATGATAACTACTTGTTCTCTATGTTCAGTGGTTCTCAACCTGTGGGTCCCCAGGAGTTTTGGCCTACAACTCCCAGAAACCCCAGCTAGTTTACCAACTGTTAGGATTTCTGGGTGTTGAAGGCCAAAACATCTGGGGACCCACAGGTTGAGAACCAATGTTATACCATTGTAACTGGAGTATCTTCTTTCATCTTGCTCAGACAGAAGGGTTGTGCTCTAAATGTTTCCAGTTGTGATTTTTGCTGAATTCACAACACATCTGGATAGTTATGGATCAGAAAAGAGAAAAGGCTGGTAGCTTCCATGTCAGAGACACAGTGACTCCATCCAGGATTTTAATCCAGATTTTAAAGGATCTGAAGTGTAGCATACCAAATAGGGTTCAGCACCTTGGACAATGCATTTAAAGTTCAAATGAATACTTGGAGTGGATTCACTGCCATAAGGACTTGGGAGCCACCAGGCACCACTGAGTCTTGGAAGTCTTGTATCTCCTCTGTGCATCTACAGATACAGTGCATACATCGAATAAAACATTTTATTTGGCATATGCTTTCATGTCCTGCAAGACATTTGCAGCTACATCTAATGACGTGGCTGAAACATATGACAAATAAAATATATGGCATCTTAAAGACCAACAAGATTTATTTGGCATGAGCTCTTCATCTCATACATGGAATATGGAGGTTAATTTTTCTGTGATGGACAGAACTACTGCAAATACAATAAGTTAGTCCTTAAGATGCTACAAAATTGTTTGTTGCTTTTATTACAATAGTTCTAGGTCTCTTTCATACTAGATAGTGATGTCAGTTTGATACTGCTTCTCCTGCCATAGCCACATCCTTGGAGTCCTTGTAGTGTGGTCAGAGGCAATAGAGGAGCTCCCTTGTTGAGTTATTATAGAAAACCCTTCCTAAACCGTATTTCAGGATTCCATAGGATGGAACTATGGCAGTTAAAGTGGAACTACAGCACTGTGATTATTTACTATGGAAGAGACATAACACAGCTGTCTGAACCATATCCACCCCTCAGCTAGAGAAGATTTTACTGGCAGGTCACAAAGATATATTGGCCCAGTCTGATCTCCAGCCATATATGGTGGCCACTCAGGGGCACACTAAAGGTCAAACTTCATTAATTCTGCAATTTCTATGTACCCTTTTTCAGTGAGGTATAGCCCAAATCTAGGCTTTTGTCTGGATTTCAAATAAATAATTGGAGTGTTGAATCCTAGAAAGTAGGCTGAAAACCTTTAATACCTCATTTAAAGTTCAAACTAAAACCCAGAATAGGTATCCTGTCTCAGAAGCTGCCAATCTGGCCTGCTCATTTTGTTTCCTCATTTTGTGTCTAAAAAGCTGCTATTGTTTTTATCCTCTTGAAGCCACAGGCAGAATTGTTCATCTCAAGACAGTTTTTCTGGGAGCCTTGAGGCCTGTGTATGTTGAACCTTAATTTTATGCGGCTTCCCCTGCTACTTTTTGTTCCCACTCCAAACAATACAAAGCAAAAGACATATGAATAAAGAAAATCATTTGTGAAGAAGGAATGAAAGTAAGGAAGAAAGAACAGAAGGAAGGTTCCCTAACCCACTGCAAATGATGTCCTCACTCGAATTCCCCCAGTGTCGGGCTTTTGTCATTGTTTGGCAAGCTTCATAAGTGAGAGTGATAGCTAATGACTAGGCAACCGCAAATAGGGTCCCTAGTGATCCGGTCAGCTTGTTTCTCCTCGGTTACATTGAGAGGGGCTGGCAGCCAGCATCCAGAGACCAGCACAAGTCGGAAGAGTCACAAAACAGAGTTTTCTTCCTACAGCTTCTTTTCATCTCTTTGTTCAGATACATAATGAAGTTAAGAGAGACAAAAGATGGAAGTGGATCAGGCAAGGGATTTGTTAAATAGCAGCCACAAAGCTGTGAACAGTTAACAGTGCAGACAGGCAGAGTCCAACGGTTGGAGCCACATGGGGAAATAGCCTTGTCAACACATATCAGTGATTGCCCTACCATTGCGTCCAATAAGAAAGAAGGAAAACCCATTTCATTTTGTTTATTCAGAGACTTGGTTGTATAGCTACCGGTGAAAGTCTCACTACGCCTTCCTCCCAATATGTATTTTTGGGGAAGTAGTGGTGGAAGCCAGCATGGCCTTCTCCAATCAGCTTAGCATCTTCTTCTCAGATGCTAAGACTGCAGTGTGAGCTTAAGAGCAGCCCAAAACATTCTGTGCCTCAGGAAGACCAGCCAAAAATGCACCCCACACACTTCAAGTGCAAACACCCAAGCTAGCCAAGTTCTTTTGCCACCTGGTACAAAAAAATCCACAAGGACCTCTTTCTTTCCCTGGCATTAAAAGGGCAAAAATACAACAAAGTAAATCACTAATGATTTGTCACCTTTTTATGAAATTCAAAATCTGCTTCCTGGGAAAGGGATTTCATTCTTCCTAATGACAGGCCTGAGTCCCAAATCTCGGAAATGTCAGTTGAGTTTATCTACATACCACCAGTATTGGCTAGAGAAGGGATTCTTGATCTTTCAGTTAGATCTTCATAAAAGCTTCTTGAATGCTCACAAGCCAAATTGGGGACGAATTAGTATCCCTTTCCCAGCAGAAATTCCTCTGCCATTGATGCTGTTTGGTCTTGAATGACAGGAATCCTATGAGCCTGCCCCAGCTCTAAGAGGCTTAAGGGAGGCTCTTTTCCCAGTCCTACTGCCTCTGCAGGCATGCTTGGGGGTATAAAGAATGAGAGAGGCCTGATTGATTGCTCCTACCAAATTTTGGAACTCCCTTCATGGGAAACTAGTATGGGCTCCCTTTCCTTGCTCTCCTTCCACTGACAAATGAAAACTTGCCCGTTCAATGTGCTTTTGAAGATTGTGTTGTTTTGTTCTTTTTATAGCCTGTCTTTTCTGAATTTTAAATTATTTTAATTCACAATGGTTTTAAATTGCTAGATTGGTGAATTGCCTTTCAAAATACAGTACAAGCCCTTGATCACATGTGTTACAGTTTTCCTCTGTGAACGTTGAAGGATATATATATATATATATATATATATATATATATATATATATATGCTTAGATGATATGGTCCAAAAGAAAGAGAATGAAAACATCAATGCCAGCATTAGACCTGAATGAGCAATAACACTAGAGGAAGAACATTAACCAAACCACACAATTTATCTTTTTCAATGACTTTTCTCTCTCTCTGCTTGGCACTGTCTGCAGATTATGAACACAAGAACTTCAGAAGTGCTCTGCTGGATCAGATCAAGGGTCCGTCTAGTCCGGCATTATGTTTACATCAGCTGGGCACATACCTCTGGGGTCCCTCTTAAGAATATCAGAAGAGCCCTACTGGATCAGATCAAAGCCCTATCTAGTTTGCTGTTGTCTCGCTCAATGGCTAGAAAGTTGCCGATGGGAAGCCCACAAGCAGCACAAGAGCACAAGAACTCCCTCCTTCAGACGTTCCCCAGAAAATGTTATACCGATACTTGAGGTAACAGATAATCATCAAGACTAGTAGCCATTGACAGCCTTATTCTCTATCAGGCACAGCATATGCAGGGCTTGAAGGCAGCAACCCTTTTCTAAGATGCATTGGAAAGAAGTAATAAGCACAGATCTTTCTTTCATGGACTTACCTCATCCTTTTGAACACTGGAAGTTATGTATTTCCCTCAGCTTTGCTTTTAGGTCAAAACAGATGGCATGTTTAGAAAAAGTGGTTCTCTCTATCATCCTTTCTTTTGTTTTCATGAGGCAACAAAATGCCTAGGCACCATAGCCACAACTTTCATCTCAGTTTTCTCTCTGTCTGCGTGCTGTGGAAGAAATCTTCCACAAAAACATGAATCCAGGCTTTGCTTGTTACCACCACTTTGTCTCCCTTGGAAAATTAACTCTGACACCTGGGTGATGGCAGTGGTTATTTGCCTTCCATCTTGGATCATCTTTTCAATCTGTACACAGTTGGTGAGTAAAGGGAGACTTTTGTGTCTCCGTTGCATCAGGCTGGATAATAAGTAGCATGAAAATTGGGCTAAGAGGACATTTTACAGTAATAAAATCCACAGCAAACCTGCTCGGTTGGCTTGGTACACTGTTGCAACTTTGAAGAAGAAAGAAAGCAAACCCCAAAATTGCCTGATATAAATTGGTGAGAGAGATGATAGAGCAGAGCTTGATGTTCCCTAAAGTAAATAATATGCATTTATTTTTTTAAAAGTGGTTAATACAACATTAGCCCAAGGGACAAAAAATTCTTCTCTCTCTTAGAAGCAGTGCACATTTTATAGCCTCTTAGAAAATAATTTCATTTTCCTTGTACTACTCAGGAAACCCGACAGAATGTGCATTTCTAAAACTAAAAGACTATACTGATTATTAAAAGGCACATAAAGTCAGGGGATGCTTGAGGTAAGCTTGCATGGAAGGAGAAATGAAAAACTCCATCTATTCCTGAGTTACTATTGTAGTGTTGTAATGATTTTTTTCTATTCAGTTTCGCCACAGATGGTTTTGAAAACAATTGCATTAATATTAGTCCTTTTGAACAATATTCAGGTCTAGTGTGTCCACAGGCTTTACTGACTTTCTTCTTTCATACCTGTTACAAGACTGACATATAAATTCACTTCTACTTGCTGTTTTGAAGAATTTCATCCCAAGATGCACCTCAACTGAAATGCCCCCAAGGAACAAAGCAAAGATCAATGGCTTGGCTGAGGGGCATCTTGTGAACAATGAGTATTTTTTATTTGTATTACATCCAGGCTTAGAGCAAGCACAGCAGCACAGGTTAGTTGCAAGCTGTAGTAGAAGGGATCTGAGCAAATACAGTCCCAGTTAAACTTTCCCTCTCTTCCATGCAATACTGCCCTAGTTCCTCTTTGGCCCCTTCCACACGGCTGTATAAAATCCATATTTAACTTGATTATACAGCAGTGTGGACTCAAATAATCCAGTTCAGAGTCAATATTGTGGATTATCTGTTTTGATATTTGTATGGCTGTGTCGAGATGGTTTGGGGGGGGGGGGGAGGTTCTGGCCAATAAACAAATGTTTAATAGAGAAGGCAACAATAATCACTGAAGATCTCTATTTTTCTCTCACCTGTTCTGGTTTTGAACTTTGTCTCTGGACAGGGAGGATATAGGAATTGGCAATAATATTTTCATTGTTCAAGCTGTAAAACAAATGATGCATCCTAAACCTGATTTGTTTATTTCATTGAATTTATTATACCTATCCTTTCTCCCTGGATGAGATGATAACTAACAGCTTTACAATGGTCTGAAAAATCATACCCCTGATATAAAATGGCAAAATCAATGCAAAATGAAGCTGTGAATGGTTGAATCCAGGAATACAGACTCTGTAGAATCTAATACCATATTAAGTTCAAATCTTAAACTGGTATTCTGTTGGCCACGACTTCTTAGCAGCTCTGAATCCCTCAATGAGGGAGAGAGGGAGGGATATAAAACAAAGTAAATAAATAAGTTTATAAGTTGACTGATGCTTATTGGAATTGGATTAATACTGTTATTTAATTCTTTTTTTAACTGTTGTAAAGTGATACTGGAATGCTACATGACCTGTTACATTATATAACTTTACATGTATGTTGCTACATAGTAGAAGCACTTAAAACCCTTTTACTGAATTGCAAAGGTATGTAATGGGAGCACTCCACTAGTCACTTCTTTCCAGGATGAAGAGAACCATTGGTGGTCCACCCCTTAGTTTCCTAAAGGTTGGATTACTGTAATGCACACTAAGTGGGGCTACCCCTGAAGACGGCCCGGAAACTGCAGTTGGTGCAAAGGTAGGCAGCCAGGTTGTTAACTGGAGCAAATTACAGGGAGTGGTCAAATCTCCTGTTCAAACAGCTCCACTAGCTGCCAACAAGTTTCTGGTCCCAATTCAAAGTACAGGTTATCGCTTATAAAGCTCTAAATAGTTTGGGACCCGCCTGATTTTGTGAATGCATCTTCCCTTATGAACTTACATGATCTTTAAGATCTTCTGTGGAGGCTCTTCTCTTACTTCTACCTCCGTCTCAGGCATGATTGGCTCCCTGGCTCTGTAACTCTCTCTCCAGGGAAATTAGGCTAGCACCCCTCCTATCCACTTTTTGCAAAGATCTAAAGACATGGATGTTCCGCTATCCATTTGACTAGGCAATTACCTCGACAGGTGGCTCCAGCAAGAACCCAAAATCTTGTTCTTGCACTTTATTACTGTTGTATCCAAAGTCATAATGATCCTTTTTATAATGCTCTTATCCTTACTGCTGCTATATGACCTATGCTGAAGAAGCGTTGCAAGATGTTTCATCAGCCATGACGCCTTGGCATGTGTTTTTTGGGTAGCTCCAACAGAGCTACCTGCATTGTTTTTATGTTGTTTTATATTGATGTTATGCATTTTAATGTGTTATGTTTTAACTCTGTTGATTGGGCTTGGTCTCATGTAAGCCACCCCAAGTCCCTTCAAGGAGATGGAGGCAGAGTATAAAAATAAAATTATTATTATTATTATTATTATTATTATTATTATTATTATTACCATTAGTCAGCACTCTTTGGATTTGGCTTTTTAACCAATTACAGATCCACCTAACAATAGCATTGCCTAGCCCACATTTTACTAGTTTGTTTACAAGAAGGTCATGGGAGAAATCAAGATATGGTGCTCTTCATTCTGGAAAAAAGTGACTAATGGAGTACCGCAGAAATCTGTCCTGGGCCTAGTACTGCTAATAATCCCACAATTAGTTTTAAAAGCACAAAACCATTTTTTTTAAAAAAAAAACCAATTAAATAATATAGTGTAGGTTAAGGAAAAAACAGAGTAAAAGATAATAAATACACTTAAATAGCATTTAAAACTCACAGCCCCTGCACTCCTCCCCTGAATCCCATCTACACTTCCCCAGCAGCATGTTCCTTATTCTGCTGGCAGAAAAAGGTCCCTGTGGTTTTCATTTTCACAGATGTCCTATGCCCCTAAACACAGCCAATGTGGAGGGCTGCCTATGTTTTTATCCCTTGGAGCAAAGAGTATAAGACTTCAGTTTGGGAATCTAAAGAGGGACAGAAAAATAATATATTTTGGGTTTTATTGATTCTTATTGCCAGGATCTGATAACGTAATATTATTTTCATTCTCCTCCCTCTCTTATGAAATCTATCATCATTCTGACATATTGTTGTTCTGAACCACTGCCACATAATGGACCTTGAATCAAAGAAACAGGCTGATCAGTCATAAAGCTTGCAGGGTGGTCAGGGTAACCCTTCTTGCAGGTTTGTTACAAGGATTAAATGAGAGACACTTTTACTCTGATTTATTTTGTCTTACTCTCCTTGGTGCAAGAGTGACAAGTACAGTATACTTTTAGTTAATCAGCCCCCATAGGGATTGGTCGATGCTGGGTAATTGTAAGTGTAGTTTCAGGTTGATTGACAGTTACTATTAAAAATAGGCCTAACTAATATTATACCCATACTATACTATACCATACCTTACCGACTTGATATTAACATTGAAAAACAGTAACTAAAAACAAATAAAGACAAAGAAGGACAAACTTAACTTAATGTAACACAGTTTTAAAAACAGCTGGTTTTTGTTACATTTTTGCTGGTTGCTTGAGTTCTGGTTAACTGAGAGTCTACTGTACGTACTTATTTTAGAATGATATTGTTCTTCAAACATGATTAATATGACTAATTTCAAAAAAAAATTTACTATATGAAATAAATACTAAAGCTCTGTTGTAACTCATCTTTGCCAAAACAGACATGTTAAAATACATATTTGCCCTTTTAATTTTAAAGTTTATTCATTAGGAATATTTCTATACTGCTTATTTGAGTCAATCCCCAAATTACATCTAAAACAGTAGTGCAGCTTAATGTTTTCTAAGGAAGGGGGGGGGGGTCACCCATCACCCCCTAAACCTTCGCAATGCTCTGCTGCTTTACACCATTTCTCTAGCTCCATCCAGCTTGCCTCTCCTAGCATATCTGGGGTTGGATTTATGACTTAAAGAATCAGAGGCAGTTGGGGAAACTGAATTTGGAGAGTCTGTGGGGGCCCTGGGGACAGTAAAAAAAGTCTTTAAGTTTTCCTCTTGTCCTTTGCAAACCAGACCAAGGAACTTTTTGTTGCAAAAGTGTGGCCGGCCACAAGAACCACCCACATCAGTGAAGAGAAGCAATCCTGACAAAGCAGCTCAGACAAACGCTAATTAAACTGATCTGGGTTCTATGCGGCATGATCCTTTGCTCAAAGGGAGGATGTGAAGCAGGCATAAGGAGCAGCACAGCGGAGGAAACGGCAGAGCAGAAGCACCTAGACACATCAATTATGCATATAATGCCAGCAGCAACAAAGGGGAAAAGGGACCAGGACGAGAAGAACGGAATATCATAAAGCTTTTTAATGGTCTTTTTCTATTAGCATCAGAGCAGTGACCATGTTTCAAGGAGGTGGGAGTTTTCCAAAACTCAGATGGAATTCAGTGACAAAAGCAAAACTGTGTTTCACTGTCTCCTCCCAAACCCCCCACACATGTGCTGTTGCAACTCATGGTCTCAGAAGTGGAATATGATTGGCAGGGCTGTGTGGTTGGTGCTACTGAAAGACCTTCTTTAAAGGCTCTCCAAAGAAGACATGCAGAGTGGCCATGCCAGCTGCAGGATTTTGGGAATTGCAGTCCAAAAGGTAACTTTTCCAAGCATTCCATTTTGCAAAGTACACAGTAACTGGTGGGATTGAAATGAAGGGTGGGTGTAAATATAGCACACAATGGAGTGGACAGTTTTTGTTTCTGTTTATAGTATTTTAGTTTCAGCTGAATCAACCCTTCCCACAGATGCACTCATGGTAGCTCACGAAATTGCTTATTCCATTGGTAAATGCAAGTAAGAAATTTATTATTAGAGTTATTATTATTATTATTATTATTATTATTAGCAAAATGATTTAAGTAGCAAATACACAAATATCATGACATATAACAAAAATGTGATAGAAAATTGATACTGATCTAAGTACTATTAACTGATGAGACCATGTGAGGCAGCCAGAATGATAGACCCTTGATTTGAATACTACACCAGCCATAAATTAGCCTTATCCAAGGTACTGGCACCTCAGAGTATTTAGGGCTGGCAGGACAGTTGAATGTCTAGCAAGAAGTTAATCTTTGCTAATTAGAAAAAACAAGTTTGAAAGAAAGGAGAGAGGAAGGCTCTAAAGCAGTGCAAAAGTAGGTCTCCTAATGTGGCCTTGGAGAAGAGTTCTGCGAATATCCTGAACAACCTAAAAGACATGCATGTGACCTAAAGTAAATCAAGCCTGAACTCCCCTAGAAGCCGAGACAACTACACAAATTGCAATTGTGGTACTTTGGACATATCACGAGAAGACATGACTCACTAAGAAAATACAATAACATTTGGCAGGATAGAAGGCAGTTGGAAAAGAAAAAGGTTGATAGAGTCAAACAAGGAAGCCACAGCTATGACTTTGCATATGCGAATGAAAAATCACCAATCTTTTATTGTAATAAAAGAGCATTTAAAACTGAACATTCTGAAGTCATTTGCTATTCACTGATTCTGTAGAACAAAACTGCAATTCTTCTGTAGTTCTAGAGACCCAGCTCCAGATTTTCAAGTTCCTTTGAAACACCTCTGAGTTTTTAATGCTATGCAATAGTGTTTTTCAGGCTTGTAGACAGTCTTGTAATGAATTATAATATTTTGAATGTTTAATGAAGAAAAGTGGGATCTAAATGAAACAAGCAAAAAAAAAAGTTGCTATGAATTTTCTGAGCTGTATGACCATGTTTCAGAAGCATTCTTTCCTGACATTTCACCCATATCTATGGCAGACACCCTCAGATACCATATCTGAGGATGCCTGCCATAGATGTGGGTGAAATATCAGGAGAGAATGCTTCCGAAACATGGCCATACAGCCCGGAAAGCTCACAGCAACCCAGTGGTTCCGGCCATGAAAGCCTTCGACAACACAATATATATATATAGAAACAGCTCTTCAAATCTGAGATTTATGTGCGTAAGTGTTCAGGAGAAGAAATACATGCCCATAATTTATTATATTATACAATATTGCCATATCCAGGCTGGTGCCATATCACAGTGTTTTTTTGCTGCCTCTTAGGAAGATTAATTCCCTTCAGCTCTAGTTATAGAAAAGAAGAGCTGGAAAATTCATCCTCTTTTCCCTGCTCACCGTAAAATGCAATATCTCAAGCAACAAGAGAGGTTCTTATATCTGAACAGGGGACAGTGGAATGAATATTTGTAAGAACCAACTTGAACCAAGAAGGTATTCAATAAAGTACATGGATTTTGGTTTTGTGGCCAAAGAGAGCCAGTGTGGCATAGTGCCGGAGTAGGACAGGAAGACCTTGGGCCCTAACCTGAGTTGGCTGCTCATTAAGTAAAGTTAAGGCATACTACACAGTTTGCAGGAAACTCCAGACTATGAGCAGGCTTTACAAAGGACCCATCACCACTACCTTTTCTCTGGGCTAATCAATGCAGGAATGAGGATGGGTCATCCTCATGATGCTGCTGCATTCTGTACTGCATTCAGTTACATAAATGCAACATATTTCATATTTTTCTGGAGTATTTTCTATCAGGAGATTTGGAAACTGATGGTGGCCAAGGGCTTCTTCACATGTCCCCCCCCCCCCCCCCAAATCATATGGGGGAATGGAACAAGATGATTTTGACCGTTGTTCTTGTCCCCATCAGATTGGGAAAATGGCTGAAAAATGCAGGTAGCTCTGTTAGGGCTACCAAAAAATCACATACCAAAGTGTCATGGCTGATGAAACATCTTGCAATGCTTCCTCAGCACTTCAAGATAAATGGGGCATGGCTTGCCGAGTGTCATGTGATTGCACTCGGCAGGCCCCGTCCCCAAAGTGCAAGGGACCAAAATGCCCCCAAGATGATAAGGTGGCAAGTGATGGATTCCAAGTGTATCAGATTGGTCATACATGCCACTTCCCCTTTACACCACCTGACCATCCTATCACAATCAGACTTGCAAAAAATATTTACAGAAGAGATTCAGCTCAAGGAAGATTCATATTGCTTCTTACAAGAGATATTAACTACCATCCCATACCCAATGCAACTCCCACATAGCTCTCCAAATCTCAGGGAACAAGCATGTTGTGAGGCAAGACTACAGATTTTTCTCAGAAACAAAATGTCACAGCCTGAATGTTGGGAAAATGTAGCTTATCTGCAACTGAAGTATCATCTTGAGCAAAATGACTGAATCCCTTATGGCAGCTGAAGATAAATAAAACATCATTTGAAAAGTGTTTTAAGGCAAATGGGCAAAATTAGCCAACTCTGACTTGATTTGTATTAGACACTAATGTAGATATGGAGCTAAAGTATGCCAGCAGGATAACCTAAGTTATAATAAACATTATATTTTTCTCATACAGTTAATCTATTTATCTATTATTAATGCTATTTTTTATTTGCCCACCAGAGTTCCTGGGGTAGTACACATTAGATTAAAACATTCCTTAAAGTCAAATCAGAACACCTTTTCAAAGCACACAGAGTTAAAATAAGGAAGAACTAAATGTTGTGTGAAACAATATAGTTTTGACTACTCACTGGAAGCCCTGCAGGCATGGAGGCAGCTTGACCACTGTTGAAAAGGTATTCTGCAAACATGGTGCTACTGCTAAGAAAGTCCTGTCCTGTGTTCTTACCAAACTAGCTTCTTCAGGGTGCAGCAGGACTTTCAACAAAGATTTCAAATTTGGGGGCAACTCATACTCTACATCATAACAACTGTCCTAATTTGGCAAGGATAGTTTATTTCTCCTGCTTCCACTTTTCCTCTTTGTCCTCAGCATACTTCAATTCCTGCAAACTGACTTCAAAGTGCAAAAGTAGTTTGCACTTGATTAACTCAGTGGCAAAGGGGTGGAATCTTGCCCTTCCCAATAGGAACAGGCAAAAGCAAAAGCCACTCATAACTTGTGTATTCGTCCTATCTTAGCCATGCTCTGTTGTTGTTTGATCATACAGTTTTTGAACTTTATCCTATGGAGATGGCAAACCAGCATAGAAGCAGGACCATCATGTTTGATGGTGCTTCCTATTGCTTGGCATTGTGTGACGTGACCTCCCCATTATAGTTGTCCTAGCAATTCATGGGCAAAATCCATCAACAGCCCCTGATCCCATCAGGGCCTTCAGACTTACTGTGCAGTGAGGTCTGGGCACTTCTGTGCCAGTGTGTTGGAACAGAAGTGACCCCAAGGGGAAGGATTATCTGGTTCTCCTCCTCTCCCTCTCCTAGTAAACAAAGATCGAACTTTTAAAAATATAACTTAATAAAACTGCTGAGTTCCTTTTTTTTTAAAAAAAAAACCCAATCTTACTGGAGATACAATCTGTGAAAGGGCAGCATTTCCTTCTCAACAGGAAATCTAGCAACGGGATCACAGACTGACAAAGTGACATTGCTGCAGCGTCACAGACAGATGCATTAACACAGGTGATCATCCCAGGAAATTCCAAGGATCATTAGTCAAATGAATGTTGTAAGATAGTGGATTTACATGATAATGTCCTTCATTTATGAAAATGTTGATGGGTATTATATGGAAGGCACAAGTCTTTCCAATATCATGCCAAAAAAAAGAGACATTTAGGACTTTGTATATCTACAATGACAATTTGAATTGATCTCAAAAATAGTTGCAGCAGAAGCCAGTGCTGGTGATGCAAGGCTGTGAGTAATGCAGTTTCTAAAATCAACATTGGACTAGAAGATTATTTCAGAAGGGTTATCAGTAAATGCACCTTTAGAAGGTTTTTTTTTTTTTTGGCATAATCATAGTTGTAACACCTACGACATGGGTAAATGCATCGGTTTAGAGAGAATTGTTGTCCAAAACCTAAAGCTAATGGTCCTAAACAGACAAAAATGGATCAATCTGCTAAACCTACTCTTTTGTTTGCCCCCCCCCCCCAATTCATGGCAATTATCTGCTGTGCATTCTGTCAAGAATTCCTCTGAGACTATCCATAAATCCCATCAACATTGCTAAAAACTGGCACAAAGGCTGTTTTGATGTGCCAAATGAGTAATATCCAATCAACATCAAGAGCCAATACCAAGAAAGGGGGAAACAATTTTGGAGTCAAGTAAAAATCTATTTTGCAACTGTATACAGTTTTCATATATTTGGTGTTTGGGGCTGAGGTGGGAGTGGGAGGAGAGAGAGAGAGAGAGAGAGAGAGAGAGAGATGACATTTCAACTTATCTTTCCAGAAGCTGGAAATAACTCCTTTTTTTCCAGAAGCTGAAATAACTCCTTTCCATAAACTTTTCTGGTTTATGGAAACGGCTTTTAAATGTATTTTTTAGGATGGTTATTATTGCTTTTATAACTATTTGTTTTATACTATTTAAATTGTATTTTATTTAAATTGGATCATTTATTACTGTACAGGGCATTGAATATTTGCCTTTTTATGTCTGTGAGCAACTCCCCACCCCATCTCCCCATGAGGAGATGGGGTGGGATATAAATAAAGTTTTGTTGTTGTTGTTGTTAGACATGAAATGTAGGTTTTTAAATTATCTTTTCCAATGGTTTGACTATTTGGGAACATGTTTTCATTATTCAAGGCTTGAAAATAGAATAATTCACAGTTGGAAACAACCACAAAGGCTGTTTGGTACAATCCTCAGCCAATTCAGGAACTGATAGCTAAGCTCATTCCTGAGATGATACTATCCAGTCTCTGTGTTAAAGTCCAATGGATAGATGGTTCATTAAATAAATAATGTATTAGTAATGAGTTTCTAATGTACCATTCATAAAATAATGACTTGTGCTACATCTGTTACATATTTTAAAAATAACAACAAACACACTAGTTTGTCAGAATAATATTCCAAACTTTGTCCTTAATGTTTAATTATACTGCCTTAGTTTTCATACTGCTGAAAACAGCAGCACACCCAGTATCCATTCCAAAATATATTTTGAAATACAGTTTTTCATCTGGAACATTTTCCAGAGACGAAGCTGCCTATTCAACCCCTCCTGAACTAGTTGCTCATCACAGATACATCCACTCCCCATTCCCATTGTATTCATCTGCCAACTGAAGGTTGCCATAGTCCAAAATAGGACCTGTGGGTCTCCCATGGCAGATGCTGCCACTGCTGTAGTCTAAAGGCCCTCCAGACAGCCCAGGGCAAAATTTTTAATTCAACATCAAACTTCAGTCTGAAATTAAGGGGTAAAAATGGCAAGATGGCGGTGTCTATGAACCTATTTAACTGTGCTGGAAAGTTCACCGATCTGGATCACAGACCTCTGGATAATGGCTTAAAATCATAACTCACTCAGAGGCTCTTTGAGCTTTGTGTGTTAGTGCTTGTTGCCTTGAAGGTCAATCTGATTAAAATCATCACATTTTGTTTTTACTCAAGAAGCCAAAGCGATCAGCTCTGATTATGAAAAGAGCTTCAAACACAGTGAGAAAGGGCACAAGACCAAACTATCTTTATGAATCCTCTATTAAGGCTGGTTCTACACAGTAGAATTTATGCCATGTGGTACCACTTTAACTGTCATGGTTCAATGCTATGGTATTCTGGGATTTATAGTTTGGTGAGAGAAAACTAAAATCATTGTAACACTACAACTCTCATCCAGTGTATAAAAATTCTGTATACTGAAATGGAGTCTGGCTCTTTTGTCAATACCAGTGATAGGGCCTGTGTCTTCTGCTGCATCCGGGGGCCTTCCATTCTATGAAATTATGGTGCTACGATGCCATTTCAATTGCCTGAGCAACTTCATATGGAATCCTGGATTGGAAATTTTTATGGAAGAGCCTTCAGAATGAATCCTCAGCAAGGGATAGCTCCCTCTTCCAACCAAACTACAAGCCCCAGCAAGCCCACAGCATGTAACCATGGCAGTAAAGATGGAATCATAACACTATAACTGTGTAGTGTGGAAAGGCCTCTGAAGGTAGCAAGCTGGTACAGCCAACCCTCCTTATCCACAGATTCAGAATCAACAAATTCAACCATCTATGGCATAAAAATATAGATGTTGCCATTTTACATCAGTGTGTATACTGGAACTTGAGTATCCATTTTGATATCCAAAGTCCAGCAGATACCAAAAGCTCACTATAGATACCACATTTCACCAAATCTAAAGTACCATCAAATGTAAGGTTCACCCTGTTTTGGAAGCTGCAATTTTTGGAAAGGAAAAATTTTCAAATATATTTTATATTTTCCTCTACATGCACAATACCTTGTTTTTGTTTCAATGCAGTTTTGTAGTGAAATCTTTCCTATGGGGGGAGGAGGGAGAATGAAGAAAATAATAAGTTAGCTTGTCTTCATAAGTCTATGGGCCTGTTGGGTAGGCAATGGAAGCAGGATGCAGCATGTAGCTCAACCAGATAGAAATAACCATCTGGCTGAGGCTGCCACTAAAATGATAGAGGCTGGCAGAGCTATTTGAGGCTAGAGCCCTTGCTCCTCCTCTCTCAGGGCTAAGACAACTTTAAAAAAAAACCCAAAAACCCAGCCCTGGCAAATCTCAGGTGCCATTGAATCTAAGGTGCACCCCATTTTGACACTCCTTAAACATCAGGAAAAGTGCACATTAGATTTAAAAGAATATGGTATTTCTCTTTTCAACCAACTCCCAACACTTCACTCTGCATACTGCTAGGGCTCATTCTGATTAATGATTATTCTCATTCATCAGACATTTTCCAAGTGCAAAGTACTTTACAGTCTTTTGACTGTATTCCACTTCCACAACAGCCTTGTCAGCAAGGAAAACTTATACATTTTGCATTTTAAAGTGTTGGTGGATTATGTGAGCAGTAAATGAAACTGACAAAATTCAAATGAAAAAGTACTGCGTGTTTCAGTTCTTAAGTTTTTTGCATGGGCCATGCCCACATGTCGAATATCACGTCATAAGTATGCATTTAGCAAATTTGTTCCGACTTATGAGGACTAACGATATTTTAAAGCAGTCCTAGTATATACACACCTGTATTCTATATTAAGCGCCCACCCAAAATTTAAGAAATTTTGTGAAATGACATTGACTAAACTGGGTGATTATGGTTAAATCAGAATAAATTATAATAAATTAAATTGGGCTTAATATTAGAGGAATAGAAAGCTTGGCTTTTAATCACACACACACACACACACATCAATCACCAGGAAAATGGTGATAGTTGTGGATGGAAAATACTATTACTATTAATACTGTACATATATAGTTGTATGTTGAACTAAGCATACACCCAAAATTTAAGGAATTTTATGAAACAACATTGACTAATAAGATGAGCTATAAAATGGATTGATTATATAGAATTATATATATTTGATGTAATACAGAAAGAGAGAAAGCATGATAATGATAAAATGATATAAATACTAATCTACTAACAATTTAAATAAAAATTGTAGAATGTTCTTTGTAGATAATAATAACAAATAATTTAAGATGCCTTTCAGTTTCTTTTTTTTCTGCCTCTGCAGTTGAATCATGAACTTGAATTAAGTCTGTATTGATAGATTTTTCCTGAAGTCCTATTGATATTATTCATCAGACTTTGCATTATATCATTTGACTGATTTTGCTACATCTCTCTTCACTGTTAATGCCACCCCATTTCTTCTTAAAATTTCATTTCCTGCATAAAATGCAATATAATTATGTAACTCAAAATCTCACAATCCCTTTTACCTCTCTGTCTCTAGGTATTGCAATTTTTATGATTGATTAACTGTTTTACTATATCTAGCTTCCCCTGATTCATGCTTATCACATTCCATGTGTTGCAGCTTCAGACTTTCTTTTCACCTCTGAGCACATAAACAGCTAAATGTCCTTTCAGCTTGAGTCCAGTTGCATCATTAGCCACAATGGTGGTCTTCTGCTGAGTCCCAATAGCTTGTTGAGCACCTTCCAACTTGGGGGTGCTATCTCTTGTTTCATTTTATACATAAGGAGAATTTACAGATGTCTTTCTCTGTAATCAATAAATCATTAAGTCATTCTGAACCTGTCAGATAAAAAGATGGACAAGGTTAGGCAAAGAAAGATAGCCTCATATTTAGGGTTTTTGAATCCTGTTCAAAAATGTGCTTTAATCTTTCTGCCTTGGGGTGTGTTGAGCTGGAGGAGACAGTTTTGATGGAAGACAATTGAAGCCAAGTAGTTTTTATAGTCTCTTTTTTCCCCATCACCTTTCCCCCCACTTTCCAGTCTAGGAGACAAGATACTCCTCATCTCATCACAAGGGCAGAACCAGTCAACATTCTCTCCCAATTTCCTTTCTGCTGATCCTGAGAGGCTGCTTCTGAATTTCATCTTCTCCAGAGACTTTTCCAGCTCCGGCAGCAGTGTGTCACCTGCTGTAGATGTGGCAGTTGATGAAGAAAAGAAAACGCTCCTTGGACCCCAGGGGCCCCTTTGAACAAGAGAGTAGCAGAGTGGATTGTTCGATCAGTACAGACAACTGACAACCACCCTCTGAAGTGTCAACACTCTTGTAGTTCTAGCGGTTTTAAGCAAAATACATGAATAAAAATGAAAGGGAGCAAAGCATAATATCAAAGGGAAAGCAACTGAGAACTGTTTTTATCAGAGTCCCATCAAAAGCTCCCTCAGTAATTCTGATTATTCAAGTTCTTTCCAGGTGGGAAAAGCAGGCAGAGAAAAGATCACAAGTCAGCAAAGTGCATGAGAGCAGAGTTGAACTGGATCCCTGCCTAACTGACAAGTGCCTATTTCACAATTCTTATACCTTGGCATGCTTCATAAAAATATGACTAATAGCTTGCATTCATGAAGAATTTGGTGTTCTCGAGCCCATTGATTTTTGTTCTATCTCTGATTAGCATTGGTGTATTTTGTTGACATTTTAAGCATACCTGCTAGAAAGCAAATCCTGCTGAAATTAATGGTCCACACCAGCCCAATGACCTCATTTGGCTACATAATAAACCCACACTGTTTTGTGAACCCTTGCTGGCTGTTGTACACTAATGTGGATGTTTTGTTTAGATTTCTGATATTACAGAATTTGGTCTGATTACGTGTAGTTTAACTTATTGATGTCAGGTTTAATTTACTGATGTTAGGTCTTAATTTGATGTTAGGCTTTAATGTTACTTTTATATGTGGGGGTTTTCTGGGATTTTATGTTAGTATCGTGTGTTTTATGTAGGCATTGAATGTTTGCCATTGTTATATTTAATTTATATAATTTAATTATATATTATTTAAGATCTACTGGGGAGGCGTCTGGTGGGGATGAGGGACAGGGCCTTCTCAGTGGTGGCCCCCCCGCTTGTGGAATTCGCTCCCCAGTGAGATTAGATCGGCGTCCTCCCTCCTCACTTTTAGGAAAAAACTCATGGTTTTGGAGCCAGGCTTTCAGCTAGTGGACATAGCAGCACTTTAGACTCTGAACCGGACCACAGGATTATGACAATTGGAAACAGATATGTGATTTTGATAAGGCGACTATGTTCGTATATAAGTATGTGATTTTAATTAATGTCATCGTTGAATTTTCTGTGTATTTGATTTTATATTGTTGTACTGATATTATGGCATTGAATTGTTGCCCATGTAAGCCGCTCTGAGTCCTCCCCCCCCCCCCCGGGGTGAGAAGGGTGGGGTAGAAATGATGTAAATAAATAAATAAATAAATATTGCAATCTGCCCTGAGTCCCTTTGGGGGGATAGGGCGAAGTACAAATAAAGTTGTTGTTGTTGTTGTTGTTGTTATGAGATTTATCTCCAAGTAGATATATAGCAGGAGGCCTAGAACCAGGCCACAGTTCTGTGCATCCTTAATTAGAAAGCAAATCCCCATTAAAATGTTATAAAAACTGGACTCCAAAAAGATTAACCCCAGAGTCTGCAGCTCCATAGGGACTAATGGGGAACCTGCATTGACTCTCCCCCCAGTTTCTAGCCCTCTTACATTGAACTCCTCTAAAATGTTGCACAAACACTACACATCCCAGACCTCGGGCAATAGCCACAAAGTAGTTCACAATGACCTATGAAGACACATAGAACATACAATGGGCTTTAGGAAGAGCCACAAGGTTTGCCCCAACATTATCTGATTTTGATCCTGGGGATGTTTCTTGACCCCTATTTGCTAAATCAGATCCCCTCTCTGGAGTGTCCATTGAATCTGTCAACACCCCGAACACCCTTTTGTCTACCTAGCTGGCACAAATTGTATTGACTGAAATAGAAACATCAAACCCATTTAAACCCATTATCTTCTGCCAAGCTTGATTCCATTCTGCACACACCGTTCTCCTGGGCAGATCAATAAACAGACACAAACCTTCAAATAAACCAGTGACAGTTTATTATATTTCTCTCTAAATTAGACCAATCAACAACAGTAACAGATAGTGCATCCCAGCCAACCAGCCTGCAGATCCTAGCCTGCCATAATCTGGACCAATCAACACTCAGGGAAGCAGAAGTCTTTTGTTTCAAATTGTTGTCAAGATCCTATCAATGTTTCTGTATGTTTGCATTGAAATATGTCAGTCTTTGGAGCACAGGCTCTGCTGACATCCTCTTTGGCCAAGGAGAATAAACACATCTGATTTTGCCTTCAACCTGTCTGTTGACTTCATCACATGGGGCTAGATTAGGCGGCAAATGCCAATCGAGCCCCAGTCACTCATGGAGCCAGCCAACTCCGATCACAATGTTGTGCTGGCTCAGTGGGTGAAGGAGGCTTCCCGTGTTGCCATTCTTTCAATGGGTGAAACCGTGCGCACCACGCTCCCCCCTGTTTGAAGAGCTGCCAATTCGCCACTGAGGGTCACCATCAAAGGTATGATGAGATGGTTTTTCTCATTCAATATTTTGGGAGCTTGACACTCTGGGTTCCAAACCTGCAATTCTTTTGGTAGCTGACATCACTGAACAAAATCATGCATAAGATTGAACTGTAATGGAAATTCTATATAAAAATTACCTACTTTCCATATGTCCATACTGTTGTAGCCCTAGCTTCAACATTGTGTGCATTACATAGGTATCATTGGGTGTTCATGTATGTGGCCCAAACATAAGTCAAAACGCATTTTGTCTGTATCTAGTTAGGTCTCATTTTTTGAAGACATTTACACTGCATAGGTAGGTAGAAAAGAACTTTGCATTGCTGCTGAAATAAAGAGTCAGTGGTCAGAACAAATGCTGTGCTAATAAATTCTTTGCTTTGCTGGCTTCAGATGATGGGGCTGACAAGCTGACACAAGGCTTAAAGGGGAAATCTGCCAAGTTCAAGACTGCATACCTGAGGCTGATGCTGCCTCTGGCTCCCACAGAAGCCTTCGTGCAATGCACAGATTCCCCAGGTATGCTGCTTCAATCACAGGATGCAATCTAGTGACCTCAAGGTAGTCAGAAAGCCAAATGGGTCTTTCCTATCCTCAGGCAGACCTGATGGCTAGGTTTCAGACAGAAAATGCAGGCTGAATTGGATGCTTGCATAGGTTTCCCACAATCCCTTGCAAAGAAAAGAAAATTATCCTCTTTTAACCAGTGGCAATTGGTCAGGAAGGATAATATAGGCATGATAACATTGATCTTCTTGCAAAACTCATAAGTAAAAAAGTGGGCTTGGGTTACGATTATGAAAATATCTCAAGGTTTTGTGTACCAACTGTTCAAAATTCACCTTTATCTGAACTTGGTAATAATGTGATAGCCTCAGTGGGAATGACGAGGACAGGAGTTCATTCTAAACCTCTTAATCTGTTATCTGAATAAGCTTAATTACTTTGGAACCATTAATAATTACCTGGATGATTATTAAATAGCAAACAAGTAAAGAAGCCCAATCCAAATCATGACCCTCATAGGACTTGATGTATTTGAAGTACAAAGCTCATGGGTGCGCAGGGTATGAGCACAACCATTTACCTGGTTCCTGGCTGATCAGCTGAGTGGTGGGCTCAAGGGAATCCCAATCCTCCCTCCAACAGTAACGGGACAGTGATCCATCAACTAGGATGGTAACAGATTTCTCTCATATTTAATATAAAAGGTGACAAAGCACCTTTTAAACTGGTCTGGGGAAAAGCAGACAGATGGAGAAGCATGGGGGAATGGAATGGAAATAGTTTCTCCAATGCTCTCTAGTTGAATTTATAGAGTAGATGAGTGGGGATGCTCCATAAAATCCCAGTATTGTCTTCTTTCATTTTAAAAAAAAGGAAAAAAAACTAGAACTGACTCCAATTAAAGAACTCTTGACAACACTATCCTTGATTTGTTTAGAGTTTCCTCTCAATGATTAATCATTAATACAACACACACCCTACTCACACTTTCATCACATATTATAAATACTTAATAATTAGCTTGTCTATCTTCCAAAATAAGATTCAAGGCAATATGCTAACTAATGTGCCATCTGAGAGATATTGCCATTGTTTTTCCATAGCAAACCCAATCCTTATGGCTTGCCCAGTTTGTCAACTTGCAGATGGCACAGTGAGCTATGTCAGTATTTTTCAGAACGGTGTATGTGTGTATACGTGCCTGTTGTGAACTGCCCCAGGAAAGGGGCTGGGGCAACACTTATTGCTATATGCCATCAACTGGCCATGTTGTCCGAATCCCTGATCACCCAAAGAAGTTACTATAGTCCCAACTCAAGAATAGGAAACATAATGTTGGTGGAGAGGAAAAGAGATTTAAAGATTGGCTTAAAGCCGACCTTAAAAACTGTGGCACAGAACTGGGAAGCCCTGGCCCTTGAGCACTCTAACTGGAGATCAGCTGTGGCCAGAAGTGCTGTAGAATTCAAAGAGGCATGAATGGAGGGTGAAAGGGAGAAACATGCCAAGAGGAAGGCGCATCAAACCAAACCTGACTGGGACCACCTTCCATCTGGAAACCAATGTCCGCACTGTGGGAGAACACGCGGGTCAAGAATAGGGCTCCACAGCCACCTATGGACCCACCACCAAGACACTACACTTGGAGGACCATCATCCTCAGTCTATGCCTAAGATAAGAAGAATGAGTACTCCCAGGTTTTAATTTGATTGTATTTAAAATTTGGATGTTCCAGCTAATTTCTTATAAAATTTATGCCTTTTGCTAGCATATTTGGTAGGGGGAATATGGTGGCGGATAGAGCTTCATTCCTGTTGCTTGGAGATCTACACCACCCTCGAATGGAGAGAGATAATCAAGATGAAGTCACCACCTCTTATTATTCTGAAGTAACTGCTTCTATTTATATATTTATTTTTGGCATATCCTGACCTACTTACACCAGGAACACCAGCTGGCAAAGACAATTCCTTCAGATTCTTCTAAAAACTACACCAGTTCATGTAGCTGTAGCAATAAATCACCAGTTCCTCTTGACATTTTGACATGATCACCATAGAATAGTTGGGAATATGCTCTGTCTCTGTGCTCTTTGTAGATTCCCATCTGTGACTCTATGAATATTTGATGCCAATGGCCATTCTACATACCAACATTGCTGATAAGTTTTTGCCCAGAAGCTAGAGCACAATTATCAGCCATCAGAGTAAGTTAAAAAGAGCACATTCATTAGTAACATCAAAGGAGCAGATTGTGTGTATTTGAAGAAAGGGAGAATATGAAGTGAGATATAGATTCATAGTTTTATTGATTTCATAAATGGACAATTTTGGGAAACAATTCACTAATTCAATATATATTTAACTGTGTTTTTCCTTTCCCTTGCTCCCCTTGCATGATTTCCCTGTATATTCTTCATATGGTCCTATCTTGCCTATCTCAAATATAATATCATCTTACAAATGTTATACTGCCTGCCTAGAGACTGTTCTGAGTCAGGTATATTACTTATCTGAATCAAACAAGGGAAACCATAATTTAGATAGGAAAATACACTTATTTTCAAAAAAGAGATCATTTTACAATAAGTAATCATATATATTACAATGTTACACTTTCTGTGCTAGTATCTACAAGGAAGTTAGTTGAAGAAGCAAGAAAATTGAGTTTATCAACCACAAAGGTTGTTCTAATCCTTTGTACTGGAAAGGTAACTTGGTCTTGAATTGGTTAGACCTAACAGGTTTACACAGTACTTGCTCCTAATGGAGATGAAAACATATGTAACAGCTGCCTGCATTTTTAGTTCCCTGTGAAGGTATTGTTATGCTCTCCTGGCACTGGTCTGTGTGATGTTATGGACTTTTGATGCAGAATGTTATTTAATTAAATATATTAAGGTAATTTGGCTGTGCATGCATTTTGTAATGAAGTAAGGAGCTGTAGGGAGGGGTGAGAGAATTGAATATTGGCAGTGAATAGTGGGGGGATTTCAATAAGGTTGGTGGACAACAGTTGATATAGTCATTTAGAGTTGTCAGGGTAGTTAGGTAGGAGGCAGAAAGGTGTGAATGAAGTGGGAATCACAATTAATAGAGTCAGTCAGTCATAGTTAGGAATTAATGTGTTTAAGAGTCTTAATTAGCTAGAAGTGGAGAGTGAGAATGTGAAATGTTTTAAGTGTTTTAAATAATTAATCTGCTTTGTTGTTTTCAACTTCTCTTAATAAAGTATAGCTTTTGTCTTTATGCACTTTTGGCCTCCGGGAATGCAATATATTAAGCTTGGATTAAAACAAAACGATTGGCAGCAATGAATAAAGAGGAGTGATGCCTAGTGTCCAGAAGTTGCATAATATCTCACACGGATATCTTGAGAGTATCTAGAATCTCCTCACAGTTGGAGGCCACAGATGTGGAACAGGAAGAGGTCCCTAAATTGATGGCTGAGGTGGGAACAAGTAAAAGCCATCATTCTTGATAGTCACAACTTACAAGCAGTTTGTGGAAGTCTCTGTGTTGGTGGCAAGTCTCATATCTGGTGGAAGCAGTGAGTTAAATGGTAAATCTGTAAAAGGATAACCACATATTTCACCTAGGAAAACCAACCCTTTATCCATTAAAGGGAAAACCCTCACAGGCTGCACTTCAAAATTTATCAGTGGATTACTGTGTTTGATATCACCTAAAATAGAACTGAGCAGTCTTGACTGCAATCTAGTCTTTTTCTGTGCAGTAATTAAAAAAACCTATGAACTAACCAATGGTAGATGAGAGGAAAAGAGATCAAGGGATGGGACCTTCGTCTTCACCCAAATACCAGTTAGACTCTTCCTAAGTGGTAGATGAGTAGCAAGACCAAACTAAATCTGCTTAAATCATCAGGCCGGCCAAAATTTGTATTAAAGCTATCCAATGGAAGAACTTAGCACTGATGTATGGTAGGAAAACGTGAGATTTCCTGGATGTTCTTTCAGTTCAGTTTTCAAAGCATTCCCCCAGAGGAGAGGCAGAAACAAATATTGGACTTTCTTGCATGATTCCTTGATAATATTGTTGTAAGAACCTGGGAAAACTCACAGCAACCCTATGTAAGAGTTCTTTCCATCTTCTAAAGTTGTTGAAGGGGGTCTCCTAGTGGCTGAAAAGAGGAGTTAAAGTAACACATGCAAATTATTTAGGGGGGCTTAAGTGAGTATAGTTGTAATCTTCATTACAGCAGACTCTGGAATATAGTTGATGTATCAATGATAAGAACTCAAAGCATGTAAAATGTTTTTTATTAAGTAACATGAAGTACATACGCACCAACAACATGCTAGCTGCGGGATTTTTCTTTGTAACTACTGCTCTCCCTTAATATCCAGCAACAGCAAGCAGACTTAAGAACAGCTTAAACAGATCTCACTTCCATTTGTCAGGCAGTTTCTTATCTTCTTCCTCCAGTCACATTTGTAATGTAAGGCTAAAGTGATATTCTTTCCTCTTAACTCTTGTTCATCGGATCCCAAAGAACGAAAAAGTAGGATTGATGTTTGTTAGAAAGCCAAAGCCCTTATTGTAAACACAGGTTTCCGAGCCCTTGGTCTTCACTGAGGTCATCTAGATACAAAACAGTTATGGCTGTGTATCTTTCTAACACAAATATTTCTGTATTTAGTAAAACATTTGCAGAAGCAGCATCATTAAATTAGAATTAACAGCATTCATTTTAATTAACTGCTGGTCTATGAAACCTCTTACAGAACACTGCCAATATCTATATCTGTCAGCTGGATTCTCAGTAACATGCTCATCACAGTATTAATGGAATTGGTTAACACACTTGTCATGGCTATTTGCAGGTGACAGCTGTTTTTGCCCCTCACCTCCAACAATAACTCAATTTTCCAAGTTTTATGTAGAAATCAAAACATGAGACAAAATTAACAGCTACTATTCTGTCCATTAATTTTGTAAGCAACCATACTTTTGCAAACTTCAGTCTTGTTTTTTTTTTCCAGAGCACACAACCCCACAGTGTAAGCCATAATGTTTTTTTTTCTGTTCCCTGGTTTGTTGACTCTTTGTAGGGAAATGTAGGGGTGATGTTATGACATAACAACAGTATTATTTATTAACGAACAGAGGGGTCATTAAATGGAGTGAAATAAACCAGTGAAAGAACTGAGCATCTTATCTGAAAATAAAAGGACTTGTCCTTGTTCTAGGGACACAAAATCAATTCCTAGGGGCCCTTCCACACAGAATATTCTATATCCCAGAATATAAAGGCAGAAAATCCCACAATATCTGCTTTGAGCTGGGTTATCTGAGTGTATACTCAGATAATGTGAGATTTTTCTGCCTTGATATTCTGGGATACAGGGTTGTGTGGAAGGGCCCATTGAAAAATCACAGAGAAACAAGCTAGAAAAGGGTTCTCAGCCACCTACTTATCTTGGCAGACCTGGTGCCTTGTCTGCAAATGTTATAGATCTGTGTCCATGAGGGCTTTTTTCATGTGTGAATTTAATATCTCCAAGAGAACATTTGTACAATTCAAAATTTAAGTAACCAGAGTTCTTTTATGATGGCTATATAAAATGTTCAATGTGAAAAATAAAGAAAATGTTCCAGGATCAGATCCTTTAAAATTCAAAAGAATAGAACAACATGCTGAAGCCATCACCTTGCACTGCTGAGCCAGGCATGGCTTTGGCATGGCACCATATTTATCTTTCCTTTAAAGTAACTTCCCTAGATCTATAATGGGCAGTTAAAATGCTACAGCCAGTTGCTGAACTGAGTTCTGAGAGCTGTAGTGCAACCATAAAAAAAACCCTTTCCAGGCACCTGTGCTGTTAGCTTAGAATGGTGGTTCCCAACTTTTTTTTTTTTTTGACCAGGGACCACGCTCCAACATTAGTACCAAAAGGGTTATGAATCAGATTTTGGTCAACTTTAGATTTGGTTTGGTTATTTGGGGTGCTGTTTCAGAAAATTGTATTGGAGAGAACACATCAGCTCTAGTTTCTGATAAAGAACATATATCATCTGCTCACCCACAGAAAACCATATTTAATAATCTAGAGCTGATGAGGTAGTAGTAATCTTTTGTGAGTAGTCAGCCCTCCTGATATCCCAGTTACCTCAGCACTATAAGAGGGTTTTGCGAGACCAGTTGCTCTCAATGCAATGGTGTAGTAACGGTAAGACCGTGGACCACTGGTGGTCCACAGATCACAAGTTGGGAACCATTGGCTTAGAACCGTGATGGTGAACCTATGACATGTGTGTCAGCACTGACACACATGGCTATTTTTGATGACACACACATTCAGAGAAGTACACCTTATAAGAGCCAATCTAATTCCATCCTTAAATTTGTAAAAGGCTCTACAAATTTAACATCTGCATGTTTGACCATTGTTCACTCCATAACTCAGCATGGAATATACATTTTTCTTATTTAAACTATAAATACTGCAAAATTATGTTTTTCTCTCTCGAAGTGACACCCCACCCAAGTTATGCTCAGGTTTTTGGCAAATTTTGACACACCAAGTGCAAAAGGTGGCTTAGAAGTACTAATCCCCCTAAAGTTTAGGAGAACACACACCTATGTTGTGCAGTCCATCCTCCCAAATGGGAAGTCTTTCCTTTCATAAGGATAAAACGGAACCTGCAGCACCTCTGAGATTACCTGAGAAAATTTCTAGCATAATCTTTAGAGGATCCCAGTCCCACTTCATCAGATGCCAACAAGGTCTGGAGACTACAAAAGCTCAGGGGAGAAATGCCCCTTTTCAGTCTCAAAGGTGCTGCAGCTACAGGATACCTTTCTATATGTTTATACTGAAACAGATCTAACACTACATGTCTTTGAATGTACCCCTCCTTAGATATGAGCTTTTTAGTTTAAATCCCTCAAATAATGTTAAGTTGGACGATTAAGGGTATGCGTGCCAAGTATTATGGCTTCACATGAAGCGAGTTTCGAGTCAGAGCGGGCCTGGACTTCTCCAACCAGAGCCGTGGTCAAAATCCTCCCTTTTTCCATACATTTCATTCTGCGGGCAGCCCTCGTTTCAAAATGATTTATCTAACAATAGACTCCGAAAGGTAGGATTCACACAACGTGTCGCGCCTCTACCACTTTCCTGCCTCTAGCTATCGCCTGGCGCACGCTTGTCTTTGAACACCATTTCCGGGTCACAGTTCACGTGACGTGCCGCTGAAGGAGGCCGCGAGAGGGCGCTTCTTGATAGCCTTTGAGCCAAAACCCTCCAGTCCCGACTCGCTTTCCTCCCCTCATTCAAAATCGGCGGCGGAGGCAGCCAATCAGGGAGAGGCGAGCCCCTGACGTCCCGTGATTGACGGGAGAGGCGGCCAGTGGCGAGGAGGGAACCGTAGCGAGGGTGGGCGTGTGCGGCGGCAGTGTCGGCTGGTGATGGCGGAAAGAGGAGGTGGTGGTGGAGGAGGAGGAGGCAGTGGCGGCGGCGGAGGGCCTGGCGGCGGAGAAGGCGACGCTGCCGCAGCGGAGCGCTACAATAATGAGATTAGGTAAGGCGGAGGAGGGGCGGGGAGGTGGAGGAGGAGCACGCGCTGCCAGGAGCACGAGGCCTTTTGTGAGCGAGCGGGCGGGCGGGCCAGCGCGCGCGCGCCAAGAGAGGGAGCGCGAGCGGCCTCAGGCTGTGACCTCAGCGCTCTCTCTCTCTCTTTCTCTTTCTCCTTCTGCGCGCGGGGTCCCCCTTGTCTCGCGCGCGCCCTCTTCCCTTAGCGCTCGAGGCGGAAGTGGCCGTTTAGTCAGTCTCCCCTCTCGCCTTCATTGCCAGCTCTGGCCCGGTGAGCCTCGCCCGTTAACTGGCGCCTCCTGCCCGTTCTCAGGCCTTTATCCTCGCGCGGTGGCTACCCTTGATAGCCACAGTGTTTATTTTTTTTTCCCGTGGAGTGTTCCCCCCCCCCACGAGAGCGTGGGGGGGGGGCTACTCTCTCGTACGCGGTGACGTCTCAGGCCGGGGTGGGGGCTGGCGGCGAGGGGCTTCCGTTAGGAAAGCGGGAAGGAGGAAGTCCTCCCGCTGTCCTCCAGTTCAAAGGCCCGGTCTGGAACCACGTCGACTGTAGAATTCATGGAGTTCGACACTACCTTGCACCTCACCTCCCTAGAGAATGAATCTCCTTGAAATCCGGTTGCTGCCTCTTGCAGAATCCTGAGGTTTGTGCTTTAGGGAGAAGCCCTTAACGGCCTCACTAAACTACACACTCCAGAACTCTGCAGATGGCAGAAACCGGATTTAAAGTGGATTTATTCTCTAGTTTGAGAGAATTTTAACTGCCATGGCTCGATGCTATTGAGTCCTGAGAGTTGTAGTTTGGTGAGGTACCAGCACTCTTTAGCAGAGGAGGCCCAAGCTCTTGTAAGAGTACAACTTTCATGATTCCAAAGTATTGAGCCAGGGCAGTTAAACTAGTGTCGAGCTGCAGTAATTCGATAGTATAGATTTTTTTTTAGCTACTATTTTATCACGCTAGAGAAAAAAATTGGCAAAAGTATGATAGCTGGGACCCACTGCTGGTTGCACATCGCGGGTCAGAATTCAAGAAGCCAAGACATAACGTATTTGAATATGTTTGCATACTATATCCAGATAGCCTTAAGCACTATACTTGGCTGTTGGTCCCCCTCCCCCTTTCTGGTGAGCTATCTTGCCACAACTTTGCTGCACCTGCATCTCTCACTGCACTGTCACAGCATTGGGTCCCAGCTATTATACTTTTTGCCAAAAAATCCACTTAAAATCCAGTTTCTGCCTCCTGCAGAATTCTGGGGTTTGTAGTTTAGGGAGGAGCATTTAACAGCCTCACTAAACCACAAACCCCAGAATTCTGCAGGAGGCAGAAACCAGATTTTAAGTGGATTTTTTTCTCTAGTGTGATGAAGCATCAGGTGCATCCCTTGAGAGGGTTTGTGGGCTAAGAGCAATTTTCATGCTCATAAAATGCTCTGAACCAACAAACTAATCCTGAGAGGCAACCTCCCCCGCCCCCCATCTGAATCCTTCCAGATGTGTTGGACTACAGCTGCTGTCATTCCCAGCCCTTATCTTCCTGGCTGTTGTGATGGCACTTATGGTTCAGGCATAGTTGGAAGAGCTAGGCAGGAAGACTGCTGTATTAAACCATGTGTGACAAGATACCCTTAAAAATTCACTGAGTGTAAATATTGGTTTCAATTAAAGTAAGTGCATTAAAAATTAAAAAGTCATTCAGGGATGCTTGTACATAGCATCTCCCCGAATGTAGAAAACAGTTCACTTCACAACTTATTTCATTGATTGAAATAAACAGTCCAGCTAAAAAATGTTTGTACATAACAATTGCACAAGGAGACCTTTCCATGTTGGAAATGCCAAACACCATGTGTGATGTTAGGATATCCCCGTGTTCTACTGTGTTTCTACATGTGTGGTAGAAAGCTGTGTTAATGTACAGCAGTGTATGAATGCAGATGAGCTATGCATAATTGATATGCATACAATGT
Source organism: Anolis sagrei (assembly GCF_037176765.1). Taxonomy (NCBI): domain Eukaryota; kingdom Metazoa; phylum Chordata; class Lepidosauria; order Squamata; family Anolidae; genus Anolis; species Anolis sagrei. The sequence continues at coordinate 97,875,667 of NC_090022.1, forward strand.
GATGTGTTAGTTTTGCCCATTTCTAGTCATGGAAATATAGTGATTGACCCTGACAAGAACTTTTACTAAAATAATCTTCCATGCTGCTTAATGCTACTTTATAGCAAAGTTGGATGGAAAGTGAGCTCTTCTACTTATTACTGTGCACTTGCAAGATACCACAATACTATGTATAGTGTTACACGTGCAAGGCTATACAAGGCAATTGATGTTTTCACATGACATGACAGGTCAGGGATCTTTGACAACTCTATCTTCTCATGAATGAACAGCATGCTGCTTGCAGTGAGGATGACTTTTTGTGCTGTCTAGCAACATGGAGCTTCTCTTTCCTGTTTTCCCTCCCACTAAACCAGAAAAAGACATCAAGGACAAATATTTGATCCTTCCTTGTTTATTTGAATTGAATCAATTTTAAATGAATATCGATGTCCAATCCTAGAGAGCCCACTGCCCAATTGAGTTAGTTTATCCACTTCTATTGCAAATTATCTGTTTCCACAGATCACTTGTGGTCATGTTGTGTTGATGTATCCTGTAAGTCATTCTAATGAAAAAGGAATTACCCAGAGTCTGATGGTGAAGGTAGTGAAAAGCACTGCATCTTTGTCTACAGTTGACAAGAAAATGCATCTTGTATCATCAGGCTCTCAGATTTTTTTTTAAAAAAAACCTTTAAAATATGCTTTATGACCAGTAAACAAGACTAGGCTATGCAAATGGAATAGGCCATGTACTGTAGTCCCACATCTTTCTGTTGTCCAAAACAGAAGTGATTACAGCAGCTAGGATTTACAAGTCTTGTAGTAATAATCCCTAAATTGCTGCCAGCTTCTCCTTTTTCATGTACCAGACCTTATGGAGTGACAAATATTTAATGACTTGTGGGCACTTGGGGGGGATGAGGAAGCTCTGTCCCACACCAGAACACTGTGTACCTTTTGACAAGTTGTTTGTGCCTGAAAAGCAAGCATGAACTGAATTGAAAGAACCAAATGATCTCAATACATTTGCTTCATTGGTCGTCTTCTAATAGAAAATGGTAAAATTAAAGGTCAAGTGAAACTTGAATTGCACAACAATATCTGTTGGACAGATTGCCAAAATAAATAAATAAAGCCTTGTGATGTTCAAACTAATATGTTGCTTCACTTGGCTGACACTTTCAAGCAGCCGGTTCTTCCATTTAGAACCAATGTCCTTTTTTGTTAAAGCAGCCAAGACTTCTTCTTTTCACTTATAAATGCGTCCATTTAAAGGAGGTCCAATGAACACCTTTTTTTGCAAATGTGGCGGGAATATAAATCTCTAAGCAGAGAATCTTCAAATAAGACTTAACAAGGACGGGGGGGGGGGGGGGGGGGGCTATTGAAAAATTACATTTCCCATCTACCATCTGAATGTGTCATTGGAATCATAAAAAGTGAGAAGAAAACAAACCAAAATCAGTTCTGAGTCTACTTATTGGCTATCAGTTTTGTGATTTACAGTAGCCTTGTACATAATGTCCTACAGACATGACAAAAGAAGATCCTTTTGACATGTCATAGAGCACTTTTTTTAAGGCACATGATTGTTCTCAAATAATAAAATGAGTATATACTCTATTAACTATGCACATATAGCTATTTAGAATAGATAAGAGCAATATGTAGAAAGGAACCCAACCTTGTTTATATTTTGAAAAAAAATAATTGAAATATTTACATATGTAGATATGTTGATACAGTGATCAGGTGTAGATAGAAACATTTCAGTTGGTACAGACCCCACAAGGTGTTATATGTTTACAGTTCATATATATTGCAGTAGAATTTTGATATACCATAATGGTATGCAGTTTCTAAATGAGAAGGTGTTTAAATAATGAGTGTTGAATTATATATTTGTTGTCGTTCGCCACCTTATAACCTTTGTTTTTTTCAATTTTGAGTCATCATGCCAACATTGGTATTGCACTGGCACTAAATGGTGGGCAAAATTGTTTTCCTGAGAGCATCAGAAGAGCGTTTGTTGGTTACAAAGGTGAACTTTTTATATATATATATATATTCTAAGTTACTTCTTTAGAGGGCTGGGTGGTACAGTGGGGTCAGTGTACTCTAATATGACTTTAGGGTACAAATGAAAGGATGTTGATGGCTTTGTTCAAGTGAGTTGTGGGCACCCATTCACATTATGACACGTTTGGTTGCCTTCTTGTTTGCTATCAGTAGAAAATGATTTAGATGCCATGGGTATATAGGAGCAGTGTGGGTATCACATCTCATGTTGGAGGTGCTTTATAGTTAGGCCTATGGGAGGGAAGCTTTCACAGTGCCTTTCCATTCTAAGGAATTGCGGACAATTTAAATATTGCGGACATAGCCTCCCAAGAAGTTTGAACCCTAGCATTGTTTGAACTTATGTCACAAAGCTCTGATTCACTTATCGCACCAGCACCCTTTTGGTATGCAGAAAGCTTGAACATAAAACTGTTTCTTTTTTACTTTGCTTGCAGGATGGCTCAACAGCAAGCACTGAGATTTCGCGGTCCAGCTCCTCCACCAAACACTGTCATGAGAGGGCCACCGCCTCTTATGCGTCCACCTCCACCTTTTGGTATGATGCGAGGTCCACCACCACCACCAAGGCCACCCTTTGGACGTCCCCCATTTGATCCAAATATGCCTCCAATGCCACCTCCAGGAGGAATTCCTCCACCCATGGGACCTCCACATCTCCAGGTAAGAATATGCATGAAGTGTAATCCCCTTTCTTGTTTTGTCCAAGGCCTAATGTGGAATGTATGATTCGCAGTGACTACTAAGGAAACTACAGTTACAGGTAAGCAACTTATAATTCTTGTTTTGTCCAAGGCCTAATGTGGAATTTTCTCTGTCTTCCCATTTCCAATTGTCATTTTTTTCTTTAACATTGTTAAAGAACCTCTTTCCACAGCTTTGCTGTTTATGTTTCATGTGTGCTTTCCTTGGTTATCTATTTACTATCTGATTGGCTTTGACATGAGTTGCCTTCCACCATATTTCCTTCATTCTATTTATCTTTAAATTTTAACTTAAATGGGTATTTCTTGTAGTTTTTCATGTCTCAAAATCAAGGATGGGGACTAGATGTATTCACCTCTGGGAAAAGACATTTACTTTTATAATCTGCCCACCCATGCTTCATTTTTCTGACAGAAAGCTGCACTGCTTCTGTTTTTTCAACTGTTTGGGGGTTTTCTGCAATGTCTTTTCCCATTACTTTTTTTGAAGTCTTTGAGAGATCATTTTGCAGGAAGTTAATCTTTTACTTCCTTCCTGAAAGTTTTATTGTAACACAGTTTTTTTGATTCAATTGACATTTAAAATGCTTATAAATCTCAGATATTAAAGATCTCTGCCAGTGGTAAAGGGGTGATAGATTTACAATAATCCTATTGGGATGAGGTTATTTTTTTCATAGTAAACGTTAAGGAGTTTTTTAAAATTGCATCATTGTGTAATGCCATCAATATTGTCCTCATACATGGCAGGGTGATGTTGAGAGTAGGCAAAGGCTTTCCCTGATCTTTTTGTTAAATGTTTTAATACAATTTAGGATTTTGCTGTGTAATGTATTGTCTGACGTCTTGTGCTTTTTTTATGCTGGGGTATGTAATTTTTACTCTTTCAGATGTTTTAGGTTGTGTTGTGTTAAGTTTATTTTGCTTTTACTTGACTTCATTTTGTGTTTTATTTAGGGAGGTTTATTAAATTTGCAGATAACCTAATGTATAAGCAGAATAAAAATATTGTAACTTCCTATCATTGGAATATATACATGGAGATTTTCTATCCTTTGAACTCTACCATTAGTAGATTGATTTTTTGTTACATGTGATAGATTTTTTGCAATAATCATGAATGTAATACTTTTATGTATGCCAAATGGGAAGGTTAATATGAGAGATTACAACAAAATTTTCTATGGGATCTTCCTTTGACTTTGTCCTGAACTCAAGTATTCTTAAAATAATCAGCTTGAATTAACATCTTCCCCTGCCCCTCCCCCCCCCCCCCCCCCCAAATTGCTAATATCTTTTCTTTTACTACAGATCACTTCTGAGAGCTGCTCAAAATGCTTAGCTTACAGCTATACTGCCCAGGGACCAATGCAAATTTACAGCACATCAGTTAAAAGAGCACATAAAACCGATGCATCTTAAAATCAGTCAATACAGACTTAAAAAAAATACCTAGATGTGTGTGCCAAAATGATTTGTGGCACCCCATACTTCTTTCTCTAAGGACCATTTCTGTTCATTTTATATTAACTTCAGTTTTTACAGTTATTTTACAATATATGCTGTTTCCTCTTAATTATGGAGGTATTGTGGAGTGGAATACATAATGTAATCTTTTACTTACTTTTGTTTATTTTTATAGAGACCCCCTTTCATGCCTCCTCCTATGGGAAATATGCCACCTCCTCCTGGCATGATGTTTCCTCCAGGAATGCCACCAGTCTCTGCACCTGGAACTCCAGCAATGCCACCTACAGAAGAGATATGGGTAGAAAATAAAACTCCAGATGGAAAGGTCAGATTTATTCTTAGTAATAATTACAGTTATTCTGTCATTTTTACAATTCATGCTATGTTAATAGAATTTAGTAACCTGGTTGGTTCAGGTGGTTGAATAATCTGCCTATGTTTATTCATTAGATAGATTAATTTGGTATTGTGATGTTCAAACATGAATTAAAATATTAGGTCAATTGTGTAGCCTAAAATTATGTCCTCTCTTTCAAGGTTTATTACTATAATGCACGAACACGTGAATCAGCATGGACCAAACCTGATGGAGTGAAAGTTATTCAGCAGTCTGAACTGACACCAATACTGGCTGCACAAGCCCAGGCACAGGCTCAAGCTGTAGGTGCTTCCACAACTACTACCAGTAGCCCTGCATCAGCAGTATCTCCCTCTGCCTCCTCAAATAGTCAGTCCTCTACAACCTCTACTACTACTACTGCAACATCTGTTTCACAAACAGTTTCCAGTGAGTAAATTTTGTAGGACATAGGAAGGGATGGGAAATACATTTTATCTGGGGAAACATGCTAGTGTGTCACTTACAACATTCACCGTAAGACCTTTTGACACATGTCAGTTGATGCTATTCTCCATCCCCTCCCTATTTCTCTTCATCTGATCCATTCTGTGCATATGTGGAAAAAAGAGAGGGTCACATTTATAAACTGTTCTCAAGATCTGATCTATTATGTGAATGTTGTTTTCTGTGTTGACTACCATGTGGAGGGCCCAAGTGAAAAAATACATTTGAGTTAAAAAATACTTTGAAACCCATATATTCTGCTGTTTCAGGAGGAAAAAAACAACACCTTATTGAAAAGTAACTCACTTATCAAGCATGAGTCTTGAGTGCCTTTAGGATTTTCCTGATTTTCCCTCTTGAGATCATTACTTTGTATCTGTGGTGAGCACTTCTTATCATGCCCTTCCACACAGTCATATAATCCAGAATATCAAGGCAAAATGACCCACAATATCTGCATTGAAGTGGAATGTCAGAGTCCACACTGCTATATATCCCAGTTCAGAGCTGATAATGTAGGATTTTATTCAGTTGTATGGAAGGGGCCTTAGTCAAGTTTTTCTTTTGCCAACAGGAAGAGAAAAACTTATTTTGTTGCAATTTAGGCAGATAAGAAAATCTTTACTGACTGATTTAATCTGAGGTACTTTGTAACCCAAACAACAATTCCATTGTATATCAGGGTGGAAAAATGCCCCATGTTGGTACAGAATCAAGGTTTTCCCATAACATCCAAACAGAGCCAGAAAATGTATTGTCTTTCATGGCCGGAATCACTAGGTTGTTGTAGGTTTTTCAGGCTGTATGGCCATGTTCTAGAAGCATTCTCTCCTGATGTTTCGCCTGCATGGGTGGCAGTCATCCTCTGAGGATGTCTGCCACAGATGCAGGTGAAACGTCAGGAGAGAATGCTTCTAGAACATGGCCATACAGCCGGAAAAACCTACAACAACCCAGAGCCAGAAAACTTTTGGAGACTGCATGTTTGTTTTGAGTAAGTGTCAGCCTTGTATTTTGCAAAGAAGGAAAGAAAAGAAATCATAATTGTTGTATTAAAAAATACTACTATTTTAATTGTGGCAGGTAGTTGAAGCTCAACAGAGTTTACAATTCTTGAGAGTAGTAAATGTTACAGTAAATACCTTGTAGGTCTAGTTGTTTTTGAATTCTGCAATAAAATATGACTGGAAACTAACGTTTGTTTGGAGAAGGATCAAAGTAAACGACACTGAAAAGCAAATATAATTATTAGGTTGTCTTGCATTTCATATACAAGGTAATAGGTACCGTTAACGCCTTAAATCTCAGGCTGTAGAATTCTTTATTAAATACTAATGCCACTTGGAGGTGCTATAGCATCCTAAACAGCTTTTGGTGCCTGGATTCAAGGGATACAATTTTGAACAGAGTAGAAGTGCTATGAGTATATAGATATTGTACTGTTTACATTATGTTTTTAATTGTTGTGTTACAGCATGTACATTCAAGTTAGCCAAAAGCATAAGGGGTTTTTTTTTTGGGGGGGGGGGGGGTAATTTTCTTAGTTGTGCAAGTTAGTAATGCATCGTAAACTGACCATACTTGCTGTTTGATGAATCAACAGAAAACTTCTGCCACTGATCTGGAGGTTTGTTAGGTGCATTATGTGGAAAATATGAAGGTGAAATAAAATGATAAATCTGTCCTTTGAAGAAAGCTGAAAAATCTCAGTATCAGCTCTTTTCAGAAATGTACTTTACATAGCCTCTTGAGGTGAGTGTGTGTGTGAATGAAGTAAATGTTCAGAGCTGCAGAGATTGTTTCATGACTTGTTCTTCACAATAGAAGCCCCCTTTAAAGGAAGCTATAATAATAGAGCACATTGAAGACCCCAAATCAATATTTGTAAAACGCTTTTCTTCTGAAGGAGATCCCTGCTGAAGTAAAATATTATGCGCATTTAAGTTACATCTCTGAAAATTATATAGATGTATCTTTCTTAATTCATCTGAGATTATGCCCAGTTTTGCATCAGTGTACATGGAAAGATTGGTGAGTCCTATTAAGTGTACTGCATATGCTACATGATCCATAGTTTCAGATATCTGTTTTCTTTATCAGCACCTACAACACAAGACCAGGCCCCTAACTCAGCTGTTTCAGTCGCCACACCTTCCGTCAGCGTTTCAACCTCTGCTCCTTCTGCTACGCCTGTGCAAACCATCCCACAGCCCGGCCCACAGACATTGCCTCCTGCCGTTCCTCATGCAGTACCTCAGCCAACAGCAGCAATTCCTGCTTTCCCACCAGTAATGGTACCTCCGTTTCGTGTCCCCCTTCCTGGCATGCCTATTCCACTACCAGGTAAATTGGGAAGTCGTTGCTTTTCTTGTCAGCCCCATGTTCATGTTGTCAATTTGTTTGCACTCATGTGTCCACTGTGTATGAAATTTGCCTGAATCTCTTCATTGAAAATATATATTCTTCAACAAAAGTGGAGTTGTTAGACCAACCTTTCAAAACCACAATTTCCAATACTTCTTATTGGAAATAAGCCACATCCATGTAAAATAGTATTTTGGCATGAGCAGAATACATCTTTTGCTTCAACAAACACAATTTATTGGTTTTGCAGTTTAGTTGGAAGAAATTCATCTTGTCTCTGGTATTAGCTTATCCTGTCATCCTTTTCATACTTAGCTTGACAGTAAGCCCCATGGAACCAAGTGCATAGGATTGTGTTATAAAAGGCCTTGCTCTTCAAATTCAGTAATATCTGGTAGAACTAGACTCCACCCTTGAAATAAAATAAGATGTAAACAGGTTTGCATTAAGGTTGGGGAACCTGTCATTTACTAAATAATGCTGGCTTTCTATTCCCATCGTCTTATCCATGGATATACTAGGTGAGGGAAGTGTAGTCCAACAAAACCTTGGAGATCCACTGGTGCTCCAGCCCTGTTGTATGGCAGATTAACTGACTAGTTTTCTGTAGAAACCCTTATTGTTGGTTAAAAAGCAAGTTTAGATCATGGAAAAAAATTCTGTTTAAGCATGAGAAGCATTTAACATTATACACAAACAAATGCTTTCTTCTTAAGCACAAGGTTCTTTGGATGTCAGCTGTTATTTCAGTTTAATGTTGCTTGTAAAAAAAAGATGCAAAATACATAGGTTTTTAAAAAGCGGTCACTTTTAGAATGTTAACATATTAAGTAATATATAGATAAGCTATATGAATCACACTAATTCTTATACCTGAGTGGACAGCACACCATATTAAATTCTTATAATGCGGATCATTTTCTTCCAAAAAATGAAGTAAAGTTTCTTATGTGTATGAATTGAGAACTATGGTTGATATCTTCCTAGAGTCAACTTTAAACCATGCCTCTGCATGTTCTTATGTATTAAATTCAGAGGTATACTTGAAATCTCTATTTTTAAAAAGTAAATATCCTTTTAGTCTTGCAAATTTTTCTGTAAGCCATATTGACAGTTGTAAAGATATTGATCTTAAATTGGTTCATTAGGGCATGTATGTAAAGATGCTTTTTATTTCAATAAACACTTCTACCTTGGCTGCCAGATCAATCAACCAATTTTGCCTGTCTATGTAGCACAGACAAATGCAGACAATGAAAGATAGAGCAACTCTGAAACATATTAGCAGTGAATGCCTGCTAAAATGAAGCAACCTAACACTGAAATGATAAGAGAAAGTTCAAATTTAAACCATTGTATTGAAGTAGAAATGATACTGCAAATCCTGAGAAAGCATGTCTTTCTTCTGGTCTACTGTACTGTACAATCAGATCTGTCACCTCCAGGAGAGTAGCTGTGCCTTCGTAGTATAGGGGTTGTGTTTTTGTTGCCACAGTGGTATATTTCTGTGTACCATTACAAAATAGTGATTTCTCAACATAGGTATTTATTCAGTCAAGTTATGATACTAATGTATATAGAGAAAAAAGAACCCAAAGAGGCATGAGCATTCAGTTAGACCTTCTTGGTATTAAAAATGTCCTACCTTTCCATTACTATAGTGAGTGCAAAGATAAATCAAAGCATGTATAGATATTGTAGATTTTTTAGCACAAGTGTAGAAACATCAGTCATTGTATAAAATAATTAAAGCTTAAAGATTGTATGAATAAGCAGTGTCTTCACTCTGTTGTAAGGCTACAGTCAGGCAAATTTCTAAATCAGTTTCAGTTAACAAGGCCATTTTAGTGAAATTACATATGGTGTAAATCAACATCCTTGTAACTGGAATAGTGACCTTCTTTCTTTTAATGTGTTCAAAGGAACCTATACATTTTAATATGATTGAAAGTGACATTGAAAATGGCTACTTTCCTCAGAAATATTTATGGATGAAATCTTTGGCAATTCAGTAGCATATTATGTATATTTGCACATAGTATCTTCTAGTACAATCCTATGCATGTTTATGGACAACTTCCATATATAGTTGGGCTTACTTTTCTAGTGAGTATGTACAGGATTCCAGCCTCAGCTTTAATTTTTGGGCATGTTCAAAATATGGTTAACTGGATTAACCTCTGCATTTATTCCAAGTTTTAAAGCATTCGTTCACCCTAGCATATATCAGCAAATATTCTACTTGACTTGCCAGGTTGCATTTTGTTCTATGCATGAATAAAGTTTGGGAATCTTATTAGACACTTTCTTGAAGGCTGATAAAATACAACACCCTTGAATGGTGTTATATTTTAATGCATTAAACACTCTTAGAGAGAGAAAATGGTTTTTATCTTTTGATTTCAGAAATTACCATAGTAAACTCTCGTCCCCCATTACAAAAGTAAAATATTCTAAAAGCATTCAGAGAAGATGTGGTGGAGGCTCCTTCTTTGGAAGCTTTTAAACAGAGGCTGGATGGCCATCTCTCAGGGGTGCTTTGAATGCAATATTCCTGCTTCTTGGCAGGGGATTGGACTGGATGGCACATGAGGTCTCTTCCAACTCTATGATTCTATCTACATTTTGTATTTCAAATGTTAGAAATTACTGTAACAGCTTGGTTTTTCTCATCCAATACCCTCCTTTAAATGAGCTCTATTCAGAAGTCAACTTTACTCCCGCCTCATTTTCTGGTTACCTTGTCCTATGTGATCCATCAGTATCATTTTTCAATCAAAAATAGTTCTTGAATCTGTTCTTCTTAACTAGTAAACTTAATGGTGCCCAATATACATTTTTGTAATCACAGGAAAAACAGGTGATGGAAAAAAATTCAAAATGGATTGGATAACGTGTAAAGAACTAACTTGCAACCTGCTTTTGTCCTTGAATATAGATATATGTGTGGGAGTAGTCAGCAAAGATGAAAGGGAAATCACACATAGGCTGCTAAGCAGCCATCAACTCGGGTTTTGTGTTCTTCTCCCATCCCTTCTCTTAGTTCACTTCTCTATCCGCCCCACAGAACTGATACACCTGTGCCTCATTGTATGATATTACCTTTCAGAATCACAATTTTCTTTTCCCAGAAAACTACATTTCTACAGCTTGAGTCCCATGAGCCCTATGTAACGATGTGGGGTTTCATTCCAAGTAATTATGTATACGATTGGGCCGCATGAGCTGTTTTGCCTAATGCTGAATAAATTTCTGTAAACAGAGACAGTAAAATAGATATGGCATTTCTTCTTAGCACTGTCTCTCAAAGGTTGAGAAATTTCCCCACACAATCTAAATCCCCGGGTCATCCTACATTTTTAAAGGATAATATCTAATGTCCTTTGAGTCCTTTGTTCAATATAAATCAAGATTATTGCAGGGATTGTGATTAATCTGGCATCATGTTAATAAAATGTTATTCCTGCTTGCTATTTATTGCCATTGAAAAAATGGCATGCTAAATTTGTAGCAGGAAACTGATTCTGCTCAGATTCCCAGTGGTAGCAGACATGAGGTGGCAGCTTTCCAACATGCTTGCTTATCCATTTTACAGGTGTAGCAATGATGCAAATAGTCAGCTGCCCGTATGTAAAGACAGTCGCTACCACCAAGACCGGTAATTTTTTAAAAACAATCTTAGTCTGTTTTGTCTGTAAGTTGGCATGGTAGTGAATGTTGTTGTTTTTACCTTTTATTTGCTTTCCCCAAGTAATTGGATCTTTATATTTATTTTCAAAGTACACTTATAAATGCAGATTTCCCATGTAGCAGCCAGCAAGAAACCTTCCCAATTAACTGACATTATTACCCTGATTAGTACAAAATGTTTTCTGTTTAAATTACTCTATTCATGTGAATCTCTTCCATGTCCATATTTTGCTTTTGTTGTTCTTTGTGGGATAGTGTTTTGGTCCCCCACCCCTGCCATCTGTACAGTAATCAAACTTTGTTTGCATGTTAGTGTGCTTGTGTATGTGTGTATATATATTCATATCTACATGTCTAATTTTTAAACTACATTTATAACATTGTTCTCAATACATAGATTTTCAAAGAGAAAGCAGTTTATAGTCAGAACCGTATACATTCACTCAGTAGAACAGTTATAATTTGGTCACGAATTATACTCTGCCCAGACGCATAGTCCAATTGAAGAGTTAAAAATTTAAAACTTATGTCAATTTATTCCTTGTGCTGCTTAACTAAATGGAGATAAGCGTTCATTTCTTAATTTAACAATATATGTTTCTTTCTAAAACCTCTAGATAAAATACAGGTCAAAATAAAAAAATGAATAAATCAGGTTCTGTCTTTTGAACCAGTCTGGGAGAGGGGCAGATATCTAGTTCTGTGGCTACTTAAGCATCTGATCCCAATATAGTGACTGTGGCTGCTGCTAGTGATAAATGGAGCCCAGTAAGTGAACTAGGCTTTGTTCACCTCTCTGATCAGGATTTCCTTTGCTGGCTCATAAACGCTGACCAAGCAAGAGAACTAAGCAAGATTATTTGCTGATAAATATTTACTATACATCTTTACTATAGAAGCTGGATTTTTTAATGTAATGCAGCCAGTTGAAAGCAGCCAGTCTCTTCCCACCTTCACTGAATGCCGATCTTGATCCATATATAGAGTATATGGAACTGGGATTACTTTCTTCTCTGGATGATGCAGAGAATCATTTCATACTTATCACAATCCTTATATGCGGTGTATAGAATTGTGAGTAGCTTCTTATTTTTTAAGACTTATGAAATGGTTCCATCTCATATAATATGTAAAGTTCTGATTACTTTTTGTGTTTTGAACAGCTGGGTGTATGATCAAATAAGAGGCACTAGTGATTAAATAGTGTGTAACAAGTGTAGTTTGCTAACATGGGAATACATTTTAGAAAGAATATGTCCATTACTCGTGTTTTTTCTTTTACTTGACATTACAAATGCTTTATTAAGTTCGGTACTTAAGATTCACAAAATGTATTGTTTATCAGTACTTTTATTGCTTCTTTTAACCTAGGTGTCTTGCCTGGAATGGCTCCTCCTATCGTACCTATGATTCATCCTCAGGTTGCTATTGCTGCTTCACCTGCTACATTAGCTGGAGCAACAGCTGTTTCTGAATGGACAGAATACAAAACGGCAGATGGGAAGACATATTATTATAACAACAGGACACTGGAATCAACATGGGAGAAGCCACAAGAACTAAAGGAAAAAGGTGCAGTATTTAATTTTGGATCCTGTGTGCAGTCTTTAACTGATAAAGGTTTGTGTACCACTGTGCACTTGTACAGAAACTCACATAATGTTCTTCATAAACAGAATCCCAGGGCATCATATAAAACAAATAAAATAAGAATTGAACTTAATGTGCCGATAAAAAAACTAGTGAAACTGAAAATCTTACTGATGCATATATTAAAATGGACAACTTCATCAAATCAATCATTGTTAAGAAATGAAATTCAAAAGATAAAGTGTCATATCTGAAAACTATGTGAAATGGAGATAACTAAATAAGCTCTAGTGGATCACTGGAACTTCGACCACACAGTTTGTTTTTCAGGATTGCATCTTACCTCAGTATTCCTTGATGTCCTGTTCACTATTTCTCTCCTTGTTCTGATCATTATACACTCTCATTCATTCTTTTATTTTCTGTTCCTGTTTTCATAGTGCAAAGGAATCTTGTAGTACCTTCAAAACTAAGTAAAAGAATTTAGCAGCGTACACATTGAGACACTAACTTTCTCTTATTTTCAGAGGTGCTACAAGATCTCTTTGCACATTGATTGGGACTAACTTCAGTGTCCTTTTGTGTGCTTGCTTTTGTACTGATCTTTAAACGTATGTTGAATCTCATATTTGTCTGATGAAACATGCTTCTGCCAGTATCTCAAATTGAACGTTAAAAGTGAAAGTCTAAATTTTCCCAGCCACCCATACCTTCTCATATCTTTGGTTACTGTGTTTCTGTCTTAGGTGAGTAACCATGGTATAAACTTCTACACTTTTTCCTATTTTCAAAATTTGGGAAATCATAAGTTACACTAGTATGTCTTTTTAAGATCCATCTAATATCTCATTCTCACACAAACCCTACCCCACACTTTATTTTCCATTTTTATTTCTGATAACCATGTGAAATTAAGTATCTTAACTTGATGCTTTTGGTAGTGACAAAATGTTGATAAGAGCGTAAGTAATTTACATTTATTGAAAGCAGAAAGTAAATAAAGCTGGAGTTTTTTTCTTTCTTTTTAGAAAAAGTAGAAGAAAAAATGAAAGAAAACATTAAAGAGCCCATTGATGAACCTTTGCCTATGGAGACAGAGGAAGAGGAACCCAAACTTGAACCCATCAAGGAGCTCATAAAGGAGGTAAAAGACGTAACACACATACAGGTGAACATAACATTTTTATTTTAATGTTTGAAAGCAGGCCTAAATCTAATGTTTTACTTGCATTGTTATACCACTACAATGTAACTTTTTCCTGTCACTTTCACATTGTAACCCTTATCACTACTCAAAGCCTGGTCTGAACACTTTCCCAACTCCCATGAGCATTTTTTTTAGGGTAAACAGGCAGATGCAGTGAAGAAGAAAGATTACTTCTCCTCTCAGATCTACTAATGGAAGTAATTCTGTCAGTAAATGTCCTCACCTAGATTTTGGGCAGTAAGCTATAAGTAAAGAGCACAGTAATGGAATGCTAAAGTCACATCATCATTTAATAAAGTGCTTTATCTCTTAGAGTGTATCTACACTGTAGAATTAATGCAGTTTGACACCACTAACTGTTGCAGCTCAATGCTCTGAAATAATAGGATTTGTAGGTTTACATGGTCTTTATTTTCTCTTCTCTGCCTCAGCATGCTGATGCCTCAGCAAACTACAAACTAGTTTGTAGAACTAGAACAGAGAAAATATCAAAAATCAAATCTAAAACAGTTATCATATAATAAATATTGCAAGGATGCAAACATTTACTTATTACATCTAATCATTAGAAAAATTCAGAGACTTGAACATTGTCCTTTATAGACTATATATCACTTTTGTCCATAAATTGGAGGTGGGTTGGAGCCTGCGAACGAAAATGGGATAGGGAGGGAGGGGGAGGGGGAGAGAGGATGTTGGCAAGAACCAAAAAATCTAACAACGAGCAAAGTAGAAAGCAATTTCTTGACTATGGATGGCGGCATGGAGGGGGAGAGGTCTTCCACTAGCCGAGGGGCCCCCATAGAGGTCGTGGTGGGAAGGAGGAGATGCGGAAAAAGGAGACCTCAAATTCGGCCTAATTCGGAACGCTTATCCATATTAACAACCCCCAATCGGTCTCCTAAGGTAAATTGGTGTAACCAGGTGAGCGGACCCTCCGGCTTGAAGGTGGTGTTGTTGAACGCCAGATCTGTCAACGGAAAAACGACCTGGATCCAGGATTTAATCCTGGAGGAGCGGGCAGATCTGGCGTGCATCACGGAGACCTGGTTGGATGAAGCTGGGGGCGTAAATCTCTCCCAGCTTTGCCCTCCAGGTTTCTCCGTGCAACACCAACCAAGAGCCGGAGGACGGGGAGGCGGGGTCGCAGTGGTCTATAGAGATTCCATCCATCTGACCAGGAGCCCCATCCCGCAGACCACAAATTTTGAATGCGTCCACCTGAGGGTGGGTGACCGGGACAGAATAGGGATTCTGCTAGTGTACCGTCCACCTCGCTGCACTACAGTCTCCCTACCTGAGCTAGCGGGGGTGGTCTCGAGCCTGGCGGTGGAGTCCCAACAGCTCCTTGTGCTGGGGGACTTCAACATCCATGCCGAGGCAACCCTCACAGGAGCGGCTCAGGACTTCATGTCCGCCATGGCAACCATGGGGCTGTCCCAACGGATAACTGGCCCCACCCACTGTGCTGGACACACATTGGACTTGGTCTTCTGCCAGGGATGGGAGCAGGGTGGCAGTGTGGAGGAGCTGTCTATCTCTCCGTTGCCATGGACCGACCACTTCTTGATCAGATTTAGGCTCACTGCGCCCCCTAACCTCTGCAGAGGTGGAGGACCCATTAAGAAGGTCCGCCCCAGGAGGCTTATGGATCCGAATGGATTCCTGACGGCTCTTGGGGATTTTCCCGCCACCTCGGTAGGTGACCATGTCGAGGCCTTGGTCGCTCTCTGGAATGGGGAGATGACCAGGGCAATTGACAGGATCGCTCCGGAACGTCCCCTCTCGAGTAACCAAGCTAAACCAGCCCCTTGGTTCACTGAGGAGCTGGCAGCGATGAAGCGAAGGAAGAGGGTACTAGAGAGCGTGTGGCGCTCGGACCCAAGCGAGCCAAATCGAACACGGTTTGTGTCCTTTCTAAGGGCATATGCCGCGGCAATAAAAGCCGCAAAGAAAACTTTCTTTGCGGCTACTATTGCGTCTGCAAAGAACCGTCCGGCGGAGCTGTTTCGGATTGTCAGAGGTCTTTTAACTCCCCCTACCTCAGGTGGGAGCCCTGACAATTCGGTCACGCGCTGTGAAGCATTTGCTCGGTTCTTTGCAGACAAAGTCGCTTTGATCCGCTCTGAGCTGGACGCCACATTAAGTGCAGTCTCTGTGGATGTGACACAAGCACCTGCTTGTCCTATTTTGTTGGATTCTTTTCAGTTTGTGAAGCCCGAGGATGTGGACAAGATACTTGGAGGAATGAGGCCCACCACGTCCATCCTAGACCCCTGCCCATCCTGGCTTCTGAAGGAGGCCAGAGGGGGATTGGCCGAGTGGGTAACGGTGGTGGTGAATGCCTCCCTTCGGGAAGGCAAGATTCCAGCGAGCCTAAAACAGGCTATTATAAAGCCGCTGTTGAAGAAGCCATCACTGGACCCCACCAAATTCGAAAACTTTCGGCCTGTTTCCAATCTTCCCTACTTGGGCAAAGTCATGGAAAGCGTGGTGGCCTCACAACTCCAGGTATTCTTGAGAGACACGGATTATCTGGATCCGGCACAGTCTGGTTTCAGACCGGGACATGGTACCGAGACGGTCTTGGTCGCCTTAGTCGATGATCTGCGCCGGGAGCTAGACAGGGGGAGTGTGTCCCTGTTGGTGCTCCTGGACCTCTCAGCGGCCTTCGATACCGTCGACCACGGTATTCTTCTGGGGCGCCTTGCAGAGATGGGTCTCGGGGGCACTGCTTTGCAGTGGCTCCGGTCATTTCTGGAGGGCCGTACCCAGAAGGTGTTATTGGGGGACTCCTGTTCAACACCACAGCCTTTGACCTGTGGGGTTCCTCAGGGCTCCATCCTGTCCCCCATGCTGTTTAACATCTACATGAAGCCGCTGGGTGAGATCATCCGGAGTTTCGGGGTGCGGTGTCATCTGTACGCAGATGATGTCCAACTCTGTCACTCCTTCCCACCTGCTACTAAGGAGGCCGTCGAAGTCCTGAACCGGTGCCTGGCCGCTGTAATGGTCTGGATGAGGGCGAACAAACTGAAATTAAATCCAGACAAGACAGAGGTACTCCTGGTCAGTCGCAAGGCCGAACAGGGTATAGGGTTACAGCCTGTGCTGGACGGGGTCGCACTCCCCTTGAAGGCTCAGGTTCGCAGCTTGGGTGTGACCCTGGACTCGTCGCTGAGCCTGGATCCCCAGGTTTCAGCGGTGACCAGGGGAGCATTTGCACAGCTCAGGCTCGTGCGCCAGCTGCGCCCGTATCTTGGGAAGTCTGACTTGGCCACGGTGGTACACGCTTTGGTCACATCCCGCCTCGACTACTGCAACGCTCTCTACGTGGGGCTGCCCTTGAAAACGGCCCGGAAGCTCCAGCTAGTCCAGCGCGCGGCAGCCATGTTGTTAACAGGAACAGGGCGTAGGGAGCACACAACGCCCCTGCTGTCCCAGCTCCACTGGCTGTCGATTTGCTACCGGGCCCAATTTAAGGTACTGGTACTATCCTACAAAGCCCTAAACGGTTCCGGCCCAAAATACCTTGCAGACCGCATCTTGGCCTACGAGCCCACGAGAACCTTGAGATCATCCGGGGAGGCCCTTCTCTCGATCCTGTCTGCCTCACAGGCACGCCTGGCGGGGACGAGAGAGCGGGCCTTCTCGGTGGTGGCCCCCCAGCTGTGGAACGCCCTCCCTGCTGAAGTTAGACAGGCGCCCTCCCTTATGGCCTTTCGTAAGAGCCTGAAAACATGGCTCTTCGAGTTGGCCTTTAACTGAGTGCTATATCTTGGCAATGATGACCGGAATGGACCACGACTATGAGACTGACTATGACCCATGATATGACGAAGCGGATTTTTAGTATAAGTATATGTCAAGTAGTAGTAGCATGTTATGTATTGTTCTGATTACTGTAAATTGTCTTTTCTATGTTGTTGTTCACCGCCACGAGTCGCCCCCTGGGCTGAGAGTGGCGGTAAATAAGTGCAAGTAATAAATAAATAAATAAATAAATAAATTGCTGTGGAATGCAGTTTTCCCCCTTAGTTTTCTATGATGCCTGTAAGCTGATAAAAAAGCAACTGTATCATTTCACAGGAGTCATTTCCTGTTTGTTCCTTGGATTGGCTAATTTAATGTTTCACTTTCTCTTAAGATGATTTCCAAACTAAAATTACATCAGTTATCCATACACATTGCTAGATTTCCATTTGTGTGTGGTGACTTCTGTTCCTGTCATTAAGAAGAAAGGGATAAGATCCTTATTTTTTTAAACTTATATAGTGGTTTAAACTTAACCAGATCAGGATCCAGCTTATAGTTTTGATATTTAATAATAATTTCCTTTTGTCCTGATTGCAAAAACTCCTGGATCATTGAGTGCCTCCTGCAGGAACTTAACCACATTGTTTGCAACATATTTTATGAATGTGTGCCAATTTAATGGAAGTGTTATTCTTTCTATCATTTTATTTCCATGGATTGCATATTGTAATTATCACCTAAAATTTGTAATTTGCACATGATGGAAACCATTCATTTGAATTTAGAGGCATGCTTCACAATAATGCTCTTCTAGCTTAATATGCTTCTGTATTTGTACTCAAAAACTGAGGATCTAATGCAGCTGAAACCATATATTTATAGTATGTGATAGCTTACAGTGCTCCCTTGGGTTCCAGGACACACACATACACACATGATTACTAAAATCCCATTATTTACAGTGGTGAGGTAAAACAAGGGTCCTGATATAAAATGGCAAAATCAAGATTTGTCTTTTGGAATTTTAAAATTCTTTTCAAGCCACAGATCATTGAATCCATGGATGGGGAATCCATGGACTGTACTTTCTTCAGCTGGGCTCGCTTGCCTGACTGTTTGCTCGCTTTGATGGCAAAATAGCATAAATAAATCTTGTCCAGTTATCAAATAGTAATGTTTTATCTGGATGAAAGAAGGGTAAATGTACCAAGATAGGGATTAATAATGGAATTCCAGGATTAGTAGAGTGTGTGAAAGACAGATGATTTCCTTCCAGACTAAATTAAACATGATGTAAAAACATATAACACAACTATTACTCTTTTAAAAAATATTTCAGTACATACCTTTCCTACATGATTATTCAACATCAGAATAGGTTTGTGAAATTCAAATGTAAAGTGATATTTGTGAATTTTAAGGATACCCGGTGCCTCTGCTGTTACATTTTGATAAATTACCCAGTAGTAACCTTTTTGCTTTTTTAAAATATATAAATTGAAAATATATTGCTAGATTTCGAGATGCAGTATTATCAGATGAACTTGGAAAAGAAAATATAATGTTTATTACCTAGCAGACTATGTTTTGACAAATACATTTAATTTAATTTATTTTGTTATTTCATTGGAACCATCTTTCCATAAATTACTGAGAATTGCAGGGATTTTTCCTTATACCTTTAATATATTCAAACCTCTGTCTTAATACTAAGTCTTTTGTATCCCATTGTCCCTTTGATTTATTTGAGTTAATTGGTAACTCTGACACTGATTTAAATGGTCTGAATTTTCACATTATTTCCCCAGACTTTATGTTCTGGATAATAATAATTATCAGCATCATCATCTTTATTTCTATACGGCCCTATCTCCCCGAGGGGTCTCAGGGCAGTTTATAACAGAAAATGGGCAAACATTCAATGCCGGCATAACATAACAAGCATATCAAATCATAAACAATAAAATAAACAACATCGGGTGTACTTAAAGAGCAAGTCAAAAATAACAAACTTAGAAATTTAAATATATAAATCAAACATTTAGGACATGTTTACTAGATCTAATAATAGCCAACAGTTAAAACATTAAAAGTAAAAAGGCATTTACAAATCAACAGGGCTGAGCTGGTGTCCGAGTCAGAGTGTTTATTATTATTATTTTATTTACACCATTTCTACCCTGCCCTTCTCACCCCTGAGGGGGGACTCAGGGCGGCTAACACAGGCAACCATTCAATGTTTGAAGTGCTGGCCGAATTAAAATTATTATATTGCACAATTCCACAAGTTAAAAAGGACCTATATGGGTCTAATTACGATCTTCCTGACACACCCGCCTCCCAATTTCCGATTCCCTCCCCATAATATCCACTCCTATACTTTATGCCCTCCCAGAGATTCCCAGATCCCCACAATTAAGGAGTTCTCTAAATACTGTTTAGGTACAGAAATGCAACCCAGGTATTCATGGGGGGTATAAACTGTGGTATGAGTTCCTTGGGGAGGCAGATGGGGGGGGGGGTGTTTTTTCTCATGATGGTGAGTGTCTCTATCCATGTTGGTAAAAGTCCTGTAGTGCGAAGCTCTTGTTGGTTGGCTTAACATAGTTGGATTGCACATAAACCCAAAGCCTTGAGCTTGTCTATTCCACAGGCTTTGCCTGACCTACTCTGATCCAGAACCCAGATCAACCTAAAATAGCCCAACCCACCTTGAACCCGAAAAGACCCTCCAAGACCCCCCCCCCCCAAAAAAAAAATCCCTTGCAAAGGTAATGGTAAAAATCCCCAAACTCTAACAAAGATGATGGTAAGAAAGGTTTTAGAAAGATTTTGCCAGTTTGGTCTCTTCGAACAATATATTATCTGTCGGGGCTTGATTGCAATGACAAAGGAATGGTAACAGGCAATCCTGTTGGGTCCTCTGTTTAAGGGAGAATTATGAAATAAAGTTGAATGTATTTGATCCCACTTTGGATAGTGCACAAAATTTATTGGCAACTCTTGTCAGTAGTATGTTCTTATTGTTAAGAACTTATGAGAAGCAATGTTTGATTTTTATATGCATAACTAACAAACTTATCTAGGAACAACTGCATTTTAGTTGTTCCTATTAAAGAATAGTTCTAGCAACTGATACCAAATAGCTGAAATGTGTTTAAAAATGTAAATATCAAAAACAAAATGTAAGGTGTTTTATCTTTACAACTTTATCCTTTCATGTATTGCAAAGATTTTAAGAAATACTTTGCTTTTCCAATCCCCCCCCCCCCCCCCAAAAAAAAACCCAGAACACCTTTGGTATGTATTGAACCTTATTCAAGTAAGCCATATTGATTTAGGAAACTTATGCCATGCATTCATTGTGTTTAACTGTTGCCTGTTTTTGATTGTGTTTTAAAATATCTGTTTTTAAATGTTTATGATAATTATTTGTACAAAATTAAATCCTGTTATTGTATTCTACTTGTTTAGGCTCCTCTACCACTTGCTGACGCTAATAGTGATGTGCTAGCAAAGCAAGTTTAAATCATTCTAAACAAAATTATTTAAAGTATTGTATAAAATTACTCTGCTAGTATTTGTGTAACCACTACAATCAATATCTGTTCTTGAAATGTAATTGATTTCCACAGCCTTTGATCTCTCATCAGGAGCCAAAAGAAGAAGAAATGACTGAAGAAGAAAAAGCAGCTCAGAAAGCAAAACCTGTAGCTACTACTCCAATTCCTGGTACTCCATGGTATATAACCTTCTTTTTGAAATTTATGCATGTATTAGATATTTCTATTTACTGCATATAGTGAAAATTTCATATTGTAATTACCAAGCAATATAAACATTTGATTTTAAAATACTACAGTAATGATACATGTTGAGCATGCCATATCTAGAATTCCAAAATTGTCCACGTGGCTTAGTGAAATAGTGGCACCTTGCGTTCTTATGCTTTAGTGTACACACATTTTTTTTCTTGCACAAAATTGTTCAAAACTTTGTATAAAACTATTTTCGCAAAAAGTACATACAATACATATGAGACATAAATGTAGTTTGTTTATATTAGGGTCTTATCTCCAAAATATCTCATTATGCAAATATATGCAAATACAGATATTCCTACCCCCCCTACAAAATCCCAAACAAATCTGGCCATAAGAATTTTGATTAAGGGATGCACTATGGATAGCATTGAGTAAATTTAAATGATTCATTTTACAATAAATAAATGGGAAAAAAGACTTTCTGTTGGTTAACAGAAAACAGACCTGTGGATTATGGACATTTTGGTAGGTGCAGAATTGTCTATTTATGACTCCTCAATGTGAAATAAAATCCAATAGACTACACCAAAATAAAGGATTTGTGACTCCCCCCCCCCCCCTCCAGGTGTGTTGTGTGGACTGGTGATGAGCGAGTTTTCTTCTACAATCCTACCACTCGTCTGTCTATGTGGGACCGACCAGATGACTTAATAGGAAGAGCTGATGTGGACAAAATTATTCAGGAGCCTCCTCACAAAAAGGGAATGGATGATGGTAAAAAACAAAGTAAGAAAAAGTAAATGCTATCCTGATTTTCTCATTCACTACTTTAAATACCAGTTCTATCTTTTGTCCATATTTTGAAGCAATTTAAAAGCGACCTACTTAAAGTTATTGATCCACAAGAGCCTACACTATGGTTAAATTAAAAATATGCAATTAAATCCAAGATTAAACAATGACAAACAATATGGTGCCATTTGAAAACAAGAGCACAAAACAGATAAAAATAGATACAAGTTAAAACATCATCACACTAAAATACAAGTTAAAACACTCAGCATCCTAAAACACAACTCGGCTCCATAGGACACCCTATTTAACATCAGTGCTTTTGCATGCCACTAGAACACCTTGAGTAAGCTGGAGCAGAGGGGCCTCCCTCATTAAAGAGTTCCTGCTCTGGGTGAAACTAGTCACAAAGCCCTTTCCAACCAAGCGGACATCAGATTAATGTATTGTTGAAGGCTTTCGTGGCTGGAATCACTGGGTTGTTGTAGGTTTTTTTGGGCTGTATGGCCATGTCCTAGAAGCATTCTCTCCTGGCATTTCACCTGTATCTATGGCAAACATCCTCAGAGGTTGTGAGGTTTACTAGAACATAGTTAGAAGTTTCACTTAGAAGATTTGAATAGTTGTACAGAAGGTATTTACAGAAGAAAGTTAAAAACGTCATCAGCTGTTTATAACTTTTGTGTAATAACCAGTGCTTCCAAATAAATCAGTAGGCAGTGTGATTTTAATTAGCTGAATTTATGCTCTTGTCATTGATTTGTGCAAAGTGAATTTTCTGAGCTATCTTCAAAGGCAATTCCACAAGGCACACACTTAAATAATTGAAATGTGTTTGATCCTAAGGCATTGGTCATTTTAGTTAGAGAAAGGTTTTGGTTGGCATAGTAGCCTAAGCTGACCAAAAATAGCTTGTGGACATAACTAGTGAGATTTCTCTGAATTGTCCCTACAGGAATGCTAATAAGCACCTTTCTTACAGTAAAAGAAGAACATGAAATGCTTGAAGAAACCAATGATGATGAGCCTATCAAAGCAAAGAAGCGGAAGTAAGTTCTATGTCAAACAAAAGTACTGTTTTACAAGAGTTATATTGCCTGCCCAACTCGTCTGTGAGCCTTTAAGGCTTCGCTTAACTACTAGTTTTTCACACTGAAACAGGCTTTAGGCTTTTGTTAGTTTGGATAATCAGATTTAATTGTATTACTGGTTCTTTGTGGACTTTTGTATATTTTCATTTTGTAGGAAAGAAGATAACAAAGACATGGATTCAGAAAAGGAGGCTGCCATGGAAGCTGAAATTAAAGCAGCACGAGAGAGAGCTATTGTTCCTTTGGAGGCTCGAATGAAACAGTTCAAGGATATGCTGCTAGAGAGAGGGGTCAGAAACTATTATTTCATTAAGTTAACAGGAGTATTATTGTTGTTTCACTGTTGGCTATTAATTATCATATGCAGATTTTTAAAAAATTAGAATAGAAAAAGAAAGCAAAACTTTTATATTGTGGTAAGAAATTTCAGCCTGAGTAATTCAAAGTTTAATTGAAAATTTAATTTAATTTCCCCAGTTAAGAAGTAATCCTCAAATACCTGTTTCAGTTAAAGGTAGTACTTCACCTGTTGGGATCTTGGACCCTTTCAGAATCTGCTATAAACTCTGAAGTTTCACCCCACAAACATGCATTAATATACAATTTCCAGAGTCAGAAAGAAATCAAATAAACTTTTTTTGCTCCTGAATCATGGCCTTTCTCCTCTCTTGCTAGCAAGCCTTCACCATGGCATTTAGTTGTTGCTACTGCTGTTGCTGTTACTATTATTTCTATCCTGTCTTTTTCTCCACCCCATGCCTCAGTGTAATTTTACAAAGATTAAAACAGTTAACAGCTTTAAAATTCACATAATAGAAAAGTTTTAAAACATATTTATTCTAGCAATAGAATTAAAAGCCATTAAAATCATTACCATTAAAAATGCAGCACACTCTGAGAGGCCTGATCTCCTGGGCAATCAGCCCTCAAAGCCAGCTGAAGCAGGAAGATGATCCTCAGTTCTCTGCAGAAAGATACCATGACTTTATTTATATTAATAATAATTAATTTTTATAAAGAGGTTTGGAATGTGGAAAATATTTTTTACTAACCCCCCCCCCCCCCAAGCTAGTCATTTTCAGTTGCAGCTAAAAGCACTATGATGTCTGGATTGCTACCTGGAAAAGTGATCTTCAGCTGAAATGAGAATTCATCGGAAAACAACATTGGGGGGGGCGGGGGGCGGGGGAGTTATTCCAGTTTCTGTTAAGTGTCAAAGCCTGTCTGTGAAATGTCATAAGTCTTCAGCTTTTGGCTCTTTTTTTCACCTTTAAGGGCCTTAAATTTGATTACTACACAAAAACTTCCAGTTTAGTGAAGAGACTGGGGGATACTGGATCATTTAGAAAGAGTTATGAAGGCATTGGAGGTTGAAATACAGAACTTCAAGGCTTTCTTTTGATGTAGCAGTTTTTAAATGTCACACAGTAGTAGTTATTTTAATGAGTAATTAGGTATATGTTAGTTCTGTGTAATTATGTAGACGTTTTCAGGGCCAATTAGTGTGCAGATTTGCCATGCTGACCTCCTGCAGCTCATCATCTATTAGTGATGAAACTCCTGTAAAGGTTTCAGTTTTAACAGATGTCCTGTAGGTTTCAAGCAGAATTGCACAACCTGTGTGTCTCTAGATGAATTTAATTGGCAGGAAAATCACCATTCTTCCCCCACTTTTTTCTTTCTTCAGGTTTCTGCCTTTTCTACTTGGGAGAAAGAGTTACACAAGATAGTTTTTGATCCCCGATATCTGCTTCTTAATCCTAAAGAAAGAAAACAGGTAAAAGGAGTATACATGTATATTGAAATAAAATAAATGGGTGGAATCTGATTTTCTGAGAGTGAATCAACTAATCCTCTGTGAGCTTGGTAATTTTTGGAGTTTCAAACAATGGATAATGGAAGTGGGGAAAAGATAATGTTATTCTGTATTTCTCAGTTAATAGAAAGTGACATCTATAGGGAAATAGAAAGCTTTACATACAAACATATGTTGGTATAGAGTTGTCTACTTCACAAATAAGAAAACTTATATCAGAGTAATAGTATAGGAATAGTCTGATTTCTTTATGTAGAGTGAAAACAGAACAGTTCCTTTTTTTGCTCATCAAGCAACTGCATGTCTTTTCTTTCATACGACTGGGGCGGGGGGGGGGGGGGGGGGAGGGGCCCAGTGACATATGGCCATGTGTTCCATTCTGTTCACAATATAAAAGAGCAACAAGATATACCATCCAGTGTTGGATTTAAAGTTCTTAAATGCTTAAATTGAAATACCAAAGGTTCACGATGGAACCAGTATTAACAGAAAATTTACAGATCAATGATTGGATACTGTCAATTGATTTAAAGGAGGCATATTTCCACATATGTATGGTTTCAGGTTGTGAAAACAATCTTTATTTCTAGTTCAGAGGCTCTCGTTTTCAATTCTGAGACTTACCATTTTGTCTATTCTGTGCTCTCAGGGTCTTCACCAAGGTGTTAGTGCCTGTGATTATACTTCTGAAGGAGAGACAGGTGCAACTGTCCCCATACTTGTATAGCATCCTGATGAAGGCTGGAACCAGGAATATCTCATTACTTTAAGACCTCAAAATTGCTCACGATATATTTTTCCCTCAACGTTTCTCTAATCAAATAAAAAAAAAAAACAGTTTCTACTATTTTTATCAATTTCAACACCCATCCCTCCTTTTCCACAAATAACGTATTCATTCTAAAAATAATTTATTGATTCATTCCTTTGCAAACTTTATGACTTGCTATCCAAGGTTAAAAGATACCCTTAAGTCTCTTACCTACTTCTGATAACCCCTGAATTATAATCAAAACTACGCATCACTTTATTAAAGTTCATTTTCCGAAATTTAATTTTATAAAGATTCTTTAAAAACATAACATCTAAATTTTGTCTCTGTAGTCAATATTTTTCCATTAATCTAAATGCAAAATTATGCAAATTAGCTTGATTTTGTTTTTTACGATGATCCACTGCTGTATGTGGAGAAGGCAGCCTCACCCATCCTTATTAGTGGCAAAATTGCAAGCATTCAGCTTGTATTACATGGCCAATAACTTTTCATATTCACTCTTTAAGGTTTAACATGGGAAGTACTGGAGGAGCAACTAGGGCCTAGACTGTAAATCAAGATTTTATGGCCACATGACCCTTGCCTAGCTCAGGTGATGATGGGGTTAATCTGTGTTTGGAAGAGTAGAGTTTCTCTGTATCTTTTTTTAAGGGGATGCAAACGTGAAAGTTTGGCAGTAATGATGAAATCCCAGGGACTTCATGTGGGATGGCAGGTATGTTGTCCTGTTCTTTTAGGGATGATGATACTTTAAATATATACTTTCTGCTCTTTCTTTAGGTATTTGATCAGTATGTCAAAACTAGGGCAGAAGAAGAACGTAAAGAAAAGAAAAACAAAATAATGCAAGCCAAGGAAGATTTCAAGAAAATGATGGAAGAAGCAAAGATTAACCCGAGGTACAACTTCACACTAATATCCAGCAACAAGTTTAATGGAATGTATTTCTCTTGCCCTAGTCAGTCTTTGTGGTGCCTACAAAAATCGGGGTTGGGTGTCCAGTTGCTGTTGGGCTGCAGCCCTGGGCAGCATGGACAATGATGAGTGCATTTCAACAGTGTTTGAAGGACCGTGTAATTATCGCCTTTGCTTTAGAATTTCCCAGCTATCCTGGACAGATTTTTAGAGTCTGCAGGAGCTGCAGATTTGATAGGCTCTGCTGATAGAAGCCGTTCCATCAGTACAACAGCTTCAGATAATCTTTGCCAAGTATTTTGTATTTACACACAATCTGGTTTTGCTCAGTGCTGTTTCCATAAAAATAAGCGAAACATATTAGAAGACCAAACTTTGTTCAGGGGTTCTCTTACTTTGCTTGAATTAACTTGATGTCTGCAAACAGCTATCCAAAAAGACTACAAACCTTAAACTAGTTCTATTAAGAGAGTAAAATCTGCTGAACATACATGGGATCACATTGTGGACTGCACTAGAGATTCCTCATTGATTAGAGTGGATTCATATTTTGATTTGTTTCTTTATTAGTGTAGTCATAATCCTGATTTATCCTCAGCTATTTCCTTTTTCACCCCAAAGGATATAGAATTCATAGGTTTGGATCCCATCTTACTCCTTCTCTTCTCAGAAGGAAATGATACCCAGCAGAGGCTCCTGCTGGAGGAAGTAACATTGGAGGTTATCGTCTTCCCTCCCATCTTCTTCAAGCAGATGATTTTTGTGAGCCAGGTTCTGCTCATGGGAAGTCTGGATGTAGTCTTCTGTCATTTACATGTGCTTTGCTTTTAGTGAACAGTGAGTGAAGAAGGCAGTCTCCAAAGAACCTGCATGCCTTGTTAACATTATCTTTTAATTGTAAGGGTTTTTTTTTACATCCAAAGTAATTATAACCTTTTGGATGCTAGCACTCCTTGAAATCATCCCAGTGCTTTGTATGCCGAAGAATGTTTGTCCAGCTTTGGTTTTGTGGTTCACTTTTCTTTAGTATAGGTTTACGTACACATCCAAGCCATTGAATAAGCTACCAAATTTTTCTCTTGTTTTAATGTACCCTACAGCAGCAGTAGGCGGGATTTCCCAAGTCTAATTATTTCCATGCTGTGATGAAAACATTCCTAGGATTATAATGTCTCACATAATCTTGGGGCCAGATTAGCATCAGATCTTGGAAAAAGCACAGTAGTGGGTTTTTTTTCGAGGTAAGTAGCAGTATTATATCTACTGCTCATCTGAGATTTGGAATCTGGCCCTGGAGGTGAGTGAGTATTGTAAGAATAAAACTGCAGGAAGGGAGAGTGGAAACCCTGCAGCCACAGCTATCCTTGATCTCATAATGTTAAAAAACAATCTGGATTTTTCTGTCTTGTTCATTCCACTTCCAGTGGTATTGGACGGCAAATGAAGACTCATTAACTTTATATTGCCTGATCCTGAGTTATTAAGGCAGGCTGGTTATAGAATTTGCATTTTACAAGGTTTTGCTGTGTTGAAAAAACTGCATTTAGTATATAATTTTGAAAAAAAAAATTAAAACAAGGCAGACCCTTTTAAAGGTAATTTGATCCACGCACTTATATCTGAGATAGGGATTCTGGTGTATTGGTGTTTAATTCACTTATACACAACTGTGCTTTTGAATGCGTGTTTCCAGCCAAGAAAGCACTGCCAAATCAGTACACTTGCCATTTTGTTACAGAACTACTTTTAGTGAATTTGCAGCCAAGCATGCTAAAGACTCACGTTTCAAAGCAATTGAAAAAATGAAAGATCGAGAAGCCTTGTTTAATGAGTTTATCACAGCAGCAAGGAAGAAAGAAAAAGAAGATTCGAAGACCAGAGGAGAGAAGGTAAGATTTTTCTATCAGGGTTGTGAAAGAAGTGTGAAAAGTGTTGGAGAGGGCCTATCCTTGTCTTCCAGGTGTCCACCCAACACTCCCCTGGATAAATCATTTCTTCGGGGTGCTTTTTGATCTTCCAGGGTTCTTTCCCCTGAAATGTGTGGACATTATTTTAATACTATTGTATTGTTTTTTTTTAAAAAAAAAAAACCCCATAATATCTAAGTTTTGACATCTTAGCGTTTGGACAGGAGACCTGTCTGGTTCCAAACTGACAGTAATGTAACCATTCTGTCAGTGGTATAAGATTTGAGAACTTTCCAGGCAAAATTGAAGTAGTTGATTTGTCTTTCAGTACTAACACTTCAATGGTGTTTTAATCTTCTAGTAAATGTAGTTTAGTTTGACTACTTATCAGAATTAAAGGTCACCTATAAAAGATTAATGAATTCCAAATGTCATTTGTCTGCACTGTCAGTATGAGAGACAAAGCACACATCTCTGGGGAAAATGAATGCTAACAAAGTGTCTTCAGTGGTGTTAGCATCAAAAATGCAGCAGCATTCTCATATGCTGCTTGATGGGGGAATTATATACCTCTGAAAGCTAATCATTCATGGTATTTGTGTTTTTTGTAGTTATACCTTAGGAGTGAAGGATGCGCATTCTCTTAAAAAGAAAAGGATATGAAAAGAAGCATCTTATATTTTGTGCCAAAGTAATCTATCATATAGGCATTCAGAACTGGAATGCAAACCTCTGCTTATAAATACAGTTTTAAAAAATCTTACAGAAGCTCATGATGCTTCGCAGCTTATCTGTCCATTAGTAGTAGTAGATATGCAATGTATAGTGTTTACCTCACTTCGAAATGTTCAAAAATTGCTTAAGACACAGTATCTTACTATGTTACCTTAAAATATCAACACTTTAAATTTGATTGGTTATACCCATATTTCAGTTCAAGAGCTTAGGCTAGGAGACAGTGCTTTTTAGGCTGCAGTCCTGTTTCTGTTTGCCTGAGAATAAACTCCATTGAACTCAGTGGTACTTTCTTCTCAGTAGGAATGTGAAGAATTATGCTGTTAACTGTATGCTACACAAGAATGATTAGAATTCTAGAGGCGAATATGCGTAATTTGAAACTTCAACATAAACTGCTCTATTTGTTTTAATCCGTAGTCATAGTTTAAACATTATTGTTACTGGATTACTAGAATCAGTATAAATAATCCTTATGTACATTTGTTAATATTGCATGACCTACATCAAACTGGATTTTATGTTAAATATTGTATTTATCTTTGCATTTGAAACTAATTATTTTCTTTCTCCCAAAGCCTTTTGTAACCATTTTATGTATTCTGTTTTGTAACAAGTGGATAGATTTTACAGTTTTGTGCTGTGCGGCCTGTCAATCAGTTCAGTCTGACAGCTGTCAATCACTGACACGCAAAGTATTATGGGATTCCCTAGTGAGGAAAGAATTGGTATCTCTGTGTGGTGACTTTAGCCTCCCGCAGTTCCGGTACTTTACATTTTTTTCAGTTTCTTTCCTTGTGAAGTGATGCGAGTTATATCCAGAATGTGTAAACTGCAAAAAAGGAGAAAACTCCTCCTAAATACACACACAGTATTTCAGCCATTTGCTTTTGTTGTGCTTCCATTAAAAAGCTATAAATTAACTGAAAAGTGACTGAAATGTTAAGTGAAGCTTTCTCAACCAGATTTTCATAAAAGTAGTCTAATGTTAAATTTGTATGAACTTTCCAAAAGACTTTAAAGCAGGATTTGAAATGCCACACTTGGATTAATTGTCCATAGCTATCCTCCAATCCTGTATGTAGTCCACCTATTTGCTGACATAAAGTGAGAATACAGGAGTTGGGCTGGCAGTGTGTTTTTATGCTGATGAAAAAGATACCTTTTAAAGTTAGTGTTTCTTGACTTCACCTTTGGCAATAGAGAAAATTTTGGGAGGTACATATGTATCACAACTCATAGCCGTTGTAAAGTCTGACTAATTTGAATGTTTCCAGACTACTACCTCTTTATTGACTATTTCAATTTCCTTTCACTACTTTGACTTAAAAACTGACACCTTGCAGCTCCTCTCTCTAGTAGTAGCAACATTTACTCAGCAGTACTGCTACACTAATAGATCTATACCCCTAACTTTAAAAGTTCATGCTTTTTATTTTCTGTGTTGTATTTTCCAAAGAGTTGGGTTTTTTTTAACTAAAATCTTGTGTGCTCCTTAAAATCCTATTCTCTTAGACAAAATAATAGTAGGAATGCCAGTCATTAAAAAAACTGGCAGTTCTCTTTTGGCCCAAGAATTAGCACTTTGGTGATGGGATCATCCTGGCTTTCAGGTTAGAATTAGGATGAGAGCTGCTGGTTTCTATAGAGACAAAGAAGCATGCTGTGTAGATGTGAGATAGGATACTGGCTGTAGAGACTTCATGGCTATAATGTTCTGAATCCTTTTCAGACTAATTATAGCTATTTTGACTTTAAAAATGACAAAGATTAGTAGACAGTTTTAAAGGTCTATGAAAATAATGTTAGTCCACATAGTGTGCCCTTACTTGAGATATTTCTATAGAAAAACCTTTGTTTTTTTTAAAGTGTAAGGTCCATACATCTGGTTTAGAAAGCTTTATATTTTAATATTTGCATGTTGTGTTTAGGTTCACATTTCAAATAACAAATACTGTGTTGGATCCAGAAAGAGATGAGCAGACCTCTGCTCACACAATGGGACTTTCCCTGGCTTCTTTATCCTGCCGTAATTCCTTATGTGCCCCTACCTGCCAAAACCTGATTCTCAAGATTTGATGGGACATGAGCAGGACAGGAATTCAGGAGGAATTCAAGTGGAAGTGCATGACATATCTGGATCTAAGCCAGTATTTTAATATTTAGAAGTTGTTATCCGTAATCTTAAATACTATTGCCATAGGTTATACCAGTAAATTTGGTAGAGTGTTAATAAATTTGCCATTCACAACACTGAAGCAATTGTTCCTGCCTTTATTTACCTATGAATTTCAGAAACATAATTAATATTCACAGATGTTTAGATGCTGTTCTAAGAACCAAATGCCAACATTTACAGGCAATTAATAAAGTTTGCCTTGTCCTGTATGTGGCAATTACTTTTAATATTTGAAGGGAACAAGAATTTTAATTGGCTGACGAGGCAACTATGTCTCAAGCTGCAATATAAGCGTACGTTGGTCAGTGAGGTTTAAATTCTTTAAGGTTTAGGATTAGTTTGAATTCTCAAAGGTTTAGGATTTCTAGTGAAATTCTGTGCAGGCATATCTCCATTAATGGGGCGGAAATGTAAAAATATGATCTAGTCAGGCTTACAATTGAATGGCATAGCCAGAGTATCCAACACTAATTTTAAAGAAGTTCTGAGGGGAATATAATTGGTTCTGTAGATAAGCAACACAATACAGGTCTAACTGAAAAACATTTCTCCATGAGGCAGAGGTTTTATTTATGGCACAGTTTCACACAATAAGTTAATATGAAATGTTCCTTGCCCTTTTGGGTTAAATATATGTAGTGGAAATATATGGCTATTTTCTCTGCTGGCTTCCTTTTGTATTAACAGAATTTTCTCCCCTTTAGATAGATAGAATTGAAATTTCAGATGGTCTGATGAATTCAGTCATAATGTCACTTGTATGATGCAATGATTGTTGCACACTGCATAGCCACAGCTCTGCATTTTAAGCTGTTTGTGTGAACCAATTTCTCATGTGGTTGCAACCATTTCAATTACACCATTGTACATCCACAGTTTTCAACAGTCATATGGCTGTGAGAGTGCATCTGTTGCAAAACCATGGGAAGGCATTTTACATAAACAAAACTCATTTATTACAGCTAATTTGTAGCCGCTAGTATTCTGAATAAAAATATTGATCATAATTTATATCCTGTATTTATATATATATTTAAAAATAGATGAAAAAGTATGTCTAACAAATGTATTAACAGCCTGCCAAACCTTGATTGATTGGCAGTACTCTTAATTATGTTTTATATGGTTCTTGGTTTTAATTTTAAGTAAAACAGAATTGTAAAGAAAAAAAATTCACTATTCCATATGAAACTTAAATTGTGACCATTATAGTGATTGTTAAAATTCAGCTGTCTGTTAGCGTAGAGCTTCTAGAACATTACCTCCCCCATTTTAACATATGTGTTCATATTTTTATACTTCACTTTTTAATTCAAATGTTATATGAAATTATACTTAAATGCAATGAGAAATCGTAGTCCATCTTAATAGCTCTGATATAACCACACATTCAGTGAATTCCGCAATGGCTGGAATCCAGAAGTTCATTTTGCTCCGATGTGATAGAGTTATAGGTTACTTGTCCAGACAAGTCCTCACTACAAAGGACCATGTAGCTTTGCTTCACACTTATTTCCATAAGGAAGAAAACTTCCACAGTCCTATGTGTTGTGGTAATGCACATACATACACACACACCACATCACAAACTAAACAAGACCTATGTTTGCAGTATAGATCTCCTGGTGTAGTTCCCACAAGAAAAACATCAGGCACATGGGAGGTCCCACGACTCTGAAACAGCAAGTGGGTGTTATTGTAATACAAACTTCCCAAGAAAGTCATGAGTATATACTTGTAAGGATTTTCTTTGTTTTGGCTGAAGACTGTAATATCTACAGTGTCCTTTAAGGGTTCAGCTGACATTTTGATGCCCCTTTTTATTACTTTTAAAACTATTATGAAAATTTAACCAAGATGGCAGTGGCCTAAGCACAAACAAAATTAAAGTTTAGTGTCCTTATGAAAAGTGTAAAAGGAAAGTCTGCTTCTGTTTTATTAGAATAACATTGCAAGAATTTGGAGGTGACTCTTCATTTTGCCCCTTTTTTCTTTTTTCTTGTGTTTAAACTATAGGTCAAAATGGACTTCTTTGAACTATTATCTAATCACCACTTGGATAGTCAGTCTCGTTGGAGCAAAGTGAAAGACAAAGTAGAGACTGATCCCCGCTACAAGGCTGTGGATAGTTCTTCACAAAGGGAGGACCTTTTTAAGCAGTATATTGAAAAAATAGCCAAAGTATGTGTACTATTGACAAAAGTACTTCCATTTCTTTAGTATTTCTTTGCTGAAGCAAATCAGCTGTCTAGTTAATTATGAATAGTGAATTATTTCATTATGTATTATTTGGCTAACACTTAACATTGAATTTAGACCCTGTCTTTAAAATACTCACAGTAGCAGAAATAACTAATATTCGTCCATGAATTATAGGCAGCTCTTCTCACTTATAAGACTGGCATCGTTTTCAATATACGGTATATATACATATGAGATCACAAGCTGGATTCACATTTATGGTTGTTAATGACCAAATGTGACTTCAAAAACCTGTCTCTAAGCCAGGCAGTGCCCCCAAATGAATGATGATTGGGTGTGTTGGGAGAAGCAATTGTGGCAGGACCTCAAAGAGTCTCTCCAGCTTCATATCTCAGTGCACCTCACAACCAGGAGACCTCTGCTGTAATTTCCTAATGCCACAATCTGCAGTACCCTGGAATCCCTTTGGTTAAGGCTCTGCTGGGTGTAAGAAGCGGTTTTTGGAGAGATAAGATCAGCAGAAATAAATTCAGCAACAGAGCTCTGACATCATAGGTATGTCTGCAGATGCAAGAACTCAGCCTAAGATTTGCTTTATCACTGATAGGCGCTGCCTATATCAGTATTCAAGTTATTCTCTGTATGGGCTGCAGAGGCACGATATTTTTTCCCTTCTCTTCATTCTGACAATTTGAAGTACATTTTTGAATGAAAGAGTGCATCATATTCATAATTCATAGGAATTGAGTCTGCAAGATATGTATTCCTATACTGATATACTGCTGCTGTTGTTAGAATACTTTTAATAAATTGGTAAACTTTGTATTCTGTAAGTATAAGTTAGTACAGTATGCTAGTAGTCTCTGTGTATAAACAGGGATATATCGCTTCCAGAATGTCATGTAGTAATCTCTAGATGTATTTGTAGACTAGTATTCCATAGTAAAATATCATAATTCTGCCCTGAGTATGAACTACACTGCATCTGACAGTAGAAACCACATTCAACACAGTGTATCAAAATGAAATCCGCTTTATCAAAAAAATTATAGCGGATTGATCAAGGCTTCATCATAGTAGTCCCAAGAGTTTAAAAACCTCCATCCTTCAAAGCCCCAATCAAATACTGCCTCTAAGCATCAGCAGTGAAGAGGCTTGATGAACCTCCATAAAGTGATATTCAGAGACATAGCCAGGTCAATCTAATTCAGTTTTTAAAAATGAAAGAAATCTTGTAGCACATTTGAGACTGAACTAAGAAAAAAAATTGAATAATCTCACCTGTGCTCCAGAATGCCTCCCAGTCTCCCTAAAGTGAATTCAGAAAAATGGGTGCTGCTTCTTAGGAGCCTGTGCTCCATATGAGTTTTTGCTTTGGCCCCAGCACTCATATTTTACCTGAGCAATTTAGATGTTGAACCTGAGAGGACATTATTATTTTTACCTTACAGCCCATCATTTTTTTCTTCCCAGCCTTCTTAAATCTGAGTTAATACTCAGATTGCTTCTGGGAGTTTCAAAGATAGTTTGCCATTTGATATGAGGAGCCACAAAATATCTAAATCCAAAATTCTTTTGAGTATTTAAAACTAATTTCAGGCTGTTCCTTGAATCCCAGCCACTGTTTGTCTGCTCATAATAAAAAGATACCCTTACTGTTTTTTCTGTTTCTTATCTCTTTACATCTGCAGAAGACTGCATTGAGGCTTGCAGATATATTCACCCCCCACTTAGAATTTTCCAATTTTTCTTATAATACAACTTGAATTGAAATGGGTTTAATTTAGGTCTCAAAGAGGGGACTGTAACTTCTGCAAGATGCTATGAATTAAGTGATCCTGGAGGATAATAACTGTATAAAAGTTCATTATTAAAAATAAATAAATCTTAAGCTGAAACTGTATATTGTTGATAGCAAAAATATTCTCCAAAGTTGTTGCATTAAGTGCTCATATTTTAAGCCTGTTACCCTAAAGTTAAATCTTATTTCTTATGTTAACATTGCATCAATACATGTACTTGTTAGTCTAATCAAAATTTGCAATCCTGGCTTTCCTTTTAGAATGTGGACTCTGAAAAAGAAAAGGAACTGGAAAGACAGGCTCGAATTGAGGCCAGCTTGCGGGAGCGAGAGAGGGAGGTCCAGAAA
Source organism: Anolis sagrei (assembly GCF_037176765.1). NCBI lineage: Eukaryota > Metazoa > Chordata > Lepidosauria > Squamata > Anolidae > Anolis > Anolis sagrei. The sequence goes on from NC_090022.1 coordinate 97,911,680, forward strand.
GCTCGCTCTGAGCAAACGAAGGAGATTGACAGGGAAAGAGAACAGCACAAGCGAGAAGAGGCCATCCAAAACTTCAAAGCTCTCCTCTCTGATATGGTCAGGAACCCCTCTATATTACATTTTGTGAGAGTGTTGATTTGTTTATAGGGGAGTTACTAAAATCATTCAGTTCAGTTGTAATACAGGAAATACCAAATAGAAAATATTGTTTAGCCTAATCCCCCCCCACCACCAATTAATTTGACTGCTGTTTTAAAAATGTGGCTGCATGCAGCCTCACTGACCATTTTTGAGGTGCCCTAAGAGATCAGTGTTTTTACAAATGTCCTCAGATTCACTCTAGATGGTGCGGAGAGCATTCCCACCATGTTTGGAGGACCCTAGACCACCCTCCCCCCAGTGGTAAAAAAGTTTACCCCAAAATGCTACAAAATGTCAATTAAAGAATATGGGATATATTCCCACCACATCCAATGCCTCGTGAGACTAGTAACACCCAGACAATCTTATTCTTATTATATCAGTTTCCCATTTTATTTGTTGTTTAATGTGAATAATACAAACATACTAAGTATGAAAGAAACAAAACAAAAGAGAAAAATGATGAAAAAGAATCAAAATCAAATGCAAAATCAAATGTATAAATAATGTTGAACCAAACCTTACATAATCCTAATACACAAAACACTGAATAATAGCTATTACTCGTTAACAGACCATAAGGCTCTAACCCTCCCTAAATGAACTGTAATTAATTATTAAGAGAAAAAGCTGTGAAACAAAAGATAAATATAATTCTACCATTACAGATCTAACTAAATTATTCCATTAGAATTGTTAAAACTTATAACCACAAAATATTGCATTATTCTTATTATTCAATAAGTCATAAACTGCTTCCAGCCTGTCAGTAAATATTCAATTATTTTTCCTTTTTTGGTCCACATTATCCTGGCACTTTGGGTTAACCCATCAACTGTAATAATCCATGGATAATACGAAAAAGGGAGGGTTATTTTATTCTGGTAATCATCCCAATGCATTTCGGCCTAGTAACATGTAATAACCTGCTTCAAAGGCTGTTAACAGATAACAGAAAAAAGGGGACGATATATAAATTTAAAAATTATAATAGGGGACAAGTTACAATTTGCAGCATCAATTTCAGGTACTTCTATCTTGTGTGGAAATGGATCAGCTATGGAACAGTGCATGGGTATTCTTCCTTCTTGGTCTGTAAAAGCATTCATGTCTAAATAATAAGTAAAAATTGTAATGAAAAGTAGAGCAAAACTGTGTAGCCTAAAAGCAGAAACTGTGTAGTAAGCTCAGGTTTCCCCTCTATTAGGTGCGATCTTCAGATGTGTCATGGTCTGATACCAGAAGGACACTTCGGAAAGATCATCGGTGGGAATCTGGCTCCCTTTTGGAAAGAGAAGAAAAGGAAAAACTATTTAATGAACATATAGAGGCTCTTACAAAGAAGAAGGAGGCGCATTTCCGGCAACTTCTGGATGAAACATCATCAGTAAGAAAGATGTTCAGCCTTTTTTCCTGAGCTTTAATTTCATATTTGTACAAATTGTAATAGGGAGGAGACATTTCTAAATAAACTTAGGGCAAATTGGAGCACAAGAATCTCAAGTGGGGAGAGAAATTATTTTGGTCTTGTGTCAGTAGTTTTTGCAGCTTCCTAACAGACTGAATGGTATGTAACATTACCCCCAAAGGCTCGCACCATCAGGTCACACTGAGCTCAAAAGGGAAGCCAAATGCAAATATAATTATTATGTATCTTCATAGATTTGTGAGCTTGTATATATCCATAGTTTTTCTTCACATTAGAATGAACAACTTGTAGAAGGGCGTGATTGTGTTTTCCAACAATGAGGGAATTGAGCAGAACTGGCTTATTTAGTTATTACTGGGTAGCAGTATAAAGTAAGTGTGTGGTATGAACCTTGCATCAAGTCCTGCTCCATACATCTGAATGCAGAGACTTTGGCATCCCCACAGCAGGGCACTTCAATACTTGTTTTTCATTTTGAATTACTACAGATTAGACTACACTGGACTGTATTAGACCCATCCTTGTATTGTTTCCCTCACTGTTTAGTTTATCCATTATAGAACTTCATCCCAGAATCTCCTTACAATCCATTTCAGGGAACTCTATTAATGACTTCTGTGTTTAAACTGAGAATAGGATCTGGTCAGTCAAAATCTTATACAGCTCCTGTATGTACCAAAAGACTCAAAACATTCATGAGACGCTACAGATGTTTCAGGCTACCAGTCAATGTTAGCGTGAAATAGCAACCTATACTTACTTATCTTTCTTCATCTCTTAAAAGATTACTTTAACATCAACCTGGAAAGAAGTAAAGAAAATAATTAAAGAAGATCCCAGATGCATTAAGTTCTCTTCCAGTGACAGGGTAAGAAACCCTAGAATGATTTTTGTTTCTTTTAAATTAGGTATGACTCCCTATCTCACATCCAGCTGTTATCTTTTATTGAATAAAAATACATAACCTACCAGAAAAATGAGATTGATGTTGTAATGGTGACAAGATTTTTCAAATGGGCTTCTTTTCCTGCAGAAAAAGCAAAGGGAATTTGAAGAGTACATCAGAGACAAATACATTACAGCCAAAGCAGATTTCAGAACACTTTTGAAAGAGACCAAATTCATCACATATAGGTATGTATTCAGATCTAACACAAAAATGCCCCCAAATGCTACTTTCTGATTCTTCTTCTTTGTCCAAGCTCTGATTGCAGCTGTCTGTATTTATTTAGAAATCTTTTTAAAATGTGGAGATTTTTGAATTCCCATAAAATATTCCCATAAATTTGAAGGACATATTGAATGTCCATTATCTGAAATGCTTAGAATGAAAGGTGTTTTGGATATTGTACTATTTGCATATACATAATGAGGTATCTTGGGAGATGGGATCCAGGTTTAAACATGAAATGTATTTATATCATAAACACCTTCTATATGTATCCTGGAAGTGATTTTATATACAATATTTTAAAATATTTTTTTGCAGGAAACAAAGTTTTTGAACACGCTCCAAAATCCAAAATAGTCTACATGAATGGCTGAAATAACAGCACTTTTGGTTTTTGATGGGTCAGTGTGTACAAACTTTGTTTCATGTTTAAACCTGAGTCCTATCACTACATTATATCATTATACACAAGCTTTCCAAAATCCAAAAAAACAAAAAACAAAAACCCAACTCTGAAATTCCAAACACTTTGGGTTCTAGGCATTTCATTTAAGGACACTCAACTTGTATTGCATTTGTGTAGTTCAACTTGGTGCTGATTTTTAAGACTGAAGCTTTCTGTTTACCAACTGGACCTAGCAGCTGTAAACAGAAGGTTTTGATGGTAGATTGTTTGCAGTTCTACATCCTTGCCATTTTGCCCAAAGGCGTGACCTTATTTATAGGGGAGTGGAAAGGCCAGTCTCTCTGTGCTTTTGAGTGTTTGCCCTCACTGTTTGCTGTGTCGAAGGGGATTTTATTTGGGGAGAGAAATTGTTACCCTAGGGCCAGCTCCCTTGTTGGCCTCAGTCACTGGGAAAAAAGGCTAAACCTTTCACTTAATTGCAGATCCAAAAAGTTGATCCAAGAATCTGACCAACACCTGAAGGACATAGAAAAGATATTACAGAACGACAAGCGCTATCTGGTGCTCGACTGCGTGCCGGAGGAGAGGCGCAAACTCATTGTGTCCTACGTTGACGACTTAGACCGCAGAGGTCCCCCTCCACCTCCCACAGCGTCAGAGCCTACAAGGCGAACGACAAAATAGTTACAAAATACTCTGTTATATCAAGGAGATTGCATGAGCCATCTGTCCAGTTTAATCATACACATTACTATGAACTATTGCAAAACCATCCAAGGAGCAGCGAGGAAAGCAGCATTTGTGAACACAAAACAGTCTCTGTACAGAGAGAACCTTTGCATTGGTAATGCTTTTTCTCTTTGTTGCATGACTGACAAATATTCTAACCATGCAGCTATTTCCAGTGATTTTTAGATCCTAGAACAATGCAATTATCTGTGTACGAGGTATGGATGTTGGTAGCATTTGGAGGCGTCCTTCCTCACAGCTGCGTTATGTGCGAAAGCCTTGGAATGATTGATATTTGTGGTTTAGAGTTTAAGATCTTAAAACAGACACACAAAACCCCCAATAACCGCAGATGTCTGAATGGGAGAACCAAGGTCAGGCACTCAAATGATTAAATTGTTGACTGCTGAAGACCACAGTAAGATTAGGCTGTGTCTCATGAACCTGAAAATGTATGGGGCCTAATTCTCTATTCATGGGTGGCCTTTCCTGTATAAATCAGGACTAACTCCATTAATGTCAGATCTAGCAAGAGAGGAGAATGAGCCTTGCAGTGACCAAATTGGATTAGACACTATATGATCTTGTTCACAGGCCTGCTTTGCGCCCCCCTCCCCTCCCCAATAGGCAGAATCAAGTTGCTTTGCCCAGTAGTCTGGTAATGTTTTGCTGTAAATTCGGAATGCACTGAGTAAAACGAAACAACAAAACAGCCCCCCCTCCCCCGATAGGACGGTTGTAAAAATACACTTTTATTTACCATGCAGTGAGCTCTGCCCACCTCTGGATTAGAAAAAGGATTTCCCTTCTGGGTATTTCTTGTAAACTATATTCCTGTTTTGAATGTTAAACTTGTGTTTCTAAAGTTTAATTTTGAAATTGTTGGGATTGTTCAGTTTACGTATTTGAGCAACAATAAACCAACCCTTTTTACATATGGATTGTACATGCTTCATAATGATTTATTACATTCTGTGGGAGCAGTTGGTATGTCATGTTGAGTTCAATGGGATTGAATCTTGGCAGCCTAATATACCAGAGGATCTATCAGGCATGGGCAAACTCCAGCCCTCCAGGTGTTTTGGACTTCAACTCCCAAAATTCCTATCCGCCTACTGGCTGTTAGTAATTGTGGGAGTTGAAATCCAAAACACTTGGTGGGCCGAAGTTTGCCCATGCCAGGGATATATGGTGGTCAGACATTCTACAAAATCATAATGCTTTACACACACACCCATCATATTTTGTCAGGTAATAAATACACTGGGTAGTATTGCTTACCTTGACATTAAAATAATACTTGTTAAAGCAACTCTTTTTAGTTTTATTCTAAATATTTTAAAATACTGGGTGGAACATTGGTGGTTTTAATTTTGTATTAATGGACGTTGGTGGTGGGGACATGTCTATATTGGATATGTATCTCAGTGGCTTTTACCACCACTAACCTTCATACCCTTCTGGACTGCTTGGCTTGAATGATTCTTGCAAGTAATGCTTTGTGATTTATTCTTGGACTTCCTCAACAGTGTATTTCCAAATTATTGCACAGTAGTTAAGCTATTTGACCTATAGTGTCCTTCCAAGGTTCCATCCTTTCTCCCTATAATAACATCTACATGTAAAAATAGGTCAAAATTATCCAGTGGTAGCATTTTTAATGTCATTTGGCTGTTGATGATTACTCAGTTTTAGCCAATGGAGGGATTCTGTATTTGTGCCTGGGACCGGTATTAAACTGGTTATGAGAAAATGAAAAATTATTACAATGCAAGTGTCCTTGGCCATTTGGGCTGCTAACGTTATGATAAAGATCCATCCTGTTGTGGATGGAGTTGAATATCCTGAAAAATTCAGACTCGACTATTTTTGAGCATTCCCAAAGTAAACCTTGCTCCTGGATACCCAGATTGCAGATGTGTAACCAAAAAAATGTGTTTACCCATCATATACTTGGGTGTCAATTAGGTCTGTTTCTTCGGAAGGGTTTTACAAACTGTTAAAAAAAATCAAGCTGGTAGCTGTCACAAACAATAGTTTTTTAATGGAAAAATGATTATTAAAAAGCAAACAAATATGTGTGCACTTACTTACAGGCACCTTTATGAAGCAAATGGATATGCTAAACCACACATGTAATCATAGTGGCTTTTATTTTTTTATTGACAAAACGAAAGCAATTTGTGATTCAAGAGTTGTATCAAGATATTTAACAATGTCATCGAAGTGGCAACACCTGATAGATAAGTAATTATTCTCCACTGTCTTCTCTTATTAACAATCTAGGACTGTACCTATTTGGATTGCTTGCAAAAATATGCAAAGAGCCATGTTTCACAAAACTATAAGCCTATTTTGCCAAGTATTCTTTATCAAAGTAGTGAACCAAATGTTTACGGAAAGCCCAGGGCATTTGGTCCTTGTTTTCTAGCAATTAGTACAGAAAAGCTAACTACCTCAAATATTAGAGTTGCTGTATAGCCATCTGAGTAGTCTTTGAATTTATTTGAAGCTGTCAAACTTAGTGTCCTTCTCTGTTTCTTGTGTTAACACATTCAGTATTTCAACCATTGGTTGTATAAAGAATTACTCCCCTTGGCCTTCCTGAATCTTTCAATGTTCAACAAATAAATGATCCCAAGGTCTAATATTTAAGAGGGATAGGGGAAAAAAATCTCCACTTTCTTCACACCATTCATATTTTTGCATATTTTTGTAATGTTCCACTTAAACTATTTTCGTTCCTAAGCTAGAAAACTGACAAAAAGCTGGATTTGTTCTAAATATTGAAATGATTCAGCAGCTCAGAATTGTTTTGCTATGTATTGGATAATGGAAGTTTTGTAACTTAGTGACACCTTTTCATGCAACAGTCTTAGATTTAATCTGCTTCTTTAAGTAGGGATAGAAAAAATCCAGTCTCAATCCTTTTGCAAATAGCTGCCAGTTAATATTGATGATACAGATCTATATAGACCAGCAATCTGATTCCTTTGGCAGCTTCCTATATTCCTATGTCATATGACATTGGAATCAAATTAATTCTGCTTTGCACATATACCAACAGATAAACACAGAAAGGAAACATTCTAGCATTTCCAGCTGAGCCACAGATTATATATATATTTGTATTACTTGGTCAGAAACTCACTTGCTTTTTCCAAATTTTTATACTAACATAAACATGAAAATGCTATAGAAAACTAGATATATCTAGAATCTCAATATATAATTATAAATTATATGGTTCTGAAAAAGTTTCTGTTACATAGTGAAATCCTTGTACAGTTGATGTGACTTGAAATGATGCTTTCATTTCAGTGCCAATTACAAATATTCAAAGACACATAATGCAGGTTAGGAAATTTGTTCACATACAGGACCTAAAATACAAATCCCACTTCATCATTCAAAGTTGGGAGCTAACACACTTATAAGACTGATCAGTTACTCAAGAAACAATGGCCACTTTTGCTTTGAGCACATTTAATACATAATTTACAAGTGTAGTAGTGACAAAAACACTTGTAATGCGTACTAGCATTTGTAAACAAAACAAAACAGATTGCACATTTGCTCTGCACTTTCGTGGAATTCAACAAAATGAGTTCAACAGAACTTGTCCCTTAAAATGCACACAAGCCTGCTTTATGTGTATTACAAATAAACACGAAGCCCTTTTGTTTTATAGTCATATCACACAATTATCATTTATCAATTCACCCAACAAATTGATAAATTAATTCACTACTCTTCAAATTTCATGAACATAAAGAACTTTTCCCTTCTGAAATGTTAACTTAAACCATCCTCCTGAAAGTGCATAATATGACTTTTAAATAAGATGAGTGATAACATTTTAAAAATAGAACAAGTGGAACAATTGTTGCTCTTTGTACATAACATGGATTTTAAAGGGACTGACAAGTCTCAGGCTCTACTAAACACATGCAAAAGTAAAACTATAGTAGTTCTATACATCCTCAACATACCAGTTCACCATACATCCCAAATAAGAAACAAAATGATAGTGAGTTGAACCCAGGCTTTTGTATGTTTAGAATTAATCAACCTAAGTCCCATTCATTTCAGTGGTCTATCATAAGCCTGGATCCAACCTAATTATTTTGTTTGTTTTTTGTTTGAAACAATTATCATTTGCCTGTTCAGCTTTCTGACTTCACTTTTGCTGATCGCAACCTACTGTCTCTTGTCCTTCATGTTCCCAAGGAATGGGGTCGTTGTCTTGAGCATCAGGGACTGCTTCTCGGTCATGCCAGAATTGCTCTACATCAGGCAAAATGGGCATCTCCTTCTTAATTTCCATGCTTTCTGAGCTATGCGACAAGGGAGCGGGCTCTTTCTCTTGATCAGGAGTCACAGCCTCTGGAGAAGGAACAGATTCTGGAATTCCCTCCGAATCATTTTCAGCTGCTGTTTCCTCTTGATCCTCTGGACTAGGCAGAGGCTTTTTCAGTGTAAGCCTTTTCCATAAGCCTTTAAAGCCCTCTCTGAACTCTTCAGACATAAGTGCGAAGATGAGAGGGTTCGCTGAAGAGATAGCAAACATCACGACTTGAGTAGTGGCCATGAATCCTTGTGGAGGAGCAGGCCCATATTTCGTCTGGTGCCAGAGCCACAGCCAAGATATCCAGTTGGGAAGCCACATCACAGTAGAGGTGACAGTAACGCTCAGAAGCATCATTGTTAGACACCTGGATCGGATTTGATTTCTCAGGTTTTGTGTCTTGGTCCCCCTTCGCTGGCACCTGCCGTAAGCTCTCCAGAAATAAAAGAAAGCAAAGGTGAGGGGTGCACAAAATACTGCCAAAGGATAGAGCTTGACAAAAGCTGACATGAACTCATGGGCTTGAGATGGGATCACCATGATGCACAAAGCAGAGCCCCTCTCTGGCTCCCGGAGGCTGCTAAAGAACCACAAAGGTAATGGGATCCCCAAGGCCACCAGCCAAATCACCAACAGCATTGCACAGATAGTGTGCCACTTAATAGTCACCTGTTTAGCTGGGTCATTTGCATACATGAAGCAAGTCTTGGCTACCACAGCAATGGTCAAGCTCTTGGCTGTCATGCAAGCATCTTGGAACCAGACTGAGGTTTTACAAAGGAACCAACCCAGAGACCAGGCTCCCTTGGAGTAAGCAGCTGCTCTGAACGGCACAACAAAAAGGATGAGCAGAAGGTCTGCAAAGCTGAGGTTGAGGATCAAAGAGTGAATCATAGAAGGTTTCCCCTTTTTGGAGTTGTACAGTAGGATCCCAATGACGCACACATTTCCTGCAAAGCCAGCCAAGCAGATGACCCCCAAGAAGGCTGGGATCGCCACCTTCCACTCTTTGGAGACCTGCGGTTCGTAGCCTCCTGCATAATGGTGTGGTTGAGCCAGAGAGATATTCATGATGGTGAAGGCAGCTTTCTCTCCAGTTCTTAACGCACGTCTCAGTCCTTTCTTGCTGTTTTGCCTGTCCGTCTCTTTCTTATTAAGCTCTCTGTGGCGGAAACAAACCTGTCCTTCCACTGTAATAGTCTCTGCAGTGATCCTCGATACAGTACATGTGGATTTAGCCAGACCTTCCCTTTGCTATATAACTGCTACAGCTTTGATTGACAGTCCCTCCCCAGTGGGAGCACCTAGCCTGCTGCTTATTAGCAAGTCTAATAGCCAGCCGTAGCAGTCCCATAGAGTAATTAAAATGATTCTTCCATAAATGATGCAAAAACACAAAAATTCTGTGCCTGGTTCCCAGTTTTTCAAAAAATAAAATCGGTAATTTGGTAAGTCAGTTCCTGACATTTATTTTAAAAGAACAGAAGGGTTGAATGATTCTTTAATTCTGATGCTAATGTGAACATAGCCCACAGAGTAAAGGAACTCTGTAATCATGTCAAAAAATAATGGCAAAGCTCCGTTCCGTGTGCTACAGGTGCAAATTTCATTTTGACTTTGTGGAAAATTGCCTCTGCAGTTAGGAGATTTAATGATAGGGTAATGTTATTGCACAAACTCTCTGTAATGACAGCCATTGAACAACATTTGACTGTGAGGTGTAGTTAGCTCCATCATACTTTCGGCAGGGATTCGTTATTATTATTATTATTGCATCTTTTTTGTTGCTGTATATCAGGTTTGAGCCCAATGGAGAAAAAGAGGCAATTGACAGGTGTTTCAGATTATTTGGATCATTTAACATGCAGGAATTAGATGTGCCCTTTTATTTCATTTGGAAGCATATGCAGGTGTTGGGGCACATTGACTGGCTTATCTAAGGAACTCTTCTTGGGAACTTAGACTCCTTAAGATAGCAATATTTGGAAGGATGGTACATTGTTTCAAATTATTGATTAGCATTTATATCTGTGCATTCAAATCCTTCTGTAAATATCTTAGAAAGAGTTACAAAGTTCCTTTAGGATAGACCCTTATAAAACTTTGGACTATATAACACAAGAGAGGCAAATGGCATTGAAGTAGAACATTCCCAAAGCCTCTCTGATGTGCTATGAGTCGTTCTTTTTCATGATAGCAAGGCATAAGCCTCATGACCTAGGTGTACAACTCAGTCATGAACTACAAAATACATCAGTTGCACTCCTTCCTAGATTTGGAGGACCTAAAGATGGTAGTGCACGCACTGGTAACCTCAAGGTTGTACTTCTGCAATGCGCTTTACATTGGGCCACCTTTGTATCAAGTTCGGAAACTGGCAGATTCAAAATACAGCAGCCAGATTGGCTACAGGAACATCCAGGAGTGAGCATATTACACCTATCCTAAAGTCACTCCACTGGCTGCCAATTAGTTTCCGGGCAAAATACAAGGTGTTGGTTTTGATCTTTAAAGCCCTACATGGATTGGGTCCAGTTTATGTACAGGGTCACCTCCTGTACCATCCACACCATATAGTTAGATCCTCTGGGGGACAGCTACTCCAACGAGCTAGAACTCGACTGGCCACTCACCCAGAGGACCTTTTCATCGGCTGCCCCAAGACTGCGGAAAGACCTGCTGATCAGCTGTTGGAATGTAAAAATCATCTAAAATCCAATCTCTTCCGCCAGGCCCACCCAACCAGTTTTAAGCATGAATTTTAAACACGTGTCCTGTGTTTTAATCTCTGTCCCGTGTATTTAATATGTATTTTATAGAAATTTGTTTTAGTAAGCATCTTATATAGATCTACATTTTAACATATGTGTTTATAGAAATTTTGCAATGCTCATTTGTTTTGACTGTGCTGTGACCTGCCTTGAACCATGAAGGGAGGCAGGGAGGACATATAATAATAAGAACAATAACAATAGCAATTCCTATGACAGGTTACCTATAACAAGTTACTTCACCACACATACTTTGTCTGAAGGTGTAACTAAGGGCTCTATTGAGCCACAGTGCTCCGCTGATTCCTACAACCAAAATACAAACTCCAGGATACAGAGTACTGTTATTCAGCCTTAGTAGCATTCATGAAGGCTACACCAGTGGTGGAAGCATTTCTTCAGGAGTAAATATCATTCTATAACCATATATAAATGACTGGCCAACTGTGGTCTGCAACAGACAGAAATTTCAGTTGACTCTTGAAGTTACTTTAAGCCTTCAGATATTCAGCCTTGTTTTCATGAAAAGTCTATTTAATTGATGTCATCTTTGATTTCACATTCCAGTCTGCCTTCCTTTTGGATGTCCACTTCATGGCACTTAGTCAGTCTTGGCTATCTTTATTAGAGAAAAATCAGAGTCAGCGAGTCTATGACATCTTCTACATCATGACTCATCATGCCACATTCCACATGGGGCCTCTTCAGGCATGATTCACCTCTCCATTTGATCTACTTTGACACTCCCCCTAGAAGTAGCTCACTACTCTAAAACTCTTAAATGTTTGCTTTGGTGGTGGTTGGACACATCCAATGTTCAGTTTGGCATGCCTTCACTCGTCATCAACCTCAGAAACCTGTCACCACAGGTGCTTCAGTGATGGCTTGGGACACTCATTGCAATTGTCTGTCCATTCAGTAACTACAGATCCCATCAGATACAGCCCTTACAACAATGCCTTAGTCATGCTGACAATGGATACAGTGTTCTACTGCCTTGGAACTCTTCTGAAGGACAAGGTGGTGAAACTGTGCACCAATAACACCATAGTAATGTATTGCATCAACAAAATGGATGTCAAGGAAACTATAATTTTTAAAGATTTGGATAGAGCATAAGAGTCTGTGAAATGGTCAAAATGGACAAACTAACTTTGGCTATATAACTAATAACTAAAAAAATATCAAGAACAATATACATATACTTTGTAATACTTAGTAACATTGTCATGTTAATTTATGTTTTAGTTTTTATGTCTTAATGGATTGTTCTTGTTTTTATTTTATTTTGATACCTAATTCCTTTGTTTTATGTTGTTTCTGTTGTTGTCCCTATTATTTTGTATTATTTTGATGTGTCTGTGTTTATTTTGAGGCACTGAATGTTTGCCTTTTTATGGTTAAACAAACCTGAGTCCTTCTGGAGAGAGACGGTGGTTTAGAAATGATGATGATGATGATGACTATTATTATTAACCCCTCACTTAAGAATCTCTGAATAATACAAGGGCTGGTACCCCCTAATTCAATTTGGATCATTTGAAGGGGGGGGGGGATGAAAGTGATACACAGTAAATTAAACTAAAACTTTGAATTATTTAGACAATAATTAAAATTTGATAAAAGAGTTAAAAGAGATAAAATAAATAATATGGATAAGAGCAATCAAGATGAAGAAGAGCTGGAGAAGACAAGAAAAAAATGGAATAATACAGAAAATATAAGATACCATTATTAGGTTTAAAATTAGATGATAATACTATTTCATTTCTTGTTATAGAGAATATATGGAAATTGTAATATTTTTAATACTTTAAGGAATGTGTAAGAGTAATAGAAATGAAAAATTAGATGTAACAACTACAATTTTGTACAATGTTTTCCCCTCGTGACCACCTGTGATTTGCACCTATGGTAATTCTGCACGCGCGCGCAGGCAGCATCGGACATTCTCGAGACTCCAAAGAACCGTTAGCTAAGCCACGCCCACCTCCGACCACATAAATAGCCCTCAATGAAGCTAACGGTCAGTTCTTTTAACCGCCGCTAAAGATCAGGCAGCTGGATACTTGAGACTCGCTATTTCAGTATCGTACAACAATCTACGCAATAGAGCCTAATTGTGAGATCTCCAATTTTAATAATGTCTCAAACCACGGGCTTTAAGCGTTGTACTGCCTGCAACACTAATTTTCCAGACAATGATGCACACTCGCTCTGCATCGTATGTCTTGGAGAGGGGCATATGCATCAACAATGCAATATATGCCAACTATTCACTCCTCAAACAAGAAAGAAGAGAGAGATTCACCTTAAAGCCGCTCTTTATGAGCAGGCGCTTCTTCCACCAAAGCCCACAAAGAGGCAAGACGGCGACGCAAGTGCGTCAATAGAAATGAACTTACCTGAGGCGTCGTTTTCTGCTCCAGCGAAGACACAGCCTAAGAAGGTTAAGAAGCTTAAAATTAAAACCGCTGGCTTGCTTGGTGATCCAAGCAAGTAGTCAGCAACTCAGGCTGAGCCTAAACAGCCAGCAGGTTTTAAAGCAAAGGGAACAGGAGAAGGTCCAACGCCTTCACAAACTTCCCAAAGAGAAATGGAGCCGGTCTCGGCAAAACAACGCACAGCGCATGCGCAAGACTCTAAGGAGGGCCAAACCACTCCCCCGATGCCGACGTTATCGGCGCCTACCATTGCTTATGCTACAGTTTCAAGGGAGGAGCCTACTCAAGCTCCTCCAAAGGACTTTTCCCAAGCGCCGGGCCCCTCCTCGGCTGGGGAAGGAGGCTGCTCCGTGCGGAGCCAAGCAAGAGCTCCTTCGCGCTGCGTTGATGGAGAGACAAAGTCTGGAGGGCATCGACGCCGGGAGCGCTCGCCGTTGACAAGTAGCTCAAGCTCCTCCTCAAGCTCCTCCTCTGACTCCTCCCCTTCTAGGGCAAAGAAACAATGTCGGAGGGGAAGAAGCAAGACAAATAAAAGAAGCCAATTTAAAGGAGACAGAGGCTTTAGAGGTTACTCTCTCACATCAGCCAGTTCATGGAGAGGCAGTGGAGAAGGACCTCCCCAAGGGGGATTTTGGCAAATGACTCCACAGGGACCTATTTTTTATGGAGGACCCCCACCATATCATTGGCAGACTGACAATATACCACGAGATTATGGCATGATGTCCAATGAGCCCATTGCACAGAAAAAAGGCAGGAATTTGCCTTCAACATCAAGGGACATAACAATGTCAGATGACTCTGTAGCAGAACAATATATAACCTCTGATGCACCAATCTCTGAGCAAATAGACATATCAGATTCATCAGATGATGAAGCAGCAACATATGATCAGTCAAGGAAAAAAAGCCCTGTTAATAATGCGAATGAGGGCATCGCAAAATTTACAGCATTGCTGTCAAGACTGATTAAAGCATTAGACCTACCTACTCCGAAACCACCGGAACCAGTAGAAGACCCTATGTTTCTGGCAGACCAGCAAGAGGCATCAAATAACACCATGTTACCTGTTTTACCATATCTTTTGAAACTTACTAAGGTGCCAGAAGGCTCTCCGGTATCAGCTCCAGCCATACCTAGAAGAGTAGATAACCTTTATAGACTAGATTTGTCTAGTGCTGACTGGGTTTACAAACCATTTACACCCAATACAGTTATAGCAGAGGTAGGTCAGGGAAAGAAATCAAAGAAGACAGCACCTTCTGATAAGGAAGGGAGAAAGATAGATAACATGGGAAAGAAGGCTCATATAGCCGCGGGACTTATTACACGGATGGCACATTATGCCACATATATGTCTGCATATCAGACATTCTTATGGAACAAAATGTGTCCTTATATTGACTTGCTGCCACAAAATGAACAACGTTTGCCTAAAGCTTTCCAATCAGAAGCATTATTACTGGCAAAGTTCCAGAAGGACTTTGCTAAGCATTTAGCAGAAACATCAGGGAAAATTTTTGCAACTGCAACAGCAGTTAGGCGCCATGCCTGGTTACGAGCGTCTTCGTTATCGGAGGATGGGCGCACTCTTGCTGAAGATTTACCCATGAATGAGAATGGTCTTTTCAATCCATTGACGGACGAAAGACTTAAGCACACACAGGAAATGAAAAAGACCATTCAAGTTTATGGCTTTCTACGTCAAACAGGCTATCAACAAAAACCAAGATGGCAACTACCTTACTACAAGAGATATCCTGGTAACTACTATAATGGGCAACCACGTCAATGCAACTTCCAAAACAACAAGTCCTTCACTCAAGGAAGCCAAGACTTTGGAATGAGAAATCGTTTCCAACCATATCAGAATAAGCCAAACCGTTCGGGAGGCAACAAACAGCGTTTTTGACATTCAGTCACAAATTACAACGATGACCGCATCTCCAGAGGGAGTTGCATCTTTGTCTAATGTTTGTTTGCCGTCAAATACATTGTCAAATGTTGAATGTTATTTTAAACAAGTCTTAGATGTAGGTCACCTGAGTTTTCCCTGTTTTGGGTCACGTTTGACCTCTTTTTATGATGTTTGGGCCAGTATTACAACTGATGCCTGGGTTTTGGAAATAATTAAAAACGGTTATCATATTGAGTTTGAGAATTTACCTCCAGTAGGTCATGTGAAGTCCATGCCTTCCTCGGGTCCCTTGTTAGAAGAGATTAGCAAGTTGTTAGAAAAAGGGGCGATTAAAGGTGTAAATCCATCGGTGTAAATCCAGTCAATGCTTCTTTTCAAGATACTTCTTAGTGTCCAAGAAGGGCAGGGGTCAACGCCCCATTCTTGATTTGCGTAACTTTAATAAGTATATCATACCAAAGAAGTTTAGAATGGTTTCACTTAAAGTAATTTTGCCTTTACTAAATAAAAATGTTTGGTTCGCAATGGTGGATTTGAAGGATGCTTATTTCCATATTTCAATTAATGAAGGACATCATAGATATCTGACTTTTATGATTGACAACCAGGCATATCAGTTTAGGGTGCTCCCCTTCGGGCTGGCAACAGCACCACGAGTATTCACAAAGTGTATGGCAGTAATTGCAGCATATCTTCGCACAGTTGGGGTAACAATTTACCCGTATATTGATGACTGGTTATTGGTGGCTAATTCTAGGGAAAAATTACAAGTTGACATTAGCAAAACATTGTATCTTCTCCAGTCCTTAGGTCTGGTGGTGAACTGGGAAAAATCCAATCTCACCCCAATGAGGAGAATTCAATTCATCGGAGCTATGTTGGATTCGGAAGAACAGAAGGCGTTCCTGCCCAGAGACCGATTCCAGAACCTACAAGCTTTAATTTTTCAAACGTTACGGCAAAAAAGAGTAAAAGTAAAACAGGTCCAAAGGTTACTAGGTCACATGGCATCGACCACAGGGGTGACACCATATGCCAGGTTACACCTCAGACCTTTACAATCATGGTTCCTGTCAGTTTACCAGCCTTTACATCATGAGCCCAACACCCATTTTTCCATTCCGGGGGATTTATGCAAAACTCTGCTGTGGTGGTCGGTACGACACAATGTTTGTGCTGGCCTACCCTTTCACACACCAAAACCAACAATAGCTCTGACGACAGACTCCTCGCTCAGAGGCTGGGGTGCTCACGTGGAGGGTCTAACTGCCCAGGGCGTGTGGACCATACAAGAGTCAGAGTTACACATAAATGTATTGGAACTACTGGTTGTAGAAAAAGCATTGAAAGCTTTCCAGTTGCTTTTTTCAAATCAAACTGTACAGCTAGTCACAGACAACACCACAGTAATGTTTTACATAAACAAACAGGGAGGGACTCATTCTCCAACATTGCTGATGTTAACACTGAAGATATGGCATTGGTGCATAGAAAGGGGAATACATTTAATAGCACTCCACCTGCCAGGAGAGCAGAATGTACTAGCGGACTACCTGAGCAGATCACCATTAACACACCACGAGTGGATGCTGAACAGAGAGGTAACATCGCATCTGTTTCAGACATGGGGATGGCCAAAATTAGACCTGTTCGCATCACCGGAGAACAAACAATGTCAAGTGTTTTGTGCTCGTCTAAGCCAAAGTGTCCTATACAATTGTCTGGGAGATGCATTCCTGCAGGACTGGGGGGGGGGGGCACCGCAGTCTACGCCTTTCCCCCATTCCCCCTCTTGTTACGGGTAGTGTCGAAACTGTTCCACGACAGAGCCCGGGGAATTCTGATAGCCCCATGGTGGCCTCGGCAACCATGGTTTTCTGTGCTGCTACAGATGTCACAAAAGGTATTCATACACCTGCCGAACAGGAAGGACCTTCTGGCTACACAGAACAATTTGGTCCTCTATCCAGATGTTCAAGCCCTAAAACTTACGGCTTGGAGGATATTTCCGAGCCAATGACTTCTGTTTCTGCTTTGTCTAGACCGGTACAAGCAGTTCTGGAGGCTGCTCATAGGTGCTCAACAAAGAGATCTTATACTTATAAGTGGGCAAGATTCACTAAGTTTACACAGGAGAAAGGTGTCAACCCCCTAGAAGCATCTACATCTGTGATATTAGATTTTTTGGTATCCTTAATGGACTCGGGTCTTTGCATATCCTCACTGAAGTGTTACCTTGCAGCTTTGTCTTGGTACAGAAGGAAAGCTGGTTTAACATCTTGCTTTAAAGATCCTTTAATATCCTTATTCTTGAAAGGGGCAAGAAATATGAAACCAGCTATAACACCATTGGCTCCACCATGGAACTTGGAGGTGGTGCTCACTGCTCTGACAAGGCACCCTTTCGAGCCGCTAGTGACTGTAGATATCTCTTTTTTGTCATGGAAGACGGCCTTTTTGGTAGCGATCACCTCTGCCCGGAGAGCAGGTGAACTTTGTGCGCTAAGATGCGATGAACCTTATATGAGGATACATAAGGACAAGGTAGTCCTTAGGACCGATGTAGCTTTTTTACCGAAAGTAGCTAGTTCTTTCCATATGTCCCAGGAGATTGTTTTACCGGCTTTTTTCCAAAATCCGACAACGTCTTTGGAGAAGTCTCTGCATACGTTAGATGTTCGAAGGGTGTTAGCTTATTATGTAGATAGAACAGCAAAATCTCGGAAGACACCGAGATTGTTTGTGACTTATAGAAATGATACTATAGGGTTGCCAGTATCATCACAACGGATTTCGAAGTGGATTGTGTCAGCTATTCATACAGTTTACCATGTGTCTTGTAAGGTTTTACCTTCACAGGTTAAGGCGCATTCTACAAGAGCGGTGGCGACGACCACAGCCTTCATGAGAGGAATCCCGATTGATGCAGTGTGTAGGGCGGCGACCTGGTCTACGCCTTTGACCTTCGTGACGCATTACAAGCTCGACCTGATGTCTAAGAGAGATGCTGCCTTCGGGAGAGCAGTCCTTTTTTCAGCAGTGGCATGACGCCCTCCATCCAAGGTTAGCAGCTCGCTAGTCTATTACCATAGGTGCAAATCACAGGTGGTCACGAGGGGAAAGTGTAGGTTGCTTACCTGTAAACATGGTTTCCCGAGTGACCACCTGTGGATTTGCACAGCCCGCCCATCCTCTCCATAGCGTCATGCCTCAGGACTTCTGTCTGCAGATTGCGGCGGAAGAACTGACCGTTAGCTTCATTGAGGGCTATTTATGTGGTCGGAGGTGGGCGTGGTTTAGCTAATGGGTCTTTGGAGTCTCGAGAATGTCCGATGCTGCCTGTATGCGTGCGCAGAATTACCATAGCTGCAAATCCACAGGTGGTCACTCGGGAAACCATGTTTACAGGTAAGCAACCTACACATTTCCCTCTTCCCTAGAAATATACTAGCTATTTGCATTGTTGCTGTGTCACTGCTTTCTTGGTTGGTGTGCCACTTGAGGAGTTTTCTTGAGTGAACACTTGGTCACAGCTACTGACTTTCATTACTCACTATAGTATGGATTCCCAGGACTTAATCACATGGGATTTGTAAAGCATTTGGGATAGTTGGTTTTCCCTTCAGCTTCGCAAAGCCCTGTTTGAAAATTAAATGGATGATTCCCTACCCCCCTTCACACTCTTCTTCTTCTCTGCTTTCTTTAAGATTTATCAGTTTGATTTGCCATTAAACGGTTTCCTCCCACTGTCTCTTGCCATTTTCGTTTAAAAAACAAACAAACTTTTGTCTTTGTAATTTTGGGAGTTCAATTTACAACCCGAAAAACTCACAACAACATATATAGAGGGGTTATTCTTATGTTACAGAATTGAGAACAGGAGGGAGGAAATTAAGCTTTAGCTCTTTTATATGTATCTCTTTGCTAGCCTTTTGATAAGCAAAATAAAAGCCTGACAGTACAGCAGAAGTTTCAGAGAGGCAATTGAGAAAATAGTAAGTAAGTGTTTAAAGGGACTTTTACAAGAAAGGAGATAGCACAGGAAGAGGGGGAAATGTTGAAAGAGGGAGCTCAGAGACAATTGCAGGATTTGCATGCTTTGCTATGTCTTTCTCCTAAATGTTTTGAATTTCTTTGAATGTTTGCTCTACCTCCTCAGTCCCAAAATGATAATGGCAGAAGAAAGGAATCAATACAGCCCATCTCGTCTCTTCCCTCCATAGTGACATTATCATTGTGTTTACAAACAAGTGAGGGGGAATTCCCATCACATGATAAATTGGGCATTTTTACATGTCTCTATGCAAGGAATTGAAGACAAATCACTTGCCAACTGGCTTAGGAATCATCAGGAAAACCCACTCTTTAGAAATGGCAAGAGACCTCTACCCCACATTTGAAGCTTGTGTTGTGTGAAGGGCACCAACAGTTGCAGATTCTTAAGTGTGTAGAAACACTGATTTTATCACATGTGATGAAGTTCCTCGTCTCTGGCTAATACTGTTTTTGGGAGAGCAGTTATTCATTCTGCTGGATCTTGAATACACTGGCGACTTTCTGAATTTTTCTTTACTTCTTGTAATGTATATTACTTCAATTGACTGGACATGCTTTCTCATATTGCAGTGTTGCATTGATATATTGTTCAGTAAACCTCTGACATGTTTGTAATAACACTACTGCCTCCTTTGTGTGTAGCTTACTAGTCTTTCATTTGTGTGAGTCACAGAGACCATGAAGGAGGATAGGTTGTACACCTGTAACTATAGTTCTTCAAATGGTCATCTGTGAACTCATGCAGTCCTGCCTGCCATCTCCTCTTCATGTCCTGCCCAGGCCCGTAGCCAGGATTTCGTTTCGGGGGGGGGGGGGCTAAAAAATTTTCAGGGGGAGTTCGGGGGGGCTGAGTTTCGGGGGGGGCTGAGTCTGAGTAAAAGAGGGTCTAGCCTAGCAAACCTTTTGTATCATTGCCCCAATACCCCCATGCATATGGGATATATTGAGTATGGTGATCAGATCATGATATGAATAAACATAACAGTTTAAATAATGCACCAGTAAGGCCTTTTCGCGAACCACCATGAGAATTTCGGGGGGGGGGGGGGCTGAAGCCCCTCAAGCCCCCCCCCCCCCCCCCCCCCCCCCCGGCTACATGCCTGGTCCTGCCTGTCCTTGGCTGGCAGCATTGGCCTCCTAGGAATTGGGGAGTTAGGCTGGAAGCCACTTATATATGGTGGCTGTAGATAAGTGTGGCTACTGCTAAAAAATTTATGTAACTCTATAGAAGGTCCTAATTGTGCACTAACTGGTAATTTCCCTGCATTTTCTCCCCACCTCACCAGTGAACAGCCATGACCAGGCCCTTAGCCAGGATTTTGTTTTGGGGGGAGCTGAGTTTGATTCAATATGAATTTGAAGATATGAATTTGAATAACATAACAGTTTAAATAATGTACCAGTAAGGCCTTCTCTCGGACCACCATATAGGCATGTTTAATTTATTGTTTAATGAATTGTATAATGTATTTCTAATTATTGTTAATGTTTTAAATGTAATTTTAATTGTTTATATGCTGATAACCTCATATGATGCTTGTGTGAGGCCGCTCTGAGTCCCCCTTTGGGGGGAGAAGGGCGGGGTAGAAATGCTTGAAATAAATAAATAAACACACGTACACACAAATATATACACACACAAAACACATATACACAAACTGGGCTGCAGCAACGCGTGGCAGGGGACAGCTAGTCCTACAATAAAAACTGTTAAGCATAAACCCTATGAAGCAGTGGCATAAAATGTTTATTTAACATAGCATGGACAATAACAAGTTAAGTGAATACTCAAAAGAGCAAAATCAACTTATCTAAAAGCAGTCTGAAACATCCAGGACTTTGCAACCTATTTTATAAGTAAGGAGAGATCTTGGGTATTTTATGGAGGATGTAAACACCACAGAAAAGTTCCCGGCCACCAGCTATGTTGTAATGGCTGTGTATATGTGTGCTGTTCTTAGTCAGGACCTTGCAATTGGAACTCATCCTTCATATTTGTGTAATCAGGTGGACCATGCTGAGAGTTAATGTTGAGTAAAATGTAGCAAAACAAATAGGTAGAAAATTGAGCTTTGATCATGCCTATTAAATGGAACTGTTGCAGCTATTTTAATAAAGCTGTCAGTGCTACATTGCCGGTTTGCCTACCTGAAGGAACAGCCAAAGGAATGAATCCCCCTCCCCTGCTTCTGCTCCAAGGAATAAAGTGAAGTGGATTGTCTATTTATTATTCACTCTCTGCTCCCCAGCTGGTGTTACAAATGAGCCACTTTTTAAAGTGACAAGAGACATTATTCTCATAGCAGCACATTTAGTGTGTTCTATAATTCACTTGTTGTTGGAAAGCCTAGCCGCCATTACCTACTACACATTTTTACATGCAACATTTTACCCAGGAATTAAGAGCACATGGTGGGAGCACCAGAGACTCTGTGGAAACATGGACCATATTCTCAGACATTGACCTGGTTAGTTATGCAAATGATTTGGCAGCTTCATTGCTCTCTAAAGAGGCAGGACAGATTAAAACTATGCCCAAGTGCTATGGCTCCTTCACCCATGACACACAATTGCAGGTCATGATGGGTTTGTGTATTGCTTTGTTTTGTGTTGGTGGCTTGGCATTCAGTCTGACATCAAAATGGAGATGAAACCCTATTCCCCAGTGAATGTTTAAACACCTCCTGCAAACATGCACCGCAGTAAAGTATTCGATACCACTGTCTCTGATTCATACATAGTTGATACAGCATTCTTTAAAAAAACAAATATATGCAGCTTGCTTTTGTAAAAAAATAAGCAAATTCAATTACTTTGCATACTATGAAAGCAATCATATCACTGTGTCATGAAAATAGGAATCGTTTTTGCATCCAGAGTGCCAGTGTCCATGTATCCCTATCCAGCTACTAATCTTCCAGAGCTTGAAACTCACTATCTACAATTGGTACTTGGATTTTTTCCCCTAATAATTTGGATATAACTAACTTCTCCCTCCCAGTTAGACTCAAAGATGCTCCAAGATTCCTATACTTGTATGTTGATACAGATTGACACAGGTGTGTTTTTGATTATTTGCATAACAAATGCAATGAAATAGAGAATGTCACTTCTTTCCTAGTTATTATTTTAACGGTTTCTAAGTGTGTGGCTCTACTGCTTAGATGGGTTTGTATCACAGTACACCAGATTGTAGAATATTGTTTTGAGGGGAAGGGTTAAAAGGAAACTACCTACGTTACCATTTCAAAAGTATACAAACTACTTGGAACTAACAAATTTGAAATGATTATGTAATTAATTACTATTTCAACAATTTTTTTTAAAGCTCTTGCATCTTCCAGCTAGCACATGGATTGGGTGTCATCACATTTGCTCTCTAGTTTTCACAAGTTGTATTGTGAAGAGAGAGCAATTTCTCTCTCTCTAATACTTGCTCAACAAATATGACTGCCTAAGAATGGGAAAATGGGAATAAAAATTAAAATATGCATATTTGTATGATTTGAAAGAAAACTGGTACAAGATGATGTACCAGTGGTATATTACAACCCAAAAGTTGGTGTAATGTTATAAAAAATATTCATGAAAAATGTTGGAAAAGTGAAAGTGGATACTTTTTATTGCATGTGGTGGTCCTGTGGAAAAATGAATAATTATTGGAGAAACATACATGAAAAGATACAGAAAATTATGAAAGTAAGATGACAAATGAACCCAGAATGTTTTCTCTTGGGAATAACAGATACGAATTTGGATAAGAATCAAGACATATTATTTAACTATTTTGTTAGGACAGCAAGAATAGTCTATGCAAGAAAATTAAAGAAATCCCAACAATAGAGGAATGGCTATTGAAAATAGCAGACATTATGAGTATGGACAATTTAACACAATAATTAAAGAACTACCATGGCAACCCGAAAAAAAACAAGAATGCTGATTTCAGTAAATTTAGGGATATATTGTTTGTAATCTTGTGGCTTGGAATACTAGAAGGGAAGAGAGTTCATGATAATAATAATAATAGGAAGAAGAAAGAAGAAAGAAGAAGAAGAAGAAGAAGAAGAAGAAGAAGAAGAAGAAATAAATAAATAAATACTTTATTCACCCTTTCTCCTTGAGGGGACTCAGAGCAGTTAACATACAAAAAAGGCAAACATTCAAGGCTGTAATCAGCAAAGACAACATCAATAGATCTATAACTATTAAAAACAGAAATAATATAAAATAATAATGAGAAATACCAATATTTAAATAAATATAGTTACACTAAAAACAGTGTCTCAGAGAGTTAAAACAACTAAGATACATAAGAAAATGCCAAAAACATATCAATAAAATCTAAAATGTACTGTAGCCACCTATAAGATTCGAGTAAATTGGCCAGCATCCCAGTGAGATTGACTTAAGATGTACTAGTCCTCCTCCCTTCCATATGCTATAGTGCATAAGTGCATTTTCAAAAGTTTTTTAAAGGAGAGGAGGGGGGGGGCATTTTTAAATCTTTGGGCAGGGAGTTCCAGAGGCGGGAAGTGATCACAGAGAAGGCCCCCTCTCTCATTCTCATGAAACATGCTTGAGACAGGAGTGGGACCAAGAGCAGAGACTCCGCTGACTGGAGTGCACAAGGTGGTCTATGTAGGGTAGTGGTTCTCAACCTATTGGTCCCCAGATGTTTTGGCCTTCAACTCCCAGAAATCATAACAACTGGTAAATTTGCTGGGATTTCTGGGAGTTGTAGGCCAAAACATCTGGGGACCCACAGATTGAGAACCACTGAAATAGGGAGATTTCAGCTTGATAGATAGCCTGGACTCAAACTGTTTAGGGGTTTATAGGTAACAATGGATGGAAGTTCTCAAACATAAGATATTGAAGACATGATTTTTTAAAAAATCAATGAGGAAAAATGGGAGGTATCTAAAGTAATCAGAATGAATGCCCAAGGAACTTTCAACTGAGAGAACATTTAAAAGAGACATGTACAACAAATGGAAAAAGGGAGAAACCATCAACGAGGAATTCAAATTAAAAGCCAGAATGTGTAGAGAAGAAGTTAAAAAGGCTAAAACATAGAATGAATTCACACATGCTAGAGTGGTTAAAACAATAAACAGGTTATGGTTGTGTCCATGGCAACAAAAAGAACAAGGAAATGGGGGGAGGGTCATTGCTGCCAACAAGGAACAGAGAAAAGGGAAGAACTACTCATCTTTTGTCACAGTCTTCCACAAAATGAAAGCAGTGATCAGCATAGGAAAAATAAATCACATTTCATGAAGTGCTACAAAGAAATTACTCTATGGAGAAAGAAAACAAGTATTTCATGCATGTACCCTTTTCTTTTCTGTACAGAAAAACATTTTTTACAGTGGGATAAAACTACTCATTCTCTGCAGAAAAATAAATTCCCCATGAAAAATTCTCAGTAGTCTTTTTTTGTGGGAAATCTGTCAAGTAAATTGTTTTTTGAACTGGGAAAGAATAATGACAAATCAAACTCCACTGACTGAAAATGAAACCCCCTAACTTAGTTCCACTTTCTTTGTGCCCTTGTGAGGACAGGGTGACCTTTGCCTGATTATCCCATCGATACTTTAAAAAATATCTCCCTAGCTGCACATACAATAAAATAGCACTTAAGCATACTGAGCTATTTTAATGCCACAGAATTAAATGTATACTGTAGAATTTATACGCACTGACACAAAGAGTACCCACAAGGTTGTGGCTCAGTGTGAGATAAATCCAATGGAATATGCATTTTGACCAATTGTATGTTTTATTTAGCAATAATACTCCATAGGTACACAAACAAATTAGCATCTGAGAATAACAACAACAACAACAACAACAACAACAATAACCTTATTTTTGTACCCTACTCCATCTCTCCAAAGGGACTTAGGGCGGCTTACACATGACACAAAGTGCCTAAAAACAATGCAGAAAATAAACACACAGTACAATACGAAAAAGTAAAACCAATAGCATATGAAAACAACAATTTAAAAACTCAGAACAACACCCAATAAGCTATGGTGACACCTGTGGTAAGACATGGCCAAACCGTAAACAAGACAAGGGAATGGGATAGTGCAAATTGTAGCTAAGGAACAGGGGCATGGGATGAAAGTGCAGTGCTGTGTCATTACATATACTGAGATGGATCTTTGCAAAGTGTGAAGCATCTGTCTGAGGCACCCATTGGAATTAATGAATGACTTTCATCACTCCAAATAATCTCACTGAAAACCAGCAGTCTACGATCATGTGTCCCTACTAACACTATATGCTGACAAATATGTCAAGGAAAAATTCTGCTGTCAGCTGGATACTATTCTATCTGAGATACTTAATGGGGACCATTTAAAAATGTCACTCTCAACTTCTGGAACAATTCCATCAGTGTTGCCTTTGAAAAATCCTGCAAATCTCTTGGGAAGACAAGCAGATAAACGTCAACATTCTGGAAGAAGCAAAGACCACCAGCACTAAAGCAATGATTCTCCACAATCAACTTTGCTGGACTGGATATCTTGTCTAAATACACAATCTCCATCTCCCAAAGCAGTTATGATACGCTCAACTCAAGAATGGAAAATGGAATGTTGGTGGACAGCAAAAGAGACTTAAGAATGGGCATAAAGCTAATCTTTAAAAATGTGTTATAAACACCAAGAACTGGGAAGTCCTGACCCTCAAATGTTGTGATTGGAAGTCAGCTGTTATCAACAGTGTTGTGGATTTTGAAGAACACAAAGAAAGAGAGGAAGGGAGAAGTGTGCCAAGTGGAAGGTGCGTCAAGCAAATTCCTGTTGTGACTGCCTTCCACCTGGAAATCTATGTCCTCATTGTGAAAGACTATGTGGATCTAGAATAGGTTTTTGGGACTATTCTGGAATTACTTCAGAATAGTCATTTGAAATGGACCCAAAACATCGGACACCAAATAGACTTAAAACATTGGGAAAAAGCCTAGAATCAAAGACTTTATTTATTTATTTATTTATTTACAGCATTTATATTCCGCCCTTCTCACCTCGCAGGGGACTCAGGGCGGATTACAATGTACACATATATGGCAAAAATTCAATTCCAATTAGACTTACAACATATATAGACATACACAGAGGCTATTTAACTTTTTCTGGCCGCCAGGAGACCTGTCGCTTTCATTGTCCATCTGCAACACTGATGAAGTACTTCCACATTCCCCGCATGCTTTTGCTGGAGTGCTTTTTTGTTGGAGTCTTTTTATGGCCTCATAAATTAGTTAATTAGCCTCCCCACACATAGGTGATACCTATTCTTATGATTGTACTTATTCTTACGATTTGAAAGAAAATTGGCTTAAAATGCTATATAGGTGGTACATTACACCATACAAAATCTCTGAATGTTATAAAAATGCATCCAGCAAATGTTGGACATGTGAACAACATACGGGAACTTTGTTCCATACCTGGTGAACCAGCCCGAAAGCGCAACAGTTTTGGAAAGACATAAATGAAGCCATACAAAAGATTTGAAAAATAAAAATTCTAAGAGAGCCTAAATATTTTTTTTAAATTAGGCATGATAGATATAGAAAAAGACAAGAATAAAGAGATTTTGTTTAACTTCTTGGTCACGGCTGCCAAAATAGTGTCTGCCAGGAACTGGAGACAAAAAGAAAACTGGCTGACCCAAGTGTTAGAGATTATGAATATGGACAGACTTACCTATTGGCTTTCATCTGACCAAGGCTTACCTAAGAAAGAAACCAACTGGGACCTTGTAAAAGACTACTTAAAACAGATGAAAATAGATCTCATCTGCAAAAGACATTCAATCTTAAGGGAATAAGAAGATGTAGGGGAAGCAGAACAATTATAACATAATATTAATTCCATCAAAATGACCATCAAAAGCAAGAAGAAAGTCAACAAATATCTATTTTTCTTTTTCCTTTTTTTACGGTTTTTAGAGTTTTTTCTCTTTTTCCCCTATTTTTCTTTTCTCTTTTCTCTCTTTTTCCTACTTTCTTTACAAGCAAATGTTCTCCCACTTTCAATGTAAAGGAAATACTATCTTTGGATTTTTCCCCATTTTCTTTATTTCACATGATAAAATTTCAATAAAAGGCTTGGCCCGATTCACCGGGCCGAGCGAGGTTGCGACTGGGTGTCCTCGCTGCCATCTCGCCCTGGGGCTTCTTCTACCCAGAAGCCCCTGGGAGGGCTTGGGTGGTGGGAAAGTTTCCCACCAGTGGGGCCAGCCGGCCAACTGAGGGGCTGGCCCCACCCCGTCATGGGCCTGGCTGTGGCTGGCCCGCTCTCCTGCCCGGGCAGCCTACTTAAGGCTACCTGAGGCCTTTCAGCAGACATTGGGCCTGCTTTTCTACTCCAACCCATTTGTGTATGTGCCTTCTTGGGGCAATTGGAGGGAGGTGTATCACCCATGCACACGCAAAAACATTTGGGGGGAAAAAAGAATAGTCATTTACAGATTCACCACCAAGACTTCACTTTTGGAATACAGTCATACTCAGCCACGAGTGATTGCTCATGACATGGCTATGCATTAAAGTCCTTTTTGTTTCACAGTTTACTTGATTTACTTATTTGATTTACCTTATTTATATCCCACCTCTCTCTCCGAGGAGACTCAAGGCAGCTAACAGCTACACGCTTTGATCAATTTTAAACAAAGCAAATGCATTTAAAAAACAACAACAATTAAACAAATAAAGAGGGAAAGAACACTGGCCTTTCTCTTTTTATTTTGGTCTCTTTAGTAGCTGCCTGATTCATCTGACTTGATCCCCTTTTGACAGCAGGGCCTAGGCAATGAGCTGGGAATGTGGTTTGAACATCATCATATGGCGATGCTGAACCTGGATCTACCCAGGTGAGAAACCTCCTTTGCCAACATTCCTCATGTGAATAGAAAGAAACTATGATGAAACTAGATAACATTTTTACTAGGAAAAGCAAACACCTCAAAGACTCAACAAATGTATTATTGTTGGTTGTTTTTGTTGAAAAAACATAATGCAGCAACATCTGGAATCTGTTCTTGGGAAAATTATCTAAGCCCACTTCCACTAGATGGCACCATTTCTTCATAGATTTTATGACAAAAGGCTGCCAGTATGACAAACTGGAATGGAAAGCAAGAACACATGGGTGAATAAGCGAGGCAGGGTGATAACAATCCGACTGGCAACTAGTCAAATTAAACAATTTAATTAAACAATTAAAGATTGAACTAATATTTTAGAAAGGGAACTTGCCAGAAGAAAAGAGATGTGCACAAAATAGAAACAGAAAGACTTGGGAAGTAAAGAAGTTGAAGCAAGGATGGAGCCTTGGGCTCTAACATGATGATGAAAAAATATAACAACCACCAGATGGAAGTCAAATGCATGTATAGTTGTGTTTTTTGTGCTTGATTTTTGTCCTTTTGTCCTCCCCCCCCCTTTTTTTCTTGTTTTTGTTTTGTCTTCTCTCCTTTTTATGTATATATGTGTGTCTCTTATTTCCACTTTTCATTTTAGCTAACCTTCTTGTATCTTTGGAATCTATTGAAATGAAAAATTGACCTTGTGTTACCAATAAAACTTATTATCAAAAAAAGGAAAAAAATCAATATACAGTATTTTTTTTCCCTCCATTTCAATGTGCACTTTTAAAATGTAAAAGAAATGCCTTTCTCCCAGCCTTTCTGATCTTTCTCTGGTGCCCAGATGTTCTTTACATGTGTAAGAGTCAGTCAGGCTTAGTTATTCATGCTTACAATACAGTCATTGACATTAATACAGATTAGTGCTATGATTAAATTGACTCATTGATTTTGATATCATGGTGAAATTAAGATGCAAACCCCTCCTGCTGCTTCAAAATGTTTGTCTCACAGTCTCATTTACTACCATTTCATTATTTGATAGCTTTGTGATGCATATTACAAAGTCACTGACACTTGGTATGAAATAATGTATTCAGTATAAATACAGCGAGTAGCAACTTGCCCTGACTTCCCAAGTAGCAACAGATAGGTGCCTTGCCAGTTTTTACACTTCTTTGGACCTCATCACATTAATGAGGGGCAGTGGGGCGATTCACCAGCCTCCGTGGTGGAGCGGCAGGGCAATCCCGGCTCCCCACCTCGCCCACAGTGACACTCCCCTATCATATGTGGGGAAGCGTCATTGCATGGTTTTACCACACACTGGCTCTGTTGTTCCCAAGAGATTCCCATGTTGTGGACAAAGCATCATAGAATGCTCACACCACAGTTGTTTGATGGAGCCCTGCTGGAAGTTAGTGTGCATCATGTGATGGGCAGCGTGGGGCTCTGTAGATCAACTGTGCTGCAAGCATCCTAGGACACTTGCAAAGACACCTATGATGAAGTCTACAGACCACATTGAACTAAATACTTGTTTCCAGAGGAGACAAGTGCTAAAAATCAGCACTCACATTTTAGTATTTAAAAAAATGATAGAGAATTGTTGAATTGGAGTATCCCACTCCAGGATTCATCCATGTGGAGTGTAGAGGTAAGCTTTGGATCATTTTTCATTCTTCCCTCTAATTAGCATTTGACCCTTAGATTCTATTTGTTTCTGTGGAAAGTTATTAATGATAGTGTTCAAGATGAATTAATTGGTGCCTACCATGGGCAGCAAAGACTTCCCATGTAAATTCATAATCACACTTGCTTTTTTCTCCCAGTAACCCATTCCAGGTTCTTAACGGCTAGTGTTAATTACTTTCCTGTACATGGGACACTGTAATCTATGTTGTGTCTACACCAATCAAGTCTCTTCCAGTCGTTAGGTCCAGCAGTGCATTTGGAGATAACTAGGTTGGTATTTTGCATCCTTTTGTGGTAGCTAAACCAGTTAAATTCAGCCTATTCAAAACAGCACAAAGCTCTCTGATCAAAAGTACTTCTCTTCAGCGTTTGTGATATTTTTAGCCTCTACAAAGGCAGAGGGGATGGAAAGCAGGCAAAGAGCAGTATCTGTAATCGAATTGCTGCACTTAAAAAGAAGCCATCAAGTACTTTGTCTCAGGTTTGACCTACCAGGAGAATTCTCATTAATCTGGTTTGATGGAGGGAAGGGGGAGAAAGAGAGAGTTAGCTGGGCTGTAAAAACAAGGAAGAAGCGCCTCCCCTATCTTTTAAAATGCATTGCACATGCCTAGGCACTCATTGGCAGTAATGGGCAATGAGGGGAGAAATATCACCGCTCAGACAAGATAGGAAGGGATCTGAGTTAAATAGCCACGTCAGTAGGGTTTGAGCTCATCCATTAAATGAGAACCTTCCATCTTTCTTTGCTAAAACATTTTTTTTTCAACAGAGTTGGGTTCGGTGTTGCCAATGGCATGATTCACTTGGTTTGTACCAGGTTGCCTGAGCTGATTGTTAAAATCTGTTGGTTTTGCTGAGGTGCTTGTTACAAAGGCAGAAAATAAAAAGTTTCCCTGTGTCCTCCTCTTCCACCTGGCACATACTTTGTTACATTCCCAGCCAGCTTCTCAAGTAGCAGCAGCCAGCAAAAGATTTCGAGGTCAAATCTAGCTCTGCTGCGGGAAGGAAGAGAAAAGGAATTGCTCACCAACTCACATGCAGCCCTTCCACCAGGGAAGGAAAGGAAGGGAAGAAAAAAAGGAGGGGAGGGGAGAAATGACAGAAGAAAAAAAAAGGGAAGGAGGGAGTATAATTTGGAGGGTGCTTGACTTGGATCCCTTCCTTTCCCTCTGCTGCAGGAGAGAATATATACACATTTCTCCAGTCAGTTCCTCCTCTTCATGCATAGTAAATGAAATATTATTAGTATTATCATCATCATCATCATCATCATCATCATCATCATTACAAGAATCATCACCATCAAATGCTCTGTGGGAATCATACAACATCAACTGCAGGCAATGACTGAAAAAGTTTAGTGAGCATCTTTGGCAAAAAATACTTTTGTGCCTCCTAGAAGGTTTTTGAGGGCAAAACAAATTGGATTTTTATGAGAACAAGTGCAAAGGGTGGTGCAACTCTCTGAGGTCTCCTGGAGAATGAAGGCATCTCATCCTGCAGTCTTCCAGAGTTGCCCACTTCTATTTTAAGCCTGCCTCATTAGAGGCTTAGTGTAGAACACTGCTGTGTATGAAGAACAATTAGGATTTGAGGGTGGGATGGAGTACTGGACTCAATTCACAGAAGAGTGGGGCTTGGGGTGAAATCACTGACTATCCCCCCTTGGAAGTGAACAGTGATTTTGAAAGAGGAAACTATTGACAGTGGTTGCTTGCCCGGTTTTTAAAGTCAACCAAAGTGTGAGCAGAAGAATATATGGGTGATCTGCAGTGATCAGAGTTTTGAACGTGCATGTTTAGGTCCAAGCAAGGCATAAAGCTCAAAGAGTAACCATAGGTTGGTCTCAGCCTCTCTTTCCTCCTCTCCTTTTCCATCACATACACTCTAACATACCTCATGGGGTTATAGTAAGGATTAACTCATGGAGTGGCACAGTGATGGACCAAGTATGCAGGGGTGTAACTGGGGGGTGAAGGCCCAAAATGAAAGCACTGTTTTACTACAGCACCACAAATGTTTTTTTCTGTCTTATATTTACTGCATTTGGATAAATTTGCATGTCTCTCTCCCCCCCCCCCCCCCCTTTGATGCTCAACTGAAATTATACATTACTACAGTGCTTGATATCTGAGGAAAACTGAAGGAAACTTTCATGGGGGGGATTCTTTGGGTGGGAAGGATGTCTTCATTTTGTCTTTCCTCCAAAAGCTAAACTCTTTGATCTCATTTGTCAATGAGGCCACTTGACTTATTTCAAGGAAAAGGTGGGTGAACAGAGTATAATGAATGTGTGAAACAGGGCATCTGAATAAATGGAATTTACAGGTATGTCATCTAAGCAATTGATTCTATGGACTCACTCCAGTTGGATATAGGATTCCCCTTCACCCTTCAAAATTTGTCTCCTGATCAGATGAGGAGAGAATGCAACTACTAAATCTTCCAGAAATACATATGTAATTCAAATCTAGACATCTTAGTGAGAAGGAGTCTCCATTGCTTCATTGCTTCTTTCCTCCCTCCCCTCCATCTTTCTCCTCCCATCCTTCCTTTCCTTCTACCCTTTCATCCTTCCTTTCCTCTTTCCTTCTCCTCTCCCTATTTCTCCTTCCGTCCCTTGTGTCTTTTCCTCCATCTCCTCCCTCCCTGCCTCCCTTCCCTTCCACCCTTCCATCCTTCTCTTCCTCCCTTCATTCCTTTCTTCCTTCTCTTCTGCCTTCCTCCTTTCCACCTGGGGGATGTTTAGCTGGGAGAATAGTAGGTAGAGAGAGAACATGGGAACCATGTTTCAAGATTTAAAAGGTTGCCTCAGAGCGTGGTGAAGTCTCCTTCTCTGGAGGCTTTTCCATAGAGGCTGTCTATCCGAAATGCTTTGATTGTGCCTTCCTGCATGGCAGGGGGTTGGACTGGATGGCCCTTGGGGTCTCTTTCAACTCTAGGATTCTATATCAAGAGTAGGCAATACGGGGTCTAATGGATACACTTTTTTCTCCCATCCCCCATCTCATCCTGACCAAGACTAATCCTTTTGGGATCCAAACCTTTCCTGTCTTTTCTTCACTTTCTGCCTCCAAAAGAGAACAGGAATGAAAGGGCAGGGAGGGGACTTGGGGAGAACCCCCTCCCTCCCGGCCCATCCGTCCACCCACCCCACTCTGGCTTGTCATGTGGCCCACAAATTAGAAAGTTTGCCCATGCCTGCCCTGAACATACCAGAACCAATGTGATCTTGGAAACTACCAATGTATAAGTTGACCGTATATATACATCAAAGGCATGTTTGGGGCCAAAATTATGGATTTTGATATGAGTCATGGATATGTCATGGGTTATTCCATGAAAAGGGGAAAGCATCAGTGCCACCTTAGTAGGTCAGCTGGCCCTCTGCCGCCACCATGTTCCCACTCAGGCATTCAAAGAAACCAAAACTGGTGCCTGGCACAAAGAATAGAAGAGGTTGGTGCTTTTTTTAGGTTTTCCTGGGATGGGCTAAGCTAAGAACCTGTGTTTGGGGGCTAATTTGTGATTAGAATGTCTAGACCTATACATGAGTACACAGATTAAATTGGATCAGATGAGTCTGAATGGAGTTACAGTCCAAAACCTCCATTAGGCACTATGTTGTGGGACATTATCTGATAGTCTTTATTAATAGCCAAATGTACAGTCTTAAGCAGGTGAAGATTTACCTGCTACAGAAGCACGTGACAGCCAAAGTATCAGCAGCTAATGACATAGGAGCAGCATGTATTAAACATAAAGATGGTAGCTCTATTAATACCTGCATCAATGTGCATAGTATGGACTAAAGCAGTAGAACAACTCCTCCCTCCCTGCCCCCACCTCACCACCACCTGGGTAGCAAAAGAAAGAAAGAAAGAAAACCTCGAGTTTTTGGCAAAATGCCTGCTCCCTTTGAAGCTCAAGGGTAATCCTGGAGTGCCTGTAAATACATTTTTCTCGCTTGGCTTTGCACCTCCCTGTAGGGGTTCATGCATTTTTTATCTTTACCTTTAAAAATATGGTTAGCATGTTCATTAAATGAATAAGATTATTATTAATTTTAATTTATCTTGTTTATTGGGAACAGCTGTTCATTAACATTTATTTATCTGGTTATTTTGCAGCCTAACCAATTATGTAAAATACCCAGAGTTTCATGCCCAGGGAGACATTGTCATTTTGGACTGTGCGGTCCGTTAGTAGAAATAAAATATTTCTGTAAGGTTTTCATTGTAGCCCAAATGAAAACCTCTGTCAGTCTATCCTAATTATCCTGCCATAAAAAACTGATGAATGCAACAGAGGGGTGAATCAAGAGCTGGGAAATTATGGGTTTTTGGCATTTACTAAAAAAAAATAATCCTCCGAATTCTGATCAACAATATACCATGGTATGCTACTGATTTATTTGCCTATACTCATTTCATCAGGCCTATAAACTGGCAAGCAACACATCAATTTTCACGTGTGGTCATGTAAAAATTCCCGCACTTGGAATTCCCAGGTGTGCTCTAAATAGAGAATATTACTTGACTGCTTATACTGCAGCTCCTGATAAAGACCAATGGTCAAAACAGAGCCCTGGCAGAAGGACTGATTCCTCTGATTTGATAATGTTGTTAAAGCCACTGTTAGGAGATGGAAATTGCATAGAAAAATGGACATGACACTTGTAATTTTCTCTAAGAGAAATTGCATTATGTGTGAGAAAGAAGTCAGCTTAGTGTTCTTTGAGGACACTTCTTGCTGGGGGGGGGGGGGGCTGATGGCAACATTATTTTGCATAATTTCACCCTAAAGAGGTTCAATGGTGCTTCCACAGACAAACAGCATGGTGCAGTGATTTGAACATTAGATTATGACTTTGTGGACCAGGATTTGACTGACCACTTGGCTATAGAAAACCAATGGGTGAGTCACACGCTCTCCATCTCAGAAGAAGACAGTATACATCCTTTCTGAGAAATATTACCGGAAAACTCCATTGCAGATTCACCTTAAGGTCATCTTAAGTACAAAAACAACTTGAAGACACACAAGACAAGTTCAAGACAAGTCATTTCACAAATAGAAATGACTGTGATCTAGCTCATCCTTTCCCTGGAAGAAAGAGGCCAATTGATACTCAACAATTTCCCCTTTTCCCTTTGCAGGTTATTTCACCTTCTATTCTATTTGGAGGGAGAGATATCTCTATGTTTCTGATCCCATGAGTGATTTGTCATACTTAGTCTTGATCCAATAGAAACATGTTGAGGAGAAAGGGCAAGACTCTGCCTGCTGACAATATACCGAATCTCCCTTATGGCAAACAAAGATTGGCATCCTGTTAGTGATTTTCCCAGATCAAAGATCAACTTATATCTGCCAAAATTATTTGGGGGGGGGGGGGTCGTGCAGAAGTCAGAATTCCTTGCCAGTCTTATGTGATGACCCAATTAGACCCAATCCACCTTTTAGTTACTGCAGCCACCTACCCCAGGTTTACTGGCCAGTGCTGGTGGTGGTAATTGTGGAGAAATGTCATGCTCTGTTTCTGTAATTGGATGAATAGCACTGATGCCATCCTCCAGGATCTCTGGAGTCCAGGATCCTGGAAGTTCCAGATGGTGCTTTATCTCTGTATCTTAGGCTATCGGAACATAGCAAGATGCTTCTGCAACACTCCACCATCTGACAGCCAGCAACCTGGCATTTTGTGGGAGCCGTAGCAATCAAAAGTTATGATTGGTGTATATTTTTCTTCATGTTTTAAAGAGCATAACCAAACTAAGAAAGGATTAGACTCATTGACTATAGCTAGTGCTAACATAGAATGTACCTATGAGTCCCCTTGGGGGGATAGGGTGGAATACAAATAAAGTTATTCTTGGAGAACGGGAGAAGTTCCAGCAGATTGGAGGAGAGCCAATGTGGTCCCAATCTTCAAGAAGGGAAAAAAGGATGACCCAAACAACTACCGTCCGGTCAGCCTCACGTCGATACCAGGCAAGATTCTGGAAAAGATTGTTAAGGAAGTGGTCTGCAAACACTTAGAAACAAATGCGGTCATCGCTAATAGTCAACATGGATTTATCAAAAACAAGTCATGCCAGACTAATCTGATCTCTTTTTTCGATAGAGTTACAAGCTGGGTAGATGTGGGGAATGCCGTGGATGTGGCGTACCTGGATTTCAGTAAGGCCTTCGACAAGGTCCCCCATGACCTTCTGGCAAGGAAACTAGTCCAATGTGGGCTAGGCAAAACTACGGTGAGGTGGATCTGTCATTGGTTAAATGGACGAACCCAGAGGGTGCTCACCAATGCTTCCTCTTCATCCTGGAAAGAAGTGACGAGCGGAGTGCCGCAGGGTTCCGTCCTAGGCCCGGTCCTGTTCAACATCTTTATTAATGACTTAGATGAAGGGCTAGAAGGCAGGATCATCAAGTTTGCAGACGACACCAAATTGGGAGGGATAGCCAGTACTCCAGAGGACAGGAGCAGGATTCAAAACGATCTTGACAGATTAGAGAGATGGGCCAAAACTAACAAAATGAAGTTCAACAGTGACAAATGCAAGATACTCCACTTTGGCAGGAAAAACAAAATGCAAAGATACAGAATGGGGGACGCCTGGCTCGAGAGCAGTACGTGTGAAAAAGATCTTGGAGTCCTTGTGGACAACAAGTTAAACATGAGCCAACAATGTGATGTGGCGGCAAAAAAAGCCAATGGGATTTTGGCCTGCATCAATAGGAGCATAGTGTCTAGATCTAGGGAAGTCATGCTACCCCTCTATTCTGCTTTGGTTAGACCACACCTGGAATATTGTGTCCAATTCTGGGCACCACAATTCAAGAGAGATATTGACAAGCTGGAATGGGTCCAGAGGAGAGCGACTAAAATGATAAAGGGTCTGGAGAACAAGCCCTATGAGGAACGGCTTAAGGAGCTGGGCATGTTTAGCCTGAAGAAGAGAAGGCTGAGAGGGGATATGATAGCCATGTATAAATATGTGAGAGGAAGCCACAGGGAGGAGGGAGTAAGCTTGTTTTCTGCTTCCCTGGAGACTAGGACGTGGAACAATGGCTTCAAACTACAAGAGAGGAGATTCCATCTGAACACGAGGAAGAACTTCCTGACTGTGAGAGCCGTTCAGCAGTGGAACTCTCTGCCCCGGAGTGTGGTGGAGGCTCCTTCTTTGGAAGCTTTTAAACAGAGGCTGGATGGCCATCTGTCAGGGGTGATTTGAATGCAATATTCCTGCTTCTTGGCAGGGGGTTGGACTGGATGGCCCACGAGGTCTCTTCCAACTCTAGGATTCTATGATTCTATTATTATTACCTAATGAAAATGAGTTCGGATAATCACAGTGTGAGTAAACTCAAAATTTAATTCTTACTTCTCATTCAACCCAGGGCACATTTAACTGTGTGCATAGGAAACTCTTTGCTGTATGTTTTAATACGAGGCTTCTCCTGAACACCCATCTAGAATTCAAAATGAGTGTTGCATTATCTAAACTCCCCCAAAGTGAATTAACCTTGCCAGCTCATATCTTGAAAACAAATTAGAGATATTATTTAATATTTTCACTGTCAAAAAAAGGGTCTGATAGACTGGGATTCAAATGAAGCTCGCTTTAGAAGAGTAAATATTCATTTTGAAAGTAAATGCTTTTCAGGAGGATCAAATTGTTGGATTTGCCAGACGTCACAACTTTGGAGCACCATCTTCCTTGCTTGGTTTGACAGTTTCATTTCTAGGAATTTGTAGAAGACAGCTTATCAGATCAGCTCTGCAGTTCTTCAGAAAATGAGGTCTAATCTGCACTCAGATCCAAGACATGAAATGTCTCCTGACATTTCACCTATATCTATGGCAGGCATCCTCAGAGGTTGGGAGTCCATAGACCCCACAACCTCTGAGGATGTCTGCCATAGATGCCGGTGAAACATCAGGAGAGAATGCTTCTAGAACATGGCCATACAGCCTGAAAAACCTACAACAACCCCTTAATGTGTTTAGGTAATGTGTTTTTTAATGTACATTACAAGGGGTGAACTACTAATTTATTACCATTGGTATTTAAAGTTAGATGAAATACTGCCCTTATGAACAGGGCACCCTTAAATGCCAGCATATTAGCGTATTAGTTGTATACCACAACAGTGACAAACATACCTGTTGGTAAAGCAATCTTGACAGATTCTTTCTGTTTAGCTAACAATGGGTGAGCTTGGTTTTGGGCAATTGACA
Organism: Anolis sagrei; assembly: GCF_037176765.1. Classification (NCBI taxonomy): domain Eukaryota; kingdom Metazoa; phylum Chordata; class Lepidosauria; order Squamata; family Anolidae; genus Anolis; species Anolis sagrei. The sequence continues at coordinate 97,949,926 of NC_090022.1, forward strand.
GTCAGCACAGAATGGTGCCAGCATAAATTCCAGCACCTTCTCAGGAAGTTTAGTGAGCTGACTGTGGCGAATTCATAATTCTCACTGTCTTAAATGCAGTAAAATCTACAACAACGCCCTGCAGCTTGTTGTGATATGATAAAGAAATAGCAAAGTCCCTTTGAGTTTCTGGGAGGAAGAAAACCAAGAAGTCAGCCAGTTCAAAGAGTAGCCTGCCATTCCTCCAAGGGCTTAAACAGTTATCTCCCTCCCTGCTTTAGGTTCATAGCAACCCCATGAAAGAGTGGCTGAGCCAAGATCATCTGGAGATTTTGGTGGCTCAGTGGGGGACACCACTTCACTACACCTCCTTTTATCTTGAGTAACATTAACATTTATTCAGTTCTTGTGGGTTTTTTCGGGCTATATGGCCATGTTCTAGAGGCATTTCTCCACAGATATATAAACCCCTTTTTTCCCAGTTCCAGCAGACCTCACCTCTGAGGATGCTTGCCATAGATGCAGGCGAAACGTCAGGAGAAATGCCTCTAGAACATGGCCACATAGCCCGAAAAAACCCACAAGAACTGAGTGATTCCAGCCATGAAAGCCTTTGACAATACATTAACATTTATTGCAAACCAGTTGCCACCTTAAACATCAGTGCATCAGAAGCCTTTGAGATTGTTTTTGCCCATGTATTCCCGCCACTCTTTTTTATGATACAATCTTACGCAAAGATCAAACATGAAGGAAACACGGATAGAGCCCCAGCTATGTGAAGGAATGCAGTCCCACCTGGATGGTTTCTCCCTGCATCCCCCTCCCTACCCTCACAGCCCATGAGTATAATTACAGTCAGTGGTAGCACGTTAACAGTCGTTGCCACCGAACACCTGGAAACATGGGGTAGGATTGTGCCTGACAATACCTCCGACCCTGGATTTGCTCTCTGTCCTTCTTGATTTGTTGCTATCAGGAAAAAAGGAAGGAGAATGAGCTATCTATCTGCATGTGCAGCCTTTTACCTTAGGGAGGAGGTTATAGGCTAGGCACATAATTTACTCTAAGAGATGGGAACCTCTAGCCATTAATGCTGGCCAGTGAGTTATGTGCATTAGCTTCAAATGCCTGTGGGGAGTTACATGGCAGGTGCATATTTCACTTACAAAATAAATATATCATATTATTTTAAATTAAAATACTCTCTGCCTCTCGGCAATTATAGCATCTGGCCTATCGGAGTGTTTTGCATGCCCCCCCTCCCCCCAGCCTCTGACTGGTCTCCTTTTGCAAACAGTATATTCATTTTATCTGTTTGCCTACATCAGGTAACTCTTTGCTGCCCAGGTAATTGAGAGCTGTGAATAATTTGAAATGGAAAGAAGTGACTGGTCCAACCAAAGAAAAGAGAGACGATATGTGTGGAGGGGAAGAGGGCTGGAGGGGAGGCTTTGACCACTGGGGAGCACTGCCAGTGCTGCCCTTAAAACAGTGAACTTCCAAGGGCCCTTGTTGTAGTTTTGTAGCACACACCATGATATTGCCACCAGGTTCTTAGCTGTAAATTGTGCCAGATGGTAGGTATGCAGTGGCAAATCTACATTACATCTCCAGCTGGTATAGATCAGGCACAGTGCCAGCTAGGCTCCCATGTTCTCCATTCAGTTCTTTAATATGCTCCACTAGAAATGTAGGAAAGATGGCCATTTTCAAATATGCTGAAGGGCTACAACCCTTTCTTCACTGTGTGGACACATCTACACATATGCCTTGATACTGTCAGTCTGTCACATGGCTTCAAAAAGGATCAGGACAACATCACCCCTTCCATAATGGGAGCTGAATGAAAGAGCACATGTTCAATACTTGTAGTGGAACAGTGTTGTCCACCTCATCTCAGCACTGCAGTTTGGTTTAGAGCAGTGGTTCCCAACCTGTGGGCTGCGGCCTAATAATGGACTGCAAAAAAGAAAATCCAGTCTGTGAACCTCCTTCCTCTTTATATATGTTTTTATTTTATTTTATTTTATTTTATTTTATTTTATTTTATTTTATTTTATTTTATTTTATTTTATTATTTACACTTCTTTCCGCAGAGCTGAGCAGCCCCACCCCTTTTGGTACTAATGTTGGAGAATGGTCCCTGGTCAAAGTGGGCTCTGGTCCAGTAGGCTCTGGTCCAAGTAGTTTGGGAACTACTGGTTTAGAGGGTGCAGTTCATACATAGCACACAGATTTGTTACACCATGGTAAGAAGCAGCCAGTGGATATCATTTCCATCCTCTCTGCACCACTCTTCAACTACCATCTCAAGCAATGGTCACACTCCCCCTAATGGGACAGTAAGTCCTGCTTATTTATTATAGCAAGTAAGGATGAAGTAAGGTGATAAGTCTGGGAAAGGAAGAGGAAAGAAAGTGAGGCATCCAATCCTTCCTTCACATAAGGGAATTTAAAGTTACATCTTGGATCTTCCTGCAAGCCCAATATCACGGGCTTTGAGTCAGGACCTGGATATTGATGTATTTATGTATTATGGCACAATATGTGCTGTTTTGTAAGATGCTTCAAGTCCCTTTTTGGGAAATGGTGGCTGGATATAAATAAAGTATTATTATTATTTGAAACACAACAAGATTAGTACACAGCAAACTCTGCAAACTCTGCTGGCTGTTGTATTGGATCATACGTCAATACAACACAGCAAACTCTGCTGGCTGTTGTATTGGATCACACGTCAGGCACTTCCCAGTGTCTAGGACTGTGTGATGTATCAGTGAATAATGTGTGCAGATCCCAGTAGGGTGGCCTTTTGCAGTTGGCAGATGGTAATTTTGTCAGCGCTGATTGTGTTTAAGTGTAGGCCAAGGTCTTTAGGCACTGCACCCAGTGTGCCAATCAACACTGAGACCACTTTGACTGGCTTGTGCCAGAGTCTTTGCAGTTCGATCTTTAAATCCTCATATCGTGTCAGCTTTTCCAGTTGTTTCTCTTCAATCCTGCTGTCGCCTGGGATTGCAACATTGACGATCCATACTTTGTTTTTTAACGTGATCGTGAGGTCAGGAGTATTGCGCTCCTAAACTCTGTCAGTCTGAATTCAGAAGTCCCAGAGTAGTTTGATGCGTTCATTTTCTGTAACTTTTTCAGGCTTGTGATCCCACCAGTTCTTTGTCACAGGCAGATGGTATTTGTGGCACATGTTTCAATGGATCATCTGAGCAATGGTATTATTATTATTATTATTATTATTATTATTATTATTATTATTATTGCTAGTGGAAAATACATGCAAGCAACAACGTGCTTCCTCCCACCCTCAGAATTGGGGCTCAAGACAAATATAAAATTTAGCCATGCAGAAGTAACCTACTCAATTGGAATTTTTATATATTCACAGTAACTGAACCTGGATCTTAAAAGATAAAGAATGAGAAAATTGCTAATTATCAGAGGATAGCTAAGACCTCCAGGCCACCCAGAAGATGAGATGCAACTGAATGAACAAAATGCCATAAGCAGCACCTTGAGGCCACAGCAGCGAAACAAACCGTACTAGGAACAAAGGTCATTCCACAAAGTTTCAGTTTGTAAATACCACCCGCTTTGTAAGTTTAGAAACTGATGCTCATTAAGGTTCTTTCTATTTCCAGTTGAGTAAAACAGAGAAGAAAGAAATTGCACTGACAGCATCTTTTAGGCTAATATTTAGCTTCAGCAGTACATTAAATGTGCAACCAGTGCATAAAAATATTAATTTTAATTAAAGAGCTCTAGATTGTGCATTAACCTCAGGGTGACCTTGGACACAGATTCTGAATTAGAATGGCTCTTTGCTTTCAGTGAACTCCCTAGGAAATTCTAGCCACATAGCTAACACACAGGTGTTAGTAGTTATTGACATTATAAGCATCTCCTAAGGGGAACAGCAGGACCCTGTTTTCTGGATCGACCTGCTAAATCATGTCCCTATCTTATACTCCAGTAGGATCATGTGTACAGTCCATGTGAGACACTAAGTACCAGAGCTTGGAAAACCGATTTTTGGATCCCTGCTCCAATGTAAAATGGCCACAATTGTGTTGGTTGGGGAATTCTGGAAGTTAAGAGAGAGAGAAGAGGGAAGGAGGGAGAGACTCAGATCTATGATGGTCATCAGAGCAGGAAAACCATATAACACCAATCTCTGACTATGTCTACACTCCAATGATAGCACTTTAAATGTCAAGGCTGCCATAAATAATGTTGGGATTTGCATTTTGGTGAGGGATTTAAGGTTCTCCGGTAGAGAGCTTTAATCTACCCCTGAAGTACACATCCTATGTGTTCCTACAATGGAACTATGGCAGTTAAGGTGGAATAGGACATGACCATCTGTCAGGAGTGGTTTGAGTGTATTTTCCTACATTGCAGGGGGATGGCTTGGATGGCCCTTGTGGTCTCTTCCAACTCTATGATTCTATGAGATATAACAGTACAGAAACTTTCTGTCATATACCCACTCTTTCAAGAGAGCAAATGAATGATAAAAAACAGTCACATAGACAGGCACATTGGCATTATTCCTCCATTTGGTCTTCAGGAGGTAAGATGTGATATCAGGGTGTGCAACACCTCATCCAAGGAGAAGCTCGTCTCCTCTGCCAGACGGCTTGCTGCATCCCCTTGGAAAGCAGCACAGCTAAGAATAGTAGTGTTTCTTTGGTTGTTTTGATTGTTTTCTGCATCAATAATTTGAGTCCTCTATATCTCAGGGGTGCTTTGTGCTGCCACTGCCATGAAAGGATCTCTTTTAGAAGTCTGCCCAGCCAGAGGTATGTAATGATTTTTTAGCCAGTGTCCTCCAGAGTCTGGGATTGCTCTTGCAGTTACACATCATGCTGCTGAGCATAGGAGGACATTTCCAGTCCTCAGTTTACTTTCCCTGCGGGAGGACAACTCCCTGGACCAGGCCTTTCCTTGCAGATCCATAAACAAGCAGAATGCATACTGTGGCAATTTAAATCATTTCAGCGTGATTCAACCATTATGCAATATTCACCGATCTTCCCCAGCTCCATTTGATCTATCCAAACATTGCCATGCCCTTAGTACTGCTGGCCATGAAAAAAAGAATGCCTTAGTATTATACTTCCTTCTACTCTGTTATAGCTAGCTTTACAGCTAAAAAATTGGTGGTCATTATGAAGATGAGGATTACTAATATATGTATGTTTGATACAAGTTGGTGTCTCCATTTTTTCCTCTTTTAGGGAAATGTCCTTCCTTTTTCCTTTTATTGTTGGCAATGCCATACACATGTACCAGTTTGGTGGGTATTGTCCCAGTTAACCCTTTGCTGCCTCACTTTTTCAGCTGCTTTTAAAATGTCCCAATTTCTCTCTCCTCCTCATCTGTTGTCAGCTTACTTCAATTGCTATAAACTGAGTTCAAAGTGAAAAAATAATATGCATTCAGGTAACTCAGGAGGAAAGAAAGGACAAATGTCATTTTTTTCTTCCAAGCTTTCCAAACTCTGTACATAAATTCAAGGGCTTATTTACAAAAAAAATAACAATTTTGTGTTTTTTTCCTCATTAAAAACCGTTTCCCTCTTGTTGCTTGGCCACAACTTTTTGAACATATTCTGATGTTCATCAGCCATCCCTGCCCTGGTTTTGTTTGAAATATTGGAAGGTATTCAAAGTGTCCACTCTATGTTAAGCCATCCTAGGAAAAAGCAGATGAAAAACAATCCCCGCCTGCAAGTTTATAATAGATATTGAAAGAAAAGGGACTGAGAATAAGCAGAAAAGAAAGCAGATTCATACACTAATTGATGAAGGGAATCTTCATTCAAATTATGAACGATGTCCAGTGTTCTTATTACAGCAGCAATTAATTTTATGATAAAAAGCTAATGGGTTATGAATTCCGAAAATGAAAACCTACTGGTGGGTAAAATAGAAGTATATGAGAATATGAATGGCTTCTAGGACAAGGGATTAGAAACAAAAAGATCATTTCCCCAATAATGGTAGAATATAACTAACCACAGCCTTAAAACAGTCTGCTTTTACAAAGCACAGTCTTATTCAAACCTCTGTGCTTTCAAATATTTTTACAAACAAAGAACAAATTCATGTCCTGTGATATCGGTGACCTTTATCATCTGCCTTGGTATATAATAATAATAATCATCATCATCATCATCATCATCATCATCATTTATTTGTATTCCACCCTATCTCCCCGAGGAGACTCAGGGCAGATTTCAGCATACACAACACAAAGGCAAACATTCAAGGCCTAGAAACAATGAAACATAGATAAAGGTAAAGTTGTCTCCTTCTATTTCTGGAGGATAGTGCTCATCTCTGGCTCTGGGGGTGGTGCTCATCATCATTTCTAAGTCAAAGCATTGTCTAAGCATTGTCTGTAGACACCACCTAGGTCATGTGGCCAGTATGACTGCATGGAGCACCTTTTACCTTCTTGCCGAGCGATACCTATTTATCTACTCACATTTGAATGTTTTCGAACTGCTAGGTTGGCAGAAGCCGGGGCTAACAGAGGGAGCTCACTCCATCCCAAGGGTTTAAACCACCAACCTTCCAATCACTAGTTTCAGCAGCTCAGCGGTTTAAGCCGATGCATCACTGCGGCCCTGGTATCACAGTAAGCAGGCAGAGCTGCGTCCTGCAGGTTGAACATCCCTTATCTGGAATTCTGGAATACTCCAAAATCCAAAATTATGCACAAGAGTGGCTGAGATAGAGACACCTTTGCTTTCTGATGGATCACTGTATATAAACTTTGTATACATGCACAACATTATTTAAAATGATGTGTACAAGATTACCATCAGGCTATGTGTGTAAAGTGTGCATGAAACATACATGAACTTCATGTTTACACTTGGATCCCATCTCCAGAGATATCATTATATATATATATATTTACAAGTATTCCAAAATCTAGCGGGGGGGGGGGGGGGAATCCAAAATACGGAAAAGTTCTGGCATTTCAGATAAAGGAATCTCAACCTCTATCAATAAATAGTGTGCTTGACTTTAGTGCTATTGAGGAACATCAGTCTGGTGCTAATGCTCTAATTGGCCTAAATACTTTGATGTCACTAAGGGTCAAATAAAGCAGGGATTGACATCTAAATGCAGAGGAAAAGCTGGAAACTGGAATCCCAAGATTATTGGGGAAAAAATGTGTGAAGCATATTCTTTTGTATCTTTGGAAAAACGCCTTCTTGATTCAAGTCTCATCAGAGCTGTCTTGCAGAAACCCAATAGCCATAGATGGGTGGATGGATGAAAAATTTTGTGCCATAGGCTTTTAGGACCTAAATCAAAACTTCCTTTTTGAGCCAGAAAACTCTATTTCCAACATGTAATATTCCCTAAACCATAAATTAATCTTTAGAAGCTGTGATTATAGCAATACTTCCATATCTATGATGGGAGAGCAAGGCAATCTGCATTGTGGTGTGGCCTAATCACTAGATGGGGAGATTTGTAAGATGTGGGTTCAGATCTCTTTTGGACTTTGATCTCCCTGGCTTGCCTCAAACATATCACGTCTGAGTTTTACCTTTTCTCGGGATAGTAATAATTTGCTTTCCTTGGTTGCTATGATTACAGCACTAAGTCATTAAAATTCTACAGAAATTATTATAGCTGTAATAATACAGTGGGTGGCGGCATTGTAATGGGCCTGGGATGAAGGATGCGCCCTTCCCAGTCCCATCACTGCAGGAACTTTCACTATTAATCTCTTAATTATTTCTCTATAACAAGACTCTGATATCTTCTTCTCCTTCTGGTTATCAATCTGCCCCAGGTCCATCTGGGAGTCTCGTTTTCAGCAAATTTCAGCTGATGGAAGCACATGAGTGATTTTTAATTAAATACAAGTTATTTGTTTCTCCAAATATAGGGCCCTAATTAAAAAAACAAACAGCATAAAACTTCTTCTCGACAAGCACCAGGGTAGGAGGCAGTACTGAAATTCTGGCATTCGGAGAACAAATTAGAAACCTTTATCAGCCTAGAAAGCTTGTTTGTTTGCAAATGCCATATCATAAGAAGGCATGTCTCACTAGAATGATGCTTGGAAAGAAGGAAGGCAACAGGAAAAGAGGAAGACTACGTTCCAGCTGGATAGACTCAATCAAGGAAGCCACTGACATAAGTCTGCAAGACCTGAATGTTGATGATAGGGTGACTTGGGGATCTCATTCATAGGACTGCCATAAATTGAAGACTTGCTTACCTTTTTCTCAGGTGACATATCATTCAAATATTTTCTCTAAACTTGACTGGTTTCAACAATAGAAATTCTGAATGCAGAATAATCACAAGATGTCTCAAACTTACACCTGTTGATAAACTCTACGAGCTAGCTGGCATTGCCCCCCCCCCCCCCCATGTGCGAAGGGAAGTTGCTGCCAACTGGGAGAGAAATAAGGTTGAACACTGTGAAAGCCACCTACTGCGTCTGCATGGCTATCCCTCTCCTCCCAGCAGACTCAAATCAAGGAAAAGCTTCATGAGAACCACCTCTCCTCTTAATGTTCCCCCAGCAACGTCCCTCTGGGCAGCTAAACCAGGAAATCCCAATTGGATGGCCCTTCACGAGGGTCTGCCTCCAGGGGCAAACCAAGAATGAGCAACTTGGAAGTCCCTGAACAGACTCAGAAGTGGAGTTGGCAGATCAAAAGACAACCTGGCAAAATGGCACTACTTAAAAGAATCCTGCACCTTGTCGACTGTGGAGCAGAACAGACAACTCCGCATCTATATGCTTGTCCAAAATGCAAAGAGGAAGAATTGTTTGAAGCTACGGATGATGCAGTTGCTGTTGCCTGTTTTGGGTCAAAAGATATTTAGCTGCTTGTGCTCCTTTTATTTTTTTATCAGTTTTTATACTAATTTATGTGATGCTTTTGATACAAAATAAATAATAAAAATTGAAATGTCCCTTTTCAGACAGCACTGAATCCACTGTTAGGCGATTGACAAATTGTGTCACTATAGGTTACAGATTACAAGAGCAAAGAGATATAGTAGCAATTTAGAGGCAATGAAGGTGGTATCGTAACCTTTTGCAATTTTAGATGTTTATGCTACCAATGTTACTCTCTCATTTAGTCTCTAAGCTCTTACAAGAGACTAATACTGCATACTGATATTCCACTCTAATACAGCTATGACTTTGAATTGTACAGTATGGGGGCTAGGGTATCATATATACTTAAAACGTCCTCTACACACCCACATATGTCTTTTGTGTGCATACATTCTTGGTAAATCTATGCCTCTTAACCTAGGCATAGTTTAGGCCTCTTAATATGCCTTACCTCAATCCCGATTAAATCCTTCTGTGCTGCTGCTCCAGTGAGTACAGCCTTGAGTTCATTTCAGTGAACAATCTCCCACTTGCATTTCATATATGTATAAAAGACCAAAGCCGGAAAAGGGCTGGAGGTGCATATTGTCTTACTGCACATTGCTGATGAAGTCCTTGAAAATTTCTCCACATGCTGTTTCAAACTACCTGTTTCATAAGATACATACTCATACATAATTATTCAACAATTTCAAGGATGCTGGTCCATGGCCAGCTTTTGGCTGCTCTATGTGTTCATGTAAATTCAGAATTCAGGTACCGTATATACTAGGTATGGACAAACGTCAACCCTCCAGGTGTTTTGGACTTCAACTACCAAAATTATGGACTTCGAAATGACCTGTGGGTAAGTTAAGAATCAATCTGCAGAAAAGAGATGCTGCCAACATTTCCCCATTCAGGAATTCAAAAAGGCCAGCAGCAGTGTCGTGGCTGAGAGGGAATCGAGGATTGGTGCTTCTCCCAGGTTCTTAGGAGAAAGTGCTCACATTTTGCCACTCTCATCAGAGATGGGGATGATTCCTTTCTAATAAGAGTTAAGTTGACATGTGGATAAATTGACCCAGGGATTTTGGGTTGATTTGTTTCACTAAAATTTCTAGAGTTACATATAAGTATATAGGAAAAGTATTATATTTCAATATTCAAGATACAATTATAAATCAAGTTGGCACATCTGGATAACTCATGCTCATGAACCTTTCTATGTATGCATTTATAAATACACAATATTACATGAATAAATATGAAATACCTCTGAATATATGAGTAAACCTATTAAGGGGGACGTCACTGTCCTTGATTATCAGTTAAACATAGATAGCTTGAGATTGTAATAATGATTCAATTCCTTGTTTAAAAAACATTACATTAATTATAGTTAAGCATATGATATTCAAGATTACAACCAGATCCCATCTTTTGACCCTAACCATTTCAAATCTGTCCAACAAAATGGGCCTGGAACATATTCTTGTTCCCACTTAATAAATTCCAGGCTCCTAACCTGTGGATATGCCTAGGGAAAATTCTAAAACACACACACACACACACAAGCAGCCTTTTGTCTGAAAAATGGTGCTTCCACTTCCTTTCCATCAATGTGATTCAATTATCATGTTTGCTACTGCACTTCATTCCTCTGCCTCTTCCTATGCGAATAAGACAGTATTAAATCAAGAATGTCAGAAAGTAGGAACCTATCAGCATCCAATGCCATGTTGGAAAAGGTGTTTGGATGACAGTATGAAGAAAGGAAGGGGATTTTAGATAACAGTCTTTTGATTTCATGACCATCTCCTTTCCCTGAATGATTCCATAAAGCACCTTTATATTTAACAAATGCTGTTGCTCATCTTGTGGTTGCCTGATTAGTCTTCATTTAATGTGAAAGTAGACATCATGATCCATTTCTTCTAAAATATCACAAAATGAATCCCTTACCTAAAATATATCATGCGAGTATGTATGCACACGGGCACGCATGCACACACACATTTACACATACTCTCTGGAAACTAAGTCATGACAATTCAAATTTAAAGGCATTGTACTTCTCAACGAAAGGTGCAGGGGTTAAAACCCAAAACAACAGCAAGTTTACCAACCTTTATTTTCTTGTCAACATCATACTGATCTGCTTATGGAAATGCAATGCTGAATTAGGAAAAGTTCTATTGTGATTTGAAAAGTTTTAGGTCAATATCCTGCCCAGCTATGCACTTTGCCATTCTGCAGAGCTGCTCTAAGGGATTTCAGGAGTGAAAATGGGAAAATGAAGTGCTTCTATTACCATGAATCATTTGAAGCCAAAAGACGAAAGAAATAACGTCTTTGAGCATCTTTCCTGACTAAGAGGATGGGGGTGGGGGTCAGGTAAGCAGCTGAGCTGCAAATGCTCTTGCGTACGTGGATTGCTTTATTCAGCCTCCATCACACGAGAGGCATTCATGGGAGCTTATTTCAGGCTAGAATGTGATGGGTTTAATGTACTTTCCCGCTGATGACAGGTCTTGCCTTGAAAACAGGCCCACGCTAATTGTCTTCAGCAGAGAGAATAATGTGAGCTGCTTGTCTCACTAGACAGAAACAAGTAGAGTGCTCTATTACAATAAAAAAATAAAATAATAATGCTGTTGTTCTTGTGCTTGTTATTGCTTTTACAGTCTGAATAAGCAGGATAAATTACAACAGGGAAAGGGCATCTTACCAGAGATAGTAAAGTCAGTGGGAAAGGCTTAACACATTAAGGTTGAAATCCTACATGGTTTAACACAGCATAGTAGCTCCTTGTGCAGAGCAGTTATGCCGAGCCATTAACCACTCCATCCAGATTGACAGTAAAGCCACTGATGTCCTGTTCCCCCCACCGCCCACACATACACACACACCCCGGCCATTCCGCACTTGGTGGAGAGCAGGGAGATCACAGAAGATCCATAGCCAGGTGCATAAGAATGACATCATCTGCTGAGGTTCACCAGGGTCCCAATGGCTGACATAAACATTTCAGGCTCCCTATGGAAACATGGCCAAACACTTCTGCAATATCCATGTCTGCTCTCCATCAGGCATAGTGGGCTGTAGGGAGGAGGTTCATTGACTTAATGATAGATCCATCAGGTGAGTCTTTAGCAAAGTGAGGAAGGGAACACCATCTTCCAGAGTGTCCCAATGTTGACATACATTGGGAGAAAGTTAACTTATGATCGTGCAAGCCACTAACTGGATGTTCAGTCTACAGACTTATCCAAAAAGTATATGAAAGTATTGAGACTTTCCAGTTATTTTAAAATTTTTACCCAAACTCTTTCTCAAACTATCTTCAGTTTCCCTCCTTCCCCTCTCTCTCATGTTCCTCTTCTCCTCCCACTAATCACGTATCACATGTAGACTCAGGCAACATTTCAGAAATTGACTTTCACCAATTTTCCCTAATCCCTTTTTAACGATTATTCAGCAGGTTAAAGTACTTTAACAGTACTATACTAGATAAATATTATTATCATTTTCTTTTATTGCTAGTATTCCTCTTTCCCTTGCTTGATTTTTGAATTCGTGTCTTAGAAACAATAGCAGCATTTTCCTGGCAGGGATCATTTTATCTCCAGAGTAACACAAACAGACTGCCATGTTTCTTGGCACCAGCTATCTTACTTATGGCTGATATAACACAAACAGAGGCGTATTTCATGTGGGAAAATAGTGGATGAATAGTGTGATTAAACTGAGATGGGAAGGCGAGAATATAAGTTCTTTGTAATGCCAGGAGTTTCTTGCAAATACTTTGGAATGGGGAAAGTATCATGTAGCTGTCAAAAACAAAATTGGTTTATACTAGAATAAATCCTGGCTCCTCTAGAGAGTTTTTTCTTCTCTGGAGTAACTCTCTGTATGCCGCCAGGTTAATAACTGGGTAGGCATACAGGGAGCATACAACTCCCATGTTACAGAAGCTCCACTGGCTGTCTGTTTGCTACCGGGCACAATTCAAAGTGCTGGCTTTGGACTATAAAGCCCTAAGCAGCCCCGGCCCAATTTACCTGTCCGAACATATCTCCCCCTATGAACCATTGCAGAGATTAAGATCCTCTAGGGAGGCCCTGCTTTCCATCCCACCATTGTCCCAGGCGCGATTGGTGGAGACAAGAGACAGGGCCTTCTTGGTGATTGCTCCCTGGCTATGGAACTCCCTTCCTGTTGAGATCAGATCGGCCCCCTCTCTCCTGTCCTTTAGAAGGATGGTAAAAACTTGGCTGTGGGACCAAGCTTTCGGGACAGGGCAATAAAGCAGCAACAGGAAAGATTACCAGGCCAATTAGATTTGGCACGGATGACTAGGATGGTTTTAAATGGTGTATTTTAATATTGAGATAAATGTTTTTAATGTTTAGGTACATGTATATGAATTTGTGTCCAGGCATTGAATGTTTGCCGTATTCCCGCTGAGCTCCGCCCTGAGTCCCCTTTGAGGTGAGAAAGACGGAATATAAACGCTTCAAATAAATAAATAAATAAATAAATAAATCTAAAGTAGTCACTAATAAACAAGAAAAAAAACCTAATTCAATTATATACATGTTTCAGATAATTAAATTAATTTTAAATTGGCACTTACATTTGCATTACATTGCTACACTAAGAAGTTTATTACATGAGGCAGGTTAATTGCAATTACAGCAGGACAACAGTGTCCTTGCCTTGGACTTTTCACATGATGTCACTCCTTTCCCACAGCTCTCCCAATGGGAGACTGTTTTATGGAAGGAGGTTGGGTTGTTTCTGTTTGTAAAGGAAGCACTGATAAACACAAGGCAAAGACACTGTTGTTCTGCTGCAATTGCAGTTTGCCTGCCTCATGTGATAAATTCCTAAGATTAGAATTCTGGTAGCAATGTAAACAGGCACAACCTGCATGTATGTGTTTTACTTATAGTGGAAACAGATATTCACTCACTTCTCATGTCCCTTCCTCTATGCAACCCCAGCTACTGGTGCTAGGACACACCCCATGACCCTCTCATTGGGGGAAGGGAGCTCCCAGCTGCTGGTTTACAGTTGGAAAAGGGAAGAATAGTGCATGGTGAAAACTTGGGAAGGTGACAAATTCCCACCAAGCGTGACTGTGATGGTGGTGGGACCAAGAGCAGGGCCTCTCCAAACGATCTTAAAGTCCTGGGGGTTTGTAAAGGGAGATATGTTCAGACGGGTAAGCTGGGCCAGAACCTTTTAGGGTTTTAAAAGTCAAGACCAGCACTTTGAATTGTGCTCGGAAGCTAATAGGCAGCTAGTGGAGCTAGCGTAACGGGGTTGTACACTCCCTGTACCCCACTCCATTAAGCAACCTGGTTGCCAAGCATTGGACTAGCTGGAGCTTCCTAATAGTCTTCAGAGGCAACCCCACATAGAGTGCGTTGCAGTAATCTATGCAGAATGTAACCAGAGCATGGACCACCATGGCCAAGTCAGACCTCCCAAGATACGGGCGCAGCTGGTGCACATTTTATCATTTCAGGCTGGAAGATTACCCATTGATGAGCACAATTGTGCTGCAAATTGAAGTCATGCATAGGAACACAAAGGAAGATTTGACAATGCAAAGCAGAACTCTCCACTCTAAGAGCACTGAACAGATGTTAACCTCAAAATCTTACCAGTGTGAAGCTGAAACTGCTGCCATTATTTTATTTCCCTATTGTCTTTTGGGACTGTTTTTTTCTCCCAAAGGCCCATTTGGAACTCATTCTTTCAAAAGCCTTCACCGCCACCAACAACATCATCTTCTCTTGTCTTTGTTATAATCTCATGTTCCTATCCTTCCCCCTTGTTTAGCTGAAAAAGTGAGAAGCAATTCCACAAAAATCCAAGAGAACCAGACTTTGGATAAAGAACCAACTGTGTATAGTTAAGCTGGTTTGACCTTTATTGCTGTGGCTCAGTCAATGTCAATCCATTCTGGGAAAATATTAATCCTTTTTATCAGAAAATAAAAATCAGAGTCCTATATGATCTTCCATTCAGCACAAATTTTGATACACATTGCTACATACATAGCAGAGGCAGTAAGAAACCCTGTTAGCAAATTGCAAAGATGCATAATAGGACATAAGCAAGAGTACCCTAATGTGTATTGCTGCTAATACAATGCGCACTAGTCTCTTTGTGCATCATTCGCATTGTGTGTCAGTCCCTTTGCTAAGGCTGCAATGTTGTTACATAACAGGAACCCTGTACTGGATATGGTCACCAAGTGTCTTTACAATTATAATTGCCACATACCTGAGTTCACTTACAAAGATTCCAGACAAAGATCATTAATTTCCCACTTTTTGGCCAATTTCCCTCTTAATTCATAACTCATATGATTTAACTTGTTAGTTCCCATCATTGCCTTTTATTAGAAATGTTATGGGGCATTTGGTGTGTAAATTTGGTTTTGATGGGATGTCTTCCTAGGTGTTTTTCCATATTCCCAGTGCTCCTAGTGCTGCTACTCAAAAGACAGTGTGCAGCTATTCTCTTCCACAACATTTTTCCTTCCTTAACTAAAATCCCATGAATAAAGCAAGGTGGTTGCTTAATAAAAGACTTATCTGAAAATATTCTTGCTTTCTTTTGGTATCACACCAAAATAGCTATTTCCACTTCTCTCTTTGTCCACTTCCACCATCTTTTAGTGATTGTTTCTGAATTGTGTTCATGGATTTAAATTATACTAATGTTGTTAACTAGTTTTATGAGCTATACATTAGTCCAACAATTTGGACCCAAGAAATCTGAATTAATTGTGTAGCCTCAGCTCCTTCTCTCTTACAGTATGAATAAATACAGGAATATAAAAAGCATATTCATGACAAAGAGACTATCATGATTATTCTGGTGGATGATTCCTCCCAGATAGAAATGAATTTCACTGTACTCACTCATTCTCTTGAGTTTTAGGCCTGACAATACAAATGTTCTCCTACCCAGAAGTCTGATTCCAGAAGGTGACACTGAAGAATCACTTCTTGACCACATGGCTTTTATGCTATTGCAAAATGAAGGACTTGTATCTTGTCCCTAGTATAATGTTTATAGAAACCTGTGGGAGAGGTTTGAGATGCCATCAATATACTGACACGCTGTTCTATTTTACTCTCAAATCAAATTTAGGTGAGGAAGAAAAATGCTAAACACATGCCTGGAATTAGGAAAAGGCTGGATCTTTGGTGATAGACAATGTGGCATGTGAGTATCACAGGATATTCTGTGATGAAGTTTCCCATTTATTTGTTGCTTCTCCTCCCTTTTACTTCCTCCAATTCCTTCCATTCGCCAAATAAACTTAGGGTACTGCAAATCTCTTCTATGTACATAATTTTATTTCACTTTCTGTATTTCCCTGTATAGATTTGAACTTCATGTGCACACTGTTGTGAAATGTATGTTTTTGTTGTAGCCACTGAATGTACATCATGCATTGGAAGAGAATCCAAGTTTTACACAATCTGGGACTTTGCATTAAAGAGGGGAACATGGCTTTACACTCATGAAGCTTGTGCATTGGTTGCACAAACTCATCTGGTTAGTTAATTGAGTCTTGTACGGCTAAACGTGTAGCCAAGTGTGTGTATGCACATCTGCATATGCAATATGTGAGATACTTCAATGCACAATGTACATATGTGAATCTATGAGAGCTCAAATCCATGTGTAACGTTCATCTGTGTACAACAATACATCATGAACAATTTCAGTTCCACAAGCTTGAACTGAAAGTGGCTATTCTTCATCACAGGGGAACTTATGCATGCATAAGACACTAACAGGATTCCACTTTTTACCATATTTTTCTTTTCCATTGAATTGCATTGGATATTTCCAGTGTCTTGGCAACTTCACATGCCAGTCATCCATAAAGTCTCAGGCACCAGCCAATGGGACATTTGAGCAAACACATTCAACACATTTTTAAAATCTTGACAAGGAATACATTAAATGTAGGAAATTTTCATTTTTTTCCTTCCAGTAACAAAGTATTGCAGTTTGGGTCTTTGCAAAAAGGGAAAAAAACAAGTACTGGCTTGGGGGCTGTTCTCGGAGAACAAAGGAATAGCAAGTGCACATTTACTATCTTGAGCTAAAACAATTCTACATATAGTTTCCAAGAGTCCATTGGTTCCTTATTCCATGTTGTCTGTTGTGAATCACTTCATAAAATATTATTAAAATGAAAAGGACACTAAGGATGCCTGCCAGAGAAAGCCAACTTCCCCTTTCCAAGCTGAGTAATGGCAAAGAAAGACTATAAATCTGACATTTTTCCCTCTGGTAGGGCAGGTAGAAGAGCAAAGCATAATGGGAGGAGGGATGCACCATAGATCACCAGTTGTAGCAGAGCAGGCTGACATGGGATTCCCTGGGGAGTCTTAACAAGGTGCTACATAGCCTGAAATCCCTTGGAAAACTGGTTGGTAATATTGCATTATGATAAGGCCCTCCTGTCAGCCCAAGGCTGTCTCTTCACACCCAGCCCAAGACATTGAGGCATCTCATATTCCCAAATCCATCTCCTTGATCTTCGCTGGGGACAGCAATCAGGGCTTAAGCTCAGTTGAAGGAAGGCACAGGAGGGGAGCAGAGCAGGGTGAGGAAAAGCCAGCTTTAAAATTGATAGTCTAGCCGCTCAGATGATAGAGAGCTTAATACTTGTTATATGTTATGTCACTTATGCCTGGCGCACCAATCTTGCTCCAGTGACAAATTGCATTAAGGGAGGGATGAGAAAGCAAAAGCCTGCAAATTAAAAACAAACCAGCGGTGCTTACTGCATTCCTGTCACTGATGGGTGATGGACCACCTCAGCTTTAGGCGAAGGTGTCAAGTGCAACCGAGACAGCCGGCTTTCACATTGGATTAGTTGTGGAGACGCAGGCTGCATCCATGCAAAGGAAATGGCATTGCCAGAAGCAAATGAAGAAACCAAGAGGTGGTCTCCAGGAGGAATAAGTCTGAACTGATTACATCAGGCTAAGTTCATATTAGTTCTCTCTTGCGGAGCGGGTGCAGAGGAGCCGAGATGCTTATTCTCTTTAGCCCTGGCAGCATCCTTTAGTCTTGCTTCCCTTAACATCGCCAGAAGAGTGATGACTAATCTCAGCCTCGCCCCCAAGTTTCATACTGTAGGCATGTCTCAGGAGCACCTATGTTTCTGGCTGGGCCAGGAGATGTCAGTTACGCATTGGGAACTAAGGAAAATATTGACATAATTCTGGATACAACTCACTGATTGTATAGGGGAGGTTTTATATAGCAAGGGCCTTATGCAGAAACACCTTTGCTGCATTGCTCTTGAAATGGATTCTAGATTTTTGTGTGGGTTTAGAGGAGATTCATATTTGCTAAGTCCTCCATCACAATCCTATACCATTTCCCCAGAATTTACCACAAAGTTACCACAGGACCTAACAAATGCCTAGAGGGGATAGCACTCTGGAAATCTCAAAATCCTTCAGTGCAGTTCTGTGATGTGTTGGAACCAGATGTCATTTCTTTAAATGGTGGTCTGAAATATCTGAAAGTCTCCGATAACCTCAGTCCATCTGGAACTGTGCCCTCTTGCATGAATATAGTGTCTTGGATCTAACCCCACTGTTCATCTTTTTTGAGCTGCTCCCTCAGAAACACATTCTCTCACTACTATCTCATCTAGGGTTTTATCAGTTTTTATCCTGTGCATTTGGCCCACCCATTGTGTTCTATTTCTTTATCTTGTTATTTTGTAACTGTTTATTTTATTTTGCTATTTGCTATATGTATCTTATTTTGATGTTATTTTTGCTTTGTTGTATTTTATTTCACTGAATTATAATTCTGGGCTTGGCCTCATGTTAGCTGCCCCGAGTCCCCTTTGGGGAGATGGTGGCGGGGTATAAATAAAGATTGGCTACCAGTTTTAAATCTGGCTACCAGTATTTAAAAAAACTCTAAAATTACAACAGCACAACAACAGAGAGGAAACAAACAAGGACATCTAATCACCTCTCAACAAAAGATTGCTCCAGGCACTGTCAGGCCATTATATGCTAATCAAGGTGGTCAGTTGAAACATTCACACCTAGCTCCAGCAGACAAGAGTCCTTTGTCCCACCCTGGTCATTCCACAGATATATAAACCCTTTTTCCTAGTTCCAACAGACCTCACTACCTCTGAGGATGCTTGCCATAGATGCAGGCGAAACGTCAGGAGAGAATGCCTTTAGACCATGGCCATATAGCCCGAAAAAACCTACAACAACCCAATAAAGATTGTTGTTGTTGTTGTTGTTCCACTCTAACATTTTTCTGCTCTAATTGCAGATGACAATCTGGGAATGATGCAGAAGTACATGTAAGCATTTGCATGTGTCATACTTCCTGCTATAAGTTTAGCCTGCAGGAAAGCATTGGCTTTCTCCCAAAGTGAGACAGAAGCAAATGAAATAATGATGAAAATGCTGAAATGATAGAGAGAGGTGTGAATGTTTACTGACCTTTGTTTTGTATCGAAAAAAATGAGTTTACAAACCCAAGGTTTATTCATTTTTCTACCCTGAAGTCATGATGATACTCCTAGATGCTTTTGTCATTTCACATGATCGTTTGAGAATCAAAACAAATAAGGTTTTAATGAGGGCATGTCACAGAGGGCAGGTGGGGGCCATCTGAAGTTGCCTGTAATTCATTCCCCTCCTTGGGCAACTCCTGACGGGCTGTCGAAAGTGATTTGTGTTCTCTGGTGAAAACTGCAATGAATGCTCCTCTAATTTTGAGAAATCAATTCCTTATATGTATTCAAGCTTGAGCCTGACCAATGTTCCTTATGACTGGGCAAAGACATTGCCTCCTGTTTCACTGTGAATGGGGATTATGGACAGTGCTGTAGTTGTTTCTCACTGCCATACATTGGGGTTCACAGACTACTACAGGGACCATATCGAGCAGGGGTCCTCAAACCAAGGCCCAGGGACCGGATATGGCCCTCCAAGGTCATTTACCTGGCCCTTGCTCAGGGTCAACCTAAGTCTGAAAGGACTTGAAACCACAATCCTACCTCACCAACCAAAAGCAGGTCCACACTTCCCATTGAATTACTATTAAGTTTATATTTGTTAAAATTGTTCTTCATTTTAATTATTGTATTGTTTTAAAGTGGTTTTTTGTACTACAAATAAGATATGTTCAGTGTGCATAGGAATTCATTCATGTTTTTTTCAAATTATTACCCGGTCCTCCAACAGTTTGAGGGACTGTGACCTGGCCCTCTGTTTATAAAGTTAGAGGACCCCTGGTATAGAGATTCCTGAACTGGGTGCAAAATTATTTTTCCTTCTTTGACACTCTTTTAGGAAGAGGAGGAAGAAGAAGAAGAAGATACTCACCTGGTAATTTTGAATGTTTCCTGTCACAGCTACTTTTGAGATTAACATTTATACTTTTCTGAAAAATTAACATCCAAGTAAGGTGGAAGAGAGGGGAAACAAAAGAGAATTTATTTGAGGCTCTATGAAAACCATTTTTATATTATTACATTTTATACGGATTTTAACTGCTTAATGTGTTACTTATGAGGCCTGGTCTCTTTATTTTAACTGTTAATTTTAATTGTTTGTCATTTTGCTTATTTTGATATTATACATGGCATTGAATGTTTGTCATTTTGTTTCTGGAAGCAACCCTGAGTCCTCTTGGAGAGCGAAGGCAGGTTAGAAATTATTATTATCATTGCCATTATCATTATCATCATTTAGTTATATGTGTCAGAGCAATAGTAAATTTAAACTACCGTTAGATCAGGTGAGAACTTAGATAAAGGATATAACTATTATTACTAAAAATAGGCAATTACATAGAGGAAAATGTATAAGTAAGAGGACCGATAGGGAAGTATAAGGGTATGATGGGAAGAGAAGATTGGTGAGACCAAACGAAAGAACTATTGTATTGTTTTGTAAAAAAAAAAGAAAAAGAATAAAACTGTAAAAAATGTTAAGAATGATAAAAAAAATCAGGCTTTTCAAGTATTTGTTGTAATTATTTCATTCTGGACTAGTCAGTGTGAAGGATCAATTTCTTATTCAATAAAATTTTATGCAATTTTTGCATATTCTCCTGGTAAAGGGTCCAGAGCAGTGTTTCTCAGTCGGGGGGGGGGGGGGTGTCACAAGGGAGTGTCAGAGGGGTCACCAAAGACCATCAGAAAACACAGAATTTTCTGTTAGTCATGGGAAGTTTCTGTGTGGGAAGTTTGGCCCAATTCTCTTGTTGGTTGGATTCAGAATGCTCTTTGATTATAGGTGAACTATAAATCCCAGCAGCTACAACTCCCAAACGACAAAATTAATTCCCCTCCCAACCCAACCAGTATTCAAATTTGGGTGTATTAGGTATTTGTGCTAAATTTGGTCCCGATCCATCATTGTTTGAGTCCACAATGCTCTCTGGAGACAGGTGAACTACAACTCCCAAATTCAAGTTCAATTGCCATCAGATCCTTCCAGTAATTTCTGTTAGTCATGGGAGTTCTGTGTGTCACGTTTGATTCAATTCCATTGTTAGTGGAGTTCAGAATGCTCTTTGATTGTAGGCAAATTATAAATCCCAGCAACTACAACTCCCAAATGACAAAATCAACCCCCACCAACCCCACCAGTATTCAAATTTGGGCATATCAGGTATTTGTGCCAAATGTGCTCCAGTGAATGAAAATACACCCTGCATATCAGATATTTACATGATGATTCATAACAGTAGCAAAATGACAGTTATAAAGTAGCAATGAAAATAATGTTATGGTTGGGGGTCACCACAACATGAGGAACTGTAATATAGGGTATTAGGAAGGTTGGGAAACACAGAGTCTTAAGGGAGTTCAATAGTTAACTATTAATATAAAATATTTTCCTGTACTTCTGTTTACTTTAAATATATATGTGCTATTGTGCTATTGTGGTTTCTTATGCTTATATTGTCTTGTTAATTTTATGTTTATGCTGTTTTCTTTGTATATATTGATGATGTTACTTGGAAACCGCTCGGGGAAATAGAGCAGTATATAAAGTTTTGTTGTTGTTGTTGTTGTTGTCATGCTTTAACAAACAGACTCATTCGAGTCAAGATTTCTTTGTTTTTGCCCATCATCTAATTCATTTCAGTCTATTCACTATTGTAGCTAAAATACCAGAAAATTCAACAAAATCAGTGACTATATGTATTAAAAAAACCCAGGAGATATGAAAACAACATGTCCTTGTAGTATGTGCATGCATAGCCATGTGATCTGAAATGTTGCTGTACCTGGGCAATAAAGGAGTGCATACACATTAGGAAGTTCAAAAACTACTGAGCCTTATACATATTGTACAGTACATGTAACCTGGGCTTATGCAAAAAAAAAAATGGTTATATGTAACTTTAGGGGCATTTTTTTAGAAGAATACATTTCTTCTGACACACTGCACAATAATTTTTTAAACAGTCACTGTGATGTCACTTTTCCTGATGATGGCACTTGGTTCACACACTTCGCAGGGAAATGACGCCAAAAATTAGAAGCCTTTTATAGAGGGAAAGAGTCCCTTTGTCCAGCAAAGGTGAAATAGACATGGTTTAACTGGCTCGAAAGTGATAGGGGAAGAAATCTCTTGCCTCAGGGTCTCTCCTCCTTGCCGTGGACCACTATCTGAGAAATGAGCTGATGAGTTTAATTGCTGTTCAAAGTCTTTATGTCAGTGCAATGTGTTCATTTCACCCTTGCTATGAGACATTTCCCAGCAATTACCTGCTTCTGCCTCAGGAGATCTGATCTCAAATGACCTGAAAAACAGGCCAGCTTTGGGGTTTTCTCACAATGTCTTGGGTGCAAATGGCTTCCCTCCAACTTTCAACAAATATGGGTGAACTCTTGGCCCTGCGTTCAACTTCCGTCATTCTTGTGAAATAGTAAACAGATACTGAAGGGAAGTGCAGTACAATTCATCTATCAATGAGACCTGTATCTGTGGTTTCATATATTCACATCTGCCCAAATATGTCCTCTCTGGGCATTTTCTACATCTTTTAGCATGGTATTCTTCGTAGTCCTTCATTTCAATAGTGTTCACTATTATTGTGATGTTGCATATCCATGCAAAGTCCGGGAACATATCTTCATGGATACTGTATCATTTCTTATTTAAAATTTCCTCTAATTTTAAATGTGCAATCCTCCTAAATTATTTCATTTATTTTAAAGTTTCCAATCAACAACATTGTGGCAACAAAACTATAGACATGATGACAACAGTGTTACCATTGCTATCAGGATGATAATTAAGACAATGACTCTATTGGTAACGAAACACTCCTATGTTCTTAGCTTTCCCTTCAAGAATTGCTAATACTTCATAACAAAAGCTGATATTTTAAACATAAAATTATCTATACAATTACTGAAATACTTTTATGAATCACTCCTTTGTGTGTTGGGTGCTTCGGGCATTATACAAATCAAATCAAATAGCAATAAAAGTCAAATATTATAAAATACTATAAAATTCATAGAAATGGAGAGCAATCCATGATCTTTAAAATATGTATATGCAGTTCTCACATCACCATTGGGTATTCTGTATTTGTCTTATTTCCTCGCTATGCCATGCCTCACTGTCCTGAACACTAAAGCATTTCCAATTTTAAGTACATACATTATATAATGTAGCAGATATAGGGGATTTGGAGGGACCAAAGTCTGTCCATGCAGGTCCCCTTGTATGAAGGAGGAGCTTTCTGCCACTATGCCTTTTTCTACTCTGGTAGATAATGGAGGTAGGAGTAGATCACGAATTGATCAGGAATGGTTTTAGTTCTTCTCGATCCAAATCCTCTTCATTCCCCAAATACATCCCTGGGACAGGCAGGAAACTACACCAAGATGAGGTTTCCCTCTCATTGGAGACATTGAGAAGCTTTATTTCCATCAAGAGAAAGGGAGAGGAAGAGAATGAAATGGCTACTTTTCTTTTCCTTTTGTGCTATCATGGATACTAGTTGCTCAGCAAAATCAAGCATAAGGGTGGGAAAGAACATTAGAGATGTGTGAAAAAGTATTGAGGAGTCCCAGGCTTCTCACCTCATTTGCTGCTGTTTTTCCCAAACTGAGATAAGTCTCCGGCTGCAGAGCTGAGCAGTGATGAAGAGAAGGCACCCAGCTGCACTGAATCCCAATTCACAAGTCCCAGGGAGGCAGCAGGTGGGGCAAACCAACAGCATTTCAGCCATGGGTAGGAAGTAGCTGTAAGTAATGGTAGGCAGCCTGTGGAAGGAAAGGGTGCTGAGCAAAATGTCAGGGAAGAGGAGGGTCCTGAAAGAAGACCAAGTCGGAGAGAGAAGAACACCCCCCCCCCCACACACACACACACACACCCTGGTACAGTTAATGCCCAGGAGAAATGCTAAACCAGCTTCCTCTATAGCCACCAACTAAACGGTTATAAGGTCCCCATACAACAGAAAGCCTGTTGGCCTTTCTGAGTGCTGGAGAAGCTTGTGTTTATTGTAAAGCACTGGAGCAAATAATCTGCTTTGCTTGATCTTTTGGCTCAACACCTCCTTGAGGATTGATGGAGTCAAAGTCTTATGATGAGGCGCTCCCCATGGAGGAGGAGGTAGGGGGAGTTACAGGACGTAATGTCAATTCAGTTAGAAATGTTATGTGTTGTCCCAATAATCCCTTTGTTAAAAGTGCATCAAGGCAGGCACCTGAAAGCTTCCACAGTGAGTGCTGTGTTGATACTGATATTCCTGAGCTCATTATATTTTACAGTCAGTTTAATTTCACTTTCTCTTTTAAAAGTGACAGTTGGAGGGTGGTCTGATATTATGATCAGCATCAGCAGGATACAGCCTTTGATTCTCCTTTTTTCCTATGGGAAGAAGCACATTTGCTGGTGTTGGTGGGAACACCAGCCCAATTGCTCTATAAAACATGAAACAAGTTATATGTAATTTATGCTTTACATTTGGACATACCTTTCACCCTGGGGTAATTTGTTTGCTTCTGTAATATCAGCACGTAGGGGACTTTTGCTATTTAAATCCTCTTGTTTCCTGTATGGCAGTGGGAGGCTGATAGACAGCTGCCGTCATATCTTCTGAGCCAAAGAAGCTTCCCAAGGAAAACATTTGCTTCTGACTAGTATTCAGCCATTAACTCATTCTTCTACAAAGTTCTATTCTGGTGCCTCTTTGTGCTGTGGATATTAAGTCTGAGCTTATGAAGGATAAGTCACTACAGGTTCTACCACAATGGTTCCCAAACTTTAGT
Organism: Anolis sagrei; assembly: GCF_037176765.1. Classification (NCBI taxonomy): domain Eukaryota; kingdom Metazoa; phylum Chordata; class Lepidosauria; order Squamata; family Anolidae; genus Anolis; species Anolis sagrei. The sequence goes on from NC_090022.1 coordinate 97,975,133, forward strand.
CCTCCAGGTGTTTTGGCTCTTAGCTTCCACAATTCCTAACAGCTGGTAAGCTGGCTGGGATTCCTGGGAGTTGAAGTCCAAAACACCTGGAGGACCAATGGTTGCGAAACACTAACTAGCTGATGCTGTCATTAGTAAGGCAGCAGGTTGTAGCCCTATGACAGATTGAGTCCTGCCACCCAAGGACCAAGCTACATGTCCACATGACCCCCTCCAATGACCAGTTGCTGGGCAGCAACCAATGTGAATGAAGGGGATCTGTCCTCCTGCCAATCAAGAATCAGCTGTTCTTACCTCCTCCTGTGAACAATCTCTTTTGCAACAGTTAGGAGTGACCTGTCACAATTATTTCACAAACTAAAAATTGTTTATGTGAAGCAGGGTGGTGATGTCCCTCTATTTCTATTTCAAGTGAAAGGGAATCTCTAAGAGTTTCTTTCTCTCTGTTTCTCTCTGTGTTGAATCTGTTCCAGGAAGATAATTTACCACTAGAATGGCTTTCATGCAACCCATCAATTGGGGGCTATTCATGGGTGCTTGTGGAATGAGCAGCCACACAAACAACATAGACTTCCTCCACATTAACATAGCGAGTAGCCACTTCCTGGAGGTCTGTGTACATCAGTGGTTCCAAACATTGGCCCTCCAGATTTTTTGGACTTCAGCAATGAAAATTCCTGACTGTTGACCAAGTTGATTGGAGGCTTCTGGAAGAACAAACATGGGAAACCACTGGTGTAAATGGTAAAGAATCACCATTTTAATGTCTCAAATGTTAGCCCTGTTTCTGAGTATATTTTACCTGCTAATTAAAAATGGCATCGGTTTTCCCCTATTAGTTGTAGTTTTTGAGATGCAGAGCATCTGCCCAACCATAGAAAATAATAACAATTTCTAAGAAACAAATGCTTATGTGGTCCATCAAATGCAATTTTCTGGATCAGTGCCCCAAATAACTCCAGGAACAGGCCTAAAAAACAAGACACCAAGAAATGTTTTATTGTGCTGTGTAATAAGTGGTTCTTATCCCTTAATGGTCCTCAGAATGTTTATGAATACACTGTATGGGGGCTTTTTTTGTCGCGCCAGGAGCAACTTGAGAAATGGCAAGGTTTTTTTTGTCTGAATAGATGACTTACTAAATTATGGTAATTTCAGGAAAATAAATGCTCTTATTCCTCCCCCTTTTCCAATAGCAAGGTTTATTACTTCAATTGGTGCCTCCCCCTTCCACTTCTGTTAAGTAGCAATGATGCCATGATTGCAATGACTATGCAAGCTGGTCATCAGCAATGTTGTGAGCATGTGGGGTAACATTCCCACAGCAGCTGAGATTGTTTGTCTTTCTAATGTAGTGTTAAGTATCTAACAGTTTGTTTAATGGGAGCAGCAGAATTTTCTCAAGTAGGCAGCAACAATTGTGTGTGTGTGTGTGGGGGGGGGGGAGTGCTGCAATTCCATCTCCCTTAGGCCTATGGGATGCACTCAAGCCCAATCCAGTCTTTTTGAGCATGCGGAAGAAGCACCCTCCACCCCCCCCCCCAAACAGCTGATATTCTCTCTTTGGTCAAGAGCACCTAGATTGAACACAGTAATTAAGTGGATAGACAGAGCTATAGCTAAGGCCTAATGGAAAAAATAGAATGATACAGTTAAAAGAAACCACAACGGCTATTCAGTCCAACCCCTGCAATGCAGGAATACAAAATCAAAGCACTCCCAATAGATGGCCACCCAACCTCTGCTTAAAAACCTCCAGAGGCTCTATTGCTCTGCAAGGAAGTATATTCCACTGTTTAGCAGCTCTTATAATGGCTGCCTCATTACCCAAGATCTGAAGAAGTATATACACCAAGATAACTGCTTCTCCCATTATGTCTGACTGTGGCAGCCAATATTTTTAGTTATTTCTATTATTTGTCAAATTGTTGTTGAGCACCTTCAAGTTGTTTCTGCCTTGTGGCAACTCTAAAAAAGGATTTTCTGGGGCTTCAAATGTGTGACTTGCCCACGGCCACCCAGTTATTTACCATAGCCAAGCAAAGAATTGAACCTGGGTCTCCATAGTAGGCCAATATTCAAACCACTACATCATGATGGCTGTTCTTCCGCATGTTTATCAAGTTTGTCTTTGTCAAGTATATCTTTGCATGTCTCACAAAGAGCAACTGGAATCAATGTAAGCTTTCAAATTCAGAGATGTGGATTGCAAAACCGTGTGTGCTTGAAAAGTCATTAGAATGACATAATACAAAAGAGACATTTTTGAGCAATATAATTCACGATCCACTCCTCCTTGTGACCTCCAGAAATGTTAGGCAAATGGAGCAGTGTCCTCTCTGCTTCCTTCAGCTTTGGATTTTTTGTAGTGAGATATAATTCCAATCAATAGGAGAGCTAGAGTATCTGAATACATCAATTTGAAGTGTAATACATATCACATAGCATTCAATCAGAGGACTGCTGGCTCTGATCCACATTAGCCATGACTCTGGATAGTTCCAGACAGCCCTTTATCCTGCAAACATCCATGTTAAAAAAACGCGGATGTTTGGGGGGGGGGCTGTCCGCACCCATTCCAGAAAGCCTGAGAGAACATCCGGAGGCCCTACCCCTCCCCCCAAACCCCTTAGAAAAGTAGTAAAAACTTACCAATCCTCCATTAGAAGCCTCAGGCGGCTCTCCCGGCATGTTGAAATGACGTGGCAGGAGAGCGGGGGAGCAAATTTCCTCCCTCCTCCTCTCCTCTCCTGGCACATAATTTCTATGTGCCGGGAGAGCCATCCAAGGCTTCTACTGGAGGATAGATAAGTTTTTACTACTTTTCGAAGGGGTCTGGGGGTTTGGGGGGAGGGGGTGAGTATTCTCACAGTTTACTGGGCTTATTTAGCCCAGTAAATTGTTGGAATGGTGTCTGAACAGCAGTATTCTGCAGTCCAGACCCGGAAGTACTGGATTTATCCTGCGCCTTCCAAGAAGGCACGGAATAAATCTACTAACAAATTAATTCGGCACAAACCAGCTTTTTCCTGGTTTGTGCCGAATTAATCCGGGACTGCCCAGAACGTCATCTGGACAGCCCCCTTTTTATTGTGGAAGTTTCTGCAATAAAGGGGCCGTCTGGATGGGCCCTAAGTCTTATTGAAAGCAGCGAGACACATTATTACAAATTAGCCATCCATATTCTTCCTTGAGAGGCATCACTTGGAAGGGAGGATAACTGGGTGTGAATGAACATGGTTTATGTTCAGGTTATGTTCAAATCCTGGTCTTTTTCGGGTTTTCAAAGATTAATGTCATCTAGCAGTGCTGGAAAACACCTGCTTGATACATAACATTTGTATACGTTGAGCTAAAATGGACCAGTAAATTCATATATGGCAATCAGCTGAATATTCCCTTTTAAGTCTTGTAAAGTTCCATCCAATCTTGCAAACTAACTAGGGTCTGCTCTGGTTAGTACTTCAATGGGAGATAATACGTTAATATCAGGTGCTATAAGTTATATTTCAGAGGAAGGAATTGGCAAAACCACCTCTAGTATTCCTTGCTTAAGAAAACACTATGAAATTCACGTGGTCACCATGAGTTGGCACATAACAGGAAGGTACATGTGCAGACAGAAAAAAGTGAAAAGTTTAGCTAAATGGGAAATGAGAAACAAATATTTCCTATCCCTCATTTGCTAGTTAAAGCTCTATAGTCAGGAGAGAGAAACTACTGAATATTTTCTTCTCCTGTTTCCCCATACAAAAGGATACTGGTGTGTTAAAGACTGGGCATGAATGTGTGTATGTATGTATGTATGTATGTAGAAAGAGAGAGAGTGGGCGCCCAGGTTAAAGTTGGCACAATGAACTTGTGAATTATGCCAAGCTGAAAAAGCTCAATAGTTATAAAATAAGATTTTAAATGCAACTTGTTTTCTGTTTTTCTCATCTCAGCATCCATTTTTAATCCCTTGTAAAATATTAGAATGAAAACAAGGCTATAAATTTTTACAGGCTTTTGTGGTCATGGTTTGTGATGTAAGAATGATTAGTTTTTGTTTCATATTTAGAAATTTGTTGGTTTCCTCTTATGAATAGTGAAAACTTCTCTGAGATATGACTTTTCTTTACAGTATAGATATTAAGGCCAACATTTTTTCAAAAAGAAATCCAAGGTGGGAGAAGGTTTGATTTATTAGAGTACATTTTCCCTGATACATTGAAATCAAAGTTCCACCTTTTAGATGATTACAAACACCATAAAATAAACCCCACATTTCACTTGTCTCATAACCAAACGTGCTGCCTGGTAACCCATCTAAATGGAGCTGCCAGTCTTGCAGTGTTAGGCAAGCATTTTGACGTCTACCGTGGGATTACAAAGGGGCTGAGGAGGCTGCCTTGCTAAACTCAAACAGAAGATTTTGGCAGCTCAGCTTCTCTGAGAGGTTTAGACTGCAGGTTAAAAGTAATAGCCCTTGTCACTTCACATAGTCTTGTTATTGGAGATATTTAGTGCTCAGGCTGGACTTTGGGGGTAGTATCCAGGGTGTGATAATGTTGCTTCTCGCATCAGTGAACACGATATTGATTGTGAGCTGACATGGCTTGGGCACACTTTATGGTACTCTACTAGGCTGCCTTCAATAATGAATCATGCCATGTCTTAACTGTGCACACATTATCTAAGACAGCAGAAAGAGTAATAGGTTTCCACCTCTCCTTAGTGCACCTCTTGAAAATCTCTCTAGCTCTTCTGAAGTAAGGCAAGCATTGAAGAAATTAGGCAGACTCCTTTTTGCAATGCTTTTGTCAAATGTTGGATTATTGAAGGAGCACGGCCAAAGAGCTTCAGAGAATCTTCCCCTCCCATGGCAATGAATCAAAATGTCCGGTGCCAAGACAATGAAGCTTAGTGCTTTCCTAAGTAAAGACATGGGTGAAATAATCAGAGACAGAGTGAAAAATCTAGTGCCTCCCAAGCCGTTCTAGCCAACACACTTTGAAACAGAACTGTGGTAATGTATAAAATGTATAAAAACCCTGAACAATCTTCAGAGTCACTTCCACCAAAGTCGCCACTGAATCTTTTCCATTAAAGAAGATAATCCACAATTATGTGAGTTGTGAACTAAAGCTGAGTGGTCTGTTTCATATAACTTTCTACTCTTGTCATGAATATGGCTGATACAATCTTAATAGTATTTGCAATAGTAAAGTTGTAATACTTTTGGCAGCGTGGAATAGCCTGTCAGCCAATAGTCAGGTAAGATAGTTCCTGCCCAGAAATGAGGATTACAGCTTTTAAGAACAACAGACATGGTGTCTAGGGTGAGTTGTTACATAGGATTCATTATAGCAATTGATTTGCTTGTTGCTTATTGTCTTCTCTTATATAATTCTCTTAGCTTGTCCCCCAAACCATGACTTGGATTTTTCTTTTTTGGTCACACAGTACTTCTTTGACCAATTCTTGGATCAATTTATGGTTTCTTCCCTTCTTTCTATTTCTTTGATTTTTTTTTTACTTTAGAAAACCATCTTCAAAGGCTCACCTTGACCATTTCTGCTGCCTCCAGTAAAAATGGAAAGTTCCACATGTCATTAAAGGGAAAATACGCATTTAGAATGCAATGGCAATGGAGATGATCAGAAACAATCCCATACTTTGTGAAGTATAGTGCTGTCCCTGAGAGGAACTAGTCTTTCACACGTGTAGGAACGGCCACTTGGCATATAAACCACCCCAGATTAAATGGACAATCTGATCTGAAATTAACAAGTATTTCCTTCATACATGTAAATGTTAGGATTTACAGTTGGTTAGCACAAGAAAAGTAGCTCATTCTTTTGCCACAATGCCTGAGGACTGCCATGAAATAACAAGAAAAGTATGTGAAGGAGTATCTTATTCCTTAACATCATGGTGGGCACATGCAACTAGGAATAATTCCTTTCCAGCCCATGGTCATATTTTTTTAATCTTCATTGGCCCTGAGTTCTTATATGTGGGTTACTCTTAAGGGACCTCAAGTGTGATGGGAGGCAACCTGGATCTTAGAGGTACATGACAGAACAGTGTTAATGAGCAAGGACAAGTAAGGACTTCTGTGCATGATATGAACCATAGGACTGGTAAGCTCTTTCTACACAATAGGACTTCTATTCAATATTCTTGGCTAAATCCAGTGTTAGTACTGCCACTCAGTGCTTGATCTCACTTAAATCCCATTAATTTCAATGAGTCTGCTTTGAGTGGAACTAACATTGGCTTCAGCTGACAATAGCATGTTGCATCATTTGGCAATTTATTTTTCACATTCTTACACAACTTCCAAATGTAGTTTATGATGCAGCGGGAGAAGTACATGTTAAGAGGCAAACTCATCTTGTACACCATTGCATATATCCAAACAGAGCCTTTTACTAAATCTTGACAAGACGCAATTCTTACAGTCTCTACCCTTCCATTAGAGAGGCAAGATACACCTCCAAATACAACTATGAAGTGACAAGCCACAGGAAATGGCTACCATTTTTCAACATCCTGTTTGTGAATTTTCCCAGTCACCTTTGCTTGGAACTGCACTAGATTAGCTTTTGTTAGCAGGCAAAGAAACCTCTATAATTTTTCCCTCTTCAGATCACCACTGATACCCCTCAGTTCATAGGAGAAAGTGTGAGGAAGAAAAGTGAAACAAGAGACTCTTAATCTAGATGTTGTTCTTGGTCTGAACAAAGCCCTTTGAATCGGCCAGAGGCTGAGCTTAGTGCTAATCATTTCAGGTTGAGTTCCTCAGCATTTGGATTCACAAACTCCCCATCAGACTACCTAAGAGACACATTTTACTTCTGATACCAAAGTGCAGGCTTTTGTTTGTTTAAGAAAAATGACTCATTTACACTTCCTATTTTTTATGTTTCATTTTTTAAAAAAGAGGTTACTCCTGAAAGCCGTTACTTGTAATAAATTTATAAGCCAGCATACCTTATTTTTCCTGCAATCATTCCTTTAAACAAGGCAAAAAAAGTCTAATTTGCCCCTGACCTGAGCAGTCTTGTGAAGAGCAGGCAGGGTGTTAAATAGTCTAATAAAATCAAAAAGCTGGGTTCCAAACAGCTGAATTTCCTTGCGTTTCCAGCCTACTAAATCAATGTCCCCTTCCCAGGTTCTGTGCAGCCTCACAGCAGTCTGATGTCTCTTGAGAAAGGAGCAGTCACTGTTTGGTTTATCAGATGCCATTCCTGGTAGGCAAGAGAACATGAGGCAAGGCTTCCAAGAACTCCTGTATTGGAAAGTGTGTTTGGAAATTCTTCTATGCTTCATGGCAACAATCACAAAGATTGGAGCAACTACCACCCCACGTTTTCACAATCAGAGAAAATGCACAGCACACTTATCTTCAAAGATCAATCTTGTTAAAGAAACCACTGAGTTTATTTCTTGTAGGAGCTGATCTCTGGTTGTATTTTCTTTCCTTTTGTGTTTGAAGATCCCTCCCCTCCCCCCAAATGCTAACCAAATAAAGATGGGACCTGGATTATCCTTGTAGTAGAACAGGAGAGTTTACCATGCAAAGACGAAGAGCTATTGGTAGCTAGTCTTCATACTGCAGAACCATGGACAACCTCTCTTAGAAAGCAGCCAGGCAATAATAGCATTATTACACGTTGGTTTGGTTTAGTTCTTTTTTAAATGCCATAAAATAGCAACTTAAAGAGTTCTCCCTCCCCACAAAAGGAAGGTCTGGAGGGAATAAGGAGACCTCTGTTGGAACAAATAAATAAATAAATAAATAAACCATAATTTTAAACACACTACTAAAAAAAGAGAAAAAGGAGAACCCCACAAATACACACTGATGACATGCAAAAGATTAAAAGAGAACGACTTCGAGTTCTCCCATTCAAAGCAAAAGCAACATCAAAAATAAAATAACGGGAATTGCAGAAGAAAGCTCAGATTCATTTTGGTTTGTAGGTTATCGCATTTTGGAAGCATTGTTACTATGGTATTTTGCATACCAGCAAAAGGCACCACAGGATGAACACAGCCCAGTCCATACCAGGCTGTTTGTGGGGTGTGATGAAAGAAAGTAACTGCCTTCGATAGCATACATGGTGGTTCACAAACAATGAATCTAAATATTGCCACTGCAAACCTGTCCTTTCTACAACCCCCTCCACCCCATCTGACTCTTTTCCTGTGTGAGGGCCTTTCCAGACAATAAAAAGGACCTTCTTCCTCTTCAGACTAGACAAGCCTCGGCTTAGATCCAATATTATTAATAAAGAAGGGAACCTGCCAGGGGAATTTGGGGAATGGAAAAAGCTGAGTTAGTGTGTGTGGATCACACGCCTGCAAAATAATTTCCCCTTTAAAAAGAAAATTGTGCTCTATAACTGGAGCCAAAGAGAGACAGAATGGAACAAAAGTTAAAGAGCACATTACAAAAAGTGAAACGGGGGGGGGGGGGGGGGGGACGGGACGGGACGGGACTGCTATTCATGTAGAATGCAGTGGGAAGGACTGGCTACCTGTTTTGAGGCTGGTTACCAGCTGGAAAAGAAAGATGTTGGCCTTGATCATGACAGAGGAAGAATATTTATCTTGCTAACTAATTTTGAGGGAAGAAAAATGTTTTAGCCTGTCCATTGGCATCAACTGAGCTTAGAAGTGGTTAGATTGTACTCTCCGAGAGGAGGGGGGGGGGGAGGTGTCAGAGCTAGGAAAAGTTTGTTTCTTGAATTATGACTCTCAATTGATATTGGGAGTTGTAGTCCCAAAAGACACATTTCCCCCCTTCTGGAAAAAAAATACATTATTGGTGTGGTCATGGTGGAAGCATGTGTCATAAATCAATACTGATGCACATATATGCCAGTTAATACATGTCCATGACATTTGTAAAGCTACAGTACACACGGCACTTCAAAGTCCTCTAGCTGGAGGGGAATAGGAGCGGGAATGGGATTTGCATTTTCTCAGATAAAACCTAATGGTTTTGCAATAAATATAGTAAAATGGGGGGAGAGATCTTTCTACTCTCACAGTAATTTAGCTGTACCTTAACACTTGCTGTATGATAAGTTATGCACAATAAATGATCATCTGGAAAGGCCCTGAGTTAATAAAATGAATTTTTTTTACAAGAAATGGACTTACAAAGGAAAGTGAATTCCTTTTTGTGGACAGATGTAAAACAGGGAAATTCCAAAATCAAAATTAGGATGGTTTAATGCAGTACATCCTTGTTTCATGGCCTTTATCGGATTTCCTTTTTTTTTGTGTAAATATATTATTATAAACTTAACTTTATTATTAAATTGGCAAGGGTCTAGATCACTGTTTTTAAAGAAACTAAATCTACTAGCAAGTACTGGAGAAACTGGAAAGCATAAGTAATTCAAGCTTGCTCTTGAATTAACGGTGTACTCAGAACTCAAATAGTCCAAACAGGCTTTGCTGACCCAATTTCTTAAGATTTGGGGGAAAGCAATAGACATTGGAATCTGAGTGCTTGCCTCTACATAATTAATGCCTGCAGAGGGATAATGAAACAAATGAGGAGGAGAAAAAGAAGAAAACATAAGAAACATTTAAAAACTTGTGTTTGCTAGTATTCAGTACATAAGATTCCTAAGGAATATCACTTTTCCTCCTAGTTAACCTTGTCTTGAAATATATACAGGTTATTCGTTGCTGCCACTGCTATGATATTTTCTGAAGGGTGCCAAGCTGTATGCAGGATCTTTTTGCTAAAGTCCAGACTGTCCACGCTAATTTCATCTTTTCTCCGCTTGCCTCCCACACAAACTTTGCGGGGCTTCAGGATAGCACGGGGTTTACTGTTCTCCCTTGAGGCCTCCAGGGTCACATCACGCTTGGTGTTGCGGTCAAACATTCTGAAGAAATTGTTGTAGGATCCTGTCATGATGACACTGAAAAGCAGCAATGAGTTTGAGTCAAAATCATGCCAGGTGAAATTTAAAGCCATTTCTCATTCCCCATTTCTTTTTCCTCTTCTGTAACATCTATTGCTGCCCACAATTTCACAACTGCCGAGAGCAGTGGTTCTCAACCTGTGAGTCCCCAGATGTTTTGGCTTCCAACTCCCAGAAATCCTAACAGCTGGTAAACTGCCTGCGATTTCTGGGAGTTGTAGGCCAAAACACCTGGGGATCCACAGGTTGAGAATCACTGGCCTAGAGAAATAGAGAATGAAGGGGGCCTTCTGGCCATATGTGAAAGACAACAATCTGCACAGCTAAGACTCACCTCTAATCACCAAACACATGCCTTTCATAAGGGCCAACGTTTGCCCATGCCTGTTCTAAGCCATTAGAAGAGTTCCCAGTTGGATCTGTGATACTGTTTCTGATACTTGCGTTTCCCTCTCCTCCAATAAACAGATTTTAGATTTCATTCAGCTTCATGTTTAAATGCAACAAAATCAAGACAACATCATATGAAGCAAAATAAATAAGAGGCAGGATGTGCAAATATTTCTGGAAATCACAAACTGAAAGGAAAATCTTTCATATAACCATTCATGGTGCTCCTCACCTGTCAGACCCATTCCACACACATTCAAATTTATCAAAAATGCAGTCGTTCTCATAGAGGGAACACAACTTGCTTCGGAGGTAATCATGAACCTAGAGAGAGAGAGAGAGAGAGAGAGAGAGAAGAAATTTTCAGTGAGAGGTGCTTATGTGTGCATAAAACCCTTTTCAGATGAGGTACAAGGAGCTATTTTCTACCCCATTCCACTCACCTCTAACAATAGTCAGGTTCTAGGGAGTGTTGCCACTGCTCATTATCTATCTATCTGTTATTCAAACTTATATGCCACCACTCCCCTAGGGCTCGGAGCAGCTTACAAGAACAGACTAAAATCTAAAACAATTTTAAAAAACCCAGCAATACCAAAGATCAAAACCCTGTCGAAACAAATATGTCTTACATGCCCTGCGGAACGCCGCAAGGCACGGACTTCAGGTGGCAGAGTGTTCCATTGCGATGGTGCCACTGCTGTAAAGGCTCTGCGTCTGGTTGCTGTTAGACACAAGGTCTTAAAACTGGGAACTTCCAATAAATGTTGGTCTTCAGAACGAAGGGATCTCTGGGGTTGGTAGGGGGTGAGGCGGTCCCTCAGGTACATCAGCCCCAGACCATATAAGGCCTTAAAGGTAAGTACCATCACTTTGAAAGTGATCCGATGCTCAATTGGTAACCAATGCAGCTGCAGTAAGACTGGTGTTATGTGGCATCTCATTGGAGCTCTCGCAAGAAGCCGAGCAGCTGCTTTTTGTACCAACTTGAGCTTCTGGATCACCAACAGAGGGAAAGTAGGCAGGAGAAAATTCACAATGAAGATGTAGCTGCTATGGGCTCCGAGGGGTAGGAAAAAGAGGGCACCCCCTTTTCTTCCTCCCTCCAAGCTGAGGCTAGCTGCCTGTTTCTAATTTGAATGCCTACTCCGCTCCCTGCCTTTGGCCCATTCTCTTTGGTAAAGAGCAGCCACCATTGCTGGGCTTTAACAACTGCCAGAGTGGCAAAGGCAACAAAACTGTACTGGGATGCTTTTCTCTACCTGTTCATGTAGGAGGATCTCAGCCAGCATGTTAAATCTTGATTTCAAAATCTATTGAATCAAAGCAGCATTGTATCTAGTTCTCTGCAGCATAGCATCTTACAGATTTAGATTGGATGTGCTAAGTGATTCAGCGTTCATCCAAGAGCATGAATCATAAAAATGAGACTGGCGACTGCAATAATGGGGATGATCAGAGCTTTCTCCCACGAGGAAAATTTACCCCATTAGCTAAGTGGTTGGAAAGATTAGAAAAGGACAAAAATAATCTTCCAGTGAGGTAAGGAATCTTATTTGGGTTACAAAGATTCACAGAAGGCAGAAGCTGTTTTTTGACCAAGATGCCACTTGAAACTGGGAGAGTAAAATGTTTTGCCGTTGTATTTACATCAAGGATTCAGGAAGGCAAGGGAGAAGGGATGTCAGCAAGGAGAGGGGAGGCCACCTTGCAGTAACATGAGGAAACCGAGGGACAGAGTTGTGCCTATGTGCCATGCAGCAGGCATTGCACAGTTTTTCCAAATTCCAATCTATTAGTTAAAGAGGGACTGAATGTCAGTAGATGTATAGATGTTTAAGCCAGTTTAGATCACCAAGAATCTATTCCCTTTACCCTGAAAACTTCAATTTTCAGTACCAAGCATGAGGGAGTGAATGTGTTTTTAAATGACTCTTGCCTAATAAAAAAGCATGTCTCGCACTTCAAAGTACATCTGTGACCTTTATGCCATTCATCCCACTGAATATTCACAGCATGACAATAATCCTGAGCAGGAAGTACCTGGTATGTCTCAATAGGTCTGTTCTCCATGTTAAGGTCCCAAACCTTGACAGTGAGATAGTCCCTGGTCATGATGAATCTCCCACTGTGACTGAACTTAACATCAGAAATTGAAGAGATGATCTCAGAAAAAAATGATCTGTTACTCGGGTCTTCGGGCTCTTCAAAAACTGTGCAACACACAAAAAGATAATTGTCATATAATATAGTCATGGCAGAAATAATTAAGGTTTAGAACAAGTATTATTTTTACATGTGGAGTGATTTGGTATCAAAATATTCAAAAGTTGTGACATTTAAGACATTTCTATATAATATAGTAGCTCTGGGATGGGCTGATTCATGAGGCCACAAAGAGTCAGAAGCGACTGAACAAATGAACAACAACATAGTAGCTCTCTTTTCATGGAAAGAAACAGAATGTAAGCACTACAAACACAATGGACAAAAAAATGAAAATAGGTCTTGCAGTTCTATATATTTTTACCTGGGAGTCAGTCTCATTAAAAACAATGGCTCCTATATCTCTGTAAACACATACCAAAATATGGTACAAGTTCCACTGAAACCAATGCAATGTGCACATATAAATTTTAAAGTCTCATTAGTTTCAATCTCACCAAGAACCCAGTTGGAAATATCTGGAGGTTTGGGATCAGATTTTTTAGTCTTTCAAAAACATTTACACAGTAGTAATATGTATGTTTGAGTATTTTGTGTGTATGCACAAATGTGTGTGTGATTCAAATGGAACAGTGGTATTCATGGCTTGAACATTTTCTCCATATTCACAAAGTTATCATGGACACCTTAATATTTATCTGAAAAGTGTCCTAAAACATTTTGAGATGTTTCAATTCATTCCAATTGTATGGTTCGAACCATAACTATGCTTGGAACAGACTGGCTGAAATCAATAGAGTCATGATTGAATTCTATCCTCTATGATCTGAAATTGTATTGAGTTGCCAGAGGATGCTGATGCAATCCTGGGGTATAAGTCTATTTTCCTAATGATAATGAGGGTAAAATAAATAAAACTTTCCTGAAAATTTGAGTAATTTCTAATATTTCTAAATTTTCAGGAGAAAGAAAGACCCTAATCATTAGTTTTATTTTTTATTGAACAAAATCGGCACTTAATTTTTTTCTGCCCAAATGTCCTTAGTTTTATGTAAAATACACATTTAAAAACCAAGATTTTGATGGTTTTTATTGTGTGATTTCTTGACTTCCTTCCCAAGATATCCACTCCCATTTTCTGTTACAGAAATGTTGCCCTCCATGAAGGTTTCTGGTTCCTCTTGTACATTTACAAAATGTGCGTCCTACTTTTAGGATAGAGAGGTCATATCATGATGATGTAGACATTGCCAGCTGATTTGGTATGATTCTGGTAAGATATGCAATTCTCACTCAGCCTTGGAAAGAAGTCACCATTCATTTAAACAAGAGCCACAGAGCCATCAAAGAGTAGAATAAGAAGAACTTGTCTTAACTCTGACAGCAGTCTAGGAAACGAAAAGCTTTATGAGTCAGTCAATACAATGAGCTAGCCAATGGCAATCAATACAGAATAGCTATAGCAATCTTGTTTGCTTTATGTAGAAATAAATCAGGATGTGAATTGCCCATGAAAACAGATTAATGAAGCACTGCAGGTTGTTAATTATTTTTCAAAAACCCACCAAATGGACACATGACTTTGTCTGAATCTACAGTGTGTGTGTGTGTATGTATGTGTGTGTGTGTGTATGCTCTGTTAGTTTTGAGGGACATCATAACTCAAAATCTGCTGGACGAATTGCTGCCAAATTTGACCACAGGACACCTACTAACCCAAGGAGTGACCATCACTCAAAATTTTGATTTTGTCATTTGGGAGTTGTAGTTGCTTGGATTTATAGTTAACCTACAATAAAAGAGAATTCTAAACTCCACCAATAATTGAATTGAACCAAACTTGGCACACAGAACGCCCATGACCAACAGAAAACACTAAAAGGGTTTGGTGGCCATTGGCCTTGAGTTTTGGAGTTGTAGTTTACCTACGTCCAGAGAGCACTGTGGATTCAAACAATGAAGGATCTAGACCAAACTTGACACAAATACTCCATATACTCATATATAAGCACAGATGGAGTTTGGGGGAAATAGACCTTGACATTTGGGAGGTGTAGTTACTGGGATTTATAGTTCACCTACAATCAAAGAGCATTCTGAACTCCACCAACAATAGAATTGGGCCAAACTTCTCACACAAAACCCCCATGACCAACAGAAAACACTGTGTTTCTGGTTGTCTTTGGAAACCCTTTTGACACCCCTTCGTGACCCCCCCCCCAGGGGTCCCGACCCCCAGATTGAGAAATGCTGCCTTAAGGCCATCCAGTACAACTCCCTTCACCAGCGCAAGAAAACATAACCAAAGCCCTGCTGACAAAGAGCCATCCAGCCATAGATATAGATAGATAGATAGATAGACAGACAGACACACATATGGCACACACATACACATATGGCAGATATAACATCATAGATCTGAAAGGGATTCCTAAATGATAAGTTGCATGTTCCAGAGTAGGCAAACCAATTTCTACACCAACACTGACAAAGAAATAACAAGGAACACTGTTTACCCGCACGCATAAAGAAATTACATATATTAGAAACCAACACTTTCTCATTACTTTATTTTCCAGATCACCAGACTGGGCCACAACAACGCGTGGCAGAGGATGGCTAGTACCTTATAAAAATATGAATGAATATAAATGTTACTGTATATTACAGTAAAGTTTGAGAAATGGATCCTCCATTGACTACATACTCTTTAGATGTGACAGCTGGTCAAATGGAGTTTTTAAAACACATGCACATACACATCCTTTTTGTTCATATATGAATTCTTCAGTATCCAATGCATGTTGTTACCCTCTCCACAAAAGAGAATCATGGAATCAAAGAGTTGGAAGAGACTTCATGGACCATCAAGTCCAACTCCTTGATCAATGCAGGATTCAACTGCACTGTGCATAATTTAAATTGAATTCCTCTTTTCCCTTCCCAAGTGGGATTCATAATTAGAATTCATCTAACACAAATTTGTAAAATGCAAAGATAAAGCATACAAGATAAAGCAATAAGGAAAACTGGCAAACTTTAACATTCCTAGCAAGTCGAACGGAAAGTGCCTTAAGCAGATTTGGAAAAGTGATTGTTGACTCCAACTCTCAGAATGATGCCTAGCCAACATGGTTGGGGATTCTTGGAGATGCAGTCCTGAAAGTAACTTTCTATGCTTTGGCAGGAGTGCTGTATGCTTGCTCTTGGAAAGGTAATGACCTACGTAATAAATATACTGGCACCAACCAAAAAAACCCAAACAAAAACAAACCAACAACAGAACACTGAAATTGGGAGTCAAAATACCTGCTTGACAAACTGAGAAAATCCAGTTAAAGCAAAAATTATTTTTTCAGCACAAACATTTGGTTAGCCTCATTATCCTGTAAAATAACTGAATGCTGAGCTCTGAATTCCTAATTTTTTGATACTGTATGCATAAGAGAAAGAGGGGGCGAAAAAAAAAATCTGAAGTGCCAAGATAAATGATCTCTCAACAAATCTGAAATGGCATTCCTCACAGCAGTCTCCAGCTTGCGGTCCTTTAGTTGCCAGCGGGAAATCTGATGACTTGCAGGTTTTGGAAGAATAAAAATAAAAACATCAACAGCAGAAAAAACCCCACAAGATCTGAGGTGGCTTGTGCAAAGCCTCTAACTTCCATGGAAGCATGTTGGGCTGTAATAATTATAGGCTCAGGCACACACCAGGGGGCAGGATTTGGGAGGAATTTTTAATAGCGGCATCATTTCTGTGAGTTCTGTTAGGTGTGAGATGGAGCCAAATTTGGCAGCACAAAAGTGACATGCAGAGGCATGATGCTGATGGTAAAAGAAAGATATAATCTGCAACCACCACCAAATGTCAAAACTAAAGTCACTTGAGAAATTTAGTGGCAGCCTATATGCTATGTGGGCAATTTCCCGATCCAGCCAGTGCCAGCATCTTTATATCTGGATAGGATTGAAGTGTTGGGGTGGTGGTAATCTTTCCACTGTTTTCTTGATCTAATCTCCCTCAAAGCTGCTGTTAGTCCTAAAGCTGGTATCAGCTGCACAGTAATAAATGATAGAAGTATCCACCTATCTTCCGGTTCCGGCTATGGCGGTCAGCAGCAGGACGCTGAGCTGCGCCAAATAAAGAAAGCAATCTGGGGGAATCCAGACGACCCTCACCCCCACGGCCACCCTCAAACTGAGGAGAGAGAGAGACCGAACAACACGGGCCCTGCAGAGGCCCGATTAACCTGGGGGAGCCGAGGAGCCAAGGAAAAGGAGCCGGGAAGGCGGAGGAAGATAAGGAGCGCCGCCATTCCAACGCGGCCATCCAAACGCGGCCGGTTCCCTTCCCTCCCCTATTAAGACCTCAAGCCCCCAAATCCTCACCTGGTGAGTGCGGAGACTCCATTCGGGGATTGTGGGGAGTAGGGCCCGGCTGAGCTGCCGCTGGGGCCGCCGAAGAGGCTCCGCCGCCATTGCGGCCTCGATGCTGGGGCTTCTGCCGAGGCTTGGTGGCGAAACGCCGGGGAAAGAGGTGGAGCGCTAGGGCCGCCTCCATCTCCAGTCTGCAGGAGCGCTCCCTCTTTACAGCCGAGCCTCTCGCCGGAGCTGCCCGCCTCCTGCTGCTCCTTCGCCAGCTGACTGGACCTCGCTGCCTTGCGGCCTCCCGGCCTTGTGCTGCTGCTCCCTGCCGGGGAGCTGTTTGCTGTGCCTTGGGACGGCTCCGGACTGCTGCCCGTCCCCTCGCTCCACCTGGGGAAGTGAGTTGGCGGAGTGCTGGGGAGAGGCGGGCCTGGGCTGACTGCCGCGCGAGTTGGGGCCTTTCACAAGCCTGTGGTCCCGGCGTGCTTGCTGCCGCATTGCCAGGCCGCATTCCTGCTGCCGCGCTGCCGCGCTGCCGCGCCTGGGCCTGCAAAGGGAGGTGAGCAGCGATTTTCCTTCTGGCGCCGGCGCGGCCTGGCCTGGTGCGCTTCTCAGTCTGCCCCGTGGCCGTCTTCTGCCTGCTGCCGCGCTGCTGCGCCTGGGCTCACAAGAGGAAGTGAGCCACGACCCGTCCATCGGGCGCCGGCGCGGCCTGAGCCTGGTTGCACTGCTCAGCCTGCCCGTGGCCGTCTCCGGTGGGCATCTGCCGCCCAAGGCCTGACATCTACCGGGGTCCCTCGGCGTCTCCTAGGGCCCCGCAACGCTGCGTAACCTGGAAGAGGGGCTGGCCCTCCATCCTACCGGCCTCCTGCTGTCCAGTTCGGCCCTCACTGGCGTCCAGCTCGAGCCGGCTCGCTGGTGGGCGCTAGGACACCCTGTGGCGTCCTTTGTTACTTCTGGACGCCCCCCACCGGAGCCTTGGCACTGACCAAGTGCGTCACACTGTGTTGACCGAGTTGTGTTGTGCTATACGATTTAACTGCTGACGGGCATCGCCACCTGGGATTACACCTGGGATTACACCAACGCAGGCCTGGGATTAAACCAACGTAGGCCTCCGCCATCATTATTACCAGCTTGTAGCCGGGCTGCGGTCTACGGAAGGTCTGGTCATCCCCGTGCTGGCCCGTCTTGTCATCAGGCGAGCCCGCCTCCATCCTCCATCTTGGACGAGCTTTACTTCGAGCTTCCCATACATTAGATCTTAAGTAGGCTTCTTCGCTGTTACTTACTGAGCAAAGTGTGACTAACCATCTATGCTGCCCCACTCCCGAGTTATCAACTCCGGAAGCCTATCCGCTAGTTCACCAACCGTCTAGAGTCGCATTAGAGTCTCACCGGGGTCATAGCAATATTTAGTCAACATCGTATAATATCAACTAGCACTTTCCGATAGTCATTGTTTGTCATCTGTTATCATTGCAATAAGAACGATTTAGAACACCTAGGCGCCTGCCATCTGCTGCTAGTTTGCACCAGCACTTTCACCCCTGCCCTGTCCCTCTGTGCCGCACTTTATATCGCTAAGTAGAGCACTTTAGACCTAGCACCTTATTAATGTGCCTTTGAATGTGTTTTGCTGCTAAGAAATTTACGATCATCCTCGCTCATTGACGGACTGCTCCTGAAAGCCTTGCACTTTAAGAACTAGTTATATCAATATTACCACCTGCATTACTGCTACCCATGTGGTCCCCTGCCCCCCTTTGGATACTGTTTGTGTTGCTCTGGTGTGGGGGAGGGGGCGGGAGAGGAGGTACTCCGGAGCCTGGGATTGAGAGTGTGGTAGGGAGGGGGGAGGAGGGGGAGGGGGGATGCTGGCAAGAACCAATAAATTTAACAACAAGCATAGGAGAAAGCACCCTTATGGCTCAGAACTGCGGCATGGAGGGGGGGGAGGTGTTCCACTAGCCGAGGGGCCCCCATAGAGGTCGTGGTGGGAAGGAGGAGATGCGGGAGAAGGAGACCTCGAATTCGGCCTGATTCGGACCGCTTTTCCAAATTAACTATTCCCAATAGGTCTCCTAAGGTAATTTGGTGTAACCAGGTGAGCGGGCCCTCTGGCTTGAAGGTGGTGTTGTTGAACGCCAGGTCTGTCAACGGGAAAACAACTTGGATTCAGGACTTAATCCTGGAGGAGCGGGCAGATCTGGCGTGCATCACGGAGACCTGGCTGGATGAAGCGGGGGGCGTAAATCTCTCCCAGCTTTGTCCTCCAGGTTTCTCCGTGCAACACCAACCAAGAGCCGGAGGACGGGGAGGCGGGGTCGCAGTGGTCTATAGAGATACCATTCATCTAACCAGGAGCCCCATCCCGCAGACCACAAATTTTGAATGCGTCCACCTGAGGGTGGGTGACCGGGACAGAATAGGGATTCTGCTAGTGTACCGTCCACCTCGCTGCACTACAGTCTCCCTACCTGAGCTAGCGGGGGTGGTCTCGAGCCTGGCGGTGGAGTCCCAACGGCTTCTTGTGCTGGGGGACTTCAACATCCACGCCGAGACAACCCTCACAGGTGCGGCTCAGGACTTCATGTCCGCCATGGCAACCATGGGGCTGTCCCAACAAATAACTGGCCCCACCCACTGTGCTGGACACACATTGGACTTGGTTTTCTGCCAGGGATGGGAGCAGGGTGGCGGTGTGGAGGAGTTGTCCATCTCTCCGTTGCCGTGGACCGACCACTTCCTGATTAGATTTAGGCTCACTGCGCCCCCTAACCTCCGCAAGGGTGGAGGACCCATTAAGATGGTCCGCCCCAGGAGGCTAATGGATCCGAACGGATTCCTGACGGCTCTTGGGGAGTTTCCCGCCACCGCGGTAGGTGACAATGTCGAGGCCTTGGTCGCTCTCTGGAATGGGGAGATGACCAGGGCTATTGACATGATCGCTCCGGAACGTCCCCTCTCAAGTAACCGAGCTAAACCAGCCCCTTGGTTCACCGAGGAGCTGGCAGCGATGAAGCGAAGGAAGAGGGTTCTAGAGAGCGTGTGGCGATCGGACCCAAGCGAGTCAAACCGAGCACGGTTTGTGTCCTTTCTGAGGGCATATGCCGCGGCAATAAAAGCCGCAAAGAAAATTTTCTTTGCGGCCACTATTGCGTCTGCAAAGAACCGTCCGGCGGAGTTGTTTCGGGTTGTCAGAGGCCTTTTAACTCCCCCCACCGGTGGGAGCCCTGACAACTCGACAACGCGCTGTGAAGCATTTGCTCGGTTCTTTGCAGACAAAGTCGCTTTGATCCGTTCTGGGCTGGACGCCACATTAGATGCAGTCTCCGCGGATGTGACACAAGCACCTGCTTGTCAGATTTTGTTGGATTCTTTTCAGTTTGTGAAACCCGAGGATGTGGACAAGGTACTTGGAGGAATGAGACCCACCACGTCCATCCTAGACCCCTGCCCATCCTGGCTTCTTAAGGAGGCCAGAGGGGGATTGGCCGAGTGGGTAACGGTGGTGGTTAACGCCTCCCTTCGGGAAGGCAAGATTCCAGCGAGCCTAAAACAGGCTGTTATAAAGCCGCTGTTGAAGAAACCATCACTTGACCCCACTAAATTGGACAACTTTCGGCCTGTTTCCAATCTTCCCTTCTTGGGCAAAGTCATGGAAAGCGTGGTGGCCTCACAACTCCAGGTATTCTTGAGAGACACGGATTATCTGGATCCGGCACAGTCTGGTTTCAGACCGGGACATGGTACCGAGACGGTCTTGGTCGCCTTAGTGGATGATCTCCGTCGGGAGCTAGACAGGGGGAGTGTGTCCCTGTTGGTGCTCCTGGACCTCTCAGCGGCCTTCGATACCGTCGACCACGTTATTCTTCTGGGGCGCCTTGCAGGGATGGGTCTCGGGGGCACTGCTTTGCAGTGGCTCCGGTCATTTCTGGAGGGTCGTACTCAGAAGGTGTTATTGGGGGACTCCTGTTCAACGCCGCAGCCGTTGACTTGTGGCGTTCCTCAGGGTTCCATCTTGTCCCCCTTGCTGTTTAACATCTACATGAAGCCGCTGGGTGAGATCATCCGGAGTTTCGGGGTGCGGTGTCACCTGTACGCAGATGACGTCCAACTCTGTCACTCCTTCCCACCTGCTACTAAGGAGGCCGTCGAAGTCCTGAACCGGTGCCTGGCCGCTGTAATGGTCTGGATGAGGGCGAACAAACTGAAATTAAATCCAGACAAGACAGAGGTACTCCTGGTCAGTCGCAAGGCCGAACAGGGTATAGGGTTACAGCCTGTGCTGGACGGGGTCGCACTCCCCTTGAAGGCGCAGGTTCGCAGCTTGGGTGTGACCCTGGACTCATCGCTGAGCCTGGAGCCCCAGGTTTCAGCGGTGACCAGGGGAGCATTTGCACAGCTTAGGCTCGTGCGCCAGCTGCGCCCGTATCTTGGGAAGTCTGACTTGGCCACGGTGGTACACGCTTTGGTCACATCCCGCCTCGACTACTGCAACGCTCTCTACGTGGGGCTGCCCTTGAAGACGGTCCGGAAGCTCCAGCTAGTCCAGCGCGCGGCAGCCATGTTGTTAACGGGGGCTGGACGCAGAGAGCATACAACGCCCCTGCTGTCCCAGCTCCACTGGCTGCCGATCTGCTACCGGGCCCAATTTAAGGTGCTGGTGTTATCCTACAAAGCCCTAAACGGTTCCGGCCCAAAATACCTTGCAGACCGCATCTCGGCCTACGAGCCCACGAGGGCCTTGAGATCATCCGGGGAGGCCCTTCTCTCGGTCCCGCCTGCCTCACAGGCACGTCTGGCGGGGACGAGGGAGCGGGCCTTCTCGGTGGTGGCCCCCCGGCTGTGGAACACCCTCCCTGCTGAAGTTAGACAGGCGCCCTCCTTGATGGCCTTTCGTAGGGGCCTGAAAACATGGCTCTTCGAGCAGGCCTTCAACTGAGTGTATTGAATGACAATGGAATGAACTAGGACTACGAAATTGGCTATGACCCCAGGACTTGACGAAGCGGATTTTTAGTATAAGTATATGTTATGTTGTATTTGTCTGGTTTGTATTGTCACGGCTCACTGTACATTGTCTCTGTGTTGTTGTTCACCGCCCCGAGTCGCCCTCGGGCTGAGAGGGGCGGTCAATAAGTGCAAGAAATAAATAAATAAATAAATAAAATAAATAAATATCTTTCAGACATGTCAATATGTACACACACCAAACATATGGTCACACATTTGTATATATACCATTATTTTTGTACATGCATGCAATGTAAATTAGAACAAAAATCAGGTAAAACAAAGGGGTATTTCCATGTAGGACACAGGATCATATACCGAGGCAATGTAAATAAGATTCAAGTGATAGGTCCATTCTTTGTAACTGGTCTCACTTGCCAGAATGTCATTTTTCACTCTGCCCAGACAGTCTGGATAAGGATTACTTGTACAGACAGTAGGATTTAGAACTGGACTTCAATTTAGACTTCCTTGAATTGAGCCTACTTCTGAACTCTGCTGCAAAGCCCCCTCTTCACAATATGTTTACTCAAGACCATGCTAAAACAGTCCTGCTTTGTGCTTTGTTCTTCAAGAGGAAGAGATAAAATAGCCTCCTTCCCATTTTCTGTCTTCATGATTTGCAATTACTATCAATGCAAAGTGAAAATTGGAAACAGAAACCTGTGAACTGTCTTGTTATCAAAGACCAGATGGTACTTCTTTACTCAAATACATACATATATTTTAGAAATAAATCTCTTACTCCCGGAGACTTAAAGGGTGCCATGACAACTGGTGTTGAGGAAGCTTTACACCCCATCATCACCCATTAATGGCCTGTTCTAATCAGCAGAAGGAGGTAGGCATCAGTCCAAAATTGAGACAGCAAGTTTGGGTCCCAATAAAAATCACTATTGAATAGTAGGGATATTATCTGCACTGCATGTTATTACTTGGGTAAATTGAAAAATAGCAATGCAAGGACATAAAGGACATGCTCAATGAAATCAAAGGCCTAACGAGTGTTCACAGAAGGGTAAACCAAGTGCTTATAGAAATCCATCAGCAGGACATGGGTGGAGCTACTTCATCCCATTTATGCTTCCCAGCAACTGGTGTATGGAGCATACTGTTTCTGAAACTTCAAGCCATTGTTGGCTCACAGCTATGTTTATCCAATTATTGGAGAAGACATTTTTATAAAGCTAACAAAAAATGTTACAAAGCGGTATGCAAGTACTTGTGTCCTTCACTGGGCTGGTTGATATTGAAGATAGGTAACTTCTCTCTTTTACATGAAAGGTGCATGAACTCTCACAGAGGTGAGCCAATCTTAAAAATGCAACATGCTAACTTGTGAGAACAAGTAAAGTTTTTTCCTATCTAGGCTAATCGGGGCCCTTTCGTGAAGTGGGGGAATTGCTATTCCAGGTCTAGAATGAAGGAGATTCTAGTCCTGCCTGTAACAGCAAAAAGAGTAAAGAGTTCTCTCTTTTCTTCAGTCTTTCAAAACTGTCCCATAAGCCTACATAGTCTCATAAGCACACAGTTCAATTGCTTTTAAAAGCTATATATTCTGTTCCTATCTATTTTATAACCAGAGCTTTCTCTTCTTGTTGTGTTTATGGCCTCATCATAAAGGCACAAAGTCTTGTCCTTCGCAGTCTTTCAGGAAGTGTATGACAAGGACGGGCATCTCAGAAAAATATGGCTAATCCCTCTCCTAAAATGACATTTCATTCTCCATATATATAGGCATGGCTGACAATTTCCCCCATAATGGGGACAAAACCTGGCAATTTTCCTGCAGTGCAAAAGAGATGACAATTTTTCATTTCAGATAGGTGGTAAGCAGCAATCCCCCTCATCAAAAGAAATTGCACTATGAACTTCCAAAAATGCTATGAACTTGCAAAAGAAGGTAGACAACAAAACCCTAGCATTCGAAGACACAAAAGAGGGCTCAAGATAGAATCGGGAGGACTATGAATTGAATCTCAGGGTGGTGGGGAGGGAAGAGCTGGATTTCCCCCCCAGTAATTTAATTCCTGTAACAAATGTATCCAGAGATGTGACCTTGATGCTACAGCACAAGCATCTTGGCTACATTTCCCCCCATCGCTCCTCTGCAGCAACCACCTGCCAAGGATGAAAATAGTTCTAAAAAAGAAAGACTTCTTTCTAGGAGGAACAGCATGTAAGTCTGGACAGCACGGGACAGGCAAGGCTGAGCAATAAAGTTGCTTCCAGGTCGACGAGTCGGTTAAGTGGGTCCACTATTTTATGTTGTTGAACCTCCCATTAAATCTACAAAGGCACAGAGAGCCTCAGTTAACACTACCGTACGTTGCACCCATATTCTCCTTCTTCATTTTACAAACACTGGAGTGGGATGTGCTAAACTACCACCTGTATTTTCATTAAATGCAAATCCTTATCAAATATTTCCTCTGAATAAATTCTAGGCCAGAGTTGCTTCTTTTGATTTGAATCTTGATGAACTGTCTCTATTCTGACTTGTATGTCTGCTGAACCGCAATTGACTGAGGGCCAATGCTTCTGAAGGATAGGAAAAAATCAATAAGAGACGTCAAGGGAGAGGTCAAATTGAACGTGTTTTCGCAATTGGCTTGTATGCACTCTAAAGGACACTGCAGCAGCAGCAGAACAAAGGAACAAACCAAGCCAAGGTCTTTCAGTGATGAAAAGTGCAAGAAATTAATCTAGCTTGCTTCTTAATACTCATAGTATGAACTCAGACTGGGCTCTGGTAGGATATAATAACCAGCACTGGAAGGAGGGAAATCCAATGAACGCCAGTGCTAGTTATCAGGATGTAATAATATGCTTGGTATAATCAAATAATTGTATTGTCAAAGATTTTCATGGCTGGAATCACTGGGTTGTTGTAGGTTTTTCGGTTGTGTGGCCATGTTCTAGAAATATTCTCTCCAGATGTTTTGCCTGCATCTGTGGCAGGCATCCTCAGAGGCTGCCTGCCACAGATGCAGGTGAAACATCAGGTGGGAATGCTTCTAGAACATGGCCATACAACCTGAAAAACCTACAACCCAATAAAATAATAGGCTTTTATTACATTTTCCACTAAGTGGAAGAGATAAGACTGTAGCCTGTTTACTAGGGGTTAAGGGATTGATCTGCACATCCATTGCAAACTACTGCAGTGCTTTAGATGACAGAAGCTGTTCTGTTCAATGGAAACATTACCCTTGGAATAAAAAAAACTCTCTAGAAAAACTTTCATCATATCTCATCTATGCCAGAACAAAATATAAATAATAAATAAATAGGAAATGAGTCTTTAAGAGATTGCTTTCCATCAGGTTCAATAATTCTGAAGCCATTTTGAAAGTATTTTTGCATTCATCTCCTTGTAAAGTCAATGAAACAGAGATATTATTTCACTTGAGAAAATGGAAATAAGATAATGTATAGAAGGTGACCATGCACAGAAAAAGAAAACGTTTAGTGAAAAGGAGGATTAACTATGCTCAATAACAGTTATAGGAACAATGGGTGACATGTATCAGGCCTGCATGTTCCCTGTTCTGCTTCCTTTGTCCAGATTGCTAGAGACAAGTGAAATTGGTTTTTCCCCCCTCAGTGTAAAATAGAAGCTAAATTTTGCAATATTCTCCTCTTGAGTAGAACAGGGGGACAGGAAGGTACAGTCAAGTCTTGCTACTGCTCACTATTGTAACAATACGCCAATGTTGATGTTCAGGTGTTAAAGAACCCTTAGTGTTTAGCATAATGTTTTCTGTGCTTTTTTAGATATATAAGCTGCTGAAACTAGGGCTCAGAAAACAAGGGGGAAAAGGGGCAGTTGGGTTAAAATACCCTCTCACTTCTAGATATAATGCAGCCATTCCACCAAAACAGATGGCTTGTTGTATCAAATAGACACTCCTATTGGGATAGTTCACTAGGATTGTTTTCCCACATATTTCAAGAACAATTTAAATCCTGGGTCAAATTTACCTAGACTGTTATTCAACTCCTGAAGTAATTATCTGCATCAAAGTTAATCTGGATTAATTCACCCATGTAGATAAAAAACAAAAGGCAATGTAACAATTATATTTGAACTATTCAGATTCAATATACAATCCTAATTATAGAACATGACTGTACTCAAAAAGAGACATTTCTAGCTTACCCAATTGAACTGAAATGAGCATTATTTCTCATGTAAGAGACAAAACTCAATGTATAGGTGAATTGAAAAAAAAGGGGGGGGTAAGTGATTCTATCTAGTATTCAGCATATGGTGAAAGCAAGGATATGATTTTGTAATGGGCTTCTAGCAACCTTTGTGGCAGTGTGTTAAATGACTGGGACATTGTTAGCTAGATGAGTCATGAAACTTTTGCAAACACAATCACATCACCATATGCTGAACAATGCATTGTTGTTGTTTGTACCCTCAATATATATATATATTAATTTATGGCTATTTTAAGGTCAACCTATCATAGGTTTATCTCAGTGAGATCTGTTCAGAGGGGGTTTGCCATCACCTTCTTTTGAGGGCAAGAGAGTGTGACTCATCCATGGTCACCCAGTAGATTTCCATGGTCAAGGAGGGATTCAAATCCTGGTTTCCCAGTATCCTAGTCCAACACTCAGAGAAAGTTCCAGTGAAAGCCACTTTTAATAGCCATATTGGATCACGTGAAAAAACCTTCAAGTATTTTAAATAATTTGGGGTTTTTTTCTTACAGAAAGCAGTACTGGAAGCACAATTTAATAATACTGACCTTTAATACAAGTTTTGCATGTAAAAATATAGCTGAATTCAAAGTTAATGTTACAAAGTAATTTTATCCACTTTGCCCGGATAAAATGGAACCACTTAAAACTACTGCATATTTCCCTTTCAATACAATAGGAAGTAATGAGGTGGCCAGATTTCTTATACATTAAAGCAACTATCTGTTAATGCTTGTGGCAATCTTTCCTCCTTGTACATTCAGGGATTTGAACCACCTACTTTGAACTTTCATTTTGACACAAAACAACCCCTAGAAGCTGTTAGAGAATCCAGTAATCCCGATATTAACAAATGGTTTTGGTGTTGCTTGTTCCAGCAGAAAGATAGGTTTCCTTGTACAGATAGAGTGACAGGCAAGATAAATGCACAGGTATTCGGTATGTTAGTTAGGAAAATGAAAGGGTGTTTTTGTATTTGTTATTACCAAGCATGAGTGGAAAGAGGATATTTCGTATTAACTCCCTGCTGGTATATATAGTGTCAGGAAAAAAGCCCTAGAAAATTGATAATTGAGGATGCATTTCCTTCTTCCCTTTGCATAGTAATAGAAAGCATATCATACAAAATAACATAAAATCTATTTAATTCATTCCTCCTCTAAGGAATACTCACATTTGGAGTGCCGGTCACATAGGGCAGAGGCTCGCATGTCACACAGTCTTATTGTCCCCTTGCTGCTGCTGTAGACGAAGGTGTTGCAATGGTGTGGATGAAATTCTGCAGCAGTTATCACTTCTGTCAGCTCCTCCATGTTTGCTGGTTTTATATCTACAATATCTGGCACAAGTGAATCAAGGCAAAGCAAACAGTACAGAGCAGATTTTTCTCAATACTATGATCCAGTCTAGAATAGGAGAGAAGATTGTCCAGTCTGGATCTCTGTTATGAAATACCCACTCAGTGAGTAATGTTCTGCAGATACTATTTCTTAGAACTTTAGACTAACCCATGGTTTATGAGGAAGATATTAAATCTAGCATGTTTTAAACAGCCCTCAGAACCTAGTTAGTTATTTTACACCTGGCTTAAGTTCTCTATGCAAACTTTCTCAGATGTCCTTTCAACTCCTTGTTAGAAAAGATTATATCTCAGCAATTTATATGGAAATAATTCTGGTGCCCTTCACCTAAATATTGTATAAGAGTCATTTTACACATGCCTGCATTTCATTATAGGAAGACTTTAAAAATAAGTTGCAATGGGCATAACAGAAATGAAGATTTAAAGGCAACACCCTTGGCTGCACATCTCGCGCATGACCCTGTTCCCTTTTTCTAACCTGGAGAAAGAAAAGTATTTCCCACCACAGCCCAATTCCTCAGAAACTGTTTCCAAGGCTATTTTTCAGAACTCAGAGGCAACTCAGAGACTGCATCCCCTTGTATGAGCCTGCCCAGACCCTGAGATGTTCAGGAGAGTCCCTTCTCTCGGTCCCACCTCCATCTCAAGCTCAGTTGGTGGGAAAGAGAGAGCAGGCCTTCCTTCTTGGTAGCTGTCCCTCGACTCTGGAACTCCCTGCCCAGGGAAGCCAGAATCCCCCCCCCCCCCCCCCCCGGCTGTACTTCTGGCGGCAGGCTAAAACCTATTTATCCAGACAGGCTTTTAAAGATGAAGGTACAGTGTTTAAGAACAGGAGTGCTGTTTAACTTTGAATATGTTATAATGGATTTTAACTGTGATTTTTAAATACTGATATCTAATTCTGTTTCTAATGTTTGCATTTTTGTATATTTTAAATTGTATATTCATGCTTTTAAGCTAAGCCTCTTTGAGTGTCCTCCGAGAGAGATAAAGCAGGGTATTAATAAATAAATAAATAAATCATCATCATCATCATCATCCTAGGTTTCATACATGTGCTCAGTTAACATAAACTCTATCAGCGCTCCCTCCCTCTCCATGCATGTTTTGTTCACAATCAGGGCAGCAAGAAGTATAAAAAGGAAGGAGGGGTTCTGTCCTTTCAATGTTGAGTACATGAAATGGACAGAGATTTTAACTTGACAGTGAGCTGTCATTCTATCACATTAATTAACAGAGAGTACATGAAGCACACTTCGTTCAAAATGTGGACAAGGCACAATTTCTTCTAGTTGAAGGAGCTTTCAACACATACTATTTAGCCTCTATCAATATGAATGCCTCATGCATCCTCCTGGTTCATCATAGAGTGGTTTTGATGGATGTTGCTTCACAAGCGCTTTCCTTTATCTGCTTAGGCATTGACTCAGAATTACTCCTAACTCATTAGTCAACTAGGTTGCCTCCTGGCCAACATACAATAGATTTTTCTATTTTAGAAACAAAATCAATTGATAACACCAGGGGAAATAATCTGAATAAATAAACAAACCAATCAAACAAGATGAAAGAAAGAGAAATACCACTTAAAATGCCAGTCATTTTCACTTATGAAAATGAGAAGTTATTTGCTCCTGTTTTTCTTCCTTTGTTCCTTGAATCAGGCCAGATATTGCTTACTTTAAATTTTCTGCTAGTATAACCCAGGGTATCTAGGTCAAAATTACCATAGATACTCAGTAAAATTACGTTCTGGTAACTGTGCAGCTCCATTATAAGGAGGCCAAGGAAGCCCAAACACCAGTATCTTAACATCTTTGAAACACTATGTATGGACAGCATATGACAACTATTACCATAGTGTCCATAGCCTCAACCCCCACCCGCACCCCCCAACATCCTGTTATTAGAAGTCCCCATTGTGTAGAATCAAAGAGGTGGAAGAGATGACAAGGGCCTTCCAGACCCCTGTCATGCATATACATTGTTGACTTCTAAGATCAAAATTTCTTCATAGACCTGTTGCATTCTGGATACATCATCATTTTTGGTCATGGTATCTTGTAAACTTAATGCATAGCAAGGTAATATATTTACTAGGAAAAAGCAAAATGAATTAATAATTGTCAGATGTTAGCCAAAACAGGGCAGAGCAAGATAGGGCCTACTACACCCTACACACTACCTTCCCATACTGGAAAGGTAATCTGAAGGGTTCCCATGTGTCTCTGGCTGTACATTCAGCCAAGTATAACTACTGCCTTCCCAAATGGATGTTTCTTATGCTAGCAATGAAAAAACACTAGCCAGCTATTCTACCCTCTTCTTCTTAATGGGTTTACTGTAGCAAGGGGGAAAAAGACAGAAATGATTAGAAAACAAAGGATGATTGAAAATAGAAAATATCACCTTCTGAAGTACTATACACACACAATTAAGTGAAAGTCTAAAATCAAAGTTTTCTTAGATTTCCCTTTTGGACTTTTCTACTCAACATGAAAAGCAAAGTGGACAGATCTGTAGTCCCCCCCCCCTCCCCTGCCAACACACATTTTTATCCCCTCTACATGTTCTTGAAGAAATCAAAACAGCCTTTCTTTTCACATATTGAAAAAGCTTTAAAATGGACTCCAGATCTATTTCAACCTTTGTGCTTTCAATATTGTCCCTCACTCTTCTTGGCATATCTTTCCACCATCGTCTAGCCTTATTAAGAGTTCTGGAGAACAAAAGGGTCACTCACTATTTGGGCATTTGACTGATCCCTTAAAAGCTATTGTTGTACAGAAGATTTTGGATTTAGTAAATGGCAAACTAGTTAAGGGTATCAATAGAAATAACAATAACTTATCACTGTGTGTCAGGCACGTTGTGCTGCGCTTATTCCTAGAGGCTGCATAAATCTGTTAAAATCAGAATTTGATGGGACATGTCTATTGAAAAACACACTCCTGAATAATATTTTGTGCTTGACAGATCTTTTGGGACAGAAATACACTTGAAATGTCTGATTTTGATGCTCTATTCAGTTCTCAAAAGGGTTTCAAACTTGACAGATGATCAAAAAACATGCTTGGCTTTGAGAGGACAATAAATAAATCCTTCCTGTTTGTAAGTATTCCTTGGGCCCAAGTCAAATAATGAGAAGATGGGATATGGATGCATCATGGCTTTTCTATGATCAAAATGTCCCTGCATGCTGGTAGCTGAAATGAAGTTGAGTTACAACAACACAGATCTAATTGTTCCTTCCCTGCAACAAGCTTCCTGTCTTGAGAGAGCTTTAGTTTAAACGGGACTGTTTAAGACCTCCTTTTCAATAGTCTCTTCTATCCTCAAAAGAAGATCATTTGCTGGTAAAGGCAGTATGCTAATGTGTTAAAGACAATAATCTTAAATCTGAGGTATCACTTTGAGAAAAGTAGTGGAAAGCACCTTTTTGAAAACAACAAATTTGACTATAAAATTGTTACCTTCTCCTATGTAATGAGGAGTGTTTACCTGTTGCATTGATTGACAGATATGTATTTTAATTGCTATATGTTTAGATTGTTTTATATTTTGAGAAGTGTTTTATTGTTTACTGGTGTGGCATTGAATTTTTACTGGCTTTGTAAGCTGCCTTGAGTTCCTTCTGGGGTCGAGAAAGGCGGCATAGAAATGAAGTAAATCATGGAATCATAGAATCCTAAAGTTGGAAGATACCTTGCGGGCCATCCAGTCCAACTCCCCACCAAGAAGCAGGAAATAAATAAACAAATTCTTTAAATAGAGTTAAAAAAAAATTCTTTGATGCCATGTTCAGTTTTTCCCACCATATCTTGGGTCTTTTAAAACTCTTGTAAGCATTTTCAAAAGAAACATATAATGTAAGCAGTCATATAATGTGTCACCCAACAAATAAGAGCAAATTATCTCTGAAAATGCAACAAATAAAGGTTACAATTTATTTTAAAAAATTAATAACATTTAAGCTCTAGAAGCCACCTTTACACCCTGTTTGTTGTTGTTCGTTCGTTCAGTCATCTCCGACTCTTCGTGACCTCATGGACCAGCCCACGCCAGAGCTCCTTGTCGGCTGTCACCACCCCCAGCTCCTTCAAGGTCAAGCCAGTCACTTCAAGGATGCCATCCATCCATCTTGCCCTTGGTCGGCCCCTCTTCCTTTTACCTTCCACTTTCCCCAGCATCATTGTCTTCTCTAGGCTTTGCTGTCTCCTCATGATGTGGCCAAATACTTCAACTTTGTCTCTAGTATCCTTCCCTCCAGTGAGCAGTCGGGCATCATTTCTTGGAGGATGGACTGGTTGGATCTTCTCGCAGTCCAAGGCAGTCTCAGAACTTTCCTCCAACGCCACAGCTCAAAAGCATCTATCTTCCTTCACTCAGCCTTCCCTAAGGTCCAGCTCTCACATCCGTAGGTTACTACAGGGAATACCATGGCTTTGACTAGGCGGATCTTTGTTGCCAGTCTGATGTCTCTACTCTTTACTATTTTATTGAGATTGGACATTGCTCTCCTCCCAAGAAGTAAGCGTCTTCTGATTTCCTGGCCACAGTCTGCATCTGCAGTAATCTTTGCACCTAGAAATACAAAGTCTGTCACGGCCTCCACATTTTCTCCCTCTATTTCCCAGTTGTCAATCATTCTTGTTGTCATAATCTTGGCTTTTTTGATGTTTAGCTGTTTCATGTTTACACCCTGAATAAACCCAATTTTGTCTTATTTTGAAAGTTCAATATTTGAAAGGAAGACACCAGGGTTACTACAGGGAATACCATGGCTTTGACTAGGCGGATCTTGGTTGCCAGTCTGATGTCTCTACTCTTTACTATTTTATCGAGATTGGACATTGCTCTCCTCCCAAGAAGTAAGCGTCTTCTGATTTCCTGGCCACAGTCTGCATCTGCAGTAATCTAGCAACAGTCAGAATTGACCACGGAACAACAGACTGGTTCAAGATTGGGAAAGGCGTCCGGCAAGGCTGCATACTCTCACCCAACCTTTTTAACTTGTATGCAGAACACATCATGCGATGTGCGGGGCTGGATGAATGCAAAGCTGGGGTGAAAATTGCTGGAAGAAACATTAACAACCTCAGATATGCAGATGACACCACTCTGATGGCCGAAAGCGAGGAGGAGCTGAGGAGCCTTCTAGTCAAGGTGAAAGAAGAAAGTGCAAAAGCTGGGTTGCAGCTAAACGTCAAAAAAACCAAGATTATGGCAACAAAAATGATTGACAACTGGAAAATAGAGGGAGAAACCGTGGAGGCCGTGACAGACTTTGTATTAATAACCATCATATGATGTAGTTCTTTATTTCATTTAGATTACATTAGATTAATTTAGATTGGGAATATAAATAAAATCCCAAGATCCTGGGAGTTTGATATGATTTTTTAAAATTTCAGGATGTTTTATTGCTAAAATTCGGGAAGTTTTTACACAACCCAACCCAATGTTTGGTGCAATGTTTTCTGCATTAAACATTTTTGTGCAAAATCCCCCTTTTTTGCTATTGCTGCTACAGACCGAAAAAAAGTGCTGCCTATTTTACTGTTGCATAAGGGTGAAATTTTTTACAGCTAAGCAGGATGAGGCCTGGATAGTGCTTGGACAAGAGACCACCAGGGAATGTCAGGAACAGAAAGAAATTGGCAAACCACCTCTGATTACGTCTTGGTTAAGGAAACCCTAAGAAATATAAGGGGCTACCATAAGGTGACAGGTGAGTTGAAGGATGTGCTTTACTGTTTATAAATGAAGCCTTGTTTTTTCAGTCAGGAAGAAGGACATTTCAAGAAATCATACCATTCCCAGTTACTCCGGAGACATCTGAAGTTCACAGTTCCACAGAGATATCTAAGGGGTTCCTCCTACCCTTCCATGTTTGTGACTCCAGCAAAATTGGCTGGCTGTGAGCATTTCTAGCAGCATTATTTTGACTGAATCTGTACATCTCAAGAGGACAGTGCACATAAAGAACAAAAATGTAAAAAGCAGGGTAATGAAAGACATGGAGCCAAATTGCTAAAATGTTACACAGTGATTCTTTTCAAAAGAGACTTGTGGTAAGACTCAGGTTTTATGGAAATACGTTTTGGGTATTCTGAGATTCAAGATAAAAATCAAGAGACAATAACACAGTAGTATATTCATAATGCAACATAGTGTTTTCAGAACATATTGTTTCAAGTAGAAATACATATACTTGAAGAAGAAATCCAGCTAGAATTTTCTTTAAACGACGTCTCACAGAAATTTTGGTGTCTACACTAATTAATTAAATGATACTCTATGCTACTTCACTGATCTTAGGTGAGCAGATAAAATAATATAGTATATGGAGATAAAATTCTGCTTTTAAATTACATTATATACTTAGTTTCAGACAAGATAAAACATTATGATTTTGTTTCTCCTCTCTCAGTCAAAATTGAACCACTAAAAATAGTCAAAGCTACATGGCATAAGGAACTTCTAGTATTAATCACTTTGGGCCATGGACAACTGAGGTTTTTGTTTTCAGATATTAATTCCTGGTGATCAAAATTCAAGGAATAATGATAAGATTCAGGACAGCATAGGCATTGTATGATTTTTCAGCTAGCCTTACCATTTAGAGCAAAAGCTCTGAATAGAGCAGATGATCTTTTGATGATTGGCTCTGCCGGTCATGCTTTCAGATGGCAGCCAGTGGTGTCAAGCAGTTTTAGATTTCACACTATGGCAAACCCAGCATGCGGCGATTCTCTTGGCTTTGTGAGACCTCACTTTGGACAAAGGCGGTGGGGTGGGAGAATAAAGCACAGAGGTTTTCTTTGCCCCATAAGGAAAACAAATTAAGTTCCTGCTGTTAACAAGAGCGAATGGGAAGGTGGGAGCATCCCATTCCTGGAGGGATTACTGATGAAATGTAGCTGTGTGAAACATACTTTTCTTAATGTTATATGATGGGGGAATTGAATTGTTGACTCTAATTCCCTTTTCATCTTCCCACAAATGAAAACTCTGTTTCAGAGAGATAAGGTTTCCAATTCACTTGGGCATGTCCCCTGTGGAAGACCAAATGAACAAGTGACTTTACACATCATAGACCCGATTTCTTAATTGATAAATTAAGAATTAACAAATCATTGCATCTGAATGGTACCCACATGGAAGTTCTTATATAAGTTAAATTACTTTGAAAACTCTGTAAATTGTTTCTAAGATTGGCTTTGGTGCTTGAGGACTGGAAACCAGCCAATGTAACGCCATTTTCAAAAAATTGAATCTAGTAAATTACAGGCCATTTGGTTTACCATCTGTTTCAGATAAATTGCTGGAAATTCTGATGCATATATATAATCAGAATCTCCATAGATATATATTTGATATAGTGTTGTATATCAAAATACTATTGCAAAAGAAGGAACAACATGATCATTGTAAAAGCAAGTCCTGTCTAACAAATTAAACTTTCTTGCTGCTTTTAGCTTGTTGTAAAGCTTGTTTCTATATTTTTTTATTTCTTCCATGATTTGACTCTTTTTTGGAAAGGGAATGAGAGTATAGTAAGAGGATAAGCTATTTAGAGCTGCTCAGGAATGTCAACCAAAGATTGAAAAGTTGCCACTAAAAAGTAAAGTACCTTATTGTTGGTTCTAAGACACACACACACACACACACAAATCTCCTTAAAATAGTTACGCTTGTAAGCCTGAATTTAATTGTCAATTCAAATTACAGTAGCTTGACTGAATCAAGACAATTTATATAAATGTTGCCATACCAAGCTGTCACCAATTCAGTGAATCTATTCTAACTGAGACTAATCATTAGATTTAGGCTACTGTTATACATTGTTGCACATTTTTAAAAGCAACACTAAACTTCCTTGTTAAGCAAAGACAACCCAAACTTTTTAGTTCCAGGTTCTATTCATCTATCATTTTAGCCCTTTAGGAAACTACAGTTCTCAAGAGCCATGCCACTAAAATTAGCGAAACTGCTATAACTGCAATGAGGATACATCACAGTCCTATTAAACTTGTCCACAAATGACTCAAAGTTAGGAGCGAACAGTGAGGTGGCCACACTGGCCAGGTTTACTTGAGAAAACAAATCATTCAACAGGTCAATGGATAACAGAATGATAAATGTAAAGTCAATTGTGTCAAACAACTTGGCAGAATCTCAATTGGCAGTATGGCATCTGGGGTCTGGTAGCTTAATGAGAAATAAATGTTGTAGGTAGCAGTTTTGAAAAAAGGCAAATACTATATAAGAGATCATAAAGAGAGGCACTGAAATAAAACTGCCAATATTACAAAGCCTATACACCATCTACATTGTGAACCATTGTGTTTACTCATTCAACAGGGATATAGAAAAGAGGCAGGAAAGGCAGTCTAAGGCCCCATCTGCATTGCTATGTAATTCAGTTAATGAATCTAGATTATGTCGTTTGAACTGTGTAGACTCATATATTCCAGTTCAAATCCGATAATGTGGATGCAGAAACTGGATTATATGGCAGTATAGATCCAGTTTAAATTGATTGGGTATGTATCTACATTATAGAATGAATGCAGTTTGACACCACTTTAACTGCCATGGCCCAAAATTATGAAATCTGTGGATGTGTCACATAATGAACCACCAGAGCTCTTTAGCAGAGCCAAAGACCTTGTAAAACTAAAGACGTGGTTGTTTGAGAAGGCGTTTGACTAAGTGCTACAACAATTGGAAATGACGATTGGAATGGAACATGGATAACGAGATTGGATTGTGATTCTATGATGAGACGTCGTGAATGATTTAGTGTAATTGGATTATTGATAGTGATGTTGTTATTGTTGTTTATGATATTGCCTATATTGTAATTTGTTTTTATATGTTGTACACCGCCGTGAGTCGCCCTAGGGCTGAGAATGGCGGTCTACAAGTGCAGTAAATAAATAAATAAATAAATAAATAAAACGACAACTCTCAGGATTCCACAACACTGTGCTGTGGCAGTTAGAGTTGTGTCACACTACATCAGTGCTACAGTGTAAATGTAGATGTTCAAATACCCAACAAAGACAGGTCACAAGACTAATATATTTTAATTTCAATTTGTTTGTGTGTGTAAACAATGGGAGGCCTGCTTGAGGCTTTAAATAGATTTATGGTGAAGAATAAGTGGATAAAGATATATTTTCTATTTCCCATGAAATACCTGGAGTCATCTAGTAAACATGAATGTGGGAAAGTTCAATATAGTGGGCTCTTGGTATCTGGTGAGGTTTGATTCCAGGACACTAAAACCCATGGATGCTCAAATCCCATTATATTCAATGGCACAGTAAATGATTTTGCTTATGTAAAACAGAGAACAACTCAAACAAATGTTAGAAAGAGCTAGCATATTGTTTGGCATCCAGCAATATCGAAGTTGGCTTTTTGGATATTTTCAAGCGATGGTTGGTTATATCTTTGGATACAGAACCTGTGGATACAGAGTGCCCACTCAGGAGAGAAAACTAAGTACTTTTTCGTGTAGGACATAATCAAATTATGCAGTTTGGCCCCATAAAAGATGATGATATTTATAAGCTCACATAATGTTGAAAAGAAATGGGATGAATTGATGGCAAATATGGTGACTTGAGCAGACTAGCCAGGATGAATATTGGCAACTTGCAAGCTTCTGATAAAAATCAGCTCAGCCACCGTGGGAACCAGAATGCTAGATTCGATAGGTCTTGATCTGCTCCAGAATGTTTCTGTTTCCTGTTATTATCTAGTTTATGACAGTCAGGGGACTGTCATAATGAAAATGGACCTCTAGGCCATGATGAAAGCCAAGGTAGCATTATGGTTAATAGTGAAATGTTATATATGTTTTCTTCATATATAATGCCTCGGAGATTTGAATGGCTCATTGAGTACAATGAGGCACATAGACTGCAGCATAGCCTTAAGCAATTCACTGTTCCGCAGTTCCCTAGCTAAAAGATTGAGATAATAATGCTGTTCTATATTAAAATGTTTTTAAAGAAAGAGTGAAATATTGGGTATAAAATGCTTTGGATGTTGAAATATTATTATTAAATAGAAACCATTTAACACACTCTCTGTATTGGCTGCCCTGCATGGACTAAGATCCTAATAAAAACTGGCAATGCAGCAAACTCATCCAGAAAATCCAGCTTCTGCTCACATAGCAATGTCCTGGATTTTTCATTATATGTGCAGTGAAAATGTCAAACTGTTTATTCTGAGGTTTGTCACATGAATTGTGTGATTCAATAGGATCCTTGCCAGCAACTATAAAGTGCAGAGAGGTTTAATACATGGATCACATTCTTCACATCTCTGCTATGAGTGGGGAAGTAAATGTAATGGTGTTGTCCGTGATTTCAGAAGAAAGGTAGCAGCATGAGAAATCAGCATACAAGCTTTTCACCTTTTCTGAAGAAATAGGTTTATATCAATGAAAGCTCAGGTTTGTTAAATCTGACCACATTTCTTGTCTGCTATCCAGTATGTTTCCAATATACAGGAGCAAAATCAACATGCAGGGGAAGAATGGCAAGTGTGCATGATACATGCAAAGAAGATTGAACTAACAGCTGTGTTTAAATTCTGCCTACACAGCCATTGTGATTTCACTTCCCTAGTCATTTAGTCTGCTAAGCCTCAGAGAATCCAGGGAGACAATGCTGAAGGAATATATTGTCGAAGGCTTTCATGGCCAGAAGCACTGGGTTGTTGTAGGTTTTTTGGTCTGTATGACCATGTTCTAGAAGCATTCTCTCCTGACGTTTTGCCTGCATCTATGGCAGGCATCCTCAGAGGTTGTGAGGTCTCTGAGGATGCCTGACAAGCAGGCAAAACATCAGGAGAGAATGCTTCTAAAACATGGCCATACAGGCTGAAAAACCTACAACAACCCAATGCTGAAGGAAATGGTTTAAGTGGAAGGTAGATACATCTTCTTTAAAATAGATATGAATGATTTACAGTTTAAAACTAAAAGTTGTTTCTGAAATGTCAAATGGCATTATTATTACTGTATTTCTTCAATTGTAAGATGCAATAAATTGTAAGATGCATCCTATTTTCAGTGCTGTTACCACACCAACAATATATATATAAGATATATCTATGATTCTAAGACACATCCCATTTTTAGAGATGTTCACATAAGAAAAAGTGTGTATTAGATTAGAAAAAAAATCAGTATTATTATGGACCCAAACAAACTTTCTCTGTTTGTACTGGTTTATCAAGAATATCAGGAACAAGTCATATCAAAGAACGTAGACACTTTGCAACAGGCATCATATGCTTGGATGCAACATGCTTAGAATGAATGTAAGGCAACCTAATGCTTTGGATAATCCTAAGGTAGTATTTCTCAGACTGTACTCCTCCTGGTGTTTTGGACTTCAGCTCCCAGAAATCCCAGCCAGCTTATCAACTGCTAGGAATTGTGGGAGTTGACATCCAAAACATCTGGAGAAGTACAGTTTAAGAAACTCTGCTCTATAGTGAGCTCATGTATCCACTGAATGTTTTTGTCCCACTGAGATATTTGGATATTTTAATAAAGAATAAAAGATTGCTTAGCTGTAACTCTTCCAGAACTGCCTATACTGGAGAGAGGTTGTTACTTTACATTTCTCTCCTCTAGTGGTTCACTTAATGTTCACCTATGAACGTACAAATATGCCATTTTCCTGTGTCTGCACTGAACCTTTTGCATTTTCTACATTTGGACTGGCATGCTTGTGTAGAAGCTGTACAACTCTTAAAACATTTGTTGTTCTCCTGAAATTGAAATCTTAAACTCATCTAATTTCACTGAAACTAAGCAGAAATGTGTGGCTTGGTAATCAAAAATCAGATATCGACACCTGTTACTTTGTATATATGCACAAACCCTTAAGGGAATTGACAGGTCACATGCAAGGGAAGAAGCTCTATGTATAATGCATCCACTTTTTAAAGCAACTGGGTCTTTAAGTTAAGTGGGCCTCAACACTTATACAAATTATACAAATACCATATTTTGATACCTAGCTATTAAAAGTGCCTCACTTTGGCAAGATCATATCCAATGCACAGGATCTACCACACTGACCATTTGGTAACCGTTCACTGTTCTTCAACGAAATTCAACTAAGCATACATAAACAAATCCCTCCAATCAGGCAGATATTTTAATGAAGGGATATAAGTTGTCACATGATGACATATTCCATCCCTGACTTGCTGTCAGACCAGAAAGCCCTGAGATTCACAATCTACCAGATTGGCACAAGATAGGCTGCCACAAACCGTGTGTGTGTGTCTGTGTCTTCAATTCACTTGTTGACTTATGGCAGCCCCCTGAATTTCATAACATTTTCTTCGGGAAAGAAATCTCAAATATAGTTTTGCCAGTTCCTTTCTCTGAAATATAGATCATAGCACCCAAGCAAAACTACTATAAGCTGTTGCTAAACTGCAAAATCCATAGTTTCCTCATAGCCTTTGCTCTGAAAAATACACTTACTAAAGCAAATGTGATAAAATGACCAACAAAGTACTAATTCTTCCACTTTAATGAGAGTTAGGGGCACAGGACCCACACAAAAGTGGAAAAACCACAAATTAGAACATCATCATCATCATCATCATCATCATAGAAGAAAACACATCTTTGAAATCTCTAAGTCCACTACAACTATGGTCCACTTCCACCAGAGGCTGACAAGAGAATTGCACTGGAGGACAAACAAATACCTAGATAAATGTTCTGAGGGATCTCTAGGCCCCAGTGCAATCTAACCATAGAGTTGCACTGGGGGCCATCAAGATTTCTAGATAAAACATATGAATCATCATCACCACCACCACCATCATAATCAACAACAACAACACCACCACTTCATTACGGTTCATGACCAGCACAAAGTATATTAATCAAATATATGAATAATCAAATCCACAAAGGTTAAACCACAAATGTGGAGAGGTGCTCTATAAAAAGTAGCAAATTACAAGCAAAAAGTTACAGAATGATTCATACACAAACTTGGACCCTTTGGTCACTGTTGTCTGTATGTTATGTCCCTTTTGTGGCTGTTGTTAAATGCCTTCAAGTGCATTCTGAGTTGCAGCAACTTCATCCTAGGGTTTTCTTGGCACGATTTATCCAGAGAAGGTTTGCCACTGCTATCTTCTGAGGCAGTGTGTTTCTATGGATGAGATGGGATCAAAACCTTGTCTCCTGGAGTCCTTGTCCAATATTGAAACCATGGTACCACAGTGCCTCAGTTTTATCTTAATTTGTTGTTGTTATGTGCTTTCAAGTTGACTAAAACTGTGTTGTTGTGTGTTTTCTGGGCTGTATGGCCATGTTCCAGAAGCATTCTCTCCTGACATTTTGCCCACATCTATGGCAGGCATCCTCAGAGGTTGTGAGGTCTGCAGGGAACTAGGAAAATGGGGTTTATATATCAGTGGAATGTCCAGGGTGGGAGAAAGAACTCTTGTCTGTTTGAGGTAGGTGTGAATATAGCAGTTGGCCACCTTGAATAGCAGTTAATGTCCTAACAATTTTTAAGGTCTGGCTTCATACTGCCAGTGGAAATCCAATGTTGGGAGATGATTAGTTGGTCCTGATTGTTTCTTGTCTGGAATTCCCCTGTTTTTTGAGTGTTTTTTTTAATTTATCCACACCTACCTCAAAGAGACAAGAGTTCTTCCTCCCATCCTAGACATTCCACTGATATATAAACCCCATTTTCCTAGTTTCTAACAGACCTCACAACCATAGATGCAGATGAAATGTCAGGAGAGAATGCTTCTGGAACATGGCCATACAGCCTGGAAAACACAACAACCCAGTGATTCTGGCCATGAAAGCCTTTGACAATACATTGATTAAAACTTATTATCAGAGGTTTTTCTTGGTAAGATATATGCAAATAAGTTTTGCCAGTTCTGCTTTCTCAGAATCTGGGAAAGCATGACTGGCTCAGGGTCACCTGATGGGTTTCCATGTCTGTGCAGGGATTTGTACTTTGGTCTCCTGGAGTCTTTGTCCAACTATCAGACCAGTATACTATACTGGCTATTATCTTTAGGATATCTCTTCATCTCTTTTTAGCATTGCTGAGTATTCTTTTTCTAGTTCAATGGTGCCTGCAATAAAGCCTGAAGTGGTTGCAATACACTTTGCACAACAGACAGTACAAGAAAGAAAAGCAAGCGTGTGAGCTTCAACCAGAAGTTTGACACTGAAAATGACTTGCCAATAATCCCAAGAATTACATAGAGGCACCCACACTGCTTCAGGTCTGCAGAGTCCAACATGACATGGCAAAATCATATGCCTGTTTCACTGAGCAACACACTTTCTACAATCAACATGTATTCAGATTCTAGCAAAATCAGGTCTCATTTGCCAGTGACAGGGAAAATATAGCTCCCTTTTTGAAACAAATTCCCTAAACACCAGTTCATGTTTAGGTATAATTCAAACTACTGGTAAATGATCATATAACTTAGCTCCAGAGTATTTGAAAGATTATATTTTCCCTTATAAGCCTGCCCGAGTTTTCTGATCCTCAGGCATGGGATTTTTCTTGATCCCATTACCAACAGAGGCATATGTATTTGGCCTGGGAGAGAGCCTTCTTGGTGGCTTGTAGTGAAAGTGTATCTTGCCTTTTGATGAGAACCGATGATGTACCAGCTAAATAAACAGTCATCCCACTGGTCAGGAGAGGAGTAAATTAAAGGGGAGGGAATGCATAGACATCTTTAAGATCAGACAAACATGCATGAAAACCACTAGGTCTGGGAGTTTTTTGTTTTTGTGTTTTTACATCTTCAGTGGACCATAGAAAATCCTTCATTTTTCAATTTATTTGAGTGGAATACTGTCTAAGACCAGCATGAGGCAT
Source organism: Anolis sagrei (assembly GCF_037176765.1). Taxonomy (NCBI): domain Eukaryota; kingdom Metazoa; phylum Chordata; class Lepidosauria; order Squamata; family Anolidae; genus Anolis; species Anolis sagrei. Next base: position 98,017,515 of record NC_090022.1, read on the forward strand.
TCTGGTGATGTTCTTGGCATACCTGTTTTAAGAAAATTGTCATTGGTCCTATTATTATTCCTGTTGTGGCTTTTTAAGTGATTGGCATAATCTCATTTGTATGCCTGCTTCAGCAGCCTGTCACACATCTGTAGCATATAATGAAAGGCAGCTATTAATATTTCTTCCACTCATGCTCCCCAATGGCACCTGTCTTTTAAATTACACCTTGCTATTCCAGCCCCCACTCTCTGCAATATTGTTCCTGCAAGCAAAATCCAACGACTTGTCAACCAAGCTGGAATGTATCATCTTGCATGAACATCCAGTTAAACTAAATTGTCATCAGGTTTCTGTCTAAGGAAGTAGAGGCCTGACTGATCAGTAAAAATGGCACCCAAGTGTCCAGAAAAAAATCAATTTAAAAAGGAGGGCCATTTAAATGGCACAAAATAAGAGAATACAAAAGCCTCTAAAATCGCTTGTCTTCAGTTACAATTTTAAACCTTATTATAAATACACGATAGCGACTGTAGCCAAAGGGTTTTGGCAGATAAATCCTTAGCCATAAAATACCCTTTTCTGCCATGGAGATCATGGAAGAATGTCCTTTCCAAAGGATTCTTTCTCCCTTTTGTGTGTTGTGTTGCTTTCCCCATGTTTTTGCACCAGGATTCAGTCTCTCAACCTCACTCTTTCCTTCTCTTTCCTCCCCTGCTTCCCACTCTTTTTTCTTTCTTCCACAAAGCATGTGTCATTGTTCTATACCTTTTGTCCTTCTTTCTTTCTCCTTCAACCATCCTGCACTGCTCTGTTGGTACAAAACAAAATAATCAGCAGACTTCAGCAAGACATGCTTCAACGAAACATTACCAGGACTGCAGGCTAAACTGCAGAGGCATAACACATTACATTTTTTGTTGAAAGCAATGGAGTGTCAGGAACAGGGCAAATTTAAACTACAGCATTATTGAATGAGCAAAGCAAGATACAGTTATGGGGGGGGGGGGGGGGAGTATTTAGTCAGATACCAATTGTACAAGTTCTCCCACTTAAAAAGATGAGAGCACCTGTAACTGACATGAGAGACAACATGAGAAAGCATATCCAGAAAATCACATTGTCTGATTTTTAACGAATTTATTTGCAAATTATGGTGGAAAATAAGTATTTGGTCACCTACAAACAAGCAAGATTTCTAGGTCTCAGAGACCTGTAACTTCTTCCTTAAGAGGTTTCTCTGTCCTCCACTCATTACCTGTAGTAATGACACCTATTTGAACTTGTTCTCAATATAAAAGACACCTGTCCACAACCTCAAGCAGTCACACTTCAAACTCCACGATCATGAAGGACACCAGAAACAAAATTGTTGCCCTGTATCAGACTGGGAAGACTGAATCTGCAATAGGCAAGCAGCTTGGTGTGAAGAAATCAACTGTGGGATCAATAATTAGAAAATGGAAGAGATACAAGACCACTGATAATCTCCCTCAATCTGGGGCTCCACAAGATCTCACCTGTGGGGTCAAAATGATCACAAGAACAGTGAGCAAAAATCCCAGAACCACACGGGGAAAGCTAGTGAATGACCTGCAGAGAGCTGGGACTAACGTAACCAAGGCTACCATGAGTAACACACTATGCCGCCAGGGACTCAGATCCTGCAGTGCCAGATGTGTCTCCCTGCTTAAGCCAGTACTTGTTCGGGGTCAACTGAGGTTTGCTAGAGAGCATTGGATGATCCAGAAGAGTATTGGGAGAATGTCATATGGTCAGATGAAACCAAAGTAGATCTGTTTGGCAGAAACACAACTCATTGTGTTTGTAGGAGAAAGAATGCTGAGTTGCATCCAAAGAACACCATACCTACTGTGAAGCATGGGGGTGGCAATATCATGCTTTGGGGCTGTTTCTCTGCAAAGGGATCACGGTGACTGATCCGTATACATGAAATAATGAATGGCGCCATGTATTGTGAGATTTTGAGGGCAAACCTCCTGCCATCAGCAAGGGCACTGAAGATGAAATGTGGCTGCGTCTTTCAGCATGACAATGATCCCAAGCACACTGCCAGGGCAACCAAGGAAGGAGTGGCTTCATCAGAAGCATTTCAAGGTCCTGGAGTGGCCTAGCCAGTCTCCAGATCTCAACCCTATAGAAAACCTTTGGATGGAGTTGAAAGTCTGTGTTACCCACAACAGCCCCAAAACTCTTGAGGAGATCTGCATGGAGGAATGGGTCAACATACCAGCAACAGTGTGTACCAAGCTTGTGAAGACTTACAGAAAATGCTTGACCTCTGTCATTGCCAATAAAGGATATATAACAAAGTATTGAGATGAACTTCCGTTATGGACCAAATACTTATTTTCCACCATAATTTGCAAATAAATTCATTAAAAATCAGACAATGTTATTTTCTGGATGTGTTTTCTCATGTTGTCTTTCATATTTGAGGTCTACCTATGATGTCAATTACAGGCCTCTCTCATCTTTTTAAGTGGGAGAACTAAAAAAGTGGGAGAATTTGTACAAGTGCTATCTGACTAAATACTCCCCCCCCCCCCCCCCGGATCCTTTTATTTTATTTGCATGCCAAACTGAGACCTTGTGATGCAGGGCAGGGAAGGGCAGACATATTTAAAGAAAGGTTTAATTAAAAATACACTTTGACATGGAGTATTAACTTGAAATGTTACATAAGCTGTTTCCTTGCAACATTTACTCCAACATAGCATTAGCAGCCATTTGAAAATGGAGTATTGCCTCATTATCACTTTTGAAACTTTCCCCCCCTGCTTTAAACAAAAAACAAGTGTCAAACACTTCTAGATGAGAGGATATCATTGGCCTATATACACTGACAGAGCTCTATGGTACATGAGGAGATTTGGTATGCTCATGAATTATAGAGAACTGTTTCTTTTCAGTAGAATTTCACACACAACTTTTCCAGAGCTGCTGCCAAAGGGAAGGCCAAACTAAGAAGGAAATCCTTTCCATATACTATGTGGGTACAACTCAATAACAACTGCCCCTTTCCCAGCATTTCACCACATTTCCCACTTTCACATTTGTATGACAATAGCCATCCTACAGTTATGTGGTATTTTCAAGTACAGTTGGTAGAATCATGAAAGGTTCACTCAACAGATCTGAATTCTTGTATAGCTGCACACAAGAGTACACAATGTTTCACACTGCATTTCACAACAATAGGACCCAGCTGGACAGAACTAACAGTGTTATTCTTTCTCATCCAGATGTCATCACACTGTCTCATTCTCATATTCAGCAGTGTACCAGACTGTGTGAGAAGAAGAAGCTCTCCTGCTATAAGTAATACACAAAAATGGAAGCGTAATCTTTGCCTATCATCACCCTAGCAGGATCTTGGTTTGGAGCACTGTGTAGAAGAGTTTATGTTTTAAATAACTGAGCTATGCTTTCATAAAATTCCAGTCATACCTGAAATGAATAGTACATGGCCAATCCAAAGACAATTTTATGATGTGGCTATTTTTTAACCACCAGCACAATTTTGTGAGAAAACACTTGTCAAGATGTCAGCATTCTTCCATCAGGGTGATTAATATTTTACCCATTTCATAGTCTCTTCAACTTTCTGAATTATTTAGATAGACTGAGTCAGTAGTGTTTTGAAATATAAAGCAAAAACACTACTGACTCCCTCTATCTAGGTAAGAGAGTCTATTAAAATGCCCCTTATTCTCAAGTTCTTGCATTTCTTGTTTCAAACTTTTAATAGTACAAATGTGCTTGGCTTCCGAGGACTACTTCCTAGCCAGTAAAGAGAAGAAATAAATCATAAACTAGGAAGAATCATGTCAAGAAAAATCAGACATTCACAGGATAAGACTCACTTATGAATAAGCATTTGTCTGCAGGCTAAAGGTGGATGTAGGACCAGGACAAGCACAAATGTAAACATATGCTTTAGAACACAACAAACCAACCATTCATGAGGTGCAAACTTGAGGTTCAGCAAGCTTGTTCTTCTCAAGAGAGGCCTCTTCTGATTGGATGATAACTCCATCAAGATTCACAAAGCAAAGGATACTAAAACTTTGATTGGTTATTTCAAAGTTCCATAAGTTTATCCTCAAATCATCTGCTGACATGTAGGTCTCATAGTCACTATTCACAGATATGGAGTTGATGTGATATGTGTGTGCATTTGCAAATACTCTCCTGGGAGTTGCCTCCACCATTAAATCCATGGGCCTTAGCACAGGTACCTAGAAAAGACAAAAAGAAAAGCACTTAGTCAATCAAGACACAACCTACTATAAAATCCATCATATAAAAAGATATCACCCAATTTATTGAACTGCAATATTTGACTTCTAAACTCCAGGTACAGCTCTCAGATTCCATTTTAAAGGGGTGATGTGCTGTTTAGGTTCATTTACTAAAAGGTCTTATTGCATTTAGTCTTTCTCATAATCATCATAGTAAATGGCACAAAATAACTCAGCTCTTGCACTTGAATTTTTGCTCTATTCCTAAACATGCAAAGAATAAAAGTCATTTATCAAGTAATGTATAAAGCCCAGACACCCTCAGCCTTATCTCCCATTAATTTTCATTTCGGCTGAGTCTCTTCTGCACATTACACTTATTTGTGTTCTCAATTCTGAAATAAGAAGGCTATTTCACAAGAGGATTGGTGTAGAGACAGTGAGTGGACACTTTTGAACAAGTCTCCCTTTGGGCTTCCAGATGCATACCCTTTCCTTCCCAAATATAGTTTTACAATCAGCTAAATCAATCACAATGTCGAGAGTGTATTACAAAAGTTTGTGCATAATATTTAGACAACTGATTTGTCTTCAGTATGAAAGGAAATCACAAAGTATAAAATCATGTATTACTGGTGGACATATGGCATTACCAGAAGGATTTTCTAGCATGGAGACAAAATAAAAGCAGAACAGCAGGAAAGCCGGAAAAATTGCTTTTAGCATTGTAATAGTGATGTGAAGATCTCTTACATTTATTTTATTTTATTTTGTATCTTGACATTCCTTAAAAGTTCAATGCAGTTAACAAAATCCATATTTTTTTTAAAAAAAATCATTAAACATCCATGGTTTTTTTTAAAAGAAAAATATTAAATATTAAAAAGATGAAGATCCACCCAGAGGAAAAGTGTTCCTGCCATACATCCAGGGAACCACTGACCGCATAGGGAAGCTGATGAGGAAACACAACATACAAACAATCTACAAACCCACCAAGAAAATCCAACAAATGCTACGTTCAGCAAAAGACAAGAGGGATCCTCTCACCTCTGCAGGAGTCTACCGCATACCATGCAGCTGTGGACAAGTCTACATAGGGACCACCAAACGCAGCATTGCCCAAACACGAATGAGAGAACATGAAAGGCACTGCAGACTACTTCAACCAGAGAAGTCAGCCATAGCAGAGCACTTGATGAACCAGCCTGGACACACATATTATTTGAGAACACAGAAATGCTGGACCACACCAACAACCACCATGTCAGACTACACAGAGAAGCCATTGAAATCCACAAGCATGTGGACAATTTCAACAGAAAGGAAGAGACCATGAAAATGAACAAAATCTGGCTAACAGTATTAAAAAATTCTAAAATTACAACAGCAAAACAGCAGAGAGGAAACAACCAGGCACATCTTAACACCTCTCAACAATTTTTCCCCCAGGCTCAGCCAGGCCTTCAAATGCTAATGAAGGTGATCAGCTGAAACATTCACACCTAGCTCCAGCAGAGAAGAGCTCTTTGCCCCACCCCAGCCATTCCACAGATATATAAACCCATTGTCCTAATTCCAACAGACCTCACAACCTCTGAGGATGCTTGCTATAGATGCAGGCAAAAAGTCAGGAGAAATGCCTCTAGAACATGGCCCTATAGCCCGAAAAAACCCACAAGAACCTAAGAAAAATATTGTTTGTCTGTGACTTTGGTGGAATGTGGTACAAAGAAGTCATGATGAAGTTAAGTTCTTACGTTAGCCTTGACTAAAACAATAGTCTGATATTGCCTTCTTGAAAGGTTTTTCTTATCATTTTTGCAAACCATATTTTAGTGACAATATTCATTCCAATCCATTATTCTCTTCAATTGTATTTTTTTCTATAAATGGCTGTTGTGTATTGTTTTTATTATAAAAAAGAATATTATCTAAGAATCAATACTAAATTGTCTGCCTTTGGACTTTGGAATAACTAGGTTAACTCGTTTTTTTAATTGATTTTGTTTATTTCTGTTTGTGAAGTTTTTACTTCTTAATTTATTACAGTTTTATTGTATTATGCTTACTCAAACATCATACTGGATCAGATCACTGATACACACAGCCCTCAGTGCAATTACTCTGGAACTTTCAAAGTTCTTGGGCACTGATTTTCTCAGTCTTATAAATCAAGATCCTTTTGAATGGCAACACAAAGCATCAACATGTTTGTTTGTGATCTTGTCACCAAGAACTTCCATCTACCTTGTCTACCAGTTGGAAATGAGTTATCCAAAGTGCTACATCATTGCAGGGATTACTTTGTGATTTTCAAACTACTAATGGTGATTTTCAAACTACTTCTAAGTATAGCCAGCCCTCTACATCTATGGATTCTGCATCTATGAATTCCACAATCTATGGCATGAAAATATTTCCTTAAAAATCCAAAAAGCAAACTGTGATTACCACTTTACTATGCCATTATGCTTAACCATTGGTGGATTTTGGTATCCATGTTGGTCTTGGAACCAAATTCCAGCAGGTACTGAGGGCCTTCTGCGTAAGGAAAGGTTAGTGCAAACACAAAATCCCTGAAAGAAACAGAAAAGGCTACAGACCTTTACCCGTGCAAATTAATTTTGGATCAGAGAATATTTCTAAATATTATTAGAAGATTTTGGAGGAATCTAATTTAAGTACGGATTCTATCTGCCTATCACCAGGCTTCAATTCATCTAACAAAATAAAAGAAGGGGAGCAGAACTGGGGAGAGGTGGGCAACATACTAAAAAACATGGCATGTTTCCCCTTCTTAAACATAATATAGTAAGATATCAATCAATGAAGAGATATGTTCACAGTCCAATGCCCGTAGACATGAACCGCAGTGTAAATAATTGCTTCAGGTACGTAACACCACAAGGCCACTTAATATAACAGAAAGGTGTCAGCCAATGGTGGCCAAAGCCTGCAAAGTATTTCCTCCAGCGACCTCATTACTGTGTCTGTATACTACCCAGGGAGATTTCCCATGGCTATGGAGGTGGGGACTGGTCTATGACAGCCAGGACCAAGTGACACTAGAACATAAGATCTGCCAGTTCAGAGTCTGAGATTAATGTGATGAGCCTGCTTTCTAATTCATCCTGACATATTCAATGATGCTTCATTTGCTGTTGAAGGACTTGGCACAGTCACCTAGGGACATGGCCTAGCATTTTGGCCAGAGACTACAGGGACCAAGCGTTATTCAGTCTGTCAGAAACATGAAGGTTTTCCAAAGGTAAAAGGTTCAACAGCCATACAAGATTCTGCTGAAAACAAAGAAACAAACATAATTAGTCCTACCCATGGGAGAAAAGCGGGACATAAATAAATAAATAAATAAATAATGAGATGTAAGATTTCACTCAGCTCTGTGAAGTTATGTAGTAAAAGCACAGAGATCAGAAGAAATTTGTTACCAAATTTTGTGTGTGTGTGCCTTTAAGTCATTTCTTACTTAAGGCTACCCTAAGGTGAACCTACCACATGGTTTTCTGGACATGACTTGTTCATAGGGGTTTGCCATTGCCATTGCCATTGCCAGGCTGAGTATGACCCAAGGTCAGCCAGTGGCTCGCTGCAATCAACTAATTGCTAGTAATTTGTTCTTTCCTCCCCAGTACTCATATTTGCATGTTTTCCATTACAAAAAGAATGTACATGCTCTGAAAGAATTAAAATGGTGCAACAATTCAGCAAAACCAGCAGGTTGTTATGAGCAGGTATGCCTGTGGCGTTGTTGGCCCTTGTGTGAGAAGAGCCGAGCCTGCTAGGTGAGAGAAGCTGAGGCCTGTGTGTGAGAGAAGCCCAATGTGTGAGCAGAGAAGCTGAGAGCTAAGAGCAAAGAATGAAGGAGTTGCTGTGGTCAGTTAAGCTGGTGATGTATGGATTGTTTGTAGATGAAATCATAAACGAAAGAAGATAGAAGAAAGATAAATCCTTGAATTAACTATGTGAAGATATGGCATTGCATTTATGTCTAGTTAAGTTTAATGAACTTTATTTGTGTTGGATGAAACCTTATTTTGTAAATACTGCAATAGTGTTATTTTTTGTTACAAGAAAAAGCCTCCAGAGGAAGTGAAAAACTGATCTGTGTGTTTTTGTTCTTTTGGTCACCTTTTGGCTACTGCTGCTGGGTTACGCTGCTGCAGGTAGAGTATACTACAATTCTTATGGGGAGGGTTTTTGTTTGTAAGTCATCTTGTCCAATAAAAAGTGATATAAATGGAGATAAACACTAGTTGTGATAGAAAATATCTTCTTCTGCAAACTGTGGGATATTTGTATATTGAACATACAAAGATGCACAAGGTGATGTAATCATGTGCACACATATGATCTATGTAATATACAGGGCCTTCTCCCAGGCAGATCCTTTTCAAATGTTAAAGCAAGTATTTAATTGATAAAACAATGGATACTCTGTAAATGTAAGGATTAGTTTCTTGATTAATCATAACAACAAAAAATAAAAGTGCTAAGAAACAGATAAAAAATCACATTTTAGTTTCCTAGTTTTTCTAGTCTTAAATGTCTTTTATCTCATGTTTGTTTCTGTTAAAGTCATTTGAAATTCAAGTACATTTTAACAAAAATAGTGTGTGTGTGTGTGTAATATGAAGTACATGGATTTTTGCAAGAACTTTTAGTAATTTTTTCCACCAATATATTTATTCCTCTTACTAAGGACTAGATGTGAGATTTTGTATATGTCTTCCAAAAAGTAAGGCCAAAAAGCAGAATACAAATATTGGGAGACCGAATGGTAATTAATTATCCTGTGACTAGTGTCTTCATAGCATATGCCAGTTGTGATTTTTAGTCACTTACTAGGAATCAACAGTAAATATAAATGCAAAGCAAGGAAATGAAAGGGGGGGGGGGGGTAGAGACCATGAAAAAGTATAATTAAGTGGCACAATTTTTTTGAGTCATGTTGAGTCATACATGATTTAATCACCTGTTGGCAGGTAGCCAAAATAATGGTGACCACTTAAAGATGTGTATCTGATTGGTGGCCTGTCAGTTCATTTCCAGCTGAATGACAGGTGACCTTGAGCAAATTGACTATTTACAAATCTTGCCCATTTAGCTGAGGACAAAAAAAATTATCCTGGCAGTTTTTTCATTGGATGGAAATATGTAATCAACCTAGATGTGAACCCCATAAATAAGAGAAGACACCTCAGTCTCTGATCATGCCACCCCCAAATACTTCTTAGATTTGGATGGGTGAGAATATGATTTGGATGGGTAAGTTTTATATGCCATTGTAACACATAAGAGTTAAACACAGTAATCTACAATGATAGAATTCAACTCTCTATACTTTTAGTTATCATATTTACGCTTGTTCATACATACAAATTCCTGTTACCAGATTTAGACAACATATAACAGAGGCCCACAGAACATATTCTGTAGAAAATCTGGATTCAAGTAGGAGGAGAGAAGCATGAAAACTGGAGGAATGAACACCAGGAAGTTAAGATATGCAGATGATATTACACTATTTGTAGAATCATTACAGATTAACTACATAACTTGAAATGGATAATAATATTTTCTATACTATGGTTCAGTCATCCATCAAAACCGATACTGTAGTTGAGCAATCAGAAGAACATTGCAACTTAGAATAAACAAGATAAGCTCCTAAGTATTGTTGTAAAAGTTGGACAATGAAGGAAGCTAGCAGGATGGGAGTCAACTCATTGGTAATGTGTTGGATGAGAGGTCTATAGATATCTTTGGCTACCAAAAAGACAGTAAGGTTGAGCGCAAATCAAGCCTTAACTCTCTCTAGGAACCATAATAAGCAAACCTGACATCCTATGTTGTGAATCATTAGAAAAGACTGCCAGCCCCCAGCCTCCTGCCCCCATTTACCTGCAAAACTTAGTTGAGGAGCCTGGATGCAGGCTCAGGCCCTTTGTCAAAAGCTACTGGTGCGTCATTGTAACGTTTGCTTTATAAAACAAGACAGTCTGTCCATTTCTGCCATTTCTAAAATATTTATAATCCAATTTTCTTTTGAGGATAGTTGTTTATTTTTCCATTTTTGAGCATAAAGTAGTCTTGCTGCTCCAATCATATAATGTAGTATCTTGAAATTCATGTTGTTTGTTTGTTCATTTGGAAGTCACAGTAGAAATAGTCAGATAGCAAGATCTCTTGCAAGAAATGTCATGCCCATCATGAAATATTATTTTGCTTGACGTAGGGACTGCCTCAATTAATCCTCTGAAACCTCCATTTTCAGATACTTTAAAAATGTTCCAGTTGAACTCTCCTCCTTCCATTCCCTCTCTTTCCCTCAGGTTGCTTGATTTGTATAAACTGAGTTCAAAGAGCAAAAGTAAAATACTGCTTTTTCCTTCCAGTTGGCTCTGGAAAAAGGAAACGGATGCAACCCCTACTAACTTGTGTGTTCTCCCTTAAAAATAACTTGTGGGTCAACTTGTGATGCTGACCCCACATTGATATTGCATTGCCACATGTGTCCTAGTTTTTGCCTGCAAAATGTTGGAAGGTGCAATGTTTTCTGTTCAATGCACTCAGATCTTTCAGCCCCCTTTCACTCATTTACTTTTTTTTAGTGGAGAAAGCATATGAAGCAGCTTTGCGATCCATAGTATTTCCATCTCTCCAGTGAAAGTCACAACTCAAATGGGTGTTTATGGCATATCTGTTAAAAATTTCTTAGCATACAGCTTTTATCATTAGTCTACTTAAGCCAACCATCAGTTACTAGTACTGTCATGACAATCTTAACCAATACAGACAACTCCTTAAATACATTCCTCATTCAATTACCAGAGTAACCTAGGGGCTCTAACTGGTATTCTATATGCCCATTATTAAAGGGTAATTCAGTGTAACAAGCCAAATCTAGAATCTACATAAGCTGTCAAGTAAAATAAACCAACTAACAAATTATATTAATTTGTGTTTTCAGGAGGGGCAAAATGTCAATCACTTTTCATGTTTAAATGTGTGTGAGTGTGTGCATAGATATATTGTCTTCCTTCTCCAAGGTGACAAAAATAACACAATATAAAGACAAAGGATGTTTTTTTGTGTGTGCAAATGGCTTGCAGAGGATAATTGCATGGTTCTAATTCATAGGCTGCTTTTGTTTTTTCCCTTTTGTTCAATGAAGATTTATCTCTATCCAAATGCAATGCAGCATGAACTCTCTTTTGCACTGCATTTTGTTTAGTGTTTTAAATAATTTTAAATATGTTTAACTGATTTTATTGCACACTGCCCTGAAATTCCATGATAAAATGATAAAACCGGAAGATCTCATTGCAGATCCATTATTAACTCAATAAAGGAAGCCATAGCCCCAGGTCTGCAACACCTGAGCAGGTGTTTGAGGAGCAGGGATCTTGAGGGCCTCTCATTCAATAGGTTACCATAAGTCAAAGACAACTTCACAGCACATAAAAATAACAAAATAAATATTTAAATGAACAAACAAATATAAAGTTAAAGAAAGACAGTGATAGCAAGATTCAGTCCAGTAACTGCTGCTATTTTATCACCTTTCTTCATTTGGGGGGCTATGTATATTAGCAGCATTCAACACCATTTACTTTCTGCAATGGGGGGGGGGGGGGTGTCATTCTATCCCCAAAGCTTTCTAACATTTACATGAAACAGGTGGGAGAGATCAATCAGAGGCATGGGGTGGGATGCTATCAGTATGCTGATGACACCCAGATATATTTCTCCATGACTTCAAAAACCACTGTAGCTAAGGACAGTGTCTCCTCTGAATGAATGTCTGGAGGAGGTAATGAGCTGGATGAATAAAGACAAATTAAAATTGAATCCAGACAAAACAGAGGTGCTTGTTATTAAGGGTCCTAATCTGGGAATGGAAGTATTTCGACCAGTTCTGGATGGGGTTACTTTCCCCTTGAAAGACTGTATTCACAGCTTGGGAGAACCCCTGGATCCATCTTTTTCAATGTCAGCCCAGGTAGATGTGATGGTCAGAAGTGCTTACTACTAGCTTTTCTTCTTTCTAGAATTAGAAGTCCTAATGACGGTGGTGCATTCACTGGTAATCTCAAGTCTGGATTTCTACAATGCACTGTACATTAGACTACATTTGTACCATGTTTGGAAATTTCAATTAGTTCAAATCATGGCAGTCAGATTGGTTACGATAACATCTAGGAGTAAGCATATCACACCAATGCTAAAGTCACTCCCTGGTTGACTATTAGTTTCTAGGCAAAGTATAAAGTGTTGGTTTTGACCTTTAAAGCCTTCATGGTACCAAATGCAGATGTTACATCTATCCCATTCCATATAAATAAAATAAAGTGTGTTTGTCTGTTATCACATCACATGAAAAATGCTGAATGAATTTACACTACATTTAGAGATGTGTACACTGTGGTATGGTTATCTAAGCATTGGATTATAACTCTGGAGACCAGGATTCAAAACCTATGGAAATCTACTGGGTGGCAAGCACATTTTCTCCACTTCAGAAGCAAAAAAAGGCAACCCCGCTCTGAACAAATCTTGTTGAGAAAATCTCTGCATAGGATTGCCTTAGGTTCACCATAAGTCAGGGAAAGACTTGAAAGCACACAAAGACAAACATGACATTAATTTTGAGATGACTTGGAGGACATCTCAATTATTGGAATTTCAACGTATTTTAAGGGTTTGTTTGACATGACATGTCTTAAAATATAGACAATTTGGAATGAATAAAATTCACTTTCAGGAGAACCTGAAGGAGTACCACAATTATTATTTTCATTTCAAAGTAGCCTGACACATCATTTGAAAAGTTTTAAATGAAGCTAAAACACCTTTTTGAAGTTTTGCTTTAAGAATGTGGTAAATAGATCTTATGACTGGTTGTCTCCACATCATGGATAATCGGATGGATTCTCACAAAATTTGAAGGGGTTGATTAGAATGGTCTGATGTGAGATTTAGACTGTACGTATTTCTTACTTTGGGAGATCTAGGAGGCATTTCAACTATTTTTTCATTCATATAGAATACTATGTTTTGTGGCTAACTGGGGAAAAATAATTCTCTTGAGATTGATGTGCAACGTAAGAAATGTCTGAATACCTAAGAGGTAGGCATTCATCATCCTGACCAGTTGAAACTAAACAGTCACTAACAACAGTTAAAGATTCAACGTAAAGATGAGCAGTCCTGCTAGCATGAGAATTAAAGCACAAAAGGTAGAAATTTTGAAAGTTGCTTCAAGAATCTTCCTGTTCATGAGTTTTCAAACCACCTAGTTTTATGTGCTGTCATTTGCAATTAACTCCTACACTTATTTTTAGAGGCAGTGACAGGCGAGAGAGCACATATTTTAACAATGCAGGAGTAGATGCACAGATCGATCTGCATGCCACCAGATGGCATTGATCAAGCTCCTATTTAGCTTTATTTTGACCCCATTAACTTTAGCAGAGTGCACCATACGTAGCCATGTAGCTACTACTTAGTATGCCTACATGAACCTAAGAAAATGGCTTAGTGTGCTCAGCAGTAGCTGATACCCCCCTCCTGTTGCACTCAACTGAATCATTTTATTATAATTACAAGTAAAATGTCACCTGTCTAGACAGTGTGTCTCTTTTCTAGGTATGGGAAGAAATGCAGTAACTGTCAAATTCAGATAGAGTTCCTGGTGTTAAGCCTTTCCTTTCTCTTCCCCTCTCTTCAAAAAGCATAGTCTTGGCTTATCAACCTTAGGAATAACTGCCCAGTACTGCCTGGGGAGTAATATTTTGCAGAAAGCATATTCATTAAAGACTATTTTCATAGTAGGCTTACAATATTTCACACTTTTTCTGCTTCTCTGTGAGTAGTCAATATCCACAAAGCGAGAAGAAACATCTTCCTACATTAAGGTAACCTGGCCCTCTAGTTACCTCTCTCTGGTTACTCTCATGTTCTCCTGCTTTCTAGACTCTCATACTCAGACTACCACTATTGCTTCTTTGGCTTCCCATTAAACGTACTAAAACTGACCACAACAATTCTATGATGGGTAAGTTTAAGTGGGTTATGATTTATTTGGTGGGTGCCAGGGTGGATTCATCAATGTCGAGAAAACAAATCCCCTTCGTATTTTGCTGTTGCTCCTCCTGAAGTTACCCTGAGCCAAACAGGTGCTCTGCCAGTGGTGAACTAAGATCAGGTACCAGCATAGTTTCTATTCAGTGTTGAGCAGCTGCAAGAGAGTAGACACACTGGCCAGGTTTTATTTACCCTGCTGTTACCCCAGAGGCATGGAGAGGAATGATCAGGTAGGGAAGATTATCTCTATCTTCAAGATGCCCAATTCAAAGACCACTGATGCCAATCAGTAGAATGAGGAGCTGCCACCACACTTTATTTATATGAATGGTATCTGTGGATGACAGCTGGGGAGTAAAAATACTTATTGCCTTCATCCCATCTGAATTTCTCCATCTTGTGAATTAAAGACTATTGCCCCTGGAATCCACTGTTATTATATACGAATTACAAACTTTACACATAGGCCCTATGCTGCAACTTTATTTGAGGCTAGCCATCCCCTGCCACGCATTGCTGTGGCCCAGTCTGTGTATATGTGTTGTGTGTGTGTGTATATATATATGTGTGTGTGTATATATTTGTGTATATGTGTATTTATGTGGTTATGTGCATACATTGTAATGTAATGTATTTTTATTTTATTTCTTGGCTTTTTAAGTGTCTTTTGCTGTGTTTTTCAGTGTTTTAATGAGTGATGGTCACTCGTTGGCCTGATAGGTGTATTGTGACCAAATTTGGTGTCAATTCGTCTAGTGGTTTTTGAGTTAAGTTAATCCCACAAATGAGCATTGCATTTTTATTTATCTAGATTGTTCTCACAGTGCTTACTATAAGCACTTCTGAAAAATGGGTAAAGCA
Organism: Anolis sagrei; assembly: GCF_037176765.1. Taxonomy (NCBI): domain Eukaryota; kingdom Metazoa; phylum Chordata; class Lepidosauria; order Squamata; family Anolidae; genus Anolis; species Anolis sagrei. Next base: position 98,032,730 of record NC_090022.1, read on the forward strand.
CAACCTAAAAAAGATCCTTCATCTTGAAAGACCTAAACCAGGATAGGTAATTGTAGCAAATCTGGAGGCCACTTTTCTGCCTCTCGGGCCTTCCAGGGCCACACAAACTACCGGAAAAATCTTCTAGAGCACACACTCAGAAGTGCGCAGATACCCACTTCCAGTTTTAGAGAAATGTGTATTTCAATGTTAAATGAGTTAGGGGAGAGGGTGGCTTCAACCTATTTAAAAAGTGAAATGCTTTTCATGAGGACTTTTAGTAAATGCAACACACCCAGGGGATTTGACCAGAAAAAAGTCTGGGGTCTGGAGAACTGGGAATAAAACTCCAGCAGGCCACTACTTTCCAAGCTTTGAATTAAACAGAGCAGGAGCATTTCAGAACTAGCTTTTTTGGATGCTCCTTCCTGTAGACATCAGAGATCTTGGTATGACTCCCCTGCCACTGCACTCCCCGAATTGAATTTGGTTTAGTTGTACATCTTTCCACAGCATTTTGAAGATATGACCAGCTGACTTCCAAGCAGAAAGACACCAGCTAAGATGATTATGAATGTCTTTAGCTCTGATTCCTTCCTCAGTTTTGTCATCTCTCCTCATAGAACTGTAAATTCATCTCCCATAAGAATAACCTACTATAATTAGCAGCATTTAATTACCTCATATGAGGCTTAAATATTTTAAAGACACTAAATCCAATCTGATCTTGTAAGATAAGCAAAGTAAGCCCTGATTCAAACTTGGATGAGAGACTTCCAATAACTATCAGGTACTGTGGGTTATATCTCAGAGGATCTGGCAAAACCACCTCTGAGCAATCCTTGCCTAAGAAAACCACAAATCCACAGGCAACTTGAAGGCACAAGCACACAAGTTACTTCAAAGACTGACAAATATTTTAAAAACATACAATGAAATATGAAGGGTTTTTTCTATTTATAGATTTTTCTCTTTACAGATCAGAAAGAGAATAGCAAGGGGGATACACTCAAAAACAGAACATAATTGGACTTCCGGTGTGGGAGAAATGGCGGCAGGACGACGGTAGTGAGAACTCCTCTCACAAACCGTAGCCTCCAAAGACTTGGTGGGCCATTAGGCCCCCAATACTCTGACGGACAGAGGCCAGAGTAAATGCAAACCCGCAGGGGCTAAAAACCGTTGATCCGATACTCCCCCCCCCCCCCAAGGGAGGGAAAGTGAGAGACGCGGCGGAAAACCCCACAGGGAAGCAAGCCTTCGGATAGTGCTAGATGCAGCCACCCGGCTGCAGGAATACTGCCGGCCACCCACATTTTTAAACAAAAGAAGATGAAAACAAGAAGAAATGTAAGTGAATAAACTCTACTTGTGTGGGACTTGAGATAAGAGAGAGAAACGGCGGCCAGAGAGGCCGGAGAGGAGAAGGGTTGACAGAGGAAGAAGGAAAGGAGGAGAGTAGGATAATCCATAGAAGGAGAGGGAGAAAGGAAGAAGGAGGGTGAGAGAGGAGGAAGGCAGAAGGAGGAAAGAGATGAAAAGAGAGAAGGAAAGAGGGAAAAAAGCGGGGGGAGAAGAGGAAGAAGAATTGAAGAAGTGAAGAAGTGAAGGGAAGGCGAAGGAGTCAGAAAAGAAAGCCCCCCTCCACCCCTCTACCCCAGTACGAAACCTCCAAAGCCCTCCAAAGCCCTCCCCCCCCAAGCCCTCTCAGTCAAAACAAGCCCAGATAATCCAATCCAATAACCCAATCAAATTAGCCAAAGCAAACTGGAACAAATAAGAAAACGTCAACAACAAACCCCCCTCCTAAATCCCCCCCCCCCATGTAAGGCAAGAAGCGAAGGAAAACTTGGCCCCTTTAAGGAACCGCGACGCAGCTGGTCTCCCTCGGCGTCTGATTGCGAAGGAAGGAGTGGAAACATGAGTAGAGACTGAAACGGAAGGAGAGGGGCGGACCAAAGGTGCGCAGAGGAGTGACAAAGTGCGCACATAGAGGTATGAAGCATAGAGTATAGAAAGAGGAAAGAAGGGAAAGAAGAAAGAGGAAGAGACAGCCACGGAAGCAACAGACGCACAAAGATAAAATAAAATAAAATAAACAGACCAGAACCAGAACCAGAACCAGAACCAGAACCAGAACCAGAACCCGAACCCGAACCCGAACCCGAACCCGAACCCGAACCCGACAAACGAAAAGAGGGGGCGGAGAAAAGGAGACTTGGCAAAAGTAAAAGGTCAAGGGCTCATAAAGAACCCATCAACGAGTTATTAGAAACAGAACAGAAGGAACAAAAAGAGCAAAACAGGGAAGATAAAACTAAGATAAAGAAACCTGAAAAAACAGACCAGCAGTCACAAGGATACAAAAAGGAAATTATAGACACCCAGTAAAGGCCAACACAGACAGGAAAAAAAAAGAAAAACAAATAAAAAAAATCCATAGACCAACGTAGAAGAAAACAATTAAAAACCATAATAACACTTCAATTCAAAAAAAAAATTACTCAAACAATTCTCGGAGAGATCTCTGAAAAATAGAACAAAACAAAAGAAAGAGAGAAGATGGCAACCCAGAAAGTCAAAGGTGACAAAGGTGACAAAGAGAAAGAAAGGGACAAAGAAGAGAAGAAACTAAGTACAGCAACTCCAAGGAGGGGATCGAGACAAGAAGAACCATCACTAAAAGATGTGATCTAGATACTACAAAAACTATTGGAGAAAAATGACAGTATCAAAGAACAACAAGAAAAAATAATAGAAAAACAAGACAAGCTCCAAGAGGATCAACAGAAAATGGAAAAGAAAATCTCCAAGGAACTGGGAGAGCTGAAGAAGGAAATGAAAAAAGATATTGAAGACCTGCGGACAGAAATGAAAGAACTTAAACAAGGAAGCCAACAGATAGCAAAAGTTCAAGACCAGCAGAAGCTAAGGATGGACAGAATGACAGAAAGAAGCGAAAAACTGGAGAATCAACAAGAAAAATATGAACAAAACCTTATGGAGTTCCAACTAAGATATAGAAATGTTACTGAAGAAGCGAACGAAAACATCAGACAAACAATAATCCAAATAACGGCCAAACTAATGAACTGTGAGGAAAGCAGCATTGAGAGCCTAACAGATAGGGTCTACAGGATATCAACAAACTACGCAAGACGTAATAAGACTGAAAGAGATGTACTAGTGCACTTAACAAAGAAGACAACACGAGATGAAATACTGAAACAAAATAACAAAACGCCTACCTACTATATGGGGAAAAAAATAGCGATTCTGAAAGAAATACCATCATCTGCGCTCGCAAAAAGAAGAAAATATTTCTTCTTAACAGAAGAACTGAAAAAAAGAGGATTAAGGTTCAGATGGGAGAGAAGCGAGGGAATCATGACAACATTCAAAGGAGAACGCTTTTGGTTAACATCGGAAGAGAAAGCCCAGAAATTCTACGAAATGTTAACAAAGAACCCAGAAGAGGACCCAGCACCAGATGTAGGGAATCCAAACAAAAGAGCCAGAACGAACTCTCCTAACTCCTCGGATGTATGGGAAATGCGAGGGGATCGAGCTAAACCAAATTTGGACGGGCTTGAGGAGACAAGAAGCAATCTAGAAGGAAAACCTAAAGATGGAGTGGAAGCTTAAATGTTTCTCGAACAACGTCAATGGGCTAAATTCACCCAAGAAAAGGAAAAAGATCTTTAACCAAATAAGAAAGGGAAACTACGACGTAGTCGCACTTCAAGAAACCCACATCTCACAGGAACACAGCTCATACCTAATACAGAAACACCTGGGGAAGGAATTCCATTCATCAGCCACAGTAAAAAAAAAAGGGGGTAGTAATCTACATAAAAGAATACTTAGTGGCTAACCTGGCTCTCAAAGACTCAGAGGGCAGAATAGTGGGCATAACAATAGAAAGAGGCAACCAAAAATTACTAATATGCAACATCTACGCCCCAAATGGAGCTAAAGGCAAATTTATAAAAAAGCTAAGAGAATTACTAGAAGAACAGGAAGTTCAGAATGTGATCATAATGGGCGACTTCAACGGGGTCTTAAACACAGAAATGGACAAAACTACAAAAGAGAAAAGGAAGAAAAGGAAGAAAGACCAAGGAAAGCTACCAGAAAGTTTCCTCAATTTGATGGACGACTTTGGCCTACAAGACACATGGAGAGCACATCACAGTAAGGAATTAGACTACACATTCCACTCCAGTAGATATGACACATGGTCAAGGATCGATATGATCTGGTCAACAAAAACTTTAACACCAATGGTAGATAAAATAGAGATAAAGGCAAGAAAAGATTCCGACCATTGTCCCATGGAACTAATAATGAATCAAAAAACCAAAACTGGGAAGTGGAGATTAAATGAGAACATCCTTCGATCTGAAGAAGATATAGAAAAAAATAGAAAAATTCTGAAAGAATATTTCGAAATGAACAACACACAAGGAATGGACAAGACCATAGTATGGGACGCAGGCAAAGCCGTGATGCGGGGACACTTTATTCAGCAAAATGCCAGGAAGAAAAAACAAAGGACCCAACAACTAGACAAAATACAACAAGAAATAGAAAAAGCAGAAAAAAATACAAGAAAAACTCAAATAACAAAAAACTCAAACAGGAATTGGAAATATTAAACAAACAAAGAAGATACCTAGAAACGGAACAAATAGCAAAAGACTTAAAGTTCATGAAACAATACAATTTCCAAAACGCAAATAAACCGGGCAGATGGCTTACAAGGAGGATCAGAAAGAAAAAACAAGCACAATACATCACGCAGATAAAGGACAAAGATAAGATCTATACAAGGGAACAGGATATTCAAGACCAATTTCACAAATACTACAAAGAACTATATAAGAAAGATACGATAAGTAAGGAAGACATCTCAGCGTATCTGGGGAAAATAGGAATACAGAGAATAACAGAAAAACAGCGTGAAATGCTAAACAGAGACATAGTGGAAGAAGAAATAGAAAAAGCAATCAAGAAACTAGACGGAAACAAAGCTCCTGGCCCTGACGGCCTCTCTGCAACCTATTATAAAACACTAAAAGACGAACTAAAACCACACCTAAAGGAAATCATGAACCAAATACTACATGGCAAGAAAATGCCCAGCTCATGGAAAACAGCCAACATAACCTTAGTACACAAAGAAAATTCCGACCCAACGTCCACAAAAAATTACAGACCCATATCGCTCCTGAACGTCGACTACAAAATCTTCACTAACATCATAGCAGAAAGACTAAAAGCATTCTTAGCCTCATGGATTAAAGAAGATCAAGCCGGATTCCTTCCGCAAAGAAATATAAAAGACAACGTTAGGAACATCATAGACGTTATAGAATATTATGAGGTGCACAATGAAAAAGAAATGGCCCTGCTCTCGATAGACGCTGAGAAAGCCTTTGATCGGCTCAACTGGGACTTCTTTAAGTCACTTCTGAAAGAAATGGATATAGGCTACTCTTTCATGAACGTCATCGAAGAGATCTATAATGACCAAGAGGCAGATGTATGGGTAAACGGGCAGGCATCAAGGAAATTTAAGGTAGAAAAGGGAGCGAGACAGGGATGCCCACTATCCCCCCTCATCTTTATCCTGGCATTAGAGATCCTGCTCAACAATATAAGACAAGATGACAACCTAAAAGGCCTAAAAATAGCTAAGGAAACATTCAAACTACGAGCATTCGCAGATGATGTCATTCTCATCATAGAAGACCCCCTTACCAACATAGAGAAATGGATGCAGAGAATAGAAGAATACGGTGCAGTCTCGGGCTTGAAAGTAAACAAAGACAAATCAATGATGTTAACCAAAAATATCTCCAAGGCAAGACAAGATAAACGAGCAAAACTAATCGACGTAAAAATCACCCCCAAAATCAAGTACTTAGGAATACAGCTAACAGCCAAGAACACACAATTAATACAGAATAACTATGACACCAAATGGAAGGAGATCAAAAAAGATCTGAAAAATTGGAAAGCACTGAACTTATCACTACTGGGCAGAATATCAGTCATAAAGACAAACATACTCCCCAGGATGATGTATCTCTTCCAAAACATCCCGATACTCAGGAAGGGTAAAATATATAAAGATTGGAATAGAGACCTAGCCAAATTTGTCTGGAATGACAAAAAAACAAGGATCAGCCACACCAATCTGATAGACGAAAGAAAAAGAGGAGGTTTGGGACTGCCCGACTTGGGTCTGTACATGGAGGCCAGTGGCCTAGAATGGCTGAGAGAATGGATAACACTAAACAACAGAAGATTACTAGCTTTAGAGGGACATGAATTGAGAACAGGTTGGCACGGCTACCTGTGGTATGGGAAGAAAGCTGTAGAAAAAAGCTTCGGAAATCACATCATCCGCTCAGCTTTATTGAGACTCTGGAACAAATACAAACAGAGGATTCACAGCAAACCCCCCAATGGGTATCCCCTATGGAGGCATGCCACAGACGCGAATTAGGCTGGAGGGAGTGGCCAACCTACGGGGACCTCTTGAAGAAGGAACAAGGTGAAATGAAACTAAAATCACATGAAGAAGTAAGACCACAATTCCCGAACGTATCATGGCTGCATTACCTCCAAATAAAAGAACACTTCAAAAAAGACTCCAACCTAGGTTTCGAAGAAAACACATCTTTATGGCAAAAAAATCTACGAAGGCAAAAAGAAAGTAATAACAAAAATATATCAACAGCTACTCCTATGGAACACAGAAAGAGAGCAGATAAAAAACTGCATGATAAAATGGGCCAGAGACCTAAAAAGATCTATCCTCATAGAGGAGTGGGAGGCACTATGGACTAGAAAACTAAACTTCATGTATGCATTCGACTTCAAGGAAAACCTAATAAAGATGTTTCATCAGTGGCACATGACTCCAGACAAAATTGCGAAGTTCAGCAAAAATAACAATGACAGATGCTGGAAATGTGGAAAGCACAAGGGGACCTTTATACACACATGGTGGCACTGCAAGACGGCAAAAGCCTTTTGGAAAGAAATCCACACCATGTGTCAGAAAGTATTGAAAAAAAACCTCCCCTTTAAACCAGAAAACTATCTGCTGAGCTTCACAACAGACCAGTGGAGTGCGAATGAGGAAAAAATCTTTGTGTACATTACCACGGCAGCTCGACTGAGCTATGCAAGAGTATGGAAGCAGAAAACAAGACCTTCCAAAGGAGAGTGGACTAAGAAATTATTTGACACAATGAACATGGACAAACTAACATCTCTATTAGCTAAAGGACAGAACAAACCAAGTAGAAAGACAGACTGGTCAGCAGTTAAAACATGGATGAAAGAAAACAAAGTAAAAGTACTAGTTTAAAAGAAACAAAGACATAACAACAGCAAAGAACTCAAAAACAGATCCCTCTAAGAAACCTCGAAGAGATAATATGAAATTGGAAGAAAGAAAAAAAAAGTACAGAAAATCCCACACAGAAGAGTAACGGAAGAAGACACCCCCCCACCTCTACCCCCCTACCCTCCCCCTACTCTACCCCATCCCCCCCTCCACCTACCCCCTATCCCCCCACCCCCTCCCCTACCCCCCCTCCCAAAAACCACCTTCCTCCCTTTTTCCCTGTTTTTTTTAAACACTGTATTTTTAGAAAATTTTGCAAATAAAAATTTATTATAAAAAAAAAAACAGAACATAATTATTATGCAAAATAGGGGGAGAGAGGGGTGAGCAGATCTCTGGTGTTTGCTTGGAGCCACCCACCTGATCTGACTTGCTAGACTGAGGCCCCTTTCACAGAGCTGAATAAAATCTCACATTTTCTGCTCTGAACTGGAATATATGGCAGTGTGGACTCAGATAACCCAGTTCAAAGTGGATACTATGGGATTTTCTGCCTTGATATTCTGGGTTATATTATGGCTGTGTGGAAGGGCCCTGAGTTTTCCAAAACATCCCCTTCAAAGGCAGCCCCTGTGGCCAAGCGCACAACGAGGACAGCGAAACTGAACAGAAGAGGGAGTGTTGTTTGCTTTAATGAATGTGCTTAGCAATTCTTGACAGACCTACCAGCAGGTGTCCTGTTGAGCTTTTCAATTTCCATTTTACTATGGAGCATGCTCCTGGCACACCGAATGGATCAAGCACCAGAACACATACAGGTATGCAGAGCACATCTACAGCTAATAACATGATTGCAAAGAAGAGGAGAAAAGCCACATTTCACTGCTTTGCCCTGAATTGGCCTCCTTCCACTCACAGCTTAAATAGGACACACTGGGAAATGGCTGAAAGGGGGAAAGAGGTAAACAGGCATCACAGCTCTTGTTTCCTCTGCATTCTTGCATGTTATCAAGTCCATGCTCACAGTGGGTCAATTTAGATTGTGATGAGCCAACGTGGGGAAGGAGTGGGAATGTCTTTAGATAACTCATCATTAAGAACTCTGCATGAATACTGCAAGACTACAGAAGTGGCAGGAAAGATACTCACAGTCATATCAAACCTGAACTGCTATACGTTTAAAGCAAGTGATGACTGTAAAATGCACGTACACAGCACCATTACTTAAATACGTGGTTATCAGACCACAGTTTGCTGATAAAATATATCTGAAGTGGCTTTGTCCAGCATATTTTTTGCAGTTGAATCTGCGACTGTGAAGAAAGGGTGCTTCACAACCGAGGCAAACCATATGTACTTTATAATTAGGAATGTCTGACCTTTGAGATCAAGACATTAATAGCATAGCATTGTATGCATCCCCCTCGATGGACTGTCACCTTGTCGTGGTGAGGGGGCTTGCGCGTTCCGATGAACCTGTAGGCACAACAACTGGAGTCGTGCACTCCCAGGAGTGGCTGCGGGGGAGGTCCCAGACCAAGCACAGTCCGAAGACCCAAAGACCTCAACGGCGGAGCAGGCGGAGGATAACATGGCACATGTTACAACAGCTGTGAAGGCGGAAGAAGGCTGCAACAGACTGAGAAGCCACGGTCATTGTGTTAAACTACATCACCAGTGGAACCTCACTCTGTGAAGTCTGTGTGTTGATCAGTTGTGCACTGACATCCACACATTAAAAAAACCCACGCACAGGCGTTTTCCTAAGAAAATAAAAACAAACCAACCAAAGTCCCATGGCGATCAGTGAGTGGCGACGGGGGCAGGACTGTGAAATCTGGAAGCCCCTAGTCACAGACTGGCACATGGGCGGTGGGTACGGACTCAGTCATTCTACCTCAAGGTCCGAGGCAGTTGAGTAGTTCGGCAGCTGTATCCGCGACTGAGCAGCCCTTTTTAGGACCCACTCTGCTCACCCCACACGGGGAGGGGGCTAGAAAAGGTGCCCTAAACATAGTCTGCCTTACTTATCCCTGACTGGACTGCCGCGTCCAGTGGGGTCACCACCCTGCGGCCAAAAAAGGAAAATGAACTTCGGTACGTGGAACGTACGGACTCTGATGGACAACAGCGGCAGTGAACGCCCCGAACGCAGAACTGCCATCATTGCAAGGGAGCTGGGACGCTTCAACATCGACATAGCAGCCCTTCAGGAGACCCGGAGAGCAGGAGAGGGACAGCTGAAGGAAGAAAAAGGAGGCTACACCTTCTTCTGGAAGGGACTGCCCGAAAAAGACCAAAGAATGCATGGAGTTGGCTTCGCCATCAGAAATGATCTGATGAAACATCTGCCTGAAGCACCCACTGGCATCAACGAACGACTCTCAACCCTCCGAATCGATCTTGCCAAAAACTAACGAGCAACCATCATAAGTGCCTATGCACCAACACTAGATGCTGACGAAGACATCAAGGAGAAATTCTACTGTCAGCTGGACACCGTCCTATCGGGGATACCTAAGGAGGACAAAATCATCCTCCTGGGGGACTTCAATGCAAGAGTCGGGCGAGACTTCGACCTGTGGCCAGGGACCATAGGAAAAGACGGGGTTGGAAACAGCAACTCAAATGGCATCCTGCTTCTCACCAAATGTGCGGAGCACAACCTTGTCATCACCAACACGCTCTTCCGCCAGAAAAACAAGTTCAAGACATCATGGAAGCACCCCCGGTCAAAGCATTGGCACCTCTTAGACTATGTAATCACATGCGCCAGAGACCGCCGTGACGTGCTCCTCACAAGAGCCATGACAGGTGCTGACGACTGCTGGACTGACCACAGGCTAATTCGATCCTCGGTGGCTATCAAGATCGCTCCCAAGCGCAGACTCCAAGGAAGGAAGACAAGGCGCAAAATGAACACCCAAGCCCTTCAGGAGCCCTCCAGACGAGCCCATCTCCAAACAGCACTCAAGAACCATCTACCCACAGTACACCCCGAAAATGTTGAGGAACATTGGAACAAACTGAAGACCTCCATCATCCAAGCCTGCGAAGAAACTATTGGATACCAAGCCAAGAAACATCAAGACTGGTTTGATGAAAATGACATCGAGATCCAACAGCTAATTGACAAGAAAAGGAAAGCCTTCCAAGCATGGCAGAGAGACATCAACTGTGCTGCTAAGAAAAAGATCTATGCCAGTGGCTGAGGTCCAAAGAAGGACAAGAGTGCTCAAGAACATCTGGTGGACAAAGAAGGCCGAAGAAATCCAACACCTGGCAGATACCCATAACGCTCAGGGATTTTTCAAAGCCACAAAGGTCATCTACGGACCAAGAAACCATGGCATACAGCCTCTACGCTCATCAGATGGAACCAAACTCCTGAAGGACCAAAACTCAATTGCACTACGTTGGAAAGAACACTACCAAAACCTCCTGAACCGCAGCTCCAATGTGGCCGAAGAGGTCCTCTCACAAATCCCACAACAACAAACCAGGGATGAGCTTGCAGCACTGCCCAGTTTGGAAGAAGTCAGCAATGCTATCAGCCAACAGAAGAATAACAAAGCCAGTGGACCAGACGGGATCCCTGCTGAAATCTTTAAAGAGGGAGGACCTGAGCTGACACACCAACTCCACCAGCTCATAGAAAAAGTGTGGGTGACCGAGAAAATCCCAGCAGACTTCAAGGATGCCACCATCATCACCCTCTTCAAAAAAGGGGAAAGAACAGACTGCGGAAACTATCGAGGTATCTCCCTTCTAACCTCTGCTGGGAAAATCCTCGCAAGAATCCTTGCAAACCGCCTTCTGCCCCTCTCAGAAGACACCCTCCCAGAATCCCAGAACGGCTTCCGCCGCTCCAGAGGAACCGTGGACATGATCTTCACTGCACGACAGCTCCAAGAAAAATGCAGAGAACAAAACCAACCTCTGTACATGGCATTCATCGACCTTGCAAAGGCATTTGACACAGTGAATCGCAGCGCTCTCTGGACCATCCTCCAAAAAATCGGGTGCCCTAACAAATTTGTGAACATCCTGCGGCTCCTCCATGATGACATGATGGCAACAGTCTTGGACAGCAGTGGCTCCCAAAGTGACCCATTTAAAGTGGAATCCGGTGTCAAACAGGGATGTGTTATTGCCCCAACTCTATTCTCCATCTTCATCGCTATGATACTTCACCTTGTTGATGGGAAGCTTCCCACCGGAGTGGAAATCATCTATCGGACAGATGGCAAGCTATTCAACCTCAGCAGACTGAAAGCCAAAACCAAGGTTACAACAACATCTGTTATAGAACTCCAGTATGCTGATGACAATGTCGTCTGTGCGCATTCAGAAGAAGATCTACAAGCCACTCTAAACACCTTTTCAGAAGCATAGGAGAAGCTCGGCCTGACATTGAACATTGAGAAAACCAAGGTGCTGTTCCAGCAGTCACCAGCCAATCCCTCTCCAATGCCAGTGATACAGCTTAATGGTGTAATATTAGAAAATGTTGATCATTTCCGCTACCTTGGCAGCCACCTCTCCACCAAAGTCAACATCGACGCCGAAATACAACACTGCCTGAGCTCTGCAAGTGCAGCATTTTCCAGAATGAAGCAGAGAGTGTTTGAGGACCGGGACATCCGTAGGGAGACCAAGGTGCTTGTCTATAAAGCTATTGTCCTCCCAACCCTGCTCTATGCCTGTGAGACGTGGACTGTCTACAGACGTCACATGCAGCTCCTGGAACGTTTCCATCAGCGCTGCCTCCGGAAAATCCTGCAAATCCCCTGGGAAGACAAGCGGACAAACGTCAGTGTGCTGGAAGAAGCAAAGACCACCAGCATTGAAGCGATGGTCCTCCAACATCAACTCCGGATGTCCGGATGCCTGACCACCGTCTCCCAAAGCAGTTGCTCTACTCCGAACTTAAGAACGGAAAATGGAACGTTGGTGGACAGGAAAAGAGATTTAAAGATGGGCTCAAAGCCAACCTTAAAAACTCTGGCATAGACACTGAGAACTGGGAAGCCCTGGCCCTTGAGTGCTCCAGCTGGAGGTCAGCTGTGACCAGCAGTGCTGCAGAATTTGAGGAGGCACGAGTGGAGGGTGAAAGAGTAAAACGTGCCAGGAGGAAGGCACGTCAAGCCAACCCCGACCGGGACCACCTTCCACCTGGAAACCAATGCCCTCACTGCGGAAGAAGATGCAGAGCAAGAATAGGGCTCCACAGCCACATACGGACCCACAAGGAAATCCATAATGGAAGACCATCTTACTCGTCCAACGAGGGATCGCCTAAGTAAGTAAAAGTATGCATGCTGTCCAGTGCAACCAATCAAAGGGTTTTTTTAAGAGTAAACTTAATCCTGGCATGTAGTCAACTGAGATGAGTGTTTTCCTAGCTCTGGAAACTCACATCTCTTATTCAGAGAGTGACTGTCAGCTTGTCAAAGAAGAGTAAATACTACTATGGATAATGTGGTAATGGTGATTAACTTTGTATATGGAGGACAGAGAACATTTTCACAATACGTACAGGCTACCTTATTCATTGTCACATATACACATAGTCCCTCTTAATACGGTATAATATACCACCTGCAAATGAATGTAAAATAGGCTCCAAACCATGCTAGTACATCCTTTAGAATAAGGGTGAGTAACCAAATATCTCTGTTATTCTCTACAGTTCCTCTCATATTGGAGACAGGATATGCCACAATGTCCCTTCTTGTTGTCTCTTTGGGCCCTTCCACACAGCCCTATATCCCAGAATATCAAGGCAGAAAATCCCACATTATCTGAGTGTGGACTTAGGCCCCTTCCACACAGTCATATAACCAGAATATCTGGGTTATCTGAGTCCACAGTCTAATTATGTAAGATTTTCTGCCTTGATATTCTGGGATATAGGGCTGTGTGGAAGGGCCCAAGAGGGATGCTTCAGAGGTAAATGGAGGGATTTGGGCTTGCTGTGAAGAGGGAGTGGACCACAGGGAGCTCGGGGGGGGGGGGATTGCTTCTGGCCTCCACACAATTATAGACTCCAATTTAGAAACTCTACATTTTAGAATTTCACTTCCAAAGATTAACAAACATTATTTAGGAACCCTAGTTGCTTTCCCAGTGCCTGTGTACAGTGAGACAATTAGTTGGGATCTGACAGAACCTGTAAGGTATAGATTTAAATACTGACTATTATGCCAGAGAGGAAAACACAACAATATCTCTCCCACATTCTCCTTGGCATGCAGTCTGCTGACTAAAAAGGCTCTTACTCTCCACTGAAGCTTATACATTAAGAAATAGGTTGCCAGACTGAAAGGTGGAGATGGGTCCTACCCCTTTTTAAATTGTAGTGTTGAGGTGGGAATTTCTGCAGGGGGTATTTGACATGTAACCAGGTAGCAAATAGCACCAGCTGAAATCCCCTCTTCTCTACAACCACTATACTGCAAACCTCTCCAGTTTTTACCCCGGAAGCCTCAATTAAAAGGAAGGCAAAACTTTTAAGGCAGAAACCATCTCCCTGATGTGCTCTGAGGATAAAGAGTTATGTGGGATCCTGTGCTATATATGTCTCTAGCATCTGGAGCGCTCCGACCCTGCTGTAAGCCACAGTGATGACCCACATTCCTCTTCAAGGCAGGCAGACTTTATGCTCCTCCATATTAAAGAGAATATTGCATTCTGATTCCCTCTTCCGCCGGCTGCATATTGCAAGCAATTACAGCCAAAGCATTGTACTTCTCTTCTTTGACCCCCTGCAGTGTTTCAGAGCCTCTTAGACATCAACCGAAGTCCTCAGATTTCTTGAAGAGAAGCTTTCACTAAAAAACTCTTCACTGTCATGAATTTTCAAAAGGGCCCTTTCATTTTGGTTTGATGTCCTTAGCCCCTTGTGTTCCCTTTCTCTTTTACTGTCTCTGAAGCCTTCCCACACAGATGTTCACTAGCACAGGCTAATCTCCAAGCCCTGCAGTTCAGGCTATCTAGCATAAAAGCTGACTCAAGGATGCATGTGTGTGATACAATGATGCTGCTAGCCACAAAAATGTCAGAAGAACCATAATTTGTTTGATTCGGTTTGATTTAAAGAGAATAATCCCAGCAATGAACTGCTTTATGCTAAGTGTTAAAAGATGATCCATAATTATCTTAGAGATTAATACAAGACAGTTATTGGAAGGCAGAGAGGGTGGAATATCATTTTATAGGCCACAAACAGCCTTATATAATTAAAAATAATTGCCATTTGTGTATGAATTAAAAGAGCTGTGATCAAATTTTAGACTTCAAGAAGGTTCAGATTTGAAGCAGCTCAACTCTGGAATCAGAGGAAGAAGAAGACCAACTGTCAACCAGCTGAGCCCAACACTCATATGCAGTGGTCCAAAGCAAGAAGAGGCCAGATTCCTGGGCTGACCAAAGCTAGTCCTAGTCTCCAGGGAAGCAGAAAACAAGCTTGCTCCCTCCTCCCTGTGACTTCCTCTCACATATTTATACATGGCTCCCCCTCGATGGACTGTCACCTTGTCGTGGTGAGGGGGCTTGCGTGTTCCGATGAACCTGTGGGCACAACAACTGGAGTCGTGCACTCCCAGGAGTGGCCGCGGGGGAGGTCCCAGACCAAGCACAGTCCGAAGACCCAAAGACCTCAACGGCGGAGCAGGCGGAGGATAACATGGCACATGTTACAACGGCTGCAAAGGCGGAAGAAGGCTGCAACAGACTGAGAAGCCACGGTCATTGTGTTAAACTACATCACCAGTGGAACCTCACTCTGTGAAGTCTGTGTGTTGATCAGTTGTGCACTGACCTCCACACATTAAAAAAACCCACGCACAGGCGTCTTCCAAAGAAAACAAAAACCAAGCAACCAAAGTCCCATGGCGATCAGCGAGTGGCGACGGGGGCAGGACTGTGAAATCTGGAAGCCCCTAGTCACAGACTGGCACAAGGGCGGTGGGTACGGACTCAGTCGTTCTACCTCAAGGTCCGAGGCGGTTGAGTAGTTCGGCAGCTGTATCCGCGACTGAGCAGCCCTTTTTAGGACCCACTCTGCTCACCCCACACGGGGAGGGGGCTAGAAAAGGTGCCCTAAACATAGTCTGCCTCACTTATCCCTGACTGGACTGCCGCGTCCAGTGGGGTCACCATCCTGCGGCCAAAAAAGAAAAATGAACTTCGGTACGTGGAACGTACGGACACTGATGGACAACAGTGACAGTGAACGCCCCGAACGCAGAACTGCCATCATCGCAAGGGAGCTGGGACGCTTCAACATCGACATAGCAGCCCTTCAGGAGACCCGGAGAGCAGGAGAGGGACAGCTGAAGGAAGAAAAAGGAGGCTACACCTTCTTCTGGAAGGGACTGCCCGAAAAAGACCAAAGAATGCACGGAGTTGGCTTTGCCATCAGGAATGATCTGGTGAAACATCTGTCCGAAGCACCCACTGGCATCAACGAACGACTCTCCACCCTCCGAGTTGATCTTGCCAAAAACCAACAGGCAACCATCATAAGTGCCTATGCACCAACACTAGACGCTGATGAAGACATCAAGGAGAAATTCTACTGTCAGCTGGACACCGTCCTATCGGGGATACCTAAGGAGGACAAAATCATTCTCCTGGGGGACTTCAATGCAAGAGTCGGGCGAGACTTCGACCTGTGGCCAGGCACCATAGGAAAAGACGGGGTTGGAAACAGCAACTCAAATGGCATCCTGCTTCTCACCAAATGTGCGGAGCACAACCTTGTCATCACCAACACGCTCTTCCACCAGAAAAACAAGTTCAAGACATCATGGAAGCACCCCCGGTCAAAGCACTGGCACCTCTTAGACTATGTAATCACACGTGCCAGAGACCGCCGTGACGTACTCCTCACAAGAGCCATGACAGGTGCTGACGACTGCTGGACCGACCACAGGCTAATCCGATCCACGATGGCTATCAAGATCGCCCCCAAGCGCAGGCTCCAAGGAAGAAAGACAAGGCGCAAAATGAACACCCAAGCCCTTCAGGAGCCCTCCAGGCGAGCCCATCTCCAAACAGCACTCAAGGACCATCTACCCACAGTACACCCCGAAAATGTTGAGGAACATTGGAACAAACTGAAGACCTCCATCATCCAAGCCTGCGAAGAATCTATTGGATACCAAGCCAAGAAACATCAAGACTGGTTTGACGAAAATGACATCGAGATCCAACAGCTAATCGACAAGAAAAGGAAAGCCTTCCAAACATGGCAGAGAGACATCAACTGTGCTGCTAAGAAAAAGATCTACGCCAGTGCAAAAGCTGAGGTCCAAAGAAGGACAAGAGAACTCAAGAACATCTGGTGGACAAAGAAGGCTGAAGAAATCCAACACCTGGCAGATACCCATAATGCTCAAGGATTTTTCAAAGCCACAAAGGTCATCTATGGGCCAAGAAACCATGGCATACAGCCTCTACGCTCATCAGACGGAACCAAACTCCTGAAGGACCAAAAGTCAATTGCACTACGTTGGAAAGAACACTACCAAAGCCTCCTAAACCGCAGCTCCAGTGTGGCCGAAGAGGTCCTCTCACAAATCCCGCAACAACAAACCAGGGATGAGCTTGCAGCACTGCCTAGTTTGGAAGAAGTCAGCAATGCCATCAGCCAACAAAAGAACAACAAAGCCAGTGGACCAGACGGGATCCCTGCTGAAATCTTTAAAGAGGGAGGACCTGCGCTGACACACCAACTCCACCAGCTCATAGAAAAAGTGTGGGTGACCGAGAAAATCCCAGCAGACTTCAAGGATGCCACCATCATCACCCTCTTCAAAAAAGGGGAAAGAACAGACTGCGGAAACTATCGAGGTATCTCCCTTCTAACCTCTGCTGGAAAAATCCTCGCAAGAATCCTTGCAAACCGCCTTCTGCCCCTCTCAGAAGACACCCTCCCAGAATCCCAGAATGGCTTCCGCCCCTCCAGAGGAACTGTGGACATGATCTTCACTGCACGACAGCTCCAAGAAAAATGCAGGGAACAAAACCAACCTCTGTACATGGCATTCATCGACCTTGCAAAGGCATTCGACACAGTGAATCGCAGCGCTCTCTGGACCATCCTCCAAAAAATCGGGTGCCCAAGCAAATTTGTGAACATCCTGCGGCTCCTCCACGATGACATGATGGCAACAGTCTTGGACAGCAATGGCTCCCAAAGTGACCCATTTAAGGTGGAATCGGGTGTCAAACAGGGATGTGTTATTGCCCCAACTTTATTCTCCATCTTCATCGCCATGATACTTCACCTTGTTGATGAGAAGCTTCCCACCGGAGTGGAAATCATCTATCGGACAGATGGCAAGCTATTCAACCTCAGCAGACTGAAAGCCAAAACCAAGGTTACAACAACATCTGTTATAGAACTCCAGTATGCTGATGACAATGTCGTCTGTGCGCATTCAGAAGAAGATCTACAAGCCACTCTCAACACCTTTGCAGAAGCATACACAAAGCTTGGCCTGTCACTGAACATCGAGAAAACCAAAGTGCTGTTCCAGCAGTCACCAGCCGTCCCCTCTCCAATGCCAGAGATACAGCTTAATGGTGTAACATTAGAAAATGTCGACCATTTCCGCTACCTTGGCAGCCACCTCTCCACCAAAGTCAACATCGACGCCGAAATACAACACCGCCTGAGCTCTGCAAGTGCAGCATTTTCCCGAATGAAGCAGAGAGTGTTTGAGGACCGGGACATCCGTAGGGATACTAAGGTGCTTGTCTATAAAGCTATTGTCCTCCCAACCCTGCTATATGCCTGTGAGACATGGACTGCCTACAGACGTCACATGCAGCTCCTGGAACGATTCCATCAGCGCTGCCTCCGGAAAATCCTGCAAATCTCCTGGGAAGACAAGCGGACAAACGTCAGCGTGCTGGAGGAAGCAAAGACCACCAGCATTGAAGCGATGGTCCTCCAACATCAACTCCGCTGGACAGGCCACGTTGTCCGGATGCCTGACCACCGTCTCCCAAAGCAGTTGCTCTACTCCGAACTCAAGAACGGAAAACGGAATGTTGGTGGACAGGAAAAGAGATTTAAAGATGGGCTCAAAGCCAACCTTAAAAACTCTGGCATAGACACTGAGAACTGGGAGGCCCTGGCCCTTGAGCGCTCCAGCTGGAGGTCAGCTGTGACCAGCAGTGCTGCAGAATTCGAGGAGGCACGAGTGGAGGGTGAAAGAGAGAAACGTGCCAGGAGGAAGGCGCGTCAAGCCAACCCCGACCGGGACTGCCTTCCACCTGGAAACCAATGCCCTCACTGCGGAAGAAGATGCAGAGCAAGAATAGGGCTCCACAGCCACATGCGGACCCACAAGGAAACCCATGATGGAAGACCATCTTACTCGTCCAACGAGGGATCGCCTAAGTCAAGTAAGTCAAGTTATACATGGCTATCATATCTCCTCTCAGCCTTCTTTTCTTCAGGCTAAATATGCCCAGCTCTTTAAGCCGCTCTTCATAGGGCTTGTTCTCCAGACCCTTGATCATTTTAGTCCCCGCTCCTCTGGACACATTCCAGCTTGTCAATATCTCCCTTCAACTGTGGTGCCCAGAATTTGACACAATATTCCAAGTGTGGTCTAACCAAGGCAGAATAGAGGGGTAGCATTACTTCCCTAGATTTAAACACTATGCTCCTATTGATGCAGGCCAAAATCCCATTGGCCTTAAATCCTCACATCATATCATCTTTTCCAGTTGTTTCTCTTCAATCCTGCTGTCACCTGAAAATCTCCTTTGAGGATAAACCACATCAGTCCAGATTTCTTTCAGACATAAATCACATGTCAAAGCCAGAAAAAATTAAAATAAGGACCGCTTTTATCAACATCTAGATAGGTGAACACAGTATTTGAAATCTGAACAGTTCTAACTAGAGTTGTGCTAAAGGGTTTGGAAAATTCCAAGAGAAGTATCCTCTCTAGAAATTTGCTCAGTCCTCCAGGGTGGTTTTATGTAACTTCCAGAAGGAATACAACATAGAATTTTCTGTACCTAGAAAATTCCTAGAGAGGACATATTATGTCAGATGTAGGTAAGTGAAGGCATGGATAATGATCCTAGTGTTCGAGGGTCATACTGTAAACTGTTTAAACCTTATGATCATTGGGAGAGGGTCGTCTCTTAGTTCCACTGCCACCACAGATAGAGTTGGTGAGAACATGGAAGAAAGCCTTGGTGGCTCCCCTCACACTGTGCAAGCTAGTGTGGCCCCCCTCTTTCAACTCTTTTCACCAGCAGGCAAAGACCATTTTCTATAAGCAGTCCTTCAGTCTCTAACAGTCTTTAACTATATCTTTAACTATATCTTTAACTATACTCTATCCCACCTTGGTTTTCATATTGGGAGAAACATGGGATTGAAATAAAATAGCATACAATAAAACAACTTGATATTATCCTAGATCTCAGAGGAAAGATGATTGGACTGAAGAACAACTTCAGAACAAATCTCTGTTTATATCACCTGTGAACAACGAATGATCCTTGGAATCAGCTGACTCAAGACTTGAACACTGTAGCCTAGACTGCATCCTTGAAGCAGAGGTCTCACTCTCATTCAATCTGGAGTAGAAAGGTGGGCCATGGTCTGAGCAGAGGAAGGTGACTCACCTGCAGAAGTGGTAAGACATGCCTGCCAGTTGGACCATGAATAGCTAGTAGCAATGATGTAGGGCCCCTAGTTTCAATGTCTTAATGCTCCTGTGTATTTCCTGGAGGGTGGCAGAAGATGCAAGGGCTGCATTATGATGAATTATGCATTTGCTGCCTGGCAAGTAATCACTGCCTTGCACCTACCATTTGGGACTGGTGCATCAGTCAGGCCAAGTCTTCTCATCTTCTGCCAAGTGGGATTGGCACATCAGCTCACAAGCCCCTACCCATATTTGCCACTTAGTGACAAAGAGGACTGCTTTTCCTTCACCACCACCAACAACAATTTTATTACGGTCCATAGACCCATCAGTTAAACCAACAGTTATTATAAATTCTCCCATCTCGCCATATTCCAGCACAAACCACCATTTAACGACCACCAATTTCACACATCTGATGTGTTAAGTATTTAAGAGTTAAATGGGTGTGGAGAGAGACCATTATTTTCCACATGCAGTTTCCAGTTCAATCTGTATTACCTGCCACTCCGCTTTATGCACTTTTGATCATTTTATGATCATCACCAAGTAAGCTGTCAAAAAGGGCTTCATGATATGAAGGCGTCAGTTAACTTATACCTTCTGTAAGCACCAGGTTGGTCAAGGGCACAGATCTTATATTTGCTTCAAGGAGACATGGTCCACCTGCCTCTGACTAGCAGATGCTATCATCTGGACTACCACCACCTTCACCATGACCACCACCTCTATAAAATAAACTTCTATGGGCAAGACAGGGCATTGTATCATCAAATCTGACAGTTTCCTATGATCCCTTTGAATCTCAAGGCAAATCTAAGCATGATAAAATATGTGTTTCAAGAGATAAAACGAGCTAATCATACTACATAAAAGAAAGAAAATTATTTTAGTCAGCAACCAAGATAATCTATGGATCACGCAGGAACATCACAAACTGTGGAACACCCTCCCTGTTGACATCAGACAGGCGCCCTCCCTTATGTCCTTCCGGAAGAGCCTGAAGACATGGCTATTCGAGAAGGCATTTAACTAAATACTACAGTAACTGGAAATGACAACTGGAACGGAATATAGACTATGAGATTGGTTATGATTCTATGATAAGACGAAGCGGATTATTTTAGTGTAATTAGATGATAGTGTATTAGTGATATGTTGTTTTTGTCATTGTAGTTTATTGTAAAATATGTTTTTTATATGTTGTACACCGCCGCGAGTCGCCCTAGGGCTGAGAGCGGCGGTTAACAAATGCAGCAAATAAATAAATAAATAAATAAACACTGAGGAAATAGAAAAGCAGAATGGCCTCATCCAAACTTTAAAAGCTCCATTCAGCCATAGCCCACTTCCTATTTCCCCTACTCCACATCCTATCACTTGGGATTGTTTTGGGCAATGTTTTCCCCCCCTCATATTCTAAAATTTCAGCAGCATGCAGTAACTGGAGCCAGCCTAAGGCCTCTCCGACAGCTATAGATTTATGGTCTGCTTAGCAATTCAGTCCCTAAAATACATGATCTTTCAAGTGATCTCACTGATATATTTCTCCCATCCAAAAAGAGCCAGAAGACAGAAACTCATCTGCCAGATTGATAGTTTCCTCTCGTTTCACTAATCAGGGAGAATTATGCAAAGGCACAATTGTGTTATCAAATGCAAAGTCATAGCAATCTAATTCCACTTGATAATTCCGTTGAGCACATTGTTTTTACAGTATGCCCAGACACAGATACCGACAGTGTAATTGCTGTAGCAAATCAGATGAATAGGAGAAAAATTCCTAGAGGTCAGTTCTGGTCATGGAAGCTCCAAGCTGAGTTTACAAATATTAAATGGATGAATAATGAGCTTGTAGTGGAGAAAAAAATCCAGTTCATGACCTGGGAAAGAACAAATACCAAAAAGAAAAATATGGGGGGGGGGGGCAAATAAAAGATCCTTTTTGTCTCTTCTCTCCTTCCCACAATAATTTTATAGTCATAGTTAGCCTTATTCATGCTAGTACAAATTGAGTGAGTGGATGGGAAATATCAGTGAGTAAAATCATGCATCTGAAAAGAGTCAACTGCAGTAATTCTGCTGTAAAAATGTAGGCATCTCCTTTCCTGCATGCCCTTATAACTCTGCTAACATTAATCTGTAGGTTTTATTTTTCCAACTGAAGCATATATAAAATAACTGCAAATGATACGGCAGAATAAATGCATCCATGTGCACTCTGAGGTTACTGGTGGTATGTCAGTTCTTCAGATGGAGTGGGGAAAGTAGTGTAAACAACACTCAAAAGAAAAAGGTTATGACCCCACCCCTTTTCCTTCCACCTGGTTAGTGGGGATAGAGGGGAGGTATAATGACTCCCCCCCCCCCCCCCGGAACATTCCTATTTATAAGCTTAAAATTATATAAAAACACCCACATTCCCCATTTCCCTTGATCCTTGGAATGAGGAAATCTGCTAAAGTTCACAAGTTGTACATGAGATGAGAATTTGGAAGAGATTTCCTTCTATAGATTTCAACAATCATTTTAAATCACTCCAGTGAAAATTCTACAATATTAAGGAGGTCCCAGGTTTATTGTTTTGTTCTGGGCAAATATCACAACTGGTCATTACTCTATTAAAGCAACACATTCTGCTTCCAGTCCTAGATTATTTCACATATCACTCCAGTCTCCCATATTTGTTTTGCATTTTTAATTAATTCCTCTCTGGAAATTTTGATCATGATTTGTGGCAATGATCCTGGATATACAAGCCTATTTGCAGCGCTCACATATATGTCCTACCTTTGTCCAAAATGTTATTATCTACCTTGCAAGTATCACTATCAATAATTTATTTTGTTGAGTGGAACCCCTTAACCAGATATGCTTGTATTTAAGTCACTATTTTGTATTTTTTGCCATAGAACTGAAATAAACTTTGACTTCATATTAAAATATCCACTTGTTTAAATTCATTATTTTTTTCCAGACTTTGTCCCTATGATTGTGGTACTGCTGTCAAAATGTCAAAGACAATTATAGCACATGTAGTGACTAATAACTGGATGAATTTATTCAATAAATACTTAATCAGTTTGATTCCTGCAAAAAGTTTCCCACCAACATCCTCTTTCTGACTCCCTCTCTTTCTCTGTCTCTACCTTTCTGTATGTGTCTGTGCCTTCAAGGCATCTGTCAACTTATGGCAACCCCATGGCTTTTAAATTGTTTTGTAAGGCAAGGAATACTCAGAGATGGTTCTGCCAGTTCATATCACCAAATTACTAGTTCATAAATACTGATTTACCCATCAATCAAGCTATCCAGTTTTAATCATGAATCTTAAACTCACTATATTTTAATCTTAGTTCTGTGTATTTTAATTGTAGAAATACATTTTAATATATGTATTTTCTATAATGATTATGTGGTTTTAGCTATTTATTTATTTACCCCATTTATACCCTGCCCTTCTCAATCCCGAAGGAGACTCAAGGCAGCTTTACACATAGGCAACTATTCAATGTTTTAAAACATAGAATTAAAATAAATATTTAAATTAAGATTAAAATTAATACACATTAAAATAGTTTAAAACATTACAACCATTGTGAAACCCACCTCGAACCACAAGGAGAGGCAGGTAAGAAATCTTGTTGTATTTCAAATAATAATAATAATAGTTGTTGTTGTTGTTGTTGTTGTTGTTGACTGTACTTCTTTCATCTGCAACCATTTACTTAATGCTACCCATGGGCAGGTTGACAAAGGGAATCTGATCAGTTACTATTCAAGTGACAAATTAAAAAGTGAATACTTCATTGACTTTTAAAATGTTTCGGGTAGTCCAGAATAATCACACTGCACAGAATAGATCTTACCATCAATCTGACATGGTCCAGAGTAAACAAAATATATCTATCTGCAGGACTGGAATTTCTACATGAGATCACTTGAGCATGCAAATAGTGCCCATTGAACTCTTTGAGAAACATTTTAAGTGCTTCGTACAAATGGAGGAAGCTTTCTCCCCCTTTTTAATTACCTTTGTTGCAATGGTTTGATGATGATCTGATCATTCAAAATTGATTAGTTCTGCCACATGAGTTTTATGGCACTTCATTCTTTTTAAAAAGCCAACTGTTTCAAATTACCCTATCTGTCATTAAAATGATAATGTTACTAAGAACGTCTGTGTTGGGTTTGTTTTTTAAAATAATTTCTGTGCTGAAGAATAAATGTCCGCTCGATACAAAAGACACAAAACCACAATTCTTGCAGCATAATTGCTTTTACTCTTAACATGCATTGTATGGCTGTAGTTATAATCCATAGTGTGTCTATGTTTCTAAAATCTGCAATGAACAGTGGATGATCTACATTGTTACGGTTGATAGTGGGGAACATTATGAGGTGATTTTCTTTTAATTTTAGTGAAAGTAAGGGTATAAAGACAAGAGGAAGCCCCTGAAGTACAGATACTAGACATTTAAGACTATAATAGCACTTCTTTATCCATGTGGGACACATTCTTGAACTTATTGTGGAAGCCATGGATAATAGCAAACTCTACTGAAATAAATGACTTCAGCCAGACGTTACCTCAGAATCACTCTGGGGAACCTAAATGTTTTTGTACCTTTTGAAGTACAAAAATGCAGATTCTCTTTAAATGAGTGAAGAGATCTAGAAGTTTATGCACTTCTAGTCCCAACCATGTTCCATCTCTAGTGACTTTGATTAACTCTAGCGTTTCTAATCAAGTTTCAGAAAAAAAATCCTATCTGAAACTCTGGAGACAATCTATATACACAACACTGAGTAAGCCAGTAATAATTCTGTTTGCTACATTCCTAAAAAGAGAAAAAATGTGTACTGAAAGCAATAAAAGTCAGAGGATGGAAATGGCAAAACCGCCTCTAAGTATTACATTTCTAGGAAAACTAAAAAAAATTCATGGGCCCACCACAAGTCTACAGGCAGCTTAAGGGCACGTATATACACATAATGCTGTCTTCAGTGCTATGAAAGACCTATGGTTTGTACCTTGCTTGAATAATTCTGTACTCCTTTGAAACTAAACCATGGAAGTATTAAATTCCAGTTTGCAAATAGTAAAAATTAATCTAGCTCTGCCTGGCATACCTGGGACAGGGAAGAGGAATCTGGGATTCATTCTCGCTTGCATATTTGGCACTTACTTTGGAAGAAATTCTACTGAACATGTCTGGACTTCTTAGTAAACATGCAACGGATTGCGGTTACAGAGCACAGACAAAAACAAGGGCTGAACTTTGCAAACTTCCTGCCCTATTGCCAAGGGAATACCCATCTCATGTACTTAGGCAGAGCAGGCAATGGGCTCTGTTGTATTGCAAAGAACATCTATTACTTGTTCACTCATCTGACATGTCTCTCCAGATTACTTGGCGTTGTATTTTCACTGCATTACTATAACCTACTTTCCATTTCTTCCTCACATCCCAGAGGATTCCACTGGCAGGAAGATGGCTTTCTGGCATATTTTAAGACACGGAGAGCAAAGCAATGACAAGGAGAATAAAAGCACAATGCTCCCCCGCCCTCACATGGCCTCCTTTGTACAGCTGCACTAGCATGGGGATTCCTTAGGCAGCCACTCCTTAGTGCAAGGAAGAGTGGAGATTATGAATGTACCCTCCTGGAGCCCCTGCCCTGAATGCAAAACGATGCATTAAAGCTTGGTAACTCACATTTATTACAATCACTGCTGATGTTAAAAACATGGCAGAATCTTGCTGGCACTCATCCTCAGTTGAAAAAAGAAGAGTGGATGCAGTCCTACTCCAGTGTTGTATCGTGCAGCCTAAACATTGAACAGGTATGTCTGTCCCAGATTAGAATTATTGAAAATGTATGTCCCAAAATAAATTATGACGAAGAAGAGGAGAGTGCACAATATGACGTACAGACAATCTGCTTGGTTTACATCTCTTTATCAAACCCTTATTAAAAGGTATAAAATGTTTGTGAAACAGCACTACAAATGAAGGAGAGGAAATGGCTTCATGCTGCTCTTTATGAAATCAGGTTATAAATCCAAGATTCTACTCCAGCTCCCAATAATAACTTCCAACAAGTAGTAAGAGGGAGTTGTGTGTAGGAATATTATGCACAAGGCCAATATTAGCACCTGGAATCATTGGGCAGCTGCCGGGGAGCAGGATCCAGCTGGGCTCACCGCTGACACTTGCCTTGGGCCTCTCATTCAAAACCAATTTTGGTCTGGTGCTCTGAATAGTAATGCAGAGTAGGGACTATCCAGAGCGTGCAATTTTTTTTTTTTTGCAATCTCCTACAGTCTCCATGTCAGCATGGCCTTGGAGGATTCTCCATTGTAAAATAAAAACTATCAAAATAAACAACAGATTATCATGATGGAAATGGAAATATGTCCTAGGCTATCTATTCCCCTCCTCTAGTATGACCATGAAGGGTGGAGGGCTTTTTTTTTTTAGATGAGTCACAGCATTTTATTTTATACAGATTCAATAAAATATGGTTAATCTTGACTATAATTTGTCAGAAGCACAACACATTTATGCCTTAGGCTGGTGAACTGAACTATTTAAAAAAAACTCAGTGAAAATTAACCACAATTTAAGCTACTAACATTAAACTGTTACTCAAAATTGGAAAGCTTTCAGTTGCCTATTTCCTGGCATCCTTATGCAAGCACAAGGGGACTTTGTGAACAGAGGCTGGGATTCACTACCATGGTGATCAACCATGTTTTCCCATGATATTTGAACTCATCCACTAAAGAGGGGAGGCATTGTGTGAATTTCTTCACAAACTCACCGGTAATTTACACACAGAGATTTCTGGAGTTGGGAAATGGAATTCTGACCCTTTTGCTCCAGACTGCTGGGATGTGTTGGGGAACTTTAGTCTGGCCATCTTCCCATTAATACTGAGCAAGATGACTGGGGATGGGGAGGTTAAAAGCTCCCCATTGCAGTTTACCTTAATGGTTATCTTTGCAAGTGGCAATTCTGAGGCAGCATGCCTGTGACTCCTATTGTCTTGGCACTGATGGCTACAGCCTAGTGAAAAGTAGATGAGAATCAGTGAGGCCTTTCTAGGCTGCAAATATAGTAGATTGCACTTGTGGGTTGGCTACGTGTTGTAAGAATTTTCATAAAACCCCAGTTAAATCTCTTGCAGAGACCTCGTGGGCAATCCAGTCCAACCCCCTGCCAAGAAGCAGAAAAATCGTGTTCAAAGCACCCCAACAGATGGCCATCCAGCCTCTGTTTAAAAGCCCCCAAAGAAGGAGCCTCCACCACACTCCGGGATTAACCTATTCCCAACTGGAATTGTTGACTCATGCTCATTGCAGAACAAACAGATGGGTAAATTTACCTCCTCACCCCCTAATACTTTCCTCAAATATTATAAAACAATGCTTGTAATTTCATCTGAAGTACAAATGAAAGTATATCTGGTGCTTGAAAATAACCCAACTAGAGAAAAACACATGTAGCCGAAGTAGAAAAACTGGGCGTGTATTGTACAAAGAGAAAAACTCTTTGCTGGAAAGAGAACCAGCAGGGTTTGGCATATACCATTTAAGGAACATGACTGAACTGAGAATTAGGCGAATTCTGTGTTGATCTGTCTCTTTATTTGCTATTCTGTTGGTTTAGCTGCTGATGGTCAGCCATTCGTATCCAGAGTGTTAGCAAATGCCTGAGAAATCAGCAGCTCAGAAAACAAGCTTGTGGGCATCCATCTATATCTGACCAGAAGAGCGCCAACACGGTTCCTCCTTGCTTCCGTAATGGGCAAACCACTATTTCAAAGGGAAAGCGAACCCTTTTAAATAAGGCTGCACACTACTAGGCAACCTCTTTTTTCTTTATCCTTTTTAGACTTCACCCAGAAAATTGAGACAATGATTTATACATTGTAGGCCTTTCTGATGCACACAGATTGCATTTTGAGCTTCTGTGATGCTTACAAACTAATCAAATACTTTTCTTTTTCCCCTGTGGAACGGCCCGTGACATTAGCATTCACCTGGGAATCCCTGATGTCTTGGTATTCCAGCAAGGCCTACAAGAGCCACAGGGAAATAAAATACTGATCGGTATGCTGGTCCTACTGATTGGGTGACATTTCTTTCATTAAATTAATAAGGATGAGTGGAAGTTCATTCTTCCATGCGAAGAAGAATGAAATTTGCACAGAGAAGGTGTAATGAGAAGTACTACTTTGATCAGAAGGAAGGGAAATTCCATATACCTGGTTCCTCTTTGTTTTAGATGGCACTTTAGAGAAGTTACTTATGGGACTCAGACAATCCTCCAGAGAAAAAGTACATGTCAAAGCTTTGCTCTATGAAAATATAAATCTGTTCTCCTTAGGATCAGAATGTAAGAGCACATGCTATTTTTCTAAGCTTGATATTCAAAATGCTCTTACCTTGCAAGGCAATTTCAGAGGAAATGTGTCTGAACAGATGATCTTTGATCCTTGACTTGAATTCCAGGTCTGTACCTGGCCTTCCCACTTTTGTATCTTACATCTATCACTGTATGTCGCATGTTTTTCTTTTGTTACAACTAAGATTTTCATTAAAAGATTTGTGATTCATAAAATATTTTTCCCCACTGATGCTCTGATGAGATTAGATTGTAAAGGCACTAGCACAACTAATATCCTGTTTCTGCTTTTAGCCAGTGCTACAAGTTTCTTTCTTTTTTATAATAATATCATCACTCTTGGTGATAGAAATGATCACAATGAGGGACACTGTTTGGACATTCAGGAAAAGTATCATTTTCTGAAATGGTAGCAGCAGCAAGTTGCTATACCCGGGGCAAAATCTTCCATCAGAACTAAAAGTATTAACTTGACTGGAACTTTACCAGGATGCTAATAACCAATCTTTTTGCCAAGAATGTCACTAGTTAAACTCAACGTACAAGAGAGAGTCTACAGTTCAGTCGCAAAACTGACACTTTCCAAGACTATGGCACCTGCATTTAAAAGGGATTCTGAATAACGGAGCTGGGAAATATCTTTGCCAGAAATCTGGGGGGGGGGGGGGGGGGAGGGAAATGTGTTAATCCAGGCATAACAACCTTTTATTCACTTAGATATTGACATTCCTTGTCTATTTTTCTACTGTCTCCCTGATGTCAAACTTTTTATTACATATCTCCATGTGCATAGATAAATTAGAAGCCTTTGTATAAGCTTGTATTCTGAATAAAAACACACTGTTGTTTGAAAAACATGTAAATAACAGCAACAGAGAAACAGATCTAGGAGGACCATAATACTGTAGTAAATGAAATACAGGTGAAAGGTCTGTGGGGTTTTTTAGCTGTTTGCAGTGAGAGAAAGTGGTCAACATGTTGATTTTCTAACAAGAAGCCATTGCATTTTTAAAATTCTGGCTTAATGAGGTTTCTGAAAGCACCGAGAATGAAATTGTTGTCATTGTTCCACCTTTCCCCCCAAAATTGGAGCGTCCAAATTAAAGGCAGCTTTCAAATTAAAATATAACATAGTTAAAGCCCACAAAATACCAACACTGCAATGGAATTAAACAGCACCAACATTTTAAAATGACTGAAAAATAAATATATAAAGTATAAAAACAGTGTTAGAAAACAATACAGTACAAACAATAAAATCACTACAGCAACCTTTTCAAAGCCGTCTTTAAAAATGCTCAGTTCACAAAAAAATGTTGACATGTGCATGTATTGTGGCATGGCATGGAAGGAGGAAGAGGGACTAGTGAGCATCAGGTAGGTCCCCTTGTTGCTGTTATAGTTGGCGGGGGCAGTGACAGGGAGGGAGGGGGCAGGAGGGAACAGCCATCCTGTGCCCCTGGGTCACCTGAGCCTGGCTTTTGGGTACAGGATTTGGGCTTTCTCCTAAAGTATTTTTTGACATTTTTATTGCTTCAACTTTACTATATCTTTCTCACATTTAGTTTCCATTGGTGCTCATATTTATACACACTTCATTTCCATGTAACATTGCTTTTATCTGCATCCTCTCTTTTTATACATTCAAAAACAGGATCAGCCCATGTGTGTTTTGTGGCTGCAGATAGACTGATCATATCAACCTAAATGGTCAGTATAGATGGGGCCACAAAGAAGACCCCTTCTTTAAAATCTAGGGACCCAAGCAGACTTATATGTCAGATAGCCCAGACCTAGCCTTACAGGATGCCATAGATCATAGCCAGCAGTTTGAATTGTCCCTGGAAACAGACTAGCTGGCAGTGGAGTTGTTGTAGGAGTTGAATGATCTTTGTATTCTGCCCCAGTTAAATCTCTTGCAGCAGATCTTTACATCAGCTTTCCAAGGCAGCCCCAAATAGAATACTTCCCACTAACCCAAATATTGGAGATTGTTCTTCGTTTACAAGTACTGGATTTATGCATGTTAAATTTTCATATTGTGATTTGGCCTCTGTTCTGCTGAACTATTTATTTTATTTATTTCGGGTATTTCTACCCCGCCCTTCTCAACCCCGGGGGGGGGGGGAGGGGACTCAGGGCGGCTTACAGAGGCACAATTCGATGCCGGCATCAACATAAACAATAAAATAAAGCATGAATAACAGCAATTAAACAATTAAAACATCAATTAAAACATCACATCAATAAAACCATTCTAACACTCAGCGTTCAGTGTTCGCCATCTCATAGTCCGTAAATTCAATTCCACATCATCAATTCCTATCAATTCTAGTTGTCAATTGTCCTTGTCTCACTGCCAGATTGCCCGAACGCCTGGTCCCACAACCATGTTTTCAATTTCCTTCTGAAGGAGAGGAGGGATGTGGATGACCTGATTTCCCCAGGGAGTGAATTCCACAGGTGAGGAGTCACCACCGAGAAGGCCCTGCTCCTCGTCCACACCAACCTCACTTGTGATAGGGATGGGGTTGAGAGCAGGGCCTCCCCAGATGATCTCAAACTCCGAGGTGGGACGTAGAGGGAGATACGTTCGGACAGATACGCTGGACCGGAGCCGTATAGGGTTTTGTAGGTCAAAACCAGCACTTTGAATTGTGCTTGGAACTGGATCGGCAGCCAGTGGAGCTGACATAACAGAGGGGTGGTATGCTCCCTGTATGACGCTAGGGGACAAAGAGGGAGACAGGCCTAACTTTTATGCTATTATCCTAGCACAGACCACTATGTTGTTGCATTTTATTGTTCTTAATCAGAGAGGTTTTGTGATGCTTATGTTGGTTGTTGTTGCTTTGTGTTGTCTTTGCACTTTTTGTATATTGTGAGTTTGCACTGTGCCTCCCTGATTCCCTCTGGGAGATGGTGGTAGAGTATAAATAAAGTTTTATTATTATTATTTATTATCTAGTGTGCAACCTATGCCACTGTGCAAGGAGGGCATATAGGATTGACTCTGAGGCAGGTTTATATTTCTTATTTTGCAGCTTTCCATAAAATTTGTCATTTGATATTCAAATATATCATCCCAAGAAGCAGCTAATGTGTAAATGGGGTGTATCTACTGAAAATCAACTAAATATTTGGCTTAAGGTTCTTGTTGCGCAGGAACAGAATATGTGAAGTTCAAAACAAACATCCTTTTGTAGGATGGAATAATTTTATATATACACATGAATATATTAACTACGGGCCCTTCTATACAGACCCTATATCCCAGAATCTGATCACAGGTTTTTTGTTTATCCCAGATTATCTGGCAGCGTGGACTTATCTAATCGAGTTTAAAGCAGATCGGATCCTGGGATATAGGGCCTGTTTGGAAGGGCCTAAGCTGTCAGTTTCAGAAATCACAATTTCCTATCAAAACAAAAACCATCAAGAAAAAAGGCTGCTACAATTACTTTCAAAATTAGATCTTCTGCTACTAAATAAAGAATCTATTTCATTCCCATATATCCCCCCCTGTTTTTGGTTCATCAAAGGAAACGGAAGGTATCTTGCTGAGCAGAACACCCCATGGGGATATTTGCAAGCCTTCTAACTGGAAGCATAGTTAAAAATGAGGGGGAAATACCTCTATCAGTGCTTCCGTTGAAGCTCGATTTGTAGACTGCAGGATCAAAGTCAAAACAGCTCCCCTCTAAAGAGACTGTAAATTCTAGATGTTATTGGCACCAATTATTCCTTGCAAATATTCCTAAGTATAGATTAAACCACATACACAAATTACTTTAGAGACCATGCTAAATTGAGCTCTAGCACAAACTCCAAATCAAAGGTTTTCAGACAGCTTTACAAAAGAAACATGCAAGTAGTCTTGTTGGTTCATTAGAAAGAGAAAAGCCAACACCAAAGTAGTATAAAACTATTATCAGGATGCATAGCCCACCTTTTCCATTAATCCTTTACTCCTACTTTGCATTGTTGTAATGTGCCTTCAAACTGACTCTAATTTATTCTGACCTGGCCCCACTGTCCATTTTTTTTTTTGGTAAGATTGACTCAAAGGAGGCTTTCCATTTTATTAGGTTGAGAGGGTGTGCCTTATCCATGGTCACCTAGTGAGCTTCCTCAGCTTACTGGGGATTCAAATCCTGGTCGACTTTAGTCTTAGCTCAACACTCAAACCCCTGCACCATGCTGCCTCTCACATACCAGATTCATAAAAAAACAATACTTTGCTTCTCAACTCATCTCTGGATTCTTCCCCTTCCCCTGAATTTTACATTGCGAACTTCTTGTCTTTCTATACTCTGTAAACCACCATGGACACCTGGGGAATAATAGTGGATTATAGAGTGGATTTTCTTTTCCTATCTTGACAACGATCTTATATTAAACCACAAAGAACAATGTAACTATAATACTAAGCCCTGACCTAAAGCCATCTTAAAATGGGTCTAGATTGCAGTTCAGAAATTAAAGACTCATTAAAAGATTTATTATTTATTAATTAATTTATTTATTTAAAGCATTTATATTCCGCCCTTCACACCCCGGAGGGGACTAAGAGTGGAGCACAACATACAAACGGCAAACATTAAATGTTGGAACATAAATAAATTATATGCACATATATGTTTTTAATTGTTTTTGTATTGTATTGATTTTATATTGATTTTATAATGCTGTTTTAAATGTTTTAATTGTAAATTGTGGATTGTTATGGCATTGAATTGCTGCCAATTTGTAAGCCGCCTTGAGTCACCTTTGGGCTTGAGAAAGGCAGAATAGAAATGTCACAAATAAATAAATACATAAACATTGAAAAAAATGTCTCAACATTAGAAGCCCTGTTGCTGTTGTTGCTCTCTGCAGAAGATGGGCACCTTGAGATACCAGCAAGTGTATGAGAAAAGGTGAGTGGCAAAACAGGCTGAATTAGCTATTGTTTTCAGTATGCCACACAGTAAGAGAAAACAGTTTGCTTAAAGGCATCCTAATTTTTTTTACAGATAGCAGACATTACCTGCCCCACATAATAAGCACCATCTAACCTGGTTTTTAGTAAGTGTACTACTTCAAAATGCTCTAATGGAAACAGTTATGTATTCCCTTAGGACAGGCTGCTACAAATACCAGAAAATTATAGCAACTTACTCTACAATCTATGGTAAGAGGGGGTAAATGCAGATAGTTAATGTCAATCTCTATGTATTGGATTTTTAAAATCCAAAAACGGATTATATGTATTACTAAAGCTTTAAATTTTGAGAGATGTACTGTATTAGTCTGTGCAGCAAAAAAACAAATGCTTTAATGCACTTCCTAGACTAGCAAACTTATGATATTAGCTAAATCAATTTCACTAAATATGTGAGCTGTTACTTTCAACTGGCAGATATCAAGGAATTCAGTTCTGTCATCTATGGCCCAAATCATAATAATTGTTTCTTTCTTGTTGTTCATTCGTTCAGTCGTTTCCGACTCTTCGTGACCTCATGGACCAGTCCATGCCAGAGCTCCCTGTCAGCCATTTATTTATTTATTTATTTATTTACTTACTTACTTCACTTGTATACTGCTCTTCTCAGCCATCAGGCGACTCAGAGCGGTTAACAACCAGTATCAGCCACATGGTACAAAAACCATTAGTCATTTAAAACAGTAATATCAATTAATTAGCATCAAAAACTTCAATACAATACAGCAATACAACAATACAGCAAAACAACAATCCATCACATCTCATCAATAGAATCAGCATCCGATCTCGTTGTCCATTTAATCCATATTCCAGTAATCAATCAATTGCACTGTTTAGTTACACGCCTGTTCGAAGAGCCAGGTCTTCACTCTCTTCCTGAATGCCAGTAAGGAGGGGGCTGATCTAATGTCTGTAGGAAGGGCTTTCCACAGCCGGGGGGGGGGGGGGGGGAGCACTACTGAAAAGGCCCTGTCTCTCGTCCCCACCAGGCGTGCTTGTGAGGCCGGCGGGACCGAGAGCAGGGCCTCCCCAGATGATCTTAACGTCCTAACTGGTTCATAGGAGGAGATGCGTTCAGACAGATAGGTCGGGCCAGAACCGTTTAGGGCTTTAAAGGCTAAAGCCAGCACTTTGAATTGTGCCCGGTAGCAAATTGGCAGCCAGTGGAGCCATCAACACCCCCAGCTCCTTCAAGGTCAATCCAGTCACTTTGTTTCTTATAGGTGCTAATTAACGAAGTAATCGTAATGGTCACTGTGTTTATTTTACATACATTAAAATTTAATGCAATTGCCAGATTGTAGGGGTTTTTTTGAAATTGATTTATACCTCACCTCACTGTTAACTTTTTAAATTTCAACATGGTGCTACCCTAGCATTTCTCTATGCATCTGATTCAATAGATTAATCAATCACACCAAGGTTCCACAACTCTTTGTTTCAAATACCTAAACATTTATCTCCAAATATTCCTCCTGGAAAAAAAATGCTTGGCACTGAATTATTAAAAAATGGACAATTTTTCATAAATGGGTTGATTAATCATTCACTCTATTTTTGCTTAGGACAAATGCAGCCCTGTGCTAGTTCAGTTATGAGGTCCCTTTCTTCCTTGGGCCCCAAGTAGATAGACTTGGTAGGCCTACACTGCCTGTTTTGTGGTACACTCCCATAAGACTATCTGATCTATCATTATGTCTGGAATTGCTCCAAAACAGAGCACCTTCAAATTTAGAATTGCACCACATAAGCAAAATTGATTCTAAAACATTTTTGGCAGGAAGATGAGCCCCCCTGGCCAACGGGGCCCTGTAATTAAGCATACCTAAGCACAATGGTAAATCCAGCACTGGTTGGTACAGAGAATCTAGTTAATGTTTGGCCACATGTCTGCACACCAGCACTTATCATTTGTCTCACTCTTTTAATTTAATTGCCTGGTGACAATTCTGATTTCAAGCACAAACGGCTGGTAAAGAACTACTGCCGCATTTGGCAGGAAGGATAGTCAAGAAAACAGTTGTTACACATTTGGCACTAAAGCTTTGCCTTTCTGCATAGTTAACCCTGATTTTATTTTAGTTTTATTGCTTTCTGCAATTTGCAGATGTGTGTGTGTTTATGTACGTGTGTGTGTATGAAATAGAAAAAGGGAAAATAAATCAGACTGCCCTCTTACTGGCATGGAGCCCTGACAAGAGGAGGGCACAGCATAAGCACCATTTATCAATGGGCCAGGTGAACCTTAGTCGAAGTGGAACCTGGGCCTGATAGGGGAACCTGGCCCTAATCTTGTCCCGTTCTCCCCTGCACACCAAAATCCTTTGAGCTGTTCGGGAACTTGCCCATCTTATCCTGTCGCTCACATGAACTCTCATTCACAAACATGGACACACAGGCACTCAAATGTGGGGGTTTGGCGTAGTATGGCAGCTGGCTGTGCAACCAACACAACACAGGGGGGAATGCTCTAACCCACCCAAACTCATTTCAAAACAAACCACAGTATTTACCCACTCTTATTGCCTTCAATAATATTACTACAGGTCACATATGTTATGCTGAGGAGAGCAAGATCTACAGAGGCCCCAAAATATCTACAGAGCAGTATTTTTCTTTTCATTCAATCTCTGAGAATT
Source organism: Anolis sagrei (assembly GCF_037176765.1). Taxonomy (NCBI): domain Eukaryota; kingdom Metazoa; phylum Chordata; class Lepidosauria; order Squamata; family Anolidae; genus Anolis; species Anolis sagrei. The sequence continues at coordinate 98,068,798 of NC_090022.1, forward strand.
TCGAAGCTGTGATTTTTGACACAATTCCCCATATGTTAGTGTTAACTGCAGCCAATGGAAAATTACTGTAATCTCATGTCATAGACCTGCACTGGTCCAATGGCTGGTGTGTTCTCTTCTTTGCTGGTACAGCAGCCAAAAGGACTGAGCGATGAGGACTTTTCCAAATATAAAACATCTGTTTATTCTGGGAAAGTTCATCTTGGTCAATAGGAGAGATCTTTCTGACAGTGATAAATCACTGAACCCACAGGCATAAAAAATCCCAGTACTCTGTTGCTCAGTTCCTCTTCCAAGTCATTGACCTTCACGGGTCCCAAGCCTCTGTATAATGTAACGGCTGTTAAAATATGTATTAGGAAAGGGGAATAGTAATAGGAAGTTTGGCAACTATTCCATGGGGCAGGGGCATCAAAAGTCCTGACTGTTGATTAATAGAATATGATCATATCAAAATCTAATTGTGTGGCAATAGTGGTCTGCAAATTGGTGCCAATTGGTGAACTATGGCTACTGGTCTGTGGCATGTTTGCAACAAAGAAATTGTTGTACACTGGGCACAAATAAGGTGCCACTCTCTGGCACACTGGGAGGAAAGAAATCTGCCAGTCCTTCATGTCAAATTGCTTAAGAAACATTCCTCTAAAATCAAATAAAAACAAGTGCATATCCTTATACAGTAGAGTCTTGCCAGCTGCGCCCGTACCTTGGGAAGTCGGATCTGGCCACGGTGGTCCACGCTCTTGTCACATCCCGTTTGGATTACTGCAACGCACTCTACGTGGGGTTGCCTTTGAAGACTGCTCGGAAACTTCAACTAGTCCAACGGGAGGCAGCCAGATTGCTCACCGGAGCGGCATACAGGGAGCATACCACCCCCCTGTTATGCCAGCTCCACTGGCTGCCGATCCAATTCCGAGCACAATTCAAGGTGCTGGTTTTGACCTACAAAACCCTATACGGTTCCGGCCCAGTGTATCTGTCCGAACGGATCTCCCTCTACGTCCCACCTCGGAGTCTAAGATCTTCTGGGGAGGCCCTGCTCTCGACCCCGCCTTTATCACAAGTGAGACTGGCGGGGACGAGGAGCAGGGCCTTCTCAGTGGTGGCCCCCCGCCTGTGGAACTCACTCCCCGGGGAGATCAGATCAGCGACCTCCCTCCTCTCATTCAGGAAAAAGCTGAAAACTTGGATGTGGGACCAGGCTTTCGGAAACTCTGGCAGCTAAAAAAGAAAGACCATAATGATGGGCAAATAATGAAGAAATCTATTGGACCTATGGAATGCGAAACACTGACCATGAGACTGTTTATTGTTGTGCTATGGTGCTATATATTGATGTTTTTAATCTGTTAATTGTTTAATTATTGTAATTGTTTTTATATTTGCATGTATTTGGATAAGGGCATCGAATTGTGCCTTCTTTTTGTAAGCCGCCCTGAGTCCCCCCTCGGGGATGAGAAGGGCGGGGTATAAGTAGCAGAAATAAATAAATAATAAATAAATCCAACCTTTGCTTATCCGACACTCTGTATTATCCCATGCACCTTGGCTGCTTCTGGCTTGCAAGAATGAAAACAAGGCTCTTTGTCTTCCTCAGAGAATTGCAACAAGGCTCTCCTCCCTCCCTCCCTCCCACTCTTCCTACTCTGGCTCCTGCTCCAGACTCTGCTTCCCTCTTTGCTATCTCTCTCCTTCCTGAGGCCTCACATTCAGCCCAGGAGAGGCTTTGAGGAAGCGGCCTCCACGCGGGTAAAGGGGGAGCCCCGCCGAGGCTGACCACTGCCCTGGCTCCTCCACTGGCCTTTCTGTCTGGTACTCTTGACCTCAGTGCCCATCCTCACCTTGCTCCCCTACCTGCAACCCAGCACCACCCTGCCCCCCTTCTCTCTTGCCAGCAGCACAAATGTTTTCTTTATGGAAGAGAGAGGGAAAGAAAGAAAGAAAGAAAGAAAGAAAGAACTGAAGACGGAGACAAACTCTGCCTTTGCTTGGGTTTAATAGGCTTTTCCTTAATCCCCCGTATTATCCGAGATTTTTGCTTATCCAATGTTCTGGCAGCCCATTTATGTCGGATAACCAAGACTCTACTGTAATTGTTTCCTTTGGAAGAACCTTGATTACCTTAGGTGTCACATGCTAGAGTTGTATGTCAGGATGACTATAAGGTGAACCAAAGCTTTGCATTCATTAATGCTGTAATGCTACTGTTGTTGGGGTGAGGATGGAGGAAATTCGCATCAGTTGGGAAACACTCCAAATAAATCTTGTGCATGTGTAGATAATATGCGTATAGAATAGATGGTCTATATTCTTTACTGTGGAGCTTAATAATAATGAATTGTACTAGATTAAACTTTATTTATGTCTCAAATTTCCTCTCATTGGTCCATGAAAATAGATTATTTTTAAGGAACAGAAGAAGGTTAAAAGAAAAGTTCAAGCTGTTTCAGAGCCACTCAAGGACTTTTTGAAAACTTAGCGATTCAAAAGTAACAACAGTAAACAGTAGTTAGTGAGACAACAATAATAAACAGTGGTGAAAGTAAACACAATTACTGGGTTTTTTTAAAGCGATGTAGTAGGCACATCTAACTGATGTGTAATCTTCATCATGTCAGACTACATCCATAGTTTGCTAATATTTGGAATAAATTTAGGAAATATGAGGCATTATCTCTAAGACAAATCGGCAATATTGCCCTTAGAATGTGATCCTGCTGCAAAATCTCTTTGAAATCTTAATCTTGTCACTGCATGCTTATATCACTATTGTTTCTGTATTATGTTTAATTACTACTTGTAAAAAATTTATATACTTCCTATTGATATTAATTGCATGTGGTCAATATTTTTGTATTCCTCTGGCCATTTTCAGATATCATCTATCTTATGTAGATGAACTACAGTCTTATGTCAACTTAGCAAGGAACAAACATCACTACAGTGTGAATAAACACGAGATTTGCTTCTGAGTAGGAATGCACTATATAGTTTTTCAGATAGCCAACAAGTACTGCAGGATATCTTGACCCAGAATTACTCTCGTTTCCACCCACCCCACCCCCCACTGATGCCTTATCTTAGGCATATGATTATGATCACTCTCAGTGCACATCTGCCTAAAAATGAATGTGGAGACAGCACAGTGCATGTACAGTTCCAGTTCATTTCCTTGTAGATTGTAACCCACTAAGGCCCATCTTTCCATCACTCTTAACAGTGTCCCAAGTCTGCCACTGAAGTCACTTATGCTGCCTATGGATCTGATTCTGAAAAGATATGGGTTTTCATCTTGCAAATATGAAAAATAACAAAAATTATCAAAATATGATTAGGTCCAGAATTATTCATAAATTGCCAGTCAATCCAGAATTATCCCAGGGGTATAATAACATCCCTTCTTTCTTTCAGGTCTTTAGCAATTCACCCAAGGATCCGCACTGATTCTCCCATAACAACTGGGAAAGAAACATAGTTGCAATGAAAACTCTACAAGTTGTCTGCAGAATCCAGCACAACACTTTTCACTGCTGTGTAAGGAGTGTTTTATGTTCTTAATGAGTAACAAAATATCTTGCAGCATAACACCCACACTGGCTTAACACTAAGGAACACTGAGTCCAGTGGGAGTTACTCCCATGGCAGGGTGCATCAAACACATAATTGAAATTGTCTGGAAAGGGTTCACTACTACAATTCATGACTTTTGGGTATTGCAGGATTGGATCAATCTAACAAAACCACCAGGACAAAGGAAGCTGCCATAGGGATAATTTAGGCAAAACAAAGATGCCAGCTCTGTTTTTTGGGGCTGCGATCTTGTCTTTTGCACACTGCATCTCTCTGTCTCTAATGCACAGAGATGTGAAAACAGACCATGTCTTGGCAATAACGTTTCAATCATGCTCTTAAAGAAAAATAGAACAATTTAACAGTGATAACTAGCCTTGACTTTTCTATGGGTATACCAACACAATCATTTATATCTACAATATTTTTTTCATAAGTCTCCTAAGGGTAGTAAGAAAACACAACTGTCTAAATGTCATATTCAAAATGACAGCAAGCAAAAATATAAAAAGTGAATTGTTTTCTCAGTCTTGAACAATGTGCCTACTAGCAAGAAGGGACAATGCAATATGGAAGCCATTTGCTTCTTAGTGAGAATTAATTAGCTGTCTGGAGTTATTAAATGCCCTCACTGGCTCGGCTGGCAATGAAACCAGGAGCTATAAAGGTAAGCCAGAATAATCACAGCACTACAAATAAAACTGATCAACATTAATACTGCACATTCCTATGTTAGACTAGTATGTTAAGCAAATAACTGATACTAAACCAGCCATTCCATACAGTACAAGGCAGCAAGATGAAGAAATACAGCCTAGGAAATGTAACTACGTTCTTTATAAAATGCATATTCTAGCAAAAATGCTCATTTGCCTGCATCAGTTGAAAGATTTATAGAAGTTCCTCTGTGCATGAAATATGTGTCATAAACTAAGAGACCCAAACAGATACTAGTTGTGACATAGGCCCTAATCAGCTATGCGCCTAGATCACAGCAAACACATTTCTCTGCAAGGACTTTAAACCAGATTCTGTGTAGAAAGAGGAAAAGGAATAGCTCTGTTCAATGAGACTGAAATAAAAGTTATACAATGCATAATAGTGCTGTTCACTTAAATTCTAATGCACTTCAAACACACTCTGATAAATGCACATGTGCTACATTAATGACTCTGGATTCAGCTTAAATTGCAGATAAAACAGCCTGAAGGGTCTCTTACAAATATATTGCCACATTAGGTTAGGAGTTTACAACTCAACGAGGCAACCTAATGTTCCTTCAGCATTCTTGTACTGTACCAACTAGAAGACAAATTTCATCACACACCATTTTGTGTATGGAATTATAGAATAATATAGTTATTCTCTTGTCAGATTTGGAAAATTGTGTTTTTTTCTTGTCTGAGCATTTTATTATGTATATATAACAAACACATAGAAAAATATGAATATGTAATCTTCAGTGCAAGCATTTTTTACAGTACCTCACGCCGGCAGTACTGCAATCTGCACACAAGAACATTTTGGGCATGAATCCTCCCTCTACTTGGAGTCAGTTAGAAATGCAGAGCAGTGAACTTCCATTCCCTCCAATAAACTGACTTCCAAGTCCAAAGAGAAATAAATGATGGCCACTAAAATATGACTAAAGCAAACTGAGAATCCAAACCAGATGCAAAATAGGCACATTTGTTTTACAATTGTTTTGCTTAAAGTTTTTATTATTCATTTTTCCCCTTTGTGTGTGTATGTGTATGTTACCTAAAGTTTAGATTCCTTGCCTGTATATTTAGGTTTGATCTAATGCTTTTGATTGTTTTATTTGTATGAACAATTAACACATTGCTACAGATATGTAAAGAAACGGGATTTCAGGCAGTGATTTTGGGTGTGTGCAGAGCGAAGGTCTGATTATATTTGCTAGAAGAAGCATATGCTAAAATTATGTCCTCCTCTTTCCACAAAAAGCAAGAAGGTATTACAAAAATAATGGTTGTCTTACCCGTAGCGTGGTAATTGTGGAGGGATCTCGCAGCCTCCCATCTTCGTCTTTGAGATTGTAGCCTTCTGGTCTTTTGTCTCGTTCACTGACCTTCCAGAGTTTCACAGTTTTGTCTAGTCAAGAACAGGAATAGGCAATTGAGAAATTCTGTAAGTCATATTGAATGTCAATGAATTATTAAGAATTTCATACTGAATGAACTTCACCTGTTATTTATTTATCGATCTCAATATATGTACCAGGCTTTTTCTGTCATGTAAGTATATCATTGTTACTATTTTATAGCTGAAAAACCACTGATGATGATGTGGCTGAAAGCATTAAAAAAATCCATGGCTACAGAAAAGTGAAGGAGGCTTCTAGCCAAACCTCTATTCACTGTCCCATATTCTCTAACTCAGGGGTCCTCAAACTTTTTAAACGGGGGGCTGGATTACTGTCCCCCAGATCGTTGGGGGGCCGGACTATAGGTTTTTTTTAAAAAACCGATGACCAAATTCCTATGCACACTGCACATGTCCTATTTTGCTACTGTTATGAATTGTAATGTAAGTATCTGATATGCATGATGTATTTTTATTGTTACAATCTGAACATAAAGAATCGTTTTAGCATTTCTGGAGATAAAATAGTTCCAATTAAAATGAGGAAAGCATTCTATTTTCTGTCTTTTTGAAAGTGGTTTTTGGAATATGTAAACGTGAGTCCCCTTTCAGGGGGAGAAGGGCAGGGTATAAATATAGGAAATAAATCTATATAAATAAAAATGTAATGTTCGTTTGTGGGATTAACAGAACTCAAAAACCACTGGACACCTAACAACCCAATGTATGTCCTTCACAAAAAAAAAATGATTTTGTCATTTGGGAGCTGTACTTGCTGGAATTTATAGTTTACCTATAATCAAAGAACATTCTGAACCCCACCAACAATGGAATTGAACCAAACTTGGCACACCGTTCTCCCATGACCAACAGAAAATACTGGAAGGGTTTGGTGGGCAGTGTCCTTTGGTTTTAGAGTTGTAGTTCACCTACATCCAGAGATCACTGTGGACTCAAACAAGGATGGATCTGGACCAAACTTGCCACTGATACTCAATATGTAATGCTGGCTTCCCTGGCCCGGAAACCTGGCCACGCCCACCCGGCGCCGCCTCCACCATTCTCGCCATCAGGGATCTTCTGTGGTAGAGCAATGGCGTCCACTCTGCTTCGCTCTCTGTTCTCCGCGGGAGAGCAGAGAGCGCTTCTCCCTCCACAGGCTTCTCCATCCCGTGTGGAAGGAGAAGCCTGTGGAGGGAGAAAAGCAGCAGAGCAGACGCCATTGGCGGCGGCGAGGGGCTTTGGACGGGCCGCGCGGTGAGGGGCTTTGGACAGGCCAGGACAGGCTGCGCGGGCTGGATAAAGGCCCTTGGCAGGCCGCATGCGGCCCGCGGGCCGTAGTTTGGGGACCCCTGCTCTAACCCATCTCTCACATAGTTGGATGGCAGTAGGGAGCATAAGCAGGTTGGGTTCTTGTTCAGACCAGTATAATCAGATCTGCCCCAGAACTATTTGTGTTTCAGGAAGAGGACGACAGCAAGCTTTGGAAAGCTACTCCTTTGGGAAGACTTTGTAGATTCCATATCCAAGTATACACAACTCTTTCAGCAGTGCTTCCATGGGTACAACAACAATTATTATAAAAAGGAATACAGTGTCTAGATCAAAGGAAGTAATGGTGCCCCTTTATTCTGCTTTGGTCAGACCTCAACTGGAACACTCTGTCCAATTCAGGACACCACAATTTATGAGAGATATTAACAAGTTGGAATGTGTCCAGAGAAAATGGATTAAAATGATCATAGGTCTGGACTCCAGGTCTTATGAGAAGCAGCTTAAAGAGCTGGGGATGTTTATCCCCCAAAAGAGAAGGTTGAGAGGAGACATGATCACCATGTTTAAAATTCTGAAAGGATGTCATTAGGTAGAGGGAGCAGGCTTGTATTCTGCTGCCCTGGAGACTAGGACTCAGCAACAGGTTCAAATCACAAGAAAGGAGATTCCACCTGAACATTAGGAAGAACTTCCTGATCATAAGAGCTGTTCAGCAGTGGAACTCACTGCCTCAGTGTGTGGCAGAGCCACCTTCTTTGGAGGCTTTGGGGGTTTTCTAGTCACACGAATTCCAGACAAGAAACAACCAAGACAAGAAACAAACAGGGCCAGCTAACTCCAAACAAAGGATTCCCCCAGGCAGTAAGAGGCCAGACCTTGAAACTGCTAGGCCTTTAAATGCTAATCAAGGTGGCCAATTGAAACATTCACAGCCATCTCAAACAGACAAGAGTTATTTCTCCCACCCTGGACATTCCACAGATATATAAACCCAATTTTCCTAGTTTCCAACAGACTTCACAACCTCTGAGGATGCCTGCCATAGATGCAGACCAAACATCAGGAGAGAATGCTTCTGGAACATGACCATACAGCCCAGAAAACTCAAAACAACCCAATGATTATTTGAATTTTAAATATGCACATGCATTTCTCCAAAGGGAGTTTTTAGCATTGTGGCATTTGCTTTTATTTCAATATAGTTACAAATCTGAAAGTATAATATTATAAAGAATTTATCTCTCATTTCTTATAAAACCAACTAGTAGTTTTTGCTGATGTTTGGAAAAATAAAGAACATTCATGATTGCTCAGTCTTCAAATATTTCAACAATTCTTTTAAATCATACACAACAAAGTTAACTGTCTACTCTGGAAGGCTGCTGGTTGTAATCTAGGTACCAAAACTGAGCACTCTGCACATTGCATGTGTCAACCTTGTTTATATTTACTTGGGTCTGGGAAAAGGGAACATCTTCGACAACAAAACTAGCATGAGCACCATTCCATTAAAAAAATCTCGAGTTACATGAGAGTTAACGACTTTAGCGGAGCTTTGATTGCAACAGATGACATTGCAAATGCAGAGGGTGACAAAGTACAGTGCTTAAAGAAAGAAGGCCAATCATGTCTGCAATTTACTCAAAAGTCAGGTTTCCCTGCTTTCTTCTTGCAACAAAAAAAAAATAAAACCTGATGTTTTATCATTGACGGTGAATCTACGGTAATTCCACAATTGCCAGCTTGCCTGGCAGGTGGATATCTCCATTGGCTTCATCATTTCGCTGTCATCCCATTTATCCTGTGCCATGATGTCCTTCAGGGAAAAAGCCTCAAGAACATGTGGCTTTTATTCTGAATAATGGTGTTTTCTTTTCTCCTTCCTGGCAGGTGTTCTATCAGCAGTTTGTCACAGCGCCCACTAGCCTTTTAAGGCAATCTTATTCATCTTCATTCCCATCCACACACCCCCGCCCCAATGGCCCTTGCTTTCTGGGGATTCCAGTTGACTCCCATTAATACTGTTGTATCAACTCATTTTGATGTTAAGACCTTGCCACAGCTTATGCTGTTTTGGGAATACTGCAGAAAAATATGGATATCAGTGTGGAGAGAGAGAATGTGAAACATTTTGAGATCTTTCTAGCGTATGAACACACTTTCCAGAATAGAAAGATAATACCCCTGTTAATCTAAAAACTGTTTAAAAACTCAATTAACGGAACATTAGGCTACGTAATTAATCTTCATTGTGTTCGGGGAATCTTCCCCTCACATGAGTTTAATAACTCTTGGAATTTTATTAGAATGATCAATAGGGTAAATTCTGTAACACAAAGTAAGTTGACTATGAAAGATAATTAGACCTTCCTCTTTCCCCTGTAGTAATTAAGTCACATCCATCTTAAGGCTTCATTCATCCTGCTAACATAACTGGATCCTCATGATATTTAGCTGAATGTAACATGAAGCATAAGCTTACAGAAAAGAAAAGTAAATTAGGAATATTGTTACCCTCCCTTTTTACAACAAGGGAGTGCAATCCTGCCATGGCCTCCTCCAGAGCAATCATGAGGTGTAAGAAATGTTTCCAAGGATATTGCTTGATTGGGGTCACTGCATTTTTTGTCTTTAGCCTGATTGCACTTTAAGATTTAAATCAGGTCAAAATTGAAGTGTGAGGGTGTGAATGACTTCCTTATCTTTCAGTTCACAAAGACATATTCACTCTAATCCTAACAGAAGAGGTTAGTCATGTACAAGACAGCTAATGAAAGGCTACAGAAAAGCTCTACTGATAGATTCTTGCATGCTTAGAATCAAACTGATCGATATGTTTGTGACCAATTCTTTTCATCGTTTTCTCCTGAGGTTTTTAAAGTATGAGTTTTATCTTACAGGAATGCTTCTCGTTAGTCTAGTGTATTTAATATGGCCTTTTCTATTAAATGCCCTCTCTAAGATGTATAGATCCAAAGCACAATTCCCTGCAATTCCTAATGATCACAGTGACATCAGGTACACAAGCCACAGTGCAAAGAGTAAATGAAATAACTGAATGGCATACTTTGCCTTCCTGTTCCTCCTCATTAGAAGAGATGTAAATCAAAATATTTTAAAAGCTGATTTGTCACTAACCCACCCATATGGGGTGAAAGAACAACTGAAATATGTTATGTTTTTATATCACTACGATTGCCTCTAGGTGACACGACATCCAGATTTTATCTTTTGCAGTTCACTGCATTGGACTAAAAACTAGAGGCACAATAACTCAGCTCTATATAATGAATATGAAAGGTTAGTCTTACTGTAACATGACAATATTTCTGCCACTTTAATCAAGTATGTGTGTTCTTACATTGGAGAGAGGAAGGAACATAGGAACTGCCAAGCGAAAAAAAAAAAAGACAAAGAAATGAAAAAATCTTGCTGTATTTTGCCTCTGGACATGCAATTTCAAATTCTTTGAGGCCCCCTTCTTGCAACTCTGTAAGATTTCCTGCATATACAAATTGCCTAGGAGCCTTCCAGGAAAACCTCCACAGCTTCATTTGAAACAGCTTTAAATAATGTATTTTCCCTTCTCATCTTGATGTAACGATTCACCTGAGGTTACATAATGAGTATTTTTCTGACATGACACAAACATTGTTTTTCAAACCCAAGTATAAATAGTATATATACACTTGGGCTTCAATGGTTATATTATTCTGAATAATATAACACATAAACTATTATATATAGAATTACTGACAAACTAGATCCTGTTTATAATGATCAAATATGCTTCATCAGCACACTAGTCATCACTAACATCTGTTTTCATGTTATATACCTGAATTAAAAATAAACCAGTCCCAGAGAGCATAGGACTGGGGATATATGGTATTAGAATAGGGGGCTTTTATTTGATCCAATCCCCAACCCGGAGGAAAATGGATCATTTATAAAAAGTAAAAATGGCTCACACTCTATCTCAGCAATGTATTTACTTCAGCTATCTAAAGTCTTCTTAAAATTGTTGTGATCTGTCACAGACCTCTGTGTGAGTACATGACTGAGATCTTATGAGTTGATGCAGAAACACCAGCTCAAGCAGCATCAGTAGAAGTAAAAAGAAAGAGGGGAGCCAAGGAGAGCTGTCTCAAAGTGCATCTTCACTGCAGCATTAATGTAGTTTAACACCACTAATTATATGGTGTAGAGCCAGACTTAGTCTCCATTCAGAGAAGAAGCTGTCCATTTCCATTCAGCCTATTTCCATAGTGCCTAGTTTACCTGTAGATTGTTGAACCTAAAAGCACGGTGGCAAAGCAGCATTGGCAAATGCTGGCTTCCCAAAGTATAATTTCAAGGACCCACTCAGAAACCAGGCACCATGGAGTCAGGCTGCTTGGGAGCCAAGTCCTTCCTGTCTGGATGGAGGTGATTTCCCCTGCTTTCACCTCCATATGAAACTTTAATGGATCCCTGGAAAAAGTGCACCTGAGCCAGTGTAATGGTGCACCATCAGGATTGCAGGCTGAATCAGGTAGGCTTCTTTGGACTGACAATAAACATACAGTTATTAGTGTTGGGAAATCAACACATGTGGTCTTGCTATCCCCTTCTTCCATTTAGTACTCATGAGTCCCAAATGCCCAAGTAAGGCTTTCACTAATCCAGTTGTGTGAGAGGCTTCAAGGGGCACAACCCAACTTAAAAATCCAAGTCTGAACTCCCTGCTTGCCTTGTTTAACATTAAAATCATGGGAGAGGTATATCAGCCAACATACTGACAAATTCTCTAGTGCTACACTAGATCAAGAGGGGCGAAAAAACAGGGGCACATTTAGCACATGGGCCACACACCTCTGTGGCAGAGAGGGCTGTATATAGACACAGTACATGACGACTTGAAAGCTGGGAGGATGTTTCAAGCACAAGGGTATTTCTGTAGCAAAAGCATGTATTTCCCAGCAAACATGGGATGATGTCAAAGCTGCTTGAAGCACTCAAGTGCCACAGAGGACAGAATTATACACAATACAAGGTTTCTGTAGAAAGTATCCCCTCATCCTTGTTTTCTATGCCACAAAGAGATTGAAAAACATTACTATTACAACTCCCAAAGTTCGGTTGCCACAGTAATTCATGATGACTGGAGGCTTCTGGGAGCTGGGGAACAAACAAGAAAAGTATTGTCGAAGGCTTTCATGGCCAGAATCGCTGGGTTGTTGTAGGTTTTTCCGGGCTATATGGCCATGTTCTGAAGGCAATTTTTTTTCTGATGTTTCGCCTGCATCTATGGCAAGCATCCTCAGAGGTAGTGACCTCACTACCTCTGAGGATGCTTGCCATAGATGCAGGCGAAACGTCAGGAGAAAAATTGCCTCCAGAACATGGCCATATAGCCCAGAAAAACCTACAACAACCCAAACAAGAAAAGGCTATTTTCCAAGTCCTGGCCTGGTATCATCAGGTTGGGCTTTTCTTCCCTACACAAAAGTGGCCAGGCATATGGAGAAAAAAAAGGGAGGGGGATGAAACATAGAGTGAGATACGTGACAAACATTTAGGTTAGATTGCAAAAGGAAGCATGTAAAGGAACACAGGATAGTTCATTTACACAAAGTATTGTTAATGTCTATCATTATAAAAAAAATTCAGCCACTTCTATGATTTTTCTTTTTCTCACAACACCTGTGTGCCTTTGCTGCTCCATCTGTGTGGAAGATAAGAGATAGGCCTACCTTTCCTTCGCAGAGATTACAAATACGATTATTACAAGCCAGCAAAGCACTGCAGGATCTTTGTCTAGCAACCAAACAATTACCTCTTATTATCCCAACATACCATTGGTGGAGAGAAGAAAGTAGGCTGCGTTCTGCTGGGGGAGCCATCGTATTTTATTGATCTTCTCCTCTATCTCTAAGCTCTTCAGGTAATCGAACTCAGGTTCATGGCTCTGGAATGTGCTGTAAACATTATATTCTCCCCTGCGATGGGGCTGATTTTTGCTCTGCGGGGAGTGGGAAAGAAACAATAATAGGATTCTTAAAAGAGCCAGAGCTAGCAAATTTTCAATTGATTCTTTTGTTCTCCGAGGATTGTTAAAAGACAAGGAAATGCCTGATTATGGTGACACATTACAGTTTAGATATCAAAGCAGACACAAGAGATGTTTCTGACACAATGCATTCTCCTTGTGTGTCAGCTTCTGTGCTCACTGGTGATAGGAAGCTGGAGGAGCACATTTGTTTTATTTAGGAGTGAATGAGGCTTCTTAATCAAATCAGCAAGACAAAAAAGTGGCTCAGATCAAGAGACGGATACCACTACGTGGCTTACACACAGAATTAGAGCCACACCGGGCAAGAAAGCAGGCCCAGGTGGCTTCCCCAAGTCCAGGGAAACACATACCTTTTATCAGGCCATCTGCATCCCAAACCATTTCTATAGCATTAACCTCTATAGCCCAAGTTTCACCAAGTTTCCCTCATTTTCAAGATTACAGCCCAGGATCAGACTTTTTTTTCCAAAACAGGATATTACAAGAAACCAATTGTGGTTATGAAAAATGCTCTTAGACCTAAAACAATGTGTGTAGGTGTGTGTATGTGACAAAATCCTTCCTCCTGGGCCATAAAGAACATGAAATGCTATTGCAGTTTAAAAATATTAATGAGGGAAACTGCCTGGAGGGCAGATTTTTCCTATAGACCTTCAAGGATTTGAAGTGAATAACAAGAAATAAACTAAGTATACATCCACACAACCCTTAAACCTGTGCCAAAGTGGGTTAAATTAATGCTGGCATAACTGAGAGCTCACGCTTATTTGGTGCAGGGGAGGGGCTTTGGATTCAGCAGTACAGCACATGCTCTGCATATAGAAAGTTTCAGGTTCAGTCTCCAGCATCTTCTGTAAGGCTATCATTATATATATATATATATATATATATATATATATATATATATATATATATATATATATATATAAAATCAAATTGTTGTTATTTAAATACACTGATGATTAGGATTATTAGCTATTATCACCGCATATATAGTAAGAGTATTTACAATGGGAGCTGTCATAGCTATCAGAGCTTTGAAGTAGCCTATTGGTGAATTTGTCCTCTTTACTGCTTTTGTAGGATAGACCATTACATGAAAACCAGAGTCTGTGCATGGAGATAGCTATCCCTGAGTAATTCTGCTCAGATAATCTATCTGTGCCTTATTTGCAAGTAATAGATTGTTGGTGGGTCTGCATCCAGACACTTTAGTTCATATTAGAAGTTTATATATGGTGGGCAAGAAGACACAAATATACCACCCCAGAGGTGTATGAGACTTAAATGCTTTGAAAGCAAATAGGATTCATTTTTTTAAAAAAAATACATACAAATATATTCTACTAGCTTGCTTGCAAGAATAAAAATTAAGGCACATACATTCACTGAACAATTGCATTAACAAAAAGAAATAGCAATTGACAGTATTGTGCTCTCACTATAATATTTGGTTATATTTACATTTTTAGCATCTTATAAGGAAAAATCTTTTTCACCGGCTTGCATAAATCAAGACCATCTCCACTACTGCTGTGCATCAATATACCCCATAATGAAGCCTGTGCAAAGCCTAAGCAATTTAAAGTAAAGAAGTTCTGCTAAAGATTAAACTAAGCAGACTTGAAAAATATCATTTGGTTGGGCAAATATAAAGCATTTGGCTTTCTCTGAATTTATGATGCTTCAGCATTATTCCATTTACATTAGAGTCTCAGCCTGCAATGACTGTTAAGGGAAGCAAAAAGATGTGGAAAAACGACATTTGCGGGGTGCTTTTGGAGACAGAAACTGGCCTATTGATGTTAATGGCCTTTTTTGCAATTTTTAGTTTGCAAGAAAAGAAGCAAGGTGAAGAGTGACACACAAAGATTAGGAAGCAGCAGGAAGCATCTTTTAAAAGGATAAAAATGGGCATTTTTGCATTCACCAGCACTTACCTCCTGCTCACGTTGAAATATTACAACGCGACCCCCCTTGTCCCCTGTCGCTAGTAATTCTCCTGTGTGGTTGAATTCTACTGTAGAGATAATGTCAGCTGAAAAGAAAAAGACAAAGGCAATTTAAGTTAACTGCAGAGTGGCTTTGCGCTAGCATCTAAAGGCCTCATTGCTTATATGGTTACAGGAACAACTACTGTCAGAGCTTTGCCTCCCCGGTGGAATTTCTACAGAGCACTTAGATTTTCTATTGTACTTGAATATCATTAAGGGAATTCATAGGCATCGTTAGCAAAAAAAAAAAAAAGTCAAGATTTAAAACTCTATACAAGCACTTTTTTGAATAGTTGAACATGGTGATCTTTTTTTGCCACTAGCATAAGCATTTGCAGTATTAACATCGGCTGGGAGGCAGGACTTGTGCGAGGAGAGCACTTTCCATGACACCAGGCAGCACTTAACAGCTAGCACTTTAATGCTAGTCAATAAGATTCACTTTTCATATCCTCATGGAATTTATAGGAAGAGTAGCTTTGCTACAGGGGATGGAGAATTCCTTGGCTGAAATAGTCTATTTTTCTTTAAAAAATAAATCGATTGAATACTAGAAAGCATGAGGGAGCAGCTGCAAAATACCATTCTTTTTATAGATAGATAGATAGATAGATAGATAGATAGATAGATATGAAATAAAAGACCACCAAACAGCAGTGTACCACAGACAATGAAGGAGCAACCCTGCTGATGTTCTGCACTTTTCTGCTTGCTCCTGTAACCACAAGTAGTATTTGGAAAAGCCCAGGGAAGCCTCATATGCACTATCCAGCACAGTGCCAGTGACATGTATAACTATGTTCTATGCTGCACACACAGTCATAGTCAACATATGAGCTGGAGGACAAGCTCATGTTTCAAGCAGTTTTAGATCACTGACAGGATACAACATCGCTGCAGCAAATATATGATCTAAAAGAAAGATATCCACATCTAAACAAACCCTGAAAAATACTGTGCTAGTTTAGGAAGACATGATTCCTCCTCCAGCAATCATCAGTTCCACTTCAAAGTTCTGAAGCATGAAGCAAGATGGAATACTGTGCTGATTTAACTGTGGATCCTATTTGGGTTCTCAGGATGCAGCAACAGGTAAATGCAGCCGTAGAGATCAATTAATATCCTCTACTGCTTTGCACTTCACCACCATGCTACTGGAATGTATCCTAAAATTCATGCTATAAAATCAACATATGCAAAACCACAAAAGGTGGACATAATCATGTAATCTTTTAATACAAAGGAACGTTAACAAAAACAGCATAGAGATTACTATATTATTTTTCCTCATTTCAACAGTAAACAAATAATATTTTTAGTCATTCTGCAAGAGATCTATTTTGGTCTCTTACTTCCTGATGAAGAGGGCATAAGGTATCAGCAAAGGGAATAGAAGACTGGCTGAGAGACATAAGGACTGTTGTTGTAGAGATATTAGATTGATTGTCTGTTTGGCTTTACAGTCATGGAATCATGCTTCAGAGAAAGTAACTATTAGATAATAAAAAGAGAGTTACACACATAATGTTCTTCCTTCCCTCCACGACCACTACTCCTATGCCTTCAACTCCAATCCAGAAGAAGTCTGGAGTGATTACGGTGTTTTGGAAGTGTGGACTGCTGGATTGAGTTGAATTCTGGTTGAGACAGTGTCCACAAGTGTGTCACTGGTCTTGGAGAGGCTTCTGGGTGATGTTGCTTCTGGTGCAACCATGTGTGGTGCCCAGCTATGAGATCAGCACAAGCAACATTGCCAGCAAATCTCTGCGAAGAAGCTGATTGTGGCCACACCAAAGCACCCTTGGCCCAGCCATTGCCTGGCTACCAAAATGGCTCCAGAGCTGTTTACCATCCAGGTTGTGGATATGTGTAAATCCAGTCTAAGAGCAGATTTATTATTCCACTAACAAGGGATCCACCTGATGACAATGGGTGGGAATTAAAAGATGGCAGTGAATAGAGGTACTTAGGACCCAGTGTCAATTCCAGGAAAGGGGCCTGAATTGAAAAAACACTGTGGGAAAAGAGAAGGCTGGAGAGATAAGAAAAAAAAGGTGAAATCGAAAAGAAGCATGTATGTGATTCCAGCAGGAAAAGGAGGGAGATCTGAAGTCAGTCCTGACACAGCAAATTTCTACCACACTTCTGAAAGAGATGCTGAGAAATTCAAACAGGTTTACTCAGAAACAGAATCCAATTGAGTTCAATAGATTTGCTTCTAAGAGTGACACCCAAAATGCCCACAAGGCCCCAGTCTTGTAGTCCGTATAAATATGCTTTAAAAGCATTTTAACCGTGACAGTTCCAAGACTGCTATTCTGTTTTGATCATTCATTCCTCAATCTACTTTTGTAGTGCAACTGATTATTAGTCTATATTATTAATAATAATTCATCAGTCAAAAAGAAACTGTATTTATTGGCATAAAACTATATTTGAGAAGGAAATAGTTAACTTCCAAAAGCTTGGCTTTCAATAAGTGAGGTAAAGAGGTATTTATACTGCATCCAGGTAAGTAGACAGCCTGCTGAGGAGTGAATTTTTCAAAACTATTCTTGGAAAAAATGTCAGAGGTTAATTCCTTTGCAATTATTCCCTCCTTGTCTTCAGCAATTGCATCTCAGTGCAGTTTTCAGTGAAGGCAAAGTAGGAACAGGAAAGAAAATGGCTTCCAGAACAGCAATACCACTAGCAAAGGGCTTCTTATTGTTTAGAAAATGGAAGTGTTTACATATTTTAGCTTTTTGGCATCCATAGCCATTATCTAAGATAATAGGTTTTATGGTGTTATAATTTGCTTTCAGTCTATGACTGCTCGAGTTTTCTGTCTATTCATAAGATTTTGGTATTGTCATTAAAAAGAATGAAGGAATGTAAGGAATGATTTTGTCCATTTTTGCTGAAAACTGGGGCAAATGCTGAATGACTGGACACAACTGAAGAGAAGAGCCATTTAGGAAGGTAGAACAGAAACCAAAACCAGACACACTCAATAGTTTTTTGCTCTGAAAAAAAATAATCTCATGCCACATAAGCCATGCAACATAATTACAAATGTTCATTGTTTTTCTGCAGTTTAAGCCCAATACATTTTCATGCAAAAAGAGATTGAAAGAGAACAGAACTGCTTGCTGTAACCAATATGGCAGTCTCAGCCATCAGCATTTTGTTGCAGAGTACAAGTAGATGTTACAAGATACACAAAACCATTACCACTCCATGTCACTTTCCTTCCCACTCCCCCTCAAGATATTTTCAGATGGATGGCTCCTCATGCTAGCAGTTGAAAGACATAGTGCAGCTATTCCTTTCCTTCTAAACTGATATTTCACAGTAAGAAAAGGAAAGATGGAAGCATGTGTAGAAAAGCTGGGGAAAGTTATAAGCAGAGGAGGATAACATCTGAAAACCCCATAAAAGACAATACACAAGGCAGGACAACATTGAGATAACCGCTGGTAAGACTTTTTATAGCACAGTACGAAACTACTCTCAATAACGACTAGCAGTATAACACAATGTGACACATAACCATCATTGCCTTATAACCACCACTGCCTCATAATTTGGGAATTCAATTTTGGGTAAAGCCCATTTATGCAAGCCTAGCAAAGATGCTTCCTGTATTAAAAAGAAAATATATGGAGCAAAGGGAGATCTCCATGTGCTTCAGAATGACTTCTGAGTTGACATTTGGAAGC
Source organism: Anolis sagrei (assembly GCF_037176765.1). Lineage (NCBI taxonomy): Eukaryota > Metazoa > Chordata > Lepidosauria > Squamata > Anolidae > Anolis > Anolis sagrei. The sequence goes on from NC_090022.1 coordinate 98,087,502, forward strand.
AAAAACATGGGAGACAGTATTGAGCCCCGAGGAACCCCACAAACCAAAGGTTGTGGAGTTGAACAGGTGTCCTCCAGTAACACCTTTTGAGACCGGCCCTCTAGGAATGACCGGAGCCACTGTAAAACCTCCAAGACCCATCCCTGCGCGGCATCCCAGAAGGATACCGTGGTCGACGGTATCGAAGGCCGCTGAGAGGTCCAGCAGCACCAACAGGGACACACTCCCCCTGTCGAGCTCCCGGCACAGATCATCCACTAAGGCGACCAAGGCTGTCTCGGTACCATGTCCCGGCCTAAAGCCAGACTGTGCCGGATCCAGATAATCCGTGTCTACCAAGAATACCTGGAGTTGTGAGGCCACCACACGTTCCAGGACTTTGCCCAAAAAGGGGAGATTGGAAACAGGCCGATAGTTGACGAATTGAGTGGGGTCCAGTGATGGTTTTTTCAACAGCGGTTTTATTACAGCTTGTTTTAAGCTGGCTGGAATTTTGCCTTCCCGAAGGGAGGCATTAACCACCACCTTCACCCACTCGGCCAATCCCCCTCTGGCCTCCTTTAGAAGCCAGGATGGGCAGGGGTCTAGGATGCATGTGGTTGCCCTCATTCCTCCAAGTATCTTGTCCACATCCTCGGGTTTCACCAATTGAAATGAATCCATCAAAACTGGACAAGCAGGTGCTCGTGTTACATCCTCAGAGACTGCCGTTAATATGGTATCCAGGCCAGAGCGGATCAAAGTGACTTTGTCTGCAAAGAACTGAGCAAAGGCTTCACAGTGAGCTGCCGAGTCACCAGGGCTCCCATCCTGAATGGTGGGTTTTAAAAGGCCTCTGACAACTCGGAACAGTTCAGCCGGATGGTTCTTTGCAGACGCAATAGTGGCCGCAAAGAAAGTCTTCTTTGCGGCTTTTATTGCCGCAGCATATGCCCTTAAAAAGGACACAAACCGTGTTCGATTTGGCTCGCTCGGATCTGAACGCCACATGCTTTCTAGTTCCCTCTTCCTTCGCTTCATCCCTGCCAGCTCCTCAGTGAACCAAGGGGCTGGTTTAGCTCGGCTACTTGAGAGGGGAGGTTCTGGAGCAATCGTGTCTATTGCCCTAGTCATCTCCCCATTCTAGAGAGCGACCAAGGCATCGACAGAATCACCTACCACGGTGGCGGGAAACTCCCCAAGAGCCATCAGGAATCCATCAGGATCCATAAGCCTCCTGGGGCGGACCAGCTTAATGGGTCATCCACCTCTGCAGAGGTTGGGAGGTGCAGTAAGTCTAAGTCTGACCAGGTGGTGGTCGGTCCATGGCAATGGAGAGATGGATAACTCCTCAACACCACCACCTTCCTCCCATCCCTGGCAGAAAATCAAATCCAATGTGTGTCCTGTGCTGTGAGTGGGGCCCGATACCCATTGGGACAGCCCCATGGTTGCCATGGCAGACATGAAGTCATGAGCCGCTCCCGATAGGGCGGCCTCGGCATGGACATTGAAGTCCCCCAGCACAAGCAGCCGTTGGGACTCTAATGCCAGGTCCGAGACCACCCCCGCTAGCTCAGGCAGGGAGACTGTAGTGCAGCGAGGTGGACGGTACACTAGCAGAATCCCTATTCTGTCCCGGTCACCCACCCTCAGATGGACACATTCAAAATTTGTTGACTGCGGGATGGGGCCCCTGGTCAGAGAGATGGAATCTCTATAGACCACTGCAACTCCGCCTCCCCGCCCTCCAGATCTCGGCTGGTGCTGCACGGAAAAACCTGGCGGGCAAAGCTGGGTCAAATTCACACCTCCAGCTTCGTCCAGCCAGGTCTCCGTAATGCACGCCAGATCTGCCCGTTCATCCAGGATTAGGTCCTGGATGAAAGTTGTTTTACCATTGACAGATCTGGCATTCAGCAGCACCACCTTCAATCCGGAGGGACCGCCATCCTGGTTACACCAATTTACCATATCAGGAGACCGATTTGGAATTACTAATGTCGTTCCCCGATCCCTAGGCCGAATTAGAGGTCTCCCTTTCCCGTATCTCCCCTTCCCCACCACAACTTCTATGGGGGCCCCGGCCGACAGAACACCCCCACTCCTCCATGACGCATTCAACATCCATAACTTCAACCCATGGTTCAGTATTGGTTATTTGTTTTGTTGCAGATTCAATTCGCCATAGTTTTCCCTTCCATTCATTTCCCACCCCAGCTTTGCTGTTTCTGGAACTCTCTGGTCCACTCCACTCCCTGTTTTTACCACAGTCAATTAACAGAAGGGTTAACAAGTACCAGGGAATGGGTAGCAGCATGGATGGTAGATGTTAAAACACAATCAATAGAATTTACCCAAGAATTCTTAAGGTGCAGGCAGATAATTGTATCAGCATACGAGATGGTATAGATGTTATTAAAGTGCTGAAAGAATCTAGCTGAAAGATCTAGCTGAAAGAATAAAATGGAAGAAAATGTGGAAATGGAAACCACTATTACAGGTATCCACACTGTTCTGAAAGAAAAGAAACATCAGAAGAGGTTCTAATGCCGCAGAATGGGGAGGGTCAAGGCCAGCAACAACTGGTTGCCCCAGAGGCTAGGGCATAAAAAGAACCATGCCTGCAGGGCCTCAGGCCTAAGCAAGAAGTGAAGGTACCATCACCAGGGGCTTTGAGGGAAGGGGAAGTGTTTATTTCCCTTGCTGCCTCTGGCTCAGCTCCTGTGGACTCACTCAGCTTCTGGGGTGCTGCTGGACTCTATCTTGACTGGCCTCCATTTCAGCATCCTTGGGTCAACACAGAGATACCAACATTTGTTTCTTCCAGCCATGGCCCTTGATTCACCTGAGCCCTCTCTTGAGTGAACACTGCCACCCCAGTTTGGCATCTCATTCTTCCCCTGATAGAACATCTGCTCTGTTAAAACTATTTTTAATATGTTTTATTGCATTTATATGTTTTAATTGTTTTATAATTTGCTATGTTATATTTATTATTTGTTGTTGTACTTATTGCATTTATATGTTTTAATTGTTTTATAATTTGATAAGTTATATTTATTATTTGTTGTATGATGAGGCATTGAATGTTGCCGTAATCTGTTAGCCGCTCTGAGTCCCCTTTGGGGCTGAGAAGAGTGGGGTATAATTACAGTAAACAAATATATAAATAAATAATAAATACTTGACCCTCGAATCCAGTAATACCAACGTTGATCAGCAGTGGCTTTCCAGGCGCATTTCCACCCTCCAGCTCCATCTAAGACAGTGTGGGTCCCCAGATGTTTAGGCCTTCAACTCCCAGAAATCCTAACAGCTGATAAACTGACTGGGATTTCTGGGAGTTGTAGGCCTAAACACCTGGAGACCCACAGGTTGAGAACCATTGATCTAAGAGATGCCAAGAGATGCTCCAATTTCTTATTTTGGTTAGTTTAAGAAACATCCTCTCTTTCTCTAACTGATACCTGTAAATGATAATATATATATATATATACACACCACTGCAGAAGCTAACCTGTCTTTCAGGTTAACTTGTGACACTCTTAAATATTATAGCCTGATCCTGTTGCCTGCTAATACAAACCCTCCTTCATTTAAAAGCCAAGGCAGTCTAATATTAATTTGAATTCCAAACAGATTTATATTTGCATGATCTATAATTCATGACTCTTCTTCATAAGATTCCACAGCAGTTTTGTGGCAACAGAGGGGAAAGAATAAGAAATGCCCTTTTCCCCCCCTAGCCCTCCCCTTTTGCTTGCTTTCCTACACACTCAATGCCTGGAGTGCACAGAATTCAACGAAAACAGTTTCCATGGTGATCCTTCCTTCTCCAAATGGAAGGAGATACCAGCTCTGTTGTTCTCTCCTTTCAGAAGTGTGTTAATGTTCTTTATTGCGCTTACACTAACTATACTGTAGACTGGATTTCATTTAGTTACAAACAATATATTTTTGTCAGAAAAAATTGAAAGTAAAAAGTTATCTTAGAAATCAACATGAACAAAAATATATTTTTAGTTTAGACAGAGAGTAGACCAAAGTTGTCCAACATTAAAAAAAAAACACACACACACACACACAGGTGGGATAATATTGGCAGGGCTACATTTGAATTTTTGTGGAGGTGTTTTGGGTTAATGAAAACATTCTGCTTCTTTTATTTTACTTGCAAATAGGGCTGAAATGAAATGAGGAGTATATTTTCCCTCCGTATTCATGAAAACCTTTCACCATTTTTCTGTACCACTGGAAAAAAAGAAGGGCCATATGTACGTTTCATACAGGGTTGCCATATCTAAGTTCCCTAAATCTGTTTGGCCCCATTTGCATATTATACACATTCTTTAGTAAGTATGCAAAAAGGGGCTGAGGAAAGGTGAAGCATATCCCTGGCTGACTTCCTGTCTCTTTAAAAGTTTTTTTATAGGAGGGAAATTCATGGTTATTTTTTTCCAGATACTTTTTCATATAATGGGTACTGTGACCTTCAAAAAGAGAAATCAAAGTTAACATTATAAGAAATCTGCTGCCATTCTACAGATGCTCTCTTGAAGGTAAGGTTTACTGAACACAATGGATGTTCAGTGGATGTGGCTCTTAATGAGACATGCCACATTATCACAGGGTGTCTGCGCCCTACACCACTGGAGAAATTACACTGTTTAGCCGGTATTGCACCACCTGACATCCGCCGGGAAGTAGCAGCCAATAGTGAAAGGACCAAGGCAGAGACATCTCCAGCCCATCCCTTGTTTGGGCATCAGCCAGCACGCCAACGACTTAAATCAAGAAATAGTTTTCTTAGGTCTACAGAGACACTCGCTGGAACACCTCAGCAAGCGAGAGTTCAAAAGTGGCAGGCTCAAACCCCGCACATCAATCCGTGGGTGATACCAGATGAGAGACTCCCCCCTGGGCACACAGAAGACTGGGCGACTTGGAAGGCACTGAACAGACTGCGCTCTGGCACCACGAGATGCAGAGCCAATCTTAAGAAATGGGGCTACAGGGTGGAATCTTTGGCATGCGAGTGCGGAGAAGAGCAAACCACTGACCACCTGCTGCAATGCAACCTGAGCCCTGCCACATGCACGATGGAGGACCTTCTTGCGGCAACACCAGAGGCACTCCAAGTGGCCAGATACTGGTCAAAGGACATTTAATCAGCTACCAAGTTTGCAAAATGTGTGTGTGTGTTTTTTATCTGTTTGTTTGCTTTGTTCTGTTAGAAATGTGGTACAGTGGTCTGGTTGCGGATGACACGATAAATAAAAAAAATAAATACTGAACACAATTCTGAGTTAACATGTAATTGTTTCACTGTTATTCTAGCAAAGGGCACTTCTATACTGACACTATAATTCAGCTTGGAACTGGTTATTCTTTCCATCTTAGTGGCCACCCTCTTTAACATGCAAAGGGGGAGGTGTTAAACCAGTTTGTGTGGTTTCCTTTCTTTTTTTCTCTGTTTTGATGTTCAAACATGCTTAGTAAAGAATTTTGGAGGGAGCTGCTCTTCACCTTGGCTTTTGCAGGCAAGCTCACAGCTAAAGCAGAAGCTGCTACAGCAGAATCTCATTGTTTCCAAGTTCAAGCTTTTTTGCAATGTTTACTGCAGACGCTATAACCTGAACCAGAAGCCTGTGTTTCTTCACCACCCTCAAATATTGTCACTACCAAACCCCCCCCCCCCCAAAAAAACCTTCCAGTTTGATAGAAGACAACTAGGAAAAGGAGGAACTACATGGGAACAAAAAAGTTTATAAATAAAGGAGCTTCCTATGGTATATCTTTACAATCTACCATCCCGATATTTTTGGAATTTGTTCTTGTATTGAGAACATTACAAAATCAACAATAACAACAGGTATCCTTAAATACACACACACACACAGAGGCCTGTAGTGAGGGGGGGGGGGTTAGGGATTCAACCCCCCCCCCCCCCCAAATTTTCAGGTTAAAAAAACCCCTGGTTTTCTCATGAATTTTAACTGGTTAACCAAATCCCCATGCAAAGTCTATGAGACACAAAAAATTAAGAGTCCCCCCAGAACTGCAAGCACTATCTCAAGCAAATATTGACAGTTTATTCACACTGTCATTACTTGCAGCAATAGCCAATGTAGCGAAGCAACCAAGTTAGGGGGGGGGGGTGTTGAATGCTCTCATTAAGGAGGCCAGACTTGGTGGAGGTGGTTGACAGGGGCGGAGCTGCAGGCTATTGAAGGCTGCTCTGCCCCCTGCTATGCTCTTTGCTTCAGCGTGACCCTAACCCCCCCCCCCAAATTTTCAACCCCCACCCCCCGAAATTTTGAACCCTCCCCGAATTTTTTTTCTGGCTACAGCCCTGCACACACACACACACACACACACACACAGTGCGGTGTGGAGGGCAACACGAAGCCAAGCTCTGAGAAGCTGTACAAAAAGCTTTCATTTCTAATGGCTTGCATATGTGAGAGCTGCGGCCTCATCACTTCATAATCCAACATACAAGTTGAGCATCCCTTTTGTGAAATTGTGAAACTATCCACAGGCATGGTTGAGATAATGTCACTTTGCTTCCTGATACAAGAAAAGGTTCAATGCATACAAACCTTGTTTCATGCACAACATTATTAAAATATTATATATCAATTTACCTTCAGGTTATGTGTGAGAACACGAAGAAGAAATCTCATTATCTTCATATATGCAAATACAGGTATTCCAAAATCTTAAAAAATCCAAAATCAAAAACATTTTGTATTTCTAATGTTTCAGAATATGCACAGACAAATCTACCAAATAAAATAAAATAAAATCTCAAAAGCAGTTCTAGTCCAAAGGCTTTCATATAAGGAATGCTGTATTAATTCATTAAGATAAGATGTTTGAACTAGTTAAGTTATTAAATTGGCAACCTGTCAAAACTGGATCAGAATGTTAGGAAAGAACATAAGAAACAAGGCGGTTGCCTATTAACAAGCCAAATCATATGCATGTATATTTAAAACTAATTTTGGTTTCTTCAGTGGTTTGCACTTTCAAACAGATGTATATAGAATTATGGTCTTAGGCTCAAAAAACTATGTACATATATCTGAAAGTGAGTTCCACTGAACTCATTGTGGCTCACTTCTGAATTGACTCCGCTGTCAAAACTGTGTATTTCACAATCTCTGTCCTTTCAGTTGACAGATGCCTGAACCTTATAGATTTTCAAGGCATAGAATTCTCCACTTATTCTGATGTTAAACCTATCCTGCCAATTTTGATTATATGCTATCCCACACTGATAAAAATCAAGGCTGAATGTTGGAAATTACTTCTCACGCTACTACACTGACAAAAACATAAAAAATATTTTATTGCAGATGCCTTGTTATTTTGATTTATATTTATATATACATCTATGTGAATAGCATCCCTTAGCATTTTGATATAGCGTTACACTGCTACCCAAGAAGAAACTGAATCAAAGTGATAAAATACTAATAAAATCACAACAATAAAACAATTTAAAAGTCTGATAGTCAACAGATTCTTGAAAACAAAACGTATTTCTATTCCATGTGCGTACACTACTAACAATGTGAAATAACTAGGTTGTTGTAGGTTTTTGGGCTATATGGCAATGTTTTAGAAGCATTCTCTCCTGCCATTTCACCTGCAGATATGGCAAGTATCCTCGGAGGTTCTAGAACATGGCCATATAGCCCGAAAAACCTACAACAACCCAGTGATTCCAGACATGAAAGCCTTCGAGAATACAGATGTGAAATAAATTAATCTCTGTAAAAAATGTTTCAAATTGCTGTAATTCATATTTTGGGAGAAATGTGGCTTTGTGAAACTCATGAAAAAGTATTATTTATAACAGATTGTGGGGTAAATATACAAAGTGATTCTTGATTAGAAAAATGCAAAAACATTTGTTTTGTACCAGGAGGCATTTGAGGCTAGTGAAATTTTAGGAAACATGGTTACTGTAAAGCGTTTTCCATTCAGATTCAATTTATGACCCTATGAATGAAGGAATTACTTCTCACACTACACTGAATTGACAAAACATCTTTAAACCATGCTATTAAGAGCCTTGTACAGATTTTGCAAACTATGCCCACTATGGGCCCTGTTTTGTTTTTTTGTTTTTTTGTTTTTACTGAGCGGTGTGTAATGTGGTCTTCACCTCTTTTTCTACTGCATTCAACTTTTCGAAGAATTATTATCTTTCCAGTGACTTATGTTGTCTCATGATAGGTCCAATAGTCTCAGTTTAATCATTTTTGTTTCTAGTGGGAATTAATGGTTAGAAAACAATACAGACAATCCCCAAGTTATGAACAAAATAGATTCTGCAGGATACTACTTAAGTTGAATTTGTATGTGGCTGGAGTTACACTTAAAAATGTACCTGTTCCAACTTACTTGTTATGGAAACAAGGATTGGTGATAAAGCTTCTGTTGAGACCAGGCATGTAGCTAGGGGGGGAGCTCGGGGGGCTTCAGCCCCCCCCCCCCCAAAATTTTCATGGTGGTTCGCGAAAAGGCCTTATTGGTGCATTATTTAAACTGTTATGTTTATTCATATCATGATCTGATCACCATACTCAATATATCCCATATGCATGGGGGTATTGGGGTAATGATACAAAAGGTTTGCTAGGCTAGACCCTCTTTCACTCAGACTCAGCCCCCCCCCCCGAAACTCAGCCCCCCCCAAACCCCCCCTGAAAAAAATTTCAGCCCCCCCCCCCCCCCGAAACGAAATCCTGGCTACGGGCCTGGTTGAGACACTTTGACTTTAGACAAATGAGCATTACGTTTTTGTGAGCCCTGCATGTTCTGGTTATCCAATATATGAAGTTCTTGCTCGTCAAAATGCTTACTTGTATACAGCTTGCTATTTAATTAAAACTAGCTTGGGGACCCGGCGCTGCCCGGGTTATTTGAGAAAGGAATTGTGTATCAAGGTTGGTCTTTATCAGTTATTTATATGGCTCGCAGTGGTCTCAGGAAGTTAGTGAAGGTACTGCGAGTCCCATCATCTGTGGTTCATCCTCCTCCAAATTGCACCAGAATGGAGAGTGGGTTGTGGGGGCTCTGTGCACCAAGTTTTGTTCTTGATCAATCATTGGATGAGGGTCACAGTGGTCTGAGAAAATGAGTTTAGGAACTGCAAGTCCCATCCTCCATAGTCTGTTCTCCCCCAAACCTCACCAGAATGTTGAGTTGGCCAAGGGGGCTCTCTGTGCCAAGTTTGGTCTTTCTTGGTATTTGGATAAGTGTCACTGTGGTTTCAGGAAGTGAGTGAAGGTACTGGAAGTCCCATCATCCAACGTCTGTCCTCCTCCAAACAGCATCGGGATGTAGAGTGGGTCATGGGGGCTCTGTGTGCCAAGTTTGGTCTTGATCGGACATTAGATGAGGGTTGCAGCAGTCTTGGGAAAGGAGTGGAGGTACTTGAAGTCCCATCATCCATGGTCTGTCCTCCTCGAAAGTGCACCAGGATGTAGAGTGGGTCATGGGGACTCTCTGTGCCAAGTTTGGTCTTGATCAGTCATTGCCGAGGGTCTCAGTGGTCTGAGGAAGTGAGTGAAGTGACTGCAAGTCCCATCATCCATTGTCAAATTCTTCCAAACCGCACCAGGATGTAGAGTGGGTCATGTGGGCTCTCTGTGTGAATTGTGGTCCTGATCCATCATTGTTGGCAGTTGTAATGGTCTTAGGAAGGGAGTGCAGGTATTGCAAGTCCCATCGTCTATGGTGCATCCTCCTCCAAACCGCACCAGGATGTAGAGTGCGTCATGGAGACTCAGTGTGCCAAGTTTGGTCTTTATTGGGAATTGGATGAGGGTTGCAGTGGTCTCAAGAATTGAGCAAAGGTACTGCAAGTCCCATAATCCATGGTCCATCCCCGACCAAACCACACCAGGATGTAAAGTGGGTCATGAGAGGTCTATGTGCCAAGTTTGGTGTTGTTCAGTCATTGTTGAGGGTCGCAGCAGTCTCGGAAAGCGAGTAGAGGTACTTCAAGTCCCATCATCCATGGTCTGCCCTACTCCAAACCACAGTAGGATGTAGAGTGGGTCATGGGGGCTCTGTGTGCCAAGTTGGTCTTTATCGGTGTTTGTTGGGGGCTACAGTGATGCGTGGAACCAAACCATTTGAAAGTACTACAAATCCCATAATCCATGGTCCACCTCCCCCAATCCTCACCAGGATGTAAAGGGGGTCATGGGGATTATGTGTGCCAAGTTTGGTGCGTCACCCGTGTTGGTCACAGTGGCCTGTGAAAGTGGCAGCCAAACTTGGCACACATGTTTTGATGTTTTACCATCCTTGTGGGAGGCTTCTCTCAGGTCCCCACTTGTTTCATTAACCCTCTTCACCACCAGGGGGTCCTGTTGAGACTGGCCAATCAGAGACCATATGCAAATTTCCTTTCCCCTCTCAGCCACTTGAGGATGTTGGAGTTTTCAGGCTGGCCAATCAGAGACCATATGCAAATAGTACCACAGTGGCAGCCAATCAGAAAGCTGGGACTTCCTCCACATACCCACATACAAACACTCTCTTTTATTATATATATAGATTACACTTTAGAGATTTTCCTGGTCAGATCTCACAAACGTTCTGTTAAGTTATTATTAAGAAGAACAAACCTGGAACAGGGAAGAGAAATCCCAAGTGTCAGCTGGTCTCAAAGGGCACAACAGCATGTAGTGAGGAAATCTGTTTACATGCATTTAGCCCATGCTGTTAGGTCACGGTTAGAAGGATTGGCTATTCTTCCCATAAAAGTTAATTTACTGAATTTCATTTTCAGAGTTAATATGCCATAATGGCAAGATCTGAGTCGTGTCCATAATTCCAATTTCCCCAGAAGAGGAATGGCACAATTTCATAATTAGGTTAAAAAGTATTAGAAAAGGAGGTAGGACTTCTAATGTTTCAATGCAAGGGTCATGGCCAGATTATCTGAAGCAATCAATCTTCTTTCATACTGTGTGGTCCACAGTAGGAAAGGGGGCTGCAGAGGTTAAATTGGGATCTAATGGCATGCAAAATCACACATGATTGATCTGTATTGATTTTTTCCTGCAGAGGGGAATGATAGGCTAGCAAACAGAAATCAATTCCACTGCATTAAACTCTGTACTCATCTGGTCTCATCAGCAAAAATGGTTTGCAACATTATTGCCCCATCACAAAGATGAGTATGTATACTCATATCATTCCACTTGCTACTGCCACCAAATCTTATTTGAGCTGGTGAAAATTTGAAGAATGTTCAAATTAGTTCCCACTAATATTAGATTATGGAGAGTTTGAAACAGTAAATGCCTAAAAGCTGTGATGGAGATAGTTCTCTAGAACTGAATTTTTTAAGGTACCACCCCCTCAGCTGTACCAATTTGGTAGAGACTTTGTCTTAACCTGGACTGAATGGCCAGATTTTCAGAGTTCAGTTTTGATTTAGGTCACATGATGAACACTTTAAAAAATATCTGGGATACCCAGCTGAGTCTCTTACACAAGCCTGGCTTGGGTTTTCATTTCTCTTCCTTTCTAGCTTTCTCTGTGCTGCAGTCAGATGAGCTCTTGCTCCCACTAGCCTGACTCAGAATGTAAAACATGTATCTCCAGGCCATACATATGTCCCTTCTAAAAAGAGATCAAAAGGTCAACAGGCCAAGAGTTGAAACCACAGCATTCATTTTATTATGCCTCCTGTCCTCCTAGAATTCTTTATTTCCCTTTGTCAGAAAATGATGACGACCTAGCACTGCCATCTCGCAATTTGATGGACAAATTGTAGGATATACTGAACTGCCATAGTCCCACACTGCAGTAGGCTTCAGCATATAAGATGTTCTCTTTTGAACAAGAAATCATTCTAATTGGTTAGGTCATAATAATGTTGTTATCCATCATACCTATGATATCTGGATTCAATGCTGAACCAAAAGAAATTGAATATGAATCTGATGAATATTCCTGACTCTGTGAAAAATCCAGCATGGGAGTGGAGATTAATGGGTGTCTCAAATCTGTATTTATAATACGTAATAATAAAACTTTATTTATATACCACTCTATCTCCCTGAAGGGACTCAGGGCAGTTTCCAAGTATATTTGAATGAAATCTGGTAGTCTACCATACAAGGAAATGCACGATTCTCTATTAAAGGTAAATACTGTAAAACAGCTAGTAATGAGCAGATATTGGTAATTTTGTTTTTAATTTGAGTCTGTCTGCAGAGTGTAGTACTAATTTGGTACAATAGCTGCCTCATGTGAAGGAGTAAAAAATTGAAGTATTCATACCTCTGCAACGAAATTTCTAAAAGAAAGATGGCCCAATTCAATCTTGGAAGGGTTTTATGTTATCCACAGTACTATGTTTAGCAACCAGAGGTTTTAAACTCATCCACAAATGCTTTTAATGACTCTGCTGACAGCTCAGTTTAATGTACCAATTTTTCTAGCTAGTCATTGTAGCATAAATGTATTAATATTCCCTGTGCAAGACTAAAATGCACTCGGTATTGGCCTTAGAAGGCAATTTTCAGATTTTTTAGCACCATTAAAGGATTGGTTTTTTTTAGTTCTTTTCATTACCTTTTTAAGTAGTAGTCAATTTGTTAACATTATGGTCTAGGCAAGAACTACTTAAACATTCCTACTCAAGAAGCACTTTTATTTGGGATACTTTTGGTTCAAAGAAGCTTCAGTTTAATGTAGGATTGGAAATAATAATCAAAGATATTGTAACAAAATCATTAAAACCCATTTTTCTATTGTCTAAAAATCCTGAAAAGAAAAATCCTGCATAGATAAGAAGCTTTGCAGTTCAAGATTTATTCTGCACAAATTTTGCACGTTTTGCACAGTAAAAAGCTCTTTCTGTTCAGACAACAGCATTTTCTGCATGAAAAATAAAATTCCAATTTAGACACATTAATTGCTGTGCAAAAAATACATCCTTAATATGATGAGCCCATCTACTCCACTGCTGATGGCACTGACGAACAAAGGATTTCGGACAAGGTTCTTTTCAGATATAGCCAGAAATGCCCCCCACAATTGTTAGTACCAACCGAACTCTCCTTTCCCTAACTAGAGGGGTAGAAGAAGCAGGAAGGGAACATCTAATAATAATAATAATAATAATAATAATAATAATAATAATAATCTGGAAGGAAGCAGATGAAACAATAGATCACATCCTCCGCTGCTACAAGAAGATAGCGCAGACAAACTACAAACAGAGGCCCAACACCATTGCTCAGGTGATTCATTGGAACTTGTGCCACAAATACCATCTGCCTGCGACAAAGAACTGCTGGGGTCACAAGCTGGAAAAAGTTACAGAAAATGAACACACCAAGCTACTCTGGGACTTCCGAATTCAGACAGACAGAGATTTGGAGCACAATACTCCTGACCTCACAATCATGTTAAAAAACAAAGTATGGATTGTTGATGTTGCAATCCCAAGCTACAGCAGGATTGAAGAGAAACAACCAGAAAAGCTGACATGATAAGAGGATTTAAAGATCGAACTGCAAAGACTCCGGCACAAGCCAGTCAAGGTGGTCCCAGTGGTGATCGGCACACTGGGTGCAGTGCCTAAAGACCTTGGCATGCACTTAAACACAATCGGCGCTGACAAAATTACCAGCTGCCAGCTGCAGAAGGCCACCTTACTGGGATCTGCATGCATTATTCGCCGATACATCACACAGTCCAAGACACTTAGGAAGTTTCTGACGTGTGATCCAATACAATAGCCAGCAGAGTGATCTTGTCTGCTGTGGAATCACCTTGTTGTGTTAATAATAATAATAATAATAATAATAATAATACCAGCAATAACAATTTTATTTATATCCCATTCTATCTCCCCATGAGGATACTATGTATACTGTATTTATATCCACAAAAGTGTGCTCTTTATCTTCCTCACCTCTGATTTAGTTCTTGATTTAATAAGGGTCTTTCCTGTTTCGACAACAGCCCTGGAAACGAACATAACAAAATTGCTCCAATGTTTCCTAAGTCTTATGAAAAATAATTCTAGCAATGAATAAATAAATAACCAAATATGATGCCAGTAGGAGGATTAGAGGACATCACAGAGAGGTGAGGCCCCAACCACTAGTACCTGCCAACCCCCTATGGTGCAATCATTCATTCTGCTGTACATACATAGGTGTTACAGTTTAGACTATTTGTCCTGTGAACCAGGAGCAGACAGAATATCCAAAAGGCTGAACACAGAATGTTATAGAACATGCCCGCTTGATAAAATGTATCCAGGGACTTTCCTATTGTATGTATACTGAGCATAATTAGGAAATATGTTCTCTGTAATGCAATAAATTTGAAACAAATGATTAATCGCACAATTATGAAAATCCATTTTATATCACTTTCAGTTTGTAATTTCCACTGTTACATTTCTTTCTCTCTCATGCATATCCACACAAATTAGAGGAAATCTGTTTGGCAAGTGATGAAGTATCAAATTAGCTCTTCCGTATTCAACTGGCTCTTATTTATCAGAACATTTGATTTGCTCCACTGTACTGGTATCCTGATCCATTTCATTTCTGCATGGTTTTTAACAATGTATGCACAGCACAAATGCCACAGGGTTTGCTTTTTAAAATATTATTATTTTACAGATTTCAATACTCTGTGAAGGTCATTGACAAGGTAAGCAGAGGGCAGGAAGATGTTTCCAATTATCCAAGTAGGTAACACATGTTTTGGGTATGAATTGAACTTATCCAGGATTTGGCTGCAGTATATGGATGGCTGCGCACAGAGATTCATTTTTATGCAATTATTTCAAAACTGTACATTTAAATCTGCCATCATTTGTCACATTGGAGAACAATATAAAATGATTTAGTCAATATTTTTTTAAGAAACACAATGTTTACTACTGAATTCCAGATGCTATGAGACAGCGCTGGCGCTGGAGAAGCTATGCATTTATCCACAGGTCCCCTCAGTTTCTTGTTGTTGTTTTAGAAATGCCAAATCTTGAAACAGGATGGAGAGCAAACAGAAGTTGAGGAACTTTGATTCCTAAGGGCCATTCTCTGCTATGCCACTGTGATCTTGAGAAAACAGTTCTATTTAGTATTTTCAGGTCCTAGCATCCAGCCGGGCCCCATTATAATAACCGACCTTTACATTGTTATTTGTTGGTTTATTCATTCAGTCCTAGGAGAACTCCTGTGTCTTTAAGAGTTGCATGGCAAGCTAAACATCAACAGTCACAATGTCTCCAGAATGAAAATGTCATCTTAAGAAAGTTGCTTGCATCTTGACAAATGACAGCTTGCTGTGCTATGAAAGCCCAAGTACCTTGTAAAAAAGATGACAAACCTATTGATAAGCGAGTTCAGTTTCAAAACAGATCCTTCCTACTATCTTATGAAGTTTCCCGATGGAGAGAAATAGTTGTTACTATAATGTCTTCTTCTCTTGGGAAATAACATTAGGCAATTAATCTGCAAGTTACAGAAAGGCAGTGAAAGAACACACTTGGGACACTGTGTTTAGTTCCATTGGTGCCATTATCAAAGGCCATTAAAAAAAAACCAAAAACAAGTCCAACAAGCAAAATTCAAATACACTTTATGCATGGTGGAAGATATGTTTAGTTACCTGCATGGAAGACAATAAAGAAAGGATGATACAGAATGAAAATTATCATGGGGCTGCCATTGACCCAAATGACCTGTCTTGTGTACCCATCCACCATATTATTTCTCTGTTGAAGAGGCTGGTATATGTGCGGGGCTTCTGAGGTCAGCTACACATGGCTACAAATTTGAGTGGATATCTGAATGTAGGCCTTGAAACATTCTGCTGCCTGGGCATTAGAGTGTTTTGAATGGGCACGTAACCAGAATTGGGTGCAAATGAAAAACTGAAAGCAAGTGGCAACTTGTGCAAAATACACTGCCCAGGATTTCACACCACAATAATCTAAAGTGTTTATGATTAAAACTTCAGCAGTGGCCCAATCTGCTTTCTGTAGGAAGAGGTGATGACATACTTTTCTTTCTATATTTATCTCATCAAAATCAATGTGAAACATCCATGAATTTTCTGTAAGACCTGGTTATATTTGCACTTCTTTTAATATGCCAGAGCAGCATATTTAGAACTTGGAGACTGACACATCATGACAAAGAAGTTATGCTTATCAAAGCATAGCCTCCTTGATT
Source organism: Anolis sagrei (assembly GCF_037176765.1). Taxonomy (NCBI): domain Eukaryota; kingdom Metazoa; phylum Chordata; class Lepidosauria; order Squamata; family Anolidae; genus Anolis; species Anolis sagrei. The sequence continues at coordinate 98,103,725 of NC_090022.1, forward strand.
ATGCTTATCAAAGCAACATTTTACTCTCTGTCCTATAAAAGCAATTTTTTAGCATACAGCTCTCCCAGGCTGATAATGTTGTTCATGGGAATGAAAGGTATTGAAGAGGCTGTAGGCTGAAAAAGATATGCCCTCGGATTAGGGATATAACTCTGAAGGTACCAGATTCTTTCTGATCCTGAAAATTAAGCAGGATCATGTCTAGTTAGTACTTGGGAAGAGTATCATCAGGGAATACCAGATGCTGTAGGCTACATTTCAGAGGAAGGCAATGGCAAACCATCACTGAGATTTTTTTGCAAAATAAACCTCTATGTAAATGAATAGGGTAGCTATCACCACATTCATTCATCCATGAAAGATGCTAAAAGTTAAATTTAACAAGTAAGAGCACAAACAATTAGCTACAAATTCCCACTCAGATCTCAATGCTTAATTGACAAACCACTGCTTCAAAACCCCATCTTCCTGAAAGAAAACTGGGATAATACCATTCCACTTTGTGTGGTGATCCTAAGGATTACAGAGACAATGTGTATGAAACACTTTGAGCACCTCAGAAAAGCCGTGTTTAAATAAACTCTAGCTGCCCAAGCCCCCCTTTTCAGTTTAGCCTTGATAACCCTATTAATATGCAGGTGTGAAGTGACATTTTCATGCAACAGAGTATTTAATTATTGAAAGTGCAACCTGAAGGAGACAGAGTCTTACATTTGCTTAGAACAATAAGAAATAACTAGATCTTCAGTTCCTGCTATTTGCACAGCAGCTGCAGTGGAACAGATTCTATAATATATTTGCTCTACAAAATTGCACCTAATATAGATGAAATTGATCTCTAAAGGTCACATCTTATGAGCCTTGGGATTTCTCTGCAGGCCAGCTATAGCTCATGGTTTATATCACTTTGTTTAGCTACCTCATAAAAACTTAAGCACATGTACCACAGCAAGGACAATCTATAGTTGTCAGAGTTTTTATATATTGCTCCAGGGTTTAGTGGTTGCCACAGAGGGTGTTTTTGGCTATCCGACTGAAGCCATCTGGTAGCCTATCAGGAAAACCTATTGATTTTCTAAACATTTTAATGAATTGTACCCAAATGTCAGCTAAGTGAGTGAATGAATTAAAATTTGGAAGCTCGAAGCTTTCTTTCATGTCCAGCAGCTGTTTTTACATTTGAATGCTATCATTTTTACAGTTTTGCCATCTTTTTTCTACATTATCATATTCATTCTATTCAACTTTGATGCACATGCCATGTGCTTCTGAAGACAAATGCCAACATTCACACAATGCATTTTTTTTTCAAACGAAGCAGGGTACAAGTAAAATAGTATCTGTAGTAGTTCCCAGAGAACTACACAGACACTCAGTTCTATATGTGGATTTATATTATGATGTAATTATTGTTATTTTTATTGTTTTGTTCTAGTTAATAAATAGCATGCCTGTAATGAAGGCTTGCATGTAGTACAATTTGATATTACAGTGAGAAAAAGAACAATGATGAGTTACTAAATGAGTGACCAGGTCCAAGGCTGACGTTTCTGGTATCAGTCCCATGAATCGGAAAATTCCTCTGATTAAATTATCAAGATGCAGCAGTTTTGCAAATGGGAAGAATTCTTAGTTGTTATCCATGCTAATTGGTTTCATTTTCCACTTAGATGTTATTTGTTATTTCAGGAGATTTGCTCATCCCATCTTCTTCCACAGTTTTACTCCCAAGATGCTTCAGTGACATTTTTCCACTTCAGAACACCTTTCACGTCATCACCTTTGTCCAAATGTAGTGATAAAATTATCTGAAAACCTATGTCTACACTGTAGAATTAATGCAGTTTGACACCAATTGAACTGCCATGGCTCAGTGCAATGGAATCCTGGGGGTTGTTTTTACAAAAGCTTTAGCCTTCTCTGACGAAGACGGCTGGTGCCTCACCAGAGTACAAATCCTAGGATTCTATATCACTGAATCATGCCAACTAAATGCACCCTTACATAAATTGTTTCTTTAAAAAATGTTAGTTGAACAATCACAAGAATAATCTATGTTTATATAATGCTAATTTATGTATGGATTTGTATAATACCACAAATCTATCTTTAGGAGTAAGTAAGTCTAAAGCTACTAACAGACAGACATCAGATTTTGCTGCTAAGATCTGAATTTAATCAGCTAAAGGCAGCTTAGCCAACTTCTGGAATGACATCAAGCAGAAGAACGTTTTTTAAAAGGATTGTATTTATTTTTGGCTAAAACATCTGCAATTTAGTGCCATCTGGTAGCTTCCTGAAAATAGAAAAGCACTTTTATCTCTTGTATTACTTCCCCCCCCCCCCAAAAAAAACTCTCAACAACAGCTGCATTATCCATAGCCTCTAACAATTCTTCCTCTGTACTTGAGGCAGGACATTGCGGGCAAGCATACAGATGTGGAGTTGTCTGTTCTGCTCCACAGTCGCACAAGGTGGAGGATTCTTTTAGGTAGTGCTATTTTGCTAAGTTGTCTTTTGATCTGCCCACTACATGTCTGAGTCTGTTCAGGGACTTCCAAGTTGCCCATTCTTGGTTGGCCCCAGAGGCAGACCCTCGTGGGGGTCATCGAATTGAGATTTCCTGGTTTAGCTGCCCAGAGGGAGACTCTTGCTGTTGCTGGGGGAACATTAAGGGGAGTGGTGGTTCTCATGAAACTTTTCCTTGATTTGAGTCTACTGGGAAGAGGCTGACAGCCATGCAGTGGATGGCTTTCACAGTGTTCGAACTTATTTCTCTCCCAGTTAGCAGCAACTTCCCATCGCACATCAGGAGGGGCAATGCAGCTAGGTTGTAGAGTTTATCAACAGGTGTAGGTTTAAGACATACTGTGATTATTCTGCATGTTTGTTCAATGCTGTGTTCACCTGCTTCGCATGGGCAGACTTGTGCCAAACAGGGCAGGCATACGCAGCAGTAGAGTAAGACAAGGCCAGGGCTAATGTTCTTATTAATTTTGGTCTGCACTCCATAATTAATAAGAACATCAGCTCTGGCCTTGTCTTCCTCTACTAATGAGTATGCCAGCCCTATTTGGCAGGCATTTACACCCCTAAGAACCACAAATATAGCCAAAAGGGTAAGGAAGAAATTGTGTGACTGGACGTACATAGGCCTCTCCTGGATATCTGAATTAGTTTTTATCAGGGATAGAATGCTACAGGATGGGATAATGTGTCTTTAATTGGAAGGGGTTGGACTGGATGATCCTTGCGGTCTCTTCCAACTTGATGATGAAGACAAAGATGATGATGAATGTGCAAATACACACAAAATGTCTACATGACATAATTAAAATGTACTAGACTACAACGCTTCAATTCTCAACCTGTGAAAGGTTTCTGTTCTCTCAGCAGTTTACATAAGCTAGCCCTTTTCATCTAAAGAAACAAACTAAAAGAAATAATAGCTTAATTATATATTTTGTCTATATCATAATTTAATATATCTTTATTAGCTATAATACTGTTAGCTTTAATAATACGTATTTTAAAAGCTTCAAGAAAGTCCTAAATTGATCCAGAAAATGCAAAAACAAACTTATTATGTTTTAGTTATTTTTCAAAACATGTAAGGACCTAATACAGCAATAGATGCATCACAACATGTTTTTCCACAGATGAATCATATAAATCTCAATTCAGCCATATCTCAAATGGAGAGGTCATGGGTCATGATGGTGTTAGGATCTGCAGCCTGCGATAACAGGAATTCATCTTAAACAACCAGGGAATCCTAATATTTACGCAAGCAATGATATCTAGAAGTAGGCAGCCATATCTACCCCTAGCATCATCTTAGAGTTGCAGGGATGGTGGGAGAACAAGGAGGAGAGGATATTATCAAGCACAAAAGGTAGAAAGATTTGATAATACAGACTACCCTGAACTGGCTGTCAGTACAAATTGCCATCTTTCTGGTTGCCCACAGTGAGAAAAAGTCACCTCTGGGCAACCAGGCCAAAAAAAAAAAAATGTTGGAAGAGGGCTATTTTTTATGGCCAATAGCATATTTTGTATATTAAATCCCAATATAGTGAAGAAGAAACATTATGAATACAGCTAACAAAGGCAACAACAATATTGTAGGCAGAGGACTAATAAATAAGCTATGTGATCGAGTGCTTTTGTGGGCCTCTGATGCTTTAGGTACATACTTTATTTATTATTTATATTTCTACTCTATTTCCCAGCTAAACTTTGTCTCCCTAAATACTACTTGGACACCTGTGAACAGGGATGGGCAACCTGCGATCCTATAATTTTGTTGGGCTACAAACACCCATGATCCCTTACCATTGGCTATGCTGGCTAGGACTGCAGGGAAGTGAAATTCAACAACATATGGTGACCCTCAAGTTGTCCACCCTTGGCCTTAAACACACACGTTTCAAGTAAATTGTATCACTTCAGGGAATTTGTGGTTTTCAAAATTTGAGGCTGGGCAAAAATCTTGCAGATTTTCACTCAGCAACAGCACAATCTGAAACATGATTTGGATTTTTCACAGAAACAGGAGAGGAAATATGAATGGCATGTACTTTGCCACCGCCAAGTCAAACCCTTGGCACAGAGTGGCTTTGAGTGGGGAGAAATGTGAAGAGGAAGCTCAGATGATTTGGCTCAGAACCTAAGAAGCATTGCCTCATACCCAGTGGTCCTTTGTTCAGTGCCACTACCTTATTTACTCTCCCTCTCCAAAATGTTCAAGAAAAAGAATCCTCATATTCCCCATTGTAAAGTAATAGATGATGTGACATCTTTGATTACTGAACTCACAGTACTAAAGGAACAGGAAAGCCTTTTCACTACTCCTTGCTGCTGTATACTCCCAGGGCTTCTTGTAGATGGTCAGGCTATGCTTTTCATAGGATCATACCTCATAGGGGTCATTCTTGCTCACACATCCGCTCATGCCAGAAGCATTACATCATGGTAAAAGTGAGATGAATATAAGGATTTTTTTAAAAAAAAAAATTGCCACTTTATGCCCTGGCTTTAAAAAAAAATCACAGGGACTAGACTGAGATATGAAGTACATTGTTTTTAAAAAAACAGTACAATTCCCAATCTTTATGGCCAGTTCAGATGGGACCTGAGGTGAGTTGTCTCTAAATCGCAGAGTCTTTTTGGTCACAAATTGGTTTCCAAAACTGGTTGTGTATACCATGCCTTTCACTTTACAATGTTACATCTGAAAGTATTACCTGCCAAGCCTTTAAAATACAATGTGCAAAGAAGCAGAACTAACATATTAATTCCTGGATTCTTGATTAAATGCCAAGGGTAAAATTCTTTAATCTTTTTTTTTTTACTGGACCAGCTGTATAGTGACCTACTTTCTGTTTAACTGGAGTAAGGGGTTTGCTCCAATTTAACATACGCAGCACCTCGGAAACCCTGAGCTTAAACTGTCAATCCGACAAATCCAAAGTGTTCATTTGCATTCCATTTTTAGCTAATCTCAATGCTATGGATTACATGTACATATCCCACCCACACCACAGAGAATGGTTTGCTTTGGGGTCATTATTTTCCCTTACAAGAATAATACATACAATTGCAGAACTATGGAGAAAGGAGAGAGATTGAACAATTCTTCATCTTGGCGGGGGAAAAGATAAACAATAAAATTTGGAATATGATAAATGCCCAAACCTAGAATCACATCCTGATTAGATTACGTTTTAAACAAAAAGTCAGAGAGGATTTAATTAAGTTCATTCTGAGAAGGAATTAAAGAGCTTTGCTGGAAGCCACACTGCTGGTGCTGGGAGATGCAGCTTTGAATCTAAACATAGAGCTTCTCCTAGCAACTATTAGTATAAAGGCACTGGAGCAAAATGGTGAGATAAATCGAAAAGCAGATCCTTATTTGCTGACCACACATCAAGAATCATCAACTCTCAGTTTCATTTGGTTGTCTGTGGTGAAGCTCTACTGATTTCCATGTGAGATAAGATCATGAATTGTTCACTATACTGGCCATAGTCCATGTGCAGACCACACCAAAATGAATTGTCATACACTAGGAATATGCATTACATAGTCTACAAATTCTTAACTCCAAGAAGATTGGAGAGGACAAAGAAAATGATGCTATTAAAGTGTCTGATTGCTGAATAGTTGCTATGTGTATCTAATGAAAGCTTCTGTATAATTTTAAATTGCTTTTTTGTGCCTTCAAGATGTTTCCAACCTATCACAGTGTTTTCTTGGCAAGATTTCAGAGGGGTTTTTGCCTTTGCCTTCCTCTGAGCCTGAAAACTTTGCCTTCCTCTGAGCCTATGACTTGCTCAAAGTGACCCACTAGGTTTCCATGGATGAGCAAGGATTAACACACACACACACACACACCCCCGCAAACCACTACTCAATGTTACCTTAAACACATCACAAAGTAAATATATGCAAACCGAGATGCCAACCTGTAACTTATATAAACCGTTCATTTACAAATTGGGTTCTAAAGATGGGCTTCCTTTGATTATATGCTATATTATGTTTAATAATATTATGAACTGAACTAGGAGTTCAGAGACCAGGGTTCAAATCCCTGCTCAGCCATAGAAACCCACTAGATGGCCTTGGGCAACTCACACTCTCCCAGCCTCTGAGAAGGGTAAAGACCAGTCCTCTCTGAATAAATCATGCCAAGAAAAATCCAAGATAAATTGGCCTTGGGCTCACCGTATGCTGGAAGCAACTTGAAGGCATGCAGCAGCAGCAACAACATACTATTTAAGTGTTTAAATAAATAAATAAATAAATAAGTGTTTATGGGATTATGTATTTATTATCTATATGGCTTGTTGATATTGCTGAACATGTTTGAAGTTCATCAATATCTATTCTCAGGAGATATCTGTTCTCATTTTTACCTGTTTATTTGCGGAACTGATATTTTGTCCTATCAGTGTTTCCGTACATATTCATGTTTTTGATACTATCTGGTTGGGATTTATTTTTATACACAGGTTTAACATATCATATACAAGTTCATTTATTTATTCTTGGCCTTAATTAGTTGTGGCAACAATTAGTATGCGCTCCCTTTTGTTTTTGCTGGTGCTTTTGAAAATGTAACTTTGTTACTACTAACCCACCCATTGAATGTGAAGATAGATAACTTTGACCTCATTGCTTCCAAGCTCTGACCCAGAGATACATTTCTTAAACCAGTACTTCAATAAAAAAAAGAATTGGGGAAAGGAGCCTTTACCAATTTCAGCTGCAGGAGACACTTTGATTTTGGAAGACTTCAGAGAAGCTCATGATCCATTAAAGCCTGTGGAAAACTTCCAGTGGGATTTGGTCCCTTTGGAGAGTTATTGTCTGCCTCTACTCTGTCAAGGTGATAAATTCACTTGGTTGCTATTGTGGAAAGATTCCTATAGAATTTCTATTTTTTGTGGCTACTTAGTGAGCTATCATTTCTTCCCCAGCTCCCACGAGACATATGTGTCTGAAATGTGTCCTGAACAAATGTCACCTAAATGTCTCTGAAATATTGCAAAGATGAATCTCTGTAGCAGAGGCCAGCATGTTGCAATGGTTTGAACATTGGATTATGACTTTGGAGACCAGGCTTCAAATATCTACTCAGCCACAGATACCCACTGGATGACCTTAGGGGGGCAATGGCAACCCCCTCTGAACAAATAAAGCCACATGATAGCTTTGCCTTACGGATGTCATAAACTGGAAATGACTTGAAGGCACAGAAGAACAACTTCTCTCCTAAACCCTTTTCTCCTAGCATTTTCTCGATCTCCCCCTCAGAAGCAGAAGACCATCCGGGAAGAAAATGTACCACATTCCCTTCTTAAACTAATCTCCTTTCACTCTCATCTTATTCAGTAATACAGAGTATGCAATGTTAACTATAGGATTGCTTTCCCATGCATGTTACTTCATAAATCTTGCCAGTCATTTCCCTAAGATTTCTGTTACAAAGGAGATTTCTGGAATAAAATAGAACCATAACAGATTAGCCTGCAGATAGGATCAGCTGGTGAATCAAGTAGCAGTGGCTAAAAGGTTATTCTCTTATGTTTCCAACCTTAAAACCTCTATTGCTAACATTGCTAGGAAAATCCAATTGACTAGGCTGCCTCAATGAATAAGAAGATTGAAAACAGCAAGTGAAATGCTTATTTGCTACTCATTCATGGCTCTTTGCACAAGCAGAGCGTGAGTAGGCACATCTCAAAGGTTATGATTAAATGTCTTGTCAACCTGGAAGACGATGATAAGGTATTTTTCCTCTTCTAGTAGAAGCACAGAGCTTCCTCCTGAAAGGTGGCAGTAAAGTTTCTTAGATCAGGAAGCTTATTCTTGGCATCATTTAATGTCAGTTGCATTTTGGCACCTCAAACAACTGAGATGCATGACCAAGATAGTGTTGATCAGATTAAAACATTTAAAACTCCATAATACACCCACGTAGCTTTCTGGATCTGCTGATGGAACTTGTGTATCAGATGGCATTTCCTTCCTATATATAGCATACCAGGTTACAGATTTGAACTTTGAACAGCAATTTTCTTTCAATTTCCAGCACCAGACCTTTAACGTAATCCAAAAATTTAAAAGGCCTTACCAGAGGCTTCTGAAGGACAAAAATCAATGTTATCTTCAGAATAATCTCACTTGTGCACAGTCAGCTCCCAACAAAAGGCCTTTGTCCCTGGAAATGAATTCCATTCTGAATACAGTAAGGCTGATTTTTTTTTATTAATAGGCTTGCAGAAAGTAAAGCATTTCCAAAGGGAGAAAAGAAAGAAAGAAATGATGCAGAAGAAGAGAAGTCACCTAGAGCTACTGTGCAATAAATCTTGCCGCAACCATATTTTATCTGTTGTAATGAAAGTTCATTGCTCTGACAGAGATGCCAGAATCTACTTTTAATCTACATCTCAAAGGCACTTCCTAGAAAGTGAGAGGTGTCTGCAGTAAGGCAAAAGGTGGTTACAATAAAGCCTGCTGTGCAGAAATCGGCTTGCGTGTTTCACAACTATGTCACTTTCAACGGTCTCCCTTCCATGTACTTTGATCTTAGTGTACAGCACATATACTGGCACACCAGTCACTTCCCAAGCATGAGAGAGTACACAAAACACAGACAAGGCTTTCTTCCTATGCCATCATCAATACATTTGAAGAGAGCTGTTAAATACATTACCCACACTTACAGCTATTACTGTTTGTGAGTGCATTCTGCCACAGGGAGAAGTTTAGCACAGCTGGTAAATCACCAGCAATTATAAGATATACCAACCAAAAGGTTGCAAGTTTGAAGTCCCAGGTCAGCATGCGCTCCGATTGTCAGCCCTGCTCACTGTTTACCTAAGCAGTTCAAAAACAGCTTTAGCTGTAATTAGAGAAATTAGGTAACACTTAAAAAGCCAAGGAGGTGTTTTACAATACCATAAAGAAAGATCTGAAAACACTGGGCTACCAAAAGGAAGGAGGAAGTCCTGACAGCTCTTTGTCATAGAGGATGGAGCAACAGCACCCCCTGTGGTTGAACTTGAGCCCAACCTTCAATGGCATCGAAACAACACACCTCTTTTCTGTTCTGTCTGTCTGTGTACTTTCCATGCAAAGCAGCATTGAATGTTTGCTGTGTACTATGATCCGCACTGAGTCCCCTTCGGGGTGAGAAGGGCAGAATATAAATAAAGTGTTGTTGTTATGATTCTGATTATTATTACTACATATGCAAAAGGAATGGACAGAAAAAGTGCTTACTTTCTTGGAACTGAAATTAATACCATTATGTTTTAATCTGCACCTTGTTATATATAACTAAACGTTATAAGGCTATTTGCCTTTCAAGGAGCTCCCAGTGGCACAAATGCAGGACTGCTGACTGATAGGTCAACGGTTCGAATCCAGGGAGAGTGGATTCCCTCTGTCAGCTCCAGCTCCCCATGCGGGGACATGAGAGAAGCCTCTCACAAGGATGGTAAAACATCAAAACATCCAGACATCCCCTGGGTAACTGTCCTTGCAGACTAGCCAATTCTCTCAAACCAGAAGCAACTTGCAGTTTCTCAAGTTATTCCTGATACCAAAAAATGCCTTTCAGCAGAAAATAGCAGGAGAGTCCCTACTTGGAGCAGACAGGTTACAATCTTGCTTCATATTTGATGTAATTATATATACCCTCAAAATTGTATTTTTTACTAACATGAACAAGAGTGTTTGTGCACCAGTTGAACATAGCATTAAAATGAGTTTTAAGCCATGATAGGTGTAATGGCCCCTTCACAGTGTTTTCTTAAGGCACATGCAGAAGGAAACACATGTCAGAGACCTAAAAGTGGTGAAAGTTCCACCAAATTGTACATTCCCCAATTCCCAGTAATTCTCCCTTAAATTCAAAAGAAGTGGAATGCAGGGCAGAGTGAAACCACACCCCAAAAAGAAAGACAAGGATGGCAATCTTCTCTTTAGTCATCTTGCAATGTTTTGCTTGTTCTTCCATGGGTGCTCCAGCTATCATTTTGATGCTGCCCACTTGTTTCCTAGAGGCAGACTCAACTAGGACTACAGTATCTTCCTGGTCTGTAGAGAGCAATATCATATTGCATCAGAGTCCAGTAAAAGTATGTTTTACAAAGCTGACAGAGGATTCCTACTATTCCTCCTCTAGTGGTGCAGACTAGATCTTCAGCACTGCATCTGAAATATACTTTTATTCATGCAGTGAGAAGTCTCAAAAGACTGTTCAATAAAGAAATGGATACTGCTCACCTATGATCAAAATACTGTTACAGAGGGAGAGCCGAATGTTTGAGGTCACCCTTTCCACTGCAACATTAGTTGCAGATTGCACAATGTTAGCAGCATGTTCTCCACCACCAGTGTGGCAGTCCAGCTATCACTCATATTCATGGGTGAAAGCAAAGGAATACAGTTCAGGACATAATTGCAGTAGCTGGTTGGGGAAGAAGATAAAGCTGTCTATTGTCCCCGATAACTCCAGTTTCTCTTGAACCATGATGTCACTACAGCAGTTTATGCTTCCTGAATGAGAATTGTGGAAATGTATTTGTTGGAATACCAGGTTTCCCTATTGAGTACCATCACTAGCAGTCATATTAGGTTCTAGGAACTATAGTCCCCTCAAAGGCACCTTTTCCAAACTCTGGTTTTATAGAACACTGATTCTCAGCCTTTGCTCCCAGATTTTTTGGACTTCAATCTTGGAGAAACAAAGATTAAGAACCATTGTTCTACAATCCAAGATGGAAAGTAAACATAGTGCAATTGGGAACATGAGAGGAACACTTGTCCCATCCTCAAGCTAAAGTCATAAATGTGAAAGCACAAAATCAATAGATATAAAAATTCCTGTGTTTCAGAAATTAGGAAAGATTTATAGTTTTCAAACACATGTTCACTTATCCAAAGGGACATGTATTATTCATAATCTAACAAGGTAAAAATGCTGCATTTCTTTTAGTTTAGCTGTGTTCTCAAGGATACACTGTGTTTGTAATCTCAGATCTAATTTTTATTCTTTTCCCCAGAGTTATTTAGCTATTAGGCACTATGAAGAACATATGGTGGAACATGATTTTATTTGGTGTTCTGTATTATTGCAATTCAAGAAACAAGGTACCACTTTCTAATGAAACAAGGAAAAGATTTCTCAATAGGGGCGTGCAGAATTCCATGTGACGATTCAGGATTTGGGAAAATTCAGTGATGCAATGGCCAGATCACTGAAAACAGACCAGGCAGGACCCCCACCGAAGTCTTAACTGGAACAGATCATGAACAGCAAGATTGTTTGGCTAATGGGGGCACTGCGCCTGAGTGGCACTCTACCTGAGGTGCAGGTCACCTGGCAGCGGTGGCTTCTTTCTTCCCTAGCAGCCTCTTCCATCCCTTCCTGAAGTCCCCCCCTCCCCTGGTGGAGTGCCTCTTTGAGGCAAGTAAAGCTGGAAAGAGAGAGAAAGGCAAGAAAGGCATCCCTAGGCCCCTCCTCCAGAGAGGGCCCCACCAAGAACTTACTTTCTGAGCTACGCTTTGCATGGCATGGGCATTGAAGGAGCCTCTTCTCTGGGCATGATGGGAATTGAGGTTATTCTCTCACTCTGTTTCCAGCATTCCTTTCTCAATCAATAAGATGCCTGGTTGACTGTGTCCATTATCCTCTCTTCTTATGGTGCATGCTAATTGGGACTTTAATTCCCAAAACCCCCTCTTGTGTTTTTTTTTAAATGTTACAATACATACTTTTAAAAATTCACCAAAATCAGTAGATTTGTGAAACATTCTGAAACTTGGCAGGCTTGCAGTCATAAATGTGGCATACAAGTGGGGCAAATTTCATCCTGATAGGCCTAAAATTTCCCCATTGGCACCAATAGAGCAGATCCTACCAAAATGAACATGGCGCCCACCTCCCAATTTTTGGGAATTTTCCAGAAAATAGAATGGGGAAAGAAGCCAAAAATGGAACCAAAAAAGGTACTTTTTTGGGCATTGTACACACCCCTAATTCTCAATTGTTATGTAAACAGAACACAATATAAAACACAACATGGGAATAAGATAAAGCATCCAAGATTATTGATATATATGGTACCAAAGTAATGCTGGTAGTTTTTTTTTTTAATAGAAGGCATTCTCTGGAATACCAAGGGAATGTATGAAAACATCTAAAATTGATTCCAGTAAAGTGCATTTGCCACTAAAATTCACCTGCAGACATTACTAATTTGGTTTTACTTTTTAATTTGATTCACTTTTTAAAAAGTAGAGTGTGTTAACTCCTAAAAGACCCCTGCAACAGCAAAGATAAAGTTAATCCAATAATGTTTTCAACAGAGTAAACCCCAGAACAGAAACACATTACTTTCCTATGATGGAATTTTTAAATCAACAGAAGGGATTAAACAGTATTACTGTGCTGATGATAGGGACTTGGAAAAGCAGAATGGACTGTGGGTAATGGCCATTCTTTGCTTTGCTATTTATATGCTTATATTATACTTATATTTAAGTCTCAGGTACCCATAAGAATTGTGGAATGGGGTGACTATGAATGGATTGCATGGTGTAAAAGTTAGCAGGGTCAGGAATTGATGGCACACACAACGGGCATTTCACACCTAATCCTTGTGATCTGTTTAAATGTACATGTTTGCTGGACTAATGTGTATTCTATTCCCTGAATAATACATTATCGGAACAGCGGTGTAAATGGGCTAGGAACAGGTGTATGGTGTCAGCATCAAATCCTCATCAGCTTAGAAAATGCCTGGCTTGGCCCACATCATCCCTGGGCTCAGGCCTCCTTGAACAAATGCTAATCAGCAAAGGCACTCTAAGAGGCTTGTTACCCAGTCACCATGACAGCCCCACAGGCAATAAACTAGCAGATTCTGGTCCCAAGAGCCTAGTGAAATCACATGGAGCATTCAGTGTTCTTCTACGGAAGGGCACCTTGAAATCGGAAAAACCTGCTCAAGCTTGCTATTGCATCGCGTGCTAACCCATTATAGGAAAAAGAATTATAGTGTTCGCATTTAGATTCACAAACGTGATACCCTTAGAGGTATTACAGATTGCAGATGATATTGCATTACAGATTGCAGGTGATATTGCATTCAGAAGTTTCTAAAACCACTGTTTCCTCCTGGAAGAGAAACTATCTACAATATGATCTAACAAGCACATTCTCACAGGTAGTGACCTCACTACCTTTGAGGATGCTTGCCATAGATGCAGGCGAAACGTCAGGAGAGAATGCCTCTAGACCATGGCCATATAGCCCGAAAAAACCCACAACAACCCATAAAGGAAATACCTGTTATTTACTCAAATCTAAAGGCACACTTCCATTTTCAAAACACTTTTAAAAAGAAGTATTTGTGTTGAATGTAATGTGCAGTGGCCAAAGGTGCTCTCTTTGTAATTTGGCCAAAAAAGGTGTGTATTACACAAGAATGTTAGAACACCAAAGCTTCCAGCAACTGAAAGAAAAACCTTGGGGTGCATCTACGCTGTTGAATGAATCCACCTTAATTATCTTGGTCCAATGCTATGTAATCCGGGGGGGGGGGGGGGGGGGGTTAAAGTTCTTGAGCCTTCTCTGCCAAAGAATGCTGATACCTCATCAAACTACACATCCCAGGATTGCAAAACATTGAGCCATAGCAATTAAATAAGAGTTGGCATCCCAGGTGCTTTTGAAGCAGCTTCTCCTTTTGCTGTAGTACTAAGATTACTGTATTATGCACATCTAATGTGCACCCTAATTTTGGGAAGGCAATTTAGTCAAAAAGGTGAGCATTAAATATGAGTAAATACGATCTATGTTTTAATGGAGGGATGGGTCCAGGACTTACATATTGCTTCCAAGGCTAGTTTTGTGGCCTTTGACACATCCAGAATTCCCCAAACCAACCCTTTTCTGGAATGGGATGGGATGGAATGGAATGAAATGGGGAAGGCAAAGGCAAGACAAGGCAGACAAAAAGAAAGTAAGATGTAAACTGCTCCCCTCAGAAGCTTCCAGGAGGTATATTTTACCCTTTAAATAGGTTTCAAGATCTCCCTTCACTTTTTAACAACCAAGAATGCCAATTTTGAGAACTAGAAAGGATGAACCAATGCTCAAACCATGTGATATTCCTCCTTCATCAGTTTGGCCATATCCCGTATTATAAAAGTAATTAAAAGTCAGAAAAATATTCCCTGCTGAATATTTTGTCATGTAAATTTTGTTTGTCACGTAAATTTACATTATGACTGACTTACTTCAAAAGGGGAGAATTACATCGAAGAAGTCATATGTTCTCTAGTTCAATACAGTGATCCATTGTGACATTTACTTACTGAAAGTCTTCCATTTCTTCTTTTCTCATGTTCCAAGTATGGTGAGACATGATGATATGCATGTGCATGGTTGTAACATTGAATTATGACCAGAACACAACTTATTCTCACAATGCAGTTGGGAAACTTTTCTTTGAAAGTAATCTTTATTTCACCACAGGTAACACAAAACTTGATTAGATAAACTAGTTTAGTGGGTCAGCATCTGTGTAAATAGACCTTTTGTATTTTGTGCTTGACTTCTCTTTCCAAATACTTTACTCCTTATCATATTTAGTCACCCAGAGTTTTCAGAATCTGCAAATGTCAAAATGTATCAACAGCCTTTGAGCCAGCTTTCTACATGACCTAGAAAATGAGATGTTTCTGGCAGTACCCATCCTTATAAGCCATTCTAGGGACAGACACATGGACATGAATTATAAAGGAGCTTTGGAAAGCTTCCCCATTTCAAGGATATGCTACTCTTATCTCATTACTTACAGTGTCTGATTTGAAATGAACAGCCAAGCTTTTTAGTATTTCTTACTATACGTTATTTATAGAGCTTGCGTAAAGAGCAAGTGTGCTTTACGTGACTGTTTAATTTACAACACCTTTCTGAGTGGGCTCCTATTATTTAACTAATAGCAATGTGTGAGTTTCAATGAAATAAGAAAGACAAGATAATGATATTGGCCGCATGTAACTCTAAGTGTTGGCCACATGTAAGCTACATTTTCTGGACGATTCAAGGAACAAGCTCCTTGAGTTGTTTCTTGGATCATCCAGGAAATGCAACTTACGTGTGGCCTATTTATAGCTTTTTAAAGTATCTTCCCAAATCAGTTCTACCTCCCAGTCATACAGTCATACTCTGAGCCCAACCTTTGTGAGGGGAGATAAAGCAGGAAGGAAGAAGCATGCATGCCACACAAGCATCTTGATTCTTCCACTTTATTTGAAAATGAACACTGATTATGCTAAAGCAGGAAGTGCAACTCACATGCCCTGTTTTCCTAAATGGAAGCATCTTTTGACCCACCAAGCCAAATGTTGCAATCAGGCCTTTTGACTAAAACAAAAACAAACAGCCCATATATTCGTTCAGTCAGGCAGACAGCAATACTAGAAAGTAGGTTATCGAGCCTCCAGTAAGCTTCCATACATGGGTGGCTGGCTAGTTGCATTCAGACTGATGAATCACAGTTGGGTGGACCTGCTCCATCTTCTAGACAATACTATGCCAAGCATTTTTGCAGTACTTCAGATGAGAAAGGGTATGTGACCACTACTTATGACTAATCAAAACTCACTTTTGAAAATTCTATTAGCACATCACAGATTCACATCACATACTCTATCAATCTATATGTACATACTGTATATCTATTTATTGTTATGGACATTCAGGCTGGCTTATAGCAACCTTGTTTGTCCAGAGCAGGTTTGTCATATTCTCTGAAGCAGAGATATTGTAGTTTGCATCAAGCCACCAAGTGGGTTTATAAGGCTGAGTAGGGGTTCAACCTGATACCTCATAGTCCTGTTTAAACATGCAAACCACTACCATGCTGTTTATGTCTATGTGTATATCAATATTGGTCAATATGCAATTGTGCCAATTAGAGAACAAGAAGTAATAAGGATTACCTAGTAACAGAAATATTAAGGTTTGTAAGGAGGAGACATCTAGGCCCCATCTACACTGCTATACAATGCAGATTGCAACTTCATTATATGATCAGTGTAGACTCATGTAAGACAGTTCAATGCAATTCAAGCTGGAATATATGAGTCTACACTGACCATACAATGCAGTTTGAAACTGCATTATATGACAATGTAGATGGGGCCCTAATTAACCTAAATGAGTTCAAATCTGCAGGGCTGGATGAACTGCATCCAAAAGTACTGAAAGAACTTCCTGACCTACTTGCAGAACCACTTGTCAAAAACCATTTGAAAATCTTAATAGATTAGGTACCAAGGGATTGGGAAAGGGCACACATTGTCCCTCTCTTTGAAAAAAAAAACAACAGACGACAAAAAGGAAGACCCCAAAACCTTCAGGTCAGTTAGCCTGGAAATTAGGAAGATATTAGAACAGATTATTGTCAGTCTTCCACATTTGTGGGTTTGACTCTTATGGATTTGATTATTTACAGATTTTATGAAAATGTTACCTCACAGAATCTTTAGGCCTTCTAGTGTGATTCTAGTGTAGTCAGCTTCCAGTGAATGTCATGCTGGAGAACCTAGAGAGCTGTTCGCTCAGGTTTAAAAAGTAGCAATTATTTGTGGATTTTCACTTTCACAGGGGTCCTGTGGCCTTTGCTTCAATGAATGTGGAAGGCTGACTGTATAGAGGAGTCTGTCTCATGTATCATTATGACAATTTAGGAATTAGTAGGACTAGAGTTTGTCAAAAACAAGTCCTCCCAAACTAATCATGTCTTTTTTATATTTAGGTCACTAGTTGAGCAGAGGGTGGGATTGCTGTGGGTGTCATTTATTTGGATTTCAGGAAAGCATTTGGCAAGTTTTCCATAATATTTTGATTATCAAACTGATTAAATGTGGAATAAATGGGAGCACTGTCAGATGGATCTGTAATTGTTTGAAAGACAATGTTCATCATTAATGGATGCATTTCAAACTAGAGGTAGGTCTTGAGTGGAGTGCCTCATTGGAAGATGAGAACAGAATTTAGAAGGACCTAGCAAAACTAGCACATCAAACAGAAATTAATGAAATGAAATTCAATACAGACAAATGCAAAATTTCACATTTAGGCCACAAAAATCAAATGTACAGATATAGAATGGCATATACATATGAAAAGGACTTTGGGATTACAGTCCCCAAGTTATGAACAAGATAGGTTCTGTAGATTTATTCTTAAGTTGAATTTGTTTGTAAGTCGGAACAAGTACATTATCTAACTCAGGGGTCCTCAAACTTTTAAAGTAGAGGGTCGGTTCACTATTCCTCAGACTGTTGGAGGGCTGGACTATATTTTAAGAAAAACTTGGACAAATTCCTATGAACACTGCAGATATATTATTTGTACTGCAAAAAACATGAAAGAATAATACAGTATTTAAAATGATGAACAATTTTAATCAACATAAACTTACCAGTATTTCAATGGGAATGGTGGGCCTGCTTTTGGCTGATCAGATAGTCAAGTTAATTCATATTATTGTTGTTGTTGTTGTTGTGTGATTTGAAGTTAGGGTGACCCTACGTCTAAAGTTTAGACCAGGGCCCGAGTAAATTACCTTGGAGGGTCACATCTGGCCCGCGGGCCTTAGTTTGAGAGCCCCTGATTTAAATGTTTGTGCCCCTGTTCAGAGGATTTCAGCTCACTTTCAGTCCCTGTGATAATTAGATTTTGAAAAAATGGGCTTTTGTGGAAACAAGGATTGATGCTAAAGCTTTAGTGGAGATAGGTTTTCCCCATGATAACTCTTTCAAGAGGGAAATTCCCTTCCTAGGGGTTGATTTACTAGAAACATAGTTTCTACTTCTGAGGAAGTTAACAGTCCAACTATATTCTGAGCTAACCCAGTCTCATTATGGAACATCCCATCCAGTTCCTGGTCCTCAATTTAAGAAGGATATAGACAAGCTTGGGCAGGTTAAGAAAAGGGTAACAATGGTAATAAAAGATGCGGAGAATGAAAAAACGGGGGAAAGGTTGAAGGAGCTAGGCATTTATCTTGATGAAGAGAAGACTGAAGGGTGACACTACTCTTTAAATATCTCAAGGGCTGTCACAGAGAGGAGGATTCAAACCTGTTCCCTGCTGCCCCTGAGGGTAGAACCAGGTCTGACAGTTTCAAATAGGATGGTAGATTTTGATTGAATGTTAGAAGGAACTTCTGGCCAATGAGAGCAATTTAGCACTGGAACCAACCGCCTAGAGTGGTGGTAGCCTCTCTTTCACTGAACATATTCAAAAAGAAGCAGGGCAGCTAGGAATGCTGTAACTGCAATTCTGCATTGCACAGGGGTTTCAACTTGATTGCTCACAAAAGACTTTCCAACTCCATGATTGTGTGAAAGGCTGGAGAATTCTAGTGTAGAAGCCAGAGTAGTGAATATGATGTCATGTTAAATTTGCACACTAAGGTTCTTGTAGACAAAGCCAGTAAGAAATTTGCTTAAGGAAGTGAGGCCTTGATTTTGGGGTCAGGATCAGGTGTACTTCAAGGCAAACCCAAAACATTTTGAAATGGCACTCTACAATCACCCAAGATTCATAATAACCAAGCCCAGCCACATTGTTTTGGAACATGAGGGAGTGAATCCTACATACTCTCCCTGCCCTATCTCCTTATGCTGGCAGTCAAAATACGAAAAGAACAATGTAAATAAAAAATAATTTGATATTGCTACATAACACAAAAAATCTGCTGTTTGAACAGCTGTTGCACCTTTCTTAATAGTAGAGCCAATCATGGAACTGGTTGTCAACAGACTAAGTAGTCAGTTGAATTAAGCTGTTGAAAAATGTAATAAAAAAGGAGGAAAACGTCCCTAAAAGACTTACAGAGAGAACAAAAGCAGAACAATTCCTTCTAGGCAACAAGTGTAATCTGTACAAGTGTTCCAGCCTGCAAAACACATATAGCAGTTGATACCTTGAATATTCTCACTGAAGGGATCCACCCTAAAGCTGATTTTGGATGGACATATGAGTCCACAGTAGTTTCTTTATCTTAAGATCTAAAACACAAGGGTCTGTTGCACAGTGAGGCATTCTATTGACATTTTATAAAATCTTGATATCTTCTATCAGGTTATTATGACAACTGTCAAACAAAGGATCATATGAAAAGACTGCTTGGCCTGTGATAAGCACCCAATTATTACTGTGCATGGTTTCATCAAGAGTGAAGCTTCATACTTTTGGCACTCAAGCATGTAGGAGAGGAGATAAAATTTAATTAATAATTTTGACAGCTAGACCAATAGCCTATTAAATGGCAGTTCCTTGCCGTTCTCCACCATGACCTTATGGCTTGTAAACATTACAGACCTTGACCGGTCATGAGCTCATTCTGAGCTTTAATTTATAGCACAGGTTGCAAGACATAATTAGCTCGACTTAAATAAGGCTTTTCCAGGGCTCCCACTGAAAGCCTCATATGCTTTGCATAAAGAGATTCTCCTTTTGCTATGCCCTGTGCACAAAATATAAAATGTAATTTCCCAAGGGTTAAAGCCATGTCACAGAATTAAAGGTAGACAAGCATTTTCTATGTACTTCCAAAGATTATAATTTGTTTCAATAAAGCTGTCGGTCAGTGGCAACAAATGATAGGAATCTACAGCATTACGATACAGCATCATAACACTTATCTTCTAATTATTACTGATTTTGCACTGGAGCAAAGATAAATTCTGAAAACGATAATGAGAACACAAGAAGAAGGGTACCTTAGGCCTCTTCCACACAGCTAAATAAAAACCCACATTTTCTGCTTTGAACTGGAATATATGGCAGTGTGGACTCAGATAACCCAGGGCACATCCACACAGGGTGGAAAACGCGTGCCCTCCCACATTTTTACTTGGGGCATCCAAATGATGCCTCAGGTAAAAATGAATTCCTTTGGCACAAAGCAGGAATACCTTGCTTTGTGCCAACATAATCTGTGACAGCTGGAAAAACCAGAGTCTTTCCAGCTATGGATACTGTGTGGATTTGGACCGGGGATCATGTTGTGTGACTTCTAGTCCCAATCCACACAGCTGTTTCAGGATTGTTTGGGCTCCTGAAGCCTGAAAATCCCAAGATACTCCCCACCCCCTCCCAAATCCCTCTTTAAAAGCCTTAAGATAATAATAATAATCATCATCATCATCATCATCATCATCATCATCATCATCTTTATTTATACCCCGCCACCATCTGCCCAATGGGGACTCGGGGCAGCTAGCATGAGGCCATGCCCAAGAATAATACACCAGAACAATACAAAACAATTTAAAAAATTAAAAATTAAACACAAAAAATACACAATGTAACAAAATGAAATAAACAATACAAAATAACATAAAATAATCAATCACAGAGGGTGGGCCAAATGTACAGGATAAAATGTTAAAAACGTTAAAACCCTGGGTGAGGTAGGAAGTAGAGGAAGTGTATTTGTAAAGGAGGAGCCCAAGGTGGGGGAGCAGTGGGATTTTGGGCTTCATTGGGTGGGGGAAAGTGCATCATGTAAACAAACTGAAGATGGAAACTAACAAAAGGGTTGGGTGGTCACTCTTCGAAGGAACATCAGAAAAGCCAAGTTTTAAACACTTTCTTAAAAGTTTCTACGGTGGGAGCCTGCCTAATCTCACCTGGTAATGAGTTCCAGAGTCAGGGAGCCATAGCGGCGAAGGCTCTCTCCCTTGTGCCCACAAGTCGTGCTTGTGAAAGGGGAAGGGGCAAGAGGAGAGCCTCTCCAGAAGATCGAAGAGATCTTGCAGGTTTATGGTAGGAGATGCGGTCGCAAAGGTAGGTGGGTCCCAAACCGTTCAGGCCTTTATAGGTGATGACCTGCACCTTGAATTTGGACCGGAAAGTAAATGGCAGCCAATGAAGCTCCTTGAACAGGGGGTTGACCGCTCCCTGTAATTCGCCCCAGAAGAAGGTGAGGGGAGAAAGAAAATCACTCCTCTCCCCCCCTTTTCTGGTGCATCATTTCTATGTGGCAGGAGAGGGCCAGCAGCAGCGAAATGCTGGCCAGATAAGTTATTTTTTCGAGGCTTTTCTTGGTTTGGTTTTTTTGTTGTTGTTGTTGGTGTTGGTGTCTGAACATCTGAACACCACCACCCCCACCCCCCAAAAAAGCACAAGCTTTCTGGGGTGTATGTGGACTCAAATGAGTGCCCAATCTGTTTTTTTTTAACCCAACTGGGTGCGAATTAAAGTCCTTTCTGGAACCGCACCCTGTTCAAAGCTGTTACCAGACGTCATGTGAATATGCAAAGCCATGGATAATAGTAATCCCTGTTGAAAGAGCTTATGGCCCAAGAATACCATCAAGTCACATTGGAGGACCTAGAAAATGACTAGTGGCCATATTTTGTCAAATATGGAGAAAGAAGGCAGCAGATATTGGCCCCACAAATATGGGGGTCATACCATTATCAGTTCAAGTGGGGTAATACTGAAGTACTGGCTACTGCTCTGCCCAAACTAGGAATGCTTCATAGAAAGTTCCTCAAAATCTCCTGCAAGGAATAGGAATAATATATTAATGAAATAGTGAAAAAAACAGGTTTGTGAAAGTAGTTGATATCTGGTGAAACATTAATTTCTGTGGAATTTTTTTCCATGTCAGGAGTGATTTGAGAAACTGCAAGTCACTTCTAGTGTGACAGAATTGGCCGTCTGCAAGGACATTGCCCAGGGGATGCCCGGATGTTTTTATGTTTTACCATCCTTGTAGGAGGCTTCTCTCATGTCCCTGCATGGGGAGCTGGAGCTGACAGAGGGAGCTCATCCGCGCTCTCCCTGGATTTGGACCTCCAACCTGTTGGTCTTCTGTCCTGCCGGCACAAGGGTTTAACCCATTGTGCCACCGGTGGCTCCATTAATTTCTGGTGAAATCATCACTAATGCCTGTAACTATATAGAGCAAGCTTTTCATCTATCTACAACTTAGGCTCTACTGCAATACAAGATATTTCCACAATTTCCATGGATCATTCATTTCTGTTCCTCTATCCTTTTAAAGTATGAACTATATTATTTCTCATAACTGTACTGGATAGAAAATGGCACAAAGTACAGTAAAAGCTCTCTACATTTCTGCCACTGAGCCAAGAGGCAATTTACTGTTTTACTCTCATGCGGGCAGCAGGCACGCTAAAAGGGACACAAGACATCTGGCCCATGTGTGACTAGGCAAATGATCTCCTATTACACTCTGATCCCTGCTGGAAGGCCAAAATAAAGCGGCGGTTGCTTTATGAATTCTAACAGCAATGGGCAGAAAAGAGCAAGTTTTTTTTAGCTGCATATAGACTTGTTATTTTACATTGTGGAAATAGAAATGCATCATGCCAGATGGAACAGGAAGAGAAGACAAGCTGAAGACATGTTCCTTGACACATTATTTTTCAAATGGAGCCTCTAGCCTGGCTCATAGCACGGCACTTGGGAAATGCCTATCTCATTTTTATTTTTAAATGCCCTTTATATTTCAGAAACCAGATTATTCCAGAATGCTAGTGATTCAAGAACTTAGTCAATTTGTTTTATTTTAAAAAGAGAGAGACTGATACAGAATTCATTAAACCAATATGGGCTGTGTTCCAAATAAGCCATTTACCAGTAAGGGAGCCCAGCCAGAATATAATTTATAGATTTCCTTGATCAGCTCCCAGCCCCAAAGAAGCAAGCATTAAAGTGGAATGCTCATAAATTATTTCTTTCTATGGCTATAGAGCAGGCATCCTCAAACTGCGGCTCTCCAGCTGTTTGGTCCTCCAACTCCCAGAAGCCCTAACAAGCTAGTTCAATCGTCAGGAATTCTGGGAGTTGACGGCTCAAACAGCCAGAGGGCCACAGTTTGAGGATGTCTACTATAGCGTTACAAGCAATTTGTATATTTTGAGGAAAATGGGGTGTTCTGAAAATCCATTCTTAACATGTCATTTGTCTGTCCCAAATGCTTTCCTAGTATTGGTTCCCAATTTTTGGTCCACAGAAGCTCCAGCCAATTTGGACAACTGTCAGGAATTCTGGAAGCTAAGGTCTAAAACTCCTGAGGATCAAAGGTTGGGAGACTCTGATATGGTATTAAAATGGCCATACTTAGCAGTCAGTGGGATCAACTACTGAAGAAATCTGGGTATGGCTTGGATGAAGAAGGGTTGTAGTCCTAAATTTGTTTGCTTTACTGATTACTGAAGTTATTTATGTCTGACTTTTTGAACTAATTTGTCAATTTAATATATTCACCAGGAAATTAGTATTACTGCATGTTTGCAGTAAGGAAAAATGTCATCCTTAATATCACCATCATGAAATAAGAACTATTATTCCTACTTTAAAGAAAGGAAACATAATAAAAATGGATAAAATGAAAAGCTGATATTTTTCTTTGACAATTTAGATTGAAAAGAAAACTAGCAAAGTCTATTCTTCCTGCTTGCCACCAGGCAGTAATCCGTCAGTCACCAGATGTATGCAAATGGCAAACCGTCAATTTTTGTTCTAGCCCTGCTTCTGTCTCTAGATGGGGAATGAAGAACTGGGATATGGCCAGCTGGCTAGATTATCCCTCCCAGCATCCTCGGCCTCAGGCGGTGCTACAACACAGTTAGGTTGCCTTGGGTGATGTCAGATAGGTAATTGGAAGTGCCTGGACTTCGGAAAATGTTTGTTGTTCTGTAGAAGGCAGTGGTCTTTCTCCAAAGGCATTGCTGCTATTAGGAATCTAAAACTATCATCAGAGACAAAATGGCACAGTACCTGTCGTTTGTATGTGCGGTAATGGCTGGATAAAACTGGGCTATATTCTACTGCCAGGCATGTAAGGACACGGAGAAGACTTACTCAAGGGAGGAATAAACTGATGTGTGTACACAGAGAGAAATCAAGCTCACCCACAGAGAAAAAATGTAAATAACTTACATGGCCCCAAGCAATGCCTTTGCACATCAGCTTGGCCAAGTCTGGTCCCAGGGGTCTCAGTCTAAGGCAGAAGGAGATTGGCAGGCATCTGAAGTCCAGAGACAGTTCTGCCCAATAAGCTAGCTAGCTAGGAACCCCCACCTGGTATGGCATATGAAGAAACTTCTTAATGATCTCTGATGCTCTCACTTTTCATGCCTTTCTCGAGGATCCAAAAGGGAGGGAAAGACTGCACAAATTTGTGTTCAATTCTTTCAACTCTATCAAAGACTTTACTGAAATTGAGAAAGCCAGAATGAATTCCTTGTAAGGGTTAGCGCACAAAGTTTTTAGACCTAAAAGGCACTCATGAGAACCTGTGCTGGAGGAATAGTGGTGGTTTCCCCCACACACATAAATCAAAATAATGCAAAATGGAGGGCTCTGTCATTATATAAGCTGATGTGTTTACAGCATTTTGGAGCACCACCACAATTCCATTCAATGCCTTATACTTCCCCTTTGTATAACACACATAAAAGCCATCCTTTCCAGAACAAAATAAATGAGAGATGTAATAACTGAGTATTCATTATATAACCAATTTCTTCTGAAAAAAATTAAAGAAAAAATGAAGAATTTTAGAAAGTATACATGAAACAAGAATCCCAATTTTCACATAAATGTGAAAATAGTGGGGGAAATGTAGGAAACATTTTCCTCAAGGGATATTGCAAAACTCTACAGCAGAGCTTTCAAAACTGTGTATTCGAACACATTTGTGTGTCAGTGTGTAGATGTGTCGCATGAACATAAGGAGAAACCTCTGATTTCATTAAAATAAGCAATAAATCACATGTTTCAAAAAACATAAATGAAAGGTTTTCATGAGTTACGTTGTGTACCCATACGTTTCATTATTATTTATTTTATTTATTTACCCTATTTCTATCCCGCCATCCTCAACTCCATAAGGGACTCAAGGCAGCTTACATACATAGGCAATAATTCAATGCCATGTCAACATACCTTCATAAAAATAAACAAATACATTAAAATAATTATTAAAAACATGTTGCTCATTCGTTCAGTCATTTCCAACTCTTCGTGACCTCATGGACCAGCCCATATTAAAACCATATTAAATCTTTAAAACACTTATTGCAATGTATGTATGTGTCTGTATTTCTTATAGGGGAGTAGTTTACCCACTAGTTTGCTAGCAAAACTGATTTACTGTGTCTCAAAATGGTACATTGTCTAAAACGTGTGTCAGCAACATGAAATGTTTGGAAAGCTTTTCTCTACTGGCTCAGAATTCTGCGCAGATGTTGCAGATTCTAAAAAAAAAAAAATTAAAACAAACCTTTATTCTCCTTCTCCAAAGCAAGACAGCTGCAAATATAGCTCCTTTTGCAGAATAGGAGGGCTAGCAAAACAATTTTGCAGGCAGCCTCTTTGGGGGAAAAGGTCCCCATAATTTTAACAGGACCCCATGCTGATTACTCACTGCCACCAACAAAAAGCTCCTATTCTGAGATTTAGCAACACAGGAGAGTAGGTTTAAACTGTTCAATCTGACAGTGGACTGAACACTTTAAATCTGAATCCCACAAATACAAAGGATACCCAACCCAAGAAAACACTCTGGGCCAGAGCACACAGGCTATTCACAAATCATAAGAAACCTGCTGAAAGCAAACATTCCACAAAGAATTAATCTGCCTTTGTCCAAGCATTTAGGGTGGCATTATACATTGACTGAGATTTTGCATTGTCAGATGTAACTACAATGACAGCGCCCTGAATGTGATCCCCAAAATTAACCTATTAATCCTGGCAGTGTCCCAGCAGAAGGTTTTTCAAGGTGCTGCAGAATGAGGCACTGGGAAATGCTTACAGTACTCTCCCAGCCAAGGGAATGTCAGTGATAACTGCTGCAACGGCTTGCCTCAATGTGCCCCATGACTTGAAATGTCATTGCCCCATGACCTGATCTACAATACCTCACAACTATTCACCCGGGGTTTGGGGGATCATGTTTGGTTGTTAATGACTATAAATGTAACAACCAGCCACTACAAGACATGATGCCACAGATTGTGAATTCCCACAGCACAATCAAGAACCTGGATATGGGGCAAAAATATCCATAACGTAACCATACCAATCCATACGGTAAGTAGCTTTACATTAGAGATAGGCAATCTTTGTCCTCCAGATATGCTTGGTAATAACACTCATTAAGCCTAACTGTTGGTAATGCTGACTGATGTTTTTGAGAGAGTACACTTTCACCCTCCTACATTGTTGGGCAGGATGGAGAGAATTCATCTCCACCTGTCTATTTGCAATTCCCTTCCAGCAAAACAAAATACTAACTTTGTATTTTGCTCATAAAACTGCTGCTGCTGCTGAACTCATTGTTGTTGCTGTTGTTGTCTTCAAGTAAGCTCCAATGTTTCATTAAGATTATTTAAACATGTGTTTTTCAGAGCATTAGAAAAAGACACTACCAGAGATATCTGAAGGAGGATTTTTGGAGCAGAGCAGGAAATTCATAGGGGAACCAGTAAAATCTGGCAAGATAATTACATCAGTGAAACAGTGCATAGAGCTGTAAATAACCTTCGCAGCATTGAAGGCTAGTAGAATTCAAGCCATGCTGTAAGTTATATGTATCTAATCTTCCATAAAGCAATTTTTTTAAAAAAAAATCGGCACAATATCATTATAATACAGTAGAAATAGGATACTTATATTAGTATTTCAGAAGAAATAATGCTATTCCAACAAGATGAAGGAAACCTAGTACGAAGAAATTTCCATCAAAATAAATAAATGACCCTAAAAATGCTTTGTATTTTAAAAGCCCATCACTACCATTTGCCTCTAGGCAGAAGCAAGGCAGCACCCAGACATTGTAGTGGGAAGCCATTCTGGACGTAATAGGAACAAGGGGATTAGTTAATTCAAAAT
The DNA here is from genome assembly GCF_037176765.1 of Anolis sagrei. NCBI lineage: Eukaryota > Metazoa > Chordata > Lepidosauria > Squamata > Anolidae > Anolis > Anolis sagrei. The sequence goes on from NC_090022.1 coordinate 98,131,206, forward strand.
GGAAAATGTGAGCTGTTCCACGGGTGACAAGCACTCGCCTGAGCTTCTCTCTGAAGGGGTAAGAGCAAAAATGCTAATTAACCTCAGATGTCGGAATGGCGCCCTAAAAGAAATGTGACTCAGAATAGGTTGCAAATCATAAGATAATAATAAAAAAGCCACAGTGCTCTGGGGACATTAAGCGATTATAGAGAGTTGTTATTTGGCTGATTTTCACACTTCATTAACATATGTATAATTTAACGAGTGAACATGCCGAGGATTGGCAAGACATAAGAGACCCCTTCTTGAAATGTGAACTGTAAATTGAGGTGGCCACACTGAAGAGATTTTCATCATGGTGGAAAAAGTAACGAGATCAATTATACTAGATAGAGAAAGAAAGAAGCAGGATTTATTCTAGTCAAATAGGTCAAGTTTACAACCAGGATGTAGTTTGAAAAGGCACGCTTCTGAATTGTTACTAGACAGTTTGGGACAAATCTATATGAATCCATAGAAAATAAGATTATTTTATAGTACATGTTTCATTGTACACCCATAATGAACAAAAGCTAAAGAAACCCCATGACTATTTTAGCATTATCCACTGAAGACCAGCCTAAACAACACCACAAGTCTCTTTCACTGGATGGGTTTGGACCTGAACCAATCCATTCCCATCAGTGGAAATGCAAGAAATATTTTGCTGTATGTCATTGATTGTATAAAGGCTACAGAGAACAAAATAAGGACACAGGAATGAAAGCCTTGACTAGCTAGAGTTTTAGAACCAGATGCAGATTTGCAGTAAAACTAGCACTGTAAACAGCATGATGGGGGAATTAACAGAAATAATTATATGTGGTTTTCACTAGAACTAGTCTAGTCTCTTGTTAGTTAAAAAATCTATTTCATCCCTTTCTTGGCTAGTCAAGAGTTCTCATCTACCTTCTCCTCCTTGTTTTGTCTTCAATAAACAACTCTATAAAGACCATCATACCCACCATCTGGTGGTTTGGCTGTTGCCTCCATAGAATTCCAGCAGTGTGCCATGCTGCTGCGCTGGCACAACCTACTAAGGCGTCACAAATGATTACCGTGACACCACAGATGCTAAAAAAACCTTTAAAACTAATGAGCACATACACACAAAGCAACCATCAACATCTAAATACAGATTGAACTTCCCTTATCCAGAATTCTGAAGCCCTCCAAAATGGTCCACGCACATGGATGTGATAGTGCCACCTTTGACAGTTAAGTGGACACAAACTTTATTTTGTGCTCAAAGTTATTTAAAAATTGCTTATAAAATTACATTCAGGCTATGTGTATATAAAACATCAGTTCAGGTATATATGAAACATCAATTCATTTGAAGTTTATATTCAGGTCTCATTATATGTTAATGCAAATGCAGGTGTTCCAAATATTTTAAAAAATCAAAAATACTTCTGGTCCAAAACATTTCAGATAAGGGATACCTAACCTGCACTTGAATAGGAATGTGGTGCTCTGGATACAAAAACTAACTATTCATTAGTATCACTTTTATCAAGCAGTGAATGCATTCTTTCTCCTGTCACCTGTCAGAAATAAAGCCTTTGCCATAATCACAATACAGTAGAGTCTCACTTATTCAACCTTCACTCATCCAATATTCTGTATTATCCAATATAGTCTGCCTCCCGCCCAGATCCACAGCTGTTGCAATACATTACAATGGTTTGGTGCTAAATTTGTAAATACAGTAATTACTACATAACATTACTGTGTATTGAACGGTTTTTTCTGTTATAAAACACGATGTTTTGGTGCTTAATTTTTAAAATCATAATGTAATTTGACATTTAATAGGCTTTTCCTTAATCCCTTCTTATTATCCAACATTTTTGCTTATCCAACATTCTACCCGCGTGTTTATGTTGAATAAGGAGACTACTATAGTTATCTTCTTGGCAGCAGGATAGGACAATATCTAATCCAAAACCAAAACACTCACCACCACAGAAGACTTCAAATTGTCCTCTACTCACAAAATAAAGCAAATAGTGTAAGAATTATTTTTCCTTCAGGTTCTAATAAACCAGCACATGCTGCTACAATGTTAGTCTTCTTTGTCTATGAAGGACACTTCAAAAGCAGTATGAGATCATGCTGCCAGAAATTAGCATGATACCTGTTAGTGCCCCTTTCCATTAATGTGCACCTGTTTGCTGGAAGAATATTACAGCAGTTGAAGACTCGTTGTTGTGCCAGAGTTAGGTTGGCCAGAACACAGACAAGCCTTGCCCAAAGGAACGTATGTGTTAGGTGTTGGCAGTGAAAGCACAATCATAACTAAGAGAAAACATGTTACTGCAGTGAAATTGAAGCTGTTCCACAGGGTGCTAGTTGTCTAGGGTCCAGGTTCAATGGCTACTGAGATGGAATAATAGACATAATAAAAGAAGAATCCCTCAACATTGGCAAAGAAATAGGACATATGAAGAGACACTGCTATTTGGTGTGAAGCAGAGAAGCACTTTTATGGAGGAAAGTTCCTTTCTTGCCATAGCAAATTAGAGCAAATGACTTCTTCTACTGTCCCCCTATATGAATCACTCTATTTCATTTCAATTATTGTCCACATCCTCTTTACCACATTTTCAGCTTTCCATTGCCCAAGTGTGTCCCTCTCTTCCATGCCCCCCCCCCCCGCCCCCAAGTTCTATCATCTTCCCATACAGCCGTTCCTCCACTTCCACAGGGGTTTGGGGCACCGGACTGGTACAAAAGTGTGGAAAAACTGTAATTTCTTTTTTAAAATGCCTTTTCTTTTTATTGAGAACACCTGTTTAGGAATCTCTAGGTTCTCCAGCTTGACTCATTAGGAAGGAAAAGGGGGGAGAGAGAATAAAAATGTACCAACCTATTATATTAAAAATATTAGTGTATTTAGCACTGGAACATACATATGTAGAGATAGTTGCACATATTCCTGCCCTGGACAGTGAGAAGAAGTCAATCTCATGGCCTTTCCTGCTATTTTGTCCTTTTCCTCTGTCCCTGGAAAATGGGCAGGCAGGCAGCCAGAAGTCTATGTTAAACAGCTATAGCCTGGGCAGGCCCACTGTGCGAGTAAATCAGGGTTTGCCCAGTGCATTAATTGTACGGTTATTCATGCCAAGGGGCTGGCATGCATATGGATGTCCAGCTGGAATAAGTTCAGCGTATGAGCTTCAAATTGGAAGTATTCACAAAGAATGGCCATTAATCAAATCCTCTCAGCATTTATTCTATTTCACTCTATGTCAAGCCCAACCCAGTTTCCAATATAACATCTTACTCCTGGCTGTAACCTTTTTCACTGGCTACCATTCTAGGAGGTCTTGCTTCCTCTGCCTTTGATCTGTTAATTGGCTTTCACCCTCAGATCCTTTCCTGCCTCTTCAGCATGCAAATTGGATGTTTCAGGCAGCCTAATTTGCCCAAACTTTTTACACTCTGCTGCCTCATCTCCTACAATCCCCTCCGGTCCACTTCCCTAGTGCCCCCCTCACCTCTTTTAATTTGTCACAGGAACTGAAATAGCCTCTGGGCACCACTGATTAGTTTGGCCTTGCTGCTTTTCTTTATTTTTGGTAGGTGGGTTGTATCCTCTCTGGTGACTCTGGGAATTTTAGGACCCTTTCAGGATGATGGAGAAGCAATTTTGCCCAAAGGCAGCAACCAAGACAGGTGGGGAGGGGAGAGATCACTCCTCTCATCTCCAAAGCTTTCAAGCTCCCAGTTGTTGTTGGAGCAGAGGGAGGCTGTGTAAATTATCCATTCTTTATGCCCATCATTTCTACAGCACAGATGAAATTCACCACGTGAAATAGGTTTATTTATTTCATATCAAAAGCACTGCATAAATTAGTATAAAACTGATAAAAATAGAAGGAGCGCAGGTGGCTAAATATCTTTTGACCAAAAACGGGCAACAGCAATGGTAATAGCCAATTCTTCCTCTGTACATGAAGCAGTGCATAGTGGACAAGCATACAGATGGGGAGTTGTCTGTTCTGCTCAACAGTCACACAAAGAAAATAGGTGAAATACAAACAAATAAAAATAAACAAAATGAAAATAAACAAATAAAAATGAAAATGAAATAAAAACCAAGTAAAATAGTTAATAATGAGTGTTAGTTCCATCAAGCCAGTCTAGAGCAAGCAATAGGAATGGGCAAAGGCAATGCCAGAACACACCGCTCAACATCAGGTTCTGGAAATCTGCCGTTCCACCCAGACCAGAACTACATCCCTGGAAGGACTCTAGTTTTCTCCACAACTCTGCTTCTGGTCACGGTGACACAAGGATATTGACTCTTAAGATGAAGCAACTCTGCCTGGTTCACCTCCTTTGAGCCCTCAGAAGTATACATTATGCTCGTTTTCAACTTTTGGGGGACCTTTCTTTTTCTTTTCCTTTAAAACAGGCATGGTTTTTCTATCTGAAGAGTCAAAGTGGTACAAATTAGTTTTCATCTCTCCATTGTACCATCTATTTCTCTCTGCATGCTCCATGGCTGAATTAAAGTTTATTTTGTTGTCAGGACCCAGCAATTCAGTCAGACTGAGAACCCTTCCACACCAAAATGCTGGTTTCTACTGGGTTTTCCATCAAAGAGAAACTTCTAAACCACCCCCGCCCCCGATTGTGAGGGATAGGTGGCCACATTCCCTTCTGTGCCAAACCAGCATCGGCACAGGGAGAGTATGGCCACTGACCCTCTGCTCTCCCCTACCCCCTTTCCTGCCTTTAAACAAGTTTTAAATAGGTACTTACCAAGGCTGGAGGTGTCTAAGAGCTCCATTGGATCTGAAAGTGATGCAATGGAGCTTTCAAGGGGGAATGCCCTCCTCCCTTCTTGAAAACTCAGTTGCATAATTTTCAAGCTCAAGTGAGCCCTTAAAAGCCTCTAACCTTAATAACTATAGATATTGATATTTGGAATGGCCCTGGACTAGAATTGTTGGATTGTGTGAATTTAATGTTTATATTAATATGTTTTTAACTCCACGGTTTAATGTTTAAATGTCATTGCATTTTTATGATTTAATTGATAGTTGTGTTATTGTTTTATGTTAGGTTTTTATGTATGTGAGGGGTTGAATTTTGCCATATATATGTTGGAAACCACTTTAAGTCCCGCCCCTCCATGATGAGAAAAGTGGTATACAAATTATGTAAATAAATAAATAAATAATGAATAACTACATGGGGGGGGGGGGGGTGGAGGATAGAACTGTCATTCCTCCACCATGGGCTGCTTGAGCCACAGAGACAGGATTACTATGGGAAATGCTCCTGAGATGTCAATTTCAGGAGCAGTTTCCACACCCCGGAGTAAGTCCAGGGTTCCTCCAGGTTAAACCAGATTAGCCTGAGGTAGCCTGGACGAAACTTGGCACAGAGAAGCCCCATGACCGACTGAACATACTACAGGGGTTTGTGAAAATTGGCCTTGATTTTGGGAGTTATAGTTCACCTGCATCCAGAGAGCACTGAACCCAGCCATTGGCGGATCTGGACCAAACTTGACACAGAGACTCAACATGGCAAATACTAGCAGGGTTTCGGGGTGATTGCCCTGGGAATCTGGGAGTTGTAGTTCTCCCTTATCCAGAGAACACTGAACCCAGCCAATGACAGATCTGGACCAAACTTGGCACACAGACTCTACATGGCCAATTGTGAATACTGGCAGGGTGTCAGGGTGACTGCCCTGGGAATCTAGGAGTTGTAGTTCACCCTCATTCAGAGAGCATGAAAACCAACCAACAGCAGATCTGGACCAAACTTGGCACACAGAACCAACATGGGGTTTGAGGGTGACTGCCCTTGAAGTTCACTCGACAATGATGTACCTGGACCAAATTTTGCACATATACCCAAAATGCCCAACTTTGAATACTGACAGGGTTCAGGGAGGATTGACCCACAATTCTGGGAACTGTAGTTCACCAAACTGAGAATACCAAACACCCAAAACCAAACAATACCTTTTTCAAATAACCCATGAATCACCGGGTCAGCAAGCTAGTGTAGGTATAAAAATAAGACATTTATTAAAATTAATCAGCATTAACAAGTTTGCTAAATAGGCTATTTTTTTTTCCTTTTGTGAAGTACAGCTGAAGCTGTATAAATGAATGGTGTTCAGCAACCAAATGTTGCCAAATTTTTGTGACCCCAACATCGAACTGGGATACACAGTTGAAGAAGCAATGACCTGTTATATTGTACCAGGAGTTACATCCTCATACAGCTAATAAAGAGAGACATTGTGGTTTTTCTTACCATCACCATGGAGAATCAGTTGGGAATACTTGTTTTTGCAACTTACGAAGTCAACTTTTAAGCGGATGATAATGGATCTGTTTAATGAATTTCTCTGTCAGAACGGTGACATTTAAATGCCTATCAAAGTGCCTACAGGCCTTTAACATAAACAGACTTATGAGACATAACAAAATTGAGGTTTTTGGTAGCCAATGTCATTCCATTTAAATTAAAAAGCAGCAAATATACCAAAGCGGGTGGGGGTGGGAGATCAAATCAGCAAAGGTTCACATACCCACGGCATGAACTCCCATAAGATGTTTAACAGGAAGGTTAATTGTACCTGAAGGCTACATGAACATCAACAAAACATAGAATTTCAACTTGGATAAGTTGCAAAGCCCTGTTCATGGTGTATTAGCATCCAAGGTCAATAAAGAATTTTGCTCCCGGCAACTAAAGGCTGAGCAAGCCCAATGCTAGTTTCAAGCTCTAGGTTAGCAAACAAGAGAGGAAAATAAATTGCATCTCCATCACCACAGGATCTGAATAGCCCTGTTTGGATGAATCTAAATAAGCTAAATATGTGAGGAATATGCAAATCCTGTCCCCACTTTTATTGAGTTTTCTTTGATCTCCTTGTGTGAAGAGTTACTTTTCCATATTCAAGAGAATCAGGGGAGAAAGAGCTCTTTGCTTTCTGAACAGATTTCCCAGCCTTCTGAGTTGCACTCTGGCACTTCATGGACAAGGAAAGCTTTATACTTCAGAAATATGCTATCTGCGTGAAAAGTGAGCAGGCGTTGTATACTCCCTCCAAATGTGTTTCATGTCAAGGCTAAATAGAGTCATATCTTTTCTTCATTTAAAAGAAAAATACTGTTCTATGGTTAAACAATGGAAGGATCCTCCAAATAATACACTAATCCAGCAACGTATTGATCTATAAAATGTACATTTACAACAATGATCTTCAGTTTTTTAACAGATGTTTATTTATGAACTACAAGAAGATTCAGGGCTGACAAATAATCCTCTCCCGCCCCACCATCCCGCTACATATACCCTAGATGTTTCTTTATATGATTAACTGACCACAGGCCATTTGTTTTACAACAAAGGTGGTCAATGATCCATACACCCTGATTTATTCAGGCCCCATGCACTATAATGGTTGATGTCTCCCTAGCAGTGTTCATTAGCATCCAAAAAATGATTGGAGGAATGCAGATTATGAGAGCAGTCCCCCACTGCTCTACATGATAGTTCATTATGTACAAAAAGACTGACTGGCAGCAAAACTAAGCTCTTGAGGAAAATGAGAAATGCGGAATACTGAAATAATTATGAAGACCAGTTTCAGGAGTAAATAGAATATCCCCACCACAGAATAAAACGCTGTACAGCCATTGTAACTGATTACTGTTAATGTTTTTTAACTGCACATGTAATACAGTGGGCCCTTGGTAACTGCTGAGGTTTGGGTCCAGGATCCCCCGTGGATACCGAAATCTGTGGACGTGTAGGTTCCATTATTTACAACTGCATAATAAAATGACTTTCCTTATATTAAATGGAATATCAAGGTTTGGTCTTCGGAAAAATTTTGGAGAGGTATTTTCAAGATGTACAATCCATGGATGCTAAAGTGTGACTGTAGTTATGAAGGTAATTTTTTACAAACCAAAGGGTATGGGCTACATTTGCATCCATTGAGAAAATGAAGCAATCATTTTAAAACATCACAGTGAGAAAAGCAATTCTGCTGTGTCTTTCAGACTGCCACCACTTGCATGATCACTAATAACCCCCACAGACTGGACACACAAGGTTTCAAATTGACATCTTGAGTTTAGGGAGGACAGGCCCTTTTCCAGAGCTTCACTTGTGTGTGTGTGTGTGTGTGTGTGCACGTGTGTATGTGTGTGTGTTTGCGAGTGCCTTCAAGCTGTCTGTTATGTTGTTCCCATCAATTTCACAGTATTTTCTTAAAGCAAGGAATACTCAGAGGTGGTTTTGCCAGTTCTAGCTGAGAGCACCTGGTATTTGTTGGTGACATATAAACCCTCTAAAAAGCAGGTCAGACTGTTTTTGTGTTTAGATCCAGGTGCAGAAATGATTAACAATTCTACAGACTATGAAAACTTAAAATTGACTCCAATTTCCAATTATTTAATTTAGGAATAAAGCAAGTTGAAATTCAGAATGGTTAGTTGCTTTTAAAAAAGAAAGTGAAACAGAATTTATTGTCTTGGCCCAAATATATCAAAATCTTAAAATTAATAAACCACTCCACAACGTGATTTGGTTCTGCCTTGATGCTTTGCCAACTTCACAGGAACAAAGATCTCAAAAAACAGAAACAAAGGTAGATAAATGGGATCTGAGTCAGATAGACCACACTTCAAAGTGACCAATGGCCATTTGATTATAGGTTGTTGTTTTTTACATGATTACTTCACACACCTACTTACAATAAGGCTTAATAATAGGGAAATGGTAAAAGGGAAGAGTCAGCCATGTATTGTATCATAAACATTTTGATGCCTTAGCATGTTCTTTGCTCAGAGGCGTTTCTGCAAGGAATGTGGTGGGCGAGGGGGGAAGAATTGTCACAAACAGTTAATAAAACTAAATTTGAAGTCAGGAAGCAAGAAAATGTGGAAATAAGTTATACCGCTCATATTAATTAGAATTTGGCCCAGTTGTAAAACACTGAAAGTTATATAAAATGAGTTATGGTTCTATATAACATAACGATAGGTATTTGCCATGAAAACCAAGGTGCTGTAGTAGTTTGAGCACTGGAAGAGGTCTTCAGGAGAATGGGGTTGAGATCCCTGCTTACCATAGAAGCCCACTGGGTGACACTGAGAAAGTAACACTTTCTCAGCCTCATAAAAAGCAGGTGAGAAAACACCTTTGGATAAACCTTGCCAAGAAAATCCCATGGCAGCTTTGCCATAGGGTTGCAATATACTGGAAACAACGTATTCTACACTTCTTCAGTATGCAAATAATACAAAGTGATGTTATATCAGTGCTTACCTGGTTGTGTCTGTCGAATGTGATTTGTTATAAGGAATGATACTACTTCAATGCAACAGTTTCCACTATAAGGACTTATAGATCAATTCTGCCTTATTAGTTCCATGATGAACCTTGAAATGTTAAGCGGGATATTTGCTTCATGCAAGACTAAACAGAGATTCAATTTAATAGAAGTCTCACTGTCAGTCTTCCTCAAATTTGGACAAAGGCTTGAAATAGAAATAAGAAAAAACTCTTAGGCTTCTTTGTGGCTTTAAAAGGGCAGGGGACATTGCCTGAATGCTTCAGACAAACCTTGAACCAACTGCCTGACTAATGTTCATTACACATAATTAGAAGTAGGGCAAGGCCTATTGAAAGGAAGCTACTGTATAGGCAAACACAACAAAAGCAATTAATTATGCACAAATCATTTGCACTCAGAATTTCAATAGCCTCAGGTGATGCAAATAGGCACTTCTGAACCTTTCTGGAAGCTATGGGACCAGAGCATATGGTTGAGATTAGTTACCAAGAGGAAGCTTAATTCCAAAACCTGCACAGATTTGATCAATGTGTTTACATAACAGAAAGGACAATGGAAAAAAATAGTATTTCCATTCCAAATGAAGGAAGGAAACAAAATGAAGTTGTGGCATTTTTGCTGATAAGGCAACATTCTCCAGGCAAATGTATTGATTGGAATAAATTGTTCACCTTTTACAAACCATTTCTGTTCTCTCTATTCAATGTAACTATTCTAGCTTTCAAAAAAGATTGCAACAATAGTTATTGAAAACATTTGAAGTAATAACATTCAACGTTAAAATGATAATCCAGATTTAGATTGGTGCACAAGAGGGATGATATCAAGCCTCTGTGGTCCCTTCTACACTGCCGTATAATCCAGATGATCAAAATAGATAATCCACATTTATCTGATTTGAACTGGATTTTAGGGGTCTACACTGCCATAAAATCCAGTTCAAAGCAGATAATCTGGATTTTATATGGCAGTGTAGAATGGGCCTTAGGATGAATCCACACTGCCATATAATATCCATATTATCTGCCTTCAACTGTATTATATGGCAGTGTGGACTCATATCCTGTTCAAAGATGATAATGTGAATTATCTGCATGCTGGATTATATTGCAGTGTAGATCCAGTATAAACCACAAATATTGCTTTGGATTGCCAACCAATTTACACACCTTTGTTCCCTTAGACACATTTGTTAGCAGCTAGAATAGGTTAGTAGACAGGCTGAGACACAGGTATTTTCATGGTGGGAATATTCAATAAGGCCCCTTCTACACTGCCATATAAATTCTGGATTATCTGCTTTGAACTGGATTATATGGCAGTGTAGACTCATATAATCCAGTTCAAAACTGTGGATTAATTGCTTTGATAATCTGAATTATATGACAGTTTAGAAGAGGCCTGAGTCAAACAAAACTGCCAATATATTAAAGACCTTGCTGTTTCATTTCAAGCGTTCACACTGGTGTTTATTCACTGTTTATTCACATACATTTGTAATGCAGGACCTGCACATCCTAAAAATATTCCTGTACTATTATCTGAACTAGCCAGCTCTTTGAGTGTTCTCCACACATCCATCCATTCATTGCACAAATCAATTCCCCATTGTTTGTCCTAATTAAACTGAAGCTGGGAGGCTTCACTCAGGAGATGATGGATCTTCTTTTCTGATTTTTCTAAAAGGCTAATCAAGTACTCAAGCATAACCAAATTGTTTTTTCTGCAGGTCATGGGATTCTCCCGTTGGGCTCTCTAAAATGTTTCTGAACCTTCCAGAACTAAGAGCAATTCACAAGGCAAACACAACTGCCAAAAGTCCATAGGAGTCTTCCACTGGCCACTTTAAAGTATGTAGGAAAACAAGCCTGTAGAGCAGTGGTTCTCAACCTGTGGGTCCCCAGATGTTTTGGCCTTCAACTCCCAGAAATTCTAGCAGCTGGCAAACTGGCTGGGATTTCTGGGAGTTGTGGGCCAAAACACCTGGGGACCACAGGTTGCGAACCACTGCTGTAGAGGCATAGGGATATGGCACAATGAACTGGAACCCCTCAATATGCTGTCTGGCCTCCACATTTGAAAGAATTTGCAACATTCATCTGTGTGAATAGTTTTAAAACACTTTCCCCAATATCTCAAGGGATAGAAAGTATGAAAAAGAAAATGAGGAAAAAAGACGTCTAGACTAAAGTGTGGGCAGATTTTGCTGGGTATGAATGCCAAATGTTCACTATCTACACTTGACAAAGGCTGCAGCAAGTCTAAAATAGCAAGGACAGGGGATTAAAACAGAGAGAGAAAAATCCAAGCAGAAAGTGACTATCCACTTTTAGTTTTGATTTTTGGGTTTTCACGTGGAGACAAATTTGCCATCTCCACTAATTTATTATTATTATTTATATATTTACCATATTTATTTCTTACCCCGACGGGGACTCTGTTTAACTCCCAGACAACTCCTCTTGGAGGCCTCCAAGACTGAAACAAAATATCTTCATCTTCCCCCCCCTCCCACCCCCCAGCATAGGAGGGAATAAAGGGCTCCTGTGTATCAAAAAGGCCTTTGGTGATTTTAAATGGGCTGCACTGCATCCCTGCTCCAGACCAATATAACAATATTTATACTGTGTTAGTCCTGTTTTTACCTGGAACTTTCCACACAGTGTTGTGGTTATTTTTGTGTGGTACCATGCTGTAATGTTGATTAATCATTTTGGACAACAATTCTTTTCCCACTAAAATTAATCTCTTAATGATCCCCTATGCCACTGTGGGTTAGTAACAAATAGGGAGGCAAGGAATTCTATAAGGCAGGGGCAGAAATAGAGAAGGTCCTGCGTCTGATGCTTTCCAAGTGCACTTCCCTAGGACCCGGTATATAGAGCAAATCGCGTTGGGATGGTCGTGGTGACCTCCGATGATGGTAGAAGGAGAGACATCTGACATTTGGATTCCCAACCATTGGCAATAAACCTATACATCTGTTCTCCATTCCCTGTCATGTTTTTAAACATCATTTTACATCTTCTTAAATACTGCAAGTTGTGCAATAGCATAATTCCAATGTAATCTTATTAATATCCAGAAAAACCACAGGGTTCAGGAAAAGGCTAAAAAGTAAATAAAGAGCAAATACACAAAAGGAGTAATATACAAAAGTAAAATTGGGAAAGCGTTGGTTCAAAAGAAAAAAACATAGAAAAAATGGTGGAAATGGCATAGTGTGCATTCATATTCTTGATATAATGGAGGTGGTTCTATAATATACAATTGTGAAATTATGGCTTTCTTCCTTCAAAAACACCAACATAATAATAATAATAATAATAATAATAATAATAATGGAGTCTATGTTAGGGCAAGCAGAGTGGTGGAAATGGCACTGTCAGATTTCAAATGTTAGAAAGGAAACACAAAATGATATGAAATAATGTTTTACCATTTTGCTACTATTCCAATTACAAGGAAAAATGATTTGCAAATGAAGCAACCTAAAAGACCTAACTAGTACAGGGGTCCCTAAACTAAGGCCCACAGACCAGATGTGGCCCTCTAAGGCCAGCAATCTGGCTCCCACCCTAAACTTTAAATTCAAGGTCATCCTAAGTCTGAGACAACTTGAAGGCACACAACAATCCTAATTAACTTGACTATTTTATCAGCCAAAAGAAGGCCCACATTTCCCATTGAAAGACTGGTGCATTTACGTTGGTTAAAATTGTTCTTTATTTCAAATATTATATTGTTCTTTCATGTTTTTGTGCATTACAAATAAGATATGTGCCATGTGAATAGGGATTTGTTCATGTTTTTTCAAACTATAGTCCAACTCTTCAACAGTTTGATGAACCATGAACCAGCCCTCTGCTTTAAAAGTTTGAAGACCCCTGGACTAGTATGATAAGCACCACAAGTAAGAAACTAATGTCCAATGTAAACGTATGTGTCTTACTGCAATAAGCTTGCGTGTGACCCTCAGACCATGGAGATCAGGGCTCAAGTCTATTAGCTTACAATATCTTTCTCTCTCTCAGTCTAACATACTTTACAAGTCTATTGTGGGAATATGGGCTTGGGAGAATCACGTACTCTATCCTGAATTCCTCAGAAGAAGAGTCGGTAAGAAATGAAATAAATAAGAAAATATAGTTCAGATTTTAACCAAATACAATTTCATCAATTGCTACTAAATGAGATACACACTAAGAAGAGTCTATAAAAGGTAATTTGGTAAATAATGAATACATTCCTGGAAGTAATGTAGAAGGAATAATCTCCTGGAATTTATAGAATATATTAGCTCTTATGAATTATTCAGCAGTCTTTACTGCAGATGCCTTCACGCAGCTCAGCACTAAAATCACATCTGAAACACATTCCCAGCCAGCACTGCAGCTCTGTCTCCTACTACAGCACTTTAGCTGCTGCAATGCTAAGTGGAAATTTTATGCTGCAGTAGAGGAAGCAGGGTTTTCTCCTGAACAAGAAACTTAGAATGAAGTGATAGGTAAGTCCCCAAATGGTCTTTACTAAACAACAAAAACAAAAGCAGTCTTGGACACTGTGCTGGATACACCTAATGAACACAGGATTGCTAGGATATCACTTTGGATTTGAAAGATGTTGCTAGCACAGGCATGTATGAATGCATATGCACATGCACACACCTCATACCTGCCCATTTGTGCCATATTCTACTGGAACAAAAATGCATTTTATTACAGGTTTGTGCAAGCAGAAGGGACATACTGTCCTTGAATCTTGACAATTATACTTGGCTATGTTTCACTAGATGTCTGGCTGTTTTCCACTAGATGTGGGCTGAGAGCTTCACTGTATACGGTATAACACAGCAAAATAGCAAACTATTACTTTTTGGCTAAAAAACAACCAAATAAAGGAAGTGAGGGAGAGACAGAGACAGATTAATTAGATAAAGATTACTTAATTACATGTGATAGTGATTTTTTTGGTAATGATCAATGAGGCTGTCATCACAAACCCAACCAACGTTTTATTAATGTGTTGTTGAAGGGTTTTTATCAGTTATAAAGGTCTCCATGGTTGCAAATCTGACTGAACAAAACTTGGATTCAGATCCAGTTCACTTGACCTGGAACCATAATGTGATCAATCACATCTTTCTCTGAGTAGTTCAAACAGCTCCACCCACCCATGTAAAGCTGTTCTTCAGGCACAGGTTGGAAGGGATTCAACATCACATTCTACTCCCACATTTCAATTGTTCTGCACTCCATCACCTTCTTTTATGGATCTTTGATTTCAGCCAATACAAACTGAGTATCCTTTATATGAAATGCTTGGGAACAGAAGTGTTTAGAATTATCAATTTTGGAGGGGGGGGGCAGGGGGAGATACATAACGAGATATCTTGCAAATAAGGCCCAAGTCTAAACACAAAATTCATTTATAGTTCATAAACACCTTAGACATGTTGCCTTGAGGTATGTTTATGTACAACATTTTAAATACTTTTGTGCATGAAACAAAATTTGTGTACATTGAACCATCAGAAAATATCAGCCACTGATGTCTACAGTTTTGGATTCTGAAGCATTTCATATATTGGGATTCTGGACAATGGATGCGCAATCTTTACATTAATAAATACAATTTGACATATGTCATACAGAAAGATCAATCAAAGCAAATTTAGTACCCAGTTATAAGGTTGAAAGAAACTTAAAGTAGGAGGCAAAGGCAGAAGAGTAGGAAAGATCTGGCTGTCAATGGGCCCATCTATACTGGTCAAATATGTAAGAGCTGATCCAAAGTGAGGTACTCCAGATTAGTGGCAGGAGAATCCACAAAATCACACACTGAGCCAAGTGTCCACACAACGTGGCAGAAGGAGTCCGCATGACCCAGAGGCAGACTCCATATTGTCCATGTTGTGTCCTGACTTAGCAGAAACTACCAGACATGAAATTGCTAACACAGACAACAAACACAGACAACCTCAAGTCATTCCCCTGTTCATGAATTCCAGGACAATTTTGTTGTAATTGTAATACCAATTCTCATTAACATTCCCTTACATAATGAAAATCATGAAAAACTTATGTATGGAAACAGAACCCAATTTATGAGCTTTTGTGTTTAATTTCTTCATATTCCTTATCCTCCCACCTCTCACCAACCTCTAAACCCAACTGAATAACATTTAACTGTCTCAGGAGCATCTGCTGGCTCAATCTGAAGTATCAAATGTATTTGATCAGCACAAAATATCACCACTAATGTTTCTCTGATGAAGGGAAGAAATTTTGATTATATTAATTGCTTCTGGTATGGAACAAAACTGTTGAGCCTGAAAAAACGTGCCTATAAACAACTGCCATTCTAACAGTTCAGGTTGTGGGTCAGCTTTTTACGTGCACTAAGAAGATTAACATTATTGCTTCAAAGAATTTAATTACAGGAAGTGATTAGCCAAGTGCTTCTGATCAATGGAAACACAGAACCAGCCATGTTCAGTTTGCAGTTGTAGCAATTTCTTTTAAACATAAGTAGCCAAATCCTTTGGGAAGTGGGGGGGGGGGGAGAAGTTGGGGAATCTACTGCAAGTCATTTGACATGAGTAAAACACAATCCTAAATTAGTCTGAGCAAGTATTCTCCATAAATCAGTAACAACCTGCTGACTCGGGAATTATTCCAGATTGGATATTAGAGCTGGGAGCGTAAAATAAGTTTGCTTCGGCTTGAAATGTTGTTCTCATGTATAGTGATATATGCTATAATGTTCCCTCGTGTGACACTTTTACAGAAATATAAGGATATAAAAAATAGAGAATTTTTGAAAATTACTCTTCTGTTATTTCACACTCTCCAGTTATCAGTTTGCTTCCAGAAATTAACTGATTGAAAGAAAAGGAAAGAAAACAAAAGATGCTTATTTTTAATGTATAAGGAAGGAGTAGGTAGAGTCTAGAGAAACAAGGGCCACAACACTAGGAATAGGAAAAGAAGACAAAATAAATCTGGAAATGGCTAGATGTAGCCCTTCTTCCAGTTTCATAAAATCCACTTTTTGCATCATGGATGGACCTGCAGCACCATGTTTTAATGCAAAATTATTAATCCTGCAGGCTTCAAAGAACAGAAATATCACCCCCCCCCCCCCCCACACACACACACACATATGATGTTTCTAGGGAGTTCTAGGCAGCTCCAGATGGGGACTGGCCACAAAAAGGGCTATGAGGGACCCACAAGTAGCTTGTGGGCAGCAGGATCCCTACCTCTGCTTTGATGAAAGACTACTTCCTTCCATTTGCATATAATCCAGGCACTATGCTCAACACTTTGCTGTCTCCTCTCTCCACCAAAATTTGTCCAACTGGGAGGCAAATAAGCAGACTGTTTTAACAGTAGTATCTGACAAGGCATGGGCCAACTTCAGCCCTCCAGGTATTTTGAAGGTCAACTCCCACAATTCCTAACAGCCTACTGGCTGGTAGGAATTGTGGGAGTTGAAGTCCAAAACACCTGGAAGATCGAAGTTTGCCCATGCCAGAACTAGACTATATACATAAGGACACATGTTTGATTTACCTTGTTTCACTTTTGGATGATCAGCCTATTTGTTTCATTTAATTTTCCTTACCAAACTACTCAGTGGCCTCACCTCCTCATTTTTTGTTTTGTTTTGTTTTGTTTTCTTTGTTGTTTGTGACTGTTTTTAATCCTCTTTTAGATTTAATTAGTGGGATTCTCTCTGTTGTGTTTACAGCAGACCCACTGAAATTAAAACAAATTAGGTTAGTTGTGACCAAACTTATTCTCAACTTATTTAAATGACCATATTCTAAGAATGACAAACTTATTTTTGAACTTTTTGTTTAAGATGTGTCTTCAGCATTTTTTTTCTGAAATGCTAGTAGCATTTTTTAAATAAATGAGTAGATACATCAATTTTAAAGTTTTATTTACTTGGAACAAAAAATATCTTCAACAGTGAGGTCAATCTTGTTTTCATTACATTAATACTTTAGGAAATACTTTTAACTTCTAGCAAGTCAAAACTGCCTAATCAAAATGGGCACATTCTAGAACTTTGTCTAGATTTCCCATCAGTGGTAACAACAAGTTAACTTCTTCTCATGGGAATTGAAGCATGCATTCACATTCTAGTACATTAACTGCAGTCAAAAACAAAATTAATTAACTGAGTGTAATTTGTAGCACCTGCCTTGGTACCTTGCACTGTAAGTCTCACGTATGTAAATTTCTACTTTCTGATTCAATGCAGCTAGCTCATCATCATTCATTCATGTAATGATCTTCTATTTAAAATCATTCATCACCATTCAAACTAAAAAAGCTTGTCATAAAGAATTTCATGGAGCTTTAACTCAACTTATTTTCAAATGTATGCAAACATAATTTGCATGCACGCATGCACACACACACATATCAGTTAAGGCGGCAATCATAAACATACACACCAGAAAGCAAATCAAACTTAATTCAATGGGCTCAGCCTGCATGGGACTGGGTTATGCATAGGAATGGGCTCCACATCTGCATGCCTTTTCAGCTTCCATCATCAAGGTCTTTCGTGTGAAACACAGCAGCATTATTTAAATACAAGGGTTGATGAATGGATCTCTTGGAGATTATTCACATGTTCCTTTACTATCCCAGATGACAAACAGAATCAACAATGAGAGTGTTGGGGGAAGTATGCTAGATAATAACGGATGCTAATTTGTTCCTATGGATTTCATCCACTACTCACAGCCAGCATACTTTTTTTTTCTAACTTTTAGACTGTGGGTCTATTGACTTCATTTGAAATTAAGAGATTTTGGAAAGCACTGGAAGATTATGGCAACCTGGCCTATACAAGTCACTCTTCTATCCAGGTCTATACCACACTAGCTGCCCAGTTGTATTGAGAGATCGATTTTTTTGCCCCTGCAAACTTGGCGGAGTCAATCAGGGCAGCTTTGAGCCTTCCCCATTGGCTTGATTCATCCAGGTTTCCCTCCATGGCATATCAAACAGATCATTGACAGGGTTGGCCAAGAAGTAGTTTTAAAGTGGGACAAGGGAGGGTGGAGAGATGTTCAATTTCAAATCCTGCCATAAACATAAAACCATTTCCTGGCCACACTGCAGCCTTAGCCTTCTGCACACTTTGTTCCTCACTCTGATTTATGTGCTTGGCTCATGTTCCTGTACTGTTAACTGGGTTGTATGGAACTTATTGTGAAATGTATTTTATAATTGATTTTTCTATTTTCTATCTTCAGTTGTTCCATTCCAACTTTGTTGATTGTTGTGGCATTGGGACAGCTCCACAGCAGTGGAGAATCTTACATTTGAGAATATCTTAAAAGCTCTTGAAGGTAAATGATTTTAGAGAGATACCCAGGTCATAGGCTGTCGATCTTGTTTTAATTTCCAACTGACATGTTATGGTTCACACTCATGTAAGAGCCTGCAGAATGCAAGTGTAATTGTTTTTGTAAGGATCTGGTCATTACAAAATATAGTACATATTGTTGTCGGTATGCATTTTAACTGTCTATAAAGTTTTGATTTTTTTTTCACAAGTCACTGATGAAATGGAGGTGGAAAAATTTAGCAAGCAACTCTGAAAATAAAAGTAATATACTTCTAGAATGCAAATGATGAATGTGGCACAAGATGACTGTAATTCTCAGTTGTTTTGAAGTATTTTGAGGTACTTTCAACCATGCCAGGTCCACTTTTGATACCCAAGATAAACGTAACCACTTGAAACTCTCCTCAATTTAGTTTTATTATCTCACAACTGTATCAAGTCACAGTGCAGAAAGGCCAATTTTGAGTGTGTATGTCTGCCTTCAAGTTGCCTGCAATCCATCATGAACTCATCCATTTCACAGGATTGTCTTATCACGGAATACTCAAAGGTGGCTTTGTCGACTATATTTCAGAGCACCTGGTAGCCATTGGCAGTCTGCTATCCAGGGCTAAACAGGATTGATCCTGCTTAGCTTCCAAGATCAGATGGGATGTGGTGCCTTTAAGAAATGTAGATAATTTTTGTCTTTAAAATATGGGGAAAGCCTTGTATGGAAGAACAGAAATCACTATGGACCAACCTTGCCTATTTCCATCTCCCTGGCTTCACAAGGGAAGAAGAACGGTGCCTTTTTGCTGCCTGATTTGGGAGGTAATTTCCAAGAGGCCTGTAAGTCAAGAAGGACTTAAAGGGGGAAGGAAGATGAGCCCCTCTGAAAATAGGGAAGTTAGGTTAGTTGACAAGGTAAAGAGAGGTTTATTTTGATTTTGCTTGCTCCTTGAGATTCTAAGCTTCCAATCCTATCCCTTTCTGGGCTCCTCATTCTACAATTACTTACCACGATCCTACAAGGCTCTTATCATGAAGCCACATATCTACGTACCACAGCAGCTAATCCTGAAGCTACTTTCACAGTCACATTATTCAGTTTCATATCTGAGGAGTTTAACCTGAAATTAATCATTCTTCTCCCTATCTCTCACTGTGGTCTAGATAGAAAGGGATACAAATTTGGGAGTTAAATATATCCGTTCACCCAAGAAGTTACTACCTCCAAGAGAAACTTACTTAGCATCTGTTAAAAGGAACACAAAAATTCCAATGAGAAATAGGCAACAGTTTGGATAAATGGTACAGCTGAGGGGAAAAAATATCCCAAGTAAAAAATCTTAGCAATGACAATTATTTAGCAAGTTTTTTCCATCTTTGTAATGCTTTTGGCCTGTATCTGCTCCCTAAGCTTTAAAAATGGCTAGATGGTGAAGTGTTATAACATACAGCAAAGAATTGGTGCTGAAGGAGTTCCTTTCCTTTATTCCATCCAAAATTGCCCTTAAACCACTATTTTACCCATGTACATGGAGGATAGAAACCCCACTCACAAACCCAGGGGGTAGGAGGGAGAGACGCAAATGATGGTGCCATTCATGTATCTTTTGTTTTCAGTCTCTTCAATTGGTGGATATTTTATTTAGCTACAGGTGTGTCTTGACCATTTGATGGATAGAAGGTATTTCAAACATTTTGTGCTAAGCATGAATGAGAGGAAATCTCAGGCAGTATAGATAGTTTTGTTTGTTAAGCAGCACATTCATTCATTTCCATTCTTTTGCTTTGTTCCTGGGCTTTTCCTTATACTCGTATCCAGTTTTACATGCTAATTATTCTAGCTTGGGGCTCAAACTTATCATTTGCCATTAATGTTATTGATTTTAAAATGCGGCAATTCTCCAGGTGTCCTCTCTAGGTTAATTAATAAAAACAACACGGCTTATTATGTGGTCATTACCAAGATGTGTTTTCATTAAAATAATTCAGCATCTATGACATTTCTAGGAATTCACACAGGCAAAAAAATTTCTATAATGCAAATACCTGTTCAACAGAACTGGTGCTTATAAGGCCGGGACAAGGGGTGCTGTGAGTACTGGAAACAAAGGATTTTGATCTCAGTTGATATGATTAATAATTTCTCAACCTTATCTTCTGGATATAGTGAAAGGGATTAAGGATGCGGCCTCACCAAATGAATCAATTTAAAGAAGAAGCAGGAGGTAAATTCCTAGACAGAAAAAGCTTCTGCATCTCTTATTATTAGTAGATAGGGAAGAGAGATCAAGTTTGCCAAAAATGGAAAAACCTTTCTGTTTCACAACACATAAACTAAATACAGAACAGGGATTTTATTTCTTCACTAAGTTTCTTCTTGAAGGAAGGGATAAGTAATTTTAACTATTTTCTTCCTGCTGAAAGTAAATGAAAACTACTTATTCTGTGAAAAAAATCACATGTGATTGTTTTATTTGGGGAGGAGGGGAGGACAGCATTTTATGTACAGGGAATGATACATAGAAATATTGTATCCACAGAAAATGCTATTTTATATGCAAAACAACAGTGCACCAATTTTACAATGAAGATTTTCATCCGCACAATATGGTTCTTGTCAGTGTTTCTCAACAAACACATTTTTAGTGATTTTCCAAGTATTTCCAAGTACTTCTTTCTATCCCTAACCCTTCCAGTATTTTCCGCTGCTCATGGGAGTCCTGTGTACCAAGTTTTGTTCAGTATCATTGTTGGTGGGGTTCAGAATGTTCTTTGATTGTAGGTTAATTATAAATCCCAGCAACTTCAACTCCCAAGTGACAAAATCAATCCCCCCGCAACTCCACCAATATTCAAATTTTGCAGATTAGGTATTTGTTTCAAATTTGGTCCAGTGAATGAAAATACATCCTGCATACCTGATTATGATTCAAAACAGTAGCAAAATTACCATTATGAAGTAGCAATGAAAATAATATTATGGTTGGGAGTCACCACAACATGAAGAATGGTAGTAAGGGGTCACGGCATTAGGAAAGTTGAGAAATATTGGGTTCCAGCTCCCCATGCGGGGACATAAGAGAAGCCTCCCACAAGAATGGTAAAACATCAAAACATCTGGGTGTCCCCTGGGCAACATCCTTGCAAACAGCCAATTCTCTCACACCAGAAGCGACTTGCAGTTTCTCAAGTCACTCTTGACACAAACACACAAAACACAAGCTGTTTATCAACCAGTAACATATCACAATAAGGATACAATTATAAGGCAATACAGCTCTTACTCACTGGCATCAGGCTATGGTAAGAGACCTTTACCAACTCCCAAGCTCCTAGATTTCTATGTATGTATGGTCATGTGGTATAAATATTTGCAAAATGAGGTAAAGTTATCCATATTTACACACATACTGCATCAAGAACAAACATTTTAAAAACAAGCTTGACAGAATGAGATCGTCCCCATGGCAGCAAGCAAACTATTACTCCTGTTTCAGCATTGGTTCCACATTTGCGCCATGGTTGGTGATGCTGGAGGTATCTATGTAATAACTAACATGCAATGGAAAATATTTATCAACCTAAAACTTTGAATATAAAAACATAACTATTTTGCAAGACTTTAAATTTTAGCTAGGCTTTTCCCTGCTAGTTTTTTCCAATGCAAATGAGTATTATTGCAATGCTTAACAATTCATTGTGGCCTAATTGCCTATTAGCTAGAATTAATCTTGCTAGTTTTACCTGATAGAAATTACACTCTGAAATATTGATAAGTCAAAATAACCTCCAAAAGAAAGAAAAAATGTGAATGTCCAGAATGGCATCCTTGTTTCAAAGTAGTAAAAGTTAACTGCCTGAGAAAACATTTGCTACCTAACCAAAAAAATATGTTTATTTCTTTATCCAATGGGCATTTTTTTTGGGGGGGGGGGGATTCTTGTATTATTTTGATGCTCTTCTTAGGCTTCCAAATGCATGCCAATTCTCTGTCAGTTTCACAGTGTAGTTTTCCTTATGAGCCAAGTGTGATCACACTTCATCTTATCTATTCACATGGTTTAACATGATCTCCTGGTCTTCCAGTTTTCTCTCTGTCTTGGCATGAAGGATATTCTGCATATCTCATCAACGCCTTTCTATTTTTCTCAGTACCACTGAGATCTGCAAAATAGCCAGCTTTGAGAATCCTAGTTAACTAACTCTTTGTGTTTCTCTGCTTCTAGCACCTAATCATATCATTTTCATGACTTGGAATACCTTTTCGCTGTCACATTATATTGATCTTTGTTGTTGTTGTTCATTCGTTCAGTCGACTCCGACTCTTCGTGACCTCATGGACCAGCCCACGCCAGAGTTCCCTGTCGGCCGTTACCACCCCCAGCTCCTTCAAGGTCAGTCCAGTCACTTCAAGGATGCCATCCATCCATCTTGCCCTTGGTCGGCCCCTCTTCCTTTTGCCTTCCACTTTCCCCAGCATAATGGTCTTCTCTAGGCTTTGCTGTCTCCTCATGATGTGGCCAAAGTACTTCAACTTTGTCTCTAGTATCCTTCCCTCCAGTGAGCAGCCGGGCTTTATTTCCTGGAGGATGGACTGGTTGGATCTTCTCGCAGTCCAAGGCACTCTCAGAACTTTCCTCCAACACCACAGCTCAAAAGCATCGATCTTCCTTCGCTCAGCCTTCCCTAAGGTCCAGCTCTCGCATCTGTAGGTTACTACAGGGAATACCATGGCTTTGACTAGGCGGATCTTTGTTGCCAGTCTGATGTCTCTGCTCTTTACTATTTTATCGAGACTGAACATTGCTCTCCTCCCAAGAAGTAAGCGTCTTCTGATTTCCTGGCCACAGTCTGCATCTGCAGTAATCTTTGCGCCTAGAAATACAAAGTCTGTCACAGCCTCCACATTTTCTCCCTCTATTTTCCAGTTGTCAATCATTCTTGTTGCCATAATCTTGGTTTGTTTGTTTTTTTATGTTTAGCTGCAACCCAGCTTTTGCGCTTTCTTCTTTCACCTTGATTAGAAGGCTCCTCAGCTCCTCCTCGCTTTCGGCCATCAGAGTGGTGTCATCTGCATATCTGAGGTTGTTAATGTTTCTTCCAGCAATTTTCACCCCAGCTTTGCATTCATCAAGCCCCACACATTGCATGATGCGTTCTGCATACAACTTAAAAAGGTTGAGTGAGAGTATGCAGCCTTGCCGTACGCCTTTCCCAATCTTGAACCAGTCTGTTGTTCCGTGGTCAGTTCTGACTGTTGCTACTTGGTCCTTGTACAGATTCCTCAGGAGAGAGACAAGGTGGCTTGGGATGCCCATCCCACCAAGAACTTGCCACAATTTATTATGATCCACACAGTCAAAGGCTTTAGAATAGTCAATGAAGCAGAAGTAGATGTTTTTCTGAAACTCTCTGCCTTTCTCCATTATCCAGCGGATATTGGCAATCTGGTCTCTCGTTCCTCTGCCTTTTCTAAACCCAGCTTGAACATCTGGCACTCTCGCTCCATGTATTGCTGGAGTCTTCCTTGCAGGATCTTGAGCATTACCTTACTGGCATGAGAAATAAGGGCCACTGTACGGAAGTTGGAGCAGTCTTTTGCATTTCCCTTTTTTGGTATGGGGATATAAGTTGATTTTTTCCAGCCTGATGGCCATTCTTGTGTTTTCCATATTTCCATATTGATCTACTTTTCTTTTTTAATTCCCAGCAGAGCCTAGTCAACACAAAGAAACAACCTTACACAGTTTATGAATCACATTTTTTAAAATTACTTTTTCAGATTCCAAGACATTTTGTTCTTCTCAGGACTGTGATAGCTGATGTCCAAGAACAGAGCACAACCCCAACATTGCTCCAAGAAGGATCTCAAACACCCCTAGCTTTTTTGAAGTTATGACTCACTATTCTTACATACAGTGACATTTTATGGTCTAATAATGTGATTCTTCCTTTTAACACAAAAGAGTGCATGGTTGTACCCTCTTTGAAACTAGCAGATCTAGGAGGGCATAGATATAAAGAATAATTGCCCCAAGTGAAATTCATATTTTAGTCTCATTCAGACACTAAGTACACAAGACAGGTCCTTTAGAATTAAAAGTGCTCCATTACAGGATGATATACTGTGCAAGCAGCCCAATTTAGATTTAATAAGGGCACACTGCATTGAATTAAAATGTGAATATGAATAGTACAATCAGTACCTTATGTCTTCTATTTATATGGATATCCTGTTCATCTCATTTCAAAATGTTCTCACAGTAATAGTTCCAATGTAGTGAGATTTTAAATCTGCAGTTGTATCACTAGGAGCAATACACTTAGGGTTTGTGCTTAGGAAGAAGAGGAACAGCTGTCACTTTCTGCACATAGCATTTTAAGAAAATTAAGCAACCCCATCCTATCTCCTCCAAGCACAAAATATACAATTTCTGCAATACTAATTTTAGAATGAGTCACAGCTTTCTTCTGCAGGTGGCAATTTGTCCCTGGGCCTCCAAAGGACAAGTGCCTGTTACATATACCGATAATGGATTTCTTAATGAGACATGCAAGCCAGCCTATCCTGCGTCTTCAAAAGGACTATGTTTCTACCCCCACCCAACTATGTTTCTACCCCCACCCTCTCCTAGAAGACAGAAAAATGAAGAAGAAATTAGGGCAGCACACCATTACTGTCTTCTCATTTTCATTTTGTTGATCTTTAAAAATGAGAAATGGGGCATTTTCAAAGGAGTACAAATCTCAGAAGGACTTCATCACGTTATGTTTTTAAACAAACCAGTTAATAAAGTTCTGGCATTTGTCCAGCACACAACTGATACCAATACAATCCTGACAAAATAAATCCTCCATTGTTAGGACTCTGTGACCTTTGAAACTGCCTCTTTTCAGAAAGTGGAACAAAGTCCTACTCAGATTATCAGGGATCATGGATGTTCCCAGATGCTTGCTTAAAAATAAACATATTTAATTCTTATTTAAAAATAAAAATATTTAATTTGACCAAATCCATGAAACTTGGAGACTGAAAGTGTTTTTCTGCAATCAGAAAGTCGTCATAAGTTACAGAGCATTTCTTTGGGAAAATGAACAATTCTGCTTATACAGGACTACTGTGTATCTCAGGAGCTCTTATATTGGAAGTGGGGGGTTCATTCTTTTTTTTTTTAAAACTATGTGTGGTATTTGAGGGAACACTCTTTCTGCCACATTATTTTTCCTCCGTTAAGATTTCTCTGTCTCATTCATTTTGAAGGCCTTTGTGAATTCCTAGTCTGCGCTACGCCAGCCAGGAATAGCCATTGAGCTCTCCATGGTGCTGAAATATGTGTTCTGAAGATTTAGGTGGAGTCTGTCTGAGATTTGAGTACTTCTATGCGAAATAGATTGAAAATGGGGGTGGGAGGTGGGAAGTTGTTACAGCAGTTATCCAAAGGTATAATAATATTAGTAAAGAATTTGTTTCAGGATAGCCTATTAATGGGGTGATCCACAGAGTCAGAAAAATAAAATGATGAAAGTTTGCTTGAAATCATCATGACATGTCATCTGCTCAAGATACATGAAAATCCATGTGTGTGACCTGACCAAAGCTCAGTCTAAAGCCAATTAAAGTAGACTGTCTCATACTTTAGTTGGCTTTCATTTAGTTTTCCTGCAGTTGAAAATGTAGAAATAAATTTAGCTAGGGCCACATGACTTCTACGACATATACGTACAATATGTACATCATTATGCCATAGTCTTTAATCTTTCCATCTATAAACAGTCTAAAATAATTATTGACATTTCCTGACACTATTCTGCATATGAATTGAAAGTATTTATGGTTTCGTGAATTTATTTATCCAAACATTTATTTTGACTAACAATAATGTCTTTCTATGCCATCACATACATGAGGGATATCACATGAAGACAGTGAGTGGCCAATAAGCATATGGAAGCTGGCTCAAGTTTTCTCCACATGGCATCTTAAAAATGGAACCTATTCTATAACAGATCTCCTTAGGGTAGAAACCAAGTGACTATCCTCCTTTCATAATATAATGCTATAAAATAAAGCTGATTTAATTGAAACACTTATTTCCCTTGTGAAGCTTTATGCCAAGTGGGAGCAATTTGTCTAGTGAGGCCATTCTTGGGCTAGTAATTACACATGGCAAACCCTATTGAACAAATGATGACTGCTTAGCTTTGAGCACATAAGGTCAATTGCCATTCTTATTTTTTATGAACAAATGTTCATTTTTCATGTTGAAAAGCTACCGTATCTTGCTACCTTCTTCTAGTTAACAGATATTCTGCCACCACTTTTTATGACTATGGAACACCCCTATGATGATACAGGAAAAACAAATTCTTAACTCCTTACAGTGGTATTATACAGACACAGTTAATGTATTTATATAGAATCCATTACTCCCAACACATTATTTTTCAAAGAAAGCAATTCCCTATACAATGAGTGGTAGGAGGAAGGAGGTATCTCTCATCTCCTGAAATGGGGCTGTAACATCGCAAGCACTTGGAACTGAGAGGGAGAAGTAGTAAGCGCAGGATTCTTCCACTGAGCCCTACGGGGAATCCTGCCTATGAAGGTGTTGCACCTGCACAGAAAAAAGATCACACTAATTTTATTTCTTTGTCTGTAATGAGTTTCTATGGCTTTGGGCTTCAGAAGCACTGAATACCATCTGTGACAGCAGACTGCTAAAGGATTTAGCTAATAATAGCTGCTGGTATCTACTTCTTATTTCCAAATGAGGGGCATGACTGTGGAATAGACAAGCAGATGGATGGAAATAATGTACTGAGTGACTTGCTGCCAAAAAGATGATGCACACTCATCCCATCATAAAACAGGAAACTAAAAATACCATATTAAATTCAAAAACAGCACTAATCTGAAATTAACCATTCCTTTGCCTACCAAGAAATTGCTTTTCTAGAAAGAACTGAAGACCCATTTACACCTTATGTTCACAACTAAATAACATATAACAAAGCTCAAAATCCACAAAACTGTGATGTCTTTGTTGGGCCAACTGAAGAGCATAAATTGCCTACCTACAATTATAGTCCTTTGAGTGGTCATCTATGTCCTCATAAAAATGGGTGGATGGATGCACAGATCCATTCACGGAATGTTCCACAGCATGAGTTTGAATAGCGACAGGAGCACTCTCCTCATTTCTTATATCTACTGTGAGGCAGAGCATATACTGCAAGAAATAGGAGATGAAGTTGGGTTTGCATGGGGACACAGAGGACCACTCACACAACTACAGTTCAGGCAAGAAATTTGTTGTCCTTTGTGGACAGATTTCTTACCTGAACTGTACTTTTGTGAGTGATCATCTGTGCTCTAACACAAGCCCACCTTCCTATGCTGATGTTTGGGTACTGAGTAGTCACAGTTGTGGATAATGGGCATGTTGGAGTGTCAGTCCAGCAAGTTGAGAGTGAAACTGCATCAGGAACAGTAGCAGTAGCTCTGGGATGAAATGAAGCATTGAAAAGAGAAAGAGAGGTTGAAAACATGAAGCAGAGTGGTGGGGTCAGTGGCCTTGATGATCAGAGCAGTGGCTGATTAACAGGTAAGTGACTACCCTGTGAAAGCTGTAACACTAAGCTTGTAGATGGCTGAGGTTCTGTTGAAGGTTGGTTGGACTGTGTGCATACCACCTGAATCATCTCTTGAACTGATTGTTTCACAGAAATTGTTTTGTCAATTTCAATTAGGGAAGGAGGGCTTGTTGAACTGGAATGGAGCATTTGAGAGATGGCTGGCACTGAAGTGGACCTCAGAACTTATGGGGACCTCTTCAGTTTTCTTTGTCTGTCTGCTTTTTCTTCTTAGGAGGAGCCACTGGATCTGCAGCACTTTTCCAACCATACCAAGATGGATTTGCCTTGGATTGATGGGGCAATCAACTACTTGAAGCTGGTGTGGGCTGTGGTCAGGTCTTGGAAGTGGATATGGAGGCAGTAGTCTCAATCTATAAGAAACCATCTTTGTCAGCAATTTTCAAGGCCCCATTTACCTTTTCAGTCCGTAAGTCTATTGTCTCAACATCTACCTCAGTGGGACAGCAGTGGGGCTTAGTGCTTGCTGGGCCAGCCCCTTCCTCCAAGACATTTTTTTTCAAGCCTTCATGCTGCATCTTAACAAACAACAGAAGTAACATGTAAGACAAAATGTAGGACTGTAAATGTGACAAAGGCAGTGAAGCTTCAAAATTATGTATTTTCTGCAATTTTTGTTAGCAAAAAGAGTTGTTGCTCTTTTGTGGATTTGGGATTTTGTTGTATTTTGCTGCATGAATATGCAACCAAATGACATGAAACACCTGGATGGCATCTTAATAAGACAGTTGCTTCTCTATGATGAGAAGGCATGTCACAGCCTCATAGTGAAATTCAGAGCTGAAACCTACTGTAAATACATACCCACTCTTTGAAATGAGAGTTATTATGAGAGGATTATTTCTGCAAATGTTATTGAACAAAGGGGTGAAAAGAGCAAGTTCAGGCCTTTAGATGGAAAAGTAAATTAGTAAGAAGGTGAAAGTTTCCTATTTAGTCTTAAGCACACTTAAATAAATTGCTTGCACTGCTTAGCACTATCCATGATATTATTTCAACAAAGAAGATATACTTGAGGCATTAATTCTCACTTTTTAAGAAATACAGAATAGGTGTCTATTGAAAAAGCTAACTTCATTGGTTTGTTAAGGCCCTGTGTCTCATTGTACCTTTAATGAAATCATTACATCAAGTTGCCAGGCAACCCTGTGAAAGAAGATCTATATCATAGAAGCTGAGGATAGGGGAAAATTTCTACACAGTAGTGCGGAACATGGCTTTCTTGCCTCCTGAACCTGATTATTGGAGCCAGTTCAGAAATTTAATTTGGTATTCGGTTCTATAAATGATGGGAAGCAATCTTAGCCTCCAAGAATATAGATTCTCAAATTTGTATAGACAAAGTAATGTGAAACTGGATGTGGATATCTATCAGTGACTAACATGACACTTATTATTACTTTCTTCTTCCCAACAGAATGGAAATGTGTATTGAGTGAACTGAATGTTTGCTGGACACACAAAAACTAAGTCTGCAAGTGATATTATTGTCACCATGATGTGTGATGATGTTCTTGAAACCCAACTGAAGACCCAACCTTAACTGGAAACTGGGATGCTGGAAAACAGCTCTCACCCAATATATCAAAATAAATAATTTCCATACTGTATAACCCCAGTAGGGACACATATGTTCCCAGGCGTTGACATGTGAAGCCACAGTAAATAGCTACTCTACTATTTTCAATGGGATGAATTACGGAGGAATCAAGAAGAGAGTAAAGCTTGCACTGGAAGCCCTAAATGAATAAGTGAAACCGTGGATAAGTGCAAGCACTTATATCCTGTAGGTTCTGAGGTGGTTGTACTGTACATAAAAATCTATGCACAATGGCTAGTTGATTTATAGAGTATAAAGACTTTTCTAAAGTTATTTCTAGATTTCAAAAGGGTATTGGAAAGATAACTAGATGGAGAGAAAATGAGCATAGATACTGACCCTTCCTGGCTGCTCGCTTGCTGAGGACAGCTGGATAAGCAGTAACAATAAAGAGAAGCAACC
Organism: Anolis sagrei; assembly: GCF_037176765.1. NCBI lineage: Eukaryota > Metazoa > Chordata > Lepidosauria > Squamata > Anolidae > Anolis > Anolis sagrei. Next base: position 98,161,595 of record NC_090022.1, read on the forward strand.
TTCGAAAGCCCCTACCACAACATGGTCCTCTGCAGGTTACCAGCCACCACATTTTATTATACAGGACCTTCTCTCTTTAAAGACACAGCCAGCTCAAAAAGCCTTTCAAAGCAAAACTGATAACTTTAAATGGCCTGTTTAATAGATAATATTACATTTCTTGGATGAGAATTTTAAACAATAGAAAAACGGATAGTGATGCCATGAAATAAATACAACTAATAAACTAAGGAAGACAGATGTCCTTGTGATGTCAATCAATTGTATACAAATCAAGATAGGTAATTAGTTATTAAGTAAATTTATTTTAAAAATTAGTATTGCACATTTATTAAAAAATATAAGCAATATTCAAACCTTCCCTTCCCAATTATCAGAGGCTTCTATCAGCTGTGGTATCAACATTCAAGAAGCAAAAAACACAATTTCATGATTCTATGACACAACTACTGATAACCTAAAGGATGTACCACCTGCCTTTTAAAAATATTGAATTTGTGAAAATATGGCATAGCAAAGGATTGTTCCAAGAAACAGCATTTACCTGGAATGCTGTTGGTGAATTACAGTTAGAGCAGAACTCTTCAATTAGTTGTTCGATGCCAAGACAACAGTAATTTAATGGGTCTTCTCTAGTCAGAACTAACAACAGGATTCAGAGTTTTGTTTAAACCTTGTATCTATGGAATACAAAAGGCTTTTATACATAGAATTCACATTTTCATAAAAAATCAAATGGCAACTAAGTTCTAAATATTCACTTCTTTTTGTGGATATGGGATAAACTATATTTTTCTTTCCTGCCATCTATTTTACTTTCCCAACTATTATTCTCTCCCTAGGGAGATCAAAATTGATCCCTCAATACTGTCCTTTACAAAAACAACCGAAGACCTTTCTGTGCACACAGGCATATGGATAGGAGGAAAGTTGAAATATTTTGCACAAATGGACAAGAAGAATTGGAATATGGATTTGGCTTTTAAATGCTTTTAATTTAATGTTTTAAACTCTTAAGTTTTAAAAATCTGTTAAATATGAAATGGTTATAATGTGAATTTGTTGGTCTTTGTTCAATTGTTTGATTGTCTTTGTTGCTTGTGTAAATGTAAATTGGGTTTTATTTTTTTGGTTTATATTATTTTGTATTTTTATATGGCATTGAATGTTTGCCTCTCGATATGTTGAAACCCACCCTGAGTCCCCACTGGGGAGGTAGGCCAGGATAGAAATAAAGTCTCATTCACTCATTCATTCATTCATTCATACTGGGACAAGGAACTCCCAGTGGAGCAAACAAATATAGGAGCTAGTAAAATGTCAGTTTATACTTCTCTAAATCCCAAGAAAGCTCACAATGCAATAGCTACATTTCCCCTAGTGTATAGAACTACATACTTACAATAATTACAGTCATAAAGATTTATCATAATTTCAGTTTCAGTCCTATAGAAGCTAGCAAACCTGCAAGAAATAAAATTTTCAGTACAAGTTCGCCATATACCACAAGGCATGAAGCATTATGGCTAACAGCTAGAATACAGCTGTAGTATGCATATTTGCTCAGAAAAACAGGATAGTCCATGTTGTGCTCACCCAGCAGGGCTGCATGAGCCTCTACTAGCTTGTGTGAAGTGAGTAGAGTTGAGTGTTCGGATTATAACTCAAGAGATCGGGGCAAAAATCCTTGTTTAGCCATGGAGACCTATTGAGTGGCCTTGGCAAATCATGCTAAGTCATCCTCAGATGAAGGCAACAGCAAACCCCACTCTGAACAAAACCTGCCAGGAAAACACTGTAATAAGTTCACGCATAAATCTGAAATTACTTTAAGACACACAACAATAACAAGCTTGCATGGAAAGCAATACATACCTAGATAAAAAACAAGCAAGAAACTTTTGTCTAAAATGTTTTTTGGAAAACAATGAACTATCTTATTGTAATCTGTTCACCTGTAATTCCCCCTTTCCCAAAATATGAAATTGAAATTACTAGTTGGCCACATGCAACTTTACCTACCTAGTAAGAGAGTTGTTTAAAATTGCAAGGGCATGACTTGTCCCACTCACAGCCCTGTCATAGGTCCTGTTAAAATGATTAATTATTGTGTTGTCGAAGGCTTTCATGGCTGGAATCACTGGTTTGCTGTGAGTTTTCTGGGCTGCTATGACCATGTTCCAGAAACATTATCTCCTGAAAATGGGTTATTCCAGGAAAAACCAATCAGGGCCAGCTAACACCTCTCAACAAAGGATACCCCTGGGCAGCAACCAGCAAAGCCTTGAAACTGCAGGCCATCAAATACTAATCAAGGTGAAAAATTGCAACATTCACACATACACAGACAAGAGTTCTTTCTCCCACCTTGGACATTCCACAGATATATAAACCTCAATTACTTAGCTTCCAACAGGCCCCTCAAACTCTGATGATGCCTGCTGCCACAGATGTGGGTAAAATGTCAGGAGAGAATGTTTCCGGAACATGGCCTTACAGCCTGGAAAACTCACAGCAACCCAGTGATTAAAGTATTGCTAGAAAAATTATCTGGATACATGTATTGATGATATAACCCACATGCTCATAAACACACAAACATGCATAATGTCCAGATGCCCAACAATCATGTAATTCAATCCTATGTGTTCTACTCGAAGTTAAGCCTCACTAAGGTTCAGCAGAACTCACACTCCTGAACCACCAGATTTACCCCAGTTCCTTTTCAAAGTTCTTTGAATACATTGAAAAGCAATCCATGTTGCATATATGGACCAAAACAAAATGTCAAAGCATTCTCTCACAATGTATTATTTCCATATTTATACAAAGACTCATTCATGTTCATCAGAGTAGTATCTAAATAACTGCAAATATTTATTTGATTCAAAGGAAGTGGTCATAGCTATTAAGCCAGGCACACCCTATGGGGTTTTGGCTGTTGCCAAACCAATAAGGCCCTCAGTATGTGCATTATTTACCTTCTCCAGCTGAGAGGTCTTCTTCCAAATGGCTCTTCAGAACCAAAGATAAGCAGACATCTGGCATCCCAATTTTTTGCTAGCCAGAAATTTCCAGTAGGGAACAGGCCATAAAAGAACACTGCACTGTAATTAAAGGTCCTGCTAGTCTATTTCATACTCCAGTAAGTCAGGTTCATCCTGCCCTCACCTTATATCTTCTGAATACATACAAAATACATACAAAATTGGAATTATATTTTATGCTAAAATGTGCTTGATATTTAGCACAGGTATACCCTAAATCCCCCAGACCCTGCCAAAGATAAATAGCATCAGCCCTGCTTAATACTTAGATGGGAGACTGTCAGTTGCTGTGGGCTATAGTTTTGAAGCAGGAAGTGATAAAACTATCTCTGAGTATCCCTTGCCAAAGAAAACCCTATGGGGTCACCATAAATCAATGCTAGAGCTCTGAACTGTCTAAAGCACACCTGCACAACCTGTGGCCCTCCAGGTGTTTTGGACTTCCGCTCCCAGAATTTCTGGCAATTTGAAACAACTGTCTTGAGGTTCTGGGAATTGGAGGTCCAAACACCTGGAGGGCTGCAGATTGTGCAAGTCTGGTCTAAGGCATTAGTATCCAAAGAAATTGTATACTAGTCTAACAAAACCCATCAGGTCTGACCATTAGGGACATACGTTTTAACTTATCTCCCATTGCATTATAGGAATGCAGTCTTTTTCCAATATGCTTGCCTCTAAAGATTGTGCAGAAACATAAGCCATTTCAGAATTCTGCTACAAGGATATTAACCAGGGCATAACAGGGAGCATATACATTTTAAGTGACACCAGTCAATTAAGTGCCGACAATGAGCTATACAATCTCTAAATGACTTAGGATCTAGCTACCTGGGGGCATATCTTCTCCTCTATAATCCTGCCTCAATTTTAAGATCTTCCAAAGAAGTCCTTTCTGTTCTACCAACTCCTAATGTGTACCTAGCAGAAACCCAAGAGAGGACCACCTTGGTAGCTCCACCCAGACTGTGGAACTCCTTGCCATGATAACTCTTATAGCCTCATACTGATATCCTTCTAGCTGCTAGAATCTACCAGGAGAAAACCTCCTTTATAAATTGAGAAAGTAGTAGTGCATTGAGATTATTTACTCTTACTGCTGTGTTTTAGCGTGTGTTTTAATTTACATCTTAATATATTGTTCACTGGATAACTATATTATATAACACTGATCTTAGTGATTTTCATATTTATTGTTATGTTGATTGGTGCTTACTTGCATTATTTTACTGAATTTTGTTATGCAACTTGAGCACCATATATAGAAATGTGGGAAACCAATTTAACAAATACTTTGGATCAGAGTTGTAGAAACATGATTTACTTGCAACTCTATATTGAATTTTTACTATAATTTTAGAAAGCCGAATAATTATTATGTTGACAAAAGAATGTTTCTGGCTACTGTTCCTTGGTAACGTTCCTTTGGTTCTTGGTAGTAATAAACATATCTGTTTAATTAAATATATTGGCTATCTAGAGAAAACAAAGTACAAGGACAGCCTTTTTGGCCTCCAGAATCCTTTCTCCTCTTAATGACCTACAGTGCCCACTTCTTTTTTATTTAATTGTCTACTTCTACAAAATGAACTATTCTGTGATACTTTTCATCAACATCTCTATCTGTCAATCTATGCTTTTCCGTGCATATCAAAATACAAGTTTTTTTTTACTGCCAATAAACCATGATTCAATTTAGTATGGAAACTAAAGTAAAATTAACATATGAGAGAATAGCTGTTTAAATTGATAGGAATATTCCTTCCACATCTCCAATGTGATGATCACTTTAGATAGGTGTTGGAAATGGTATCAACCCTTCCCTTACATTTTGTACCTAACCATGTGTGTGATACAAGATATTGTTGTATTCAGTACAGTAGATTTATATTTTTGATGAGCTGTCCAACCACGTATAAATTCATGCATTTGCAATATCTGAAACTGTTATTTCAGTTACAAACGAGACACCAGGGAGTTGACTGCGTTTATCTCCATTAACATTTTATTGTTATTCAGAGACTACAGACACAGACCGACCCAAGCACAGGAAAGTTGCAGCAATTTGTTTTTGGAGATTCAGGAGGCTCCATTAATAGCTGCGCTTTATGACTGCAGTGAGGCCAGCCCAAATGCTGTAAAACAAAGATCAAATTGAGAAGTTTGCTGTCATTAAGGGTAAAACCATTCTTTGGTTACCTTTTTAGTTAAGACGCTTGCCCTTCCACAGGAATTACTGCGGCTTCAAAATTTGTGCCTAGGACCTGCTATCTAAACAGTCACTCTGTTATACCAGCATGGAGAACAAAATGATTAAAGTGACAATTATGCCAATGAATGCCCTGGAACAGAGGAAAATCTAAAGGGCAGACTCCAAAAGTGGCATGATCTTGGCTAGCTTGCTAAAGGAACAGCTTGAGGGCTTGTAAAAATGATATGCAGGTACGCAAAAGCCATTAGGCACTATTTGTATAGCTGATTTCATAATGCCTCTCAGCTTTCCACACCACATGTGCCACTAATTTCGTTGTAAGAAGAAAAATATTTTTAAAATAAAATACAAAATAAACTTTATAAAGTAGAGCTAAGGGGGAGAATGAAGACTAAAGGCAGGTAAAGAAATGATTATTAACACAGTCGTTCCAAGCCTTCATAAAAATAAAAATAAATCACAGATCCAATCAATCTTTGGTCTCAGCAGAACTTACTCTCAGAGACAATGTCAGACTTCCTACTGACATGAAGTCAATTCATAATCTGTTCTCCAGTCTCACAGATGGATGCTGAACTCTCTTTTCACCTCCTATTGACTTCAGGTAGCTGGTATATTGCTACAATCCATTCAAATGTCAATGAAGTTTGATGAATAAGGCAACACCAGATTGAAGATTTAATTACTGAAAGCTGCACACGATGGTTAATGCATAACATACGGTGTCACCTTCTGATTTTAAATAATTACTGGCACAACTAGAAACATTAGCAAGCAACTCCCATTTGAATTTTGAATTTTTACACTTGGTATGCTTGGCCCCACTGAGAGGGGAAGTCGACAGGATTCAAAGAGATACACCTTCTCTACTCCTGAATTGCCCCCAAGACTGCAATTTAGGGGTAGCTAAAGTATTGCCTGAGACATCATGTAGGCACCCAAGGCTGTTTTGATTGCCCTGACCTTTCCTGGATTGCCCTTAAGATAAAGGTAAAGGTTTCCCCTGACATTAAGTCTAGTTGTGTCCGACTCTGGTGGGTGGTGCTCATCCCCATTTCTAAGCCAAAGAGCTGGCATTGTTCATAGACACCTCCAAGGTCATGTGGCCAGCATGACAGCATGGAGTGCTGTTACCTTTTTGCCAAAGTGGTATCTATTGATCTACTCATATCTGCATGTTTTTGAACTGCTAGGTTGGCAGAAGCTGGGCCTAACGGCAAGAGCTCACCCCGCTCTCCTGGATTTGAACTGCCAACCTTTCAGTCAAGAAGTTCAGCAGCTCAGACAAAGTGCTTCTCTTGCATGCCATCGGAAGCAGTGGTTTCACTTCTAAAACAGCTTTCAGTCTTCCCTAAACGGTTTTTTTGCATTTTTCCTTGATAGCCTATCAGGTTTGCTGAAGTTCCTGGGGCAGTCAATTCGCTCTGGACCTGCTGAAGTTGCCTATCTTGGGTTTAGTTAAAGAAAACTGGACAACTAAGCTGCCTATCATCCCTTCACCATAGCAAATGAACCTTTGAAATGGAGCTTATATATTGTAACAAGAATGACTACATGCAAATATGCAGAATGTGAGGGCAAAAAGAACATCACCTTTTAGTCTGAAAATTGCACTGATGACTAGTATGGAAAAGAGGGCGTTCAGTAGGCACTTGAGCTACCAAAAGAGACCAAAAAAATCCCATTTGATGACAAATGGCACAACTCACTAGGAAGTTTTTATGCATAACTCCCTTGGGATCAATGGACATTTGGAAGATCCCAAAGGAATGGATAAGAACCAGAAACAGCTAGGATGGAATAAAACAGAAGCAAAAAAAAAAAAAACCATTCTGAGAATTCACATGACTGGATTTTTATTTATTTTTATCCTTTTGCTTTTCAGCTATTGCTCAGATAGTTCCAGGGTCTTCTCCACAAAAGCAAAGCCTTGAAATATTGGCTGGTACATCTTCAAGCAACATTCTCCGAAACCAAATTCCACAGAGATATTATCTCAGCAAAGGAACTTCATAATTCTTTGCCAAAAGTATCCCAGGCATCCAGAAAAAAAATTAATCTGGAAATGTCTTATATATTTTTTCTCTCCCCCCCCCCCCCCCCCCAAATCCCTCTGTCTATATTCTTGCTTTTCACAATGAGGTGCAGGACTTTCTCCTCCAACTTTGACACATTTTGCATTGCTACAGTCACACGCTGTGTGACTGGTGACACAAAAGAAGGAATGAATGGGATATACATATCACGTGTACAACTGACCTGTCTTGCCCCTGCAGTGCAGGCACATCTGAGAGTTTGTGAGCTGCTGCATTATTTCTATGGCGGCTAATGAAGCCTCCTTGGCAGTGTCCTTTTCCCTCCGCCTTTGGTTTTATGCAGAAGCCTGTCCGGGGCTCTATGGGATTCGGGGCTCAGGAAACCTTCCGGGGGTTGCCATGGCAACAAACTCGTACTACAGGTTGCTGTCCATTGAAGGATGTTTGAGACAAATTACTTACTTACTTGCACATACAAGCATGCATCAGCAGAATCAGCAGCTAACCAATGAAAACCAACAAAGCCAATATTTCTGTTAAAATTGTATTTACTGTCCAGTATGTGGGGGATGGAAAGAAACACATTACATATCCACAGATTCAGCATTCATCGTTCAAACCCCCCCCCCTCCCCAGACAAATAAATATTCCAAAAAGAAAACCTTGATTTTGACATTTAATATAGGGAAGACCATCATACTACACAACTGAATGTAGTAGGACTTGAGCATCCAGAGATCTGAGTAGCTACGGGGAGTCCTGGAAACAAACCCCACCAGGCAACGAGGCCCCACTGGACAGCAAACCTGGGGTTTTTTTTTTCATTTGTATCTCAACATTACTTTGGAGGAAGAATGCTCAATAACCAATAATCTTTCACAGATCTTTACAAATGTTGCCTACAAGCCACATACAATTCCTCAGTATAGCTCTTAATTGCCCCTGCAATTGGCAAGATCCCTTTTTACTGAAAAAGCCACCTCTCAGGAACCATAGCAAAAATTATGATGGTTTCTCCCAACCTTTTCTAGGTCAGGGGCATTCCCCTCAAAATGTGAACTCAGGAGTAATTAAAAATATGACATTATTTTCCTAATAGCAACAGACATGCTTGGACAGACAGCATAAGTATGATAACATTGGTTTCGAGAACATAGCCATACAGCTCAGAAACATAGCATACAGTCCGGAACATAGCCATACAGTCCAGGCTGCATGGCTATGTTCCAGAACATATGTTTCCAGCCATGAAAACCTTCAACAACATATAATAACATTACTAAGTGTTTTCTTTTAGCAGAAATAATAGCATTTACTTGCTTCTTAAAATCTTTATTTGAAGGAATTGGAGGACTTTTGAACTTTAAAAAGCCCCCAGGAGAAGCAAATAAAACACTCTTCAAAAAGATTATTCTTGTTTCAGTTTTGCAAAAACCTTAAATCTGATTTCAGTGATAGAAGGCAGTAGCTGTTTGACTTCCTCACACCCAACTTCCTTTCTGAACCCACTTCTCCCCTCTGTTTGTTTTAAAAGCACTAAGCATTTGTGTCAACACTTCTAATGCATTATAAATCCAAGGCAACAGGAAGCTATTCATTGCACATCTATGCTGACCTTTCCTTATCTTTGTAGAGCAAAACTACAAGAGCAATAAGGAGAACAAAACCTCTAAATCATAGGAATGTCTCCTCCTCCAAAGCATTTCCCCTCAAGAAATCTAGTTCATAATATAAAAGAACAAAAGCTCCAGCGGAATAGTTGCTCAGAAGGGATCCTCCCTCTAAATAGCTCTTTATGTTTGTATTACAGAAAAAAACAAAAGACTGGAATACAGATGAATTTATATGTCCTTTTGTGGAATGGGTTGCAGCTTGCAGTTTGGACATTTCTGCTCCCAGGCAATAGGCAAAACAATTTATTGTGTTTTTGTAGAAGATAAGAATAGGCAGGCCTCACAAGCCCAATCTGAGGAATATTTCTTATGGGCACTCATCTGCTACCTCTCAGCTGTGTTGCTTCTATGGCCTGAATTTTCTCATGGACCTCGGGAATGAACAGGGTGCTGCCACAAATCTGAGATGAGATAGCTACTTTTTGGGCCAACAACCTCCAAAATCCCCTAGTCCAAAGTAGCCATTGTAAAATTAGCAGTTTCAGGAGCTATGCTCTAAAAAGTAACTTTTTCAAGCTTTGGCTGAGAACATTAGACTGCAGGAGGATATGGAGATCTGTCTTGAGCTCGAACACATCAGAATTCTGTAGACACAAGTGGGACTTGAAAAATATTTATATGCCTTCATCTAGACTCTATAGCAACCCTGCCCTGGGGATTTCTTGACAAAATTTCTTCAAACTGATCATTGCTTTCCTCTGAGGCCTGTTAGTTGTGCTTTCCTGTATGGCAGAAGCAGGGAAAATGGATGGCCCCTAGGGTTGCTCCTATTACTATTATTATTACAAAGGCTGGGTGGCCTTTGTAATAATAGTTTAAATGCTTTTTAATCTATTATCATATGTTGTTGATTTGATATGTGATGTTTGTATACATGTGAGGCATTGAATTTTGCCACTGAATATGTTGTGAATGGCTTTGAGTCTCCCCAGGGGTGAGAAAAGTGGTATATAAATGCAATAAATAAATAAATCATTTCAGTAATTTGACACACATTTTGTATCTTAGAGAGGAGTGGTCCATTATATAAAAAATTAGATTTACTTTTTACTTTGGATATTTAATATCAAATTATTTAGCCACAGATCAAGAAATGTGTGGCAGCTGTTTTGTACTCCACATTTCCTCATCTGTGAAAAATAAATGCCAATAATAATGTTATAGTTAGCTAATTCTCAAAACCTGAGATAAATATTGTATCACCTTCCATTTCTTGACAGCGACCTAGGCTAGAAACGAAGGGAATCAAACACACATTACTTATGTTAATTGTTTTAAAATCTATCATCCTTTGTAATTTTTTAACATAGAAATGATTAAGCTTATTCGTAATACCAAATTCAGGAATGCAACCTTTGTTGCCAATACAAATATTATTCAAGAAATGTTCCTTAATTCAGATATAATGGGCCCTCCAGATCCACAGGTTCTGGATATACAAATTCCGCGTAGATTGTCATGCCTCGTATTATTAAATTGTGACAACATGAGCCCAGACATGATGTGTGCTCACACTGCCAATATTTAATAATATGGGGCATGATCAACCACATTTCTTTGAATTCCAGAACCAAGCCCAAATGAATGCGGCAGCTCACTATATGCTTCTACAGTTATTATTTCTTTTCCTAGAACAGTGTGCATTAATTGTGTGCCTCCAAATGCTGGATTGCAATTCCAATTATCTTTCTCACCACTGGCTATACTGCCTATACAGCCAGAAACTGCACTTCTGGAGGGCCACGAATTCCCACACATTTCCAACTTTTGTAATTTCCCAACTTTGGCATACTTAGCATATAATTTGTAATAGCAATGGATATTTCCAAAGGTCATCTGGGTGCCCATGGTTGATAAAGAGATTTGCTAAAACTCAGCTCCCCTGCCAAATTTGTTTACACTATGCCTCTTGAAGGACTCAGGCAGCCTTCTTACTGTCTGAGTGAACAGATGTCAGGTGGCATTCAGGTAATTCAAACAATGTACTTCCATCAGGCCTTTCATCCATCACTCAGAACCGAAAGCCAAGCTGTTTGAGGTAGACATCTATTTGGCTTGATAACAAATAGCTAATTTCTTGAAAAATGCCAATACTGCTGAACTGGCTCTCTCTACCTGATTCTACCCAAGACTAATTGAACAAAGCTCACTGCAGGCAAGGCTTAGTCCTGCATCCTTTCTAACAATCCCCACAGAAGTGCAAGGAACAGGATTGCTTACCATCTGGGTGTTTACCATTTCCACAACTCCTGCATTAATTGTTGTCAGGTTTGGTACTATTGCTTGCTATGTGTAAATCTTCATAAAGCAGCAACATAGATTTCTGACAGCCTGTGTGTAATGGTATAAACACTACTAATTACTCCAACTCCTGCAAGTACTGATGAATGGATGTTCCCCCATTTAATTCTAACTGGTTTGGTGAGCATCCAGAAAAAGCTGCCCTATTTTCTGGAAGTTTTCCTCAGGCTCTTCTCAGTATTAGCTTGGATCTATGTGGATGCCTCTTGTTGTATTGACCTCTGGAAATTATAATTGATTTGGAAGGATGAGGTCAACTAAATTTTCAAATGGCTGTTTGGTTTGGTTTGGTTTTCTGCTCTGGAAATAACTTCCAGAGAAAAAGAGACATGGAAATTCCATTGAACTCATCCTCCCAAATTAAATTAAGCAAGAAGGGAAGGTGGGTAAAATAAATTGATCAAAAAGTGATTGGAAGGTACTCAGTATGCAAGCTGTTCTGGACAAATGGATGATAACATGAAAGATCTTTTGTGTCTGAATTGATATAAATCTTTGCTTACTTTGTAAGAAGGAATAATTCCAGCAATACTTCCCACTGTGAAAGAACATTACTGCACAATTTTGAGCAGTATTCTGATTTCAGGACTTTGTTGGAAAGATACACATGATTTTCCTGTGTTGGAAACGCACTTTAGAGCAAACTCATATTTTAGCCACATAAAATGCCCACGTTACATATGGTTTATGTAAAATGTGTACATGTATTTGTGTAAAGTACATGTATTTGTGTAAAATACCTGGATTTCAGTAAGGCCTTCGACAAGGTCCCCCATGACCTTCTGGCAAGGAAACTAGTCCAATGTGGGCTAGGCAAAACTATGGTGAGGTGGATCTGTAATTGGTTAAATGGACAAACCCAGAGGGTGCTCACCAATGCTTCCTCTTCATCCTGGAAAGAAGTGACGAGCGGGGGTTGGATTGGATGGCCCATGAGGTCTCTTCCAACTCTTTGATTCTATGATTCTATGATTCTAAAAGTTAAATATTTTTCAAAAACACCTGGATTCCTGCAAAGAAAAACCAAGTCTAATTTTCCCAGATACATTTTCTGTGCATAACAGGATGTATGGGGTTTGTGTGTGTGTGTTCTTGAACAGTGGCACCGCACATTTTTCATTATAGGTTTTGCAAAGTTACAGACATATTATTGCAGGACAGGCCACCACGAAGATAGAGAGGCAATTATTATCATCAAATTATTATCAAGTCCCTATTTTTCTTTGAGGCCTGATTGGAAAATAGAACAAGAGGCTGCCTCCACAATACATCTGTAATGGCTTTTGTCTGTTTTGAAGGGAGTAGTCAAACTGAAACTTGTAGCCTTGATTTAAAGTATGGATGAGCACATTTAAGGGGGAAGAGAATACTAGACAAATTATAAAACGTTTCTAGAGAGAAATAAGCATCCTTGAAGAACAAATCCTTATCAGCTACATATTTGTCAAGCAGATCCTTGCAGCAAACCTTCCTATTGCACTCCCCAAGTCCAAAAGCTGAAATTCTCAGGAAGGAATTCTGAAGAGACCACTCCATGCTAATTGCCTGTATACCTACAGCCCTGAGTTTTCAAGTACGTGTTATGTGAGACTCTGCAAGTTGCAAAATACAAAGAAAATCTCTTCAGGCAGAAAAGGAGGGAAAGGAAACAATGTTCTTCCTTGATATAGTTATTTGGCAACTGCAGTCACATAGCTCTTCTCTCCAGTTCAAAAATGTGAAAGCTAATACAAGATTTCCCACAGAAGCAGATTTTTTAAAGAGGAAGGCTCTACTATCATAGTTACACAGACCTCTTCCAGGAGCTTTTAAATAAAAACATTCCAGCACAGCAAAATCTCACCCTTTTAAGAAGAAGACTATCTTTTTCAAAATTTTGTCAATGTAAGGAAAAGTCATGCATTTGCTCTCTGTAGGACAGGCTGGTGGGCAACTGAGGTGAGTCCAATAGCCAGTTTTCTGCTCCTGAGATACTCCAAGGGGACAGGTAAACTGCCAAAAATAGTGAAAAAAATCCCTCCAATAAATAAATAAAACAAAATGGGAATCCACTTCTAGTTTTGAATAGTGGGAAGGTTTTATCTAAGAGTGGAAGTGTTATTCAACCTACTTAAAAATTAATTACCTTTCTATGTTTTGTTTACATCTGGCTAGAATATTTATAAATGAAATGTGCAAAGCAAAATAACTAAATAAATAACTGCAAAAAATTAATATGGCTACATGTAAAACAGAACAAGGTTCAAGCACTCGCTCTTTTCAAGATGTCTTGACTCTTTAACAGCATAGGTCACTTGCTGATCACTCTGTTCTCTTGCCAGAATCAAGTATATGAAAGCTTTCCTTTATAATGCAAGAGGGAAATACTGTGCTGCTGAAAGGTTAAGGACAACTTGAGTTATTGTCAGTGTGATACAAGTTCTAAATATGTGTTTTAAAGGTTGCCCTGAGGCATCTGAAGGTAGAAGGATTGTAGGTGTAGGGGGATTCATGTTATGAAAGCTTTCTGGGTAAAACTGGAACACTTTGCTCACATAGGTTAGGAACAGTATAGACTTTAAGATGGCAAAAAAGGGGAGTTATGACAGAATTGTAGGTTTAAATATAAGAAAGAAAGACTAACTTTGTTAACTGTAGAACATGCACCTTAGGAGGAAAGGGGGGCAAAGGGTCCAATAATAAGGGAATAAGGTGGGGGACCAAAATTGCCTTTGACTGACTTTGCTTTGGATTGACTTCCCTCAATCTTAAGAATCATTTACCAATGTATAAATATGTGAGAGGAAGCCACAGGGAGGAGGGAGAAAGCTTGTTTTCTGCTTCCTTGGAGACTAGGACGCGGAACAATGGCTTCAAACTACAAGAGAGGAGATTCCATCTGAACATGAGGAAGAACTTCCTGACTGTGAGAGCCGTTCAGCAGTGGAACTCTCTGCCCCGGAGTGTGGTAAAGGCTCCTTCTTTGGACGCTTTTAAACAGAGGCTGGATGGCCATCTGTCAGGGGTGATTTGAATGCAATATTCCTGCTTCTTGGCAGGGGGTTGGACTGGATGGCCCATGAGGTCTCTTCCAACTCTTTGATTCTATGATTCTATGAATACATATACAAGATTTCCCTTAAAACTTCCAAAGAAAGATACAAACAAAGCCCTTTGTATTCCTTTATCATTACTGAGCTACCATTAGGATATTTTTCTATTTAGACTTATTTTTTTCCTTCTTTCATGTAGATTAAGCCAATTCTGTTATCTATTATAAACAACTGATTCACTGAACAGCAGTTGTTCCTCATCTAACACACTTCTACATCTTTCAAACAGAATGTACACTATCCATTTCCTTCTAAACCACCTTCATCCACACACTACATATTAAGTCCCCTCATGACAACACCCTAGCAACATGTCTGAAGAATAGACTTGCATTTATTATGGCTCATCTAACTGACCATAGTAAATGGTCAGTTAGATGATCTGAGAGGAGTTGTGCTCCTCTTAGATCAACACAAATCCACAGATATCAAATCAAATTATCTCATTTTTAGAAAGTAACAAATGGTGGGAGTGTGTGGGAGTGTGTGAAATAATCATTGGAATGCAATAATCAGAGGGCAAATTACAATCTCCAGTTTATAGCTAACTTTAATAGGCCTGTCATGAGGAACTGCATCACATCTGCATTGCTGCATCATACCTCATCAAAAGCCAGGATGCCTAGAACTGCTGGAATTCACATATGTCAATGCTGTTAAATAAATAAATAACACCTAGAGGACCACAGGTTCCCCATCCCTACCACAGGCTGATTCCAGGGTATCATTTCTCTATTTGAAAAGATACTTTGAAAAGACATCAATACTTCCTAAAAAGTCACCCTGGCTTCTTCAGTCTACTGAAACATTCTCCACACATACACATACAATTAATTCTGAAGTGCTCTTTTATGTATTTTTATGTATTTATTTATATCCCACTTTATCTCTCCATATGGAGATTCAAAGCGGTTCACAATCAAAAGCATTACAACTTACAATATACAATAATAAAACAGCATATTATTTTTTTATTATCAGTAGTAATTATATTTAATATATTAGAATCATAGAATCATAGAATCAAAGAGTTGGAAGAGACCTCATGGGCCATCCAGTCCAACTCCCTGCCAAGAAGCAGGAATATTGCATTCAAATCACCCCTGACAGATGGCCATCCAGCCTCTGCTTAAAAGCTTCCAAAGAAGGAGCCTCCACCACACTCCGGGGCAGAGAGTTCCACTGCTGAACGGCTCTCACA
Organism: Anolis sagrei; assembly: GCF_037176765.1. Lineage (NCBI taxonomy): Eukaryota > Metazoa > Chordata > Lepidosauria > Squamata > Anolidae > Anolis > Anolis sagrei. Next base: position 98,177,154 of record NC_090022.1, read on the forward strand.
GTCAGGAAGTTCTTCCTAATGTTCAGATGGAATCTCCTCTCTTGTAGTTTGAAGCCATTTTTCCGTGTCCTAGTCTCCAAGGAAGCAGAAAACAAGCTTGCTCCCTCCTCCCTGTGGCTTCCTCTCACATATTTATACATGGCTATCATATCTCCTCTCAGCCTTCTCTTCTTCAGGCTAAACATGCCCAGTTCCCTAAGCCGCTCCTCGTAGGGCTTGTTCTCCAGACCCTTGATCATTTTAGTCGCCCTCCTCTGGACACATTCCAGCTTGTCAATATCTTTCTTGAATTGTGGTGCCCAGAATTGGACACAATATTCCAGATGTGGTCTAACCAAAGCGGAATAGAGGGGTAGCATTACTTCCTTAGATCTAGACACTATGCTCCTATTGATGCAGGCCAAAATCCCATTGGCTTTTTTTGCCGCCACATCACATTGTTGGCTCATGTTTAACTTGTTGTCCACGAGGACTCCAAGATCTTTTTCACACGTACTGCTCTCGAGCCAGGCGTCACCCATTCCGTATCTTTGCATTTCATTTTTTCTGCCAAAGTGGAGTATCTTGCATTTGTCACTGTTGAATTTCATTTTGTTAGTTTTGGCCCATCTCTCTAATCTGTCAAGATCATTTTGAATCCTGCTCCTGTCCTCTGGAGTATTGGCTATCCCTCCCAATTTGGTGTCGTCTGCAAACTTGATGATCATGCCTTCTAACCCTTCATCTAAGTCATTAATATTAGTATTAGTATTACTATATTACAATATTATTATATATTATATTGTATGATTAATATTACATTGTATTATATTATAAAATTATTATCAATATTATATGGATATGCAGTATATTGTATAATCAGCACAGCACATCACCAGCACCACACATTACCACACTGTGCTATTCCACTACACTGCAACATTACAATAACATTGCATGCAATATCCAATATATAACTATTGTCATGGTCAGTCCTGTCTTGGGGGTAAAAGTGTGTCTGTGATAAATGAATACCAGCTGGCTATGTGTAATGATGGACAGTAGGAGAGGATCCATAACAACAACTGTGTTTCCGCCTTTGGATTATACGGTCCGAATCCCCAATAAAATTTTATTGGCAGAGTCTGGCTTCCTCTGGGATGGCCACCTAGTGGCTGTCTCCATAAAATTAAATTGACTTCTTACTAAGCTTTAGCTTAAAACAGCTCTCTCCTTTCTTGCCCACCCGCCAAGATGTCTGCTTTGCAGTTATGTCCCCAAAACCCTCCCTCCACAATTTACTGCTAATTCGTCAAGTGACTCGGCATGTTACTTATTCTGTAAGCTCTTGCCAAAACGATTATTCTGGGCAGCTGCTTGGGAGCTAAACAGAAGAAAAGGCTTCCTCTGTTCATATATGATTTCTTGGCATTTGTACACAGTTTCTGACAGGCCACAAAGAATGTGAGTGAAAGTAAAACCTTCAAGGACTCTACCCTCAGGATCTGGTTCATATTTGTTTCCTAGCCAGTTCTCAAGCTTCTTTCCCACTTCTGACTCCATCTGTCATCTTCCCATAAATAGCTGAAGCTACTTACTTAAGCCCCATTCTCTTGTACGATTGCCCCAATCATAGTTGTTCACTATTTTCTTTAATACAATGATTTATTTGGAAAATGCATCCAGGAGATAAAACAGCCAGTCAAAGATCTCCCACTATAATCTCTTGTCTGGCCACAAGAAATCAGAGGAATTGTCCAACCAGGTAGCCAACACAAAAACGCATAGCTGGGCAGAGAAGGTGTTACCACAACATCTGCCAGAAAGCCAGTTGGGATTTTTTCTTCTGGCCCATCTTTTCTGGTGCATCTATGAAACTCCTGATCCTACAGCCAGTTTGAGAGGGCTTTGTCCTCACTTCAATCAGTCTGTCTGTCTGTCAATCACTCACTCCCATAACCACCCTCACATCAAATGTGGAGCTTCATGTAGTGTAAAATGTTATTTTACATGTTAAAATGTTATTTTACATGCTGTGTAAAATGTTATTTTACACTCCATGTAGTGTAAAATGTTATTAGAGCATAATCTATATAATAAAGGACACCATAGATATCAAATATGGTGTGTGTCTGTGGGGGGAGAGGTATCAAGAGTCCCTTCTGGATGCCAACAGAGTTCCTTCCAGAGTCTCTTCTGGGTGCCAACACATCTTGGTCCCAGGATCAGTAAACGGGCTGCAGCAGCTGCCACTGTTCTTCTATGGAAATCCCGTTGAAATCAGGTTGATGGGTCCTAAAATCGCCAAGCCCTTTTCTCCTTCAACTGAATATCAATTAAGAGAGAAAATATTTGGGCTTGGTTTCAAGTTATGGCAGTGGTTCTCAACCTGTGGTCAGTGCACCATCAGTGGTCCCCAAGAACTAAAATATGGTCCATGGCCTCACCGTTACTACACCTTTGCAACAAGAATGACTGGTCTCGTGAAACTCTCTTACATTTCTGAGGCAACGGGGATGTCAGGAGGGGAGAGGATGACTACCCACGAAAGGCGCAACAAGCCTCCTGACTACTACTACTTCTCCTCCTCCTTCCTCCCCCTGAATGGAGCCATTCCATGTGGCACCTGGAAGGCTTGGTGTCTTCATTTTAGGCCTATTCCTGGGTGGGGGGTTTTTTGGATGCTGATTCAGCAAAATGCATTGGATAGACACATCAGCTCTAGATTATTAAATATGGTTTACTGTTGGCGAACAGATAGTGACTACTGGATGGCATACATTCTGTATCAGAAACTAGAGCTGATGTGATCTATCCAATGCAATTTTCTGAATCAGCACCCCAAATAATCAAACTGAATCTAAAGTTGACCAAAAACTGATTTGTAACCCTTCTGGTACTATAGTTGGAGAGTGGTCCCTAGTTAAGTGGTCCCTGGTCAAAAAAAGGTTGGGAACCATTGGGTTATGGGAATAAAGAAATAAATTTCCATGCATGTGAAATTGGATGAAACTCCATTTGGCTTCCAATGAAAAATGATAAACGATAAAACTGGTCTAGAAAGCACTAGGATTGAAGTGATGGAGCAAACAATAATATAACATAGTCCACTGATAAATGAAATGAATGTAGAATGATTCTTTTAAATATTTGATAAAGGCCAAATATATACTTAAAGTAAAACAAATCATAGATTTGATGTCAAAGTTTGGTTCCAGATATCACATGCATGACCAGTTTCCCTCAAGGCAATCCTCTAGGCATCCCCTCAAATGGCACAAAGCAGACAAGGTAGGCACTGGTTCAGGCAGAGGTCATAGTTAGACAAGGCCGGTCGACAACCCCCTACTTTGTTAAGGAGAAAAGGTAGTATTTTTGTGTTTGTGTCTGAAAGCTGCTATACCAGGGCCATCATGTTTTTTTAAGAGCTTGTCATCATCACTCTGTCATGCAAGCTTGTAACTAGCTATCACTGAACCTGAAGGATTTCTTGATTTGTCAGCTGATTTCCTATATACCTATCACTGGGTTTGCTAACAAACATTCTACACATCTAAAATGTTATAACCTCTAAATTGTAACCAAAAGTAACTTCAGCTGAGATTTACATAAAAAATGGCTCCAACATAGCTTGGCATAGCCAATCAGAGGGGTGACAATTGGCCTTTGTCCTTGCCATGGCTGCCCACTAATGCTAGAGCATTAGAACTAATATAACTTCATTGATTTATGTTCAGAAAATGTTTATCTCCTAAACACACTTCAAAACACATATAGACAAATAGTTGCAAATGGGTCAACAAAGACATTATTTTCCTCAAGGTACCCATAACCAGGAAAATGGTTGTATAGACTACAGTAACTGCTACCACATTGATGTTTGTCATACACAGAGTGCTGCCATAACACACACATGCATAAGAAGCCCACTTCTGAAGGTCATAAGGTACCCGAGAAGCATTCTCTACTGCATATGCTGTTGGGGGGGGGGGGGGGACTTGTTTTGGAGAACTTCTCCAAAAGGCTTGAAAAAAGAAAAGAGTCGTTGGCATAACAATCACTGTATGCTGCAATTGTCACTTTTGCTTTCCTTCACTAGAATCAGTGAGAGGGATGAGGTACTAAGCAGAAGAACACACATGTAAGTCTATTCAATAATCCTGTAAGACCTTCCTGACATACTTTAAACAAAAAAATGGACCAATAGGACAAAGAAAATACCCAATCAAATATCCATAGTGGAACTGGGTCAAGCCAGGTTGGTTTTTACTGAAAGACTTTTGGAGTAGGAAAGACATGAAACAAATAACCTGGAATACTGCAACACTTCAATTGCAGAATTGATCTGTTCCCCCCCCCCCCCCAAAGGTTCACCAAGAACCTAAAGCGAAAGACACACACTTGGGGTAGAATCCTGTGAAGTCCTTCTGCTTCTGGAAGAACATCTTCAGCAAATCTCAAAGAAAGAAGATTTCCCACTCTCCATGCATGTCATTAGTTCTATGCTGGAGGGCTTGGAAATCCTCCAAAGCAGTCACATAAAGGAAATGAAAGAAAAAGAGCATCTATTGTGGCAATGTGGGCTTTCATGTCATCTTCCCTGAAATCTTCTGATAGGCTTTTTCCTTTAGACCAAGGGCCCAGTTGGGGTTTGGCATTAGAATTAAAGGATGTTGAGTATGCAGATAGATAGATAGATAGATAGATAGATAGATAGATAGATCCCCTGGTTCTTTATTTCAGCAGTATAATGGGAGTTGAGGGTGATTTTGTGGCTAAATGTATAAAGTAAAAAGTACTTCATGATGAACTGAAAATTACCTATATTACAATCTCTCCTCCTAACATCAGTACATCATGCTCTCAGTAGGGATCATCAATGTACAATACTGAGGTGACCTCCCTTGTATCCACCAACCTTGGTTGGACCATGAGCCACCTGTGCTTCCTATCCTTGACATCAAGAAAACGATTCTGCTGTGTTCCTTGAGCTAAAGTATCCCGCTACCAAAGCAAAACGTGACAAACACTGGAAAGTCAACTCTTTTCACAAAGATCCACCTCATAAAGCTTTGGACAGATAAAGAATCATCCTATGCCTGAACCTATTTTGGGGACAAAGTTCAGCATCTTTGTTTGCTCCATTAAAGTTCAGACAAAAATCTGAACCAAATGCATCTCAACAATATACCTCCAAACTAAGTCTCTGGAAACCTTCAAAATCTGTTGGGCCACACTGGCCACCTCCACAGCCCTCATTCAATGGCTTTTCCTCATTTGTGTTCTTCGGTATACCTTTTTCCCCACGTGACAATGAAGTTCAGTGAAAGGACAACTGGATGGATTCATGATTATAACAGAGATAAATATTGTGAGGGAAGAACAATTGCCCTTGTACAAGCAGCACTTCAGGTCCAGACAGATTAGTTATGTGTACTAATTTAGTCACAGAAAATAGACAAGAAAAGCTCCTCAGCAGATTATAAAACTAGCACCTCCAAAGGTAACCAACCATACCCCAGACATCACAAAGGAAATCATATGGTTCTTTTTTCCCCCAATCATCCATCTTCATCATTTCAACAATTTCTGAAAGTGAGACCAGCAACAAAGCCTGAGTTTTCAATATGCCCCTCCCCCCCAAAAAAAATGAGGGAAAGTTTTTTTTAGCAATTGACTATAAAACCAGTGCTCCCAACAACGCCAAATAATTGAAATCAAATCTCAACTACTGTTTTAAGTAAGTCGGTCAAATGGTAAGATGTCAGCTCTATTTGAGTAGAAACTCACAAACCTGCTTAACCATTAGACAAAATGTGGTGTGTAATATCTTCAGAAATCCCGGTGTTGTGGCATCTGAAGATCCCCCAACCTCCCTTTGCTGCCACCATGTCTTGAAAATTAACATTCATCCCATCCAGAAGAATATCATTTTCTGCCCACTCTACATCTTAGGTAGGTCCGACCATTGCCATAATTTCCCATTTTAATTGAGTCGTGCTCTCTATAAAAGTAAACATCACAATCAAAACTGTAGTGAGCTTTCTATTCATGTTATTATTGTGTTCCCTTGAAGGACACCAAAATGAATTGTTATCTTGTGAAGATTAAAATGTCTAAAGCATCTTACAATCTTTGAAGAGCTTATCTGTTACATTATGGTGTCTTCCAAGTTCACAGGACCCATTCTACAGATGGGTAAATGAAACATTAATGGCTACCAGCCAGTTCTTTCAAACCAAGGACAGCCACACATCTCTCAAAGGAGCAAACTGTCATGCAGTACAAAACAGCTCAAAATGGTTTTCACACATTGTTCTTCCTTTGGCCTAATTATGGCAGCTTTGTAGTCCACTACGAATCCATAGGGTTTAGACTGAATCCTATGGATCTTAATTAAATGTAGGGAGTGGGTACAACAAGAACACAATGTGAATAAGCATAAAAAACCAGATTGTTATATCCACCCCAGTTGATGGGCCTGGTTTCCACATGAAAGGCTTCCTCATTTCTATGGCTACTGGAACACAAGGACAACCATGTTTTGTCTTCAAACAATCTAGTTCTGTTGCTTAGACAAACACAGAAAATGCACACAGATCCACTCCACCCTGTTCCACCTATATCTGGCCATTTCCTCCCAAGTCATTCTGCCTCTCCATTTTATCTCTTAAGCTAAGGCCAAATATTCTCAGTCCTGGCTTGCAGAAGATGGATTGCAGGAGGGAGGGAGGGAGGAGAAGAAGCCAAGCGTCATGTGCTATGATGAACATGCCCTGGGCCACTACTCCTTCTTGTCCTCCTTCTCTTCCGTCCTCTCCACACGCATACACCACAGAGAAGTCTTTCCCCTCTTCAGGTCATTTCTCAGCCACTTGCTCACTTTTGCATCTCCCCCCCCCCCCCCCTTTTCATTTCCGCTCCCAGTTGATTCAGCAAAATGGACTGCTGCAAGATTATTGCTGCATTCCTGCCCACAAGAAGCCTGTCACCACCTGTCTTAACCGCAGTCTTGCCATCTCACTGCGTAGAGCTTGGGCCTGTCATGATCAGGATCCATCCAAGGCCTTTGGAATGGGCTGGGAGGATTGTGGCATTGTGAAGCTTTCATAATGCAGCTCCCCCCCCCCCCCCCCCGCTCCAGTCAGATGCTATAAGCTCAGCTTCTCTAAGCCACCATGAATTGATTTCACACTTTCCCTGAGGAATGGAGAGGGAGCCAAAGGAAGCCAGTGGCTGGTTCACAAGGGAAGCTGATGGCCCATTGCTGGGGAGGGATGGGGGTGATTGAGCCACGGGGAGTGGGGGTTCGGAACTCAAAGGAATAGCCCAGCCAAGGGGCAAGTTGGGTCCGTCATCATCAAGATCCATCCAAGGCCTTGGAGGATCGTTGCATTGTGGAGCTTTCCTAATGCAGCCAGTGGCTGGTTCACAAGGGTAGCTGTTGGCCCATTGCTGGGAAGGGCTGGGGGTGATTGAGCCACGGGGAGTGGGGGTTCGGAGCTCAAAGGAGTAGCCCAGCCAAGGGGCAAGTTGGGTCCGTCATCATCAGGATCCATCCAAGGCCTTGGAGAATCGTGGCATCGTGGAGCTTTCCTAATGCGGATCCCTCTCTTCCCCTCCCCAGTCAACTGCCATAAGCCCTGCTTCCCTAAGCAATCATGAAGCTGGAGAGAGGGAAGGGGGCGAGAGAGTCACGGGGAGATCAGTGGCCAAAGGAATAGCCCAGCCAAGGGGCAGGTCGGGACTGTCATCATCAGGATCCATCCTTTGGGGAAGGACGGACGGATTATTGCACTGCCCAGCTTACCCCCCCCCCCCCACCCTAAAACGCACTGCCGTAAGCCCTGCTGTTCTAAGCCACCTCTTCCCCTGAGCAAAGGAAAGGGAAGCCAATGGCTAGTTCACAAGGGAGGTTGCCAAATGGGACCAGAATCCAACCCAATGAAGCTGTGTTGAGGGGGGGGGGGGAATCCTTAACCTCCTGGCCCCACTGAAGGCCCTTCCGCCCTGATCCACCTGCTGCTGCTGCTGCTGCTTCTCCTCCTCCTGCTTCTTCTGCGGGAGTCTCCGGCTTTCCTGGCATCACTGCATTATGGCGCGCGCGCCTTGGCGGCCCGGGCTCCGAGGCGGGTCCCCGAAGCAGCCCACGCTTCACCCGAGGCTCGGCCGCCCCAACCCGCCCCACGCCGCGCCGCGCAGCCCGGACCACAACCCATTGCCGCCGGCGGAGGCGCCTCCCGCAGCGGAACCGAAGGGTGCAGCCCCTGAATTCCTGCTTGCCCTCCCCCGCCTGCCTGCCTGCCTGCCTTCCTCGCCCCCCCCCCCCCCGCCTCCCTTTCCCCTTCTCTCTCTCTCTCTCTGTCTGAATCCTACCCCGCCGGGCCTTGTGTTACCTTCGGTTGCATAGCTGTGATCGCGCAGGAAACTGTTGTTTATCTTGCGGGTATCAATGTCCTCCTCCATTGACAGCGGGCTTACTTTTGTGGGAAGGGAGAGCAAGCAGGCAAGTATCCATCATCGCCCCGCCACCACCGAGATCAGCGGAGAGGCGCGAAGCGGGGGAGCAGCCGGGAGGCCAACATGCTCCTCCTGCCTCTCTGCAAAAAGGGGGGCGGAGAGGAGGAAAAAAATCAAACCGAAGGAGGGGGGGAGGGAAGGAATAAAGAAGAGGTTACGCTTTGAAAAGGGCAAGCAAGCGAGCTTTCACCTCCTCCTCCTCCTGCGGCGGTGGCAAAGGTCCAAGTGGCTTTCTCTTCCTGGCGCTGGCGCGAAGGTGCCGCCCGCCTCCGCCTCCAGCCGGGGATGATGATGCTGGGGAGGCGCAGGGCGGAGGGGGAGGAGGGCGAGGAGGAGGGCGAGGAGGAGGGCCACGGGCCCCTCGGGTGCTTGGGGCAGGCGCGCGGGCGGGGCGCGAGCAGGGCCAGGCCCAGGCACACGCTTCCTCTTCCTTTGCCTCCGCCTCCTCGGGCTCCTTTCCCTCTCCCTCGCAAGGCGGCGGCGGCGGCGCAGGTCCCGATGCCCAGCGAGGTGGCTGCTGCAATCCCGGCTCCCAGGGCGCAGTGCTGCCGCAGCCGGGCGCCTTCCTCCTCCTCCTCCTCTTCTCCCTCCTCAACAGGTTCCCCCGCTGGCCCCGCCGCCGCCGCTGCTCTCCTCGGCATGCGAGACGCCCCCGGCCCCGCAAGATGCTCTCCCCAGTCTCCTTCCTTCCTTCCTTCCTTCCTTGCTTCTTTCCTCCCCGCGGTGCGGAAGGAGAGCGGGAAAGGCAGGCGGAGGAGGAGGAGGAGGAGGAGGAAGAGGTCTCTCTCTCTCCTTCTCTCTCTCTCTCTCTCTCTGCGGCAGGCGAGGCTTGGCTGCGGCTGACTGCTGCAACGCGCCGGGACCTGCCACCGAGCGCGCGCGCTGCCGCTGCTGCTCCTTCTGCTGCTGCTGCAAAAGAGCGAGTCCTAGGGCTTAGTTGCGGCAGCGGCAGCGGCGCTCTGCTGGAGCCTGCTGGTGCATTCACACCCCGAGGCTCCTCCCATACAGCTCGGCTTCGGCCAACCGCGGCAACGGCGGCAGCGGCAGGCCCGAGACTCGGCCCCGGCAGCGGCAGCAACGGCGGCACTGCGGTAGCGCTTCTCAGCGTTGCCTCCCCGGGAGAGGGACGGAGCGAGGGGAATGGCCGTTTGGGCAAGGCCAGGCCTAGGAGGAGGGGGCGGCGGGCTGCGGGGCGCAGCCAGGGAAGGAGGCTCCAGTCCAGAGGAAAGGGAGCTCCGGGGGCGCGGCAGGGACGGAGGGAGGGAAGGAAGGACAGCGCTCTCCCAAAGGGGCTTTCTCTCCCCCCCCCCCCTGTCCTCTACCCGTCCTTTCTCTCGCCTCCCCCCCCCCCTTTCCCATCCATCCCCGGAGCGCAGTGGTGTCCGGTATTGATCTCAATGCGTTGGAATTTGGGCAGCGGGGCCCTTTGGGGGTGGGAGGGACGCTTGTTGCCTGCCTGAGGAGCTTCCATCCTTAGGCTGCTTTTATTGTCATATAGACAGTAAAAAACCCCATTTTTACCTGGACGCAGAAGAACTTGAAGAGGAAAGGGTTTTAAAAAGCCCAAGTGTTTGAAAAAGCCGTCCCATATCCCAGGTAAGTACTTGAGCAGGACACAAAACTCTAAAGATGGTGGTTTCCAACCATTCCTTGACCAAGGACCACTTTGACCAGGACCTCTTGACTAGGGACGTCTTGACCAGGGATTCCTTTGACCAAGGACCTCTTGACCAGGAACCACTTTGACCAAGGACTTCTTGACAAGGGACCACTTTGATCAGGGACCACTTGACCAGGGATCTCTTTGACCAGGGACCACTTTGACCAGGGACCACTTTGACCAGGGACCTCTTGACCAGGGACCACTTTGACCAGGGACCCCTTGACTAGGGACTTCTTGACCAAGGACCACTTTGACCAGGGACCACTTGACCAGGGACCTCTTCACCAGGGACCTCTTCACCGGGGATCTCTTTGACCAGGGACCTCTTGACCAGGGACCAGTTTGACCAGGAACCTCTTGACCAGGGACTTCTTGAACAGGGACCACTTTGACCAAAGACCACTTTGACCAAGGACTTCTTGACCAGGGACCTCTTAACCAGGGACCTCTTGACCAGGGACCTCTTGACCAGGGACCCCTTTGACCAGGGACCTCTTGACTAGGGACCTTTTGACCAGGGATCTCTTTGACCAGGGACCACTTTGACCAGGGACCTCTCAACCAGGGACCACTTTGACCGGGGACTTCTTGACCAGGGTCTACTTTGACCAGGGACTTCTTGACTGGAGACCCCTTGTCCAGGGACCATTTTGACCAAGGACCTCTTGACCAGGGGCCACTTGACCAGGGACTACTCTTCAACATTACTACCAAAAGGGTTTTGAATCAGTCTTTGGTCAACTTTAGATTTGATTTGGTCATTTGGGGTGCTGATTCAGAAAATTGCATTGGATAGACCACATCAGTTCTAGTTTCTGATACAGAACATATGCCATCCAGTAGCCACCATCTGCTTGTCTACAAAAAACCATATTTAATAATCTAGAGCTGATGTGGTCTATCTAATGCAATTTCTGATTCAGCACATCAATTAACAGGTTGAAAAACAAAGAGACCAAGGCACCCCCACTTCCAGGTGCCACATGGAATGGCTCCGCTGTGTGGGGGTGGAGGGGAAGAAGCATCAGTCAGTAGGCTTGTTGTCATGCGTTTTGTGTGTAGGCACTCTGAGAGGGTTTTGCGAGACCAGTTGCTCTTGTTGCAACGGTGTAGTAACAGTGAGGTCACAGACTATATTTTAGTCCTTGGGGACCACTGGTGGTCCATGGACCACAGGTTGGGAACCATTGTTCTAAGAGAATCAACTTGGTATAGTGCTTTGAACCTTAGGCTGCTCCTCTGGAGGCCAGGATTCAAATCCCCCCCCCCCCCCAAGCCACGGAGATCTGCTGAATGGGTGACCTTGGGCAGGCCACACTCCCCTCCAAGGAAGCCTGTGGTGCTCCAGCCCAACAAATCTTGACAAGAAAACCCTGCAATGCCTTCATTATAGAGTCATAGTTGAATCAGGGAAAAGGCACACAACCACAAGACTAACATCAGTCACACATCTAATCACAAATCACAAATACAAGTCCCACAAGTGGTCTGATTTAAAAATATAAGACTCCCTCTGAATCCGATACAGCTTTGAAAATTGATGCCTGGAAGATTGGAAAGTAGTGTCGGCCATAGACATTACCGTGCTTGAAAATAGAAGTAAAAATGAAGTACCACTCTGCTATTTTGAATCTCATTTTATTTTAATGTCAAGATTGGAGGGAAAGAAAATGGTACCCATTTGGTAATTGATACCTGACACAAGCTGGACCAGCCAAGATAAATAGAAACCTCCTACTGAGAGCACTGTGCTGGTGGCACAGCAAATTAAGCTGCTGAGCTGCTGAACTTGTTGACAGGGAGCGGGGTGAGCTCCTGCTGTTAGGCCCAGCTTCTGCCTACCTAGTAGTTCAAAAACATGTGAATGTGAGTTGATCAATAGGTACCGCTCTGGTGAGAAGGTAATGGGGCTCCATGCAATTATGCTGTCCACATGACCTTGGAGGTGTCGATGGACAATTCCAGCTCTTCAGCTTCGAAATGGAGATGAGCACCACCCTCCAGAGTCAGACATGACTAGACTTAATGCCAGGGGAAACCTTTACCTTATGGAGAGCACATGGTTTTATGCCATACCACTGGTACCCCAACAATGGTAACCTTCCTCTCGGGTTCTTTTAGCTGGATGACAACCTAGTAATTATACACCAGACTGTTACTTAACTAGAGACAGAGTGGCATAGTGCTTACAGTGTTGGACTAGGATTGAGAAAACTGGTTCAGACTCCCATTCTGTCCTGAGGCTCAACAAGTGACCACAGACTATCTGTCACTATCTGTCAGCCTGACTTATCTCACAAGGCTGTGAGGATAAATCAGGGAGGATCAAGCAGCAGGAAAGGCATGACATAAATGGAAATTAAAAACCTGAAGGCATGCCTACTTACAAAGAACATGTCCCCTAATATGCAAGTTAGGAAATCTATTCTGGGATGTGCTGGGAAAGGAAATTGGAGCATGGATGGTCTTGCCTGAGGACAAGCACTGGCTAGTTCTGTATCTTACTCCCTATCTGGCCTATCTCTAGATTTACAAATAGCTATAAAAACACAACTCTTCTCTAGCTTTGTCTTTTCACGGGATGCAGCTAGTCCTTGAGGACTGCTTTTTCATTCTGCCCACCAAACATTTTGCTGTACTTCACTTTTCTCTGCTTAACCTTCATTTTGAAAAAGATTATTGTAAATTTGACATATTTGCTGAGTATACAGTGCTTTGGTTGGTTCTAATAAAGGTATTACATGACACTGGCATTTGGATTATTTTTTTCTCTCCGATGGAGCACTTTTATCACCTTGAATGACCTGAAGGAAAGCTTGCATACAAAGGCAACAAATGAACATGATTACTTGGACGATATGGTCTTCCATTGCCAACTTAAAACATTCCACCACTCAGAAAAGAAAGGAACCCAAAGTCCAGGCCCATAGCCAGGATTTTATTTCGGGGGGGGGGGGGGGGGGGTAAAACATTTCAGGGGGGGGGTTCGGGGGGGGCTGAGTTTTTGGGGGGGGCTGAGTCTGAGTGAAAGAGGGTCTAGCCTAGCAAACCTTTTGTATCATTACCCCAATACCCCCATGCATATGGGATATATTGAGTATGGTGATCAGATCATGATATGAATAAACATAACAGTTTAAATAATGCACCAGTAAGGGCTTTTCGCGAACCACCATGAGAATTTCGGGGGGGGGGGGGGCTGAAGCCCCCCAAGCCCCCCCCCCCCCCCCCCCGGCTACATGCCTGCCAAAGTCCCTACTAAAATGTTCTGTCTCATTTGTTCTTTGCACATGTTAACATTCTGCTATTATTTAAGAATTTCATAGGCTTTATTCTTTCTATATTTCCCAAAATTTGTTAATTACACATTAAATCCAGTGTAGTCCAAACTAGAGTAAATCCATGGAATCACTGCTATTCATATGAGTGTTCACTTTCAAATTTCAGTGGCTTTGTTGTCACTAGAATGAAAAAGGCATTTAGCCCTAGAATTTGTTTTCCCTTATAGATTAAAACCCTATTATATCAGTTATAAATGGGACACCAGTCAATTATCAAGGTGTCGATCCTGCTTCTGAATTCAGAACACACATTCTAGAGAAACAGGAAGCACTGTTTTATTGTAGGCTGGCTTTACTCAAGCCAAATTAGCTATGATTTAATTTTATTTTAAAGAATCAACAAGAACAAAGACTGAGTACTGTGTCATTTCAGTTTCTACTTGTAGCAGAAATACATATTATTCTGCAGTTTTGGAGCCTGAGGGCCTAATATTGCAGTTTGAATGCAGTTGACGTCTTAAAGGTTTTCACTTGGGCCTCCACATATAGTAAAACTGGATAATCTGATCTGTAGTAATATGTGTATCCCTCACCTAAGAAAGCACTATGAAATAGATGGAGTTGCCATAAGTTGACAGGCAACATGAAGATACTTTTGCACAGAAAATGTGGAGAAATGCTGAGGAGTCAGGGAGGATGGTTAGTTGGAAGCCCCAGCTCACTAGTGGATTGGGTTGTTGTAGTTTTTTTTCAGGCTGTATGGCCATGGTCTAGAGGCATTCTCTCCTGACGTTTTGCCTGCACTTTGGCAAGCATCCTCAGAGGTAGTGAGGTCACTACCTCTGAGGATGCTTGCCAAAGTGCAGGCGAAACGTCAGGAGAGAATGCCTCTAGACCATGGCCATACAGCCTGAAAAAAACTACAACAACCCAGTGATTCCAGCCATGAAAGCCTTCGACAATTCACTAGTGGATTGTTTGTGCTATTATCACTTTTACCAAATAATTAAAATGCATCGCTTCTTTGTTCTTAAACTTCTATAATCACTTTTGAAACCATGCTTGATAAAAATGTAAAAGTTTAAACCATTAGTTGGAGGCTGTTTAGTTAAGAAACACTCTAGTACATGTGTGTGTAAAGTGTATGAATCTGTAAACTGCCTTGAGCCGCCGTATGGCTGAGAAAGGCAGTCTATAAATATTGTAAATAAATAAATAAATAAATAAATAATGTCTTGCAAGAAAACCCACTGGTATGTTTGTCTTATGTCAGAAATGATTTGAAGGACCACCACAACAAATAAGGCCATAGTGAGAGCCCACCTTTCTGAATACAGAGCTGTCCATGTGAGGAGGCAGTACAGCAATGGCTGTCAGGGTGGCCTAGTGGTCAAGAGGCTAGTCCTTATGGTCAGGCTCTTTTGGCTAGCAGCTCAAATAATCTATCAGAGGAAAATCTCACATTTTCTGTGCAGCAAGTGCAAGGAGCACTTAAGACAACCAAGGATGACTTTATACTAGTACATTTATCCAACATAAACACGCCGGCAGAACATTGGATAAGCAAAAATGTTAAATAATAAGGAAGGATTAAGGAAAAGCCTATTAAATGTCAATTTACATTATGATTTTATAAATTAAGCACCCAAACTTCATGTTTTACAACAAATCGACAGAAACAGCAGTTCAATACACAGTAACTTTATGTAGTAATTACTGTATTTATTAATTTAGCACCAAAATATCATAACGCATTGGAACAGCTGTGGATTCAGGTGGGAGGCAGACTGCGTTGGATAATGCGGAACATTAGATGAGTGAAGGCTGGATAAGTGAAACTACTGTACTTGAAATAAGGAGCTGTCTCAAGAACCCTGTGCAGAGAACAATTCAAGTAAAGTAACACTTGTCAGGCTATGTACTGAAGTGTCCAAAAGCTGCAGCACTTGAAGCTCATAGTCAGAAACACAACATAACCTATGGGAGTTGGCCTATATCGAGACAATCCATTGTTCCATTTTAGGTTAGTATTGTCTGACACTGACCTGGAGATACCAGGCCCAGAAACTGGGAATTTCTATCTACAAGGCTCATTCTCTGTCACTAAGCAACTTGTTGTCTCCTGTGGCCCTTTTGAATAAAGCTTACTTTATTTAGTTGAAGAGGTCTTCATTTGACAATTAGCTGTTACAGTGATTTTCAATATATTGTAAGTTGTTTGCAAGTAGAACATGCAAGGACGTGATGAACACTATCATACCCACACTGGGGAAACTACTTCTGCAATTGGTGTCCTTTGGTGTCTATTATCTGAGACTGACACTTCCCACTAAAATAACATTACCTTATTAGCCAGTCCTTAAGGAAACAGAGAAAATGTTCCAGCCACGATCCTCTTGTATACAATTACAGACACTCTTTATCTTTTTGGTGTGCCAGAATGAAAGCAGTGAAAACAAAGTCAAGGGAGTAGGCATTCTGTTTTGGTTGCATCTGTCCATGAAGCAAGCTGTGGTTTGTGTGGGCTCTTACAACTGAGAAGATTGCTCAGTGTCTGATGTCCTACAAGGCACACTTTTGTAAAATCTTTGGAAGACTTTCTCACTTTATGCCTAGTTCTTATCTTAGTTGGGGGTCTTGGTGGGGAGGGGGGATATTGCAGCTTGATAACTATCATAGTAAAGTAGCAGGCATGAAGCCAACACAATGCAGTTTTCATTCCCTTTTAATGGTTACTAAGTGGATAGGCAGTCTGCTTAGTGCCCCTACTTCTATTCAAGCCAAGTGTGTGTGCGCCAAATAACCAGATGCCCAAACTAGAAAAAAATAACTTCCATGGCTGGGCATCTGGACTACAATTGTCAGCCAAAACAAATCCAGAATTCATATGTAGACCTAAAGTCAAAGGATAGTTTTAGGACACTTGAAGCAGTTTACTTTTTTGGGTGTTTCAGTGAATATCAACAAGGTGACTTTGGTGAACGGCTGAATAGCAGGGTATGAATTTTAACAGGATTTGTCTTGAATATGCATGTTGGCAAATTGTACCAGTATCAGCATTAAACGAGAGCTGTAGACTCCCACAGAAAGATCACCTCTCTGCAAAAGAAAATTTCTAGCATACTATCATTTGTTCAGAGGGTTGTTAAAGAGGACCTGGCATGAGCATTTGGATCAGTCCAATTTGTCTCTTGGGGGTAACACAACATTTATCTCTTTATCTCTTTCATTATACTTATTATCCTTCTGTTCAAGACTGACAACAATGCTAAAACACAGCATTCCTGGAAATACAGAATATAGAAAATAAGAGCTGCCTATTATGAAATGAAAGAGGAAATGTCTTACAGAATGGAATAAAGCTAATGATAATTCACCATACTTGGCTGGGACTCACAATGTCACTCCTGGGAAGAATTTCATAAAATCTAAAATAACAAACCAAGGACTGGCTGATAAATATGTGCCAGAAATAATTTAATTTCAGCCTCAATACCAATCTGACTCCATATGACAAAGCTAACCAAAGTGTGTACAAACTGCATTATTTTACTCAAGGGTAGAATATGTATGGGCAGATCCACCCCCACCCCCCACTTGGTGTCCCATCCTCCTCAGCAGATCCACATCTTTGGCTCTTCTGGACTTGGTTTCAGATGTGGTTCCCTCATCAGCCAGCTGGTACACCTGAGTAAGGTAGTTAAACTGCCCTGTCTCCTTTTCAAGAGTGCCTCTGGTGGCTAGCGGAGGTAGTGATTCAAGATCACAACTGTGTGCATGTGTGCATTGGACAGCTCCTATAATAGCCAGTTCTGATCGCACATTCTTCTTCAGTTCTTACAGTCTTGGCATGAGGTGGAAGGGGAGATTGCTTTTCTTTTGGTAGGCAGCAAGCTGTCTTATCTTATAGATACAGTTCTGTAGCTTTCAATAAGATGCAATTAATCTACACCAATTATTTCCCTGTTTAATCTTTACTTTGAAAATATGTATTCCATCCAGAAGTCACAGAGTTACGGTCTTGCTCCCTCTCTCAAAAAGCTTGAATAGGATTTTGTTTTCCTTCACTGCCCTATTAGAAGGAAAGTGCCCTTTTTCCTTTGCCCCTCCCATGCATCCAAATTACATTGGTAGGAGGAAAACATTTGTTGTGGAAGCAAGGCTAGCATTACAGTTGTACTAATTGGGAGAAATAGCTATTGTTGCCCATGGAGAAAAAAAATATATGTAATCCCCATGAGAGCTATTCCTTCTGAACATAAAGAAATCCCTAGAAGCTGTGAGGGATTCCAAGTCATTAACAAAATCAACAACAAGGAACATTCTGAGATCAGTAGCTTAACGGAAGAGAGAAGAAGAAATCAAGAGCAATAGTACAGCATTTGGAAACAAAGAGGAAACTCCCTTTATTTTCTTCAGTGACAAAGAATGGCAGCAGGGTTGTCTGGCTGATTTCAAGCTGCTGCTCTTCAGGGACTGGCTGCAATCAATTTTCCACTGAAAACTGCCTTTCCTTTAATGTGCTTGTGAGTCTGTAACTGTGAAAGAGATCTGATATGTGCTTTCCTTATGGGACATTTGCCATTCTTCTTGACCAAAGCATAACCTTTCCCCCTTACTTACAGGACTGTTAGAATTCAAGGTTAAATTTTAGCTCTCCTGATCAGGTTACCCCCATTTCCCATTTCTCTATGTGTATTTCATATATCTTACATTCATTTGGTTCTACTGTAAGGATGGAACAGGCTTCTCTTTAAATGCTCCCTGCTTACATAGGCTTCACGCCCCTACCAGGCAAGTGTGCTTTCTTAAGATTTATATGTCCCAAATTCACTCGCTAGAGACAGTCTCTTGCATCAGGATTAAAGGATTTTGATGACTGGTAATTATTAAAAGTGAATGTGGTGCAGTGGCTTGAATGTTAGACTACAACCTTGGAGACCAGGGTTTAAATCCCTGCTCAGCCATGAAAGCCCACTGAGTAATCTTGGGAAAGTCACATTATCTCAGCCTCAAAGAAAGGCAAAGGTCTGAACAAATCTTGCCAAGAAAACCCTGCAATAAGTTCTCCCTTGAGTTAAACAGGTGGGAATTGTTGGCACACAAGAAGAAGAGAAAAAAGTATAGCCTCAATTAGATTAAAGGCCAAACGTTAGTTTCCATCCAACCACCCTTCCTCGCAACAACTCTTATTGAAGTTATTTGACACCTACATTTCTAGTTTCCTTTGATTAATGCATCTCATACCAATGTTCTTATTAGATGGGTTATGCCACTTCAAACTTTCCTTCTATTTCTGAGTTATTAGCAGGTGAATGTCCTTTCTGCTTGAATCCAATTGCACGATTAAAACATTGTGACACTTGTATTTGACCTCTGCTCTTCCCTAGTAACTTGTTGATTGCTTTCAACTCCAGGACTCTCATATTCCAGCATTATCTCTGGTTTCATTTGGACTGTCTCAACATCTTAGGGTTGTCAAGATAAGGGGTATTTGGGAATAGTTTACCATTGTCACCTTCTACACAGTACTAATAAGAGTTACTTAAACAGTTTGCAGTAGTATTTTGGGCACTGGACTATGTAGAGTTGGGTTTCAAATCCCTACTCAGCCATGAAATCCACTGGGCAAGTTATACTCTCTCAGCTTCAGAGGAATGCAGTTGGAACTTCTTCCTGAGTTAGGTTCACCCTAGGGTCACCATAGGTCAGAAATGACTTAATAGCACACAACAACAAAGTGTCACTACCATTTCATCTAAGAGATCTCTCTATCACGCAAACACTACTGCTGCTCAACAATTTCACACATTTAATGTGGTTCCTCAGCAAAATATTGTATCACTTGGGAGACACTACCATTAGCAACATTATCATCAGCATAGCCTCTTACACTATGAGGAACTACATTGTATGAAATTGCTGGGCATTCTCATCACCATAAAAAGCTGGAGCAAGCCTTCCCTATCCTCACAGACTTCCTTGCAAATACCCCTTCCAAAATCATCCTACTTTTTCTTACTTGGGAAATTATGGTAAAAAGCAGCAATGGCATTTGGTAAGGAAATATGAATAAGAGCTACTGTCATCAATAAATGCAATATATCAGGAAATATATGTGGGCTGTCCACAAAGCAAAAGCATTAGAGTGATTGAGATAGGCAGTTGAAAAGAACATGTTTCCCATCTCTCCTCTTTCCATGTGTTCTCACTGCTATTTTCACTGCCATTTGTCAGGAATGAGCGTGGAGACAATGCTTGGGAGTTTGAGTGTAACAGGGCATACTTCAGGGTGCAAAGAGGGCTGAGTGGATAGGATGTCATTTTCCAGCCAGGAATGAGGAAAGAACTCAGGCCATTACCAAATCAAGTAAGAACTAGCTGAAGGACACTTGCACTTCTTTAACCAACAGCTGCATTTTCCTTTACTTGGTTCCCAAAACAAAGTCTTGCCAAATTACTACCTACACTCAAAATTACATAGAATCATAGAGTTGGAAGTGACCTTGTGGGCCATCCAGTCCAACCCCCTGCCAAGAAGCAGGAAATTCGCATTCACGCCCCTCCCCCCAATAGATGGCCATCTAGCCTCTGTTTAAAAGCCTCCTAAGAAGGAGCCTCCACCACACTCTGGGACAGAGAGTTCCACTGCTGAACAGCTCTCACAGTCAGAAAGTTCTTCCTAATGTTCAGGTGGAATCTTTTTTCCTGTAGTTTGAAGCCATTGCTCCAGGTCCTAGTCTCCAGGGCAGCAGAAAACAAGCTTGCTCCCTCCTCCCTATGACTTCCTCTCATATATTTATACATGGCTATCATATTTACTCTCAGCCTTCTCTTCTTCAGGCTAAACATGCCCAGCTCTTTAAGCCAATCCTCATAGGGCTTGTTCTCCAGACCCTTGATCATTTTTGTCACCCTCCTCTGGGCATATTCCAGCTTGTCCATATCTCTCTTCAATTGTGATGCCCAGAATTGGTCACAATATTCCAGGTGCAGTCTAACCAAGGCAGAATAGAGGGGTAGCATGACGTCCCTGGATCTAGACACTATACTCCTACTGATGCAAGCCAAAATCCCATTGTTGGCTCATGTTTAACTTCTTGTCCACGAGGACATACTTTTAGCCATTCTTTTTCTTTAACAAGTTAAAACTTTGGAGATACCTGACTCAACCTGCCAGAAACAAATTAAAGATGTTTGATTGCTCTTCTGCATGAGAATCCATCAATTGAGTAGTACTTACCTTTGAATCAATGTGCTGATTTATACTTATCTTGTGCTTCTATAGAATTTCCTTTGGCTCCTAAGATGCCCATTTAAGAACAGATCATACAAATAGCCTGTTTGCACAAACAGGATAACAGACAAGAAGACACACAAGACTCAATCAATTCTTGTGAGCAGGGGGTCCTTAAACAAAAGCCTCCCCTGCTCAGGAACAGGGATCTGATGCAAAGGAGCATTGGCAAATATGTGTGCCCTCCCCCCCCCTACTTATGAGGATTGCAGCTGAGCTCAAGGGGTATGTCATGTCATCATTTCTGCTTATCAATCCCAATACTCTTAACCTTCATTGAAACAAAGATCCAGTGCAAACTTGATTCTAATGTTTGTTCATATAAATATGAATAGCACAAGAAAACCCAATTCCTCTTTTTTATCTGCACCCACTCAAATGTCTAATGGGAGAGTATTAAAAATAACATGGGGGAGAGGGGTGACCTTTGTTAAAATATTGACTTAGCTATCAATGGAAATTACACACCCATTTGAGAACTTTTCACTCAACATTAGATATCTTCAGGGGCGGCTCGTCCATTATGCAAAGTAAGTGTTTGTGGTACACATATTTACATAACTGTGGAAGTGTGATGGAATGTAATAGCATCCAGAAAGATGGCGAATCCCTAAATGTAATGCCTGCTCAAACAAGCATAAATGTATGCCATGCTCTAAGGTTAATTTCCAAGTTACGTTTTCCTTATTACTTGTTACTACAGGTCTCTGCAGTGATGGACCTGGGTAAACCATAGATGACCACTGGATTTTCTCCTAATTTCTAGTTAGGAAGGGTAAATGCTTTTCAATAAGTATGATGCTGCAGTTTCAAAGCCAACATGGCTCTTTGGTTGAAGCAATTACTCCAAATTGTCATTATAGTCTAATTTTATCCAATTTGCTTCCTGCCAGGAAATATATGCAAACTGATGCACACAAAAAAAACAGAGAATATGGAAAAAAGATAATTCTTTCAAATGTACAGATGTTTATCAGTGCTCCAGTACTTTCAAAGAGGTATGCATTCCCATCAACATGCATGTAGTAGTCAATTATTATAATGTATCTCAATTTGAGCAATTTTAACAGAAAAGAAACCACGACTCAAATATACAAAGATGTTTTTGAAAGTGTAGTAATCTGGGAAAACACAAAAATACAAAACACATTTTGTGCACATTTCAGCCTAAATTGTATTGGTTAGTCCCGCCTTGGTTAGTCTTCAATAGAGATATTGAATCAGTTGTTGAATTCTGAATCAACACACAGGCATATCTCATTGAGTAAGGTCACTGTGTGCCTATCCAGAAGCCAGAAAACATACATTGAAAGTCAGCTTCATATATCATAATGATGGCTTTGGTTGCTGGGATTTACAAGACTTCATCCAACAACTGACAGGCCACATGAATGCCAATTTTGATAGAGCACAATTATTAACAATGTTTTCCTTTTATTTGAATGTCAATACATGTTTGAATATCCCGTATCCAGAAATTCCAAATCCTCCAAAATTCTAAATTATCCACATGGCTGAGATAGCGACACCTTGTTTACAGCACACAATTATGAAAAATATCATATAACATTATATTTTGGCTATGCATACATGATGTATATGAAACATATCTCATTATGTAAAAGTAAAGGTGAAGGTTTCCCCTTGACATTAAGTCTAGTCGTGTCCAACTCTGGAGGGTGGTGCTCATCTCCATTTCTAAGCCAAAGACCTCTCATTCTGTATGTATATGCAAATAAAGTACAGAATCTGGGGGGGGGGGGGGGGAATCTGAAATCCCAAACATGTGTAGTCCTAAACATTTCAGATAAGGGATACTCAAACCATATCCCCACCACCTCAAAAAAAAAAATCCTTGAAATCCAAAACACATCTGATTTCAAACATTTTAATAAGGGATAATCAACCTCTACTATGTTTCCCTATTAAATTTTTAAGCATAACATCTTAATTTAGGAAAAATGGATTTGTGTGGGTTCTAGTTAAGCTTACCCCAACTAATCTTAAACCCTTTTGTTATTTTAGTGAAGTTACTTTAAAAAGAGGAGTACAGTAAGTCTTAGAGGATGTTTAGTAGACAGTTTGAAATTGGAAACTAGCAGTTATTGCTTTATGCCCCAGTTAGTTTCCCAACTTAATGTAATGCTAAACATTTCTATTTCTCATGCAGTAGACAGTTTATTAGAAACAACTGGAGTACTAGCATAAGAAAAACTCAAGGATTCCCAGGAGTGTCAGTTTAACTTTACGCCCCTTTCTACTCCCCACACTTTTTGAGCCTTAATCTGGAATGAAATTATAAAAGCAAGAGCCCAAGAGATGAATTTGTCAAGCCTGCTCCCAAAGGGCTTTTTCATCAGTTGCAAATTGTCATTAAGTTTTGATCCGATGCTTTTGGTATATTGCCTTTTAAGTCAATTTTTGCAAGAACATACTTTATGTTTAAAGTCAAAAGAATTTCTCCTACTGTTCATTTTCATTATTCATGGTCAACCTCCAGGAAAAAAAAGGCAATCTTACATGTAGCCAGCTGCTAAAGAGTGTCAAAAATTGAGCTTTACATCACAAGAGCCTCGGGCATTCCAATTCGCATGCTATGCTTGATTGGGGGATATTCCAGTTTTCAGCATCTTAAAGCACACTCCAAAACAGGACCCAAGCTAATGTTCATTCTTTCATCTATGCCTTTCTTATTGTCCCTTGGTAGTTGGAAAGACTCCATCTGTACACCCATAATTCAGTAGGACGGATGTGATGAACAAGACACTCTGGATGTCACTCCTGATGAGATAGTGTTTTAACAGCAAAAGAAGTGCAGTAACTGCTGAACAGTAGAGCATGAGCAGGGTGATGTTCAATTGCATGTACAGAAGTGAAATTTCATTTTCCCAGTACACAAACCTTGGCATACCATTTCTAGTAACAGTTAATGTTTCCATTTCCAGCTAGTGTATCAATTGAAAATGGAGTGCCTTGTGGAATTCGGCTGCACGACAGGCAAGTGACACATGGCGTAGTAACTACCTCCCCCTATCTTCCCATCTTTGTGCAATATTGTGTTCTCAGAAGTGCTTTCATTATGACAGTAGCAGAGTGCTACTTGTGCTACTGTTGCAGTGAAGAGCTCTTAGCTTTCAGTTTAAATTTAGCCTTTAATAGGCCAATCCTAATATGAGACAGGCTGGGACAAGTATCTCAGGCACAGTTTCTACTTGCCATCAAATGGCAACTCACTGTTAGTTGTTTTTTTTTTAACTTTGCGCTGTCTACTCTAAAGGCCAGGAGAAGTGCTAGCCCTCTTGCTACCATAAGCAGAACAGTTGATGTATGCCATGCACACCCAATTCATAAATCTGTATTGTTGGGAAGGTCCCCAACACTCATCTAGTCCAACACCTTCTCAGTAAAGCATCCACAGCTACACCATTCCTGATAGATAGTCATAATAAGAAATAATCCATCACCTTCCAAGATAGTCTATTCCACTGTTCAACAGCTTGAAACATCAGGATGGTCTTCCTAAAGTTTAGCTGGAAACTCCTTTCTTATACATTGAATTCACTGATTCAGGTCTCTCTCTTTGGAGCAACAGAAGACATTCCTTCTTTCATATAGTAACCTGCAGCCCACCGTGGTGCAATAGGTTATACCCTTGTGCCAGCAGGACTGAAGACCGACAGGTCAAAGGTTCAAATCCGGGGAGAGCGCAGATGAGCTCCCTCTGTCAGCTCCAACTCCCCATGCGAGGACATGAGAGAAGCCTCCCACAAGGATAGTAAAAACATTAAACAAAACATCAAGGCATCCCCTGGGCAACGTCTTTGCAGCCGGCCAATTCTCTCACACCAGAAGTAACTTGCACTTTCTCAAGTCACTCCTGACACAAAAAAATTTGATAAACCTTCAGATATTTAAAGATGCTTATCATGCAGCCCTCAATCTTCTATTTTCAGGGCTAAACACCTTAAGCGGCCTTAAGTCAGAAATGATTGGAAGGTACACAAAAAGTGATAAGTCGGGTATGACTCGCCTGTAACATAAGCATGCTGTATCTCACCAATCACAGTATTCTTTTTTAAGTGGTCACAGAGTAGTTCTTTAAACATTTGGATTCATCAAAGGTGCATAGTATTGAAAGTCAGAGAAGAATAGGGCTGGGTTATTTGGCAAATGACAGATTTTCTGCCATACATTTCAAATTAATGGGCAGGCTTTAGGTGTGCTGCACCCTGACTTCGGCAGCAAAAATACCTTGTCTTCCCCTTGTCTGTAGCATTCCAAAGGAGATAACTATGTTTTTGCTGTGGATAATTGACGTATCAAATTGGGTGCAGAATTTGGTAATATACTGCATGTATATTACCACAAAATGACAATGTCAGCAGAGTGGGGTCATGCCATTGTCAGTCCACTTTCTGATACAGAACATAGGGATCCTAAACATATTTTGATTCCTATTTTGTAAATTCCAAGTTTCGGTCGGCACATTTTATAACCCATGCAAATGATTTTCTCAAGACCTTCACTTTCTACAGTAGTCTTCTGATGTGGATTGCCACCATGAAGCTGATAGTTTGAAAGACAAAACCAAAGCACTACGCATGTTAGCTGTGGAGACCTTTGCCTACATAGTGCTAATCCCTGTGATAGACCTACCAGTATTTAGTAGACAGATCTAAGGATTGCTGCAACCTCTTAAGCCTCCATGCTACTTGGACTAAACATAAAGCTATGCTGTGCAAAATGGTTTTATTTCCAACAATATTCAGTGCTAGTCAGAATGAACAATATGCCATATATTTCTCAGGGCACAAACCCACTGCCTTTTCTCTTTATATATTTGGTAACTGTACATTAACACAATCTAGTAAAACTCCATACCCAGGTATCCTTGACCCAATAATGATCATTATAATTTAAAGGATTTATTAAGTTATCATGTCACTTCACATCCAGGGATTTTGTACTAAAAAATTACTGACATGACAAGCCATAAGTATCCTTTTGGAGATGTTCCACCTCATAAAACCCAAGGGAGAAATTTCACATTCGACAAAATTCATGTTTGATCACTGGTGGAAATCATTATGCATTCAAAGCACACTGTGGTTTAATTCCACTTAGGAAACTATTCTTTTGCCATTTGTAATTAGTAAATTTAGGCACATCACCATCCGTAATGTGATAAATTTAATTCCCAAAGCACTACCTTTTGTGTAACAGAAGCCATTTCATTTTTGAAGTTAGGAATCTTTATCAATTACACAGATGTAATAAGATTGGCAAATACAAAATTTCACACCCTAAAAGAACCCACAGAAATTCGGCCTCCTAATAGGTATACAGATGGAGTGTAATATGTATTGTCATTCACTTTGCAAAACTGCATGACCTATTAGTAACATAAATTGTGTATGTTGCTCTTATTACAAAATCCTTCATTAAAAATTAATCAGTTTATTTAAAGAGGATCCCATTATAATCACAATATTGTCCTTGAGTGCATGTGTAAGCAAACACAGTCATTTCATAATAGGAAGAACATTTTGCAAGAACCTCCTGCTCTAGCTACACATTTTTAGTAAAAGATGGAAAATCATTAAAATCAGGATGCTGAAATGACAATGAAATCAACAGCCCACACTTTTAGTGTATTCTTTTGTGAATTGAGGCACCCAAAAACCTTCGTCAACTTCCAGTTGCAACTTTTACTTCAAAGTGTTCTAAAACATTTTATTATGAGGAAGGAGAAACCGTTCTAGTATATACAGCTCTCATTTTCATAATCTATTCATAATCTAAAGTCACTTCAAGACAACGGAAATCACTTCTGCTTGGCAAAGTCTTTATAGCAAACCTGCACATGACTGAGACGTAGCCATAGACAACCTGTTTGTTATACAATGTGCATAGCACAGATTCATGAGACTAATTTTTTCTCACCTCTCTTAAAATCAAGCAACAAGCTTTGCTAATAACAGAAAGCCTTTACAGTCCCTGACACAAATGCATTTGCAGATTAAAATTCACTAAAGGTCAGCATGTAACCATGACTGTTGTCCAACCTCCCCAGGTGTCCGCCATGGCCCATTCTTTGGCAGGTTTTGAATAGTGGAGACACTTTTCACTCCAGTGGTTTTCCTTTCCACTTTGAGAGCCTTGGTGCATTAACTTGCACAGACCTAAGAGTGTAAAAAAATTATTACTATTATAACTCTAATTTCAATGAATGAAAAATAGCTCCAGCTTCATGTTTTTCATTAAAATGCAGGGAGTGAATGGCCTCCTAAAAACTCCCACTCTTTTTACAATGTATTTTTCTAACCAGTAGAATAAATTTAATTGACACCAACAAAGGAAGACTATTTGAGATAGGCACCAATTATTTGCATCTCTCCTCCCATTTATACACATTGTTTACCCAGAATAGTGTACTTCTATTTCAAGGCTTAATTTCTAACATTTAACAACATCAGAAGTCATCCTTTGCATTTTGTTAGCTCCTTCTGACCTTCATGAGTAATTTACCATTGATCAAATCAGGCTGCAAATCTAGGCACATCTAAATGCGAGAAAGTTTCACTGAACATAATGGGATTTACTTCTGAGTAACCATGAATCAGACTGTGCTATTAAGTATTATTTTATTTTCAATCATATCTCTTGATAGCTACTGCTAATTCTGAAATGGACTGTTATTAATTCAAACAACACTTCTATGGCACCTTCATTTAAGGGATTGGAAGCATGAACTACCTGCAGGCTCCCAAGACAACTTTAGAGGCCCCATATTTATTTATTTATTTATTTATTTATTTATTTATGTATTTACCCTATTTATAACCCACCTTTCTCAGCTTTATAGGGGAGTCAAGGAGGCTTATATATATCAGCAGCAATTCGATGCCACATAAATAGACATACATAATAAAATAAGCATATATATTTAAACAATAATTAAAATATATATCAAACCGTAGGCCCCCAGAAACCTACCCATCTTTTCAATATCAATTCTGTGCTCTTGGCCTCATGCTTAGACTATTGTTACTTCATGAGAAACATTTTTCTCCAAGGAGTTACAATAAATTTTCAAAATGCTTCCTACTTTACAAAAGGCCACTCCAGTCCAAGGAAGCCTTAAAATGTGGCTTTAGTGGATATTTGACAAAAAAAACCAAACAAAATAGGGCATGTAACAGGAGAGGATGCATCCCTGCAAAGTTCCATGGGATATTAATGCAGTACTCAAGATTATGCCCCTGATATAGTTTTAAAATGTACTAATGACACAAGCTTTACGAACACAGATCCCTTCCTGAGATGTACCTGAAAAAGTGGACAAGTTCCAGCAATACTTATGCCCTAGTATATTTGTTAGCCTATGTGGCTGCATAAAACTATTTTTTTCAGCCTAGTTTCTGTTTTAAAAACTTCCAGCTCAAACTTCAAATATAATGTAACACAGAACAATCCATTCTAAAGAATATCAGACCAGAAAGACAAATGCAGGAACACTAATGACTAGAAGTTAATCAAGCTAGAGCAGCATGAAGAATAAAAAGTCTTTGCTCCTTCCTTCCAGAACTTCTCTTGGAGTCAACTGCTTGAGAAAACACTTGCTAACTGCTGGGCTGGGCTTGAGGGACCAATGCTCTATCATGTCAGGGTAGCAGAGTGCTTATAGTTAGTCATCACAATCTTCACCTTATTCCCTCATCTCCATTTTTGTTACAGTTTACACCCCCCCCCCCCAAATATTTAAAGGGGATTAATTCCAAGACCACCACCCCCAATGGGTATCTGAAACAATGGATAATAGTGAACTCTATATTTTGACTATACTTGGACTGGAAGGATCTCATAGAATAGCACTGAAGAACCTAAAGAGACCCACAAACACTTCTATATGTTTTTTTTAAGCACGGGTAAGCATGGGTAAGTGAAAACATGCAAGGTGCCAAGTCTTCCTTTTGCAACCAAAGCACCCACTTTCAGATGCTTGTTCTCTCTCCTACCTAATCTTTTTTTAGTTTGTTCTCCCATTGGTGTCATGTCTTTTATGCTTTAAATCTGAAGGCAGGAATAGTTGGACCATAATCTTTGCAAGCTGCTCTAGGCCCCCTTTTCTTTGGAGTGAGGAGGACAAAGGTAAAAATGTTCCAAATAGACCAATTGTTGTGTTGGAGGTTATGTTGTGCTCTCTCATCCATGGCAGGACCCATTACACCAATATTATACTCAGCTGTCCCAATGTAGCAGTTTATAAGAACACAAACTATGAATCAAATTAAGTGCAAATATACTAGCAGCAATGGTTTGTAGATAAGCGTGTCCTTTAAAATAATATAATATATAAAAGAAATACTTTTGTGATCAAATAGATTATATCCTGAAGATTTTTACTGAATTGTTTGTTTTCTTTTCAGGAACATGTTAGTCTGAATGCTATCAGGCTCTCTTACATATGATTTTTAAGGCAAATGACATATGGTGGTGAGCAGGTGGAACTGAAGGAGAAGTATTAACTATGCATATATGAAATCACAACAGGAATAAATATTTAATGTCATGAATTGGAAAGTGAAGTAAGGTCTTTCATGACAGTGGACTTTAATGCATATGTAAATTAATTAGAATTCCTGACATTCATTGCACCAATTATTATTTCATAAAGCAATGCAATAATTTTAAACCAATATTGACTTTCTTTCCCTAAATGAAACTGTATCTATGAAAATGTAGTTGAACATAGGGAAGGTTTTCATCTAGACAGAACTAGAATATTTTCAAAGTGAATTATAAAGTGCAAATGTTAATCATCGACATTTGTATTAACTATATTTAAATGAATCAAGAGTCATAGCACCCATATATCATATGGTTTTCAATAGTGCAAGCAGTTAGATGGCATAAGGATTATGCAGATGGTTAATTAAATAGGTTATTTATTAAGACTTCCTTTTAGAAAGGGTAAAAATCATGTTAGACAGAATATTTTTAAATACTGTGATTTCTGGGCACTTCTGCTATGTACACAAGACTAATTCCTACTTTTCATCTGTGTCCGGACCATATCGATATTAAACGCATTTGGCTGATTGACTAGAACCCTTTCTAAGGCTGGATCTAAACTTCCATATAATGCAATCTGGCCAGTATTGGCCCATATAATGCAGTTAACTTAATTGAAGTTAAATTGACATTATATGACATCATAATGAAATTTATATGGTACTTTTACTGTAGTTCCATCCTAATTGAAATCTAGAAGCACTACAGTTGTATCATAGATTTGCAACAGATAACATTGCAGTTATCAGTATCAACCAGCATAGATTACCAAGAACAAATCCTGCCAAACTAATCTCACATCTTTTTAAAACCAGGTCACTAGTTTAGTAGATGTAGGCAATGCTAAGGATTTCAACATGGAAATTCTGATCAATTTGCAAACCCATATAAAATCCTTCTCTACTTTAAGTACTAGCAAAGTGACTATTGCTCCTCTTTCTATCTCAGTTTTTCCCCTTCTCAAGCCAAAGCAGTGGGAGATATATGAAAACTAGGTCATGGTCATATACAGAGTAGGCGTGTAGACTCCATTGAAGTACATTTCAATGAGCATGCAGAATTTGTTTCAGAATATAAAGATATGTGTGGCTGTTTCTTCAATATGAATGTCAACTTTATGCTAAAAAAATAATGAGTTGACCTGCTCCCAAACTTATGGTGGAAACAGGAAACCAAGATAATAGTGAAAACGCTATTGAAATGAATGACATCTGCCAGAAGTAACCATGAAGCTGTCCTAAAGGACCTAGAAAATTCCTAGAGAGGACATACTTTCTTTGATGTAGAATGATGAAACAACTGCTATTGGTTCCACAACTACAAGGGTTGGGTTTTTTTTTTTCATGTCAAGAGAGACTTGGAAAACTGCAAGTCGCTTCTGGAGTAAGAGAATTGGCCATCTGCAGGGACATTGCCCAGGGGACATCCAGATGTTTTAATGTTTTACCATCCTTGTGGGTGGCTTCTCTCATGTCCCTGCATGGGGAGCTGGAGCTGACAGAGGGACCTCATCCACACTTACCCTGGATTCGAACCTCCAACCTGTCTGTCTTTGGTCCTGTCGGCACAAGGATTTAACCCATTGCATCACCAGGGACTCCACTACAGGAGTCATATTGTATACAGGGGTCATACTTTATACAAATCCCTTTATTTAATAGATTTTCTGAAGTACCCTGTGATTTTAATTAAAGTATCCTTGCATTTCTCCAGCAATCCATGCAAAACAATGAAGATGAATTTTCTAAGACATTAGAGAAGCAACTTTAATAGAATCTGAAGTGCATAAAATTAGGGAACTTAAATCCCCAAATAATAGAAGCTAATTGCGTAATCCACTTTCTTTAGGTTTTCTCTAAATGCCGGGCATCTTATGATGTTGGGCAGCCACAAGGTTGGCAAAATTAGGAAGTCAAGTCACACAAAAGAAGAGAGCTGCAGCACTCCTCCTCTGCGGATGTGAAGAAGAATGAGGGTCAGGACCTTCAAGCAGCACAAGAAAAGAATTAGTTCACTGAATGCAAAACAGGCACAGATTTTCTACCTCCCAAAGGTCATATGATAAATAGAACAACTTCACAGTCCAAAGTTGTGCGTGATAAACAATATCCAGTTAATGAACACCATTATGAACTCACCACTATTCTAGCTCAGAAGATTTGAGGTCTTTGAGGGTTTATTTCACACTTCTGTTAATCGGACCATTGTTCTGTGACATTTTATTCATGCTTCTCTTCATTTGCTCCCATCCATTGCTGTACATGTGTACAGGAGCAAACAATAAATGTATCACACAGCAATTTTGAACAGATTCACCATATGCAGGGCTAATTTCCACTACATTTTTACCTTATCTCTCCAAGAACTTTGTTTTGTAGGCAAATTGCATTTGATAAAAGAATAGTTATTATGTAAAAGTTCTTTCCATTGTGGAATTAGCTAGGTTTAGGTGGACAACATATGGCCTATTGCCCAGATTCAGACCCTGAGCCCCCTCACAGAAAACCAAATGGAATGGACCTATTTGCCCCCAAAGGACCCCTAATGCTATTTCACCACATTTTGGGGTCCCATTAGTTCATGCCTTAAAAACACACAGAGAAAGAAAGTGAACAGCCACATGGTTCTCCATGGCCCAAAACAGCACAAGAAAACCTCAAACTGTAATTAAAATGTCCACTAGCTCCCTAGTGATAATTTGGCTCCCCAAATTAGCTGTGGAGGGAATGACTGTGATTTTTCCAGGGGTATGGTAGGCATTTCATAGGAGTTCTATCACAGTTATACAGTTAAATCTAGTATTTTGTGAGTGCGGTATAATAAAATGGATGCACAGAAATAGAGAGAATATTTACATATGAAAATTTATTTGAACCATCTCCATCAAGGAAAGAAGACTCCATCCACCCAGGAACTGACCAACTGCTGACCTGGTTAGCTGTAGCAAGATGCCTATATCACATACCCTGGCATTTTTAGCTTGCGTCCTGAAATTATAAATTGTAAAATGTTATTAGGAATTATGCTTTCCGTTAATTTTCAACAAACAGTTGTGTGTTTGCTCATTGAGCCTATAAGGAGAAATAGGCTGAATCTACACAATTTGAACAGCATTATATGGCAGTGTAGATCAAGCCATGAGATTGTTAGCACAAGAATCTCATATTATAGATGATCACACATTGCCAAGTATGATGGGTAGAGTCTTGGCAAGGGGTCCGTAAGGAACTGTAGAGACCTATTTTGGATCCACTTGGTCTTTTGCAATGAGGACATAGATTTCCAGATGGAAGGCAGTCCCAGCAGGGGTTTGCTTGATGCACCTCTCAGCACGTTTCTTCCTTTTGTGCCTCCTCAAAAGCCATAGCACTGTTGGTAACAGCTGATCTCCAGTCAGAATGCTTGAGTGCTAGGGCTTTCCAGTTATCTGTATTCATATCACATTTTTAAGGTTAGCTTTAAATGCATCTTTAAATCTCTTTTGCTGTCCACCAACATTCTATTTTCCATTCTTGAGCTGAGAGTGGGCATTTGAGTGTGGACAGTGATGTTGCTGGTAGGGGATCATGGCTTCAGTGCTGGTGGTCTTTGCTTCTTCCAGATTGCTGATGCTTGTCAGCCCGTTTTCCCAAGAGATTTACAGAATTTTTTGAAGGCTGATGGAATCTTTCCACAAGTCATTTGCCAACAGTCCATGTTTTGCAGGAGTTGGAAAACTTCACTCACAGAGCTCAGATGGTATTTGTTGTATTTTGATGTCTATATCAACTTTTGTGTAGAGGTGGCTGCCTAATTAGTGGAAATGGTCAGCAATTCCTAGTATTACACCATTAAGCTTCATTGCCAGCATTGCAAAGATTGGTTGGTGCCTACTGGTAGAGGCCTGTGGTTTTCTCGATGTTCAGTGTGAGACCATGCTTTTCACATGCTTCTGAGAAGGTATTTAAAATGACTTGTAGGTTTTCCTCAGAATGAGCACAACTACATTATCATCAGCATATTGGAGTTCTATAACAAAAGTTGTTGTGTCCTTCAAGAATCTAGATGGGAGGGACTCATGTGACATCTGAGATATGGTTGAGCTGCACACCAAACTATCCTGGTAAACTCAGCCAATGGTGAGAAATACAGGCTACTGCAGTTCGGTAACATCTGAAAGAGATTCATTTTGCAAAAAACCCACTCCAACACCCCCAAATCCTTATGTCAGAGATAATACCATATTATTTATTCAAGTGGGAAATGCCATATTCTGAATGCAATTATCCTTTCATGTAAAAAATAAAAAGGTAATCTTTATACTAAGAAACAATTAAATAATAATTTATCACAAACTTGAAAGTTTTTAAAAGTGTCGTTCTGTCCGTTTTGGCTATGAATACTTGCTTTCAATTTATTTCACAACCCAATTGCTAATAAGAGATCATTCGCATACAGAATATAATTTCAGTGTTACGTTATTCAAATAGGATTTTCGGTACTGTTCCATAATCTGAGCAGAGGCCACAATGGGGTGATACAGAGAGAAGGATAGTCCATTTAATGGGGGAGGGAGAGTTGAAGGAAGATATGGGTGGGGTAAATTACAGGAAAACAGGGGGAAATGGTTTTACTCCTTCAACCCATGCTCCACCACCATAAAATGGATTATCCTTCTATCTCTCTAGCTCCTCCTTGTGACCTCCAATGAAACAGTACCAGATTTCCATTGTATTATTCAACTAACATTGTCTTTCAAGTAACAGTTTTTGCTGTTATTTTGTTGTTCTTACAGGAGTGATTAAATGAATTTTCAGCTGATAATAATTTGGAAAAGAAGGATGCTGCCTTAAGGAAGAAGTTGTAAACCACAGTTACAAGATAAATCCTATCTCAGAGACTATTATCTAGGAAACATCTTCTATAATGTGCTGAATATAAGAGCAATTGCCTAAATAAGCATAATAGTATAACTATTTAGCTGGAAATAAATCCAAATGTATTAACTGGTGCTTATTGCTGGGGTAAGTGAACACAGGATTAATTTTAAGCTATAAACCTTCTGCATATTTCTGAAAATATATTTCACTGCACTAGAGGTAGACAGTACTGTGGTGCAGAAAGTCTGAACAACCATAACAACCTTTTCAAATGGCCAGGACTTTTATGTTCCATCACACAGAAAGAGATGCTGCTAGATCACCATGTTGAGTAATTTCCAATAAGTGAAAAAAGAGCAAATTAGAAGATGTGCACCTACTCTAACCAATTTGTTATTCACTAAAAACACAGGTTCTGATGATGATACTTAGTCTCCCATTGGATCCATCATGAAAGGAGAATAGAAACCTAAGTCCTCACTCTGGCATGAGTCTATGCACATGTGTAGTTATTGTCCACATGCATAGAAGTGGTATTTACAGTACTGGAAGTTACCACTGACCTGAAATAATGGTTAGAAGACAAGGTACTTACAATGATATGCAAAAAAAAAACAACCCCAAAAACACACACACAAAATTATGATAAAAGCAGCAGAGTTAAAGATGCAATCCACAAGGCTCTCTTTTCTCAGGCTGCAAACTCCTAGCCCATCACCATTCTAATTGCTTCCCCAGAGAAAACGTGCCCAGGCAAACTCCATGTCCACTGGCAAAATAACCTTTTTGAAAATCTGATCAGATAGTAGCCTTCATATCCTATCCCTGATAAAAGCAGACACCAAGACATTTTGAGCATGAGGGGCAGTGGGAGCACAATACCGCATGCCTTCAGTTCACAGATATTAACAAAAAAAATTGAGAAGCATGAAATGCAGTGATCTATTTGATTGAGAATGGTTGTTTTTGCTCTGCTCGTATGCTTTTATCTGTCCATATTATATAGTTGAAAACTACTATTGCATTCATATTACTTTTTTTCTTTCTTTTGGGGACTCATATAAAATAATGAAATAATGCCTTCTGTGTACCAAAATAGGCTTGACCTTGGTGTCAAAACGACTTCTAAATTTGCCTTAAGATAAATTTGTGTTATCTGAACATTTGGTATCATGTAACAATGGAAAATACAACTCAGTTGTCATTCAGTCAAGTAAATCAAAGAGAACAGTTGAAGCTTTGAAAGACACACATAAAAGGAAGATACTTGTTGTTATGGCTACATTGAAGCAAGATTTGGTGATAAGGGGCATGATGAGATGTTGATAAGGTGAAAGGACTGTGGAAATGGCTGGAGGTAAGTAAGTTGATATCAGCTTAAGCAATGCATTAATTTATAGAAGGTATTAGATTAAGACTATAATTTTGTTTTCAGCCAGGATTCACTATTTTTGAATGAAAACAATTGTGAAAAATCTGTAATTTTACACCAATGTGTAACAATGGACATTAGCTAGAGCAGCACTATCGCCTTCCAAATCAAGCAATAATATTTTACAACACTCCTTAACTGGAATAATGACAATTCCAAACATAAATTTTCCTCCAGGAATATAAAAAAGGAGGAAGGGAGGGAGAAAGACAAAAAGAAGTGTGGTAGCACCTTTAAGACTAAAGAGTTTTTACTTTGATCTGAATTTTCATGGATATAAACCCACTTATTCAAATGCAGTACTGAGTGGAATATAAACTACAGGATTACTGTAAGGGTTAATGGGGTAAAGTGCTATAAAAATAAATAGGTTTCTACAGTTGCTTAGGAGAGCAAGCAAGGCAAACTAGAGAGAATAATTCTCTTTTTTCAAAAGAAAAATCATTATCTAAGTTGTTTGCTTAGGTATACGTTTATCATATCATGGCTGCAATACAAGAGTATTCTCACCATTCGTTCTTTCTGCCACATCAAACATAGCTATAATTATACTTATCACATTTGGACTTTATCATTTCCCCAAGGAGTTCAAGACATTCTAGAAAGCTGATCACATTTTATACTTAGATTAACTTCAGCTATGCTGGTGGCCAAGGTCAGTCAGTGAACTGACACATTGAATCCCTGTTGCCAGATCTATCTTTTGTCTGGCAAGGAACACCTCCCTCTTTCCTGGATTAAGTTTAACTCACAATCAGTCCATTACTGGTGACAAACACCAATTTAGAATCAAGACAGCCTAACTCAGTGGCTCTCAACCTTCCTACTGCCGTGACCCTTCAATACAGTTCCCCATGTTGTGGTGACCCCCAATCATAAAATTATTTTTGGTGCTACTTCATAACTGTAATTTTGCTATTGTTATTATTTGTAATGTAAATATCTGATATGCAGGATGTATTTTCATTCATGGGACCAAATTTGGCACCAATATGCAACATGCCCAAATTTAAATACTGGTGAGTTTGGGGGGATTGATTTTGTCATTTGGGAGTTGTCGTTGCTGGGACTTATGGTTAACCTACAATCAAAGAGCATTCTGAACTCCACCAACAATGGAATTGTACCAAACTTGGCACACAGAACTCACAACAGAAAATACTGGAAGGTATTTGGTGGGCATTGACCTTGAGTTTTGGAGTTGTAGTTCACCTACATCCAGAGAGCACTGTGAATTCTAACGATGAATCTGGACCAAACTTGGCACAGATACTCAATCTGCCCAAAGTGAAAACTGGTGGAGGTTGGGGAAACTAGACCTTAACATTTGGGAGTTGTAGTTGCTGGGATTTATAGTTCCCCTACAATCAAAGAGCATTCCGAACCCTACCAACGATAAAATTGAGCCAAACTTCCCTCACAGAACTCCCATGACCAACAGAAAGTATTGTGTTTTTTGATGGTCTTTGGCGACCCCTCTGACATCCCCTCGCGACAACACCAAGA
Organism: Anolis sagrei; assembly: GCF_037176765.1. Classification (NCBI taxonomy): domain Eukaryota; kingdom Metazoa; phylum Chordata; class Lepidosauria; order Squamata; family Anolidae; genus Anolis; species Anolis sagrei. Next base: position 98,214,265 of record NC_090022.1, read on the forward strand.
GTCCTGACACCCAGGCCGAGAAATACTGGCCTAACTGGGTTGGGGTGGAAACAGCTAGGTGCCATTCACATATTGTTGGCACCTCATCCCAAACTCTGGACAATCTCACCTAGAAATCTCACCTTTGAGCCTTGGGATCAAAGAGGAGCCCCATCCTCACAATTTCACCTTTTGACTTTGCCCCTCCAGGAAGGAACAAAGCCACTGTAGAACAGTGCTTCCAGTCGTGCCACCCTGATATTACTGGATACCAAGTATTCCTATTCTGCCAAGGTCTGCTAGGATCTCTGCTAACATCTAGAAAGCTACATAATTCTTTCCCGTTTTAGATCTTTCGTTTTCAATTTTTAATACTGATTTTAAAATCTCAGTGCATTTTTATTATATCATGTATTTTATCATTGACTTTTTCAATCTGGTTCATTGCATGGAAAATGTTGAGAGCATTTACATTATGGGCCAGCACACAGACTCCACAAATAAATTAAACAATGTTACATGAAAGTATATAATAGAAAGCCAACATTGAAATAAGTTTTAACAAAACATTAATGGTATGTTTAAAACCTATTACATACATTATTGCATATGTATTTTAGAGTATGTTCCTTCTTTGCCTGTTACAGCTGGTTGGTACACTGCAAAAAAATAAATAAATCACATAATTCTTGCTAATCAAGCAAATGAAATATGGAATATTTCCAGTGGATCAAACAACACTTTAATGCCTTTTAGAGGGGATAGTGCAAACTCCTGTCACACACCCCCTTGCATCAGAGCAATAATTAGCTTAACTACTTATAGAGTAAATAGGATTTGCTCTTTGCAAAGCGCAAAGCCATATGCTGTTGTGCCCATGCATCTGAATGGCTGAAACATTGGTTTCTTAGCATGAGCTTATCTTTAGCTTTCAAATTGCCCTTTCTAAGCACTTCCACAAATGAGGCCTTTTGCTTTCTCTATTTATTTTCCAGCCTCCTTGATACTACACAATGGGGGTGTAGAATAAATTGCTTCATGCTTTTCTTTGACCTCAGATCTGGGATGCTTTTCTGCTATTACATCGTCACACCACCAACCTGACCCCTTTTAAAGTGATGTTGCTTAATAAGTGCAGAATCAGGAAAATGCATGTGGGAGTTTGCACCATATAAATTCTGGTCTCCTGTTGCTAAGTGCAGTCCATGTAAGGTTATACTGAACTGTGATACTTCTTCAAATCGAATATAAAGCACATAGAAACAACCCTTTAGGAGGATTGAAAAGGACTCATAATATAGGGGCACACTTATGGCAGATTTCCCAGGTCTATATACTTTTATGTCAGAGAAGAAGGGCTACTGTTTTCTAGGCATTAGTAGACTTACCCAACATTTTCTGACTGATTTCACTGTTAAGTTTGCTCTGGATAAATGAGACAAATTTCTCAGGTAGCATAGGACTTATAATAGCATACCATGAACTAAACTGAGCAAAAAACAATGTATCTACCTTTGTTACCAAGTTTTGTATGGGGGAAGGGACATTTTCCACGTTTTACCATTTTTCTGCATTTGCAAATCCATTCACATGGGCTCAGTTATCTCCAGTTCCACAATTTTTCTGTACCATTTCAGCTCATTGTCCAAGGCCAGATTTGGCCTGGTTTCAGTTGATCTATTGGATATTGATTAAACCATGTGGGCCACCACAGGCAATAATTTCACAATGTTACATCTACTGTGATTGCATTTCAGAGGGGCCACAGGAAAAAAATAACACAACTTACCAAGTCAATCAGATTAAACTGCAGTCAGAGAAATGAGGGCAAGGACAGTGAGGGCAAATAGATAATAAAATAAACAGTGTTGAGAAAAAGCCTGATGTGAAAAAGGGGTACTGACAAACACTGAAATAATATGAATGTTCAACAATTTGAATATTTCTCACCCCTGACATCACTTAGTTTGTCTGGAAATCAAGCCCTATCAGGAAAAAGCGTTGGGAGCTGAGAAGGTCCAGTTTGAATGAGAAGACTGAGAGATGATAAATAGCTTAAAATATCTAAATATCATAAGTAGAAAATAAAGTGGAGGCCCATCCAGACAGTAACTTTATTGTGGTATCTACCGCAGTAAAGGAGGGGCTGTCCAGACACATTCTGGACAGTCCCAAATTAATTCACCCCAAACCAGGAAACCCCTGGTTTGTGGCAAATAAATTAGATAGTGGGTTTATTCCCCATCTTCTTGGAAGGTGCAGGATAAACCCACTACTTCTGGTGGGTTTATTCCCACAGTTTACTAGGCTAAATAAGAAATGAAGCACCAGGAGAGCAAGGGGGAGAGGAGGAAAATCACTAGTCCCTCCCCCTGCTCTCCTGGCGCGTCATTTGTACATGACGGGAAAGCTGCTCCAAGAGTATACTGGAGGCCGGGTAAGGTTTTTTTTACTTTTCAAAAGGGTTTGGGGGCTTTGGGTGTAGGGGATAGGGCCTCCAGACATTCTCCCAGGAGAATGTCTGGACACCCACCCCAGAAAGTGTCTGCTTTCTGGGGTGTGTGTGAGCAGGCCCCCAGGAAAAATCAACATTTTTTAAAATGCAGATTCTCCTGGAATAACAGCCTGTCTGGATCCGCCCTGAGTTTATTTTCTGCTGCTGCACTGATCCAATGGATTCAAATTACAAGAAAAGTGATCTCACCTAAACACTAGGAAGAACTTCTTCAAAGTAATAGCTGTTATTCAGTGGAACAGGCCACCTTGGAAGGGTGTGGGCTCTCCTTCTTTGATGGTCTTCAAGTATAGGTTGGATAGCTATCTTTCCATCATGCTCTAGCTGTGTGTTTCTGTATGATAGAGAGTTGCATTAGGTAGCCCTTGTGGTCTCTACCAACTCTATGGTTCAATTATACAAAATTAAACTCAAATCTCTCTCCACAATATTTCCTCCAGAAGAAATTCTTCACATGGGGGAGCATTCAGCTGTGAAAACTATTGACTGTTCTCTGAAACAGTCCTCAGGCATGCATCACATGATATCTCTGCATGTTTTAATGAGTCTCGGGTGCTTTGGATCGGAATTTAAACCAAAGCAATGGTCTATGTATTCTCTTCCACTTGATCAGTTGAAAGGTAGGATATCAGTTTTACCATCATGTTGTAAATATAATTACATTTGGTTGCCTGGTATTTCCTCTTTGCATTTTTGTTAGAAGCATTTCATAAGTCTGTGGATGGGATCAAAAATGTGTCATTTGGCTGAAAGAACAGCAAGAGGATTATTTCTATATACATACCCCATCAGTCCCCCAAGCCTCTCTCCAACCATATTTGGGAGAGTTTGGGAATCCCCAGAATCCCTATGGTACTGCAGGAAGCTCCAGGGTAGGCCTGATCAAGCACAGCTATCTCCTAATGTGACATTGGACTTGGGTTTCTCTTACTTTTGCATTCATATTCTTTCAGAATTCATAGTCATTGTTAATTAGATATGGAAAGAATACTCACTATTCTTCGTTTCTCTGCCAAGAAAATGGCAGCAATTAGGAAAGCTGCCAGCATTTGGGAAATCTGGTCAGGAAGAATAAGACTGAGGAAAGAATTTTATTTCATTTTTTCAGTATTCACACATTCTGGAGTGTTTCAGGAAATGATTCCATAAAAGATACATTTGTGGGTTTTTTGCTCCAAAAATTGTATTTCCCCTTATTGTTCTCACATTATTCTGCACAGAAATATGTGTGGGATTATGGCATTGTGTGAAAACACACACCCTGATATGTGTTTCTGGAAAGTGTTTTCAAGATTTGTGGGGGATGTTTGCAAAAATGATAAGATGTGTAAAAAAAAGCAACCCACAATGTTTTGTACAAATTCATACATGCGCTTCTGGGGAAACTTCATTTATTTTGAAAAAAATGTATATTTCAGCAGTGAATAATTTTGCAAAAATCTTTTGGAGATGCGAATACTGGGCACAATCATTCATTTTTCCCTGCAGCAAGGAATAATCTATGCAAATTATTCATTCAGTGTGAAGTTTCTTGGCCTTTTATTAGCACTAACTTTGGACTTACAGACGTTGCTTGGAGAAAAAAATAAAATCAGCATAATCCCTACATTTTAATTTACACTTGCACAGACCTGAAGTAGGTGGGCTCCTTTTTTTGTGAAAGTCTTCTCTCCTGTGAAAAATAGATTCCTATTTCTGTAATCCTTCAGTGGATGAACAAATGAATGTAACAGAGTTTGTTCATTGTGTGTGAGAGAGGGAACGGTGAATTTCTGAAGCGATTTGGATGACAATCCCCGTTTTCCCATTCTGTGCTGCAGTGGAGGTTTCCCTGCCTTCTCCCCACAACGCAGCATGGCAAAGCTGGAAATGCCTTATAATGTTGCCAAGGCAACTGGGCAACACTCCCTTTATTGTCAGCTCAGGGAGAACAGGCAATTACACCACAAGAAGAGGAAGACTTTCACACAGTCACCTTAACCATGTGAGGACATTGCCATCTTCCTTCCTCGCTCTGAATGGGACTCGTGACACTGCCTATGTAGGGTCTTGAATCGCATTAGCTCTTTGTGCTGCCAGCATATAATGGCAGCAATCTTTTAAGAATGTCACTCAGTAAATTACAAAGAGGGGCAGCAAACAGGTTTTCTTTTCCATGTCAGGAGTGACTTGAGAAACTGGAAGTCGCTTCTGGTGTGAAAAAATTGGCTGTCTGCAAGGACATTGCCCAGGGGATGGCTGGATGTTTTGATGTTTTGCCATCACTTTGGGAGGCTTCTCTCATGTCCCCTCTCCGGATTTGAACCTTTGACCTCTTGGTCTTCAGTCCTGCCTGCACAAGGGTTTAACCCATGGCACCACCGGGGGCTCTATAGCAAACAGGGAAAACACCAGAAGGTGTCCCAAAAAGTCAATTTTCAGTTTACACGTTTGAGGGTGATATTTGGTGCAGCACTAATACTGAAGGCAGCCCCCAAAAACTACGAAAATGGCTGACCTTCTCACAGAGAATTCTGACTTTATTTTTGAAGCATATGAGTTCACTGCAAGACAAGGTAGATGAAAACAGGTATATGAAACAAAGAATATTTGACAGGGAAAATGGGCTAAGACTTTTCATGTTGCACTGAAATTCACATTATACCGGAACTCTAAGCCTGCAGTCAAAGAATTGACTGGTTTTGGATTAATATATGAAATGCCCCTTGTTACTTGTTTAGGTTTTCCAGGTCACAACGATGCAGTAAGAGCAGAAGGTATACATTCTATAATCCTATCATGTACTATCTTTTACTCTTCTCCCCTTTTAGTTCTCCGTAGACCCTGATTTCCTTTGTGTTCCACTAATACTAATGTTAAGACTACACCTACTTTAATTTATATGTCATTTTTCTGCACAAATGTGCCAATCTTAGCTCACAACACAAGTCTGCTAATATGAATATTGCTAATAATCTTTTATTACACTGCTCATACATCTGAAAAGGCATGCCGTTGATCAGCTGAAAATAGCTTGTTGGTCAAGCCATGGCACTTGCTGAAACATGCAAAAATGTCCTGCTTCCTTTACAAATTGTGGCATTAAAGCTTTGCCTTACTAGCTACTGGAAAATAGCTTTGTGTTTCACCCTGCCCTCCCACAATTTTTTTTACAATTTATTTCAATCTGTTTGTCCTCATTTCTGTCAAATCCTCTGATTTTTTTTCTGCAAAAAGCTAACACAACTACTTTTGCAGGGTAATCAGAGATTTGAATATAAAGGAGAGCTATTTACATAGGATTACACAGACAAGGGAGACCTTCCGCCACATCTAGACCTGCATTGACAAAATCCTTATTAAAAGGGATTGTGGGGTGAAACACATAAATCTTCTGGGATGCTGTTAGTGTGCTACACAGGTTGCAAACTTGAACTTGGCTCATCATGTATTGGCAAGTGACATTAATCATGTGACATGTCTATCTGGAATAAGGCTATCCTTAACCCTGAACATGATTCCTTTGGATCAAGTGAACCAAAAGCTCTGTAAATTAGGTATCTTGTAGTTTCTAATTGAGCAAGGACCTGTGAGTGCTGCATTGCATGTAAATTGGATTGCACCTTTAATATTTAGAAAATTGGCTTTCCAAGAATGTATAGCTGTTTTCCAAAATGAATTCTATACAATTACTATCCATAAGTTATCAGTTTGTATGCAGCCATGTCATGGGAAGGGGGGGGGGGTCAGGGGGATTCAAATGTTTAAAAGTGTTAATTAATAAAAGATATCATGTCTTATTAATGTTCATATCGTAATTACTGAAATCACAAATCCATCTGTTACATAGTCAGCAAACAAGACAAATGACTACGTTCTGTTAAACCGATTATCAAATGCCTCAGGGAAGAAAAATCTAATAGCCACAGCTAAATCAAGAATCAAGTAACAATTTCTTTTAACACATCATTTATATATACAGGCACATACCTATCCATCCACATAGCCTAACTTATACACACTAATAGTGTCGTTTTGTTTTTTTACTCTGGCATAAATACAATGGTACTCCACACAAAGGCATCAGGATGCTACATTTCTATCACTAATATTTTATCATTTTACTTTTTTAAGGTCAGCAGTTTTTAATTCCTGTAAATGGCACCAAATAACAAAGCATTTACTCACTTCACAGCTACACTGTTAAATAACATTAAATTCCATTCTCTTCTGCCCAGATGGTAATGTGATTCATTTAATCCAATCTGATAAATCACATTAACCTCAACTCTTGCCACTGATCTGAGATGCTCTTTTAAAATTGAAAGTGAATTTTCATATTTTAAATATTTAGTTTGTGAAAAACACTTTCATGCTCAATGAATAAAACTAGATTATGAGTGTGGTCACATGCTACAACACTGTGTACACATACAATGCACAGCTACTATGCCGATTAAAAACTATACAATCTGTACTGCACATTCTCATGAAATTTAAGGAAGAAAGCTATGGAAGAATAAAATAAAGAAAAGATGAGAGGTTTTTTTTTTAATTTGAAGGCTGTATAATGGCATGCTTCTTACAATGGGTACACACTATAATCTCTTTCCAGCAACAACAATACATTTAGTTTTTTTAAAAATTGTACTTTTTGGTATATGTTATTATTCATTCATTCTTTCCTTCCATTCATCTTTCCATTTAAAAAAAGGTTATGTGACTTTGACAGTATTTTCTGTTTCATTGTTTTATTTTTCAACAATTTGCTATATTGATATTTTTAGACAATATAGCAGAAACTGTTATTTATATAGCATGTATATTGCAGATTGTTGATCACTCTATTCCACTGGCATATAAAATGAAGTGAACATGAACACTGATTTCTTCCCCCATTTCAATCTAGTCATTTCAACCAAGCAGAAATTAGCTTAGAAAGCAAGAGATTACAGCAAAAAGTTCTTGTAGACTCAGAGTTGTGGCTTCCTTGTTTTGTGTTTATCTGCCTTATATGTGGTCTTCTTTTCTTTTGTGCTTTCTGCTTTCCGAGGGCACAGGAGCTAAACCATTACATCTCAATACAGGCCCGTAGCCAGGATTTCGTTTCGGGGGGGGGCTAAAAAATTTTCAGGGGGGGTTTCGCGGGGGGGCTGAGTTTCGGGGGGGGCTGAGTCTGAGTGAAAGAGGGTCTAGCCTAGCAAACCTTTTGTATCATTACCCCAATACCCCCATACATATGGGATATATTGAGAATGGTGATCAAATCATGATATTAATAAACATAACAGTTTAAATAATGCACCAGTAAGGCCTTTTCGCGAACCACCATGAGAATTTCGGGGGGGGGGGCTGAAGCCCCCCGAGCACCCCCCCCCTGGCTACATGCCTGTCTCAATAGGTTTTCTCACATTTCAGGCCATTTTCATCTGAAAATATCACCTGAAAATTGCCCTTAGAGAGGGCATGGACAAATGAAGGCCCGGGGGCTGGATGCGGTCCCCTGGATGCTTACCTCAGGCCCTCCTTATTTTCCCTGTCATTTTAGAAGAAAGACACAGTGGCCTGTCGCATCCTTATGCCAAAAAGATGAGGGAAGAAGGCACGCAGCAGCTGAAAGCCCTCTGGAGTGTTCTCAGCTACCATGTGTCTTAACCTCCTCCTGGCATTAGGACAGTGCGAGCGGCCCCATCTTTATGTCGGGAGGCTGGATCGAAGAAGGCACTTGGCAACTGAGAGCCCTCCAGAGAACTCTCAACCACCGTCTGACTCACCCTCCTCCTGGCATAATGCCAAGAGGGCAGCCTGAGGATCGAGGGAGGAGATTAAGGAGGGGGATCAAGGGAGGGGGATCAGGGAAGTCGCCACATGTCGCGCCTTCCTCCTGGCATAAGGATAGGGCAAGCAGTCCCGTCCTTATGCTGAGAGGACAACCGGAGGATGACTCAGGCCCTGCCCTGCCTTCTCCTGCCCCACCCTCTCCCAGGCCCTCCCAGGCCCACCCCACCCAGCATATGCCTAGCCCCCCCCCTCCTGGTCCAGCCCTACTAGAGCGGTGTGTAGGTGTTGCACCTCAGCAGGAGTCACCCTGCTCACAGCACTCAACAGGAAACCAGACATGGTAATAAACAGTTTATTTATATATGAAAGGACAAAGGTACCTTAAGCAAATAAAAATACAAGTGTTAATACAGAAAGTAAGTCCCAAAGACAATAGGTAAATCTAAAATACAAGAGTTAAAACATGAACATTAATCTAGGAAACAAGAAACAAAACAAGAGCATGAATCCATATGAAAAACCCATAAACCCAGAAGCAAAACTTGACCAGGAATCTTGACCCTTGAGATAAAACATGAACCAGGAACAAGACAGGAGTTTCTCACTCCAATAGAAACACTGCCTGATAGTTTTTAAGTAACTTTTAATGTGGATATAAGTGATTTTAATGTTTATATATATTTATGGTTTTATGTTCCGGCATTGAATGTTTGTCGTATATATGTTGTGCTCCTCCCTGAGTCCCCTGTGGGGGTGAGGAGGGTGGAATATAAATGTTTTAAATAAATAAATAAATAAATTCTGAACAGCTCTCTCCCTAATTTAAGGGCTGCAAAACATGAACACATTCCTTTGACCTTGAGAGGCCCATTTCTGCCTCTCTTTCCCATGGCTTTTCTTGCACCTGAATTTCTGCCCCCTCAGAAGCAGCCTGGTATCTCTGTCTAAGCCAGCTGCTTCCTGGATGAGCTATTGTTATCTCCTCCTCCTTGCCTGGTGGTTTCCAAATAAGTTTCACTCTTAGACTTTGACTCAGCCACAGCATCTTGCTCCAAACCTCCCTCCATTCTTTCTTGTTCTAAGACCCCCTCTGTCTGGGCACTTACAGAATCATCAGGCCCTGCACCCCCAAACCCCTCATCTTCATCAGCTGGCTGAACCACAACAGTAGGGTACATGTCAGCTCTGACTTAACGCTGCCATTCTTCTAGTCCTAATCATAATACACAGTAAATTAGAATATGATAACACAATCATATGTTATATGCACGGGGAAAAAAATTGGAATTTAGTGCTTCTTGTGCTGTTGATTTTTATTATATTCCTTACTCACTCTAGCTTTTTTTAAAAAAAATAAGCCTTCTCTCCATTCTACAACTTTTAAATTAATGCTTGTGTGTAATATGCAAGCATACATCTGCTACTCAAAGAAGTTTATTTCCAATCAGTAGAATACATTATGGAGTAAAATCACATATAATGTGAAAACAAAATAAAATATAAACCCAACATATCATTTCTTTGAGTGTTTGACTCTCAAAATATGGCAACTGTGTGCAAGAAAAATAGTCCTCTTGGTTCTGCAGAACATTCTGAGTGTAGCTTCATAGCTTTTAAATTCAGGAGATACAGAGGCTGATGTGATGCATTTGGCAACCTACATTACATTCGCTCTCAAGGACAACTGTCTATGAAAAACTCCGCATTCAGCATAAAGGAAAAAGTGAAAGGTTTCCATATGATGCAGCATGAGGAGGATGCAAACACGAACACTGACGTGCTATACATGCAAGCATTATATTTAAATAAAACAGTCCCACACAATTTCTACAAATAACAGCTGACTTTTACATCTGTATGCAAAACATGCTAATGTTGCAGAATATCTGAGTAAAGATTTCTGGAGAATCTATTGTGCCCAGAATATTTCTATCGCAGAATACAATGTTATACATTCAACATGATTCATATCAACAAAGTTCCAAAAGATGCACACTTTTCCTTCCTGCACCTCAAATCTTTCTTTATTACTGTCATAGACCACCATAAGGAGAGTGGGGACAGTCTGGGAAAAGATTAATACATTAAAATCTAGGCTAAAAGCTGAAATCCAAAGGCATATTAAAAAAACTAAAACAGAAAATACTAATTTCAAAAAATACTGTTTAGTACTACTCTGTGAAACAATGGTGAGAAAAGAGAGGGAATGTTACCCATGACACATAGGTAACACATTGTACATGTTAGTAACCAACCACTCAACTATCCCAGCTAAGCTTAGTTTATCCCATGTGGGAAAACGCAGTCACTAAATAACTGAATGAAATTTACGGTGAACACTTTCACAATATCTGAAAATATGAAGGAAAAACTACCTGGGGAGAGAAGACCAAGTCACATGAAGCCGTTGCTCCACGTCGCGCATTGCCTACCTTACCTTGCCCCTCATGTGGGAAGTGTCACCACTTGGATTCCCTCATTGCTGAGAATGCAACACAGGAAGGGTTCTGTGTTGCTGCCATGATGGAGTGCACTGCTTCCTCTCCCTTTTTGGCACGGTGCCCGACAGGAAGTGCCTGTATATCGTGTGAAGGGCTCCATGTCAAACATGGAAGGGAAGCAGCATACGACAGGTAAATTAGTCCATCTGATGAGGTAGAAAGAAAGGCACATAGCCACAAACCCAAACACCTGCATTACCTTTCACTTTGAATTGGTAAGTCAATAGTAAGGACCTTAACCCTCACTCACAAATATTCTGGAATGGCTGAAGATGACTGAGAAAATGTTATGTCTGTTGTAGTAATGACAAGAATAATCCTGTTTTTCATCAATTAAATTGTTTTTTATTCCCATCAATTCACTGCTTTAAGATTCAGAATTAAAAGTCTCAATCTTGGATAGGAACTCAAAGTTCAATTAAGTCAAAGCAATTAATCTATATCAGAAGAACAAACTAATTTTAATTATCAGGCAGGAGGTAAAAATATGCACTGGTTATTTTGTAATCAGGGATCACGGTTTCATTACGGCTTCCACATTTCTTTTCTTCCCTAATAATACTGAATTTAAAACTGAAAGAAACAAACCGTTCACAGTAACCTTTCTTCTTGAAGCTAATAATGGCCACTTGGCTTTGTTCTAAAATTTCCACTTCAGTAATGTTACTAAGAAACCAGATTGTATAGAAATAAACATAGCATGTGGGTTGGGGGTTGCACACATACATGAGCACATGACAAGCAACACTGCTGGGAAGCAAATGCGAGGCTTTCTCTTTAGATATGTAACAGATTGAATCTGCATTGTACTTCTGATCAGCGTTCACAGCATGCATGCCATTTTTGAGGCACTTACCATGTTCTTTGAAGATCAGAGGCCACAGATTTGCAACAAAGCAACACATACAGAAGAGAAAGAACTCCACACAAAATTATTCCAGTTTTGCTGCCTTAAATGTGTCAGAGTTTAAACTAATTTAATATGGCAATAATAGAAGGCCAACTGGCAGGTATTCAATAGATCAGAATAGTACAGAATCCAAGAGAGCACCAAGATGGCAAAGACCCCTGGTCAAATTTCAGTCTCGGTTCCTGTGCCTGTCGATGTAATGATTTCAGAATGCGTATAGCCCCAGAAGGTGAAGGGTAGCTATCATTTCTATCTTCCAATTTAAGGATTAAGTGGACACTATTATCCAGTCTTCACCTCCAGAAATGTTTGAAGTTCAAGTGGTCTCTATGGCTTTTTTTTTCATGTCAGGTGTGACTTGAGAAACTGCAAGTTGCTTCTGGTGTGAGAAAATTGGCTATCTGCAAGGACGTTGCCCAGGGGATGCCAAGATGTTCTGATGTTTTACCATCCTTGTGGGATGCTTCTCTCATATCCCTGCATGGGGAGCTGGAACTGACAGAGGGAGCTCATCCATGCTCTCCCTGAATTCAAACCTCTGACCTGTCGGTCTTCAGTCCTGCTTGCACAAGGATTCAACCCATTGCGCCACTGGGGGCTCCATGTCTGAAACTAGGACAAAGATAGTTTTCTCACTTCGTCGGTTCCCTTGTTTTCCTCATGCTACAACTGGACCAAGCGCTTCTCTTCCTCACACTGTTAATAATTCTTGCCAAGCAACAGTTAAAAAATCCATAATAAGCTTTATTGGCAGGTTACATTAAACTAAAGAATAGTGAATGGGACAGCAAGTAGACACATTATGTTTTCCACATAATTATTATAAGCAGAGTTAGGGAAGAAAATGGCAACTTGTGTCTTGCTTCCCTTTCCCTCCCTCACAAATTTGAGACATAGTGAAGAAGACTGAAAGTCCCATTCCACGCAAACAGGTATGAGTTAGATGCAGGTTAAATATGTGACTAGCTTCAATTAATGAATCAGAAGCCAGAACCATAATGGACAAGCTTCTTTGCATCCAATTGTTTCCAAGGAATCTGAAAATAAATTGCTATAAAACTTACATCAGCTTTATATATCTGCTTCTTTCATATAAATGTCAAAGCAAGCATTTCTGAGAATAATTTACTGACTTCATAAGGAGTGGAAAGTAATGCTCATGAGGGAAAACCAAGATTGACAACAACCTGCCTCCTTTGCAACAAACATGAATGGCAAAAATGAGCAAACATATGTTTGATCACATAGTGCTTTCTGGCTCATTGGTATCTATCTGACCTTTTGTGCTGTGGGGATGCCAATATGCAGGGGACTTAATTTTCTTTACAGCTGTTGTTAGCATTATATTTAAAGGGGCTCTAGAAACAAGTAACAACTAATGGAATTTTTCAAAGTGCTATCCAAATACTGCAACTTCACTGAGTGCTTAGTGAGGGCCTTTGATATTCAAAATAAGGCAAGAAGGTAGGATTGTGAAAAGAATGTGTTTTCCTTTTAAAAAAATCATTACTGTGTATTCCTTGGGACTAGTAAACTCATTCAGATTTATATGAATGCAAGCACAGTGATATCGCCCAACCGGCACTTAAATTTTGGCTGATTATTGGTTGTCATAAGCTACAACCATGTGTGCCAAGATTAGAAAGCCTTTTCAAAGAGTGAACATTTTTTGTTCTCACACAAATAGTCTATTCACAAATACATGTCCCAATGGGAAGAGGCTGTGTGTTTATCATGGAATCATACTTATAGGACATTAACTTCTGTTTGTAGAGGCAAAAAACCCAAACAAAACAATAACAGCATTTACTAGCTGCCACACTAGAGTCCAGATCTTTCCATACTGTGTGTTGTGACATGTTAGTATGTCAGCTGCAGTCTGTAGGTGTATCACGTGAACGTAACAAGAAACCTCCGAGTATGTGAAATAAGCAATAAATCATATCTTTTAAAATATAGATGAAAATGTTTTCATGAGATATGTTGTGTCCTCATACATTTTGTTTACTGTTTATATGTCTGTCTTTACCTCTTAACCTCTGATATTCAAATAAAACTCGATTGCTGTGTCTCAAAATGATGCATGTCTAAAAAGTATGTCACCAACATGAAATGGCTGGAAAGCTCTGAAATAGTCATTTGTCTCCAGTTCATCATATTATACATTCAAAGAGTGACAAACATAAGCAAGAAAATATATGAACTATCTTTCATCACAATTTGCCGTATATTGATCAAATCCTTTGCCCTTTGCCCACCAAACCAGAGGCAATTGGTAACTGGGGGAGGGGACAGCACTCCCTCCACTGTTTGGCCTATGAGCAGCTCCTGACTGGAGTAGGAAGAGAAGGGACCATATCCTTACACCACTCAGTCCACAAAGGACTCCTGTATTGTCCAGACAAAATTTGAAAAGGAAGAAAATTCAAAATGCAAACTTTTCCATTCTGAAAAGGAAGTATAACAAATCCAATCTTTCCTCATCCTTCTTTCTGAAAAAAATACCTGAATGTTGAGACAATTGTACACTCTGATTTGTGAGAAATGGCAGAAGGCTCCTCCAGTGGACCTCAATCTTTATATGCGGAGAGAAGTACCTTAAGTTCTTGGTGTCCCAAATGAACAAAGGCTTTAAATATCATCACCAGAACCTGGAATTCAGACCAAACTGAACCAGAAGGCAATTTCATAGAATCATAAAGTTGGAAGTGACCATAAGTGCAATCTAATCCAACCCCCTTGCCATGCAGTCTTTGAGTCTTATATGGTTTCTATATGATACTCTATTCAGCCATCTTGTTGCTACATTTTCTGCAATAGTCGCAGCTTCTCATTTTTCTTCAATGATTATTCCACAAAGAATGATCTGTGGTTGAGTTATCCCTATCTAGAAAAGGTCATATCTGGTGGACTAGCTCAACTGTCTCAAGTCACTTTTTCTGATCCACAGAGCCTACCTTGGCCAACAGGGACAGATGTAAGAATATTCCCAAACTACCTACCTGCTCACTCAGAAGGAGTGCAACCCCATCTAATGCAGGTCACTTATTCACCTATCAGATTCAGGAATCAGTTCTTGGGCTTCCACACATCCCTATTAGATAGTCTGAGAAGCTGCCATGATGTTTCTCCCATACATCTTGGATTCCACATAGGAAGATGTGATCCCTCAGGTATAATAGATGCATCCACTGTTTTTGACTCTAGGGGCACTTTCTTCATTGCTCAGTTCTCTGGAATAAATATAGTTTTATTCACAAGGAAAATTATTAAATATCTATGTCCAAAAATAAGTGAAAGACTGTCCCAGGTTTCAATGTACACTTCACAAAATAAAATGCTAAGATTTGCGGTGCAGTTGTTGATTCTCAGAGCAGGCTATACACAATTCTTTTGTTTGCCTTTCTTATTGAATAATGTTGTATTTAAAACAAGAATAGCTATTCTTATTAGGAATCACATGGAGGAGAGTAATGACAAAAGAAAACTACCAGGTTATCTACCCGTTTTGGCACCCAACGCTCTTCCATGACATCATTCGTAATGCTAACTTTATAATTTCCCCATCTCACTGCCACAGAATAAATGTGTTAATCAATGACAACTAATCTTCCATACTCATTTCAGATTTTATAGGCCTTGATAAGAGGATATTGAAGTTCAGCATAAACAATGCTTAGACAGCCATTCATTTTAAACTGGGAAAGTATTGATGAATTCCTTCTTAAAGACAAAATGACAAGATGTTTCAATAGCTAAATTGCTATAGCACGTCCTCTGCCAAACAGGTATCTTGGTAACCATGGTGATAATATCCCTGGACTTGGGCGGGGGGATGAGGAAAGAAGAAGAAAATAATGAAATTTCTTTAACTAGTTGGGGGAAGGGGAGAATTGTCTGAGAACTCTCTACTTGCAAGTTAAAAATAAAGGAAAGGTAATTAAATAACATTTAAATAATAACCGGATTGTGCCTTTCCATTTCAATTAATCAGAATCTAATGAAAAATGTTCTATTAAAAAGTATCACATCATGATTTTTCTTCAAGATTAGACAAATTATAATACCACCCTTTTGTTGTTTTAATTTGTATCATTGTTTCTTGAAGCTGCAACCAATGGTACCTGGTAGGTTCCACATCAGCTGGACAGTGAACCTACTCTGGCTTCAGTCGTAACTTTAAAGGCGCAACCAGAGGAGCTGAAATGCAGACCCCAAACAGGTTCAGAACCTCCTTTAGAGAAATGAAAAAAGGAGTCTACAGAAGACCCCCTGCCTCACTGAGTGGGCAACCACCAACTGCTACAGGTTGCATTCACACCTGGGATATCTTTATTAACAGACACTCACATAATAATGCAGGTCGAGTACGTCTTATCCACTGTGCTTGGGACTAGAAGTGTTTTGGATTTCAGATTCTGGAGAATGCATATGTATATAATATGATATCTTGGAGATGGGACTCAACTCTAAACACAAAATGCATTTGTCTCATGTCAATCTCATGCACATTGTCTGGAGGAAACTGTCTACATGATGTTTTAATTATTGTGTGAATAAAACAAAGCTTGTATGCATCAAACCTTCAGAAAGTAAAGGTGTCATCATCTCAGCTACCCAGGTGAACATTTACATTATTTTGGATTTCAAAAATCCAAACAAGGGATGCTCAACCTGTAATAATCATCAAAGAGGAAAGTATTTATATGCACTTGCAGATTTTTTAGGTAATAAAACTGGGTTGCCAATGATTGCAAACACATGCATGTTTGAAAGTTTTCTTCCACATACACTTTCTTACTTGTGTGTTTTCTTAATGGTTCTCACAGCTATCATTTACATGTTCTTGCCATCAGTTTCCCAAATGATATAAAGCATCTAATTGAACACTTGAAGCATCTCCATGGTTTTTGAGTTATTTATTTCAAGCTCATACTATTAAATTTGTACATCGACTTGCCTAACTATTACAAAAATGTTTCCACTCAGAAGTAGAAGGAACTAAAACACCCCTTTCCAACACCATGCACACATATTTTATGCAACTACACACGTCTGCATGCAAGTCGGCACTGGGCTGCCAGAAAGGCGTTCTTTCCATCACACCCAGGAGAGTGCTAGGAGACATGTCTAGCTAATACACTGACTCACACACCGTGTCCCCCAAGGGAATAGGGTCTTCACAAGAAGTGCCATATTTAGCCCCCTTCCCTCTCCCTTCTCCACTTCCTCCTGCTGCCACATATGCTGCCAGCACAGCGGCAAGCATTAGGACAGCAGATGGTGGGGCATGTAGGTTGCTTGAGCTCAGAGCAGCAATAAAGTATGCCACTCAGCAGGTTGCTCACACCAGCCTTTGGAGCGCTGCTTCATGGCAAGATAATCTCTTAGAAGATACACTTCCATGCATCTTTTGTCTCCTCCCTCTTAAACTGAAATCATGACATGGTCCTTATCCAGGTAGATGCACATAACCCAGTTACAGCTAGCAATTCTTGCAACTTATCAAGTGTATGTCTACAACCTTCAGTATTGTGTGGAAGTGAAGTGCAATGTTGCATCACAGTTGTCTTGACGTTTACCAAAAAAAAAAGAAGAAGAATAAAATCAACAGATAATAAAATTCTTGGGGGTTGTGGTAGTTAAATACATACACCCTTCCCTATATTTTACCCTTCTGCTGTTCAACATTATTTTATATATTCTCCCTATTATACGTTAACAGGAAACTTGTTGATTTTGCTGCAGAATGCCCTAGAGCAGTACTGATGAACCTTTTAGAGAGAGAGTACCCAAACTGGGGGGCAAGGTGAGCAAGGGGTGCAAGCAGTGGGGAGCAGGAGGGGATAAGCAAGCAAGTGTAGTCTAAGATCTGCCTGCTCTTGGCTTCGCAAACATGACTGGTGGGGATGAGGGACAGGCCCTTCTCAGTGGTGGCCCCCTGGCTATGGAATTCACTCCCCAGTGAAATTAGATCGGCGTCCTCCTTCCTTTCTTTCAGAAGAAAACTGAAGACATGGTTGTGGAACCAGGCTTTTGGCTAATGGATATAAAGGCATCTGAACAGTGAATTGGACCAGATGGTTGTTATAATGGAAATGCCTTTATGATTGGATAACTAATGTTGTTTTAATGTATTGTATTGCATGATTTTATTTTGCTTTTATAACTGTAATTATTGCGGCATCGAATCATTGCCATTGTTAGCCGCTCTGACTCCCCCTGCGGCGGTGAGAAGAGTGGGGTAGAAATGCTGTAAATAAATAAATAAATAAAATAAGCAGGTGAGTGAGCACGGGGGTTGGAAACCAGGTGACAGAGTGGGGGAGGGGCAGCGGAGGAGTGGTAGGAGCGGCGAGTGAGCAGGCGAGTGGTGGGCAGGCAGCAGGCAGGTAAGACGAAGGTGGGCAAGCCAGCAAGCAATCAAGAAGGGCAAACAAGCAGGTGAGCATGCAAGTTGGGCAGGCAGGCAAGCAAGTGGTGAGCAAGCGAGGCAAGAAAGTGAATGAGTAGGGACAATGGCTCATGTGCCAAGAGAGAGAAGGTGCTGCATGCCCCTTCTGGCACACATGAAATAGGTTCACCACCACTGCCCTAGAGGAAATTCAGATCAAATGCTGAGAGACCTCGCCATACTGTGGCATGGAGATGGGGAGAAAGGAAGAATACATGCAACAGGCTCATTGCACCACAGTTAGATATTTAATAAGTTATCAATTCGAAGTATGCTTTTTAATGTTGCTATTTCTTTAAAAGGTTCTTTATCTTGGGGAAAAGACTCATTTGCCTTTCGGGCTAAAAATAGCAAGAAAAGGCACTTATCATTGTTCATTGGATTAGTTCCATCTCAAACATATTGATTAGTTCTGTTTGTAGGACACCTTGCGAACTTCAATCAGCAGGTAGCTCCTTCTAGCATAGAGGCCTGTTTATTGTATTATCTGTTTACAATTTTTGTAGATTAGGGAAATAAAGGTTTCCCTAGTTTACAATAAAATACATGCCTATTATTCTTTCTATAACTGAGATCTAGCATTTCTGAAGTATTATCAAGTATCTATCAAAATAAATAATACAGAGAATTTAGGACAAAAGACCTGCAAATTATGGTAAAACAGTGTGATTCCTTCATGGTGTACTCAAGTATCTAAATAAACTAGAATGGATTCCTAAGGGACTTTCAGTTGTGTGAAGATTGAAAAGGGATATGTACAAGAAATGGGAAAAGGAAAGAATAACCACAGACTAATTCAAATGGATAGCTAGCATACATTGAGAGAACGTTAAAAAAGCAAAACACAGAATGAGCTCAGGCTTGCAAAAAAGTACTTCTGTGCCATTGTTGGGGAAAAGCAAGAGAGACTGTAATCATAGATGGCTTATTGTCCCCATATGGCTGCAAACTGGGATAAATACTCTCAAGAAAGAAATAAGCAACTTTCTGCTATCATACTTTGAAACTCTTGTTGGGTAAAGACAAAGTCCAACAATTCACTCACTTGCCAAGTTAATTGTGGCATTAATAATAAAAGAATCTATGTTACCTATAGAGGTATATAGTTACGCTAGTAATAAAGCTCTTTTGTTCACCATTTTATAAAGGAAATCAAGAATGGTAACCGTGCAGCTTACTCGTAGATCTGTACAAGCTGTGGTGGGAAGGTAGGGGAAGGGGTGCTACCATAATGATGAATCTATGTAGCATCAAAAGTTACAAAGAAAGCAGGCAGGAATCACTGGGGAGCTGCAAATGTAAACAGTAAGTAATATTTCAGCCTATGTACT
Source organism: Anolis sagrei (assembly GCF_037176765.1). Classification (NCBI taxonomy): domain Eukaryota; kingdom Metazoa; phylum Chordata; class Lepidosauria; order Squamata; family Anolidae; genus Anolis; species Anolis sagrei. The sequence continues at coordinate 98,233,715 of NC_090022.1, forward strand.
GTGCAAACAATGGTCAGTGTAAAAATTACACAAAGCAGAGCCCTGCTGAGTCACGTGGGAAGAGAAGAAGCATGCTGACTTGTATACAGGAGAATTTATTATCAAGAAACATGAACTTGCATTTGAATAGAACTGCTGCTGATTATGAACAAAGCTGTCATGGATTCTACAAAGTCAATAATACATTTAGTCCCCAAATATAGCCAGATTAGCCTGTGGCAGTCTGATTCTCATTCCAGTCCAAATGAGAAAATCATTCAAAGTGCAGAAGGAGAAAGTCATGTGTTAGATTGATATCAAGTAATCAATGCTGCAATTGGCAAGTTCCAATAGACCATACACACTTTTGCCAGGAAAAGAGTTGTGCTTATCCTGACCTGAACTTCCCTATCTTTAGCTGAAATATTATTTGCCATTTCTTGAGATATTCTTCTTATTAGGTTCTTGTTATATTCTTCTATGCACCAGTACAATGTAATAGCTGGGTGATGGACTAGACCGGGGTTCGAATGACTGCTCAACCATGGAAACCCACTGAGTGACCTTGATCAAGTCATATTCCCTCAGCCTTAGAAGAAGGCAAAGGCAACTCCTCTCTGAACAAATCATGCCAAGAAGACCCAAAGAGAGAGTTACAATAAGCCAGAAATGACTTGAATGCACACACAACAGTGTACCAGGAGTGACTAAATCAAAAGAAATTATGAAATATCACAAACACTTTTACAAAATAGTATAAGAGTAAGTAGAGACAAACAAACTGGAAATGTTCCACATTTTAAAATAATGTACAAAATTACATTGACCTTAATTGATTAGGTCTTTCCTAGAACTACTATGCATAATTAGGAAAAGAAGAAAAGGAAAGGAGATAAAATACCAGTGTGTCAGTTTTACCTCTCCTTCTTTTCCTTTCTTGTTTAACTTGCTGCTTCTTCTCGCTCTTCTTCCTCTCTCCTGGGGTGCATCTACATTATAAAGTTACTTTATCTTGACACCATTTTAATTGACATGTCTCAATGCTATGGATTTGTAGTTTGGTGAGGCACTAGCATTCTTTGACAGAGATGGCTAAAGATCTTGCAAAACTACACCTCCGATAATTCCATAACAATGAGCCATGGCCATTTAAAGTAGTTTTAAACTCTAGCTCTATTAATTCTACTATGTAGATGCACCCTAATCTAGAAGCAGATGTATGAATTCCTCAGGGAATACACCCCTCAAAAAAACACAACAGACACTAGTGCCACAACAGCTAATGTGGTTTGACAAATATGTTGATCAGCTGACACAAAATAAAGGAGAATGTTTATCCTTTAGATTACCTGAGGGATTTTGTGTATCTTTCCAAAATAACAATTTTTGAGATCTTTCCAGTACAACAAAGACACTCGTGAAATTTTTTTATCAATAACTCTTTTAGCTATCTCTAAGTGGCAATTGTGGGAATAGATTTCTCAGTTGCACCAACAATTCCAAGCTAAACATTAGGAATTATTCTTGTGACACTCTAGGATAATCTAGAATAAAGAAAATCTGAACAACTATATTCTTCTTATACCTCAAAAGCCTGAGAAACACAAGATCATCCTCTACATTGTTGCATATCTTGAGCAGGTAACAGGAAAATCACTGAATTGAGTTTCTTTCCTTCTGTTTACTATTATATTGTTTCTAAATATTTTGTATGCACACTGCCATGCCATACAAACTGGAAGTGTCATAGAAATGCTTAAAAAAACAATACAAATATCCTCCCTTAGTTCCCTAGCCCTCTGCTGGAAACAAAAGAAAATGCACAACTTTTTAGATTTAATACAGGAGACAGTGACCTTTGCCAACTGTGGGCTTGATTTCATTTTCCTTTGCCCTGTTGTGATGACATTATTTACATCCAGGAGCTAATTACAGGTTTTAATGATAAATTCATAAACAAGGGTTACGTTTATGAATTTATCATTAAAACCAGCCAAAAATCTGCTTCTATAGTACATGGAACAATATCACATTATTTATTTATTTATTTATTTATTTATTTATTTGGGGTTCTTTTACCCCGCCCTTCTCACCCCGAAGGGGACCCAGGGCGGCTTACACAGTAAGGCATGATTAGATGCCAGCATCACAACAATCATCACAACTTACAGTAAAATTCACAGTTACTAACAGCTTCATGCATTATTCCAGTAAAAATCAATAAAATCAATAAAAACAATACAAACCTAAATTCCTCCCTTACATTGTCAGTGTTTGCTGTCTCATAGATCCGCTTTTAATACCATTTCGTCCATCCTGCTGATCTTTAATTGCCTGATTGCCCAAAGGCCTGGTCCCATAACCAAGTTTTCACCCTCCCCCTGAAGGAGAGGAGGGATGGTGATGCTCTGATGTCCCTGGGGAGTGAGTTCCACAGGTGAGGGGCCACCACTGAGAAAGCCCTGCTTCTCGTCCCCACCAGCCTCACTTGTGAGAGTGGTGGGGTCGAGAGCAGGACCTCCCCAGATGATCTCAAGCTCCGAGGTGGGACGTAGCGGGAGATACGTTCGGACAGATACACTGGACCGGAACCGTACAGGGTTTTATAGGTCAAGACCAGCACCTTGAATTGTGCTCGGAACTGAACCGGCAGCCAGTGGAGCTGGCATAGCAGGGGGGTGGTATGCTCCCTGTATGTCGCCCCGGTGAGCAATCTGGCTGCCGCTCGCTGGACTAGTTGAAGTTTCCGAACAGTCTTCAAGGGCAACCCCACGTAGAGAGCGTTGCAGTAGTCTATTCGGGATGCAACAAGAGCGTGGACCACCGTGGCCAGATCAGACTTCCCAAGGTACGAGCGCAACTGGTGCACAAGTTTTAATTGGGCAAAAGCTCTCCCGGCCACCACCGAGACCTGGGGTTCCAGGCTCAGCAGTGAGGCCAGGATCACTCCCAAGCTGCGAACCTGCGACTTCAGGGGGAGTGTAACCCCATCCAGTACAGGCTGTAACCCTATACCCTGTTCGGCCTTACGACTGACCAGTAGGACCTCTGTCTTGTCTGGATTTAATTTCAATTTGTTAGCTCTCATCCAGTCCGACACAGCAGCTAGACACCGGTTCAAGGTCTGGATAGCCTCCTTGGTGACAGGTGAAAAGGAGTGACAGATCTGGACATCATCTGCATAGAGATAGCATCGCAGTCCGAAACTCCGAATGATCTCCCCCAACGGCTTCATGTAGATGTTAAACAACATTGGGGACAGAATTGATCCCTGAGGGACTCCACATGACAATGGCTGTGGGGCCGAACAGGTGTCACCCAGTAACACCTTCTGGGACCGTCCCTCCAGAAAGGACTGGAGCCACTGCAAAGCAGTACCCCCAAGTCCCATATCTGTGAGGCGTCCCAGAAGGATACCGTGATCGACGGTATCGAAGGCCGCTGAGAGGTCCAGCAGAACTAACAGGGACACACTCCCCCTGTCTAGCTCCCTGCGAAGATTATCTACCAAGGCGACCAAGGCTGTTTCCGTTCCATGTCCCGGTCTAAAGCCAGACTGTGCCAGATCAAGATAATCAGTGTCTACCAGAAATCCCTGGAGTTGCGCTGCCACCACACGTTCCATGACTTTGCCCAAATAGGGGAGATTGGAAACTGGCCGATAGTTGTCTAATTGAGTGGGGTCCAGTGATGGTTTCTTCAACAGCGGTTTGATAATAGCTTGTTTTAAGCTCACTGGAATCTTGCCCTCCTGCAAGGAGGCATTAACCACCACCTTCACCCACTCTGCCAAACCCCCTCTGGCTTCTTTTATCAGCCAGGATGGACAGGGGTCTAGGATGCATGTGGTGTGTCGCACCTCTCCAAGGATCCTGTCCACATCCTCAAGCTGAACCAATTGAAAAGAATCCAATAAAACCTGACAAGCAGATGCTCTCGTTACATCCTCAGAGACTGCAGGTAAAGTGGTGTCGAAATCCGACCGAATCCGCCCAATTTTATCTGCGAAGAATCGAGCAAACGCTTCACAGCGAGCTCCCGAGCTGTCAGGGATTTCGCTTTTCGGCGGATTTAACAAACCCCTGACAACTCGGAAGAGCTCAGCTGGACGATTCTTCGCAGATGCAATATTGGCGGCAAAGGATGTTTTTTGTGCTGCCTCTATTGCCACACTGTAGGACCTTAGAAAGGCATTCAGATGTGTTTGGGCTGATTTAGTCGGATTCTTTTGCCACACGCGCTCTAGCCACCTCTTCTTTCGCTTCATTGCCGCCAGCTCCTCAGTAAACCAAGAGGCTGGATTGGCTCGGTTACTCGAGAGGGTGCGTTCCGGAGCGATTGTGTCAATTGCCCTAGTCATCTCGGTGTTCCAATGAGAGACCAAGGCATCGACAGAGTCGCCAGCCAGGGAGGTGGGAAATTCCCCAAGAGCCATCAGGAAGCCATTTGGATCCATGAGTCTCCTGGGGCGGACCATTCTAATGGGTCCACCACCCCTGCAGAGGTTAGAAGGTACAGTCAGTCTAAACCTAATCAGGTGGTGATCGGTCCATGACAATGGAGCGATGGTCAGCTCTCCACCCCGACACTGTCACCCCATCCCTGAGAAAAGACCAAATCCAATGTGTGTCCGGCAGTATGGGTGGGACCAGATACTAGTTGGGACAGGCCCATGGTTGTCATGGCGGCCATAAAGTCCTGAGCTGCACCTGAAAGAGCGGTCTCGGCATGGATATTGAAATCCCCCAGGACTAAAAGCCGCTGGGAGCTCAACGCCATGTCCGAGACCACTCCTGCTAGCTCAGGTAGGGAGACTGTCGTGCAGCGGGATGTTCGGTACACTAACAGAATCCCTATCCTGTCCCGGTCACCTAACCTAAAGCCGGCACACTCAAATGACGATGATTGTGGGATGGGGCACCTGATCAGGGGAATGCAAACCTTATAGACGACTGCCACTCCTCCTCCCCGCCCTCCGGGTCTCGGCTGGTGCTGGACAGAGTACCCTGGCGGGCATAGTTGGGAGAGGTTCACCCCTCCCCCCTCGTCCAGCCAGGTCTCTGTTATACATGCCAGGTCGGCTTGTTCCTCCTGAATTAGATCTCGAATGATGGAGGTTTTTTCCATTTACCGACCTGGCATTGAACAGCACCACCCTTAACCCAGAGGGACCACCATCCTGGCATCTCAGCTGTATCTTGTCAGGAGGGTTTTTTGGAGTTGCCAATATATTCCTATTGTTTTTGGGCCGAATAGTTTGTAAAGTTGTAGTATAAGTAATCTTTGGGATTGCCAATGTTCTATTGTACTTTTTGGGCCGGATTTTTTTTTGTCTTGCATCCTTAAAATGTTTTGAATTCGCCAGATTATTGTTAGAAATTTTGGGTCGGATTGAGTGATTTGTTCTCCCTTTCCCGTATCTCCCTCTACCTGTCACCACCTCTATAGCAGCCCCTTCACCCGCAGAGCCACCTACCCCGGGGGGAATTCCTCCAAACTCCTCATTTGCAGTATCAGGTGTTGATGCATAATAATAGCAGACATTGTTGTAATTGTATAACTCCGAACCCCTAGGGTCCTCCATCCCCCTGCTTCCTACTCCTTCCCATGTGTTGGAGAACATAAAGTGCATTTGAGTAACACTGGCGGAGAAGGCTGTCAGTAATAACAAAATTGACAAAGGTGGTAGCATCAGTCAATTGCTGGTAGTTTGTAATGTAGAGCTAGGGTCGGACTAGGGGTACAGGGCTGTCTAAAGTGCTATAGTGCTATAGTGCCAACACCTCAACATTATATGTACATCTCCTTCCTAGAATCATAGAAGAGACCTCATGGGCCAACCAGTCCAACCCCCTGACAAGAAGCAGGAAAATCACATTCTTGTCTTGTTGTTGTGTATCTTCAAGTCATTTCTGACTTGTGCCAACTCTATGGGGAACCTATTACAGAGTTTTTGTGGAAAGATTTGTTCAGAGAGGATCCGTCTTTGCCTTGCTCTTAGGAGCCTGGGAGAGTGTGACCTGCCAAGGTCACCCACTGGGTTTCCATGACTGAGCAAGCTTTTGAACCCTAGTTTCTACAATTGTAGTCTAACACTCAAACCACTACACCAGACAAGGTCACCTTCTATCTATCTTGGAACATCAATATATAAAAATATAAAACACACACATACTACATGAAGACGACTTTAAAAATAAGTGCTAACTTTGAAGATAGGAGAGATGCAATGCTGACTAAGCATATGGTTGTGCTACAAATAGCTTCTGGTGTATTACTATGTATGTGCTCTTGAGTACATACAGTAGAGAGCACTGGGGTCACTCTAGATTTCATGCATCATTTTGTGAACTCATAGAAGTTTCTTTCTCATAGCCTATTCAAAGCAAATGATCTCAGAAAATTTCCAAATTCAGTATCTCCTTCAGAAAAGAAAAAGAAAAGGTCTCCTTCATGGAGAAACAGCATGGAATTAAGACAATTTAAAGCTACGTATACAAAAGTAGCAATTCCCCTCTAGGATAATCTAGAATACTTTGCAAGAACAAGTCCTACTAAGTTCAATGAGACTAATTTCTGAGTAGTTGACTGAAGCTTATCCTTAAAGCATAGATCTCAGAATTGCTTTTAAGATGAGGAGCAGGTTCAACCCTGCCAGATAAATAATTATCAATATTGAATTCTTGCAGGTTTGTTTTTTATAAAACAACGAAGAATAAGAATATATTGCATTAAAACAATTATCATCACCATTCAAGTGAAGGTGGATACATTCTAGGTACAGTGGGCCCAAGGTATCAACTAGAGTTTGGTTCCAGAACTCCCTGTGGATGCTCAAGTCCCAAACAATGGTGTAATAAAATATAAACTGTCAAAATCCAGCTTCGCTTTTTGGAATTTTGTCTTGAATATTTTCAAGCCATGAATGTTTGAGTCCCTGGACACAGAATCTGTGGGCACAAAGGGCTGACTGTACTATGAAAGCAACAGCAAAATAATGATCATTTAATACACTTCTGACTGATAATGCCTGGGGCTTAATTATATAGGAGTCTCAGTGGCCCAATTTTGTCTGATCATTTCAAAGGGGCTCAACCCCCACCAACCTAGACTTCATCTCCCTGCTGTCCTGTCCCCCCTGTCCATGACACAAGGTCTTATTTTAAGGAGGCTGGATTAAAATCCCTGAAAAAGATTTACAGAATTGAATGGATGTGATCAAAAAGGGACAAATACAACCTTAAAAGGCTTGATCGTTTTGTTAATGGCATGGAACAATGGCATTGATCATAACTGTGGGCAAATTAAACTATTCTCACATGCTTGTGCATCTGACAATAAAAACAACACAGGAGGAGATATTATACATAATAAAAAGGCTTTGATCGTCTCTTTGATCCAACCCCCTTATACAAAATGCATGAACGTTGTTATTTTCTCTGAAAGAGCAATATTGACAAGTCATTGTAATGTTTCTGTTCAGAGCACTTTTCTGAAAACACTGTCACAGCGGGGTGCGCTGCTGGCTTGCCTTTGCCTCTCTAGGCCAGCTCCCAGGATGAAGGTAGCCTTGTTTGCCTCCCTTATTAAGTGGGCTGCCAATATATTATACACACATTAATGTTCTCTCTGCACATCCAGCTTCCCTTAGCAGTGCTAGTTCTTTCCAACAGTGTGCAGCCATTTAAAAAAATGAACTTCTTGCCACAGCCAAGGCATGTATTGGCTCAGCCAAGCCAGTCATGGTATCTGTGCCAGTGTCAAGGGAAAATGCTAATCATCTTGCCCCACAGGCTAATGTTTTAAAGATGAAGATACAGGAAGTGTCATGTTTACAAATTGGTTAATTCATTTCAGACATTACAGATTTCCCTTTCTGTAAACAAATCCCCTTCCTAAAAAGTTGTTTTCTGAAATAATATTGAAGACATTCATAGACATCTCTCCTCCCTCACATCTTCAGAATGAAAAAAAATATGTTAGGCTTTCCTTTCCTTTCTGCAGAATGTTGCTAACAAAGAACCATCCTGGCATTGATGGGACAAGCGAGAACGATCACCGAATATTAATAAACACCACCACCCTGTGGTTCTCGTAGGTAATACTAGCAAACAAAACCTTTGCTTTCTGAGGACTCAATATAAGCAGGCTTTGTTTAATGCACAAAATTATTAAAATGTTGTGTATAAAACTGTGAATGGAAATGAATTTTAGATTTAGATTTCAGTCCAACATTCAAAATTTATTTATATATCGTATCAGAAGCAAACTGAGGATCGAGCTGTAATCTATTTAAAAAAATACAAAGTTAAAAAAAACTTGGCATTATACTAAGTGTCCTTTGACCAGTAGCTAGCCACTTGGAGTTGCTATAAGAAGGTCCTCCCTTGTGCATGTGGCAGGGCTCAGGCTGTATTGTAATAGGTGATCTGTGGTTCACTCTTCTCCACACTCGCATGCCGTGGATTCCACTTTGTGGCTCCATTTCTTAAGGTTGGCTCTGCATCTTGTGGTGCCAGAATGCAGTCTGTTCAGTGTCTTCCAAGTCGCCTAGACTTCTGTGTGCCCAGGAGGGAGTCTCTTATTTGGTATCAGCCATGGGTTGAGGTTCCAGGTTTTAGCCTGCCACTTTTGGACTCTTACTGCTGAGGTGTTCCAGCAAGTATCTCTGTAGATCTTAAAAAACTATTTCTTGATTTAAATCATTTACGTGCTGGCTGATATCCAAACAGGGGATGGGTTGGAGATGTCACTGCCTTGGTCCTTTCATTATTGGCTGCTACTTTCCAGCATATGTCAGATGATGCAATACCAGCTAAACATTATCCAGTGGTGTAGGGCGTAGACATCCTGTGATAATACGCCATGTCTCATTAAGAGCCAGTGTCACTATTTTAGCATGGTGAGATGTGTTCCACACTGGGCATGCGTACTCAGCAGCAGAGTAGCAAAGTGCAAGGGCAGATGATTTCACTGTGTCTGGTTGTGATCCCCAGTTTATGCTAGTCAGCTTTCGAATGACATTGTTTCTAGCACCCACTTTTTACTTGGTATTCAAGCAGTGCTTCTTGTAGGTCAGAGCACGGTAAAGAGTAACTCCCAGATATTTGGGAGTGCTACAATGCTCCACTGGGATTACTTCATATTATATTCATAATACTACCATCATATTATGCATGCATATGCAAATACAGGTATTCCAAAATCCAATTTTTTAACTACCTCAGAAATCCAAAACATTTCTGGTTCCAACCATTTTGGATGAAAGGTACTTAACTTATAGCAGTGTCATGTGCTGTTCTTTCAACACAAGACCGTTTTACATGTTTTAAAAAATAAGGCAAAAGCTCCTTCAATCATCTTGTATATCATGAAGATAATACCTTTCTCTTCCACAGTGATTAATACAAATGTGCTGCTAATATGCAGTACAATGGATTAGTTTCTTGCCCTCTCAATGACTAATGTAAATAATCTGAAAAGGGGAGACGAAAACTGGAATGCATTTCTTCTATCAAGTTATGTCCCAAGCTCTAGTTAGATCACAAGGCCCAAACACTGGGATGCAATAAAGAAGAAAAAAGTAAATTTAATGTCCTTAATCTAGGAATGAAAGAGAAATTTTAAAATACAGTTTGCTCTTTGAAATAAAAAACACGCTTTGCTTTTTGTAATCAAAACATGAACCAAAATGCAGAAATGTTTCACTACACTCACTCTCCAGAGTTTTGTGTGCTAATTGTTTGGACAAAAATGAATGAAAAAATGCAAGCTATCTGAAAAATTACATGTATGTTAATGAAATGCAGTAGGACTCCTTAACCGCAGATTCCATCTCAATGCTTTCATTTGCTCTCATTCCAAAAAAAAAAAAAAAAAAAGAGTGCATTTGGGACCCTCTAAGTCCTCCAGTGTAATTCTATAGCATGCCTCTGGCCAAAGTAAGGTCAAAATATTGTACAGTTATTTTATAATCCGTGGTTTCATAATCCATGATATATGACTTGCATTGTAGAGATACTGAATATTTTTAATTAAAAAGGGACACTGGAATAATAACATTTACACGGCAAAAAACAAAAGCCAACAACCATGAGGAATTGAAAGTGATTCATCTGGCAAAGCCTTTATTTAGTCACTCCTTGTTAAATAAAACCTCATCAGGCTATCCACTTCTGTCATTCATCTTGGCCTCTTTACTGGAGGGGAGGGAGCAATGAGCCAAACCCCCACCCTGGAAAGTAACCAGATTCACTATTTGGAGAACTGTCCTCCAGACCCAGCTAATGGGAATGGAGAGATTATATTTCCAAGGAAATACGCAAGGGATTCCTTTTATATCCAGATGTCTGCTTTCAGGCACAAGATTCCTGCAATGAAGCTTTAGCGTTCTTCCTCTAGGCAAAATGTGCCAATGCCCCCTAAAGAGCTAGCACATCTAAACTCAGCTTTCAAATTTGGCTCTTGTCCAGCAGTTTATTTCTGTGGTTGAGCCTGTCAACGCCCCTGAATTTACAGTCAATAATATTCAGGAAAATAAGTCCCCCCTGTGCTGCAATCAGATGAGAAGACTTCATAAAATGTCAGTACTTTAATGATTTCACAAACGAGTTGTGTTCTCACTTGGAATCCTTAATCAGACTAAATAGGCCCTGAGGGTGCATCCAGACTGGCAGGGCTTTTTTTAAAAAAGCAGGAACTGTGACAGATATTGGTTCAAAGAAGTGGCACAGACTGTACCATATCCATTAATTTTCACCATTTTTATTTTATTTCCTGGTCAGATTTTTTGCATAAAGGTATCCATAAGTCGAGAAGAGCATACCCACACCACCAAATGGTCTGCATTGATATTAATATTGCTCTTCTTTCTATTGTCTCCCATATTTCTTCTTCCAGTTGAATTTCTCAACTGCATTTCTTCCAACAGTACTTGCAATTATCTTCCCACGTTGGCATGTCAGGGCTCCTATATTTTTTGCATGATTTTCACCACTGTTTTAGCAAGACGTTGGGGTAGCAACAGGCTCTTATACCACTTAAGCAGTGGATACATTTTAGGTTTCAGTCTGCTTTTTCATGAAGCTAAGTTGTTGAGCCTATCTGGGGAAGAGAGTTCAATACCGCCATTACAGTTTTGACTAAAATTCTCATCACACTAGAGAAATAATCCACTTAAAATCCAGTTTCTGCCTCCTGCCGAATTCTGGGGTTTTTAGTTTAGGGAGGAGCATTTAACAGCCTCACTAACCCACAAACCCCAGAATTCTGTAGGAGGCAGAAACCGGATTTTAAGTGGATTTTTTCTCTAGTGTGACGAGGTGGTATCCAGATTCACAATCAGATATAGAATCATAGAGCTGGAAGAGACCTCATGGACCATCCAGTCCAACTCCCTGCCAAGAAGCAGGAAAATTGCATTCAAAGCACCCCCGATGGATGGCCATCCCGCCTCTTTTTAAAAGCTTCCACCACACTCTGGGGCAGAGAGTTCCACTGCTGAACAGCTTCCTGAAGTTCTTCCTAATGTTCAGATGGAATCTCCTTTCTTGTAGTTTGAAGCCATTGTTCTGCGTCCTAGTCTCCAGGGCAGCAATAAACAAGCTTGCTCCCTCCTCCCTATGACTCACATATTTATACATGGCTATCATGTCTCCTCTCAGTTTTCTCTTCTTCAAGCTAAACATGCCCAGCTCTTTAAGCCACTCCTCATAGTAATAATAATAATAATAATAAACTTTATTTATACCCTACCACCATCTCCCCCAACGGGGACTTGGGGCGGCTCACATGAGGCCAAGCCCAAGCAACAAATTACAATAAAATACAGTAAAATAACAACCGAAAACCAAACAATATCACAGTAAAATACAAAACATATGAATACAGTAAACAATCTACAAAAAAACATGAAAAGCAATAAACAAACATAATGACAATGAGCGGACTGCATGTCCATTAAAATGATTTTAAAAACTCGGGGTGAAATAAAAGGAGCATATTATTTGCAAGAGAGAACTCATAGCGAAACAGGGTAATAGACATACCTTCATACAAGGGGGGGGGGGAATACTCCTAGGATAAAAACGCTGAGGAGATTAAGATTGTGTGGCTAATCTCCAAAAGTGCAGTGGAAAATCCATGTCTTGAGATTCTTTTTAAAGGTTTCTAAGGTAGGGGCTTTCCTAATCTCTCCGGGCAATGAGTTCCAGAGTCGAGGAGCCACAGAGGAAAAGGCTCCCTCCCTTGCACCCACAAGGCAACCCTGACACACTGGCAGGGGTGAAAGGAGGGCCTCCCCTGAAGATCGAAGAGCTCAGACTGGTTCATGGAGAGAGATATGGTCACAAAGATAGGCGGGTCCCAAACCGTTTAGGGCTTTATAGGCAAGAACCTGTACCTTGAATTGGGACTGGAATATGAGTAGCAGCCAAGGAAGCTCCTTAAACAGGGAGGTTGACCACTCTCTGTAAGTTGCCCCAGTTATTAATCTGGCTGCCAAGTGTTGGATGAGTTGTTATTTCCAGGCCATCTTCAAGGGTAGCCCCACGTAGAGTGCATTGCAGTAGTCCAGTATAGAGGTAACTAAGGCATGGACCACCATGGTCAAGTCAGACTTCACGAGGTATGGTCGCAGTTGGTGCACGAGTTTTAATTGTGCGAAGGTTGTCCTGGCCACCACCGACACCTGTGCTTGTTCTCCAGATATGGAAATTACTGGTACCACTCACTACCAGAAGAAGCCAATCCTAGCTATTTCACTCTCATAAAGCTTCCTGGTTTTTTTTTTCTTTTCTTTCTTCTTCCAATCTCTTTAAGACTATTAGACAACTGATGTTGCTGTTGTGTCTTCAGATAATTTCTAATTTATGGCAACTCTAAGGCAAAGCTATCATTAAGTTCTCTTCTTTGCCTTCTTCTGAAGCTGAGAGTGTGTGACTTGTACAAGATCACCCAATGGGTTACTGCTATTGAGCAGGGATTCAAACCCTGGTCTCTAGAGTCATAGTCTCAAACAGATTAGACCATACTGATCAAATTAGGTAAACAAACAATCTTCATATTAAGCATTATTTAAAATTTAAAAAATATTAAAAACCATTCAAATATATGTATAAGACAAGCACTATTTCATTCCTCCTAAATTAATTTAGCACTATAGATCCCCTTTCATATAGCAGCAATTTTTATTTTTTATTTTTTTAAAAACAAGTTTTTGTAAACTGATGAAGGCAAAAAAAAATTATGTTCTAGGTAAAACTTATTACTCTCCTTTCTAAACAATAGTAACAAATATAACATAACAATTAAATTACACAGTAAAAGAAATAAATTATAAAACAAAAGAACCAGCATAGATTTTAATAACCCATAAAATATCAGCATAAGCCGATATTTTTGTCTCATGCTCCCATAAAGTAATTTGGTATCAGCCAAATAAATTAATTTGTGTTATGTTTAAGCACCAAAAAAGGAAATAATTCTTATGTAAGCATAATCCTTACAGTCTTAATAAGATGTTCTTATGTTTGAACAGACAAAAGGAAATCATTCTTATGTGGGTATAATTCTTATTAATCATCTATTTAAAACTTAAGATCTTTTTGAATACATTTTCTCAATCTCTCCTAAAAGGTGTTAGGTGCTGTCAGCATGGTTTGACTCTTTGCACACGGTTTTAATATGACGTGGTCAGTGATGCACACAACATTGAATGTTAGCTCAAAGGATCAAGCATTACAACTTCCATATGTAGCAAGTTCTGTGTGTGCTATTCCTAATTTGGAAGAGGATCAGACACCCAACTATATAATTTTTAGAATCACTGGAAGATGCCAACAACTGATTCCTGTATGGCATATTCGGGATGATGATTCATTATTATTGACTAGAGTTTTCTTTTTTGCATGGGTTGTGCTAAGCTTAGTTTGATAACTCAGAGCATTGAAGCAGAGATATACAAATAACAGAGTTGGATATACTGCTTCCACCCTGTTTGAGTGTTGGTACAGAAGCCCTGTGAAGATATGCTTTTTCTTCTCCAAGCCCAAGTGGGAGGAGCAGAGAAAAGCTGTACTAAATTGGGCCTCTGCTACTAGGGATATGGTTTTAGAGACCTTGCTTGTATTATGGTCAAACATTAACACCTGGACTGTGGGAGGGAATTTTTCTCTATTGCTAGGTTCTGAAGACCAATAGTGGGAGATCGGTCATGTATGGATACTCTGAATGTGTTTGCTTCTGCACTATACAATCTTTGGGACTCCATCTTTCATTGGTATACTCATGGAGGAGTTACACTGTAGTCAGGGGCCCTCATATAGCCAGAGGTGAGGGATTTGATCACTAGCTGTCATAATTCACGCTCTAGATTTAGAAGATTGAGGCAGAGAGGAGGAGCATTGTGCCCAGCTCAGATAGTGAGGAGGAAAAGTTGCTAGAAGAGCCAGCAGAGGAGATGTAGGCAGTAATTTCCCAGTAGTCTGTCATGCCTATGACAGTCATGACTGAAGATGAGCCCTCAGCTGAAGCAAGTGAGTCACAGCAGTTTGTGCAAGCCCCAGTGGGTGTAGCAAGCATGTCTCGGCAAGCTTCAGATGGATTAAACATAACCCCATCCTTAGAGCTTTGATTACAGTGGGTGGGTCTTCACAGGTCTCTTAGGTTATCTGAAAAACACTAATTAGGCAACTGCTAAGATCCCGAAGATATAAATCTGCTCAGTGCTGCAGACATTCTCTGACTTAAGTCCAATGGCCATTTCTTCTTGACCTCAGACTTGATTCTATTGCTTTACTAGCTTGACTTCAAAGGAATTCTGACTTTTGTTTCTTGAACTTTAGGTCTTGGCATTGGCTCACTCATCTCTGTTTGTACTTTGTGCTTCAGAATTTGGATTTAACTTGTGGATATTCCAGCTTCGTGGGCATCAGTCTGTTGGCTTGGGCTAGCTTACTCATTTATGTTGTTTGTTTGGAATAGACTTTTGATAAAGTGGCAGTGTATACAACAAGGAAGTAGATTGTCAGGAATCCGCATCTCCTGAAACAATTGTCTTTTTGATTCCAAGAAGCCAGAAGTTGAGACTGGGACAACTCCCCAGCGGGTGGCTTGCAGACATCCACTGCCATCATTTGTTGAGCAACAAAGAGACACCTCGTAGTTCCCAAAGGTTGTTAAGTAGGAGGTCCTGATTGGATTAGGCAACTGGCTGTCCTCCTTTCTTCACAACCATGGACAGCAAGTGGAGAGGGGAGGTCTGGTCTCTGAGAGGTCCCCTCTATCTTGTGGGGTTCCTCAGGGGGCCATTCTCTCCCCTCTGTTGTTTAACATCTATATGCGACCACTTGCTCAGCTGGTTCGAGGTTTTGGGCTTGAGTGTTATCAGTACGCCGATGACACTCAGTTGGTGCTGAAGATGGAAGGCCGACCAGACTCTGTACCCAATTATTTCCATCAGTGCCTCGAGGCCGTTACTGGATGGCTGCATGCCAACAGGTTGAGGGTGAATCCAGCAAAGACGGAGATCCTATGGCTGGGTCAACCGGGCAGTGGGGATATCCAGCTGCCTACCCTGGATTGCGAGGCGCTATGCCTGTCATCATTGGCCAAGAGTCTGGGAGTCATTTTGGACCCTCTGCTGACGATGGAGACCCAGGTCTCCGCCGTTAGCAGAACCGCTTTTTTTCATCTGCGGCAGGCTAGACGGCTGGCCCCCTACCTGTCCAGGGATGACCTAGCTACGGTGATCCAGGCCACGGTCATCTTAAGACTGGACTACTGTAACGGCCTCTACATTGGCCTTCCTCTGTCGGTGATCCGGAAGCTCAAGTTGGTACAAAATGCAGCTGCTCGACTTCTTGCGGGAATTCCAATGAGATGCCACATAACACCAATCTTACTACAGCTGCATTGGTTACCAATTGAGCACCGGATCACTTTCAAAGTGATGGTACTCACCTTTAAGGCCTTGCATGGTCTGGGGCCGATGTACCTGAGGGACCGCCTCACCCCCTACCAACCCCAGAGATCCCTCCGTTCTGAGGACCAAGATTTGTGTCAAGACCTTGCGTCTAACAGTAACCAGATGCAGAGCCTTTACAGCAGTGGCACCATCACTCTGGAATACTCTGCCACCTGAAGTCCATGCCTTGCGGGACTTATCAGCTTTCCGCAGGACGTGTAAGACATACCTGTTTCGACAGGCCTTTGATTTGTGATATTGCTGTTTTTAAATTGTGTTAGATTTTAGCCATTCTTGTAAGCCGCTCCGAGCCCCAGGGGAGTGGTGGCATATAAGTCCGAATAATAAATAAATAAATGAGGACGAACGAGACTTCCGGTGGACATGGCGACGGGATAGCCTCGTCGAGAGGGAGCTCCCGACGAGGACCTGTGTAGTGGTGGCTGGGTTGAGCTGAACGCTCCCCCCTTTGCCGGATTGAGTTTGCAAAGGTGTCGCGAATCCCAGAGTGGGCTTGAGACCCCAGAGATCTCTCCCCCCTCAAGGAGGAGAGGTCGGGAGGGTTCGAGCAGCACAGGGGAAAGCGAGCCACCCCACAAGGATCGAGCCGCAAGGCTTGTTTAACCGCCGCCAATCCATTCACAAATTGAAGAAGAAAGAAGAATTAAGAAGCCCCAGTTTGGGGAGAGACACAAGAAAGACCCCATCTTCAGGTAATGGGAACTCGTTCCCGAATTTTAAAGAAGAAAAAGCTAAGCTAGAAATAGCTGGGGAGAATATGGAAAGATAAAGAACTAAAGAAGAAGTTATAGAAATTAACAAAGAAGAGATTGCATTAACTGGCTTTCTGATAGATAAATTAAGGAATTAAAGGAGCAGAGTGACTGAATCAAGGTCTATTTAAGATTAAATACAATTAAATACGATATTTTGGCAACTGGGACAATTTGAATGAATTTTTAAATTAGTAAATAGTGAGCGGGGCCGCTCTACTTAACTTAAATTAATTCTAAATTTAATTTAAAGTACAAGAAGACGGGATATCTCCCCCCCATCACCCCCCCCTGTTGGGGAAGTAAAGGGAAAAAGCGATAGTGAGCCCGACCTTGACGCCATAACTGTTGTGTCTAGCTCCAACCTTCATAAACAAGCAGGCTGAGTGGAGGAGAAGGAAGTGACGAAACGGAAGGTTGATTGCAGGGATGAACGAGAAACCGGAAGAAACAAAGAAAGGAAGGAAGGGCGGAAGTGACGGAAGTGACGGGGCGGAAGGAGGGCAGACGCCATTTTGGAAACCATAGAGAAAGTCCGATAGTGACGGAAGTGACGGGGCGGAAGGAGGGCAGACGCCATTTTGGAAACCATAGAGAAAGTCCGATACAGAGCGGCCAGAAATAAAATTGAGAATAAACCTGTAATAAAGGGATTTTCTGAAACAAATTTTGATAAACCTGGAAGAGAAGAGGAGTAGAGGACAGGAGGAGACAGAACAAGGATGAGAAGCAGACGATACAAGGACGAGAAGTAGACGACGACGGCGGTGACGTGGAAGAGAAGCAGACGAAGGGCGAGGGGCGTCAAAGACGAGGACGAGAAGCAGACGAACTTTGATCAATCAAGGACGAGAAGTAGACGAGTAATAAAGGATAAAGTAGAGGGGAGAAGCAGAAGAAGAAAGTAGACTTTCTCCTTTTTTTAGGGAGAAGGGATCCGAGATGACAACTCAAGGAAAACCAGAGTCCCGGAGGGGATCTTTGGACATAAACCCAAAAATGGACAATCTTCTAAAAGAAATAAAAAAGATATCAGAAAAACAAGATGCATTGAAGGTGGAATTGAAGGAGGAGGTCAAGACTAAGCATGAGGAATACTATAAGAAACAAGAGGGAATTATCACGAAGATGACAGAGGAATTTAAGGCAATGAAAACTGAAATAAAAGAAGAATTTGGCCAGATCAAAAAAGATATATCACAATTACATGGGGAAGTGAATGAATTAAAAGTTTCTAAAGAGAAAATTGAGGGAACCCAATTAGAAATGGCGCAGAAGATAAAAGGACTGGATAAACAAAGAGAGAAAATGGAACTAGAACAAGAGAGACTACTGCAAATGCAAATGGACTTCCAATTAAGACTTAGAAATATAGCGGAGGAGGAGAAAGAAGATATAAGACAAATGGTAATTAAAATGCTGGCAAGTTGTTTGGAGTGTGAGGAAGATGAATTGGAACAAGAGGTGGATCAAATTTACAGGATTTCATCATTCTATTCAAGGAGAAATAAGACGGATAGGGATGTAATTGTGAAGTTTACAAGAAAGAAGGTACGGGATGACATCTTGTATAATAGCAATAGAAACCCAATCCATTATAAAGGAAAGAAAGTTGTGGTCTTGAAGGAATTTCCGCAGATGACTTTAGCAAGAAGGAGAAAATATTTTTTCCTAACAGAGGAGCTGAAAAAGAGGGAGATAAGATTCAGGTGGGAAAGAAGAGAAGGAATAATGGTGACTTACAATGAAGAAAGACTCTGGTTGACATCTGAACATAAGGCAAAGGTATTTTATGATAAACTTATGAGTCAAAAGGAGGGAGAAGAAGAGATGGGAGAAGGGGGGGAAGAAGAAGAAGAAGAAGAAGAAACAGGAGGAGCTGAAGAAAGAAGATTATCCACCCCCAGAAAAGGAATTAAAGCTAAAAAAGCAAGATATAAATCACCAAAGGATTATAGTTACCTTTCGAAAGATCCAAAACCACAGAGAATGACACCACGAAAAAAAGAAGGAAAAGAAGGACAGAGTATGGAACAACCAACAACTGGAACAGCGGAAACGGCTTCAGGCGACATAGGACTGGGATTAGATCAGAATGAATAACAAGATGGAGCGACAAATAAAATGTTTTTCTAACAATATTAATGGATTGAACTCCCCCCAAAAACGTAAGAAAGTTTGGAATAGTTTGAAGAAATCTAGTTATGACGTAATAGCTCTCCAGGAGACGCACATCTGTGATAGACATACAGCACACTTACCGAACAAAAAATTAGGAAAAGAATATCATTCGTCATACGAGAAAAAGAAGAGAGGAGTAGTTACATACGTAAAGGAAACAATAGAATCAGAATTGGCTTTTAGAGATTTAGAAGGAAGATGTGTTGCAGTAAAGATGATAATTGGAGATTCTAAAATTTTGATTTGTAACATCTACGCGCCTAACGGTCCAAAGATAAAATTTGTTGAATTTTTAAATGTTAAACTGAAAGAAGTGGAATTTGATGAATTGATTCTGGTAGGAGATTTTAATGGGGTATTGGACTCCCAAATGGACAAAAGCTTGAAGACTAGAAAGTCTAAGGAAGGCAAACTTCCACAAAAATTTACAGACCTTCAGAAAGAATTTGATTTAGAAGATATATGGAGAAACAGAAATAAAGATAAAAAAGACTATACCTTCTTCTCGAATAGACATCAATCTTGGTCGAGGATAGACATGGCTTGGATAACTAGGAATCTCTCCGCAAAAGTCAAGGAGATCAATATATTACCACGAGATCTGTCTGACCACTGCCCTCTAGAAATTGTTATTAACCACAAAAACTGTCTCAGAAAATGGAGATTAAATGAGAACCTGATAAAAACAGAAGAAGATAAAGAATACTACAATAAAATAATCCAAGACTTCTTGCAAATAAACAAATTGGATGAAATGGAGCCACGAGTGGTGTGGGATGCATTTAAAGCAGTTCTGAGAGGACATTTTATACAACAAGGATCAAGGAAGAATAGAGAAAGGAATAAAAGAATAAAGGAATTGGCAGCAGAAATAGCAGCCAAGGAAATGGAATCAAAACGAAAACCATCGAAAAGAATAGAGAGACAACTGTTGGCACTAAAACAAGAGAAAAACCATGTGGAGTTAGAACTCCAGTCAAGACAAATGAAATTTTTAAAACAACAGACTTTTGAAAATGCGAATAAACCTGGTAAATGGTTAGCAAATCAAATCCGGAAAAAAAGACAAATAAATTATATATCTAAAATAACAATTGCAGACAAAGACTTGAGGACGGATAAAGAAATCATAGAGGAGTTCAGGAGATTTTATACCCAATTATATACAAAGGACAATATAATGAAAGAAGACATTATGGAGTACATAGGCCAAATGAAGCTAGATAAAATAACGGATGAAGATAGAGAAGCATTGAATAAAGAGATATCTGAGGAAGAAATTGAAAAAGCAATTAATAAAATGGAGGCAGATAAGGCCCCTGGACCTGATGGGTTTACGGCGGGATTTTATAAATCCTTCAAACAACAGCTATTACCAACACTTAAAGTTATTGTAAATGAAGCGATGAAATATCAGAAGGTACCAGATTCTTGGAAGGAAGCGGAGATCACAGTGATACACAAAGAAGGCTCCCCGGAAACGGATATTAAAAATTATAGGCCAATTTCCCTCTTAAACACGGATTATAAAATATTTGCAAACATCATGGCCACAAGATTAAAACTATTCTTAAATAAATGGATTGGAGAAGAGCAAACAGGTTTTCTGCCAAATAGACATATGAAAGAAAACATACGCAACGTTCTAGATCTTTTGGAATATTATGAGATGAACCATCAAAAAGAATTCGCTATTCTATCAATAGATGCAGAGAAAGCTTTTGATAATTTGAATTGGGATTTCTTCAACATACTAATACAAGAATTGGACATGGGGGAAAAATTTAATAATGCTATTAATGCGATCTACGAATTTCAAAAAGCTAAAGTGAAAATAAATGGTCAAATGACACAAGAATTTGAAATAGCAAAGGGTACCAGGCAAGGGTGCCCATTATCCCCATTGATTTTCATAATGGCAGTGGAGATCCTAATGAAGAAAATTAGAGAAGATGAAAAGATAAAAGGAGCGAAAATTGGAAAATTTGAATACAATATACGAGCGTTTGCGGATGATCTATTAGGAACAATTGAGGATCCGGAGAAAAATTTACAAAATTGGATAACTAAAATAGAACAATTCGGAAAAGTGGCAGGCTTTAAAATGAATATGAAGAAAAAAAAGCTCCTATTTAAGAATGTGGAAAAGGAGAAACAAGCAAAGATACAACAACAAGTGGGGATAGAGAGTGTTAAGAAAATTAGATACCTAGGAGTCTGGATTACAGTGAGAAATGGTCAACTTCTGAAGAATAATTATGAAATAGTTTGGAAGAAAATTCAAAAAGATCTACTAAAATGGAATTCTTTAAACCTATCACTTCTTGGCCGGATATCTCTAATAAAGATGAATGTTCTACCAAAACTTATATTTCTATTTCAAAATATTCCGATAATAAGAAATCAAACCCTATTCAAAAAATGGAAGAAGGATTTATTGAAATTTGTCTGGAAAGGAAAAAGGCCAAGAATAAACTACATAAATCTGATAGATAAAAAATCTAGAGGAGGGTTGGGATTCCCTGATTTGAAGACTTATCATGAGGCATGTGCTCTGTCATGGATAAGAGACTGGATGACGTTAGACAAAGAAAAGTGTTTAAATTTAGAAGGTCATGACCTGAGAGTAGGATGGCACGCATATGTTGGTATAATAGAGAATTAAAAGAAAAAAACTTTGGTAATCATTTTGTGCGAGCCTCCCTACTGAGGACATGGATGAGATATAAAGCTCTCTTTTACAAAAACACACCATTGTGGGTCTCAGCAATGGAGGCACATCAAAGAAGATTGTTAGGATGGAGGGTTTGGCCAAGATATAAGGACATCTTGGTAAAAGGGAAAATGGAGATTAAATCTTTTGAACAACTCAAGAACTCTTATGGCAATATAACTTGGTTACATTATTTACAAATTAAAGAATATTTCAAACAAGATCAAAAAATTGGTTTTGACTGGGAAGAAAACACATGGGATAAAGTATTAAGAATACAAAAGAAAACAGTGACAATACTCTATAATAAATTGGTCCAATGGCAAACGGAAACTGAACAGGTGAAAACATGTATGATTAAGTGGGCCGAAAATTTAAGACGACCCATCCAGTTTAGAGAATGGGAGCAAATATGGAACAAAAAGTTGAAATATACATATGCCATGGACCTGAAAGAAAATTGGTATAAAATGTTTTATAGATGGTATTTGACACCGAATAAACTTAGTCATATGTATCAAAATGTCTCAGATAAATGTTGGAAATGTGGGGAACAAACAGGCACATTCTACCATATGTGGTGGACCTGTAAGGATACAACTAAGTTTTGGGCTTCTGTCCATGAGGAAACACAAAAGATGTTGAAGAAGAGGTTCAAAAAGAAACCTGAGTATTATTTATTGGGATTTACAGATTCGGATTTTAAACTGGATGAGAATGAAGACAAATTATTTACATACTACACTACAGCGGCAAGGATTGTTTTTGCCAAATATTGGAAGAATGACCAAATACCGACCATTGAAGAATGGTTGGAGAAAGTTAAAGAAACAAGAGACATGGATGAACTAACTTTTTTGATGAGAAGAAATACTGGAAAATCGCTAAAGAGAACAGACTGGACCTTTTTCTATGACTACGAAAAGAAACTTAAAGATAAAAGTTTTAGAGGACAAGAATAGATAAGTAAGTTGGAGAAGTAGAGTGAGAAGATCCTGAGGTTGGAGTGGAGGTCATTTTAGATTAGTTTAGGTGGTTTTTTTTGTTGTGTTTTTGTGCTACCCTTCCTTCTTTTCTATCCTCTTGTTATTGTTCCCCCTCTTTCCCTGTGTTGATTTATAAAATGTTTAATAAAAATTATTTGGAAAAAAAATAAAATAAATGAGGACGAACAAGCTGAAGATTAATCCCGACAAGACAGAGGTCCTCTTGGCCGATCATAAACCGGACCGGGGTATAGGGTGGCAACTTGTGTTGGACGGGGTTGCACTCCCCCTGAAATCACAGGTCCGCAGTTTGGGGGTCCTCCTGGATTCTTCACTTACGTTTGAGGCTCAAGCATCGGTGGTGGCCGGGAGGGCCTTTGCACAACTCAGACTCGTGCACCAACTGAGACCATACCTCAGGAAGGTGGATCTGGCCAAGGTGATCCACGCCTTAGTCACCTCTAGACTGGATTACTGCAATGCACTCTACATAGGGCTGCCCTTGAAAACGGCCCGGAAATTTCAGATGATCCAACGGGCGGCAGCCAGGTTGTTAACTGGAGCTCCTTACATGGAGCGGTCAACCCTCCTGTTCAAGGAGCTCTAAGATGGTCTTTCTAGAAATAAGCACACAGAACGTTGTAGAAGTAACTCATTTAGAACATTACTTAGTTAACGAAGTCTATGAGAAGCAAAAATTAAACAAGTCCTTCCAGAACTGCAAGCGCTATCACTAGAAAATTTTGACAATTTATTCACAGTCATTACTTGCAGCAATAGCTGATATAGTGAATGCAGCCAAGTTGACCCATCCATAACTGGCAGGCAAAGTTTAAGTCATGGGAAGGATTTGATGACCCCCATGAAGGAGACCAGAAAATTGATTTAATTAAGTCTATATAAAATATAGAATTAACCATATTATTTATATTATTTTGTCTTATGTAACTACTCATCATGATTTGTTTTAAAAGTTTTTTTCACCACCCCCCCCCCCCGAATTTTTTTTCTGGCTATGGCCCTGCACCAACATGCTGTTTGGTGTTCTTGAGCTGAGAGTAAAGTAATTGCTTTGGAAGATGGTGATTGGGGACTCAGACAATGTAGCTAGTCTAATGAAATGGATGGTGGAGAATCACTGTTTCAGTACTGGTGGTCTTTGCTTCTTCCATAATGCTGACGTTTGTCTGCTTGTCTTCCTTTGAGATTTGCAGGATTTTTCAGAAAGCAACAATGACGGAATATTTCCAGAAGTCAAGAATTACATTTGTAGGTGGTCCATGTCATGTAAAATGGTTGATTTTGTTCCTCTTTTTTTGGAGCTGTTGTGCAGTGAAAATCATATCCACTGCTCCTCTGGTGGTGAGGAAGCCATATTGGGACTCAGGGAGGATGTCTTCTAAAATAGGTAGAAGGTGGTTTGTGAGGATTTTTCCGGCGAAGGTTAAAAGAAAGATACCTCAGTAGTTTTCACAGTCTGTTCTTTCGCCCTTTTTGAAAAGAATGATGATAATGATGTCACTCCTTTCACAATGACCATGCAGAAACACACAATCAAAGCACCTCCAACAGATTGCCATCCAGCCTCTGCTTAAAAACCTCCACAGAAGGAGACTCCACTATGTTACCAGGCAGCATATTCCACTGCCAAACAGCTCTTGCCATCAGGAAGTTCATCAGGAATTTGAATCCATTGCTCCATGTCCTGGGCTCCAGAGCAGAAGGAAACAAGCAATATGTCACGAGGTCTTTAAAAATTCCTAGAATTTACATATTTTCAGATACACGTAGGTCAAAACAAGGGTACCAATCCCATTGATACAGTAGCCGTGCTGTGCATTGTGAATAATATAATCCTGATTGACATAGTACTGCTAGGACATAGTTTTATTTGAATAATGGCTTGTAATATTATCAGTCAAGCATAACAGGCATGTAGGAAAATTAAAGGAGTCATTCAGAGTAGTTAGAAATTCGAAAGATATAAATGCTTACAGTATTTATTTATAACTAAATTGATTCATTGAGCTGAGAGAATCATCTATTGTCATCTCATCTAATGTCCTGTAATGAAGCAGCGCTCTCCAGAATTAACCCTTCACTAAGTAATGTTCATTAAGTTTTACTTTCTTTAAAAGAGAGGAAAGAAATGAGTTACCTCTACAACGTTCTGTGTGCTTATTTCTAGAAAGACCATCTTAGAATTCAATCAAACCCCATTGTGTCTATTGCTGTCCTTTCTGCCTGAGATAATCACTCTCCATTTCTCAATGTAGAAGTATTTTACACAGTGTGATGAGCATGCCAAAACAATATTCAAAATACAATTTATTTAGTATGGCTAAGCTGCAACTCAGTTGGTCACTGAGCAAGTAGCTAAGCCTTTGAATTTAATATTCTTTCCACACAATTTATTATTCCCTGTTCTCATTTCTATAACATTTTAGTAGCCATATAAAATGGTATTATTTTAAACTATTCTTGCATGCATTTCTATCAAATGAATGAATTGAATTTGACATTGTAAAGGTTTCAATGGACTTCTGATTGTAAATAAAGATTGACTTGAGCCTTGAATGAAAAACAGTGCTACTGCAATACTAATCTCTTGTTAGGACTTCTTGTGTTCATACTCAGTTTCAACATTTAGAAGCATGCAGAAGTGTATGTGGTGTATACAAGCAAGCTTGTGAGATAATTCCTAGTTCCCATAAATTAAGGTATGATTCAGTTAACAAAACCTCTGACAAAATGAGGTTTACTACTATTACTACTACTACTACTACTAATAATAATAATAATAATAATAATTTTATTTATATTCTGCCCTATCTTCCCAGGGGGATTCCAACATACAGCAGCAAACAGTCAATGCCTCCATAAAACAAGTACCAACATCATAACCCCTGAAAAACCACACATATAAAAACAACATTTAGAATAGATTAAAGCAAACTTAATCAAACAAATATTACATATTGATGTAAAATCTGAACATAAAACAATTCGCATTGATATACAGAAGCCAACTATCATTCACAACATTGTGTGAGTTGGTTTTGTGGCCACTGTGCTTTTGTGGCCAGTGATAAGTATTATCTTTTAATACTTATACATCTTCCTTTTCCTCATCATCCTCTATCTACTTCCATTTTTAAAGCAAAATATGCAATGGAAAGACAGTGAAGGAGTTTGAAAAACACAGACTTTCAGTGTTGGGTTGCAGCAGTGTGTATCCAGTAAGCAAGATAATAAAGTCTGGGCTTGGAAAGATCAGGGGCCTGCTCTAGCTAGCTGCACCTGCCTGTCAAAAGGGAACATTAACAGCAGCACCCTCCAGAATCTGTTACTGAGAACATGTGGACAGCAAAATAAAGAGAAAAAGGAAGAGCAGAAAGTATGTCTCACTAGATACCTTCAACTGTTAAAGAAGCATAGATCTCTAAATTTTGCTGTCACAAGGGAAATCATAAGCAAACTAGAGGCTGATTAAAGACAAAATTGCCCCTGAATTCATTTTGGAAGAAGCTTTGAAACAGTCTCTAGAAGGTTCAAATTGTTTTCATTTTTTTATGCAGATGGTGTTCTGACCTGGTTGGCATTTGCATGTGTAAATTTTATTTTTGGATACAATGCTGAAAATATTTATTTTCTACTAGCTGTCCCCTGCCATGCGTTACTGTAGCCCAGTCTGTGCATATGTGTTTTGTGTGTATATATATTTGTGTAGGGTAAAGGTTTTCTCCTGACATTAAGTCCAGTCGTGTCCAACTCTGGTGGGTGGTGCTCATCTCCATTTCTAAGCCGAAGAGCTGGCGTTGTCCAAGGTCATGTGGCCGGCATGACTGCTTGGAGCGCTGTTACCTTCCCGCCGAAGTGGTACCTATTGATCTACTCATATTTGCATGTTTCAGAACTGCTAGGTTGGCAGAAGCTGGGGCTGACAGTGGGAGCTCATGCCACTCCCCAGATTTGAACCTGTGTTTGCGTGTATATATATGTGTGGTTTTGCACATGTGTTGCAATGTATTTTTTGTTTTTTGGCTTTTTGAGTATCTTCTGCTGTGTTTTTCAATGTTTTTATGAGTGATAGTCACTCATTGGCCTGATATGTGTATTGCGTTCAATTTAGGTGTCAATTCGTCCAGTGGTTTTTGAGTTATGTTAATCCCACAAACTAACATTACATTTTTATTTATATAGATTTTGTGGTGTAAGAATCCACTCCTATTTTTTCCATCATATTTCTGCCTCTTGTACCAACTTTTCTGTTAAAAAAGTAACGATCAGAAACACATACTTTACTGACTGAGTTAGCCTGTAGCTTTCCTCTATAAGAATAAATTTGTCATTTCCTATCTTTGGCCATACTTAAAAGGCACGGCTTGTATATATTAACCTGTCTCTTCCAGAACACCCAGACAGCATAGTCTGTCACCATACTGGTGGGAGGTATGGGGAGCTGTAATCCAGAAAGAACAGAACATTTCAAGTGTTCCTTTCTTGGCAATAAAAAACAGTGTCTGACACTTTTGTGCTCACTGAAATAATCAGGGTCAGCAAAAGCTGACTCAGACCTAAATAGCTCTGAAACAATCTAAAGAAAATTATGTTCAGCTTTGAGTTAAGTCCCTTCCAGACATTATTCACATATACAGAGCAAGTCCAGAAGAGACACAAATGAGATCAATCTGCTTGCTTCACTCTAAGTATGACACATAGGCCTAAAGGGATGCCAATGTACGTATTGCACACTTCAGAACTCTGAGATTTTGAAGGGTTCTTACGATGTGATCTCATGCCCCTTACTCAGTGCATTCGCAATATGCATGGAGCTCAGAAAAGGACTACTTCAGATTTGGAATGTCTGGCGATTATTTTACACAATATTTAACACAACTTATTAGTCAGTCCATTTTAGTTAAATTTGCTAAATCTTCCTGCATGACTTTGAGACTGTAGTTCTATAACTATCCCTGGGAATTATTTTTTTTTCCTTTGGAAGACGCGTGGGTTTTTTTTAATGTGTGGAGGTCAGTGCACAACTGATCAACACACAGTCTTCACAGAGTGAGGTTCCACTGGTGATGTAGTTTGACACAAACTATCCCTAGGAATAAGCTCTGCTGAACTCAGTTGTGCTCAAATCACTATTTCAGCATATAGGATTACATTACTGAATTGCTAATAATCACTTTAATGGGAAATAGCTATTATGAATTTATCAAAAATAGCAAAGGAACATATATTTTGATCTAGGTTTATTTCAGTTAAACACACACACATACACACAGAGCTGTCATAATAGTGGTCTTTTAGTCCTGAGGCTTTCCATTCTGCAAAGAGCGATGTCATTATGTTTTGATACAAATTAATGTCATCATTTTTCCTTTGGTAATTTAATTTAGAAAATATGTTTATACCGTGCTTCATCAAATACTCTCAGAACACTTAGCACAAGGAAGAATTAAAAACAGAAATGCCCAAAGGTAAGTTTTTAAAATACTTAATATTCTAAGGGTCTTACAGGCTAAAACACACACAAGAAATGTGGGAAGGTGACGGTAGCTCATCTACATTAGTTCTATATTACCATTTATTCAAACTAAAATTAATACTTTAGAATAAAGTTTTCAAACATGGCTGGTCCATAACCACACAGTCAAAATCAAAAGACTTGATCATATGGACTAGAGCAGCTTTTTTATTCTATGGGTCGTGGACACTGGAGATCTGCAATATCCTCAAAGGGAGCCTGAGACGGATTGAAGAAATGTTACGAGATTTTACAGTTTGAGGAAGGATTCATTTGCTGGTAACAGAGATCATTTATATATACAATTTCATTAAAATATCTCAAACAAGTTAAAGAATCATGAAAGCAACTCCATGCATTTGAAAGCAGAATGTATGTAGTACCTGGCACTTCTGCATAAGTGAGAACATGTAAGTGAATGGCACTCAGTGGCTGAGAGAAAGCATTTGACATTTCTTACTACTGTGCGTTAAACTGGAAGCTGTCTTCATAGCTGCATTGAACTCTACAGTTGTCCACATTGTGCCAACACTTTTCCAGAATGTCTGTTGCTTCCCATAACTCTGAAGGTATGTTGAGTCTCAAATAAATTCATGCATAAAAGGAAAACAGTGTTCACATGAAGAGAGCATCAGAATCAGTCAGCATGAGTGAGGGCTCAGATGGATTTCAAGATAATAATTATTGAAAATGATTGCATTTCTTCTGTTTCTACAAATAAAACTTTTTGGTTATTGTCAGGTAAAGTGATTTTTCAATGTGGCTATGGTGAATTTTGAAAAATATGTTTGGCTGAGCTTCAGAATATATTGCTGACTGAATTTGAAATGCTAAATAATGATAATGTTGGTGAAGGTGCATTGTTCACAGAAAAATGAAGCTTCTTCCAATCATCTTAAAAAGTGTCACCATTAAAGCAAGAAAGATATATCCATTAACTTCATCTCTACAATCCCAGAAACAAGCAATTACCACAGTGTATGCTATGTTATAATGTGTTGTTCAAAGACACCAAAATTATGAAGACTTTTCAGTGCTGAACATAAAGAACACATCACAAAGGCGTTAAAACATATCCTAACTAATCAAAATTGTCACTTGATACAAACCAAATCACTGAATTCAAAACATTTTGAGCAGTTTTCAGCTTTTGCAACACTGCGAAGTTCATTGATCATCACAAGGTAAAGTGTTATCTTGTTTTGGGAAACTGAGAAATAAAATCAGATTATTCTTCATGAAGCAACAATTTCATATCAGCAACACTGTGACATTTTTTCCTGGTTAGTAAAATTAGCATATCTGTCAGACCTCTTTATCCATTTAAATATGCTCTACTTAATTATTCAAGGAGAAAAGGTTACAGTTTTTCAAGTTGAAGACAAGATCAGTGGCATCATTGCCTATCAAACTGAAACTATGAGACATTTCCAAATTTCACAAATATCTTTAGTTCCGTTGACAAAGAGTTGTCTGGGGAGGACACATCACTTATCGCATGACACTTGAAAGATTTGCAGCTAGCTTTAATGAATACTTTCCTGTTCCTGATGCAATCAAAAACTGAATTAAAGATCCATTTTCAGTTAATGTGTATGAACTGAAACTGAAACCAAACTCCTGAAGGACCAAAAGTCAATTGCACTACGTTGGAAAGAACACTACCAAAGCCTCCTAAACCGCAGCTCCAATGTGGCCGAAGAGGTCCTCTCACAAATCCCGCAACAACAAACCAGGGATGAGCTTGCAGCACTGCCTAGTTTGGAAAAAGTCAGCAATGCCATCAGCCAACAAAAGAATAACAAAGCCAGCGGACCGGTTGGGATCCCTGCTGAAATCTTTAAAGAGGGAGGACCACACCAACTCCACCAGCTCACAGAAAAAATGTGGGTGACCAAGAAAATCCCAGCAGACTTCAAGGATGCCACCATCATCACCCTCTTCAAAAAAGGGGAAAGAACAGACTGTGGAAACTATCGAGGTATCTCCCTTCTAACCTCCGCTGGGAAAATCCTCGCAAGAATCCTTGCAAACCGCCTTCTACCCCTCTCAGAAGACACCCTTCCAGAATCCCAGAATGGCTTCCGCCGCTCCAGAGGAACCGTGGACATGATCTTCACTGCACGACAGCTCCAAGAAAAATGCAGAGAACAAAATCAACCTCTGTACATGGCATTCATCGACCTTGCAAAGGCATTCGACACAGTGAATCGCAGCGCTCTCTGGACCATCCTCCAAAAAATCGGGTGCCCAAGCAAATTTGTGAACATCCTGCGGCTCCTCCATCACGATATGATGGCAACAGTCTTGGACAGCAATGGCTCCCAAAGTGACCCATTTAAGGTGGAATCGGGTGTCAAACAGGGATGTGTTATTGCCCCAACTTTATTCTACATCTTCATTGCTATGATACTTCACCTTGTTGATGGGAAGCTTCCCACCGGAGTGGAAATCATCTATCGGACAGATGGCAAGCTGTTTAACCTCAGCAGACTGAAAGCCAAAACCAAAGTTACAACAACATCTGTTATAGAACTCCAGTATGCTGATGACAATGTTGTCTGTGCGCATACAGAAGATCTACAAGCCACTCTCAACACCTTTGCAGAAGCATACACGAAGCTTGGCCTGTCACTGAACATCGAGAAAACCAAAGTGCTATTCCAGCAGTCACCAGCCATCCCCTCTCCAATGCCAGAGATACAGCTTAATGGTGTAAAATTAGAAAATGTGGACAATTTCCGCTACCTTGGCAGCCACCTCTCCACCAAAGTCAACATCGACGCCGAAATACAACACCACCTGAGCTCTGCAAGTGCAGCATTTTCCCGAATGAAGCAGAGAGTGTTTGAGGACCGGGACATCCGTAGGGATACCAAGGTGCTCGTCTACAAAGCTATTGTCCTCCCAACCCTGCTCTATGCCTGTGAAACGTGGACTGTCTACAGACGTCACATGCAGCTCCTGGAACGATTCCATCAGCGCTGCCTCCGGAAAATCCTGCAAATCTCCTGGGAAGACAAGCGGACAGACGTCAGTGTGCTGGAAGAAGCAAAGACCACCAGCATTGAAGCGATGGTCCTCCAACATCAACTCCGCTGGGCCGGCCACATTGTCCGGATGCCTGACCACTGTCTCCCAAAGCAGTTGCTCTACTCCGAACTTAAGAACGGAAAACGGAACGTTGGTGGCCAGGAAAAGAGATTTAAAGATGGGCTCAAAGCCAACCTTAAAAACTCTGGCATAGACACTGAGAACTGGGAAGCCCTGGCCCTTGACCGCTCCAGCTGGAGGTCAGCTGTGACCAGCAGTGCTGCAGAATTTGAGGAGGCACGAGTGGAGGGTGAAAGAGAGAAACATGCCAGGAGGAAGGCGCGTCAAGCCAACCCCGACCAGGACCGCCTTCCACCTGGAAACCAATGCCCTCACTGTGGAAGAAGATGCAGAGCAAGAATAGGGCTCCACAGCCACATACGGACCCACAGGGAAACCCATGATGGAAGACCATCTTACTCGTCCAACGAGGGATCGCCTAAGTGAATGAACTAGATGGGCTCACAGCAACAGTCTTCTAAGTGCCATGGAGCACCATCCTTCTCATTCATTATTTAATTGAAATTAATAAGTAATAAAGTCTAGTCGAGTCCGACTATTCAGTGTTCAGGTACGATTATGACGATGGCGACTATAATGATTAATAATAGTAGATGTATTTTGTATGGAATCATTCCAATACAAATATTATTGAAGGCATCTATGCATCCACATATTTGTCTCTTAGCTCCAAATTTGAAGACCTCCAATGAGCAACTTTAAATAAATATTTAATCCACTTTATGGTTTTAAATCATGAGATAACTCTTTGTATTTCACAACAACAAAAATAGTTAAAGGGGATTCATTATGAAGACGAGATTAAGAACTATGGCACTAGAGGGCTTTCTACCTGTCTTTCTGGTTTAACTTGAGGGTACAGGGCAGTGAAATTAAGAATAAATATCCAGGGGTTTCCCTAGCTAAAAAGAGGCATACTCTGAAACAATGTTAAGTAAATGTTCCTATCAGCAGGTACTGAAAGAGACAGCTTGAGGTTTCTATCAGTCAGAACATAAGTAACAAGAAACATACTTTACTAGCAAACCTTTTACATTAAAATGAGTGGCCCAGTGCAATCATACCAAGTGTTTAGTCAAATCCAAGACCTCTGAGTTCAATGGAACTTACTCCCAGAGAATGAATGAAGAACTGGGGGCTATTGCATTTGAAAAATCCTTAATAATAATTTTAATAAGATCAGAAAAACAGCCAAAATCATTGTTGTTGTTCATTCGTTCAGTCGTCTCCGACTCTTCGTGACCGCATGGATCAGCCCACGCCAGAGCTCCCTGTCGGCCGTTACCACCCCCAGCTCCTTCAAGGTCAGTCCAGTCACTTCAAGGATGCCATCCGTCCATCTTGCCCTTGGTCGGCCCCTCTTCCTTTTGCCTTCCACTTTCCCCAGCATAATTGTCTTCTCTAGGCTTTCCTGTCTCCTCATGATGTGGCCAAAGTACTTCAACTTTGTCTCTAGTATCTTTCCCTCCAGTGAGCAGTCGGGCTTTATTTCCTGGAGGATGGACTGGTTGGATCTTCTCACAGTCCAAGGCACTCTCAGCCAAGATCATTAACGGGAGTTATAATAAAGAAGAAATAAAAACTTAAAAATTGGTAGACTATTTCACAAATAAAATGCTCAAGACTATATAAGGCTTTTTAAACTTCAGTGGCACTCTATATCTCTTGTATATAAGGGACAACATTTTACTACATCATTATATATAATGGAACTTGAGCATCCACCAATTTTGGTACTCAGAAGGGGTCCTGGAACCAAATCCTAGCACATATCAAGGACACACAGTAATTACTTTCATTGTACAGCTATTTATGGTCATATACAGACTGCTCCACCATGACACCTTTCCATTGTGGTAGGGTTTTGGGAGACTATGCTGATGACAGGAGTGATACTAGTAGAGTCTCTCAAGTCAGACAGGTTTTTGCTGATTAGCTGGACTAAATTCATCACATGTGTGAGGAAGTTCTTGGGCAATGGAAGTAATGTGAGGGCTGACACTGGCAAGTGATCTCTCAGAGGCAAAGCCAGTGGCACTTTAGCTAACTTCTGTTACTACTGCATAGAAAGAGACATCCATAAAGCACTTCTGAATGTCTTTTGTAATGAAAATCTTACAGTGAGACAATCCATAATGAAGCACAAATAGTGCTGGAAGAGGATACTCCCAGAACAGTAGGAACACAGCCAAACACCACGAAAAAGGTAAGTGGCACTGCGTCTAATGATGCAAGTGGACTCAAGTTAAAAGGGGAGGGACCTGAATTCCTTCTCCCCACCCCACAAATTTGATGCCTTGTATTGGTGTTTGTACATTGAGAAGAACGAAGAACACAAAGAAGACCAAGTACCGCCTTTGGGAAATTAGTTACTTAAAAGAAGTCAATTAGGCAAATTGCTGTTATCATCATAACCTAGACCAGCTCACTAGTTGGACTAGTTCTCTCTTTGTTTCATGCTAGTGATACAAACAGCCCGATGGACAGCTAGAGAGCAGCTACAGAGCTGAATTGTCATGACTGTCATTACTTTTTAAAATGGGTTATTAAAATACTACTGTGCTGTCGCACGCTGGGCCTGTGCATATAACTGTAGACAGGACATGAATTCTGTGTGCCCAACGAGATGCCGGGGCTGCCTCAGATTGAAGGCCCTTGGACCTCCCCAAAACAAAGTTCTGTAGAGGCTTAAAGTAAGTCCAACAATGTTCTTTATTAAGGAAAACAAACAGGTACTTCAAAGCTTTCTTAACCGTCTATAGGCTCTTTCAATCTTGTCCACAGGGAACAGGCACTATCTTCTTAACTATAACTAATGGGGAAATCCTTAACTTCTAATCTGGGCAGTCTGTACTTGCCTCTGTTGGCGTGGAGCCCCTGCACCCGGTACCAACTGCGTCTGGCTTCCGCAAGCGATCCTTACCAAGCAG